>NC_069373.1:46382500-47632500 GCF_021730395.1 Mercenaria mercenaria
AAATTGTTGAAACCGTAATAAATTTCTCGCTCTCGGGTAAAATTTCAGTGGGCGGACAAACAAGCACAATGCTCGACTGTAATTTTTTTTACAATACAAAACATTTGATAAAGAGACAATTTCCTCATTTACAAAATCACGATTCGCAGTCAGCGATTTCAAAATAGTATTCAAACAATTGCAAAATCCCTTTCGAATATTTGAACAGTAAGATATAATTTAGATTACCATAATCATAAATTCAGGTAAACAAGTCCATAAATTCATAAAACATTATCATTTTGTAATTACACGTGCACTTGACATATTTTCCAGATACTGATATTGGTGGTAATTATAGAGTGGCACAAAGTGTCTCTCATCAGTTCTCAGTACTTTTATCAAACACTTCGCCCAACTGTTTCTCGTGTACATAATAGGGTTATTATAACATTAGCCCGATCTGGGATGCTGTATTCGGCTCGAGTGGATTTTTGCGAGATCGGATCTCACAAGGCGCAGCAAGCAAACCCTTTTATTATATACCTCTACATTTTTGTTTGTTGTTTTGTTATTGAACGAAATCTTCAATATTTATCGATATTAAAATGGAACTAAAGTGAAGTTTTTATGTGCGCTGTTAATTGAACTGTGTCAGGTTATGCATATTAATGAAGGTAGTCCGGCAGCATACACTACGGAAGGTACAATTTAAAAGATATAATACGTATTTTTTCTGCCTGTTCATATTCAATTGTGAAATACAAGCCGATTTTTTTACAGAATTTATATATTAGGTATAATTTTACAATGAAACGTTTTACTGTCTTCGGCGCACATTATTTCATGAAAATCCGTCAAGTAATAAGGAAAATGTAGGCAAAATGCTAACCTCAATCGAGACGTGTTTACTTTATGTACGGTATCCAACAGTCACATGGGTTGGCCACCCTATACACACAGCTTTAGTTTGTTTGGAAGTGGTTGATCAGAATTTGATATACTTCAGAAATATATAAATCGAATGAAAAGAACGCTAATATTTTGATATACGTGCAAGGCCAGTATCCGTTTGATTTATCACAGGAAACCTACTTTCAAGTGTTCATATCGTCGGCGTTGCTATCAACATAATTTCGGGTTGCTAGTTCGAATCCTTACTGTTGCAGTGGTCAATACACCTGTAGTGTCAGATCGCTGTTAGAAGTGAGAGAAATCATCCACCAATAGGCAATGTAAGAACATGTTTACGATGACCCGACAGAAGAGTGGAATAAATACATTCAAAACGGACCAGAGTATTTCAATTTTAGTCTTTTATTATTATTATTATTATTATTATTATTATTATTATCATCATCATCACTATTATTATCTTAACACTTTATGGTTATATCTGTGTTTTTGTAGATGAATATTGAAACAAACAATTTTTAAGCTTAAGGCTTATGCCTCGGTCACAAGACCGTACGATGTCCATACGGTTTTATAAAATCGTACGAGTCCACCAATTTTAGAACCCTTAAGCTCTCTGTACAATCGAAGTGTCTAGTCATAGTACCTACGGACCCCGTACGTTCTTCAGAGGATTCAATCGTAGGATATCCGTACGGACAAGTCGTGCGTAGCTTGCAATGAGCCCGGCCGTACTTCGTTCTGTGCTCGTGGGTCCGTTCGACGCTCGCATGACACCCGAAGGATGTCCAAGGAAGTCAAACGGACATCGCGCGTTCTCTGCACGGTGTCCTTAATATCGTACAGACATCGTACGTTGACCGTGCGAGTCCCCTGCGGTAGTCGTGCGAGCATCGAAATTCCGCGCAGTTTTCCAAATTCGCACGGACATCGTACGGTGCCCGTACAAGCTCTTCCTGGGCCCGTGCAGTTCCCGTAATTCAACGTAGTACCTTGTACCTATCCCTACTTATTCGCGTCCTGTATTGTTTTGTTTGTTTCCTGTTTCTCACCACGTACTGCTCCGTAGTTATACACCCACAGACTAATCCTATCCGCACCGTACCTCAACGCACGGACATATCCGTCTGTGTGACTGTAGCTTAAACCAGTATAGTAGTCGCAATTTGACTGCGATGGTTGACCTTAGGCTGATTATTCATATCGATTATTTCATTATAGAAATCAAGGGTGCTTAGGGTAGCCGTGTATATTTATATGGAATTAGTTTGTATACAGTGCAGTATCAAAGTATATATACTTACATTTTATCAGTTAAAACTTTCCAGTACACTAATCTATATTTATACAAATCTATATTTCCTTTTTCTCGTGCAGCTCTTGTTTACGTACACTCCTTTTCAATAATAGGTTGTGCCTTATTATAATGCAAAGGTCAACCATCGGGATCAAGCTGCGTCCATTATACAAGTACAGCATAACATGCTTTATCAATACAAAAAGAACGGCAATGGCGTTCCATATGAAATGGTTAGGCGAATTCTATGTGTTTACGTAAAATGGCGTGATGTGCACCGATCACTACCGCTTTAATTACATCCAATAAAGGATTACTCGTAACTTGATTATTTTTTAAATGTAAAACATACCGGTATTCAGTTGGTAAAATTCTTTTTTTTAAAAACATACAATTCAATCATTTACGGTCATAACCAAACTATGTTCGCCAGGGTTCAGCTGTCGAGTGATGGGGATGCTGTGAGCGTATGGGGAGGGGCAAAGCGGGGAGTAGAATAGCTAGGATCAACAAATGCTGCATAGTTTTAGATAGGTGATACTCCTGTAAAGATAACATTTTTTTACATAAATCCCTTTTACTTGTACATTTATTTTACTACAATTACATTGTTATCACAGTTGAAAATTTCAAAAGAATCGATATAGAAAATAAACTACGAAATAATTTTGTAAATATTCTTAACGCCTTCAAAACGCAAATTCTTTTTAACTTTGAGAACTGCATATGCTGATGTTCTGGTATTAAAGGAGAAATTGAGCCGCACCATGAGAAAACCAACATAGTGCATTTGCGACTAGCATGGGATCCATACTGTTCGCTAACGGTTTCTCTAATTGCAATAGGCTTTGAAAGTGAACAGTATGGATCCTGACCAGACTGCGCGGATGGTTGAAAAATGTTTCGTTGACTGAAGCATTGCACTTTCTCCGTCCGTCCATCTGTCATTCCGAACACACGATTGATACCTTACGTGGTATGAGGTGTGGCGTAGGACAATAGAAATCCTTTATATTCATTCCGTAACCAAATAAGTATTTTGTTCCTTAAGTCATTCTATCGTTTTCAAACAATGTGGAATGACCACCAAAGGTATCAAATGTGAGGGCGTCCGTCCGTTTATCCGTATGCACATTCGTTCCCGGTCTTTAACTGATGTCTTTAACATATGTTTATTCTCCTGTTAAAATATCTTTGAAAACGTTATCATAGGTTGTAAATCAAATACAGCTCTTCAACCTGAGTCAAAATCTAGGTCTCCATCAAACATCCAGTTACTAAGTCGAGAAATGTAATATGATAAAAAAAAAACATTAAATAAAATCGAATTGATTAAATTTGAAACGATTTCTCACAGTAAATCGCTCTCCGTATGTCATACTTTTTAAACTAGCTTGAATTTCAACAAGTTTAACAACCTAAGCATAAAATATGACATTACAATTTCAGACTGAGTCAAAATCTATCTTATTCTTTTGAAAATCATCCAGCGTGGCATAACTATATAAGACGGTCTTATACGCCGATGCGCAGATTGCCCGGCGACTTCCACCCTGATTTCATTTTTGATAATCTGTACTTGAAGTAAAAAAAAAAGCTCCGAGAATGCGGTGCGCGATATTTTTGTGCCTTTGTGTGCTGATATTCGTTAGCCTGAGTGAGGCAAGGAGTTTTAACAGAGAGTCAGCCTCTATGAAGGTATGAGTTTTTTACTTTTACTTTATTTTAAACGTAAAATGAATTTGTTGTTTTATGTATTACCTGTTACAGCGGTGTATTATTCTTTTTTCGATTTTTCCCCCCAAACTTGATATAGAATCTACATATATTTTTGTGGTTATATTAATTAAATTACTGTCAGCCAGACTAAATTTACCATTTGGAAATGTTTTTATTCAAATTATTTTGTAGAACATTCATGCATTTCGATAACATACTATTATTACTAATAAGGTCGTTGAAAAGACTCCTTCGAAGCACAGAATGCAACGATGTAACATAATAGCAGACTCGGTTCAAGAGGTGCAACACACCCCACGCCACTCAATCACCGGCTTCAGCGGAATTCTATATATAGTATAAATGAATGTTCTCCGTGATATACGTCATGATCCCTATCCCACCTGCTTAGCTTAATAGGAAGAGCGCAGGTGTACGGATTTTGGGGTCGCGAGGTCGATCCCCCAGGCGCTGCTTATATTGATTTTATAAAAGACATTGTGTCTTGCATCATTTGTCCTCCATCTCTGATTTATATGGGGAAGTTGGCAGTTATCTGCGGAGAACAGGTTTGTACTGGTACAGAATCCAGGAACATTGGTTAGGTTAACTGCCCGTCGTTACATAACTGAAATACTGTTACAAAACCCAAAGCAAACAAATCAAACAAATCTCCGTGAACCCAAAAGAAAAAAATATAACAACACTGGGCCCACGTACGGGGAATATGCTGTTATGATATTTAATAAAATCTACTCAGGTTGTTCATTTGATATTTTTTTACACTTGTTGGGTTTAACGCTACCACACAATTATAGGCCATATGGCGACTTTCCAGCTTTGATGGTGAAGAAAGACCCCAAATGCCCCTCCGTGCATTATTTTATCACGAGCGGGCACCTGGGTAGAGCTACCGACTTGTGCGTGGTGTTAGTTCGAGTAGCGGGTTCCTGTGGTGGGTGTCAAGTGATTTGAAGTCAGCAACCTAAACCACTCGGCCATGGAGCCGCCCCCTTCCCCCCCCCCCCCCCCCCCCACCTTTTACATTTGATTGCCATATTTTGATAACAATAAAAAGCGTCATGAGATCAACTCTTGTTTTTGTCACGCGCCCAAAATAAACCAAATATATACCTACAAAAAAGTAGTTTTGTCCGATTTGATTACTGCGTTTCGATATTTTTGCTACTTCTTCAGTCAGTTTAACGATTTTATAGTGATACTGATATTGCATTTTTTTTTTACTTCGGCTACTGCTTCAGCTACAGCCATTTTTACGATATTCCTACTGCTACTGCTACTATCAACTTCATATTTTGCTGCTGCTACTGCTGCTATTACTACTGCCAGTTTCGAATGTTTGCTACTGCTACTGCTTTTGTTACTAATTTTTACCCCTTTCTGCTGCTGCTACTGTCAATGCCACATTTTTAACCCCCGCCTAAGGCAGAAAGCTATTGTTTTGGCGTTGTCTGACCGGATGTTCGTCCGTCCATTCGAAATGGGAATTACTTATAATTCAAAAAGTATATAAGCTAGAATTACCAAATATCATATGATTATGAATTAGCACACAACCTTTGCTCACACATTTGATTCCCCTCGACCAAGCAAAGCAGAGGTATTCTCCTTGATTTGTTCGAAAATAAAAGAGAAAATACTTATAATAATTCAAAACGTATTTCTGTTAGAATCGCCAATTATCATAAAATCATTAATTAGCACATGACCTTTGCTCACATAATCTATTATCCCCCTTGACACAGTAAAAGCAGATTCTTTCCTCATGATTTGGTTGAAAATTAAAAATGTTTATAATTCAAAAAGTATTTTGATTTGCACATGATGTTTGCTTAAATACAGTATTATCCCCCTGCCCAGTAAAAGGATAGAATACTATACAGATATAGATCACTATCTGGCAGCGATGCGTCCGTGTCTTTCATCAGAATCTCTTCAGTAATTGCAGTTATTGCTCTTTAATTGTTTTAAAATTCATAAGCTTCCAAAACACAAAGTAATTCCTTGATGGATCTTCATGAAACTGATAAACCACTATAGATCATAATTTTTCCCTTTGATTTTGTAATAAAAGAAACGAAAAACCATTAAACGGTCCTTTTGTACATAACTTGTGAATATTTGGAAATAAAATATCTTTCAAAATATACTCCCCTCATTCACAAAGCAACTTATTGGCGGGATATATAAATCTACTAAATTGCTTGTTTCTACTACTGCTACTGCTACAGCTGATTTCAGGACTTTTCTACTACCACTCATGCTGCAATTTGTTCATCTACTGCTGCTGTTAATTCTATATTTTTCTGCTGCTACTGCTTGTGCCATTTCATATTTTTGCTGCTGCTATTGCTATCACCAGTTTCATGATTTCCTTACCGCTACTGCTGCAGCTTATTCTTCCACTGCTACTGCTGCTACTTATACTGCCAGTTACACATTTTGGCTACTGCACAGTTCGGATTATCGCTACTGCTACTGCTAATGTCAATTTCACATTTTGGTTACCGCAAACTTCGGATTATCGCTACAGCTACTACTGCTACTGCTACTGTCAATTTCACATTTTGGCTACTGCAAATTTCGGATATTTGCTACTGCTACTCCTACTTGCCAATTTCATACTGTTCCTATTGTTGTGTTTGCTGCTGCTGCTTCTGCCAGTTTCACAATCTTCTGTTTCTACTGCTTACTCTCTTACAGCTACTACAAATTTCAAATTTTTGCTACTGCTACTGCTACTGCTAATGCTTCTGCTAACTTCGCGCTTTTTCTACTGCTACTGCTACTCATGCTACTGCCAATTGTACGCTTTTTTGATATTGCTACTTCTACAGCTAGTTTCCAGTTTTTGCTACTCCTGCTGCTGCTGCTACTGTTACTGCCAAGTTCACATTTTCTTATATTTTTATTGCTCAATGCTACTGCTAACTTCCTATGAATAGTCATCATTCCAGCAAGTAACTTGTTTGTTGTTTCCTTCGACAGACTGGCATTTTGTTTAAAGTCATTATTCAAGCAAGTATATCGTGCTACAGCCCTGTTACCCTGCTAGATAATTGTCAGTTTTTCCCTGTAACAGACTTGTGTTTGGTCTGAAATCATTATTCCAGTAAGTTACCCGTCTAACAAGAAGGTAATTTCCTTCAAAATAATTACATTTTGTCTAAAGTCATTATTCCAGCAAGTATATCATTCTAGAGTCTATTTAGTTAATTCCCTGAGACGGGCTGATTTTCCAAAGTCATTTTTTCAAGCAAGTGTATTATGCTTGTTTCTTGTCAGTTGTTACCCACTGATGGGCTGACATTTTGTCTAAAGTAATTTCCAGCATATCATGCTAGATTCTGCTTAATAGTCAATTCCCGTGGACAGACTGACATATTGTATAAAGTCATTTTTCAAGCAAGTATATGATGCTAGATAATTGTCAGCTGATTCCACTAAATAAGAGACATTTTGTTCGAAAGCATTATTACAGCGAGAAAACCTTTCGTTGTCTGTTTGTGCCCCGTGGTAGACTGACAATTTGTCTAAATTCTTAATTGCAGGACTATGCTGGATAGTCGTCAGATCGTTATGAAAGTTGTCGGTTTGTTCCCAGTGACGGAATGGCATTTTGTCTTTATTCGTAATTTGAGGACTATGTTAGATAGCGCTGTCAGAATGTTCTCGATAGACTGATCGTTGATATTTCCTCATAAACCATTATTGTAGCACGTATGTTACGCTGGAGAGTTGTCTTCAACGGAATGAGCTCGATATCAATGCGTGCAATAACTGAACCACATTTCAAACTAACTTTTAAGACATTATTTGTATCTTTTTACAGGATCGATTTTTGTCTAAATTCGCATCAAGGCATACAGTATTTGACAAGAAAACTAAAGTGCCTGAGGAAAATGAAGGAGGAGAAGTGAAAGGTAAGTCAGTCAGGAGATTTGTTTACAACCAAAACAAAAATTTAAACTAGTTACTCGCTAGCAAATGATTTTCAGATCAAAACTTTTAAACTCAGTACTTTGTTTTTAGTGTTTATTAGTTGTTTTTTTTTCGCAAAATCGTTCTAAATCAGCAATAATAAATTGGCATGCCCCTTTTGTAAAACATGATATTAAACGCACTTGATTTGTTTTACAATCACTTTGTGCTTTAAAAGGATTGATGTGATTTCGAATGCGAAAACTCCTGTTTGCATTTTACTGAAGATTTTGTTTTTGTTTATGTAAGATGTTACTATGTTGAAACTTTAAGGTTCATTTCTGATAGTTTTTCGTTTGGTGCATGTACTAGACTAACTGTAAGGACATTTTTCTGTACGGTATTTGTGTTAATTTTTATGTATACCAGGCATATTCTGACTTCAGGCATATGTAGTAACCACAGGCATCAGACCAGATAGAAGTCAAAAACAATGTACATGTTGTTACTCTACCCCTGTGTATACTATAAGAACTATGGTCATAAACGGGAAAATCTACTAACACATTTCAGTCGTGTATTTTCACTTGAAACGCACAGTTTGGTAAATGGGTATTATGGATATTGAACAAGTGGTGCACCAGTCACATTGTCTCAATATTTCATATCGCAGAGACACTCCGCAAATTGTATGCTTTCACCTACGTTACAAGAAGAACTTCCCTTATGATCTGGACGTCACGGCTGTGTGCACATGTAAGGTGAACAGTAAACAAATAAGAACAAAATGTAAAATACTCACAGTTATATATAATGAATGAACGGCATCTTAAAACTGATCTTGATTTAGAAATCTTTCAGTAATGCACATTTGTACTTTTTTATTTTATTCACATTGCACATTTATGTTGCATATACACATTCTAGCGATCATGTGTAGATAAACATTTACATATCTGCCGATCAGAATATTTTTGTTATCTGGACAGGAACTACCTTAGGGAAATTCGTCCAAGTTTTTTCTGTAAAGCTGATGAAAATATAAAGTACGCGGAGTGTCTCTGTGATAAGAAATATGAAGACAAGATGGTAAATAAAATATGCATAGTACCCATTTACCGAACTGCGCGTTGTGGGTGAGAATGCGAAATTGAAACGGGTTAGTACTCGAATTTTCCCGCTCGTGATCATGGTTCTTATGGTTTACCTAGGGGTATGGTATGACATGCCCAGTTTCTTTCTGGTTCGTTGCCACTGATAGTAACCTACTGGGAGTGTATTTGTTTCAAACATAACCGATCGTCGCGCGTGTAAATGTGTATACCAGGGCCATTTCTATTGGACGAGTCACAGTTGATAGAACACTTTTTCCCCTTACGCGGAATACTTACCTGATGAGAACAAAAAAGTACTGGTAAGGAAAGCAGGTAAAAGAAAGCATTGGGTAATCAGAAATGAAATACGAGTGCCCAATAAGCAGGCTGTATTTTGAAAAGAAAGACGTATGTTTTTGTTGTCGTAACTTATTCAGTCCAAAATGTTATCTTTTCATTACCTAATGATGATTTAAAAAGACAAAGTCTTTTCATTTCCATTCCCTGGGCAACAGACGTTTCAAGATACCGCCATCATTTTCAACCAACTTCATGTGTATGTAAATTAATTAAGACACATTTTGTTTTAAACATTTTTCAGTAAAATATTTGATCAAATTTGTAACACTATTTCCCGCTGCGCTAAATACCATGCCGACGTGATGTCAACATAATATCATTGCGATGTTTAAAGTATTGTTAGTCATATTAGAATAATGCATATATCTACACTTTACTATACTGTTGGATAAACCATGTTGTTTTAGATATACAATGTTGTTAGATATTCGACGTCGCATTAAAAATCCGCGTTTGCAAGAAGTCACGGCGTGCCTTAAATATTTATTGGCTAGACTAGACCTGTCTCGTAACAATGGCTCATTTCTGACATTTCTCTCTGACATGTTGGCAAGTATAAAGAGCGCCAACCCAGCAACACGTCAAAGCGGCAAATAAATGCGCCAATCGTCAGGAGTGCTAATAACCACTTAAAGCTAGTCATTGCTGTTTAATGAGCCTATATATTGATGCATGAAAAAAACACCGATGTTGTGCACGCTTTATCATTATATACTTTGCTGTAGTAGTAAACTTGCACAGGACCCATGAAAATAACAGGGAGCGTTAATAGCACGCTGCAGGTTTGGGATGTCGACTATGTTCATGTATACCGAAAAGCAATGGTGTGCAATACGTTTTTGAACGTATGTTATCACTATGGATACGTTCTCATGCCAATAAAGACATGTCATTTCCATGTAATAACCGTATAATAGCATCTGTTTTAAATTCGCAGTCACACTTCAAAATAAATCATTTCGAATATCTTTAATCTGCAGTTTCTCGAGTACCTTGTTGGTGTTAGTGGCTTGTTTTAGTGGCGTTCGAAATCTTTTTTTTTTTTTTTCAAGTATTATATGTCCTTTTCATGTATTGCGGACACTGTGAGATTTAAAATTTAATATATGTTTCATCAATTTCTTTAGTGAAACCGTTTAATCGAGGTGTTTGATTCGTAAAAAAGTAGTTTCTCTTATACTTATCGTAGATGTCCTTCCTATTTATTTAAGAGAATTTTCTTCATATTCCAGATGGCGTCATTAAAACGGCAACCCTTGACGGTAAGTAACAGCTCTCTCTCTCTCCCCCCCCCCCCCCCCCCCCCCCCCTCTCTCTCTCTCTCTCTCTCTCTCTTCTCTCTCTCTCTCTCTCTCTCTCTCTCTCTCTCCGCCAGTGTATAAAATAAGTTTAATGAAAGAACACAAGAACACTTTAGATGTCTGTGTTTGCTGTGTTACTCTGGTCAGCGCTCTTGAGCCAATATGGTATTCTTTTTTCAGACCTTTGTGATTAAACGAGGAAAGTCGATTCATTGAATCTAATGGCTTCAAACGTATTTGAAACTTGACGTTCTCTTGAGATATTTTTCTAACAGAAAACATGTGTTTTTCGTAGAACAATCACTAAATGAATTTTCCGATCATTAAACGTTAAATTGCCATTATGTCACTTCTACGCAACAAGATAATCTGAAAGTCTTATAAGATTTAAAACAAAAAGAAAACAACATGCAATCAATCATTTCAAAAGTTTTTTCTGTTACTATCATATTTGTTATATTAATGTGTATAATAAATGGTATCAATTGACGTTTATGCCCTTATTCAGATAAAATGCACTGCCGAACCATCTGAACCTCTTCATCAAATAGCCCTGGCATCCTGCAACTTTAACCAGGGCAATAAATTAATCGTTGAATGATAAGGTGAACGTGAAATACAATGTGATGTTTATAGTGTATACACCAATTGAATGATAGAATTGCCGTATAATACAGTCTGACGTGTATAGTGTGTACACTCATTGAATGATATGGTGACCGTATAATGCAGTCGAACGTTTATAGTGTATATATTGAATAATGATGCCTATGCGTCAGATTTTATCAATAATGTCATACAGTGTAATTTGTCAGATAGACATTTGAGTTGTTAGTAGTCGCCACATCCGTTGCTAGCAACCATACTCATATATGTACTTCTTTATATGTGTTAAGTGACAGTCAGGGTCAAGCCATCTAGCTGGCGACCCGCACTTAATAATGGAGCCGTGTCAATTTGAAAAAAATACAAACCTTTAAATAAATGATCGAATAAAATTAATAAGAATTATAATAAATGTTCTGTAATTACGAATGTATATCGGGTTGTTGGTTTAAAAAATACAAGTACGTGTGTCGTCATGGTTATGGGTCAATGTCACTGTCTGTAAGTGTTGCATATCATTATGTAAATATAGCAACACTTCCTGGTTGGTCGTACTGTGTCTGTTTCCCTGTCTGTCTGCATCTCCAATAATACGGTGACTGTATAATACAGCCGGAATTTAATAGTGTATATTACACTCATTGAATGAAACAATGACTGTATCATAGAGTCGAAACGTTTATAGCATATACATTGTACACTCATTCTAGCATACAACTGCTGTTATTGTCATTTTTCGGGGGTGTTTTAACAGGAGAGAAAACGTGTGTTAACAGAGAGCTTCTCGCGCTCACGTGCTGTTATAACACCTTTTTACATATGCGCGTTCCGTGGCAAAGCGTAAACGTAGTACGGCCCAAAAACGGATAATTCAAAGGAAATGACGTCAAGGTGTATAACAACATAGACTTTACCGCGCATTTCATGGAAATATAATGACGTTGCGAGACAATATATTCATTTACCTGTTTTGTACGCGTTTTATGCAAGAATAGCGTTGTCGCATGTTCTTTTCTATAACATCTACAGAATCCCTCGGGAATATTACAAGAAAATTAATTGCCGTCGCTGAGTTTCGAACCCATATGGCAAATAATCTGTTGAAACAATATCCTTTACCTCATTATTTTCGCTACTTTTTAAATTCTAGATGCTTTATTGTATTTTATGACTATTCAAAAGATGGGTTGATCTCGTAAATGAGCGAATCTATATGATGGCATAATGTAACTTTTTGAAATTGTACACAATTATCAACAAAATATTGTTCAGTATAGCATACATATACTCGTTGAATAATATAATGACCGTATAGTATAGTCGGGTGTTGCATTTGTTTCTATGATATATTAATTATCTTTTCATCTTTTTTATTAGTTTTAGCATATGCCGTCGGGTGTATGTTGGACGAGCCGATGTGGCAGGCAGTTCCTAAAAAGGCGTGGGAAGCATTTGAAAAAAGAATTCAAGGAGGTGACCAGTGTGAATGGTCTACATACTGGGGTATGTTTCGGAAAAAATGCAAAACTCATATATATGATGTTTTTGCCGTTATATACCTCGCCATTTGAAGTTTGTATAACTATAAGGCAAAAATGTCTTGCCGATATTTCAGTACTTTTATCTCAAGTTTTCAAATACAAATGCTGTCATATTTAATGGAAAGTGATGATATGGAAAAAAAGTCAATTGCTTTGACAATTCGGAAAATAGAAAATGCCTGCGATCGCTTGCATACAAATAATATTTAGTATGTAAAAAACGTTTTGAATTAATTTAAGCTAATAATATGCAATTTACAAATGTGAAAGTTTATATTGGTAGCCGTTTCCGTTTGTTCACTAAATATTTATTTATTTATATATTTATTAGTTTTACTTTATTTGAAACAAATCTAATTTCGAATGTCAGTCTGTTTTAAAATGTTTATTCAGGTAATGAATACTACCACTGTCTTGAGACGATTGTTGCTGTACATTACTATGTAAAAGGCAATGTAAGTTATTTTCGATTGTAGCTTGAGTTTAGAATTAATTATACCTTATGGCACTTTGTAATTAGTATAATAAGAAATGACGACGTCAGCCTTAAATGTCATTGATTTTGTTCTATAGAAAAGATAACTTTATTATGCTTTTTACGATGTTCAGTTTAGGTAAACGAAGGTAAGTTGGAGTAGCGCGAAGTTACAATGGCGAAGTGCGATTAGCGCTTCAGGTGTCATGGTACTTACCTAAACGCTTGGTCATCTTACCTTCGCACTTCATGTTTTGCGTGTCCCTTAATAAACACGAAGAAAGTGCCCTCGCGCTTCACCAACGCGTCTTCATGCTTCGCCATTGTAGCTTCGCGCTTCACCAACGCGTCTTCATGCTTTGTCACTGTAGCTTCGCTTCACAAACGCGTCTTCATGCCTCGCCATTGAAGCCTCGCGCTTCACCAACGCGTCTTCATGCTTCGCCATCGTAGCTACGCGCTTCACCAACGCTTCTTCATTCTTCGCCTTTGTAGATTCACGCTTCACCAACGTGCCTTCATTCTTCGCCATTGTAGCCTTGCGAATCACCAACGCATCCTCATTCTTTGCCACTGTAGCTTCGCGCTTCACGAACGCATCTTCATTTTTTTGCCATTGTAGCTTCGCGCTTTACCAATGCAACTTCATTCTTCGCCATTGTAGCTTCGCGCTTCACAAAACGTGTTTGCATGCTTTGTCACTGTAGCTTTGCTTCACAAGCGCATCTTCATGTCTCGCCATTGTAGCCTCGCGCTTTGAAGACGCGTTGGTGAAGCGCGAAGGCACAATGGCGAAGCATGAAGACGCGTTTGTTAAGCGCGAGGCGACAATGGCGAAGCATGAAGACGCGTTGGTGTAGGGCGAAGCTACAATGGCGAAGCATGAAGACGTGTTGGTGAAGCGCGAAGCGACAATGGCGAAGCATGAAGACACGTTTTGTGAAGCGCGAAGCTACAATGGCGAAGCATGAAGACGCGTTGGTGAAGCGTGAAGCTACAATGGCGAAGCATGAAGACGCGTTCGTGAAGCGCGTAGCGACAATTGCGAACCATGAAGACACGTTTTGTGAAGCGCGAAGCTACAATGGCGAAGCCTGAAGACGCGTTGGTGAAGCGCGAAGCTACAATGGTGAAGAATGAAGACGCATTGGTGAAGCGCGAAGCTACAATGGCAAAGAATGAAGACGCGTTGGTGAAGCGCGAAGCTACAATGGCGAGGCATTAAGACGCGTTTGTGAAGCGAAGCTACGGTGACAAAGCATGAAGACGCGTTGGTGAAGCGCGAAGCTACGATGGCGAAGAATGAAGACGCGTTGTGAAGCGTGTGAAAGCACAATGGCGAAGAATGAAGACGCGTTGTTGAAGCGCGAGGCTACAATGGCGAGGCATGAAGACGCGTTTGTGAAGCGAAGCTACAGTGACAAAGCATTGGGTCAGATCCAATGCAGTGGGTCATTTTTCAGTAAATAAGAAGTCTCAGCTACAAACTCTGGTTTTCATATAATACTCGTTCGGATCTTAGTAGTGGACCTTTAATGAAAATATATAAATAGAAACGTCGTTCTTCCCTCTACTACAACTGTAAATATCAAAAAACTGTCTGTCTTTCCTATATCAAATGACGGCGACTTGAAGACGCACACTATCACGCTTCCGGCCAGCGTCGTGATCTGTTCGACGGCGTCAGTTACGTGGCCTATCCTGATGGTGCTCTAGATACGTCTGGTGTGATCTCACTTCTTCTCATAGTAGGCACAAGAACATTGTAAACAGCGTTCGTGACTCTTTGGCCATTGGTTGAAAATGATATCCCGATAGTACTCTGCCGGGTACTGGCGTATCAATGCGTTTGCAGCCGTCTCCTTCACGCACCTGTTTCTCAATATAATAAATTTACGATAAATGTTAGAAATTAGCGACAGTTGACGTTCAGAGTGTGTCAATAATTACACAAGAAAATAAAAAAAGGACAAAAAGAGCAGACTTTTACTCGTGATACTCCCTGCAGGATTGCTTCTCAAATTAATTTGTTCTTCACGTAGCCTCATGTAGCTCCATGTAATCATAACTTTCTTCTTTGAAATGTCATGGTAGTTAGATTCTTTTTCTTTTCTTACTCAGCCTACTGAAAGAGAGCAGCTAGACGGTGTTTTCAGAATGTTCACAGAAGCAATCAAATGTAAGTAAAACACAGAGGCGAAGATAATGTCATTCATCTCCCTAAATCTGATCTTTTTAATATCTGTTATTTATATACATTTGTATATAGTACATTAAATATAAATAACACACGCCAAGTAGGGTGATATGGTATATTATTATGACAAAAAAGTAATTACACCCGAGGTGTCATTTGTTTCTGGGAGGCTGACAAGTGACAATATTACGTATCACCAAAGCAGGCCCCAGAATTTGTTGGGTTTTTTTACCTCATTTCATTCATATAAAACCATTTCAGTAACACCGAAAATAAGTTCTGTTCTACACAAGAGAAATAAACTTAAGTTTTCTGTTATGAAGGTTATCAAATGTAGCGTTGCAAATGTGGTACGTTAAATACCACTGTATATTTTCGCTTATAAGACGCATTATTATAAGTCATATTTCCAGTTCAAAGAGCATCTTATAAGCGTGTATACAATGAAATTAAAAGAAAAAGAAACCCAAGATTGTATGTCGGTTGTCTTATAAGCGAGTGCGACTTATAAGCGAAAAAATACGGTAAGTTCTTTAGCTGACTGTTGTACAATGTCTTTGCTCAACGCAATTTGATGACTTTTGTATTCGATCTCCACGCTCTAACGTGACTGCATTATTGAATGATATATGCACTTTTAAACCAGTTGAATGCACTATTTCATACATTTTAGGTGCAGAAATGGAACATCTTGGTGAAGCGCTGAAGGATTCACCACAGGGTATGTCATAATTTACTTTCATATGTTTACTTTCAATAAATAGGCATGAACTAAAATGTATACCACGTTAGGCATGCATCTCTGTGCTCAACGTTTGTTGATGTAGAACTAGGTGTTAGACATGCTATAAAGAACCACCAGATTGTAACTTCTCTATCTTAAATAGATTAGCATTTATCCATATCTAATGTAAATTTAAGTTGCTAAAATATATTGGGATGTCGCATTTTGTTTTGTTTGGTCAAACCTGCACAGTTTGTTTGCAAATGGTTACTTTTAACCTGCAATGGTGGATGAAAGAAACATATTAAACTGGTATGTAAAAAGTGTCTATAAACGCATATTTTTATTTGTAATGAAGCTGTGTTTCGAATTAAAATACATGAACAAATTTGATTGGTAATCTTTTTATTGACAATTTCGGCTGGTGTTAAGTTAGCGGTAAAGCAGTATGAGCAGTAATACTGCCTGTTTTGCGTGCTTGTAGTAACAGCAGTATTAGTGCTATGCCACTGTAGACAATGGTTACAGTGTTCCTATGATGGCAAAAGTATTTCTGCTCATACTGAAAACAATGGTAACAGTGTTCCTGATCATACTGTAAACAATGGTAATAGTATTCCTGCTCATATTGTAAACAATGGTAACAATATTCCCGCTCATACTGTAGACAATGGTTACAGTGTTCCTATGATGGCAAAAGTATTTCTGCTCATACTGACAACAATGGTAACTGTGTTCCTGCTCATACTGTAAACAATGGTTACAGTATTCCTTCTCATAGTGTAACAATGGTAACAAAATACCCGCTCATACTGTAGGCAATTGTTACAGTGTTTCCACAATGGTAACAGTGTTTCTGCTCATACTGTAGTAAATGGTAACAGTGTTCCTGTTCATACTGTAAACAATGTTAATAGTATTCCTGCTCATATTGTAAACAATGGTAATAATATTCCTGCTCAAACTGTACACAATGGTAACAGTGTTCCTGCTCATATTGTAAACAATGATAACAATATTCCAGCTTACATTGTAGACAATAGTTGCAGTATTCCTGCTCATACTGTAGACAATAGTTACAGTATTACCGCTCATACTGTAGACAATGGTTACAGTGTTCCAACAATTGTAACAATGTTGCTGCACATACTGTAAACAATTGTAACAGTGTTCCTGCTCATACAGTAAAAATGGTAACAGTATTCATGCTCATACTGTAAACAATGGTTACAGTGTTCCAACAATTGTAACAATGTTGCTGCACATACTGTAAACAATGTAACAGTGTTCCTGCTCATACAGTAAAAATGGTAACAGTATTCATGCTCATACTGTAGACAATGGTTACAGTGTTCCAACAATTGTAACAATGTTGCTGCACATACTGTAAACAATTGTAACAGTGTTCCTGCTCATACAGTAAAATTGGTAACAGTATTCATGCTCATACTGTAAACAATGGTTACAGTGTTCCAACAATTGTAACAATGTTGCTGCACATACTGTAAACAATTGTAACAGTGTTCCTGCTCATACAGTAAAAATGGTAACAGTATTCATGCTCATACTGTAAACAATGGTTACAATGTTCCAACAATTGTAACAATGTTGCTGCACATACTGTAAACAATTGTAACAGTGTTCCTGCTCATACAGTAAAAATGGTAACAGTATTCATGCTCATACTGTAAACAATGGTAACAATATTCTTGCTCATACTGTTGACAATGGTAAGTGTTCCCACAATGCAAAAGTATTCCCGCTCATACTGTAAACAATGTTAACAGTCTTCCTGCTCACACTGTAGAAAATAAAATGGTAACAGTATTCCTGCTCTTACTTCTGAATACCGGACCTTCTAAAAACCGGAAATTACTGAGATTGGTCGATTTTCTCTGTTCTGAATTTTCTATTTGTATTTTCAATTAAGACAATACTTTCAAATACCGAAACTTCCAACATACACCGAAAGACGATTTTTAAAAAATGACTTGTTTCAGCACAGTTTTTTTTTCCGAAAACCGTAGTAGATTTTTTTTTCGAATGCAAATCTATATTTACAGGGATTTCATTGTTTATCTATTAGCGGTGGTTGATTATATTGACACGAATTGAAATCACAACATGTCAATCAAAGGATCGATTTTGATAATTAGATAATGTAATGATCTTTCGTCAAAGAAATGATATCAAACATCTGAAAGGAATTTTATTTCTAGTTGCAGTAACTTTAACAGCGAGCATTTAATTAAGAAATTAAAAAGCCCGAGTGAAGATTTAACTTCGGACAATGGGTTGATTTCATAATTGGTCAGATACTTTCTTAAACTGTTCGAACTTCAAATTTAGATGTAGGTATGAAAACAAAATGAGTAAACCTTTTAAAATCACGGCATTCTACGAAATCTTCATCACTTTTATAATTAAAACGACTAAGACAACATAGAAACATCGTAAAACAGTGTGCTGCCTTTACAGGACAAAATAAACAAGTAATTTGCTATATGAACTTGCTCTAAATTATGGTATGCAGCTGTATTTGTCGAAGTCACTCCTAGCTTCCAAATTTCCAAAAACCGGACTTTTCTTCTGGTCCCGAAGGTGTGCGGTTTTCGGAAGTTATAATGTACCTGCTTTTACCGAAAACAATGGTAGCAGTATTCTTTCTTTAACTGAAAAAGATGGCAGCAGTATTCCGTCTCTAACTGCACATACATAAGTAGCTGTATTTTACACAGTATATAAACGAACTGAACCCCAACCGGATCTTGCGAGCAGATTTCACGATCCGATTGACGAAAATATGTGGGACTATCTAAATAATTAAGAACAACTTGTTGCAATGATGCTGAGGCGGTATGTAATCGATTGTATCATATCAAGAAATACTTTAACTTTCCGGATAAATACATTTTTGACCAGCTTTCGTCCTATAATTGCCGATAAAACGCTGTACTCTTCTCAACGTGTTTCGTTTATTTCAACACTCGCCGATTACACAGGGAATTTTATGCATAAAATCGTTTATCTATACCAGTACTCGTGTTTGAGGTGTTGTTTAAATGTATTTCCTTCACTTAACCGGCGACATAAACCTACCAGGACATGTGCGTTATGTAGAAAATTATGGAAAGTAAACACGGCGACTGTTTGAATACTGAACCCGTCTTGCAAATATCAATCTAATGATCTTTACCTCACTTGAGAGTTCACTAGACAATATCTTGCGAGTCACGTAGGAGGATTTCCATTGCCTTTGTATCCACAATTTGTCTTTTATCGTTCCGAATGTAAAATTACTGTGTCCACAACAATTATATGGCGCATCTAAAGTTGTTTTCTGGTACTATATGTACTCTTAGTAATGTTAAGCATTTAGCTGCACATAGAATGACTGGTTTTTGCCTAAACGCATCCCTACCTGGAAATGAAAATATTTACATGAAGCTGGTAATTGATTATGGAAAGAGAAATTACATCTTGATACGATATAATAACTACTAGTAACATGTCTCCTCTGAATTTGCAACCATTGTTCTTTTGTATTTTAGCTCGGCGATTCAACGAATAGTCTAAGCTATTCTACTCGCGTGTTCATGCATTGTCGTTGGTGTTGACGTCAGCGTAATGCTTTGCTTAATATTTTGCATGAAACTTTATATCTCCAAGAAAACTGAAGGTATTTGGTTGAATCTTCGCACATGTCTTCGGGGCCAACAGTATGTTGCCATCAAGGCCCATAACTTTGACCAGCATTTGACTGATCCCCTTTCTACATAGAAATGCTGGTTTAAGTTTTGCGTGCCACTTCATGTCTTCAGTACTGCTGAAGATAATTCGTTGAAACGGTTGAAGGGCAGTGTCATATCACCAAGACACATAACTGTGTCAAGCATATTTACTGAATTATTCCCCCCCCCCCCCCCTTTTTTGCAGTTATGACATATTTATCCGAGGTTTGCTTACAGGTTCATATATTAAATACTACTGCAGGCATTTGCTTAAAAATCCCATATGTCTTCAGGGTCAGTGGAAATTTTCATACCATCACGGTCCATAACTCTGTCAAGCAATTTTACCGGATTATATCCTCTTGTTTGACAAAAAAAGTATTGGCTCAAGGTTTGATGCAAGTGTCCAGTACTACTACAGGCTGAATTCCAAATAAATGTAGATCTTTCGAAAGCAAAGATATCAAACAAAGTACAGAAAATAACAGACTCGGTTTTATTGTGTTTGTTCATGGGCAGTAATGAAATATGCAACACTGCCCATGCAACTTTACACTTATCTGCGAGGTCAATGGACCTTTTTAGCCCCATAAAGCTATCCCTAGTTTTCGGCCTATAAACTGTAGATCGAATGGCTGATATTATACAATAGTGCGTTTTTATTGCCCAGACGGGGCGGAGCTTCATGCCAGTCTGATGCATTATTGTGCAGGGTAATGTAGTATGTTCGGTAACTTCTGGAGTTTCGGATCGTAAAATCATAAACTTACAGTAGCCGTTACTGCATGATGCTCTTGCATTGTAAAATATATTCTGTGATTATGAACTACATGAAAAAACGATAGGAAAATACCACTGGATTAAGTCTTTCGTTAGAAAGAAACGTACAAAATCTTTGAAAATACTCCCAAGACATGGTACAAACAGATCGTGTAAACTCGCAAGTGAGGTTCAGAATCACCGGCAAGAAACGTACAGTAAGCCTATTTGACACCCTGGCTTTAAATCTTGTTTTTATGTTCAAAATCGTTCGTTCATATAACAAATAACCATAATACCTTTTGTTATTAATTAATTGCAGCGGTACAAACTCAAAACTCCGTGTTCAACCAATCTAAACTTGATAAAACCCAGTTTTCTTTCGTGTGTAGTGCTGATCTCGTTCTAGCCTGCGGCGAGTTTCATGAATTTTATTGTCTTAATGCTTAAAATGATAATGTTGCGTATCTTAGGTCAACAATAAAATTTGTTGGCTACAACATACATACAGATTGACTTACTTACCATTCAACAGTATCGTCATGAACACGAATTTTTTACTCAACTGTCACGACGCAAAATGGTTGATACTGAAATCCGCTCGCAAGATCCGGTTGGGGTTCAGTTCGTTTATATACTGTGTTTTAGCTATTACTGAAAACAATGCAAACGGGTATCAGTACTGCTGCTCGCACTACAAACAATGATTAAAGTATTTCTGCTCTTACTACAAACTGTTATTACAGTATTTCTGCTCTTACGTCATGTATGGTTGCAGTATACCTGCTCTTACGTCATGTATGGTTGCGGTATACCTGCTCTTACGTCATGTATGGTTGCAGTATATCTGCTCTTACGTCATGTATGGTTGCAGTATATCTGCTCTTACGTCATGTATGGTTGCAGTATATCTGCTCTTACGTCATGTATGGTTGCAGTATACCAGCTCTTACGTCATGTATGGTTGCAGTATATCTGCTCTTACGTCATGTATGGTTGCAGTGTACCTGCTCTTACGTCATGTATGGTTGCAGTATACCTGCTCTTACGTCATATATCGTTGCAGTATACCTGCTCTTACGTCATGTATGGTTGCAGTATATCTGCTCTTACGTCATGTATGGTTGCAGTATATCTGCTCTTACGTCATGTATGGTTGCAGTATACCTGCTCTTACACCAAACAGTGGTAGCAGTATTCTTTCTCTTACTCCAAACAACGTTTTCAGTATTCTTCTTTTACTCTAAGCAACGGTAGCAGTATTCTTTCTCTTACTCAAAGCAATGGTAGCAGTATTCTTACTCTAACTGAAGGAAATGGTAGCAGAATTCCTGGTTTCACTGCAAGCAATGGAAGCTGTTTTCTTTCTCTACCTGAAAACAATGGTAGCAGTATTCCTGGTCTCACTGCAAACAAAGGTAGCGGTATTCTTTCTCTAACTGAAAACAATGGTATGGTAGCAGTATTCATGGTTTCACTGCAAACAAAGGTAGCGGCATTCTTTCTCTAACTGAAAACAATGGTAGCAGAATTCCTGGTCTAACTGCAAACAAAGGCAGCAGTATTCTTTCTCTAACTGAAAACAATGGTAGCAGAATTCCTGGTCTAACTGCAAACAAAGGTAGCAGTATTCTTTCTCTAACTGAAAACAGTGGTAGCAATAATCCTAGTCTCACTGCAAACAAAGGCAGTTGTATTCTTTCTCTAACTGAAAACAATGGTAGCAGAATTCCTGGTCTAACTGCAAACAAAGGTAGCAGTATTCTTTCTCTAACTGAAAACAATGGTAGCAGTACTCCTGGTCTTACTGCAAATAATGGTAGCGGTATTCTTTCTCTAACTGAAAACAATGGTAGCAATATTCCTGTCCTCAATGCAAACAAAGGTAGCAGTATTCTTTCTCTAACTGAAAACAATGGTAGAAGTATTCCTGGTCTTACTGCAAGTAATGGTAGCGGTATTCTTTCTTTAATTGAAAACAATGGTAGCAATATTCCTGGTCTCCCTGCAAACAAATGTAGCGGTATTCTTTCTCTAACTGAAAACAATGGTAGCAGAATTCCTGGTCTCACTGCAAACAAAGGCAGTTGTATTCTTTCTCTAACTGAAAACAATGGTAGCAGTACTCCTGGTCTTACTGCAAATAATGGTAGCGGTATTCTTTCTCTAACTGAAAACAATGGTAGCAGAATTCCTGGTCTAACTGCAAACAAAGGTAGCGGTATTCTTTCTCTAACTGAAAACAATGGTAGCAATATTCCTGTCCTTAATGCAAACAAAGGTAGCAGTATTCTTTCTCTAACTGAAAACAATGGTAGAAGTATTCCTGGTCTTACTGCAAGTAATGGTAGCGGTATTCTTTCTTTAATTGAAAACAATGGTAGCAATATTCCTGGTCTCCCTGCAAACAAATGTAGCGGTATTCTTTCTCTAACTGAAAACAATGGTAGCAATATTCCTGTCCTTAATGCAAACAAAGGTAGCAGTATTCTTTCTCTAACTGAAAACAATGGTAGCAGTATTCCTGGTCTTACTGCAAGTAATGGTAGCGGTATTCTTTCTTTAATTGAAAACAATGGTAGCAATATTCCTGGTCTCCCTGCAAACAAAGGTAGCGGTATTCTTTCTCTAACTGAAAACAATGGTAGCAGAATTCCTGGTCTCACTGCAAACAAAGGTAGCAGTATTCTTTCTCTAACTGAAAACAATGGTAGCAGTATTCCTGGTCTTACTGCAAGTAATGGTAGCGGTATTCTTTCTCTAACTGAAAACAGTGGTAGCAATAATCCTAGTCTCACTGCAAACAAAGGCAGTTGTATTCTTTCTCTAACTGAAAACAATGGTAGCAGTACTCCTGGTCTTACTGCAAATAATGGTAGCGGTATTCTTTCTCTAACTGAAAACAATGGTAGAAGTATTCCTGGTCTTACTGCAAGTAATGGTAGCGTTATTCTTTCTTTAATTGAAAACAATGGTAGCAATATTCCTGGTCTCCCTGCAAACAAATGTAGCGGTATTCTTTCTCTAACTGAAAACAATGGTAGCAATATTCCTGTCCTTAATGCTAACAAAGGTAGCAGTATTCTTTCTCTAACTGAAAACAATGGTAGAAGTATTCCTGGTCTTACTGCAAGTAATGGTAGCGGTATTCTTTCTTTAATTGAAAACAATGGTAGCAATATTCCTGGTCTCCCTGCAAACAAATGTAGCGGTATTCTTTCTCTAACTGAAAACAATGGTAGCAGAATTCCTGGTCTCACTGCAAACAAAGGCAGTTGTATTCTTTCTCTAACTGAAAACAATGGTAGCAGTACTCCTGGTCTTACTGCAAATAATGGTAGCGGTATTCTTTCTCTAACTGAAAACAATGGTAGCAGAATTCCTGGTCTAACTGCAAACAAAGGTAGCAGTATTCTTTCTCTAACTGAAAACAGTGGTAGCAATAATCCTAGTCTCACTGCAAACAAAGGCAGTTGTATTCTTTCTCTAACTGAAAACAATGGTAGCAGAATTCCTGGTCTAACTGCAAACAAAGGTAGCAGTATTCTTTCTCTAATTGAAAACAATGGTAGCAGTACTCCTGGTCTTACTGCAAATAATGGTAGCGGTATTCTTTCTCTAACTGAAAACAATGGTAGCAGAATTCCTGGTCTAACTGCAAACAAAGGTAGCAGTATTCTTTCTCTAACTGAAAACAGTGGTAGCAATAATCCTAGTCTCACTGCAAACAAAGGCAGTTGTATTCTTTCTCTAACTGAAAACAATGGTAGCAGAATTCCTGGTCTAACTGCAAACAAAGGTAGCAGTATTCTTTCTCTAACTGAAAACAATGGTAGCAGTACTCCTGGTCTTACTGCAAATAATGGTAGCGGTATTCTTTCTCTAACTGAAAACAATGGTAGCAATATTCCTGTCCTTAATGCAAACAAAGGTAGCAGTATTCTTTCTCTAACTGAAAACAATGGTAGAAGTATTCCTGGTCTTACTGCAAGTAATGGTAGCGGTATTCTTTCTTTAATTGAAAACAATGGTAGCAATATTCCTGGTCTCCCTGCAAACAAATGTAGCGGTATTCTTTCTCTAACTGAAAACAATGGTAGCAGAATTCCTGGTCTCACTGCAAACAAAGGTAGCAGTATTCTTTCTCTAACTGAAAACAATGGTAGCAGTATTCCTGGTCTTACTGCAAGTAATGGTAGCGGTATTCTTTCTCTAACTGAAAACAGTGGTAGCAATATTCCTAGTCTCACTGCAAACAAAGGTAGCAGAATTCTTTCTCTAACTGAAAACAATGGTAGCAGTATTCCTGCTTTTACTGCAAGCAATGGTAGCGGTACTCTTTCTCTGATTGAAAACATTTGTAGCAGTATTCCTGGTCTCACTGCAAACAAAGGTAGCAGTATTCTTTCTCTTACTGCAAACCATTGTAGCTGTATTTTTTCTCTTACTCAAAGCAATAGTAGCAGTATTCTTTCTCTTACAGCAAATAATGGTAGTCGTATTCTCTCTCTTACACCAAGCAATGGTAGCTGTATTTTGTTTCTTAATTAAAGCAATAGTAGCAGTATTCTTTCTCTTACAGCAAACAATGGAAGCCGTATTCTCTCTCTTACACCAAACAATGGTAGCTGTATTCTTTCTCTTACTCCAAGCAATGGTAGCAGTATTTTTCTCTTACTCAAAGCAATAGTAGCAGTATTTTTCTCTTACAGCAAACAATGGTAGCAGTATTTCGGATCTTACTGCAAACAATGGTAGCAGTATTCTTTCTCTTACTCCAAGCAATGGTAGCCGTATTCTCTCTTACACCAAGCAATGGTAGCCGTATTTGTCTCTTACTCAAAGCAATAGTAGCAGTATTCTTTTTCTTACACCAAGCAATGGTAGCAGTATTTGTCTCTTACTCAAAGCAATAGTAGCAGTATTCTTTCTCTTACAGTAAACAATTGTTAGCAGTATTCCGGATCTTACTGCAAACAAGCGTAGCAGTATTCATTCTCTTACTTTAAGCAATAGAAGTAGTATTTTTCCTCTGACTGTGTCAGTTATATCACTATTCCTGCTCGAACTGCAGAAAATATTAGCAAACAATGGTAGAAATAGTCCTGCTTTTACTGCAAACAATGGTATCAGTATTCTCTCCCTTACTCAAAACAATGGTAGCAGTATTTTTTCTCTTATTGCAAATAACGGTAACAGTATTATTTTCTTACTGAACACAGTTGTAGCGGTATTCTTTCTCTTAAAGCAAACAGTACTTGAAGGATTGTTTCTCTTACTCAAAACAATGGTTGCAGTATTTCCGCTTTTACTGCAAACAATGGTAGCAGTATTCTTTCTCTTACTTCAAATAATAGCATACGTAAGTTTTCTCTTATTGCATTAGTTGTGGCACTATACCGGCTCAAAGTGCAGAAAATAGTAGCAATATATCTGTTCGTACTCCAAACAGTGGTAGCAATATTCCTGTGTTTACTGCAACCATTGGTAATGTATTTTTGTCTTACATGAAACAGTGGTAGCAATATTCCTGTTCTTACTTCGAGGAATGATTAAAGTATTATTTCTCTGACTTTAAACAATGGTTACGGTATTCCTGCTTTAACTGCAAAAATGGTAGCAGTTTTCTTTCTTTGTCTTATTCAAAACTACGGAAGTAGTTTTCCTACTCTTACAGCAAACAATGGTAGCAGTATTCCTTCTTTAACTGCAAACAATGGTAGCAGTATTCCTTCTTTTACTGCAAACAATGGTAGCAGTATTCCTTCTTCTACTGCAAATAACTGTAGCAGCATGTTTTCTTTTAATTCAAATAGGTATCACTTCAAACAATTGTAACTGTATGCCTATTCTTACTTTTAACAGTGATAACAGTATTACTGTCCTTTCTTTACATAATGGTACAGTATTCTTCCGTTTTCTGCAAAAAATGGTAGCAGTGCACCTGCTTTAAATGCTAACACTTGTAGCAGTGTTCTTTCTTTTCTTGTAACAGAACTCCTGCTCTTACTGCAAACTGGAGTAGCATTAGTTATACTCTGACGTCAGAATCCTGCTGCGATTGCTAACATTTTTAGCTGTGATTAAAATTGTAGACATCCAATTTGGTTTTGACTACCTAAATGGCCGAATATTGTAAATGAAGATGATAGTATTGGTGATTATGATAATGATGATGATGGTGTCGGTGGTGGTAATAAAATATTGATGATGATGATGATGATTATTTCGATATTTGTAAGAATGATATTGACAATAATTCTGATGTTGGTGATGGCGATGAAATGGCGATATTACGATGAAGCTGAAATAAAACTGGTAAAGGTAGTGATGTTAATGATGATTTAACTTTGAAAATAATTGAAGGTTTTGGCACTACAAAATTGTGTGGCTGCTATTTTAAGGCATTCACACCTGTGTAGCATAGATTAGTGAATTTTGAATCTCTAAACCCTTTTCAATGTTGTATGAAATGTGCTATCTTTTCAAGGTAAACACATTTATTATCCAATTCTAGAATTTGTACACACTGCTACTGACATTATGAGTTCTCACTGTGAAAAACGTGGAAAAGAATTAGACAAATTTCTGGAGACGGTAGATAAAGATAATCAGAATAATTGTCAAGAGCCACAGGAAGGAGCTGACGTTGAAGAAAGAGATCTTTTGAAGAAACTGACAGATCTGCTTACCACCGACCTGGTACATGTTATGTTTGTCTCAAATAAAGAAAATATGCAAGGATCTTCGAAACACTTGCCATTTATCTTCCTGAAAAAAATCACCCTATAATAAATCGAATATAAGTTTCAATTATGAATGTCCAGTTGCATTTTCCTTAGTTATTATTCGTTTCAAAAATCAGAATTAGGTTCTTTAACATTATTCTGTATTAAACGGAAATATATTTGGATGAATATCCATCGCTGGTTTGACAAGAAAGATTGTACATTTCTATATAATAAAGGTAGGTTAAGAGGAAAATTCTTTATCACATTTTTCTCAATGAATTACTGGAATACAAAGGTAAAATCAGCGAGAATATCTTTCTAATTTCACTTCAACCGGAGGAATATGGTCATAGATAATTGAAAATGCTGTTTAAAAATCTATAATGACAAAAGATGTCTTTAATATTTTACAAAAACATAGAAATGTATACACCTTTACATTAAACTGCAATTATTTATAAATGAAGACAGACCTGCACACTAAGTTTGGATTTTTTCTGTAAATGTTAAATAGTATTTATATATCATAGGAGTACGACGGTTTTAAATGTAATGCAGTTAAATCTTGTGAACAGAAGTTTCCGTAAAATGTTGCAAGTGGTATTCATGTCGTTTTATAAACGAGTGCTGTCCAAAACTAACGTAGAGTTTTGCTGTCAAAAGTCGCCTATTGTGTATAGTACAATGTGAAATATACGATTTTAATTCGCAATCTTTTTTTTAATTCGGTCATACAGTTTTTGTAACATTTTTGTTAAAAGGAGAAGCGCGTAGAACATTTTAATAACTATAATTACGCATAGCCGGCGTAGTCGCTTTTTCATCCATCATGATTTGAATTCAACCGATATTCCACTTGTTTACCCGAAATTACGCCAAACACAAGCAACACGTGTAGGCGCCATGCGCTGAAAGTATGTCGTCATTCGGACAAGGGGGGCGGAAGTAAATACGTCTAATCTAAGTCGGCATCTGCTTGCAAAGATAATCAGATGGTTGTTAAGTTATGTAGAGATTTTGGCTAGCAACGAATGAAATCTAGAAACTACTCATGGTGCACACCCTGTATGAGATGCTTTGCAAAACAGTGACTACTGTTTTAGTATTATAACCTAACAACTTATTATAGTCCCCTACTGGTTGAAAACCAGTTTCGGGGACTATAGGATTGCGCTTTTCCGTCCGTCATTCCGCAATTTCGTGTCCTGTCTATAATAACTCTGTCATTCATCAAGGGATTTTAATATTACTTGGCACAAATGTTCCCCATGGTAAGACGACATGTCAAGTGAAAAATCCTGACCCCTAGCTTAAAGGTCAAGGTTACAATTGGCGGTCAAAGGTCAACAGGGCTTTTACTGACCGGTCCATAACACTGCCATCCGTGAAAGGGTTTTCATATTACTTGGCAAAAATGTACCCCGTAATTAGACAATGTGCCATGCATATCTTTCAGGCCCTTAGCTCAAACGTCAAGGTCACACAAAATGTTAACAGCACATAAACAGGGTCTGTTTGGTGTCCGGTTCAGAACTCTGTCATTCATCAAGGGATTACAATATTACTTGGCATTAACGTTCCCCATTATCAGATGACTTGTCATGCACAACACCCAGAATCTCAGCTTAAAGGTCAAAGTCACATTTGGAAATCAAATGTCAATAGTTTTTTTTTTCTGTCCGGCCTATAATTTTGTCAAGCAAAACAGGATTTAGATCAGTTGTCACAAATATTCCCCTTGATGAGACAACGTATCATGCGCAAAACCCGGACCTTAGCTGAATGGTCAAGATCACACATGGAAGTCAACGGCCAACTGGGCTTTTTTCCTTTCTGGTCAGTAATGCAACAATTCTTAAAGGGATTTTAATACGAAGTGACTATTTTCACGGCAGCCGTGCGAATAATTTCTTAGGGACACGGCAGCCGTGCGAATAAATTCTTAGGGGCATTTCAATCTTAGTTGGTTGTTCCATATCGCCGTACCATGCACTTGTGCTTGGGAACCTTCTGTTGTATACGGAGATAGCGGAAAAATAAGGATTTCGCAATCTATATTTTGATGAATTATCGTTCGTCTGTCGAGAATCTTGATATTGTTATTTGAGTTGTTGTTTCCACTAAATTAATTTAAATGTACTTTTTTCTTTGGCATTATCAAAAGGTAGTCGGGATTAATTGTGAATCGGATGTTGGTAGGATATAGGTTTTGTAAATTAATTTTGTAAAAGCCGTGTACTTAAATTAAAGTGTATATTACGTAAATGTGTATTCTTCTACATCTTCCGGAAAATAGTTCTGCAATGCAAATTAAAGCACTATAGATATGAGCCGTGCCATGTGAAAACCAACATAGTGGGTGTGCGACCAGCATGGATCCAGACCAGCCTGCACATCCGCGCAGTCTTGTCAGGCTCCATGCTGTTCGCTTTTAAAGCCTATTGGAATTGGAGAAACTGTTAGCGAACAGCATGGATCCTGACCAGACTGCGAGAATGCGCAGGCTGGTCTGGATCCATGCTGGTCGCAAAGCCACTATGTTGGTTTTCCCATGGCACGGCTCAATTATGATGATCAAATAAATAGATAAATAAATAATGCATCTCAAATCTTATAATATTAAGGGGAATTCCGATAGTTTTTTATGCGCATCTTTCTGCGCAGCCGACACTTTCTATGGAAAACTAAACTGAAGTCAACATTTTGTTGAAAAATGTTACAGACAGTCTTAAATATATGGAATCTTGAATGAAATAACATATCAGTAATTAAATCTTGATACTGGTTTATGTTGTATTGACAAGTATCATGCCGGACAGGTATTGCTATTTATGTGGTTGTGTTTTCACATTTTAGTACAAAGACAGTGTTGTTCATATAATGTAAGATAATTGACTTAATACTGATAAGACAATATCACCTTTCAGATTATTTAGTATTCAATTATAGAAAGAATTAAGTATTTTTAAAACTTTCTTTTTAACTTCTAGCAGACATACATGTAATCAATTTGGCCAGGTTCGCGTCATTTTCCGTCCGAACAGGTGTTGTATTCTAGCGGTCTTAACATACCCATACATTTTTAGCCATTTTTATGCTCACAATACTATTATCTATACACAAGAAAAACAGGAAAAAAATCTATGAAAGACTTTTTTCAAAATTTAAAAAAGATATTCTTCACTATGGTTATTTTTCACTGAAAAATTCACAAAAGTGAATATGAAACAATATTTTTTTCATTTGTACCCATTTTTGTAAGGATAGAGTATTACAAATATGACTATGATATCAAATAAGTATATAATAAAATCTGTAAAAATTGTGCTGTCTTGATGTATATTTTGGTTGGTATTTATAAAAAAAAGCAGTAAAATATGAAAAATTGCTAGCAGTTTCAGCAACAGTGGGTGGTGTGTTCAAAACAATTTTTCACAAAAACAAGCCTGGTGACCTATTGTTCTTATTTGTTCATTGTTTTCAGCACAAATTTTCCTATCATATATGTGAATTTAAAAAATTTCTATGAAAGGAAAAAAACTATAGGAATTCTCTTTAAGGAAGCATTATAAATACTTTTTGTCCACAATGAATATTCATTTTAATACATATGTATAATGAATATAATTACCTCCTCTGATACCCAAACTCAAGTAATTCAAGTACGCTAGTAAACGCAATAGGGCCCAGATTCTATCAAACTTGTAGACCAGCTACAGGGGTAGGGGAAAAATGGTATTAACAAATTTATCATTTTTTTCGGCACATGTATATACTAATATTGTAATTTTCGGTAGGTGTCAAATACTGCACGCTTTGAAAAAGGAACGACACATCTCCATAATTCAAAATTCCGGGCCTTAAAATACATCAAGGAATAAAAATGTATCTAAAAATAGAATGCGAAATCTGTACTTTCAGCTGAAATATCCTTTCCATAGGTCTCTCCATTGCTGCCGTGCGGATATTTTCTAAGGGACACGGCTGCCGTGTCCGGTATATATTTTTCGCATATATAGCCTCAGTCATTTTAATATTACTTGCCCTATGCAACACTAAGACCCCCTAACTCAAAGGTCAAGGACACGCAGGTCAAAGGTCAATAGGGTTATTTTCCTGTATGATCAATAACTCTGTCATCCATGAAGTTAGCACAAATGTTTTCCATGATGAAACAACGTGTCTTTAATATGCAACTCTTATTGATTACTAAGAGGCCAGTGGTCAACAGGATTTATTTTCCTTTCTGGTCCATAACTCTGTCATCAATAAAGGGATTTTTATATAACTTGACACCAGTATTCTCCATAACGAGACAATGTGTCATGTGCAACCTCAGACCCCTAGTACAAAGGTCAAAATCCCATCTGAAGGTCAAAAATTTATATTTTCCTGTCCAGTCTATAAAATATTTTTATAAACACATGTTTCATATGGACCCAATTTAAAAAATGTTAATTTATTTTCTTCGGAACAGAATTACTTCCCTTTAAAATGATGATTTCTTACATTTTTTTCTCATATTTTCCCACTAATTTCAAAATGAAATGTTATCTGTACTGAAATTAAATACCTTTTTTATATTTATAGATGTTATAAAACAATCAACAACTGTAAATTTTTGTTTATGTAAATTTTAACTCAAGTATTGTTTTATAACATCTTGTCTATACAATACAATATTGCTTATACATAATTAACAGATATCAGATCATTATATTGTACTGCAGTAGAGAAAATTAGGGTGCCTTTCAGTAGGGGAATTTGTACTGCATGGCAATAGTTACCTAAGTATTTTAATCAAAATTAATAACAGAAATATACAAACTTATGCAAACTTAAATGAACGCATCTTGATGTCGTCACGATGTCGTTTACGTCGTTGAAATATGATCACCGTGCGCCGGGTTTGTGTAAGTGACTGTTTTCGAGAGGCATAACTTTTGACTGTATGATCACAATCACATCAAATTTGCAGTGAAATTAGTAGAAAGATTGCTTAACATGAATGTGTATTTCTTGTTTTGCTTCATTAAAGTACATAAAAGCTAGAGACAAAATCTACGTAATTCACAGCTCTTATATATACTTAAATGCTGTTTTCTACAAGCATTCACTCTCTACGATTTTGTTTTTACATGTATGTTGCAAAAATATTAATTTTTGCTACATCACTTTAAGCGTTCAAATGGGGTTATTCCAATATTTTCTTCAAAGGCTTTACCTTTTACTTTTTTCGGTTTTAATATGTTCTTACTATTACAATTTGACAAGTTAAACCATTAAATTCTTTGGTGTTTTTCAGTCACGACAGGGAGCACATAATAGAACATCGATCAGTAAATGTTTCACTTCAGGTTAAAAGTAGAGTTCGACGTCTAAATTTTGTAATTGCCTTTTTATTCTTTCATAAATTGTCAACCTGAAACTGTATTTTGTGTGAATGTGACTTGTGTGGCAGGCACTTCCTTAATATATATATAGTCAACTCTGCAGAAGCAAATAACGTTTATTTTATTTGTATTGTATGATTAGTTATTTTTTCTTTATATTTGATAGTTAATAATAATAATATTGTCAATAATTATGTGTCGTCATATTGGTCTTGTTGTTGGCCATGTACTGTCGTATTGGCCGAGGTCGTTGCAATAGCTCTCGGCTAAATACAAAATTAATTTTTCTTTTATCTGCGTTTTCAGATTATGAAATCAGTTATGCTGGATTCGAAGGTACGTCTAACTAAACTGGTTAATTGCCATCAAAATAAGAAAAATGTTTACATTTCCGACCAAACACAAATATTAACATATATCATCATTCTCGCCAGAAAGAAATATCATTATTTGCATCCGATTTGAAGTTAGTATCCATGTATATGTATGGTACACCAATTTGCTCCAATTAAAAAATATACTGAGATTACTTTGTTACACTATTTTCAAAAGTTGAGACATTCCACCTCTTAGTACATTGCGCGGCTATTTGAAAAATAAATTATATGCCATTTTCGTTTGGAATAAACACATCAATGAATTCTTGAATGAACTTAATAACATCATTACAATGAACAGGATGTCTTGCTTATCTTTCAGTAACTTTATTGAAAAAAATGTTGTTCACTTTATTGATATAAATGTTTACACTTAAAATCATTTTAACGATTTACATTTTAGCTCACCTGTCACATAGTGACAATGTGAGCTTTTGTGATCACCCTTCACCGTCATCAGTCCGTGCTTCTGTCCATGCGTGCGTCAACAATTTTTTGTTTGCACGATAGTGGCTTTATTTATGATTTTATTTTAAACAAACTTGCACACAACTTGTTTCACCATAAGATCTTGGTTCCTGTCTTGAAATGGCCAGATTCCATTATGGGTTCTTGAGTGATGGTCCCTGAAAGGGCCAGAATTAGCTATTTTGACCTTGCCTGCACAATAGCAGCTTCATTTATGATTTTATTTTAACCAAACTTGCACACAACTTGTATCACCATAAGATCTTGGTTCCTTTCTTGAACTGGCCAGATTCCATCATGGGTTCCAGAGTGATGGCCCCTGAAAGGGCCTGAATTAGCTATTTTGACCTTGTCTGCACAATAGCTGCTTCCTTTATGATTTGTATTTAATCAAACTTGCACAAAACTTGTGTCACCATAAGATCTCGGTTTTTTTCTCGAACCGGACAGATCCCATAATGGGTTCCTTAAAAGGGCCAGAATTAGCTATTTTGACCTTGTCTGCACAATAGCAGCTTCATTTATGATTTGAATTTAATCAAACTTGCACAACACTTGTGTCACCATAAGATCTCTGTTCCTTTCTTGAACCGGCCAGATCCCATAATGGGTTCCGGAGTTATGGCCCTGAAAGGGCCAAAATTAGCTATTTTGACCTTTTCTGCACAATAGCAGCTTCATTTATAATTTGATTTGAACCAAACTTGCACACGACTTGTATCACCATAAGATCACGATTCCTTTTTATACGCCCAAAGGGACGTATTATGTTATCGCCTCGGTGTCCGTCTGTCTGTCCGTCTGTTGATTAGCAATTTCTCTTCCGCTCTGTAACTCTTGAACCCCTTGAAGGATTTCAAAAAACCTGACACAAATGTTCACCTCATCGAAACGACGTGCAGAGCGCATGTTTCGGATGGCTCACTTAAATGTCAAGGTCACACTTAGGGGTCAAAGGTCATATGACTTTGTTTTTTGTGTATATTGCTCTGTATTTGCGTTGCATTGCAGTGCGTTGTATTTATTTGGCAGGTTCTTCTTTTGTTCACTAACAATATTTTTTTTAATTACTTCCCTTTTACGTTACTATAAATAGTTTATTTAGTAACATTTTTTATTATTGGCCATAGGGAAAAACCGAGACCACTTTTCTGTGGTACATCATGAATGGTAACTCCAATTTTTAGGTGTATTTTGACATATCTGTACATACCTTGTAAGGATTTCGTTTTGGTTAAGTTCCTTCCGCTTGTTGTTCCCGTCCTTTTGACTTAGATATTTTTTCTGAGGACTTAAATTTTTTTTCCCTTTGTTGTTTCTGTCTTTTGGGCTTCATCAGTCAAACTTTTGCTCCTATCCTCCTTTGATGTAGTCCTTCGGGCATATATTGCCCCGCTTGTATGAGTTATATAGGAAAAATACTTAAAAATATCTGATCATATTTCCTAGACTGTTTAATTATAATAACCCTATGACCCCAAGTAATTAGGAGTCACTTGACTGTAACATTGACCTACTGACCTACTTTCTTCCTTTTTAAGATACAGCTTTGAACTTTGGATGACATGTATAGTTTTGCATGCCGATCTTTAAACAGACTTTCAGTGACCACGAATGTGACCTACTGACCTACTTTCTTGTTTTTTAAGATACAGCCTTGAAATTTTGATGACATGTACAGTTTTGCACAGCGATCTTAAAACTGATTTTCAGTTACCTTGAATGTGACCTGCTGACCTACTTTCTTGTTTTTTAAGATACAACATTAAAATTTGGACGACATGTACAGTTTTGCATACCGACCTTTGAACTGATTTTCAGTGACCTTGAATGTGACCTACTGACCTACTTTCTTGCTTCTGAAGATACAGCTTTGAAATTTGGGTGGCAAGTATAGTTTTGCATTCCAATCTTTAAACAGATGTTCAGTGACCATCAATGTGACCTACTGACCTACTTTCTAGTTTTCTAAGCTACAGCAAAAGGATTTGGACCACCTGTAATATTTCTTTACAGATTTCAAAAGTAATCTTGTCTTTTATAATAAATAATCTTTACCTTGACCCACTCTTCTAATTTTCTTGTTTTTAAAGCTTTAGCTAAGAAATTTGTTCAAACAAACAACTCTACTCAGGTGAGCGATATAGGGCCATCATGGCCCTCTTGTTTAGTATTCTAACAGTCAACTTTGTGAATCGTTCAATTGGTTGTTTTCTATCCTTAGACAGGCTTTATGTTATTCTAGGAAATAAGTCATTTAGCATAATTTTTAAACAGACTGTAACTAAAAATCAGATATTCTGAATGTTGTGTTATTGTTGTGTTATTGAGAGTAAATGCCATCAAACTGAAAAGTAAATGCTGTAGAAATTTGTAATCATATGGTAATACGATAATTTACTTTATCACATGTTTGACGTCGTGTAAGTAAAATAAAGCCATTACATAAATTTGATAATACACTAGTGTAATAAAGCTTTGATAAAGCAGAGCCTCGCATTTTATCTTTTTTTCAACTCGTTTAAGTAATTCAGTATGAAAAGACACTCATGTAATATCCTCTATAGAAGTTATGGTAGAACGGGGTAACCAATAGTTCTTCTGATAAACTGAAATGAGTTTCTTAACATGTAGCAACGATTAAAGAATTATCTGTTGAATAATTAGATTGTTACCTGTAAATATTGTGCTTACATTTTTACAGCAATAGCTTTTGCTGGTCATTGCGTTAAAGACGAGGATTCTAGTGAACTCTGCAGTAAGACCATTGAGGGCGTTCGTAAATACGTTACTGTAAGTAAAAGTAATAACAAATATAACAAATTTTGTTTGTGATTAATGCCCGATTTTGTGATATAAGTACACTTTATCTCATGAATTACAGTCTTGTATTGGTAAATATATATTAAAACAATTTCAGCATCATCTGGGAGAATGACGAATATATAGGTACCATAAAGTGAAGAAATTACAGTCTGATTAGGGGATATAGCTATCATATAGCTAATAAGTTACAGCCTGATATGAGGATAAAGATATTAAATATACATAGTAAGGACATTGCAGCTTGATATTAAGATATAAGAACTATATTGAAACAACAAGTATCTTGGTACGGCGATAAAGGTACCATATATCACACCCTATCTTCGGATGTAGCTCCCCGGGGCACGTTTTCGTGTATAGCTCTTTTGGGAGGCAATAGAGTGTGGAGCTATAGAGGAGATGTATATAAACGCAAGTATGTGCACATCCAAAAATGATTCCCTATACATAGATTAAAACGTAGGAGTAATACAAAATATGAATATGCGGCAGATTGCAACTTGCAACTTGCACTGATGATTGTATGAGCTGTGTAACCGGTCTGTCATTCTGTGTCATTGCGAAAAACATTATGTCTTAGATACAATATCATAATACATTGAACGTGACCCTTAGCCTAATGGTTACTGTTAAGAGTGTACCAAGATGATCTTCAGAGCTTAAAACGAGTTACCCCTGACGCACAGGTTTTATCACAGCGAAATGTTTTTATAGGTTATGGAGACTTTTCAAGCTGGGTGGATTCGATGAAAATAATTACGTACGGAGGCAGGGTTTATCAGCTCAGCTGAGCACTCGCCATCTGTCAGACAAATTTTTCTTTGATCCAACATATACTGATTATAACACACACACGTACTGTTTATTTCCGCCGTTATCCTTCGACAAGCTGACTATAACTAAGCAACTGGCTTCAAAATAGCATTTTATTGTAAAACAGTGGAGCCTATGCAGAAACCAAGAGCCGCATCCTGTCCAGTATAATTTCGGTGACTCTTCCATTACGACATGACCCGTTATTATTGATAGCGTTTCAATAAATGATGTTTAGAACCGCCTACTTTTAAAAAGAATAAAAATCAATGAATAGATCTTAATTTAACAAACGTTTTGATAAAACTGCTATTAATGAGTTTGTAATCAACATCAACATGCAATAACATTTAGTTTTTTGATAACTGTGCGTTGTGAATACGCGTACCCAGACGACAATGGTCATGCTTGAAATATGATACACACTTTCTAGACGTTTAGTTTAATTGTGATACAAAGTACGCTAGGTGTTTAGCGGACATTATTTTTTTCGCCCGAAACACCGACATCTAGCTCAAACGGGTGAGAAAAATATATTGAAATCATTTGACAGAAATAATGCCTACAAAAATACTTGAAATGATCATATTGCAGTTTTTCCTGCTTTTGATGTTTGAAGAGCCCGGATGTCCATTTATGTATTATTTTATGCATGTGTGTGCAACCTCCCACAAGCCATCTAGGAAAGTGCATGATTTCGAACCCATAGTGCACACAGATTTATAACTCTTTCAGAAACAAAATAGAAATACCCAACTACATCTTTGTCTTCTCTTGCTTTTATTGTAGGCAATTCAAGAAGAGGACGATGCCACTGTTGATAAAATGGAGAACATTTTCCTGAACTACGGCGAACAATTCAAATGTAAGTTTGTTTAATTATTTTCGTAGCGTTTGAAAACAAATCCAAATAGCGCACAAATCCTTCCTAAACAACCTCGTTTCCAGTCATAACTAATATTAAACTAAAAGTTTTAGTGATAGATCTTGTTTGCGATCACTGAGGTCTTAATGCTCAAACTACCTCGGTCTCATAGGACATGCCAACACAGTTATAGCTCAATCATAGTTGTACGAACTATAAAATGACTGCTCCTGGGCCATTTTCTTCTTCCATGATTAAAAAAATACAGAAGTTGGTTTTTTGGGGGGTTTTTTTTTGTTGTTGTTTTTATACTAGTAAGCAACAAATCAAAAATAACTCTGGTGCTTTTTAGACAGAATCTCTACTACAGCCAACCATGTTCTGATACAGTCACGTATACACTGCGTCGCACGGACTAATTTCCATTTATGCGCATAGGCTGGTTGTGACAAATAGAAAATTTGACCGTAGTATGTCACAACTCCATTTTCCATTCTTTCCATTTCAGTTGATTTTCCCATAGGCGGCTTTATAGAATATAATTTATCATTTTCAATTTACCAACAACATTATTTGAATTGTTTAATGTACCTTTCTATTTAAATGTCGGAGGAAGATTTTAATTGTTGTGGAGTGAATAGTTCTAGGTCACAGTGACCTGGAGATTATAAAATGGTTTAAGAACTGTAAGTCATAGAGTACAATAGCTTTCAAACTTAACACAATATCTAAGTACACCCTAATGATTTTAGATATAGTTCCAAGGTCAAGTTAGAAAATTCTAGGTTTATATTTTTTCTCTTTGTTTCGGGACCCTATATCACAAAGTATACAACTACTGCTTTCAAACTTCACATGATGGCCGCACACAACTCAATAATATCTTATTTTTTAAGGCAAAATGTCAAATAATTACGGCTTTCAAACTTTAGAACCTGGCTACCAATGCACCACTTAAGGAAGATATTTTTGATTTTGAGCTTAGTGTCTCTAGGTCACTAGCATAGGGATAACCCTCTTAGGTCAGAATCTGCATTCGCTTTAGTTTCTAGTACCCCAAATACACACCCCTCACCTGCCTCCTCCGCACCGCGTACCTTTTAGGTACCCCTGTGTAATTTTACTACCATTTTAGTCTCTTCTTGTTGAATTTTGTTATCCTTAATGAACATCTGGCACCCAATCAACTTACCCGCCCCCTCCCCCTCCCCCACACACACACACACTGCGTTTAGCACGGCTATTCGAAGTATATGTAGAGCCATTTCACTAGGCAATTCGTCAGAGTCGGCCGGCTTCCCGAATTGGTCATGTTAGCTGGTATCTCTATAACCGCCTATTGGAATTGTATGAAACTCTCACTATACAATGACTGACATGTTCCGCAAAGGTTCTGTAACTCGGTTTTACTTTTATACAAAATCATGCGCTTTTTCTACTAAGAAAATCAATTTTGGGTTCAGATTTTGTATGTAAGCTGGTATCTCAGTACCTATTTAAGGAAATGACTTGAATTTCAGAATTTCACACACTTGTTTACTAAGACATCCTAACATACAATGCATATAATTTTGTTTCATCCTTCCACTTTGTATTTTTACAAAGGCAGTAGTAGTATGCTTCTTTTTATGCCCCCCGAAGGGAGGCATATAGTTTTTGAACCGTCTGTCAGTCTGTCGGTCTGTCGGTCTGTCAGTCTGTCCGCAATTTTCGTGTCCGGTCCATATCTTTGTCATCGATGGATGGATTTTCAAATAACTTGGCATGAATGTGTACCACAGTAAGACGACGTGTCGCGCGAAAGACCCAGGTCCGTAGCTCAAAGGTCAAGGTCACACTTAGACGTTAAAGGTCATTTTTCATGATAGTTGGGCGTGTCCGGTCCATATCTTTGTCATCCATGGATGGATTTTCAAATAACTTGGCATGAATGTGTACCACAGTAAGACGACGTGTCGCGTGCAAGACCCAGGTCCGTACCTCAAAGGCCAAGGTCACACTTAGACGTTAAAGGTCATTTTTCATGATAGTGCATTCGTGTCCGGTCCATATCTTTGTCATCCATGGATAGATTTTCAAATAACTTGGCATAAATGTGTACCACAGTAAGACGACGTGTCGTGCGCAAGACCCAGGTCCGTAGCTCAAAGGTCAAGGTCACACTTAGACGTTAAAGGTCATATTTCAACATAGTGCATTGATGGGCGTGTCCGGTCCATATCTTTGTCATTCATGCTTGGATTTTAAAAATATTGGGCATGGATGTGTACCACAGTAAGACGACGTGTCACGCGCAAGACCCAGGTCCGTAGGTCAAAGGTCCTAAACTCTAACATTGGCCATAACTATTCATTCAAAGTGCCATCGGGGGCATGTGTCATCCTATGGAGACAGCTCTTGTTCGACTTGACATATTTCTTGTAAATGTGTTGTATGTAAGTTATTATGCCCATTAATGGGAATGGATTGAATTCCATACACTTGTTGCCTGTGAAAATCTGACATGCATTGCGCTGGTTCCATGACTCTATTTGCATTTTTGCAAACTTATGCCCTTTTCTTCATAAATTTGTACGGTGTTCAGTGTGGACCATTGATATTTTTATTTCTGAACCCCATAACTCAAAAGTCAAATCACGAAACTACGAGGATGAAAGTCGAAAATGCGATGGTAGTTAAAGTTGAAATCACGATGGTGAAAACACGAAACTACAATGGTAAAAGTCGATATCCCGAAACCGCGACGATGAAAACGCAATAAAGCATGATAAATTTATATATATATTTCCATCATAATCGTAATCATCATTTCCGTCATCTTACATATTTACATTTTATTAATTTCTTCTCTTAAATAAATATGTTGCGAAAATTATTTGTTTTCGTATATCCGTTTTATCATCTTAATAAAATTTATTCAGCTTCTGCTTTTTGGTACACCGAGAATCGTTGTCCGGATAACGAAGGAAAATCATGGCACGATTTAATAGCAGCACACATGTTTATTGATAAAATCAGAGATGTTACTTTACCAGTCTGACTAAAGTACATCTCCTATTACGCTACGTATAGGATATGAGAACGACCTATTCATAGCCTCGTTCTGAAGACCCTTTCGCTAGCTAATCAGAGCTTAACTTACAATATTTTGCAAATCTACCTGTAGCCTTGACTTTTGATATTTACAATTCTTCTGTCGTAATGTGGCAGATAGCTGGTTAGCTCAGTCGGTAGGCCACTTTCTTTGTAAGTGAGGGGTCCCGGGTCCGAGCCCTGGAATGACTGTACATTTTTCTTACTCTTTGGCATCCGAACAAATCGTCTGATTGGTTAAAATAAAAACAGCAATACTGGAAATCCAAAATATACAAAGGACGTATGTGAATGGGTCGTTCTCAGATCTTCGTTTAGAAGATCAAGTACTTAAATCAGATTGTTACTTTACTACCTTTCTAAAGATCAAAGATAATAATAGATGTGATAACATGTTGCACAATTATAAATGTAGTCGTAAAAGCAGCTTCAATTTTCAACAGTCAAATATCCTAAAATAAGCATATGGCCATACACATTTTATTTTATGGTGTATAATAATTGATACCTGAAGGAAGTTTCATAAAAAATTACGTTCATGAACTCTTCTTTACAAGCAAAATGGTCATTAATGACTACTTAAGTCCAAATTTTTGAAACCAGTCCACGAAAAAGAAAATAAAAAAGGTAACATTCCTATATTTTACTTACTAAACTTTAAAGTGTATAATAGTTCCAAAGTCAGGATTTAATAAGATTCCTAATGGTAGAAAACACTTTAGGTGGCAGGGGAGTGCAGATTCGCGAATTCCACATTGACGTGTGGGTACCAGTGTTGAAATATCCATAGAAATCTCGTTTTTGCTTATTTTTCTTTGAAACTACTATGGACTATTGCAGATACTATAGACTACATAAAGACGACTCTCCGGTCCTATGCACCTGTCGCTTTCCATGCCAGATGTAGTGAAAATTGGCTAAATCACCCAAATTTTATAGATCAAAATTAGCCTAACCAGGCCTCACTTTGAACTCTGCCATTCATCCATTTTGTATTTTTAAATCCAATTTCGTAGCATATATGTATAGTGCGAACATAGATGCATACCCAGGTGGTGTGGAATGTGTCTCCCAACCACCACTTTATTTCCCTAATTTTCACTTGAAAAAAAGTGGATGGATGACAGCCGAGCGTCTGGCCGACTTTTTGTTTTGATGTTTATGTTTTAGCCTCAACCGGAAGTACGGAGCTAGGAATTTTAAAACACCCGCCATGTAGAATCATTAACCGTTCCTCATTCCCCGGATATATTAAAGAATTAATAATGATAAATAACCAGTAAGATAGATATGCCTTTATATCTACCCTGTCCTGTTTATACAGAAAATCGACCGGGCCCAAACTACGAAACCGCTCCCCTGCCACCTTTAATCCGAATCAAAATATCTACCTTAATATCTTTGTTTTTAAGAAAAGGAAGTGAGTTTTAATGTAAAATTGCTTTTATTACCGATAACTGAAAGCAATTGTAAAGACAAATTTTAAACTACAATAAGGATTTAATTCAAAGTAGAGAACCCATATACTTTCTACAATCATATTCTAAAGATTCTTATGTAAAAAAAAAGTTTTAAAAGGATACAGAACTTATAACTTTGTAAAAAACATAAATCATTAGAAAGAGCAGCTGCACATGTATTGCATAAGAAACAAACAAAATTTCACATCTTTTTGGTAGTATATTTCTTCCGTCAGATAACCTGTTGAGGTTCACAAACTGATTCACGTTATCTATATCAATAGTGAGAAAGCTATCTGGTTGTAATCGAATCTTTTCTAGCAAAATAAATATCTTTACACAAATATTAATTTCAAGAGTGCCCAGAACTGTCCAGTTAAGTAACTGTTTACTTCAAAAATTTATTTTGCTACGTCTTATGGTACTTAAAATACTTAAGGTTACAGAAAAACAAACAAGCAACTATTTACAATAACAAAGTTTATTATGAAAAGAAACTTTAAAAATGTTTATCACCGGTAAAGTCCAATCTGATATGCAAGAATAGTCATAATCCTGTCATGGTCAAATTTAAATGCAATCAGTATAAATTCCAAAATATTTCACAACAGTCCAGACTGAAGAATAAGATCTTACTCTGTAGGTTCTGTACTGTCCCAGATAGCTTCCTATTTAATGTATCATGTATGACCAAGAATAAAAAGAATATTCTGAAGAAAAAAAAAACAAGAACAGTCCAGACATTGAAAATAATTGTAACACCCTGTTTATCAATATTGTGGTAGATAATTCCGGAACACCATAGAATATTAATTTCTAACATAATGATGTCTCATAACTAGGGCAGTAAACAATGATTCATAAATAAAGTAAATCCGAAGGAGAAATGACATGTACATAACAGTTTTCATATAAATAAGTGATAAACGCGAAAGAATTCGTGTTATTAGCAGTTATTGGACAATCGGAATTCTCTGGACATTTTCTCTTTTAAGCTAACCTTAACTAGTTAAGATTTGCATGGGACAGTCGGAATACTCGGACATATTCAGACCCTTAACTGTATTTCTAGTAAGATTAACGTTGCCAGTTAATAAGTTACTTAATATGTTATCAACACTGTAAAATTCGTGTTGCTCGTTGTCGAAAAAAGCAAATATGTCCAGAGTAGTCTGGTTATCTAATAACTACTAACACGAATCATTTCGCGTTAAACACTTTGGTAATGTGAAAACGAATGTTTCAAGTAACATAGCTTAAACTGGTGACAGTTCTTGGCATTCTTGGGTTTACTATTTGTGTAAATATAATAATCCTGCTGGAAAAAGATCGCAAACATTAACTATATAGCCAGATAATTTTCTCGATATTTATCTAGCTAACGCGTTCCTGAACAGAATATCTCACGCCATACATCTGTGTACATTGTTTGCGTCACTGATTATTATGTAACGAATAAATCGTGGTTCTGCATATAAAGTATTGTCCGTAAGTATTGACCTGGCACTCATTAATGTCCGCCAGTATTTTCGTGCGTTTTCGTTATTTTACGCAAAATTTGTATCGTGAAAATATCGATATTACTAAAGTAACATATCCAGTGTATCAGAGACACGGTGACGTAGTGGTAAGATGTCTGACTTCCACGCGCGTTATCACGGGTTCGAATTTTCTTAGATCAGTTTTAATGTAACGTCATTGATACCTGGTTTATTTTGACATTATTTTATGTATCATATTTCATGAATTTTAATTGCTTTCTCTAGTAGTATTTATTTTCTGGAACGCTGGTGACAGGTAATAAGTCTTTCTATCTAAGATACTTTCAAAACAATATCATTACATGTACACATTTTTACAACTGGTAAATATGAAAACTTTTATAAATTAATAAATAAACCATAATTATCATGATACGTTTGATAAAATAAGTGGTAAGTCTGCATATAAAGTTTTTTTTTTTTGGGGGGGGGGGGGGGGGGGAAAATATGGTCAGACATAGGACTCGAACCCACAACCCTGACATTGGTAACTAAACGCTTTTTCCGCACAGCTATGTACACATGCGACAGTACATCAGTTAAGAAATATATAAGTAATAGTTATATATATCACTATTTATGTTCGGATACCGAGAATTGATTGACGGAACTATACGGAATATTCATGAGTGCCAGGTCAATATTATCAATTTTTTTGACCTGTCAAAAATGGACCCGGCTTTTATTATATTCTGTTCGAGCCTATATAAGATTAACGTGAAAGCCGGGAACATTTTTGACAGGTCAGTTAAATATTTTAATACTTACGGACAATACTTATATGCCCCAACGATAACTTGATATTTACAAACATGACTATGAATAGATTAAAATGGAACATAGGGAATTCACCATTTTTAAAACATGTTACAATCTAAATATTTCTAGATTTTGTACCAATTGCAAATTAGCTCAGTGGTAAAGCATACAGTCCATGTTAAACAGATCTTTTGCCGCGTGGGTTCGAAACACAGCATCGACATTAAATTTTTATTTCACTTTTCCATAAACATTTAGATTCCTTTATGAACTATGTGACAACACAACAGAGAAGTATCTTAACCCGATATGGCAGATCAGAAAAGTTTAGCATTATATCAAAGATGATATTGACTTAATGCCTGCATTTAAGCTATGCATATAATAAACATACTGTTGTGTTATACAAAGGCATACAAATACAAACCATCAAAGAAAGAAACAAAAATACGGGAACAAAAATGAAAACGAAAAGAAAAGAAAACACTAAAAAGACAAAAATATGAAAAAATACTCACGAGGATTCGAATCCACAAAATGATTTGCTTATATCCAGGTGTTATCTGCGTATTACCCGACTGAGCTATGTTGCCATAAAATCACAGGATATTTAAGGTGAAAGAAATGCTAATATTTACTTAGAAGGTAATGTGTAAAATAGAAAAAAGTGGAAACTTCACAGGTCGCCCAACACGACAAAAACGAAAATGTTGTAGGCTCGGTTTGATTGAGCCTGTTCATGGACGGTAGTGGAAATGCATGCTACCGTCCACGCCCTCTAGCCCCGGGTTGAGCAGAACTCAACATTTACACATTTTGTAAGCATTATAGATTGGTATTTCATCGGTTATCATGAAATATAATCGTCCTCGCCTTTTCGGCTAGAATCTCGTTATCACTGGGGATTAGTATAAAGATGACTATATTTGTTGTTGTTGTTGTTTTACCGGTACTTAAAATTAGTGTAAAATAAATCACCCTTCCCACGCTTTTAAAGTAGATCTCTAATCTCTAATCCTTTTTTTTATGATCGGCACCTCCCGTGATACGATAAGCGGAGATAGCCGAACCATAATGATCTACAACACTCGTTAAAAATATCCGATAGTGATCGATATTTAGCTAGACGGTCTAAGGGAGACAACAATGTATAGCGTTGATCTCGATAAACAAGGAAAGATAATAGAATCGATTTTTGCCCAATTCTTCAGTATATGCTTAAATAACTTCCTGTAAGGAAATGCATTCAGACTATAAATGTTCAAACTTAACATGTCGAAAGTATCAAAGCCTATTCATTCATATATGTTATATCGGGGATGCAATAAACTTAAACATACTTTTCAAATCTTTCACGTGTTCCACAGCCAGAAAAGCTATCTGCTTTGAAAGACTTGTGACGTCTTACAAACTAATAACTGTCTGCCTTTGTGTGTTTGCTTCATGATATGATATCAGTTTGTTGTTAACTTAAAACGACAATGCACAATAATCTCAGACGATGTCAGAATTCATATTACTTGCATAGGCTGTTCTATGGTTTTGTTCGGTGCCAAGTTCGATTTGAATAGGGTTAGCAAAGAAGAGATATTCCAAAAGAAATAGAACGTTCCTATATTATAAAACAGTTGTAACTATGGCTACTCAGCTTTTGATAAATCATTGAAAGAAAAACTATGTAGATTGAACATTCTATTATTTTACTGGAAAAAAGCGACGGCAAAATATCTTAGTACAGGGAGATGGTATATTAAATGAAAAGCCTGAAGATGTATTTTAATGAAATAGAATCAGTTAAAACACTATTAGAATAAAGGGACGATTTCTCATGAAACACTTTATTATCAAATTGGATATAAATAACAAAAACATCAACCCGCCCGCTTAGCTCAATAGGGAGAGCGCAGATTTACGGATCGCGGGGTCGCGAGTTCGATCCCCGGGCGGGCCGTATATTCTCCGTGACGATTTGATAAAAGACATTGTGTCTGAAATCATTCGTCCTCCGCCTCTGATTTATGTGGGAGAGTTGGCATTACTTGCAGAGAAGAGGTTTGTACTGGTACAGAATCTAGGAACACTGGTTAGTTAACTACCCGCAGTTACACACCTGAAATACTGTTGAAAAACGGCGTTAAACCTAAAACAAACAAACCAAAAGAAACATCAAGTTGATTTATCCAGAAACAATGTTTGTATTCCAGGTGGAGTGTTAGGTCATATAAGGGATGAAGTATTCAGAGCACTTACGCGATGTGACACAATCACCCATAAGGTAATCTCGGGTGAGTACTGCATTTTCCTTTATGCTAACTGGTAAAATACTAAAAAATATAAGAGAAATATTTTCCTATATCACTCATTGTGTTTAGAAATATATTTAGTTCAGCTGAGCATGAAGTGGTCTTTGTGAGCTTTTGTGATCACGTTGCGTCCGTCGTTTGTCGTACGAGCGTCTGTCCGTTGGTCTGTAGTAAAGAGTTTCTATAAATGACATCTCAAAAATCACTGAAAGGATTTTGATGAAACTTTGATACATGGATGTCCCCTGAGTGGTCCTCTACCAATGTTGTTCAAACGATTCTTCCTGATTACACAAAGGGGCCACCGGAGCTAAAAATGGAGAATTATTCCGACGACATCTTCCCATAGACTTTCATAGTTTGAATACTAGTATATAGGTTCTCTAGTCCTGTCCCTATTGGGAAAATGATGTGATATCAACACATCAAAGAACTATTTATCAAACAAGAAGATTTTTCCCTTTATGTATGCAGTGGAAAAATCTTCTTGTTTGATACATAGTTCTTTGATGTTGTCATATCACATCATTTTTCCAATAGGGACAGGACTAGAGAACCTATACACTAGTATTCAAACTGTGAAAGTCATTTGGAACACGATAATGCGATGAAAGATTTGTATAAAGATACTGTCAATAAAGTTAAAATAAATCTCAAACAGTTAGTTTTTCCAATTGTGAGATCTGAGTAGAATACGATTTATAAATAAATAGCTAGGCTAGAGCGAGTTGACATGAACATGGTTAAACATTTGCCTATAGAGTCGTCTTGTAATAAACAATGACATTTTAGTCTCGTTAACTGACCAAAGCTGTATGTTCAAGTTTGTGAAAGCCAGTTGGTTGCAAGTTCACAATTACATGTACAATTAATTAACAAACAGAGAATTTATTCGTACAAACCACCGTAATCAGACCCTTAACAGATGAGCGTACGTAGTTCACATAGATACAATAATAATTGTCTAATGCACTATGTTGGTTTTCCCATGGTGCGGCTCAAATGTGAATGTCGATACCCAATCCTAAAGTCAGTTTCACAAACATTACTGAACGAAGAATGCGAATCCTGGACATTCTGTACTTCTTTTTAGCAAAATTTTCTAAAATTCAATGCATATATAAGTAAACTTTCAATTTTTTGTAGGGTAATAAATATATTTCATATGCTGTTCAATTTTCATGCAAAACACCCATTTTTCCTATGATTTGTCCCGCTTGATTTTGTCTTCAAAATATGGAGAAGATCTTTAATTTATTGTATTGAAAATTTCAGAAAACATAGAAATTATTCTTGGCATTAATGACATGGTTACTGACCACTGTGGAAGACGTAATTCTGAGCTGGCTGAAATGGAAGCAGGTTTTGAACAAGAGAATAAAAGGAAACTTTTGAAGCAGGCGTTATTTGATCTTCACAAAAAGGCACTATTTTATGAATTTATCTAACGCGCATTTTAATCTTTCTTCATTTTCCAGTTTTCTAAAGAGTTCTGGATACGTCGATTTATCACAACAGAATATATTCATTTAAAATGTGTGTGTGTGTGTGCGTGTGCGTGTGCGTGTGTGTTCGAGTTTAACGTCTTTCTCAACATTATTTCTGTCATATGAACGACGGTGTCTACTTGTAGCAGTGAGCACAATGCCCGACTTTATATTGCTGCCTTACTTGAATATCACGCCGAAGACACATGACATGATACCCCACCCAGTCACATTATACTGACAGCGGGCTGACCAGTCCTAGTACTATCCTCTTAATGCTGAGCGCCAAGCGAGGAAGCTACTAGTACCATTTTTACGTCTTTGGTCAGGGATCGAACCCACGACCTCCCGCACTCGAAGCGGACGCTCTACCACTAAGCTACCGAAGCGGTTAAAATGTATAAATAGGAACTATGTTGAAACATTACATAGAAATATGTATCTATAATGATTATCCTGAAAGTGTCTTGAACAGACGCAATCAACTTATGAACAGACTCAATCAAACCGAGTCTGCTATTATTGTACTTGGTTGCATTCTATGCTTCCAAAGAATCTTTTTACAGATCTTATTGATGCTTTACTCTGTGTTTGACAATATGAAATCACTATAAATTTCGGATATTTAAAATCTATATGATTTGTAAACCTGTTACTTTATGAAAACTTTATTCTTTTATTTCAGAAGTAAATACTTCCAAGTTCCAATCATGCTGGCAAGAAATCGACCAGAATTTGCTATACAATGACCAGTTGCATTTGAAACTTTCGATGATTTCTTATTTAAATGTGAAGTTACTCTTTATAATTAAAAGCATCATATTGCAAAGAACACTCAAATGAATTGTTTCCATTTTGAACTTTTTAATGACTGCTTAAATATAGATAACATTACTTCTTGCCAGTAAGCGATTTTGAGACGAAAACAGACACGCAAAATGGACATGAGTCAGAAACAAAAAAAAAATTAAATTCTGCTTTGGGAAGGGCATACCATGCAACACGACATGTTAAATATTTGGTTACAGTAAAATGCAAAACATTTTGGTGTATCATTTTACAAAACAAATCTGTAAGTATATATGGGTATTAAGTTAACAATACAATTACATTGAAATACCCAAGAAACAGGTCCGTTTAAATTTCAAGTCGGACTGTTATTCGATTACTTTAATTACTATACTAGCTAGTGATGTGAAACTTTTAACAGGAACAGTGACTTCTATACTCAAGTTCTGGAAACCCTCTAAACGATTTTTATAACGATACTATGGTTTTTTCAAACTTTCATAGAAACATTGAACACTAAATAAACAATTTGCAGAAACTTTAAAAGAAACATTTCGTAATAACTTTGGCAAAAAAAGTTTTCTTAAAACTTTTATGCAGAGAATTATATCTTAACAATTATTTTCTCTCTTTATATAGTTCAGAAACCAGTCAAACTTTCTGTTTTGCTGCAACATGTACATGTTTATTTTTAGAGGAATAAAGTAAAGTGTTGCATGGTACCTTTTTCAGCTTCTTTTACTATGTTATGTTTTTTTCTGTCCACATGTTGTTATATTTTGGTTTTTTATATGTATGATTGTTACCAATAGTTTTATATAGAGCTATATATGTTATTCGGTTTGCGTTGAATACGTAACAGTCTACCCCTTATTATTTAAGGCATCGAATCTGTTAATTAAAACGTTTTCCTGTCTGTTTGGTGTGGTTTGTCCTGAACAAAATAATACTATATCGTAAGTTTTGCATTATTTAGACTAGAAAATCTACTGTTTAATCCACATTTTCCGTAACAAATTTGTTTCCCTAGATTTTAAACAAAAACATCTGCAGGATTTTTGAATTGTCAGTTTATCTAAACTAAATGTAAATTTCGACCAATCTGGACACCATAAATAATTTATTTAAATTTTGGATAATTTGTTGATGGATAGTTATATGTGCATGTCTTAAATAGCGTGAATGTAAAATTTCAATGAAAGAAAATGTAAACTCTAAACAATAATGTAAACATTTCTAAACCGATATTTTAAAAAATTGTGTTTTGTCCGATTTTTACAATGGGAATAAGACATTTTTTGTGGCCATAGAATTAACACTTATCGATTATTACCACCTTACTGACCACCAAATTGAGTAGTAGTTTGTAATTGACAGGCAGAATGCTACATTATCATATACTTATAAAAGACTTCTACGAACGAACCCAGCAGAATTCTAAATTCGACGAAAAGAAAATATCAATTATAATTCAAATGATTTAGTAAATGATAGAGATCACAAAATATTATGGTACAGTTGTACGACAGTTTGTTTTTCCAAGGCAGAACACCCACGTATCAGACTGTACTTGTTTCAAAATACATGATATCGAAGTTTACATTTATAAGATATGACTAATTTTTGTATCAGAAGTTTGTGTGTATACTAGGATTGTCCCATGTGAATTTGTCTTCGTTCTGTTTTCCTTTTCTAATAAACTTCTTCATGCTTTTGATAGAGTTTTCACTTGTTATCAACCTAATTTATTTTACTTTTTTTATGAACAACTATTCACTGTTCTGTACATAAGCATTATGTACATTCAATATGCCGTACTGGGCCCGTTTCACAGAAGTTCATAACTTTCATCCAAAGTACTCACCTAAGTATGAACTTTTAAAACATATTTGTTTCATAGGATTTAACTTATACCCTTTGAAAGCGTCGTGCATTCGTTTATTCCTAAGTTCTCCAACTTTGTCTTAAGGATGCAAATTTTTCTACAATTAAGAATTTTTTCATACTCTGTGAGCCCGAAGAACGTTAGTTTAAAAGGCAAACAAGAGCAGAAAAAAACACAAGTCACCATATTCGTTGTATTTTATTGCCCATTTTCTTCACCCACTGTTTAAGCATTTCTGAAATTAAGTAAAAATGAAACAAGAGGGCCAATATGACCCTAGGTCGCTTACCTGAATAACATACCATAACAGTGTAAACATGTTTGACCTAGTGATTTCATGTTAACAAATATTCTGACCAATTTTCATTAAGACTGGACCAAAATGTGGCCTCTTGAGTGTAAACAAGCATTTTCTTTTATTTGACCTAGTGACCTAGTTTGCGACCCACATGACCCAGATTAAAACTCGTCCAAGATTTCTGACAAAGTTTGGGGACGATTGGAGCAAAACAGTGGCCTCTAGAGTGTAAACAAGTGTTTCCTATGACTTGACTTAGTGACCTAGGTTTAGACTCCACGTGACCCAGATTCAAAATCATTAAATACTTTATGAAAATAAACATCTTGACCAAGTTTTATGAAGATTAAGAATTTTGCCCCTTCAATGTAACAAAGCTTTTTTAATTGAGCAAATGACCTAGGTTTCGATCCCACAGGGCCCAGATAAAATGTAATCCGAGATTTCATGAAGACAAACTTGACTAAGTTTCGTGCACATCAGATAAAAAAATGCAGATTCAAACTTGAGGTAGAGGTCATCAAAACAAACATTCTGACCAATTCTCATGAGTTTCAAATTTAAACTGTGGACTCTAGCGGGTTAAAAAGATTTTCCTTTGATCTAGCCTAACAAACTAGTAACTGACCCCACATAACCCAGTTTCAAATTTTTCCTAGAGATCATCAAGATTAACATTCTGACCAATTTTCATAAAGATTGGGTCACAATTGTAGCGTAGCCTCTAGAGTGTTAACAAGCTTTTCTTTGATTTGACCCGGTGACCTAGTTTTGACCCCACATGACCCAGATTAAAACTCGTCCAAGATTTCATAAAAACAAATTTTCTGACAAAGTTTAAGAAAGATTTGGGCAAACGGTGGCCTAGAGCGTAAACAATCTTCTCCTTTGACTTGACCAAGTGACCTAGAGTTTGACCCTACATGACCCCACATGACCCAGATATAAATTGTTCTAAGGTTTTATGAAGACAAACATTCTGACTACGTTTCATGCACATCAGATGAAAAATGCAACCCCTATTGCATACACAATGTTTTTCTTTGATTTGACCAGGTTTATCTAGTTTTTGACCCCACATATTCGAAACTGACCTAGATTGAATCAAGAGAATCATTCTGATTAAATTTCACAAATATCCAGTCAAAAATTTAGCCCCTATTGCACACACAGGGTTTCTCCTTGATTTGACCGAGTGACCTAGTTTTTTTACCCCAGATTACCCATATTCAAACTTTACCTAGATTTTATCTAGACAAACATTCAATCCAATTCTCATGAGTTTCAAACGTAAAATGTGGTGCTTGGAGTGTTAAAAAGACTTTCCTTTGATCTGGCCTAGCGATCTAGTTTTTGACCCCACATTACCCAGATTCAAAATTGGTCTAAAGATTATTAAGATAAACATTCTGACGAAGTTTTATAAAGATAGGGTCATAAATGTGGCCTCTAGTATGTTAACAAAGTTTTCCTTTGATTTGACCGGATGATCTAGTTTTTGACCCCGCATAACCCAGATTCAAATTTGAGGTAGAGGTCATCAAAACAAATATTCTGACCAATTTTCATGAGTTTCAAACTTAAACTGTGGACTCTAGAGGGTTAAAAAGATTTTCCTTTGATGTAGCCTAATGACCTAGTTTCTGACCCCACATAACCCAATTTCAATTTTTCCTAGAAGTCATCAAGATAAACATTCTGACCAATTTTCATAAAGATTAGATCACAACTGTAGCCTATAGCCTCTAGAGTGTTATCGGCGATATATGACCATTTTTGTGTCGATTCGCCGTAAAACCCAACTCACTCACTCACTCAATCTAGAGTGTTAACAAGCTTTTCCTTTGATTTGAAAGGGTGGCCTAGTTTTTGACCCCACATGACCCAGATTCAAATTTGACGTAGAAGTTATCAAGACAAATATTTTGACTAACTCCCATAAGTTTCAAACTTAAATTGTGGAATCTAGAGGGTTAACAAGATTTTCCTTTGATCTAATCTACTGACCTAGTTTTTGAACCCACATGACCCAGTTTCAAACTTGACCTAGAGATCAATAAGACAAACAACCTGATCAAGTTTTATAAAAATTGTATTACAACTGTGGCCTCTGTGGCGCACAACGCCGGACGCCGGACAATGATCGGTCACAATAGCTCATTCTGAGCTCATCCCACTTACTGCTATCGGGATTTCAGGTCTTTCAGGTTACTATGAAAACAAGGTTATGCCAGTATTATATATTCATAAATGTCACCAACACATCTCTTTAATTTTTACATATTGACATAAAACGTTTAACTGATCCGGATCATTGTGAGCTTGACCTTGGCCCAACTGATCTCAATAGAGGCCATCTGCAGGTTATGACCAATATCCCAAGATTGTCTACATACCGACCGACCGACATCTGCAAAACAACATGCCCCTCTTCTTCGAAGGGGGCATAATAAGAACATAAATGCCTTTCCCTTTAAATAGTGACAGACTTTTTAGCTCACCTGTCCCTTTGTGACAAGGTGAGCTTTTGTGATCGCGCAGCGTCCGTCGTCCGTCATGCGTCCGTGCGTAAACTTTTGCTTGTGACCACACTAGAGGTCACATTTTTCACGGGATCTTTATGAAATTTGGTCAGAATATTCACCTTGATGATATCTAGGTAAAGTTTGAAACTGAATTACATGCGGTCAAAAACTAGGTCAGTAGGTCTAAAAATAGAAAAACCTTGTGACCACTCTTGAGGCCATATTTTTCATGAGACCTTCATGAAAATTAGTCAGAATGTTTACCTTAATAATATCTAGGTTAAGTTCGAAACTGGATTACGTGGGATTAAAAACTAGGTCAGCAGGTCTAAAAATAGAAAAACCTTGTGACCTCTCTAGAGACCATATTTCTCAATGACTCTTCATGAAAATTGGTCAGAATGTTCATCTTAATGATATCTAGATCAAATTTGAAACTGGATTACGTGCTTTTACAAACTAGGTCAGTAGGTCTAAAAATAGAAAAACTTTGTGACCTCTCTAGAGGCCATATTTTTCATGGGATCTTTATGAAAATTAGTCAGAATGTTCATCTTGTTGATATTTAAGTCAAGTTTGAAACTGGGTTACGTGCGGTTAATAACTAGGTCAGTAGGTCTAAAAATAGGAAAACATTGTGACCTCTCTAGAGGCCATATTTTTTGAGAGATATTCATGAAAATTGATAAGAATGTTTACCTTAATGATATCTAGGTCAAGTTTGAAACTGGGTCACGTGCGGTCAAAAACTAGGTCAGTAGGTCTAAAAATAGAAAAACCTTGTGACCTCTCTAGAGGCCGTATTTCTCAATGGATCTTCATGAAAATTGTTGAGAGTCTTCAGTTTGATAATATCTAGGTCAAGTTTGAAACTGGGTCATGTGCGGTCAAAAACTAGGTCAGTAGGTCGGAATATAGAAAAACCTTGTGACCTCTCTAGAGGCCATATTTTTCATGAGATCTTCATGAAAATTGGTGACAATGTTCATCTTGATCATATCTAGGTCAAGTTCAAAAGTGAGTCACATGCCTTCAAAAACTAGGTCATTAGGTCAAATAATAGAAAAACCTTGTGACCTCTCCATAGGTCATATTTTTCAATGGATCTTCATGAAAATTGGTCAGAATTTATCTTGATGATATCTAGGTCACATGAGCTCAAAAACTAGGTCACTATGTCAAATAATAGAAATAACGACGTCATACTCAGTTCAACACTGGGTCATGTGGGGATAGGTGAGCGATTCAGGACCATTATGGTCCTCTTGTTTTATTTAACGTAGAATCGGACGGACGGGCGGACGGACGGACGGACAGACTGATAACAGACCTGAAGCCCTAAATGGTTTCACACACTGTTATTTACGTCATGCAAACTAGATGTGCTTAAACAATTACATCATCTTTTTTATCATTAGTAATATTTGTATTATTATTATTATCACTGATAAAATCTGTTTTCACATATAACTTATTTGATATTTCCTTTCTCAATGAGATGCATTTTTGAACATTTACCAGCAGACAGAAAGCCAGGCAAGTTTGGTCTTCATTAGTTATAAAATAACCAGGTATATCATTTACCTTTCATCATATGGAGTCGCAGTTTCTAGTACTGAATGGTCATCTCATTTAGCTGGAGTGTGTGATGCCATTGGGGAGATTGACGAGACTGGTAACTCCTTATATCACAGGATTGTTGTTAATGCTAGTGCATCGGTTATTGACGTATCGAAGCCTTTTACTATTATATCGGCAACAATAAGGTTGTAATCTTGACTGAAAATAAGAGCATGTGCTTTATTAGTAGTTAATAAAACTGATAATAACTAAAAAGTATTTGAGCCATTAGACTGATAAAATAACAACAACAACATACTTTATTAGCTATATTGACATAACAATGTCATGTATTTGGCTAATGATTGGATATAACTATAATACATAACTACAGGTACATGTACATGTGTAAACATTACAATTCTATGCTTAATAACAGATATTCATAACAATGGTCTTAACTATACCGTTTCTGTCCTTAACCTAAATGATTCGTTGAAAAATTTACAATTATTAATTACCATTTTTTTTTATATTTTGATGTCTTTCTGTATAGTAGGCCATAAAATATTTGGTATCTATTTTGAACGAATACTGAAACAATATGTATGCCTCTAATGGAAAACAGACCTATAAGAAGATCTTTTACAGAATACTGCCAAGCAAACAAAGCATCCTCGGATCTATTGTTTGCTCACAAGAGACGATGAAAAATGCAAAGCCCTTCACGCTTCAAAGTACCGACTACCGGCTTAAGCGGTTGACAGCAATTAATGTGCCGCACCACGAGAAAACCCAACATAGTGGCTTTGCAACTAGTCTGGATCCAGACCAGCCCTCGCATCCGCACAGTCTAGTCAGAATCCATGCTGTTCACTAACGGTTTCTCTAATTGCAATAGGCTTTGAAAGCGGACAGCGTGGATCCTGACCAGAATGCGTGGATGCGCTGGTCTGGATCCATGCTAGTCGCCACTATGTTGGTTTTCTCATGGTGTGGCTCATTTAACTTTATAAGAAATGTTCGTTTTGCTCATTGCTACGCTATCCTAGTTCTTGTTGAACAAAATCTGTAGCAATGTAACTATTTTCAAACCACCCACATTTATGCAAATGCAATGACGTTTGACCTAAATATCACGTTGCTACATTGTGTTGTTATATTTTCTGGTCCTTTGGGTTCATGGAGTCCATTCAACATATATGCAATAGAGTTCTGCTTAAGCCGGTGCTAGGGGGCGTGAGACGAGTGTTGCACATTTTATTACCTCTCATGAACAGACTAAATCAAACCGACTCTGCTACTATTCTTCTTGGTTGCATTCTTTGCTTCAAAAGGATCTTTTTTATAGATTTTATTTGCTACATTTTCCGCAGCTAATTTTTCGTTGTTTTGAAGAATTTAATTTTAGATATAAAATGTACACAGAATCAGTAAAGAAAGTTGCCACATAGCTGATTTCATTTCTTGATACGGATAAACCATAAACTTGCATTACCTTAACATACGTCTGTATATGAATGATTTTGAAATCAGTATTCACAAACACAGGTTCATCCCAGCAACCGCCGCCACATAACTATAATGCTGTTTAAAAACTGCAAGCGTATGCCATGTCCGTCTCATCGGAACTGTTACTTCAGCTGAAACTAGAATTGCAACATACCTATTAAAGGTAACAGTGTAGATCTAATTATTTATGTATTTGTCAGGATACGAGTTATATGACCCAGGGAAGTGCCTACGCTACGCCTTTAGTATCTTAAACAATGAAATGGGTCCAATCGCTTCTGTGACTATGTCTCACACTGGCTGAAAAACTATGTAAAATGTCCTTTGTTAAAACATAGAGCTGGCTAGACCTTATACTTCGTATATAATTTTTTCGCTGGTCCCCTCGTCTAAATGATTCGTGTACCAGTGATTCGTAAATGATTTTTATTATAATCTAGATAATTTCAGGGATCAGGCAAATCACTTAATGTTTCAAACTAACAACCTTCAACTAATGATAATCGGCTCAAACTCCTATAGGCTGGTCATACTATGATTAACTGGTCTTTTTACTGAAGTTCCCATCAGACGATGTCTTTGCATCAACAACATACGAGTCCTATCACATAGATGTTCAACCTATTCCCTCTCAATTGAAGCTACAACTCAATATGTTTGCCCTGACTCCTGGATGCTCAGCGCCTATATTCTATAACATTAAACTACTATATATGTATGGCCCCATGGCTTGGCTGACTTCGCCATTAACGTTGAACCTTGTCTGTGAGCTGGAACTCTCCTACTGTCTCAGCAAATTACCAAATCATATATCTTTGTGTCAACTTTCCGATGCTCAGCCTGTTTTTGTAATCGTTTATAGCATTCGACTATCCCGTAAAGGTTTAACTTCTATGCTCTGGCCCTAAACCTTGAAACCTTGTTTCAATACTGCAACTCTTCTTTAGCCTCAAACGTCTTCTTTTATATAATTTATCCGCCCCGACAAATCCACCGTAATATTTAACAGTTCATTAATCATACTAAATATCTCAGCCTATATTATAAATCTTGTATCTCCTAATCTATCTATTATCTCTAGCTCTGAAATCGAAGAAGTGCAAATGCACTAAATAGAGATCACTAACATACATGTATACATTTAATGCTATAAAATCATAATTATACATTACATCTTCAACATAATAATTATCAAGCAATGTATCTAATAGATGGATGATGTATCTAATAGATGGATGAAGGTATTTTCTGTCTAGTGACCGGCTCAAGGGTTATTTAACATAAAGATAATGGAACCTATAAACTATGTAAATGGTAACAATAACACATAGTGTACATATACAGATTTACATAACAACTGTGGATTGGACACTTCACACACACACACACACAAGCATACACACACACAAATCCTCAGTGAGCTGGTTACTAGCTTATAACTGCCACCATGTGTTACTGTCAGGCTGCAAAGTAAAACATATATGCACAATAGGACATAAAAAGTGATTTCTTAGAAATGCTGCAAACAATCTAAAATACGCCGCCATCTTATTATTTATAAATCATGTATAAGATGCATGTACCTGAATAAAGTGTTTGAAGAAAATGCAAGTAAACATAGCTCATTTGCAAATTGTCTTATGAATCATTTGCAAAACAACAAAAATATTTCCTTACCTTAGAATTCCTTTAATCCTCCATAAAACGATGTACAATTGCACAATTCAATCTGCTCTCCAAAACATGTCTGATAATTGAAGAAAATCGCGGTCAAGTGACTAAAATCATAAAACAGCGGGAATTTATTGTTGCAAAATGTAAAAATGGTCAAAAGGAAGCAACACCTGAATGACTTAATATCCAAAATAATCTACCTTGTTACAGATATCATAAATGTGTCTGCAGCTGAAAAATTTTGACTGGTTACATGGTCAAAAGGAAGGAATATGTTCCTGAATGCCTTAATATCCAGAATATTCTACCTTTTTACATATATTATTAATGTTTCTGTAGCTGAAGTATTTTGTTGTTACATTTTCAGGTCCTTTCGGATTATGGAGTCCACTCAATGTTCATTGGTAATAGAGTTCCGCTTCAGCCGTTGCTAGGAGGCGTGAGGGATGTTGCACTTGCCATTACCTCTCATGAACAGACTAAATCAAACCGACTCTGCTATTATTATGTTTTGTTGTATTCTTTGCTTCCGATGGATCTTTTTACAGATTTTATTAATTATCACAACAGCAATCTTTAAGTGTCGTGTGGCGGCCGTAAAATGTCTCCACGTACTTGGATTCAGTGTTGTTATATTTTCTGGTCCTTAGGGATCATGGAGTCCACTCAATGTTCATTGGTAATGGAGTTCCGCTTAACCGATGCTAGGGTGTGTGAGGGATGTTGCACTTGCCATTATCTCTCATGAACAGACTCAATCAAACCGAATCTGCTCTTATTATGCTTGGTTGCATTCTTTGCTTCCAAATGATCTTTTTACAGATATTATTACTATAAATACTAGAAATAAGTGAGCCTCAAATTCCTATTTTCTTGGCATTTCAATGACCGAGAACCAATACTTGCACGTATTTCACTTGGAATAACTAAATGACACTAACGTATTGTATTCTTCGCTATCGTATACAAACGACGCATTTCAACGGGTATATCTCTCATATATATTTGCTAGGTAAAATTTCTATTTTCACTCCAGATTTATACTGTCATCCTACCCTTATCACTAAACAAAATCTGCAGTAAAGCCCCTCAAATTGTAGATCAAAAGTTTAATACACAGATGTATTTTCAATGTCAGATAAGGCCAAAAACTTAAGACATAGTAAACCTATTCATATCGTATTAGTTTCTCAATTGCGTTGAGTCCTATACGGATGAGTTTTGTGAAAGCTGAAAAAACACTCAGTACCATATATTTTTCATATGCAACGTATAGCAAGGTTAGTCCTGTAAATATTAAATTTTACTGCAAAATGATACCTTAATCCTGCCCTAACTAATGAACTATGATTAACATTTGCTCTGTAAATATTAATTTGTTACTCCAAATTCTTACCGTCATCTTCCCCTAAACACTTTACCGATTCGGCAGTGAAATCACTCATATTACAGATCATAAGCTTAATTTACATATATATTTTCAATGCCAGAGAGAGACAACACATAAGTCATAGTAGCACGATATTACTAAGGCTTAGTACATCATGTGAGGTTCTCACTTGCGTGCCTATACGGATGAGTTTTGTGAAAGCTGAAAAAAAACTCAGTACCATATATTTTTCATATGCAACGTAAAGTAACATTTGCTCTGTAAATATTGAATTTTACTCAAAACTGATAGCGTCATCCTGCCCTAACCAATGAACTGAATTGGCAGTGAATCCACTCAAATTGCAGATCACAATCTCAACACAAAAAATATATGAGCCGTGCCATGAGAAAACCAACATAGTGGGTTTGCGACCAGCATGGATCCAGACCAGCCTGCGCATCCGCGCAGTCTGGTCAGGCTCCATGCTGTTTGCTAACAGTTTCTCCAATTCCAATAGGCTTTAAAAGCGAACAGCATGGAGCCTGACCAGAATGCGCGGATGCGCAGGCTGGTCTGGATCCATGCTGGTCGCAAACCCACTATGTTGGTTTTCTCATGGCACGGCTCATATTTTAAATGATAGAGAGGAACAAACACATAAGTCATATATAGTAGCACGTTGTAACTAAGACTTGTAATATCGTGTGCGGATCCTACTTGCGTTGAGTCGTATATTGATGAGTTTTGTGACTGCTGAAACTATTTAACCAGACGAGTGCCAAATATACTTCACAAGCCATGCTTATTTAAAACTTTTGCTATGTAATATTCCAACTGGCACTCAAAATTTATAGCGTCATCCTTCCCTAATCACTGAACCGATTCGGCAGTAAGCCCCTCTAATTGTAGATCAAAAGCTTAATATACAGATTTTGTTAATGCCAGATGAGGATAAAACTTAGGTCACAGTAGCCTGATATTACTAAGGCTTGTAATATCGTGTGAGGTTCTCATTTGTGATCTCATTTCCATCATCCTGCCCTAACCAATGAACTGATTCGGCAGTGAAGCTCCTCAAATTGTAGATCACAATCTTAATACAAAGATACTAGTATATTTGACTAATTTGTTTTGCATATTTCTTGTAAATATTATTCTACTTCGTTAAACGGTATTATGTATGTTATTATACGTGTAGTTGAAATAAATGATAGAGAGGGACAAACACATAAGTCAAAGTAGCACGATATTACTAAGGCTTGTAATATCCTATGCGGATCCTATACTTGTGTTGAGCCGTATACGGATGAGTTTTGTGGAAAAAAACACAGTAACATATATTTTTCATATGGAACGTATAGTAACATTTCCGCTGTAAATAATAAATTTTACTCCAAATTTATACCGTCATCCTGTCCTAACCAATGAACTGAATCGGCAGTCAAACCTCTAGCTCAAACTTTAGATCAAAATCTTAATGCAAAGATATATTTGAAATGATAGAGAGGGACAAACACATAAGTCATAGTAGCACGCTTTAACTAAGGCTTGTAATATCGTGTCCGATTACTACTTGCATTGAGTCGTATACGGATGAGTTTTGTGAAAGCTGAAAAAAAATTAAACAGTGCAATACATCCGTCATATGCAACGTAGAGAAACATTTGCTCTGTCAATATTCATTTGTTACTCCAAATTGATACCGAACACTTTACTGATTCGGCAGTGAAGCCCCTCAAATTGTAGATCACAATTCTTAATACAAAGATATATAATTACCTGGAATTGTGGTTCTGCTTCGACATGTTATATATTAGCAAAGAAGTACAGGCTTTCTACATACCACATTTTCATAACTGTTCCTTCTATAGTTGAGTTGATAACATGTTGTATTTCCATACCACTACTTTTGATATTGCGGTTCTAGCAATACACTTTTGACAGCCTATTTCTGAACACATGGACAATAATTACATCTGCCATTCTGCTACTTTGCATTTACCTTCAAAAGATACCGAAATGCATATACACTGTTCAACTGGCAAGCTGAGAACATCGAGAACTACTAGTATGATAGACATAGTTTAAGCTGTTACTGGAATTGTCTGTTGTTGGATGTCTCCTTCAATCTGTGGTATACAGAAAATAGAACATAGAAACAATATCCCGATGTAGTGTAACAGAGATTATTTCCGCTGATAAACAATATAGTTAATGCAGTTCTCTTTCTTGCTGCTTTGAACGGCATCATCTGTTTTGTTGCCTTATAGCTGTGCGTGTTAAACAGCAGATGAAATGGTCTAAAGCTGGAATTAAAATCCTTGGAAAAGATATTGTAATGACTCTCCTGTTAATAAAGATACTTTCAAAGAACAGACAGACGAGACATACGGTCTGGAAAGTAATACAGCTAAAGGTAATAATGCACTGGAAACCGTTACAACTAACAAAAACAAAGAGACCTGGACATATTTGGTGAGCATACACCAAGTTGCTGGATACTCTGTTTTTTTCGTAATTCAGACTGATATCGGGCTTCTATTATAGGGTACTGCGTTTTAGAATGTACCTGTTCCTACAGGGAGTCTGTGGCGCAGAGGTTGTCTGGTCTGACTTCAAAGCTGCTAACGATCTGTGCTCGATTCTCGGCCGTGGCTAAAATTCCGATTTGAATTGCTGGACGATTTACTTAAGGTAGTGGACCCGTAATGTTACTCGATAATTTTCGTGTGATTACGTATTACATTAGTCAATTCGGAATTCTTCGGACGTAAATATAGCTCAACGCTCACATGGTCTTCCTTAAAAAAACGGAGAATGCCGAAAATCTCATACTGAGCATGCGTATATACGTTAAAACGTGTGTTTCATTGCCACATTACTAATAAGAATGTACATTAAATCTTTCATTCCATTACTGTTACCCATGACTATAAGATGGATTTTGACAATTCAAATTAAAATCAGGAACTGTATGTATAGAAACTCATTTGGAGGTATGGTAAATCATCCAGGAATCGTGCTAGATAAATGAAGATATAATTCCGTAGCTTGTAAGGCCACTTTTCAACGCCACTTAGCGCTTTGAATTGTGAGTTTACATAGACAAGCAACTCTTTGGCAAGTCTTTGGTAACGTTATTGTTCCAAAATTAAAATGGCCGGTTCATATTCAACTGTGGTACCAACATCAATGGACTCAGACTGGTAAAGAGGAAAATGTAGAACAGTTTCTTGCTATAACTCCTTTCATATGGAGTACGAAAGTCCTGCCTAAATTAAGATCATGTGATATATGAGCCACACCATGAGAAAACCAACATAGTGGTTTTGCGCAGTCTGGTCAGGATCAATGCTGTTCGCTAACGGTTTCTGTAATTGCAATAGGCTTTGAAAGCGAACAGCATGGATCCTGACGAGACTGCGCGGATGCGCAGACTGGTCTGGATCCATGCTGGTCGCAAATGCACTATGTTGGCTTTCTCATGATGCGGCTCATATAATGAACGTGTCTTGGGTTTGACCCCTGTGTTTATGTCATCAGCTCGCAAATGAGTTGTAAACCTCGACCTTGTTTAGGTCAACTTTAATGTATGATTTTTTTAGTTAACAAAGACGACAGGAAAAGTCTGTCTTACTGCTTATGTTCCTGTTTTCCACCAATCATATGTCGGATAGTTTCAATATTTATTCCTGTAGAATGTACCCTTATGAACACAAATCCTGTTCGCCATGAAGAGCATTATATAAAGTATCTGCTGCATGGAAATAGTAGATAAAATACTTAAGACAGGTTATGATGACTAGACTAGAGAACAGCTACGCGACCGGTCGACACCTCCGCCCCCCCCCCCCCCACCCCCCAAACACACACACCCTCGCAGCATCCCACACACACTCTCTCATTTTGTTTCTCACTGAAGATTTCATTTTATAGTCACTATCCTAAACAAAGAAGAGGCATGACCTCTACATCTCTCGTCATCATCGTATGTCAGTATAAAGGTCATTCTTCAAAATGAGGTAAAGATATCTAACCCTGAATTGGAGCTGACTACGTGTGACAACACATTGTATACATTATGAATGAGGTAAAGATATCTAACCCTGAATTGGAGCTGACTACGTGTGACAACACATTGTATATATTATGATACATGTACGTACGTAAAACATAACTTATGTATATACACGTGATGTGTAGTATGAATGACCCTCTCTGTATACATTTTCATTTTATCGAGCGATCACCACCAATCAATCTTTAAAGATCGATTTCAAATTGATATCATCGGTCAATTAAGGTATCTTTACAATAATTGAGCCGCGCCATGGGAAAACCAGCATAGTGCATTTGCAACCAGCATGGATCCAGACCAGCCTGCGCATCCGCGCAGTCTGTTCAGGATCTATGCTGTTCGCTTTCAAAGCCTATTGCAATTAGAGAAACCGTTAGCGAACAGCATGGATCCTGACCAGACTGCGCAGATGCACAGGCTGGTCTGGATCCATGCTGGTCGCAAATGCACTATGTTGGTTTTCTCATGGTGCGGCTCAGACATGATGAATAATACCTCTCAGAATGTAAAACTTTAACCTTTAATTACTGCCTATAGCAAAACATTCCTTTAAGTTTCGTTAGTATTCGTCCATGATTTTTATAGGGATGTGTTTATGAATTTAGAGTTTTTGGACAAATTATATCTTACAATCTTTAATTCCAAATAAATCATGTAAGTACATGTTCGAATTTTTATCCATCTGAAAGTACATGTATACTACTAGTTATGGTATTAATAAATAGCAGTTGCTTCTTTTTCAAATATTTTTCTTTTATTATCTTTTTTTTCATTCGGGTTCTTTTTTCCTCTTCTTTTTTAGAAGACTAAATATTTCTTTCGTTGTTTCTTCCGTCTCTCTGCTGAGTGACACTATATATGTACAGAGAGAAATGGAACCAAGAACTTGCATGATGTTTTTTTTTTTTTTTTTTTTTTTTTAATTTCCAAACTTGACTTCGATAAATAAACTGTAATTATGATAACCAATATTATATTTTGTAATTTAGTCGTATCTCTCATTAGGACGAGGTGTAGTTAAAAAACACTAGCGTTACTTCTTGACAGCTTTTACATATATATTAAAAATCTACCAGAGTTTAGCAATACATATATTAGAAGCACTAAATATTTATTAACGTGTCTGAGCTTTAATGACAATCGGCAATTTCCGTCTTCTTCCGTATGGTATTTCGTATGACGTACCATTTGGGTCAAAAGTCTGAAATCGCTCGAGCGGTACCATAATACACGGTAAGCGTGTAAATTTACACGCTCACCGTGTAAATTTATACGTTAAGCGTGTTTTTTACACGGTTAGCGTATAAAATACACGCTAAGCGCGTAAATTTACACGCTTACCGTGTAAATTTACACGCTCAACGTGTATTTTCGTTGACCCGATTCCTAATTTAGAATTCGAGCGAATAGACCAATCAAAATTTAGTTTAGAACTGCAAAAAAGACTGCATTCATGCACAGCGGACCAGTAGTATGGTCGTCTTCTGTATCAATATGAATAAAGAATGCATACAGCAGTAGTTTCTTAAACGAGTGTATATTATTAAATGGGAAATAATTTACAACTAAAAACAAATGGAGAATAATTTCATTGAAGAAATTGATATTTATTTCCGGGCAGCAACGACCGGCTGCGCGAAGTCCCAGTTATGTGTATGATGCGTACCTGTAACTAACAAACTTACACTGAAATGGATAATAATTTATAACTACAGCGAAAAGGAGAATTATTTCATTGGCGAAATAGATAATATTTATTTCTGGGTAGCCAACGACTGGCTACGCGAAGTCCCGGTTATTTATTTGATGCGTAACTGTTACTAACAAACTTAAATAAAATTGATAATAATTTATAACTACAACGAAATGGAGAATAATTTCATTGACGAAATGGATAATATTTATTTCTGGGTAGCCGACGACCGGCCGCGCGAACATCCTGTAATATTTATCATGCGTATACTATACCTGTAACTAACAAAGTTATTACTGAAATGAATAATAATTTATAACTAAAACAAAATAGAGAATAACTTCATTCACGAAATGGATAATATTTATTTTTGGGTAGCCGGCAACCGACCGCGCGAAGCCTAGAAAATGTATATTATGCGTTTATGTCTTTTTATTTTTTTATTTTTTCCCCCGAGTTAAATCATATTTTATTGCTTATTACTGTTTACATTTATACTAACAAACATCAAAAATGTACATGTACAGCCAAGAAAATAAACAAATAGGTCGGGCCACAAGTACATGTAACTAACAAACTTATTACTAAAATGGATAATAAATACAACGAAATGGAGAATATTATTTCATAGCCGAAATGGGTAAAATTTGTATTACCTAAATGGAAAATAATTATATATGGAACATTTAAAGATCAATTATTTATACCAAAGTATTTGTCTTCTTTCCTTGCTCGACATCGGAGAACTTACAACCTGCCGCAATAAGGTTGCATGATACTTGTAATATAATCAAAAAGTTGAAAATGAAATATTCATTTAAGTCCAGCCTTTCATATTGTATCCACTTATACTAAAATGAGGATGAATTCATTCCGTATTCAAAAATAGTAATCATCTTAAAATTGTTATCATTTCTATTGATTCTTCGAATTGTAAGTTTTTATTTGAAAATATGAAATGGCAGCGGTCAGATTTAAGAGAGAGAGAGAGTTCTAGACTTGAAATCTTGTTCTATTTTTTGCGGAATTCAGCTTTATCATTATTATTCTATTAAATTACGGATAATGACTTTGCGCACGATACAGTTTCAATATGAAAATGATCCAGCATGTAAATTAAAAAATAGAAAATTATAGATTTATATTAGCAGGAAGGTCTAATACGTATCAGTTGTTCCAGATATTAGGTATTTCCCATCAGTAGTAGTTTAAGTCCTTGATTCATATTTAACGAATTTACATTTTTTGTTACTACACGTTCATCGTTTTAAAAATAAATGTCCATTAAATTTCCAAATATATTCTTACAGATTTTAGAATACTAGATATCCTGTGAAATTTTAATTTTCGTTTCGCAAGACAGCTCCGCCACGTAATATATTAATCCGTGTTCGTTTATATATAGTGGCATTGATGACCGAAGGCATTATATTACATCATATCAAAGCCATCTTATATGCTTCAGTAAATTTTATGATCCGCTCTAATTAGTGAACCTCGAAAGGATTTCCTGTTCTGATAACCTAGGTGACATATGTAATTTCATGTCGTTTTGCATAAAAGTTACGTAATGATTTCCGGTAGATCACTTAAAACAGCAACTTCAGTGACATGGAGCCGCTCGATTCCCCCACCCCTCCCCAATTATGTACATGTCATTAAAGTTGGAGAAAAATAAATACTATTATTATTTATATATATATATTATTTGAAGTTGTAGAAAAATAGATATACGATAACAAAATTTTAATGACATTTTAAAATGTAAAGTACAAGTTTTATATGTGTATGATGTGTGGAATTAGACTTGAAATGCTTGTTCTTTTCTGACGAAAATAAGAATAAAGCAGGCTTTTCAGGTAAGATATAATAAAAAATATACATGTCTTTAATCAAAGCATATATACAGTAGAATAAATTACTTGACTGAAATCATCTTTACAGTGGCAAAACATTCCGTAATATAATGAAAATATTATGTATGTTTCCTTAAAAGTAATAATTCAATCATAAACTTTATAAATATCTTCCTTTGTAACATGTATTTTGATTGGCTAATTTATTTAAAAGTGTAACTCAAGCGAGCGATACGCGCTAAGCGTATAAATTTGTACGCTAAGCGTATATTTTACACGGTAAACGCGTAAAAATACACGGTGAGCGTGTACTTTTATAGATCTACCGATTGAAATACACGGTAAGCGTGTAAATTTACACGGTAAGCGTGTAAATTTACACGCTAACCGTGTATTATGGTATCGCTCGAGCGATTTCAGACTTTTGAACCAAACGGTACGTCATAATTTCGGCATCCTTCGGCTATAACAGAAAATTGTGTTTTTTTATAACAGTCGTAGAATGCCGAATAGCAGACGGAAAATGCCGATTGACATTGCCGGTGAATTAGTTTGAAATTAATCTAAAATAAATAAATGTATATATAGTCATTTTGTAATGGATAAAAATGGCCATTATGATTATGTTTTATACGCCATCAGTGATTTTCATACAAGTTCTGTAATGTTGTCTAGAGCAGAATACTTTGAATCGTGTTGTTCTATGTTGTTATTCGCTATTGGTATGTTGTTTCTATGTAAATTCGTAGAAAATTTGGTATTTACAAAAAAATATCCAAAGATGACATGAACATTCAATAGTAACATTTAAGTCGGAAAGAAAATATAGTTGATCGACAATTTCTGTTCAAGTACGTATCACCCGTATACACGAAATGTGCTCGTATAAGCTATATTAATGGCCGGGGAATGCCGACATAGCCTATGAGCATACATTGCCGATAGTAAACCGCCGGATGTGCTTCCGTATTCCACTCAGATGTACTCTACGTTAATGTATACGTATAGTGTCATTTTCCCCAAAGATAGTTCCCGATTTTCGCAGTATTTATCTCCCTTAAAAAAAGTTTCAGCTATTCTAGATATCTAACAGACATATTTAGCAGAAGCAACAACAATAAATGTAACAGTAGAAATTCTTGTTTAAAATCTGTAACAATTTCTATATTAGGAAAGACACTCAAAATGACGGCTAGGGGGCTATAATTTGCGCTGTGTGAAAAGTATCTACAGTAAATAAGCTTTATCAATACCTGATTGTAAAGAGGAACGTCTGTGGATGAGTTTAGGCAGTACTTTATGCTTCCAAAGTCTGTGTCTGAACTCCTAGGTAAAAGGAAAATTAAAGTAGGTATATCTTGATGTCAAACTTCGCAATATTTGTATATTTATCACGTGTCTCAGTCACTTGAACATGGTTTTCTAACCCCCGTTTTTTGTGTGTGTGTGTGTTTTTTTTTGTTGTTGTTGTTGGTTTTTTTTTTTTTTTTTTTTTTTGGTATTTTTCTATTGCCCCAGACAGACCTTCAAAGGAAGTCTCACAAGAAGTGAAAGACTGAAAATTCTGATAAAATATGTTGCGTCAAAAGGTAACAATTTCTTGTTACAGCAAATAAAAGTAACAAACCAGCAACTATTAACAGTAACAAAATTTTATTTATGAATTTAAGTAACAATTCAAATACCTTCAAAAATGTCAAAGATATGTTAAGATAGTCCTATTCCTGTCCAGGTCAAATTTAAATCCAATCAGAATATTAAAATTCAACAATATTTCACGACAGTTCAAAAGAAACTTTAGTATATCCAAAAATTATAATTCCTCTCTTCAAAGATAGCTTTTCTTAAAACCACAATTTTTAGCAAATCCTTCAAATAATCCTTCAAATATCAAATATCCAAACTGGTAATATTTTGTTATTAAGAAATACAGGAAAGTTTCATCGACATCTACAATCTAAGTTCTATTATCTAAGTTTTGGCCTGAAGTCAGACAGTACCCTACTTAGCAAATCATGGAAGGTTCAAGAACATTCATGTAACTCTATGAATAAAAAGAACATTTTGGAAAAATCAAGGAAAAGCCTGTCTAAAAATAATTTTACACACTGTTTATCAGTATTGTAGTAGAATTTTCTGAACCATAGTAGAAATTAAAAGAACTTATTTACCTGATTTCTCAAAACTAAATCAGTAAACAATGATTATATATTGTTATTTTTTACATATATAATTAATAGCAGAGACATGAAATACCATCTAAACCAACCATTTTTTTATCAACTTTGGTTACACTGTACTGAGACCTATATCATGTTGTTGTTATTTTTCTTCAGGAAAACAGCAATTGCATCATGTTGTCTTGTAATGATCACTGTTATGCTAGGTGTTCGTGGATATCCGACTGGAGCGCCCCCTGAGGGATGCAGTACAATGCTACCTGGACATGGGGTACCAGCACAAACCGGAACCACCAATCCGTACAAAATATTGACGGACAAATCTACTTTTAGCTGTCCGGGAGACTCGATTACAGGTAAGAGTATTCCCTCATTTGTGTCTTTTTTGTTTATTTTCTTAAATTAAACTCCTTTTGCTAACTGAATTTCGGTTACACATGTAAACAATTTGTTATCGGAATCTATATAAAGACATCGTATTACATCAGGCCGATATAGGTCCACTATATTGAGATTTAAACAATCTCGCATAACAAAGGTTTACTACGGTTCCCTAGCTGAACGTTCGTCTCGGGATTTTAACGAATTTCTTATGAATAGGAATGGTTTAAAAAGGATCCTATGCTGTTTCCGGAAAATTGAGTATTCATCGATTGCATATCGGACCAATATCGTTAACAGATATCGATTTACCAACATGAGTCCGATATGCCATTGTTTTCTTGGTATTTACATAAGCATTATCTTCGTTAGTAAGTGCCAATTTATCATGAACAATATGGATGATCACTGGCCCTACAGGTAATGTTTTAAGTGCTGGACCCGTAATAACAATCGACAATTTCTGTGCGATTACGTACTCTCCGTTGCGATTTCGGCATCCTTCTGCCATTTCCGAAAATAACTTTTCACAACAACCAGAAATTGCCGAAGTTGCATATGGAGATACGCAAGCGGATAGTAATTGAGAATTGTCATTTATACGGGACAAATACCTTAAATGAACCACGACAGGGAACTAGACAGGGAATATAGATGTCGCAGAGATTTAAACCAGCAACCTTGGTCTTACTTGAAAGTCCTGGGTTTACTATTTAGTTTCGTTTCAGTAAGCGTGAGTGGAAACAGCTTGCGTGGCTTCCTGTGCCAGCCGATACCAAACACTGGAGAACTTGAACAGAACCCACGTGATCCAGTACAAAAACAGAACAAATGCGGTCAAGTACGTTATTATCCTTAAAACTACTTTTATTGTATTCGGTTAGCAATATATTTTGGAGTTTGTAAAAAATCTAAGAATCAAAATGATGGATTCATCATTCATGGGTACTGTAACTTTGGGACTATAGTGCGGCCCATGGAAACACCATTAATTTTTGGACCTGTAATTGATCTGAGCGCAGTATCCGATAGGCACCAGCACATATGTTTCGATGGATTTGACTTATGCGCTTCGTAATGACAATTATTACGTTTTTCTAAGAATGACATTTATTTTGTCGGCCGACTTCTTTTTTTTTCAATTCAGTCAAATCTGCAGGTAATATAACAGCAGTTACGTAACGTGATCTCCCTTGCCGGCTTTTTAGATGTTCTTGACATACTGTTTTCAGTCCTTATAACTAACGTGTTGGCCTTTCAACTTTATGCTTTGTATCATATTTTTCAGAGTTATCTTTCTTTATTCATGATTTTTGTTCATTATAGATGGCGTCACTCACTCATGTTGACAACACCATCAAATCCAGCATATCATTCTTCTGGAAACCAGAGACAACTCAGTCCGTCAATATTGTGTAAGTAACAAGAGATTCTCATGTTAGTGAGTGACATTTTCTACAGGGATGAAAATTCGACAAGGGTGGGTGGGCAAGGGCTCCGTGGCTAGGTGGTTTAGGTCACTGACTTTGAATCATTTACCCTTTATCTCTGTGGATACGAAACATCGCTTTGGGTTGTAGATGTCTTTCATGTGAGAAGCCATTTATATGCAGCTGGCCTGCGAAAGATCGATGGTTCTACCCAGGTGCTCGCTCGTGCCTTAAATAATGTATGGACTGACACTTTGGGGTATTCATAGATCATTAAAAGCTATTAAAGCCAGCAAAAACAAGAAGGGAGAGAGTTTGACAATCTGTAATATTTTGAAAGTTTCGGAATATTTGTGTGATTTGTGATCAATTGATTCATCCTTATAAACGAAAATAAATGAAAATGAAGGAATGATTTCAGCAAACAGTATTGAGAATAACTGTGTTTTCTTAGTTCTGTAAAATAAACATTACGTAAAAAATGGCTGATATCATAATCTATTTACAAATTCTGGCCATTGCTGAAATCAAAGAAATTAGAAATAAACATGTAATCTATATGGAAACTGTATGTGACTTGAAAAAAAGGCCTTTTGATCGAAACGTCGTCTGATGAGTGCAATTGAAAAAAATCCCCTTTTCAATATTATACGTACATATATATATATATTAGTAACATTTAAAGATACTGATTTTTTTCAGATGTACCGTTGTCCAGTCGAAGCTAATGTTTTGGGTGAACGTATCTTCCACAACATTGAGATATGTAAAAGGCAACTGCCAACGCCCTACCCCAGGACAAGAGATACCAGAACACGGCGGAAGTGATGCAGGAAAACGAGGCGGTGAAGTCATAGACAGCGTTGAGAGGGTTTCCGCGGATACGGGTTTAGACCGCACCCCCGACGCAGGAACAAATATGGTTGATTCTAGAAGAGACCAACTCCCTGACACAAGTATGGACAATAGATTAGATATTGGCGTAAAAGATAGAGACGCCATTAATGATCCGGATGCTCCTGGCAGGGATTTGACAGATACTAAAGATCGAGACGGCAAAAATGTGGGTCACAGGTCTTCGGGAATGATTGCCCTTGTTGTTCTTCTGGTTCTAAGTAATATGGTCTGGTAGATACAATAACAGCATACAATATTTCATCTCAAATTTACCGTCGGGTGGGGGTGAGGGTTATAATTTGAATGTTTCTTTTTTAATAAAGAACAAATGAAAAAAAGAAAAGAAACTACTACTTTAGGAGAAATTGTTTTCCCGACTGGGGAACCGACGAGAATTAACTTAAAATAATGAATCTTCAATTTCTGTCAAAAAGGGTGTTGTACGACAACCTAACTGACTTTGTTAAATTCTTGTTTTAGTTAAAGGAAAGAATGTAGGGAATATGCATGTTATATTTATTGTTTACATCTGCTCAGCCGAATTTTCGCTTTTGAACTATTGCTTAAGGCAGGTTTTTGTTTAAGAGAGGTTGGCTGACTAACGGCTAAGTATAAGTGGCTGGTTAATAAGGATTACCCTTAGGACAGGTTCAGCGGTATTTGCAATTTGTTCACATCAAGGAGGAGAGGTTGTCTAGAGAAACACATTCAATAACTAAAGATACGTTTGTCAGACACGTATTTTTAACAAGAAAATTCGTGTATGTTTATATGCAAAATAGACTGTTAACACTCAAAGTGGTGTTATAAATTTTACAAATGCTGCAACCTCTCTAAAAATGTCTTTTTTACCTTCAATGATCAATGACCTACTAGTTTAAAATTCACTTGAAGGGAGATAACAAATACAGTGTATAAGAGAAACTATAGTAAGAGTAGTCTTTTACATGTAAATTATAATAGCATAGTATATATATATATATATATATATATATATATGTGAATTTGCTTTTGTGTGTTGAAATGTTTTACAGCGGATTGATTATTTTTCGTAATTATTTGTTTTTCGCTAACATTTGCGAACAAAGCGAAACGGGAATATATTATTACTTTTTTTTTGCGACGGAATAACCAGTTAAGAATCGAGAAGGCACCCGTTGTCTATCATATCATGAAATGAAAATTACACGAAATTTATACAATCTACTGTAAATATTATTTTAAGTGTGTTATGGTCACGGTAGTTTAATATATGTGATATTTTATGCGTACTTTCAGGATGTGTATTTGAACTTATAAATAAATGTATGTATGCGAACTTAAACAATGAAATGTATGTTTGGTTTTGTATTTGTTGTGTTCTGCATTTTGCCAAGGTGGAGGAAATATACGAAATATATCAACAACTCTCTATCCATCTCTTGAGAACGGCAAGCAGTTTGCTCAACAACACGTTTGTCTTTCCACTTGTATTTGTTTTAGAGGGATTACACTGTTTAGTGAAACAGTAAAATTCACAATAACATAAGATATAGCTTGAAATAATTATCAAAAGCTTTTATTTACTACCCTGTGATCTCTTGCTGAACCCTTATTTTGAAGCAAAGGGCGACAAAAATGTCTGTACAGAAATTACAGACGCCGTGGAGTTACTTCCATTATTATGTTTGTCGAGTTCAAAGTGTATTGATTTTAATGAAGTTCATTCTTAAAGAAATCAATGTGTACATGCATGTAGCTATAAATAGCAGATGCGAATTTTCGCTATACCTAATAGATCCATACATTTTGTGAGTAATTACTTTTTGGGACAGATACGAACGAATCAGCTTGTTTTCTGTAGAAAAATGGCATGACTAACTCACTGTATGTCAGACACTCTGCTTAGGAGGGCTTTGTACCCTAAGAGTTGATTTATACGCAAATGTGGTCAAATGATTAAGTAAAAGTTAAGTATATAAACAATCGTATGGCATGTGTTGGAAATAAATAACACATGCCCATTTCCTTGATTTTAAGAAGGGCTGGGTGTTGGGTTGGTTTAAATGCATGCCTGCTCATTCTAGAGGTGATTCCAAAGGTATAAAGTATATAAAGTACACCTTAATGCTAGACTTCAGAATAAAGCGTTGCAACTTTTTTTAATTGTATATTTAATAGTATGGTGCTAGACGTTTGCAATAGTAGTGGAAAAAATGTCTCATACCTTGGACCTTTTCCGCAAATGAGCTGAATGGCATAGATAGGTGGCCGTTCCCATTTTGACCAACTCGCATCTAATTGTTTGGTATTATTTTACCCCTAGTCGTACCCAAGTAGACAGATGGAAGTTCGATTCATACATTCATTAATTAAATACAAATACAGTCATCATGAATAACCATCAGTAGAATATAAATGCTACTCATTTTTACGAAAATAAAAATACAAGATGATTGATAGTATTTTGGTCGTAAACGCGGCACATACAGCATGTGATTATATATATAAAGAATGTGTTTTCAACATTTTTTTGTATTCTTAAAACCCAGTTTCCGGGACAAGTTCATGGTGAGTAATCGCCATCAGAAGTGCTTAAGACACTATCTGTCAAACAATAACGGGGACGTGTTATTTCATAAAATAATGAAATCAACTTTTAACAGTTTGTGGGAGGTAGTGGGAGTTAAAACAAACGAGGTTATCTTATCTCCTATGATATCATACCGTGTTTAATCTCACCTCGGTGTTACGTTTGTATATCAAATAGGAAACTTTAAATAATCACCGCCATAGATCCATCAGCGACACGCCCCTCTGTGGTTAAAGTTGATAGACAAGATTGCCTGGACTTTCTGATAATAGTATAAATATGTTGCCCTCTTTCTGGCTTATCAGCATTATCACATAAATACAATTAACAGTGAGTAAAACAATATATCAGCGGTATCCAAAATAGTTTCACATTTCCAACTATCCGGAAGCCGCTCATTAATGTTTCTCGTTATTTTATTTATCTCGTAAATTACGTTACTGTACTCGTAGACATTTAAAGCTACTGGCTCCTCAGTTGACGGCTATAATTCGGAAATTCTCAATATTATTACATACCTTCTAAAATTGCTGGTTCATAATTTGCTGAACTAAAGAGAAAACTTGAAAAAAAAGAAATATAAAAATTTACATTTGATTATCATGTAATAAAATACTTAGTGAATGGATTGCCGACCTATAGTCGAAGCTATTGGTTCCCGATTCTTCGGACTTTGGGCAATAGTTTTGATTATCACCGGAATGCCATTCAATATGCGTATACAACAGTACACGCTCAATATTGATTAGTAAAGTCTAGTAAGAGAAGCGAGGGGGTGGGGTTCGGGTGTATGGTCTAAATCGCGACCCCTGGTTTTTCACTTTCCTCTGACATTTAAAAATAAAGAAGGAAATGAAAAGTAGTACTAAACACGCGTAAATCTCCTGCCCAATGTTGATTTTCATCGTTTCAAAGGCGTACCGGGCGTTTTTTTTTATTTTTCGTTGATCATAAACGCACAAAACGCTTTTTTCCCGGCTTCAAAAGCGCTGCAGATGCTTTTCTCCGTGTTTTGTGTTTGCTTCGTTGTTTCCTTTTCCTTTGCTTTGCTATTTGTTGTATAGTGATTACAAAAATATGAAAATGTACCAAATCATTACCACTTTCACAGAATTCAACGCATACTGAAGAATTGGGTAAAAATCGATTCTATTATCTTTCCTTGTTTATCGAGATCAACGCTATACATTGTTGTCTCCCTTAGATCGTCTAGCTAAATATCGATCACTATCAGATATTTTTAGCGATTGTTGCAAACCGTTAGTTTAGCCAAAAGCGTTTCAAATTCAATAACATTGCAAAACAAGAGTTTTTCAAATATTAAAAGTTGTCAACTCAAAAGCATATTGCAAATTCTTAACCGTTGCCAGTCCAAATTTAAGGCTTTGCAAATACAATAATTGAATTCAAAACCGTTGCAAAATTGAACTTCTAAATTCTTTTATTTATTCTCTGAAAGCATAGTTTTGAAAGATCTTTGAAATAAAAGTTAAGAATCTGCATATTAATAAGTTTATACATAATGCCGCTGTAACAAATTACAACTTTCAAACAAAGTTTGAGATAAGATCATCAAAAGTTTATGAACTAGACGCTTTACTGTACTTGATGCCTTCAAACGTTTGATGTACTGCTAGAGACACCTATGTTTATCATCTCTTTTGTTGATGGTTTGTTTATCTGTTTTGTTTGAATTATTTATGGATTGGTGTTCCTGTATGTGTGTTTCATTTATGAATTTGTTAAATTTACTAATATAGATTAGCGCGTCATTCATATTCACGATCAAGTTTGACCAAATTCTTGTGTTTCTAGGGTAATCAATACCCGAGATCGAAGCGGCACTTCAAAGTCAGACACAAGATAGCACCCTGTGATACTAGTCAATATGTCTAACGTTTGCCATTTCGTATTATATCCTCATGATATGGTGTCTATTCTTCTACCAGATTTTCTTCATAATAATGAAATCCTTTTGTCGCCCGCGAAAATGATAATAGGGGTGTACTTGTCTTGCTTGACGGGGGGCACATGTCATGGGACAAAATAACAGCCTAAACTCGCGGCATAAAGAAGGCTTAGGACGCGGAGAAATACGTTTATAATGTATCGCACGTCATGTATTTCAAGTAATTTGTTGAAACATAAACGCGTTTGTTTGTGACAGGAAAGGCCGTACCGGCGACAGTAACCATCAGAACAAATCAACACCCTTTACAATATTTACAAATTTATTTACAAAAGATGATTATTAACAATGAATAGATATGAAAAGAAAAAAAAAACTGATTAGAAGAAAGAAAAAAAAAGAAAGTTCAGTATCTCTAGATACAAAAGTTCTTATAGTCCATTCTAATCTGACGTGACACAGGTCTTTAATGTAATTGTGAACTTTAAGTAGCACAAACAAAACATAGCTTCTAAATTCAAAATACAGTCCCTTTAAACCGTGAATACGTTGATTCCGTATTGGCTCCCTATGGTGGTAGGTGATTGCATCCCTGAGCTGACTTCAGAGGATAACAAAAATCATCGTCTTTGCGGTTTACGGCACAACCATGGGACGTAAGCTCTGCGCTGGGAATATCACATCCAGGCGAGTGAAGACAAGTGAACCTCGGGCATTGTACTTCCGGGTTATGACATCACCAGGTAAAATCGTCTGGCGGAAGAAGCTAAAATATATAACATATGGTAAGCACCATAGCAAAACAAATAAGTCAGGGCATAAAACTGCTCCTTTGGGTACACCATACCTCCGTAGGCTCCCATAAATAATACGTGCTACTTATACAAAACATATGTGCTACTAAGTTCATACGTCACATGATTAAAATACGTCACTTATTACTTCTATTATTACAAAGATTACTTACTTAAAGATTAAAGTTAAAGTATGAAAAAGATATGAAAAGTTTATGATGAAACATTATAGATACGGACATGATCAACTGCAGCTATTATTTACAACTACAAATTAACAAAATTCAATGTAAATCAAACGTTATATCATAGCTGGCATCCATATAATATCTAATGCCATACACTACAACGGACATTAATTAGATGTGCTATAGACTGGCACACAATTACAAATTACAATAATATATTACATACATGGTACTAGACTTGCCATATAGATTTATACATAACAATACAATGCAGTAATGGCGTTCCATAATTAACAAAAATGTTTGACATAAGTTTTTGAAACAAAGTACTTTATAAATACATTTGTATCATGTTACAAATTTCAGTACAAATTTTACATCTTATATAAATGAAACATTTTAGATTCCTCTTTCGAAATAATTTACAAAAGTCTGAAAAATTTAATAAATCATCCTGACATACCGAAACTAGCTAAAATCATATGCCGAAAAGTAAATGTTACAGAATTCTGTAGAATGCACAAAAATTTACCAAATAAAAATCGTAATGCAAAAATCATACAAAAATCTAACAAATAAATTTCTTACCTCGATCGAGCATAAATTTCTAGCAAGAAAATAATTCAGACATAGATTCGTCTATAAAGTCGTAAGGTGGTGTGCGCAAGGCATATCTAGTCCAGTCTATTTAAAGGATAATGTCCCGCCAAATACTAAATTTCATAGGATTCACGGCTAAGCCGTGGACTCCGACTATTGTCATTTTCACGGGATTCACGATATAGCCGGGGAATCTAACTACTTTGGCGCGAATTTAAATTGACAATTTGAGGCCCATTATAGTGGTTTTGGGGATAAAAACATAAATTACTGAAGTTTATAAAATATCAACTTTCTTATTACTGAACAGAATTTAATGAAATTTACATGGAAATTTAAGTTATGAAATACAGAAAAACATGAGAGGTATTTCATGCGTGAAATCTGACATTTACCTCAATAACTCAAAAATTTACAAAAAGATGATGCAATACCTGCATTTACACTACATATAAAATAAGGCCCGTATGTCAATTTGTGACAGTTGTCATTTTTTCGCGGACAAGAATAGGAGATATATAAGGGAATTGACTTGGCACCTTCTAATACACAGTGTTAAATGACTGCTTCTTGGGTTTTCTCACCCTTCAGCCCGTTACGAAACTGTTAATCACCGCCACTTAACAACGCTTCAGTAGGAGAACACCCATAAGCCCCACCCCCTCTTCCCAACAGCAACGCGAAGTGTAAAATGTTTGTTGATATTTTTTAACAAATAAAGCAAATTGTTTTTATCTTTTATGAATTATAAGACTGACATTGTCTTTTGTAATGGGCATAGGGAATAATTTTACAAGGACCAGACTAGTGACTGAGTTCCACAGCAACAATATCTGAAAATATCAAAGTAAATATTGTCTTTAATTTGATAAGGAACATTAAATATTTGTTTCAGTGATTATTCCTAGCAACTCTGATAACAAGTTTCTCAGAGAAATTTTCTGAAGAGTCGGATTATGTTTCTTTTGCATTTAGAGCATTACAATTCCTCTTTTTTTGCGAAATTGTTCTCATTGAATCATATCTTAATGAACAATTATTCAGTAAACATGGTTTACAAAAATTTATTTTTCATGTTAAAATATCTAATGCATTCCGTATCAAAACAACATTCTGGTTCCAGTAACGTTTTGGATCTAACCTCTTTTATCAATTTTTGGTTTAGTTTAGAGAACGTACTCTATGTCGCTGTAGAAAGGTGAGTGTCTCCCGGAGGTGTCTTTCATAGAAACAAAAGGATTTTAGGGTGTACCCATGTTACATTATTTTAGTTTTAAGGTACGAAATTTAACAATTCATGACGTGTTTTATTTGCGTTTCCAGTCTTTTACGTCTTGCAGGACTGTCCTTGTCTTGAAGATATTTTTTATCCTTTCTGCACATGTAACGTAATAACAATAATGTCTAAACATTAATGTCTAATGGCCCTTTCACGCTTCCGTTGAATCAACATTATGTCGGCAGCTCTGAAATACGGAAATATCTGGCATCTGAGGCATATATCCGTATTAGTGTATGGTGGCCCTTTCTCGCTTCCGTAGAATCAATATTTATTACATGAAAGTCATTTTGAAAATATGACCAAAATGTATAGGTCGGCAGCTCTGACATACGGAAATATCTGACATCAGAGACATATAAATATCTGACATCAAAGGCAACGTTTAGGTAACACGTTTAGGTAACATAAAAAAGGCCTTTGGAACAATTTGACGAAGTTCTAAAAATCTCCATCATAATCTTTGCCAGGCTCCGTAACAGGCCCCTGTAAGATTTGTGTAAATATTTTTTCATAGATGAAAAGCCGACATGTCGTGCTCAATCGTAAGAAGGTGCTAAAGATTGACTCCATATTAGCAAAAAAAGAAGTCCACGCGGATGACGCCTGCACATGAACCCTGAATGCAGACCAATAGGCCTACAGATGCGACATTCGTTTTCAAGTTTCATTCTCCTTTGGAAGTAATACTTCCAGAAAAAAGCTGAAGTTCGTCTGACATCATTTTCTATGTCGTCAAAAATGCCTTGCGAAATTGCATAAAAATATGGCAGTTGTCCTAAGGATATGCAATAAAGATAAGGTAAAAATATGTAGAGTCTAAATAATGCTTTGCAGCAGTATTAGCTTAGTGACTGAGTCATCTTTCCGGCCAGTCATCACTTACTTCTAGCATGAAAATATGTATGAATTTTATTACTAGTTTTTTAAATAAACACAAAAGTCGATTCAGTTAATTATTTTGTTACTCATTTTCCCAAATACTGTATACATGTATAGATATATAGAACATTAATCTTTATTTTTTTTTAAAAAAAAGCCTTAATTCTTGCGGGAAAAAGAACAAAACAAATTTGATACTGTTGGGAAAAAAAGTTTTTAAGAAATGTAAATACGTCTGGAGTTCTTCATAACTCAAAATTCAAGATCTGTTGAGAACAGACAACTAGAAATCCCGGATTACATGGAAACAAAGAACAGATAATTGGGTATAGTGTTTGTTTTTATTGTGTTGATAAAACAAATACTACATTATGTTACGGCGTCTGGATTTCCCCTGAATGAAGAGCAGAACGCTGATTTTCTTTCATTGCCATTCTATAGATAGGATATACAGTACTAAAATCTAGATACAGTAATTCGGTCAAAAATATGCTTCCGCGGTGCAGTTGTAAAAAGTCCAAAGTCAATAAATTCTAAATTGTTTCAAGTCTTGTGCATTTTCATGTAGAAAGGGAATTTGAACCACCTTTTCTCTGCTAGAATGCATTTGCATGAAACAAGACAATTTAATGACGGCAAATTTTGCAGGTCGAAACAAAAAGTAATGGTGTAATCGAAAGAAGTTTTAAACAAATAGCTTCTATTTTTTTCCATTTTCTGTGCAAGATTTGCAGAACAAAAAGTAGGGGTTTACTTTGCGTAAAAAGGCATAATTAAGGTAGTAGAGTACCACCATCCTTCAACGGGCCTCTTTTCTATCTATTTTTTTAATTTGTGAACTTTCATGAAAAAAGTAGATACAGGAAAATTTGAATTTCTGTAAATCAGATAAAGATATGAAGTTTTAGAACTTGTTTTTCTATATAATTACAGAAGTCCAGACACTTCTGCTCTCTCATTATATAGTACATAGTATATAAATACCGTACAGAAGGAAGATATTACTTTAAACACAGAACTAAAGAAAATTTATACAAAATATATTAATACAGAGCGATCACATTGCAATAATATATGGACGATGGAGGTCATCCGCTGAATCAGAATCATTACGAAAAATGACACAATATAATATGAATACCAATATGAATACAGTTACGAAATCTATACGAAAACTGAATGAAACTACTGCATATTATATGCATACAAAGTCGACGTATTGCAAAATATATAAATGAGCCGCACCATGAGAAAACCAACATAGTGCATTTGCGACCAGCATGGATCCAGACCAGCCTGCGCATCCTCGCAGTCTGGTCAGAAGCCATGTTGTTCGCTGCAATTAGAGAAACCGTTAGCGAACAGCATGGATCCTGACCAGACTGCGCGGATGTGCAGGCTGATCTGAATCCATGCTGGTCGCAAACGCACCATGTTGGTTTTCTCATGACGCAGCTCAAATACAACGTGTGTTCATAACCTAAGCATTTGAATACAGAGGAAACATCTTGCAACACGTTTAAAATTGCCCTAATGAGAACACATGCATTACAAATATATGAATACATAAATTATGCATATAAAATAATGATGCATTACAAAATAATCATAAAAGATTTTTTCTAAAAAAATGTGAAAATTTGATGTGAAAAGATCTGATGAACAATTATAGTTCAGGATCTATGAGCTACGAGGTCAAACAAATTACAAAATTCCTTAGTCATAACTTAAAGTCATTTTTATCAAATCTCATTAGATAACACCATTTGTTATCTATCAAAATTTGATTTATCACCTTCTTGCACAATAATTATTTCGGCTGTCAATAAGTACATGTCATTAGGTGATCTATCAAATCTTCTCCATGTTTTATATTTACGTTACGTTAAACTACGTAACGTCTTTTTACATCATAATCAAAGGCTAATTACCATCATAAACATTGCTTGCTATGCAGATAGTATGCCGAAATGAAAATTTTCCATTTCAATTGACAGTTATTTTATAAAAAAAAGTAAAACAATAAATATTGTTGTGTAAACTGTACATGCACATACGCCTTGCTGAGACAATAAGTATAATATTTCTATATGAAATGTGAGGCGGCATATATACAACAAAAGTGCAAACGGATAAAATATAACAATGGAGTACAAATGATATTGTGATTGTCAAAACAGGTACTATTTTTATAATTGTTATTTTCTTATGTCCGTTATGTCTACAGTCAGATGATGTATAATATTACACGCACTAGGTGAAGGACACAGTCTTTTTACTTAAAACATAGTTTTCAGACACATTCTGAAACTATTCAAACGTATCTTAAATACACGATTGAAGAAACAAATGAGCCGCACCATGAGAAAACCAACATAGTGCGTTTGCGACCAGCATGGATCCAGACCAGCCTGTGCATCCGCGCAGTCTGGTCTGGATCCATGCTGTTCGCTAATGGTTTCTTTAATTGCAATAGGCTTTGAAAGCGAACAGCATGGATCCTGACCAGACTGCGCGGATGCGAAGGCTGATCTGGATCTATGCTGGTCGCAAACGCACTACGTTGGTTTTAGTTTAAACATATTTTATTTCAGTAATATATGAAACATTTACAGAACAATTAAATAAGGAATTGGACAGAAAGCTATATCAGCTTACGGTTGTCCTCTCCTTAAGTTGGTTTTCTCATGGTGCGGCTCAAATGTGTTTTTCTTCTGCTTTTAAGATACATGTTTATATCTGTATGTTTTAAAGAAACTAAGTAACTCCAAAAATGATTAGAATAAAATTGATCAGGAACTCTGAAAAAAATAAAGCATACAGAGCGAAGTCTTCTTTAGTCTCGTGACAACCAACTTTAAATACTCGTTTTATTGGAACTTGACCATTTTACTCAATAAGCGTCTCAAGCCGGTTGATTGTAAGGTGATTTCACGAGAACACAACCAGTTACGGTTCTTTTTATTATACCTTGAAGCGAGCCATCCGAAACATGCGCTGTGCACCTCGTCTCAATGTGGTGAACAGGTGTGCTAAGTTCCTTTAAAATCCTTCAAGCAGTTCAAGAGTTATAGAGCGGATACGAAATTGCTAACGGACGTTCGGACAGACATACGGATACCAGGGTCATAACATAATACGTCCCTTCCGACGTATAAAAAAATAGTTTAACTGATAAACCAAGTGTGCCTTTCTTTGTGGATTTTATATAAGTCTATACGGCCTGTCTACACCTGTTTCATGTAAAGAAGTTGTCACTTACTTCTGGAGGAGACTCAAAATCAGGTAATCAGGTGTTAGAGTCATGCATGATCATTTACACACCTGAAATAATAGACCTCGAACTATTGAAAAATGACGCTAAGCCCTATCCCACCCCTACCCATGCCCCTTTTCCCCAAAAATATCAAATATTGTTAAAAACAATAGCACATATTTGATTTCTATCATTTGACAGTAATGTCACGTATGACTAGTACAGAACTAATAGATAGATAAACCACGAAAAAAAGAAGAATAGCATTTCAACCATACTTCTTCCAAAAATAAATTATAATGACAAAAAATACAAAAACTTCTTTTTTTTCTATCCAGCTCGTTGACATTGACGTATTTCTGTCTCCGCATTTCTTAATGATATTAAAACACCAGTAAAATTATATTATATAGATTATGTATCAGCAGAAAATGTTGTTATCCTGTAACTGGACTTGTACCATCTGTTGCAATAAGCTTAATACATACATCTTAAAATAGCAACAGTTAGTACCGTAATAATAGGCATACATATCAATGAGAAAAGAACAAGCTATCTAAAATAATGAGGTGGGTATTTTCAGGAGTCAGTTTTTTTTTTGTTTTTTTTTGTTTTTGTTTTTTTTTTTTTTTTGTTATATCATTGTGTTAATAATATGTTAGTGACAAAATATAATCAAACTCTTTTTTTTTCGGAGGTGGGGTGACCTCAGGTGACCCTCTGGGCATTTAATCAGACGTGAGCAGACAACTAGGTAGAAACACCGACCTTCCGTGAGCCAGCTGGATAACTTTCCACATGAAGAATTCTACACCCTAAGCGCGGGTTCGTACACACATCAGTGAGGGGCTCGCGGTTCAAAGTCAGCGACCTTAACCACTTGACAAAGGAAGCTCCTTTAAACTCTATCAACTTGTGTAATAATAATACTTTGGGGGTAATTATCAAATGCGTGTCCATTACTTAGATCTCTTTGACCTGTCGTGAGCGAATAATTCTATCCTCAACTTCTATAAACTATGGTAAAATTGTATTGAAATACGAAATGCATAATAAGACAAAATGCTTTCCGCAAAATGCTTTTAATTATAGTGATATGAAATACATGGACTCAAAGCCAGTTGATTGCCAAACATTTACACACAGTATATGGACTACAACACTTTCATGATGCAACGTGTGAAATACATGGCCATAAGATAAGGCTTTTGATTTGCTTTCCAAACCTATGGACACAGTAAATCCAGTTGCTTGCCAAACATAGATACTCGGTATAGGGACTATAACATTTCCATGTATTTATGTGACTTTAATGGCAATAAAGCCAAATACTTACCACAAAAGTCTCGCATGAACTACATTAAGCTTTAGAATGAATATCAAATTCATTATGAGATGATAGAAAGCATGTTATATATGATATATCAGTCCTCACGGAACACTGGATGTTAAAACAATTCGTATGAAAAATTTGAAATACATGGAAATAAAGGCCAGATGCTTGCCACAAAAGAAATTTGTTCACACCGAACCCAGCTTGGTAACCAAACACATGAAAAACCATGAAACACATTGGGAATATGGTACAAAAACTAAAAAGGTGTGCAAAGTTACGGTTCACGCGAGATACGGCAAGGATTATGGTGTCGTGACAGGTATAATCATCAAGCTATCAAATCACAAATAAATACTTACAAATGCCTCGCACATGTCCAGCTGTTGGGATCATATCAAAGTGTAAACATTCTTTACAACTCATGTTGACCATAGGCTTATAATGGCAAATAAACGGTGAATTTTATATGGATTAATTTTTGCAATGTTGAATGTTTTGTTTTCCGATGAAACTGATACCAAATATTTCTTAATATGGCAGTGAAAGATTGATTATTCTTTACGCTGGTGGCTACACTTATTGAACTGTCTATAAAACCAACAGATATGAAATCTACAGCGTCTGTCAGGTAGTAAATGCGTTGGTGCCAAATAGAAGGAATTAGCAGTATCATGTATCAAGCTTGTAAAATATTGTTGAATAAAAGAGCCTTAGAAAGGTCCCGACTTTGATCGGAGGCGAAAGTTCTTCGTGAATCGTGACAGGAGGCAATATATTTGAACATACTCGTCCTCCACCACTGATTCATGTGGATAAGTTGTCAGTTAATCGCGGAGAATTAGCCAGTACTAGTAAAAGGTATGGTAAATGTACGGCATTTACTTCACTGAAATACCCGTTGAAAAACGGCACTAAGCCATAACAAACACGCAGTTTTAATCGTTCAACTTAGAAGCAATGAGTTCGAGTACCCCTCTTTGCTCTAGACTTCACAGCTATATTAGACATCGGTACAGGTTTTTCCCTGGGAACTGACTCTAGCGTAAATTAAATTAAGTTCAGACAGGGATGAATTAATATGTAGGCAAATTTAAGCTTTTTTTGTTATATAAATATGAAATTTCATTGCACTACTTATGATCTGACGTTAACTGCAGAGCATTTGAAATCATTCTCGAGCCCTTATTTTTTAGAAAAAAGAAATGTGTCGTATGAAAAGTTATGCAGACGAGAACCTGGCAAGATACGAATGCATGACGTCACAGTTAATTAAGCGACCGCCACATTACCCGCTAGACTACCGCTCCTCTATACTTTAAAGACTCTTTTTTAAAAAATGCAACTTCTATTACTTTTAATATATTTTTACTGTTGTGCCACTCATATTCGTTTGACGATTATCACACGTTCCACTCCATTCGAACTTGAATAAAAATTAAGCATACGCCTGTCTCAAGTCAGTGCAAAACATTTAAGTCGTGTTTTATGCAGTTTCAATATCGCTATCAAGATTAGATATATAAGAAAAGTCATATTTCTAAAAATAATTTTCCATTTTTTTCGTCTGCTGTTTCAATGAATATCATTCATCATTACTAGAAATAAAACACTTAATAATAAAACAACATGGCACCATGGTACGTCTTGATTGATACACTAAACAGCTGAGGCGTTTCAGACGGTGCATTAATATTTTTATAAGAATTTATTGCATTTTTATTTCAAATCTATTGTTTCATTTTTTTGTTTATATCGGTTAACTCATGATTTGACTGAGATCTTTTGCTTTTGACAAATATTTATTACATATTGTATGAATGAAATATATTTTGGTCTACATTTCCGGAAATCCGGAAACTTCGGCAAAAAAATAAATTTTACTATTCAGTAGCGTTGAATCAGATCCATCCGATCTCTACCTCCGTCGCACCACGAACTCCTAGTAGCAGACAAACATACGAACTTACTACAATTCCAAATGTTAGTCACTACGTTTAGAATAACTCCCGGATTAAAAAAAATAAACAACACTTTCTTTGTTAATATTCGTAAATATTATATTTTTTCTTCTGTTCAATAGTGAGTGTATTTTCTATTTTAGTCTTCAGTAAAATCAATTTTATGAAGAAAAGGGTTGGGTTCAAAATGAATACTATTGCAACTCCAATAAAGCTCAACAAAACGTCATTTTACAAAATGGTTCCTTTTTACGAGACTATAATATACAATCGGGTAATATGATTTGCTGAAACATATTTTTCAACAAGATTCTAAGAAACTAACAAGAGTACAGACTATAGTACATTACTACCTTATTCATCTATTTATTTATTTATCTTCTGTCGAGGCATTGTTGAGGCCCCATACTGTGGCGGATCTACCACGAGCTGTGAGACATAAATTAATATACAACATTAATTCTAAGAACACTTTCTGAGTATCGCAGATGCTCTGTTTTATACTGTAAAGCTTATATTCAACTGAAATATTCTCTTGAGATAATTATTGAAAGTGACAAGTTCAGTTTTGAGACGTGGAAAACTGCTTCCATCTGTTTAAAATTTGAGCCGCGCCATGAGAAAACCGACATAGTGCGTTTGCGACCAGCATGGATCCAGACCAGCCTGCGCATCGGCGCAGTCTGGTCAGGATCCATGCTGTTCGCTAACAGTTTCTCTATTTCAATAGGCTTTGAAAGCGAACAGCATGGATCCTGACCAGACTGCGCCGATACGCTGGCTGGTCTGGATCCATGCTGGTCGCAAACGCACTATGTTGGTTTTCTCATGGCGCGGCTTTTTTCAGTGTGATCAAAAGTGAAAGAAAAAAATATCGCCGCATCAAATATGCCACACATACACAGAAAACACGCATGCGCAAACAAAAACAAAGGTCTCGTGTCTTTCTTTATTACAGATTACAAAATGACACGAAATATTTTCTTTGAAGTAAAATATTTTTTGCGACAATATTTAACACGATGATAAAATTAGTGCTATACTTTTGTTCGTTATTTTCAGGATCTGTTGAGCGCTTCGGCAAATCAGATAATTCTAGTTTTCCTGCCACACTATAGCATCTAATGCAACGATCAAAAAATGGTATCAGGTCTTATTTTGAAAGAAAATTCTGCACCTTGACATAAGAGCCGTTCACATGACCGTAAGCATGACTGATTTTATCAGGTGGTCAATGTTTGTTTACATTTTTGACAGCTGTCATCTGTCATATCGCGTTGTAATTTTGACATTTGAATAATTTGTTAAATAGATAATATAATTGAATTATTTTTATTTCCAGGATACTGATACCGATACCGATACACAAGTATCTCTGTTTATCATCTTTATTATCGTGATCTTGATATAAGAAGGAAACATTAAATCAATTATTACAGTCTGCAAACTTTCTTTTGGTTGTCCCATATTTAAAGGAACCCATCCCATAGACACCATGAGTATATTATAGCCGTGGCAGTACACCAAGGAAATATATATATCTAAAAAGATGAACTCAAAAGTTAATAAATAAATAAATAAAGTGGGGCTACCAAAATGGCGCCCAACGTGGGGCTCGATACAGGATACAGGAACATTTGAGGAACTTTTGAGCATTTGTGTTTAGGACGTTTAAATAACGCAGTGTGTTTAATTTTGTGTAATTGTGAGGAATATTGTGATTGTATTGGAGAACTGTAAGTTGCATTTTATATTGATATTCTTTTGCTAAGAGAGTAATAATTGTTTTTGTACCATTTAATGGTATTAGTATGAGTGTATAATTACAATTTGTAACATTATTTAAGTTTCATAGACAATTTGTTTAGTAAATAATAGCCTAGATTTGTTTTTCATAGTAATCGGAAGTGACCCTCACAAACTAATTTAGCATGTTTTCCCACTGTCCTATATAACCTTATTTCATATTAGCGACTTATCTGGTGTCCTTTAGTAGTTATATATTAAATAGACCATTTTTCCAAGGAATTTTGGTTTATTGATAAAAGTCCACACTTAGTCTCTGTAAATTACAGTTTTCCGATATCTGTGAAAGACCCTGCTTTAAAATCCAATACTCGGTAGAATTGTAAAGATATCGATAAAACTACCCTACTGATAACAGCCGGCGTGATAGCTTAGTGTGCTAAAGCGCTGCTCTGAAAAATAAATTGTCAAGACTCGTCGATAGTGAGTTCGAATCCAGCTCGGAGCAAAAATTTTTTTTCAAACGAAATGAAATTTTTGTTTTGATCTCAGTTGAATTTTTTTTTGCGTTTTTTATAGTAGTGTGAAGAATAGCAATATTGTTTATTGCAATATTTATCTATTGTAATAACGTATAAAGGAATATTGCGTAAAACAAGCTGTATAGATAGTGTAAAAGTTTGTAATTAATAATATTACAAAATTTACCTACCTAAACTTTATTCGCGCGAATAGTAAATAACGTGCGCGCTCTTTCGCTCTCACACACATACAAACATACACACAAACATTGATACACGTTACACTTTAACATATTAACGTGAAAAGTAAAATACAAACTTGAATAGAAGTATTATTTGCAAAGTACGGAATACAAGGAGGGACAAAAGTGAAAGTAGACATTTATGAAATAAAATACGGAATACATGGAGGGACTTCAGTTTAGTTGTGAATAATAAATGAAATTTTATTCATGATGTGAAGATGAATGAAATATTTAGTCTCTTGTGAAAAGTACAGTTTATGTAAGAGGTATATTGTGAAATGCACGTTGTCAATATTAGTGAAAGTAAAATTAGCTGATAGCTACTTAATACTGAGATTGGATAGAACTACGCAAATAGAATAATAGAGACAAAGACTCTAGCTTATTGTTAAATGTATAATTAAAGCAAACAGTGTGATAATTAAGTCATGTACATGTGAAATAGAAAACTGTGATATAGATCCCATGAAAGTGAAATAGACACTGTGAAAGACGAAAGTGATTTGAATGAACCTTAGATAAACTTATTTAAAACACTATACATGAAAGTGAAATAGACACTATATATGAAAGTGAAGTAAATAAATCTAAGACAAACATAGAAAAAGTTACAAAACATACAAAATCATGGCGGAATATATGTCAGAAAGAGAACTGAGAAAAATTGAAAGAAATAGGAGAAAGGAGGAAGATAGATTAAAAAGACAAAATGCAAGAACACTAGAAAAGGAGGAAAAACGTAAGCGTGAGCAAAGTGAACATGATAAAAAGGAGAGAGAACAACTTGAACTACAAAAGCAGAGAGAAAGGTTAATACATGAACGGCGTAAACTTAAAGAGAAAAGCAAGCTGCTATATGAAATGGAGAAAGGAATGAAAGAAAGAGAAAGGGTAGATAAAGATATAAGACAGAAGTCTAAAGATATTAAGAAAGATTTGAAAGTGATACAAGTGAAACAGAGGAAGAGTTTAAAGAATTAGAACAAGTTGATAGTGATCATAATAGTAGTATAGAAAGAAAAGAAAGAAGTGATAAAATCAGAAAGTATACAAGTTCAAGTAAGGAAAACCTAAGATTGAAAGAAAGTGAAATTACACAAAGCAATAGAGCTGAACGTAAAGATAGTTCAGATAGTGAATATTCAGATTTAGATAAATCAACGGAATTACAGGCAAATGCTAGACAGACATTTAGTGAAGAAAGAATGAAGAAAAGGAAAGGTTCAGTTCTGAATATGAAAGATGAAATGAGCTTCAAGAATGAAAACCCACTATCAAGTGATAGTCTAGAAGATAAAGAAAGTGAAATAGAATTAGATTCAGAACAATCTGAAAGTGATGCCTCGGAAGATGCATACACAACAGTGGATCAAATATATGATGTAGATTATATTGAAAATCCGAGACATAATAGTACAGAGATAGAAACTGAAGAAAACAAAAATGTGAATTTTGAGAATGAAATGAGATGGCTTGATGAAAAATGGCAGCAATATCAATGTGAAAATGCTGAATTGAAATCTAGTATAGATAAACTTAGAAATACAGAGACAGAAAAAGAAAATATAAAACGAGATAGAAACAAACATTTAAAGTATACGGCTGCAGAAGATATGTTGAAAGAGAAAATAAAACAATTAAAGATTAGAGAAAAGAGGGTAAATGATGCTATCCAAGAAAATAGAATGCTCAAACAAAAACAAGCTGAAGAACTAGACAAATTAAAGCATAGACAGACAGAAACCAAAAGAGAAAGTGAGAAACGAAAGATAGAGAAAGATAAACTGAAGAAATTGAAGGACGAGGAACTGTTACTAAAGCAACGAATTAAGGAGAAAGAAGCTCGATTACTTAATGAGAAAAGAACTAATGCTGAAATAAATGAGAACAAAAGCGATACTAGAAAGGCAAACAAAAGTGAGAAAACTGAAAGTACGAAAGCAAAGTTACACAAGCCCAATATCCCATCATTAACTGAAACTACATTCGAAGAATGGAAAATAGAGGTTGAAATTATTCTTAAGTCGGGACTATATGAGGAAAATATTCTCCGACAAGCAATTAGGAATTCTTTATGTGGACACACCAGAAAGATATTGTTGACAATGAGTCCTGATGCAACCATACAGCAAATTATAAACAAGTTAGAAGGTATATATGGAAACATCAGATCGGGTGAATCAGTTTTATCTGAATTTTACATGTCGAAACAAGGAAAGGATGAAAATGTGTCAGAATGGGGCTTGCGATTGGAAAGTATATTACAGAGAGCAATAGAAAAAGGTCATATAAAAGAAGAACAAAGAGAAGATATGTTAAAAACAAGATTCTGGAGGCATTTGTACAGTGAGGACTTGAAAAACGCTACAAGACTAAGCTTTGAAACTTCAAAGTCTTTTGAAGAGTTGCGAAGAAAAGTACGTATAGAAGAAAACGAGATGTCGATGACGAGAATACAAGAAGTAGAAATAGAAGATAAAATATCACTAAATCAGCATAAAAGTGAAGACGACAGTGATATTGTCATGAAAACAGTTTTAGAAAGGATGAAAAGGCTAGAAGAAGAACTTCTTCGAGTTCAAGAAAAGTCTAGAGAAGAGAAAGAAAGTACAAGTGGTGACATACATAGACGTCATGATATAGAGCAAGAAAGGAGTAGATGGGATAGAAGAGATAGATATAGAGATAGATATGATAGAGGTAATTACAGAAATAGATACAGAGATTATGAATATGGGGACAGAAGAAATTACAAAAGAGATTATCGAGAAAGATATGACACAGATAGACCAAACAGAGATTATCGTAGACGATATGATGATATAGATTGGAGAAAAGAGGACGATAGGTACCCAAGATACAGAAGAGATGATATTGAAAGAGGATATAGGGAGACAGAAGAACTAATGATAGATACGGATATGACAGAGAAAGAAATTACGATGTGAACAGCTGTAGAGATCAAAATGAGAAGTACAGAGAGTCAGACAGCAGAAGAGATAATAAAGAGTTTGACAGAAATGATAGAGAAGGTTCAAATGCAGAACAGAGAAAACAAGATACGGCCAAAGGAGATACAGCAAAACAAGAACACAAACAAGTACAATCAAATTCCAAGACGGAGGCAGCCGGTAGAACAAACACACCAAATAAGCCTTTAAACCGGTAGGAGTCTCTGTCGAGGGGCAGATTAGAGACAGCAATAATAAAAGTCCCAAAACACAGAATTTGTTCAATAGAATCGTCGGTAGCAATAATACCAGCGACGTTATTTTGGAAGGAAAAATATCCAAATGTCTTATTGATACTGGATCCATGGTTACAACTGTAAATCTAGATTTCTTCAATTCATTAGATCCTAAACCAGCATTACATCCCTTAACAGAATTCAATTTGAAAATCAGTGCTGCAAATGGTCAGAGTGTTCCATATCTTGGATATATCGAAGCTAGAGTGTCTGTGCCATTTCTAAAGGACAATTCTTTTGATCTTCCAATTCTAGTGGTGCCAAATACCAGTAATAATTCTAACATTCCGGTGATTATTGGTACGAATTTTATTCGACTCTGCCGTCTTGAAACATCTAATGAGGTGATACCAGAAGAATGGGATATAGCATTTAATAGTTTGGTAAATGATTCGGTAGGAATTGTCAAGTCTACACAAAGGATCAATTTAAAACCGTTTGAGACTAGAACTGTAACCGGTTTCGTCAGAAAATCTTCACCTATTGAAAGTGCTGTGACAGAACCCTGTGATGATCAACATTGTTCTAGCAGAGTGAACGTCTGTCCAAGAGTTGTAACTCTCAACAAACCTGGAAATAGTGCAAGAGTTCCTGTCAGAATATTTAATCTTTCTGCTAAAGCTATATCGCTACCACCAAAGTCAAATCTTTGCCAGTTACAGGAAGTTAAAGTTTTAAGATCAGCACCAATGTTCGATGCAGAAAATCAAGACAAAACTGCTACGGTAAACCGGCAAAACATCGATGACACTAACCGAGAGGAAGAAGATATAACAAAGAGATTTAGTATTTCGCTAGACAACAGCATGCTAACAGAAGAGCAGAAGACAGAAGTCAAGAACATGTTCAACAAGTGGGAACATATATTCTCTACAGGATCAACTGATTTAGGAGAAACAGATCTTTTAGAACATGAAATACATCTGACTGATTACACACCATTCAAACAACCATATAGAAATATAGCTCCAGGATTAATGCAGGAAATCAAAGAACACATACATGAAATGCTAGAATGTGGTGCGATAAGACAATCCAACAGCCCTTTCTCATCAAACGTCGTTATTGTCAGGAAAAAGGACGGTCAGATTAGATTTTGTATAGATTTTAGAACCATCAACAATCGGACGGTCAAAGATGCCTATGCTATTCCAAGAATCGAAAACACTCTACATCTTTTATCCGGATCAAAGTATTTTTCGAAATTAGATTTAAAAGCAGGTTATTGGCAGGTACCAGTAAAAGAAGAACATCGCAAATTTACAGCATTTCAAGTAGGACCACTTGGTTTTTACGAGTGCAACAGAATGCCGTTTGGATTAACAAATGCACCTGCGACGTTCCAAAGGTTGATGGAAAGATGCATGGGAGACTTAAATCTACGAGATTGTCTAATATATCTCGATGATATAGTTATCTTTTCGTCGACATTTCAAGAACATCTTCAACGTCTCGAAGCCGTATTCGCCAAACTAAGTGAACACCATCTGAAACTAAAGCCGTCGAAATGCGAGTTCTTCAAGTCAAAAATAACATACCTAGGACATGTCGTATCTGAGGAAGGCATACAGGCAGATCCTGATAAGATTGACGCTGTTAAGTCCTGGCCGATCCCAAAGTCTACTAAAGACGTTCGTCAATTCCTTGGATTCACTGGTTACTACAGACGTTTTATCAAGGGCTATGCATCTATAGTAAGACCATTAAATGACTTGTTAATTGGACATTCAACAAAGAAAGGCCAGAAAACGTCAAAAAGAAAAACACCGTTTGTATGGGATAAAGAACAAAAGAAAGCAATGGACACCATCATTGAAAGACTCATTCATCCACCAATCCTCGCGTACGCTAATTACCAGTTACCATTTAGGCTCCATACAGATGCTTCTTGTTCCGGTCTGGGAGCAGTCCTTTATCAGAACCAAGGAGGACTAGACAGAGTTATTGCGTATGCAAGTCGTAGTCTAAAGCCAGCAGAAAAGCACTATCCAGCGCATAAACTCGAATTCCTGGCGCTTAAGTGGGCAATAACAGAAAAATTCAACGACTATCTCTATGGTAATACGTTCGAAGTATTGACAGACAATAACCCACTTACATTCGTGAAAACTTCTACAAAACTCGACGCTACAAGACATCGATGGATGGCAGCCTTATCAAATTATAACTTTAACATCAGATATAGGAGTGGAAAAGAAAATGCAGATGCCGACGGTCTTTCCCGAATGTTCGAACAGGATTCAAGTACTTTTGACAACAGTATTACCAACGACATCATCCAAGCGCTTGCACTTACAGCCACAACTGACACCATACAGGCTCCTGTTGTATTTAGTATGGTAACGCCAGACGATATTCAAACAGTTGAACCAGCAAAAGATGTAGTACCAGACGATATTGTTGACTCCTTGTCTCTAAAATCCAAAGACTGGCGGAAAGCTCAACAGGACGATAACACCACTTAACAAATTGCTACTTACATGAAAGATGGTGTAAAGCCCACTGCTCAGCAGACTTGCACTAATGATCTTACAGTGAGAAAGTACCTGCGGGAATGGAATCATCTTGTACTGAAAGACGGAGTAGTATACCGCCGAGGTCAGCTAAACGACCAAGAATATCTTCAGTTAGTCCTTCCAACTCATCTACGAGAAGAAATATTTTTGGCACTCCATGATGATCTCGGGCACCAAGGTAGAGACAGAACAACATCCCTCTTTAAGCAAAGGTTCTACTGGCCTGGCATGGATTCATGGATAGAGGAAAGAGTCCGACAGTGTGATCGCTGCACCAAGCGGAAAACCTTTCCTTCCGTAGCACCTCTGGTCAACTTCACCTCCTCTTCGCCAATGGAAATACTTTGCATCGATTTCTTAAGTTTGGAGAAGTCCAAAGGCGGCCATGAGCATATACTCGTACTCACAGATCACTTTACGAGGTATTCACAGGCGTATCCTACTAAGAATCAGACGGCAAAAACAACAGCTCGCGTTCTCTTTGATCAGTTCATTGTTCATTATGGGTTTCCTTCAAGGATCCATAGTGATCAGGGAGCTAACTTTGAATCTTCCTTGATCAAAGAGCTTTGTCAGCTAGCAGGTGTCGCCAAATCACATACAACACCGTACCATCCTATGGGAAATCCTGTAGAGCGCTTCAACTCAACTCTTTTGAAGATGCTTGGAACGCTGGAAAACAGCATGAAAAGTGATTGGAAATCTCACATAGCTCCATTAGTCCATGCGTACAATATAACAATACATCCAAGCACAGGATTTTCACCATATTTTCTTATGTTCGGGCGACATCCAAAACTGGCTATCGACGCTCTCTTGGGTCTTCCATCTCAAGACTTTAGTAGTCAAAACCAACATGAGTATATCAACAAACTCCGGGCAAAATTAGCATCAGCATACAAGAAAGCTGAAGAGACGTCAAAACTAGCGGCAGCAAAGAATAAAGAGCGATATGACATCAAAGCTAAAGCAAACAGTTTAAAACCGGGAGACCTTGTCCTTGCAAGAAACGTTAATATTCGTGGAAAACACAAGCTGGCAGACAGATGGGAGGATACGCCGTATATAGTTGTGGCACAACCAAATGATGATCTACCAGTATACGAGATATTAAAGGACTGCCGGAATGCCAAAAAGACACGGGTACTTCACAGAAACCATCTATTACCTCTTGGAATGAAACACAGAGCATATGAAAGTGTTTCTCCAACGTCAGAGGCATCGTTACAGGACTCAAATGATACAAACCTAGATGACACAGGAGATTCATCAGAGGAACTAGGGTAAATACTACTGTTGTACAATAAAATCTGATACTTACCTTTAGGAGTTTTACCTTGTTTTTACCTTTTGGAACCTGAAAGAGAAGTAATCATACTTACCTGATGTAGTTGCACCTGAAAGCAAAATAGTTTTACCTGAAAGTTATGGACGCAGCTTTGCTTCTCTAGCTGAATGTACTTCAAACGAGTATACTTACCTACAGATCGCCTAGAAAATGGAATAACAGAATTATGTTCTAGTATGGTAATGAAAGATACTTACCAGAGCTTCCTCTTCTGATGCATAATACTTACCTTAAGAAATCCTGTTGTTACAATTGTGTAAATTGAAAGTGAAAAAGAGACTAACTTTTACAAAACTTTACCTGAATTATGTACATAATATATGAAGTATGAATGGACACTGACTGAATGCAAATACTATACTTGTGGATAATTGTGAAATGAAAATGGATTTGTGTAGCATATTGCGTGCGATTTTAAATCGTAAAGTTCACAAACATACTACAATAATTATGCCATTACATTTACAAGCACACATGTAATGATTCACAATATTCACCACAGTATTCACCTATGTATATTTCGCTTAAATACTTCGTTGTTTTTATAATAAGCACACGAGCGATATATCGGAAGCAACTTGTAACTTGTATTTGATCTGCAAATACTTGTTAATTCTTTACTTAAGATGTTCCCATAAATGTCGGGGACGACATTTTCGGAGCAGGGGGAGAATGTCATAGAGTGAAATTAAATTATCTGCCAATAATACTCCGTTGTTTTTACTTGTGTGTTGTCAGACTTATGACACGTATGACGTTCCATAGTTCCAAAACTTTCTTTTTCAGTCCAAGGGAAATAAATCAATAACCTTCCAATATGAATCCTATAAATGAACCTATATAAAACGTATGCACGTGATCACTAACAACCAATCACTGCACTGGTCACTTTTTAAGTCAAATTTCAAGATGTCTGTTGCATTTTAAGCCGCTCATATATTTTGTGCATTTTTGTATATCAACTGGAACTTATATATTTCCAGGTAAATATTTTGACTTATATATTCTTTTATCATCGGTACATTATTGTATGATCGCTATTTGTAAACACATTATATTTTACCTGTAATGCAATAATGCTAAGCATGACTGATTTTATCAGGTGGTCAATGTTTGTTTACATTTTTGACAGCTGTCATCTGTCATATCGCGTTGTAATTTTGACATTTGAATAATTTGTTAAATAGATAATATAATTGAATTATTTTTATTTCCAGGATACTGATACCGATACCGATACACAAGTATCTCTGTTTATCATCTTTATTATCGTGATCTTGATATAAGAAGGAAACATTAAATCAATTATTACAGTCTGCAAACTTTCTTTTGGTTGTCCCATATTTAAAGGAACCCATCCCATAGACACCATGAGTATATTATAGCCGTGGCAGTACACCAAGGAAATATATATATCTAAAAAGATGAACTCAAAAGTTAATAAATAAATAAATAAAGTGGGGCTACCAAAAAATATTTACACCAGGAGTAAAATTTCCGCCCGCGCAATACATGTGCAGGTGCAAAAATATAGCAAGAACTGGTTCACATGAAGTATATTGTACTGGATGCAAATAATATATTCCGATTCTTTGGGTTAAGTTATTCATTAGTTGGTGGACAAGATTTCAATTTATTCTTTCATCAATTAACCATTTACATGGATATCAGTACCAACTAGGCGCAAAAATACACCCTACCCTACGCAAATTTTGCATGGGATGTGTTTTAGTTGACATGTGTGTTGGCGCAATTTTGCGCGTGGTGCATCTTGCGCATGTGGAACAGCGCTCTAATAACTTATTATATGACTTTATATAGTAGTTGCAATTAACCGGTCTTAAATTCAACACGAGTTGCCTGGACTAAAGTCAATACTTCAGGAATGTAACTTTAAAACTTATATCTAATGACATGTAATAAAACACTTATTGAATGGCTTTTCGGTCAATAATCAAAACTATTAACCCTCGGTCTTTCGTATCTCAGACAAATAGTTCTGACTATTGATCAGTAAGTCATCCGATATAATCTTACAATAATGATTTAATAATATATGGAAAAAACTTACCAGACATTTTAAGTTTATATAAGTTCAATGATTAATTATCGCTTTGTTTATTCAGTATAATAGGAAAAACAAGAGTTCATATTTATCGGCGTTCTTAATTGAAACTTCAGACATGGAAGTCATTTAACATTTGTTATGCCGTTTTTTTGCTAAGGTAAACGTGAGTTCTACTGGAACTTTGCTCAAAATACAGAATCTAACGACAGGATCGCAAAGTTAAAGCTTAATTTTCACACGAGATCAAATTAAGCGCGTGCAGAAATTTGATTTTTTCGTTATTTCAAAAGCGTATCAGACGCATTATTGCTTTCCAATTTTAAGGAGATTAAATTGCGTACATTTAACTCATGTTATATGAGCGAGTTGCTTTAAAAACGAAACTTTTGTTTTAAAAAAATACATTAAAAACTGAATTTCTTAATCATAGTTTCCCTGATTCATATTTCTATGACCAAAATCATGTTTGTAACCGAGAAATCAAGATTTATATTGCAATTGTTTTCTTTCAGGAAGACAGGAGGAAATTGGTCATAGATAGGACCTGTTCTGGCAGAGAAATAACAGAGATTACGCCTCAGTGATTAGTCGTAATATAGAGTTCTTTGAAATAACTACTTTTTCATTAAGATAATGAAAACACTCAGTATGGAACTACTTTTTGGGAGGATTTTTCCGTCATAGTGCGTATTGGTAACCGTGAACTGTGCTATTTAATTATCATTACTTTATTATGAAAATTATTTACGTACGGGAACTTTATATACGCACTCAATAGATATAATATAACAAAAGAATGGCAATTTCGGAACTAAGTGAAATTGACAATAGTAACGTAGATTCGGCTGTCAAAATAAGTAACAAATTATGCTTGGACTGAATATAGCATCTGGATAAATAGAAAATAGAAAAACCGCATGTCTTTATCACTAGGGCCGATTAGAGATTACAGTTTGAAATTTTAGTTGACGACAGATTCTAAAAGGAGAAATATTTGTGATTGAATTTGGAAATATATACAGCAGTATTGGTAAGTCAAATATTTTTATTTTCTTTTAGACATTTCTGTTTTGTTTTGTTGTGTTTTTTTTTTTTCAAACTATCTGGAAGATGTGTTACTTTCTTCTTTGTTTTTATTTTTTGTTTTATTTTTTGTCACCTATGCTCATTTCCATGTAGGCTTTTTACATTAGTAAATAATTCAATTCTGAACACAGTTTGTACATTAATTTCAGATACAAGTAAAAGTTTACCATTAATTAAATACACATGTCCCGTGTCGGCGTATTTACCTCTCATAACATCTAATAATATTTTATTTGTTTTACGATAAACTGGTCAAGGATCTGAAGGACCACAATTTATTGGGATTTTAAACGTTTTCTTTTGATGATTAATGAATCTTTGATCTGAACATGGATGTATACTAGTTACAAAGTAATGAAATTGTATTTCTAAAACGTAAAAGTGCGAAATATGATTATATAGCCTCTTATGTCCTGACAGTAAAATTTCTTCTGTTCAGCTCCGAAAGTCGACTCTGACATCGAAGTTCGATATTTATGAATTTCCAATTTCGAATTAGCTCAAAATTCAAAGCTATGATGAAATTCAGCCTGTTAAGTATTTAATTTCGATCTTCGAACTGGCTAAAAGTTCAAAGCTAAATAGATCTTGAATATGGTCTTCGCTGCCAGTGCCAACTTGGCGAATCTTTTCAATGATTGTGTTAAAATACGTCCTGAAAACTGTGCACTTGTTATAATTATATATGACTTGAGTTTAGGGATCAAATTCATAATTTTTGATTGTTTTTCTCACTTTACTTGCACGACATCTACTGGTATTCTTCCCTTAAAAGTCAGAAGTCGGTATGAACATGGCAAAATAGACATAAAGACCTGTTGTTATAGGTTTAAAACCCATGAAAACTCCTAAAGTCCCAAGTTCACCCAACTATGTCAGGTACTTAAAAAATAAATTCCATTCAGGTCAGGTTAATAAATACAGAAGATAAGTCAAAAGCTAATTATGTTATCTAATGTAAAGACGACATCAAATATCTTAAAGGCCATCGTCTAAACCTGTCTAAAAATATAGGTGGTTTTTCACATTCAAAATTGTGATGCATCTTGAAATGGTAAGGCTTTTTCATAAAGAGACATTATCTTTGTGTATAAGCTTCGATGTTGAGCCAGAATTTAATGTAATTGAGTAATCTTTAAAAAAAAAAAAAAAAAAAAAAAGCTCATTGTTGTTTCTTGTCCATAGTGATTTTTTTTGGTTTTTATGTGCTTTTAGAACCTAGTTTTCGTCATTTGTCTCATGTCACAATTACTGGTATATTCAAATCTCTAAACACCATCATGCAATATGTTCTGGGGTCACAAGATTTAAACGAACCAGAACCGATGCTGAATTTACGCGGAAATAAAATATACACTTTTTCAAAAGATACATTTTCCTTGACGTTTAAAGAATGCACTCTTAGTATGAAAGATTTATTGTATAGAGAAGCTGTTGTAACCTAACCTCATTCTCATTTACGAAACAGGAACTTGTTATTACAGTATGTAGTTAGCATTCAACTGACAAACCCCTCTAAACCAGAAACTCTTCAATGTTTGCTTTAGAGGGGTTTCACAGTGACACATTGTCCAGGCTTAGCAGAGTAATCTCTTTATTACAGTAACCCTTGTACAACGGACAGATTTCAGTTTTCCCATCATTGCTGGTCCATAGATATTTCACTGTAAATCTTGATTTCCTTCAAACGAAACGTCTTTAATAGTCAACAGAATTGTGCAAAGTATATTCGTGTTATCGCCTATAGATACTTCTTAATTGGTATACGCAGGTGATTAATTAAAGCAGGTACGAGAACGGCTAACGTAAACAAAATTGAGAAACGTTGATAAGGTCGGGGAGAATATATCGGGAAATGCATTATTTCCCGAGATAATCTTACATAAAATGTAACATAACAAAACAGAAATATGTGTTAGTTACTTACAGAAAGCATGCATGCTGAGTGACTGTAATAGGCTGATCTACTGTTACAACAAATTTTGCATAATATTATAGTTTGGTAATACAACTTATCACACAGAACCCAACTACATTTTGTAAATGTTTATTGAATGTTTTTGCCTGTGTAAATTAACCGGCCTTTTTTATGATATTTTTGCGTAATGTTTGCTGTCCGTATCACACATCTACTGCACGGATTGATCCTCGGGCAATAGTTTTGACTATCGACGGCAAATCATTTAAAATGTGTTTTATTACACATTAGAAATAACTTTTCCTTTTTTTTTTCCTTAAGATTTGGCTTTAGTCCAGCAAAATTTAGTGTTGAACTATAGCATGGTCAATAGTACAAACTATATAAGGAATAATATCATAAACAATATTCATGCATGCCAGACAGAATTTTGTGTTGTGTTTTTGCCGATGCTAGAAAAACTCAACTTACACCCTTCGGTGTAAGATGACTCACATTTTGCAGTTTATAAATGACTGCGTAAATTCATACGCTACTGTGATAAAATAGTCCTCAAAAGAAAACATTCCTTGTACTTCAACTCTTCTATTGATTAAAGAATATGGCATTCAAGAAAAAGATTCTATCTCTAGTTGAAGGTGCGGATGGAAATATCTGGCTCTCGGGTAACTGTTTTACGGTAACTCGACAGAGCCTCGTTACCGCCTAAACAGTTACCCTCGAGCCACGTATTTCCATCCGCACCTTCAACCGGTGAAAGATTCTTATAATATTAGACGGATTAATCACTCTTATATTCATTCACACGCTTACTGCTAAGAACATTAAGAAATACCGAAATTATGCATTTTCCATTTCTTACCCCTTTATTTGCACGATATAGAACGGTATTTATACGGTACGGAACGGCACTGTAAAAGATTTTAGTATAGTAGAAAGGGGACTCGTTGTAAACAACCTTTTCGCTGAAGTCGAACTAGAATAAATGAATAAAGTTTAAATCCCGAAAAAAAAAAACTCAAAACAAAACAAAAGACATACAAAACAAAAAACACAATCCAAGACAAAACTGTTGTTTTAATGGGATAATATTTCACTTACTCAAATGAATGATACTCAGTAATCATTTATAGTAGAAATAACAGATGAAGATTTTAACCCTTATCATACTGGACACGATTGATTCTGCCTTTGTGACCAGTGCAGACCATGATCAGCCTGCACATCGGTACAGTCTTATCATGACCTGCACTGTTCGCCATTCAGTAAGGATCGCTTTGGTATGCACCCCTTTTAACAGTTAATGGTACTGTCCAAATTAAAAGATGGACAAGTTCATTATAGAATTTTAGCAGAGTAAAGATTTAAATTGGTTACGTGATTGTAGGCTCAATTGCAAGTCTTTTTTCCTCGCATTTCGCGTCAAATATATCAGCAACATCATATTAATTATGATTCCCTGATACTCCGGAAATGAACGTGCATTATCAAGCATCATCCGTCATTATGTTACACGTGCTTCTGGTAATAATTTAGCTGCAACAAATAATGCATGGCTTTAAGCACCAAAGTTGAACTTCATTTCTCATTAAAAAAACAGTTTTCTCTCAGAACCGTATTAATAGATTCAGACAGAAGTTTCGGACCTCAAATTTAGAATTTGCATTTTTTTGTTATTACAATAGAAAGAAATGAAAATTACAATAGAAAGAAATATAAATAATTTATATGAATGGGAATAGATTACAATGAAAAAAAATGCAATTAAGCTTGCCGCATACAATGCATGATGAGCCTTTTACATTCACCTTTTTTTCTTCACTATTTGTCTCTTTGAATGCTTTCATGTGGCTTTTTTTTGTGTTTTGTTTTTTGGTGTTGTTATTTTTAAAAATAATAGCATGCTTGAGAAAAAGCCTTTTCTAACTCAAACCTATGGTGAACAAAAGTAGTTTAACAGACCATTAGCATATATAATACACTACATATGCGAAGCACGTGATCTTTACACGACAGGGTTCAGTCAGGCTACCGACTAGCATACTTTTTTGTCGAGCCCGGACATAGTTATCCAAATGGCTGTTCGGTGTATGTGCGTCCGTCCGTCCGTCCGTGCGTCCGTCCGGATTTGTTTGTCCGGACCATAACTTTGACATGCATGGAGCAATCTTGTTTATATTTGGCATGAATGCCCAACGGTTAACCTCAGTGAGACGAAGTGTCATGTGTAATTCCCAGGTTCCTATCTCAGAAGTCAAGGTCACAGTTATGGGTCAAAGGGTGGGTCTGACATGTTGCTCTTGGGCATCTAGTTTAATTTATCTCTTTTTTTGGCGAGGGGTTTCAGAAAAAAACATCATAGCACTAATTAGTTTTTAAAAGAAAATTGACATAATTTCATAAAGTTTTAATAGCTCCATGTGTTATCTCCGGGCCTGGATTTCACGTGATGTTTAACGTGTTTGGTAATAACAACAAAATTGACTAAGAATTATTGAATGAATTGACAGAATATGGTTGATGATAAAAGATCTGATAAATATGATATTAAAGATAAAAGCGTTGAGGAATTATTTAGGGGATGGATAGAATTCTTATTCGAAACACAAACTCAAAAAATAATAACTGAAGTTGGCGGCCTAAAGGCCTAGCGGCCTGAAGATGGCGGCCTAGCGGTCTGGCGGCCCAGCGGCCTGAAGTCAGCGGCCTAGCGGCCTGGCATAATCGTGTATTTCTTGTAGAAGAATGCTTTGTATGATAAGATAAATATAAAAAAAGCTATGAATACAAACGTTAAATCTCAATTAAGCAACATGACAGTTTGTTAATTTAATTGTACTGTAGTCAGTGAACTCTCAAAGGCTACGTTGCAAATTTTTAAGCAATATTCTTTTTTATTCTTAATTGAGATTTAACGTTTGTATTCATAGTTATTTTTGTATTTATTTTATCATACACAGCATTCTTCTACAAGAAATACACAATTATGCTAGGCCGCTGGGCCGCCAGGCCGCCAACGTCAGGCCGCTATGCCGTTAGTGCCGCCAACTTCAGTGAAATAAAAATAATACTCGCTTTACGTAGAGTTTACATATTGCGGACAGGAAAATGACACAGCAGTTATGAACATCTTCATTTAAACAAACAAATCACTTTAAAAGGGATGTTTAAATATTTGAAATAACGGGCTAGTCAGCGTATGCCCACAATTAAGATGCATTATTAGGGATTGTTACAGCATGTTTCTGTTAAAGGTCATCTGCCTTATCTAAATAACATTAATCTGGTATTTAAACAAGTATAGTAATCAACATGCCACTCTTCTCTTCTATTAGGTATCCTGGCCTCTTTTGACATCTAGCTAGCAAAGTCAATAAAAAAACGTTGGCACGAGATACCAACATTCTTTTCATTTTGAATAACTGGATATTTCGTTTAATGCTATGGCAGTCTTTAACGTAAGTTGTGTAACCAGGTTTTACAACTATCCAATATGAAGTAAAGATGACGCATGGTAGAATCTTGATGTGGTTTTGTGTTGTTGTGGTTGTTGTTGTTTTTCTTTTGATCACTGGTCGATGAAAATTAGCCTTTTAATCCATGATTCGATCTTGTGATGTTAATTCGAAAATTCGAAGACGCCGTTAATAACGTAACAAAGAAATCTGTGAGGAAAAGACAGATGAGCCGCGCCATGAGAAAACCAAAACAGTGCATCCGCGCAGTCTGGTCAGGATCCATGCTGTTTGCTAACGGTTTCGCTAACTGCAATAGGCTTTGAAAGCGAACAGCATGGATCCTGACCAGACTGCGCGGATGCGCAGGCTGGTCGGTCTTGATTCATGCAGGTCGCAAATGCACTCTGTTGGTTTTCTTATGGCGCGGCTTATATGTTTCAAAAGTATCTAACGGCGCATAGGTATTTGAGATTTGAATTTACTGCTGTTTCGGAGACTTTTGCTTAGGTTCAAGAACTTTTCGAATGTCGGGGAAACTGACAAATCTGGATAACGACTATTGTCTAGCGTATAACGTGCAATAAAAAATATTCAAAACCGAGATTGGAACCTAACGCAATGAATCATTTATATTTTAGCAAACTATTTTTATCAAAAGCTTGCCACAGTAGGCTGTGACTCAGCATGACCTCGAAGAACACCAAACATAATTATTGTGGTCATTCTTGGAATTGAAATAATGTTTATGTTTTACCACTGACATTTGAACCCTTTCCGTGGCACGTCAAATGACCTGCCGTACGGACAAAATGGACATTAGACAAAGCGTTAGTTATAAAGCCGTCATGAACGTACTTGCAAAACGTTATATTTACGATGTGATTAATTAAGGTCTTTATTGTATAGCAATCGGACATTCAATGATCATGATAAAATAATGTTGGTATAATCATGACAGTGTGCATTATGCACGGATATAAATCAAGTATGTTATGTCATTATTTCTGGTCCATGCTCACGTTTTAAAGGGTCAAAATGCTTTGGTTTGGGCTGCACTTAAAAGATATGCGAGTGAAAAACATTACATTACTGATGTATTCGCTGTTTTACGAGTTTTGCCACAGGTGTCAGTCGTCTTAAACCAAAATTCACATTTCCTTTCGTGGATTCACCACTCGTGAAAGTTACATGAATGAATCTGGTGGTCTGTCGGTGAACAATATTTCAATCCTGTACTGAAAGAAACAAATACATGTATTCTCTATATGTTTTTTTTTCAACATAGTCACTTTATTTTTATCTTAACTCACCGTCTATAAATAATACTGTCAAAAAGTAAAAAATACTGAAACCAGTATTGAACAATGTGGACAATCGACAGTTTTCATGTAACTACGTATTTCCTTAAGTTTCCCTTTTCGGCAAACTTCGGTCATAACAGAAAATAACCGAAGAATGCCGAAATGCCATACGGAGGTTACGTAATCGAACGAAGATTGCCGATCACAACGTTAGGTAAGACATTAAGAAGTAATTAATTACGAGTTACGACACATGCGACCAGGACAGAGGTAACACGGTTACGATGACAAGCAGACTATCACAAATGACAAAATAAGTGTGTATATATGTCAGTCATTGAATGCACAGGGTGAAAGATATAATTTGACCCAGTATTTCAAAAGTACTAATGAAAATTATTTCTTCTTCTTCATCATCAGTAGCAACATCATTATCATAATAATAACCACCAGTGTCTTTACCATTATCATCCACGTTGTTATAGTCACCAACATCAACATTATCAGTATCATTTTGTTGTCATAATCTTCTCATTGTAATCATCTCCACCATCATCATCATCATCGTCATCACCATTATCATCATCATTATCATCATCACCAGCACCACAATAATCATACTTATCATCACCATCATCATCATCATCACCTACACCGCCACCAGCTCAGCAACATCATTACTATCAGGTGTCAACAATATACAAAACGAGAAAAAAAATATTTGTTTACGCTACCGTTAGTGATAATATGCAAAACAATATCTTTTTCTTTAAGTATTGTTAGTGTAATTTACAGATGCATAGAAGGTTACGTTTAGTTTTTTATTTCAGATTCAACATGTCTGCTTCAAGAGTTTTGCTACAGCTTACAGTCGTCATATATCATACATACATACTTGTTGAAGGTTAGTAACTTAAATATCTACTCTGAAAGCCGCCCATTAAAGTACCTTACTTTAAATATGTTGACACTAAGATTACGAGTAATGACGGAAAATGATAAATTCGAGTGTCCAACAATGAAATGTGAATCGATCTTTCTTGACCAGTTCCGTTATCTTAGCTTGGATTTTTTTTCTTACATGACTTTTTACACAAGTATTTCGTCGCCTGTTTACATAGGTCTTATTTCTAGGTGAGGCCACGTTTATGATACCAATATTGACCGCCATAGTATTGGCTTGTATAAATGTTAAAATATGTCTAAGAGAGATAGAGAGAGAGAGAGAGAGAGAGAGAGAGAGAAAGAGAGCGGTCGCAGTGGCCCAGTTGTTATACGCCGGAATACGAACTAGGGGTCGTGAGTCCGAGCTCCTGTTCCTCCAAATAAACTCAGTAACATTCGGATAGGAGTATGTGTGTTTACCTGAAATTACACGCACCTTTCCGGGATAAATAGAACAGTGGTTCAGCAATAGACTGCGGGACTTCTAGACTCGGGGTCACGGGTTTGATTTAAGTCCAGCTCGAAACTTAACGCAGTTTCCACAATTCTAAGTATGCAGTTATATTGATCATATATACAACAGACAAAGTATATCAAACACAATTCATACATAAAATAAATGGACTATTTATCACTATTTATAATTTTAAGACAATTAATCCCCAAATATTTTAGTTTACATCTTCTGCCTCTTAAATGTCAAAACTTCTTGACTGTATAATAAAAAGAATTTGATTAATGTGTAAAATGTGCTCTTAAATAAAGTGAAAATTCATATTTCATCATGACATCAGGAATTCTAACTGACCAATCATTTTCAAGTACCCGTAATTTTGAACTTTGGTGAAACAAAGCTGTATTACAATGAACATAATTGCAGTGACTACAGTGATTCAGAAACCTAATTTAGCTTTTAATCACGCGTCCTAGATGATGATACAGTCTTCAAAACATTGAAGTTTCGCTTTTTTTCTGATTTAATGCCTTAGTTTTAATCTTAAGTTGAGGTTTCAAACATGAAGTCTGACTCACACTCAGTGCTTGAACTGGTCTAAAATTCACTCGATCCAGGATACAACATCTAAGGTAAATCTGCTGTTATCAATGACCCCTCTTTATAACTAAATGAGAAATCTTAAATACTTAGGCAAGCAATAAAGAGAGAAAAAAAGAAAATGATAGAATACCAATGCAATGATTATAACAAAATGATAACAACATTTTTACAGTATACACGACAGGTACTCTTATTTGATGTTAATTTGATTGTTGTTTTACTGTGGTCAATTAACGATTGCTGATTACAACTCGTTTGTCATTTATGATTAAGTAATGAAATTTTATTATTTAATGTTATGTTTGGCAATTAAACAGGGTTATGACATTTATCATAGAGTTAATTGATATATTAAGAGCCGCGCCATGAGAAAATCAACATAGTGCGTTTGTAACCAGCATGGATCCAGACCAGCCTGTGCATCCGCGCAGTCTGGTCAGGATCTTTGCTGTTCGCTAACGGTTTCTCTCATTGCAATAGGCTTTGAAAGCGAACAGCATGGATCCTGACCAGATTGCGTGGATGCGCAGACTGGTCTGGATCTATGCTGGTCGCAAATGCACTATGTTGGTTTTTCTCAAGGCGCGGCTCATTTATATATTTTTCGTATTTGATTTTAAAACCAAGCATCATATGCGCTTAATTGAATACTCCTGTAGGCTATTAACATACATTGTCACTGTCCTGAGCAGTGTAAAAGCAAAAAGTGGACTTAAAAGGTTTCAGTTGTATCCATATTTATTATGTACTCAGGTCATCTGTCGGTATTTACAATACAAGTTCGGTACTTCCTTTTTAAATAGGAAGAATGCAGTTGTTAATCTTTTTGCAAACTAACATTCATTTCATAAAAGAAATAAACAAAATTGTTGTGTGTGTTTTTTTTTTAATAAACCGGAAAGATATATTTTACGCATTTTTAGCTCACCTGTCACGTAGTAACAAGATGAGCTTTTGTGATCGCCCTTCGTCCGTCGTCTGTCGTCCGTCGTCCGTCCGTCCACAATTTCCTTGTGAACACGATAGAGACAACATTTTGCAATCAGCTTTAATCAAACTTGCACACAACTTGTGTTGGCAAAATATCTAGGTTCCTTTTGAAAACTGGCCAAATCCCGCCATGGGTTCTAGAGTTATGGCCCCTTAAAGGGCCAAAATTTGCTATTTTTGCTTGTGAACATGATAGAGACAATATTTTGCAAACAACTTGAATCAAACTTGTACACAACTTGTATTGGCATAATATCTTGGTTTCTTTCGAAAACTGGCCAGATCCCATCATGGGTTCCAGAGTTATGGCCCCTTAAAGGTAAAAAAAAATTGCTATTTTGGATTTTGCAGCCATATAGAGACTTCACTTATGGTTTGATTTGATACAAACTTGCAAAATATATTCAACAACAATAAATCTTGGATTCCATGATGAATCTGTCAGATCCAATCATAGGTTCTGGAGTTATTTTATATCTGATTACCTCCCCTGATTTTAATCAAAATGGATTTATATCAGTAAGTACTTATAGGACTAAATTTCATTATTGTTATTAGTTGGACTCAGACAATCAGGGTAGATAACTGTGGACTGATTTTATGGATTTTATGTCAAATTACCTCCTTTTATTTCAAATTAAAATGGGTATATCCTTAGGACGGCCAGCACATATTTATGCAATCTCGCCAGGCATATGTATGTTTTTGACAACACAGTAAATGACGTCACTCGACCTTCAGCTATTTCCGGAAGCAAATAAAATGAAAGTAGAATTGTAAACTTAAAAACGAAAGCTGCATTTTGATTCAGGGGTCACGCGCAGGGGTCACCCCGTCTAAATGTATGCGCGTGGACTTCTTTTTTTCTTTCTTTCTTTTTTTCTTTTTTTTTTTTTTTTTTTTGCTATTGGGGAGCCAATTTTCAGCACTTTATTACGAATTGAAATTATCTGGGCTTTAGTACAGCATGTCAGCTTTTAATCTATGAAAAAATATTTGAGCTCTTGATAAACACAAATCCCACAGGGGTCCGTAACGGACCAGGCGTGCATTGATAATTTTGGAACTTCATCAAATCGCTCAAAATGTCATTTTTGATGTTGTCTGAGAGTGTAAGTATATGCCTCAGATGTAAGATATAACCGTGTTTGAGAGCTGCAGACCTAGACATTTCAGAAATATTTTCAAAATAAGTTTCGTGTAATAAATGTTGTTTCTACGGAAGCGTGAAAGGGCCATCAGACGCTAATACGTTTTAGTACGTTAAGGCTGTGGAAAGGATATCTCCATAACTAATGAAGATACTGATCTGAAATTTCATTTATGCCATCAGAGGGACTTGGACAATCAGTGAAGATACAATCATATTGACTGAATTTATGACAAATTACCTCCCCTTTTTATGTAAATGAATATACCTAGCAGCTTCTAATGAGATTGGTTTGAAACGATATTTATGTCTTCCATGGTAAGAAATTTCTACTTTTACTTACTTTTCTAATATATTGTTGTAAAGGCTTGTACTCTGTATCTTCTACATGAATGCATGATTACCTCCCCTGATTTTAATAAAAATGGATTTATCTCAGTAAGTATTTATAGGACTCATTCGAAATTTCATTATTGTCATTAGTTGGACTGAGACAATCAGGGTAGATAACTATGGACTGATTTTGTGTCATATTACCTCCCTTTGTTTCAAATTAAAATGGGTGTATCTCAGTAATCAATGAAGATACTGATTTGAAATGTCATTTATGCCATCAGATGGACTCGGACACTCAGGGTAGATAACTTTTGACTGAATTTATGACAAATTACCTCCCTTTATTTTGATGTAAATGAATATACCTCAGCAGCATCTATTGAGATTGGTTTTAAATGTTATTTAAGTCTTCCAGGGTAAGGATGCTAGAAAAAATAGTCATGCTAGTACAAAAATGCAGCATTTGAGCCTAGGACCCGCAAACTTGTTATGGAGATTGGTCATGACTAGTACGTGATCCATAGGTCAAAAGGGACTGTTACAAGAAAATATTTATCCTGATGATATTTAATGTGTTTGCCTATGTGATCTATGTCAAAACTTGATCTTATCCATAAGAGCAATGGTACTCAGGTGAGCGATATATGGCCATCATGGCCCTCTTGTTTATCTACTGGTATTTAGAAAGGTCAACATATAAAGTGTTTATGAAATGAAAAACAGTGTTTAATGTAAAAAAAATTGATGTCTTAACCTTGAATTGTTTACACTCTAACCTAGCTGTCTAAATTAAGGAGAAAAAAAAGGTGGTGTTCGTGTCTTTAATCACAGATGAAAATACACCGCAAATGTTTAGAGTCATGTTAGACTGGCTCATGTCCCTATGTTGGTCACATTTCTTATTTCTTTATTAACAGGGGAAGTAACTCCTGCAGCTTGTTTCTGTATTGACATTATTTATTGCCCCTGGCTGCTAACGTATGGTTTAGCCATTTGCTCATAAATATGTTTGTAGTGTCTGTAAAACTAGCCATGCAGCCAGGGCGTCGGGCTAGAGTCAAGTGGTCGCTGTTTAACATGTGGCCTTTAGCACATGTTAAACTGTATTTGAAATTGACATGATTTCTTAAATTCGGGTAATAAATTGATAACTGTAGTTTTATCAAAAAGATACCATGTCAAAGATAAAAATAATATATGATATAAGTGTGATTTACGGATTCTAATAAAATATCTTAATCACTTTCAAAGATCTGAAACTTGAAATAAATCTGCTCGGAACAAAAACAAATAAATTATGCTAGATTATTTTAGATTTACAAAATAATGACTTCTTGTATCTGTCTCTTATTTTAAACTAAGAAACATTGTTTTAGAAAGATAAGGTTTCCTATTATATAGCTAGTCTGCACCTCTATCGAATAAAGTCAAACATGTACCATAAAGACCAGCTGTATACAGTGACCAACTGACTCTTAAGGTGAGCTTAATATAAGAATTTCAAGCACAAATATTGACCTGGAATATACAGTAACTTACAAACTACAATGTCGTACCAAGATACTTACAAAAACAATACATAGGCAGAAATGGGAGATAAAGATAACTTTGACAGGTCGTGAAAACTAATGACAAAATTTGACAGATGTCAGTTGACTTATGACCTAATTAGATTTTTTTTTTTTGTTATTTCTACCTGTCAGTCAGACTTTTTTTTTTAAAGTTCGTCTATATTGCAGTTTACAACTCATAAACTAAAGTCTAAAAGAACATACTGTCTAACCAAATCTCATAAGAATTACTGTTGTTTCAATTAAATGTACTAATTAGGGCCAGACACAGCGTTGCATTTAGATAAAACAGTTCCCTTATTTGCATATAGATATAGAGGTTTTATCTAATGAGCACAGATACTGGAAATAAAATTTTAATACCATTTGTGTATTACAATAATGCTAAAATATCTCAACTGTGGCGTGTCTTTAAAACTACTCAATTTCGATTTAACCACATTAGCACTATCAGTGTCATTCACAGTGGTCTCCCCTTACAGTTAAGAGCCGTCTGCCAATCAAGATTTTGATAAGTTTGATATTATAATTAGAGTTTGGTTATCATACCCCCACAAAACGAAGTTTTTTTTGGGGTTATTTTGTTCTTTTTTTTGGAGGGGGTTGGGGGGATGGGGTACCGGTATATAGGAGTGAGCTTGTCTGTCGGTCGGTCGGTCGGTAGGTCGGTCGGTCTGTCGGTCATGGTTTGTTTTCATGGTTTCCGAATGATAACTCATGAAAGGCGTGACCGATTTAAAAATAATTTTTGGTACACAGGTGAACTATTAGAAAATACAGGTCAAGTTCGACTTTGGGGTCAGTAGGTCAAAGGTCAAGATCACAGTGACCCTGAACAGTTAAACCGTCTCCGGATGATAACTTGAGACCGCTTGGACCTAGGATCATAAATATTGGTACATAGATGTAACATCATAACATACAGGTCAGGTTTGACTTTGAGGTCAGAAGGTCAAAGGTCAAGGTCACAGTGACTCGGAACAGTTGAACGATTTCCGGATGATAACTCGAGAACGCTTGGGTCTAGGATCATAATTTTTTGTACACAGGCGTAACATGATAAAAAACAGGTCAAGTTCGACTTTGAGGTTAGTAGGTCAAAGGTCAAGGTCACAGTGACACGAAACATTTAAACGGTTTCCGGATGATTACTTGAGAACGGATGATTACTTGAGAACGCTTGAGCCATGATCATGAAAATTGATAGGGAGGTTGGTTATGGCCAGCAGATGACCCCAAATGATTTTGAGGTCAATAGGTCACAGATCAAGATCACAGTAACCCGGAACATTTAAAACGGTTTTCGGACAATAACTTCAGAACGCTTTGGACTAGGATCATGAAACTTAATAGGGAGGTTGGTCATGACCCGCAGATGACCCCCATTGATTCCGAGTTCCAAAGGTCAAAGGCCAGAGTGACCCGGAACATTTAAACCTTTTCCGGACAATACCTTGAGAACGTTTGGGCCGAGGATCATGAAACTTCATAGGGAGATTGATCATGACCAGCAGATGACCTGTATTGATTTTGAGGTCAGTAGGTCAAAGGTAAAGCAAGTTCGGCTTTGGCATTGGCTTAGTTCTGTGACAAGGCCATATTGTGGGGGTATAATTCGTTACTCCTGTGACAACTCTAGATGCATTTGTTTTGAGTTTATTTCAAGATAAATGGCTATGTGATAAATTGAAAATAACTTAATAAAATCGAAATAATAAAGTAATATTTAAATTTCTTACAAGTCAACGGTCATGTAATTTCATGGTCACGTGGTATTTGTGACGGCTGTGTTTAATGAGTGCTAGGGGAGATAATCGCCGCAGTGAGCTTGTTTGCAGTATACTCTAACCTGTGAATAAAGACAATTTACAAATAAAATGGCAAGAGAGTGTTCTTAGGGTAATTTTTAGAAGTTGGTAGATGCAAAAACATGTACGCATGCACCTATTATCACGTTAAGGTTCACGTTAAACGCCGGGTCCTACCTGGCTGATATTGCGGTGGTAAAGCCATTAAGCATATTTAGAGAGTAGGCTGGGCTTATCTGACAGATGATGGGTGATAACACTGAAACTTTATCTCTAGTAAACAGAGCCACGTGTGCTTTTGTATATTTTTCAGATCTGAATAAATTGTAGTAAATACTCATCTACAAATTAAAAAGCCTATGTATCTACAAGGGTATCTACAAATATTTTCCATTGTTGAAATACTAATAATTTACATGACTGGATGAAGTTAAGAAGTTTAAACTTAACTTTGCTTTTGTATCAGTATCAGAGCAATGGTACACAGGAATTAGCATTTCATGTAATAAATATTAAAATGTGGAAATATTTTTGCTTACTTACACAATTCTTTGAAACATATTCCATGGAATTTTTGAATCTCTCGGAGTTAATAACAATATATGTCAGTATGTGTATTACATAATGAATGTTTGAATATTTGTTTTTACATCTCCCAGAAATTGAATTTTGAAACTACTGGCTCTGATATCCATATTTAATATGCATGTAAATACTAACAAACTGCACTAAAAACATACACCTGGTGACTAAATATCCTAGGAATGTTTTAGTTCAGCTTATCACAGTGACCAGAATACCCCCATTTTATAAAGTAGGGTACTCAGAGTAATCAAACCTGCTAATTTTACTAGTACTTATTTCAGTATACCAAAAATACTCATCTGGTTGTAAGAGCTATATATTTTAACTGTAACAGTTTCAAATTATACAGTTACTGTTCATTTGTTTGAAGTAGGTCAATACTGAAGGAAGTCAAATAACCTTCTAACCTAATGGGTCAACCAATGTTTTGGGAACTAGATATAAATCACTTTTATCTACAGCTTTCAGGTGGCTAGCTAATTACTGTAATGTGTGCAATACAGGGATGCTGGGGATTATAACTCTTGATAATTGAATGGAACAAATGTAGAATATGTGAACAATGTGATATAATATGTGCTCAACATTTTGAAGGTTAAATCAGAAAGTGGATTATCATTTATGGAGTAAATCTAGCTGGTTTATAGAAAAAGCAGAAGATTTTATTTCTTTTCTTTATCTAAATGCTGAATGGAGTTATTTTTTCATCTCCCGCCATCTGTCAGATAAAGATGTTACTGATGTAAACTTCCCTATTCTGTTATTGGCTGAAAGGGAGGTCATAACCTTTATGTGGGCTGGCTTTAGCAAGTAGAGGTAAATTTGAATTTCTAGCAGACAACTAAAAACTTTTTTTCAGAAAGGCAGTAATTACTTGATAAAAATTTACAAAATTTTACACACTGAATTCTGTCATACTAGAGAACATATGTTCCAAATTTCAAAAAATAAAGTTCAATAAAAGTAGAGATATTTAGAAAAAATGTATCAGTTTTCTGTTGTTCACAGCATTGTGTTCAGCTGAAAAGCAGACATTTTCTGAGCTTGTCTGCCTTTTATACTTTTACCCTGGTGTTTAAGGTAAAATTTCAACGATTTGAGTGGTAAATGTGTTTAAAATTAACTCATTTTTTCAATATTTGTTGATAAAAAAACGAGCCAATTGTATATTTCGATCAAACTGAATTTGGCACTTTCAATTTGCGCACCGTTTATAGGCAAATAAAGTGGTATCGCTATGCGGTCCCCTTTACCAAATAGCTGTTGTCTTCCCTGGCATCATATTCTAGAGGTACACTGGAGACAACTCTTGTTTAATGAATTAATTCCTGTTTATGTTTTGTGTTTCCGTTCTTGCCGAACTTTCATAACGTGTTGATAAACTAACGAGTTAAAATCAAAGGTGAACTAAATGTAATAAATGTATTAAACGTCTCTACTTAAGGGAGAAATGAGTTCACTTTGTACCATGTCATTTATCAAATACTACATACTTTGAAGTTTTTCTTATTTCGGCATTTCAAATAGGTCAAGTTAAAGGTAAATAAATATTATAGTTGATTTAGAACGCTTTTGTTTTACATGGCATGGGTACAAAGGATTTCGTAAGTTATGAACAGGATAAATCTTGATAAATGGTCATCAATGGAAAAATAATGTCTCATTCCCTTCAGTTCAACTGAAATATTGCATTTAGTTATGGCTATCTTAATCTGTTTCAGCGTGTTTTTTTTGTTGTTGTTTTTTGTTTGTTTGTTGTTTTTTTTTTTTTGTTGTTGTTGTTTTCTTTGTTGTTGTTGTTGTTAGTTTTCTTTTTTCCATTTTAGGTAATGCTCAGATTACAGTGACTCCATTTCCGGCTCTGATTTTTCATGGTGCTGTTCAAAACGTACCCGTCCTCTCGGTGACTGCCACAGACACCGATACAGGCCAACCCCTACAAAGCGTTGCCCTTACAAACAGTAGGGATTCGGACTATTTCAAGCTTATCCAACAACCCCGGGTACCTAATGAATGGATTCTAAAGGTTAAAAAAACAATAGACAAACCAGTAGGGTACGTATTTACATTCAGCGTGTACGGGTACTACAACCAGACTCCACAAGACCGACGTATCCAGATCAATGTTACGGAAGAGAACGAGCACGCACCGTCATTTGAACAGCAAGAGTACACGTTCGTGGCTTTAAGAAACGGTCTTGATTACAACTTGACAGATATAGGAACCGTAAAAGCGGTTGATGCAGACACAGAAATTTATAATAAACAGTTTCATTATCATATACTTGATCCACATGCTGAGCGGTATTTTCTAGTTGATCTGGAGACAGGCCTCATCGAGATGACGGGAAATATTCCAGCTGGAGTCAGTAACGTAACGTTTAGCGTTACGGCGATAGACGGCGGGTCACCGCAGCGGCTTAATACGACCGATGTTACCGTAATAATTACTGATCTCCGGCGTAAGTATACTGCATATTTCCACTATCATTTTGTCCGTTCATTCATAATTGCCTATTTATTAACAAATCAGCTTCTTCACTTAGACTGGAAATGTAAAAATTAAGAATAATTTGATCTAAAAGTTGATACACGGGGGCTAAACCCTAATAAAATCAACCTGTTTCAGTTTTTAGCCCACCATCATGATGATGGTGGGCTATTAAAATCACTCTGCGTCCGTGGTCCGTCCGTCCGTCATTCCGTCCGTCCGTCCGTCCGTCCGTTAACAATTTCTCGTTATCGCATCTCCTCAGAAACTACTGGGGGGATTTTGACCAAACTTTGTCAGAATGATGTATTGGTACCCTAGTTGTGTCCCCCTGAAAAACAGACTGGTTCAACAATTTATGAGTGAGTTATGGCCCTTTGTTTATTTCTATAATTTATATAGATTTATATAGGGAAAAACTTTGAAAACCTTCTTGTCCAAAACCACAGAGCCTAGGGCTTTGATATTTAGTATGAAGCATCATCTAGTGGTCCTCTACCAAGATGATTCAAATTATTTCTCTGGGGTCAAATATGGCCCCGCCCTGGGGTCACATGGTTTATATAGACTTATATAGGGAAAAACTTTGAATAACCTCTTGTCCAAAACCACAGGGCCTAGGGCTTTGATATTTTGTATGTGACATCATCTAGTGGTCTTCAACTAAGATTGTTCAAATTATACCCCTAGGGTCAAATATGGCCCCGCCCTGGGGGTCATATGGTTTACATAGACTTATATAGGGAAAAACTTTGAAAATCTTCTTGTCCAAACCACAAAGCCTAGGGCTTTGATACTTGTAATGTAGCATCATCTAGTGGTTCTCTACCAAGTTTGTTCAAATTATCCTCCTAGGGTTAAATATGGCCCCGCCCCGGGGGTCACATGGTTCATATAGACTTATATAGGGAAAAGCTTTTAAAATGTTCTTGTCAGTAACTACAACATTCAAACTTGGACCACATGTATATTTTTGAGGGGCAAGATGAACCTTGACATGAGTTGACCTTGATTTTGACCTAGTGACCTACTTTCACATTTCTGTAGCTACAGCCTTCAAATTTGGACCACATGCATAATTTTGTGCACTGGAAAAAACTTTGACCTTTATTTTGACCTAGTGACCTACTTTCACATTTTTGAAGGTACAGGCATCAAATTTGGACCATATGCATAGTTTCCTGTTTCAAAATGAAATTTGACATTGATTTTGACCTAGTGACCTACTTTCACATTTCTCAAGCTACAGCCTTCAAATTTGGACTACATGCATAGTTTTGTGTACCGAAAAAACTTTGACCTTGACATTGACCTAGTGACCTACTTTCACATTTTTGAAGGTACAGGCTTCAAATTTGGACCACATGCATAGTTTTGTATTCTGAAATAAAATTTGACCTTGATTTTGACCTAGTGACCTACTTTTACATTTCTCAAGCTACAGCCTTCAAATTTGGACCACTTGCATAGTTTTGTGTACTGAAATGACCTTTGACCTTTACATTGACCTAGTGACCTACTTTCACATTTTTAAGGTACAGGCTTCAAATTTGGACCACATGCATAGTTTTGTATTCCGAAATAAAATTTGACCTTGATTTTGACCTAGTGACCTACTTTTACATTTCTCAAGCTACAGCCTTCAGATTTGGACCACATGCATAGTTTTGTGTACCGAAACAAACTTTGACCTTTTCATTGACCTAGTAACCTACTTTTACATTTTTGAAGGTACAGGCTTCAAATTTGGACCACATGCATAGTTTTGTATTCCGAAGTAAAATTTGACTTTGATTTTGACCTAGTGACCTACTTTTACATTTCTCAAGCTACAGCCTTCAAATTTGGACCACTTGCATAGATTTGTGTTGTGTACGGAAATGAAATTTGACCTTGAGCTAGTCAGTAAGTCTTGAAATTTGGAACACTCAAAAATGGCACATTGGTGGGCGCCAAGATCACTCTGTGATCTCTTGTTTCAACAGTATATCTGTTGTACTATGTGAAATTCACAAATTTACCTACTCTGAAATTATTAATATTCATGGAGCGCGGGGTGGGGTGGGGGATGGGACGGGAATAGGATGAGGCGCTAATTTTTGTGGATATTTGTTGCGTCAGTCTAGGATATCGGAATTAAATGAGCCGCGCCATGAGAAAACCAACACAGTGCATTTGCGACAAGCATGGATCCAGACCAACCTGCGCATCCGCGCAGTCTGGTCAGAATCCATGCTGTTCGCTAACAGTTTTTCTAAGTGCATTAGGCTTTGAAAGCGAATAGCAAGGATCCTTACCAGACTGCGCAGATGCGCAGGCTGATCTGGATCCATCCTGGTCGCAAATGCACTATGTTGGTTTTCTCATGGCGCGGCTCAAATGTCAATGTACAAGTTAACTTCCCGTTCATTTTAACTTCAAATCGGTCTATCCAACAAATCGGTCTATCCAAACCTACGAACTTTCACGCCTTGATTATACAGTTTTTGTCAGAAACTGTCTTATCCATAAAGTTAGCTATAAACCGTTAGCTTGCCGAGGATTTGACTGTCAACCATTTCAAGGGAAGTTTTGTGCTATCGTTGCCCTGCTAACACGAAAGACAGAGATGAAATGTACAAGAAACATTTTGACGTTTATTTTTAGGTGTATTTCAGGTATTTTTAAGTTTTATGTATATATTTAGATATTTTTAAACATGCTTTAAGTAGACTTAACTGTAAAACATAAATAATGTCACGATACGAGAGCAGTCGGGACAAAAGGCCATGTAAACGAAATGTCTACGTTTAACGTTCAACAAAACGTGCACGGGAATATATAACTATGTTATTTTTCCAGCGACGTGGCAGGTCCATTTTAACGTGACGCCACACACCTTTGTTAAAAGGTTTACTTTAAAAATACAGTCAATAAAATAGGCTTTGAAACTATTTTGCTACGTTTAGATTGCTTCTGTACTCTCGGGACGAAACGGGACGAAACATCCATTAAATATTTCGCCACGGCCAAACAAACTCACATATAGGTGACGATTCAAGGTCCTACGTGTGTAACATGCACGTCTGTCATGTACTTGAAAATAAATAGTCGTAATATATGCGATTACAAGAATCAAGGGAAAGAAAAATGACCAGTCCATATCTATGACAAGCTAACATGGACTTGTTCGCTCATTTTTAATGACTATTCGCATGTATAAACATTTGTTTACATGTAATTTTTCCAACTTGTCCTGTACGTGAACTACATTCAAAAGGACAATTTATGAGAAGACCTTCTTAAATGGCCAAGTCTACTTTAGTCACTTCATCGCTTTAAGGTGATATATTAAGTTTAAACAAAACATTTCTGCGTATTTTTGTTACTTGCGAAATACATGTTTATATAGACTAGAGTACTCATCTCTCATCAACCTTCTAAACAAATATTTCGGATTTTTGAATAATTGCGTTCTCTATTTGAGAAAATAACCTTTTTAACGGCAATTTGATAATGAAGTGTTCTGTCTCAATTTAGTAAAAAGGATACATCGCAAAAAAGTCATCAAATAAAAAAACGCCGTGCAAAATGTCTCTGTTTTTTGACATTGTTTCTTATAACGAAACAAAATGAAACGAAATCATTTAAGTGTATTTTATGGCAGCGACAGATGGAGTATATGTGTCTTTAATATCATGCTATTCTTATTCGCAGCTTTAATGTTTCTGTCGGAATGCCCATTATAGATTCCGTATATATAAACAGTATTAAGGAAAACAAAAAAATATACATAGATATACAGATCATTAATTCGAGTTGTTGAAGGAAAAAGCAATTATGTGGCAAATGTAGTGTTTAAAATGCTAGTCCTTCGGTAAAAGGATAAACAATGTGAAAAGATGAATATTATTATTTTTTTAAATGTGATTTTATACGGTTTCATTCATATCCAAAACAACAAAATAGTGATTGTTGTTAATTTTGTTGTTGCTGCTGCTACTGCTACTAATACTGGTGTTGTTTTCGTTTTACTCTGAATATTATTCGAGGGATATCTTTCGACATGTGGAATATTACACTAACACTTTACTTCACTTTAGCACCGGATGTATTTTGTGTGGCAGTAGAGGAATCCATTGCAAGAGTCTGTTGGAAAGACCCGACTAACGGAAGTTACGTCATGAAGTACGAACTTCTTTTCAAAATGGACGACCAGAACGCGACGACGGTTCCCGTTCGCGTAGAGGGCGTAAAGGATGAAACATGCAGTATAGTTACAGGAAACCAGCTTGGCCGGAACTATACATTCTCTGTGCGTGTCTTTAATGGATTAGAATGGAGTCCAGAAAGTCTTCAAAGAAAAGTTACGATCGAAAAGAAAGGTAAACCTGTCGTTTATTTAAATGATATCAGAAACACTAAATGATCTGTCTTAAACTCAATATTTACTTCAGTTTAAAGATATCAACTCAACCTTACATACAGTTCGTCGAAAATAAAATAATATTCTACATTCTAACATTTCATTTTCGTTTTTACACCTAAAATCTTATGTTTGATAAAGTTGGCGCAATGCTGAAACATAGTTAGGATTTCATTTTAATGCTGAATGTTGACGTATATTACACAAAACTTTATCTTTTCATTGTGTCTTCCATTTCATTTCAACAAAACCTATTTATGACTTTTTGCCTCTTTTCCTCATTCCGTTATGATAAACTAGCACTTATTTTAATTAAAAGTGTCAAGGTATGATGGATAATGTTATCGAAAATATTTTACATGTAAGATAATTGATTTAAAAGAAGAATAGTTTTTTTGTTATTTTACGTGATTGGGAAATGTTTCACCAGCTACAGTGTTGATATTAATTAGAAATATATGGCGTGGGAAGAACTTCCTCCGCTTGTACAGTCCGCGTCCTAATCAAAGTTATGATTGTTTTTTGCAATCAAAAGTACCAAAAATATTTCCACCATGACATACAGTCCTCAATACAGACAAAAATATATCAAAAGTCAGTGTTCCCAGTACTTTGTTAAAAAAAATCAAAAACAGAAATTCTAAAATGGCTTAATAACTTGGTTCCGTGAATAATTCACTTACATTTTGTGTATTTTGCCACATTTTCCTTTGTTAACAGTATCACCATGGTAACCATGTACTAATAAATTATCCATATATAAAGGTCTGTATGGAAGTTGTCCCGACTTTAGCAACTGCAGCGTCTGGGAGCCATGTCAAAACAAAGGGGAGTGTCTCGTGAATCAGGACATGTCTTACACGTGCAACTGTTCGAAGGGATGGGGCGGAGTCAACTGCACGGACGTGGATCTTTGTGCATCGGCACCGTGTAGGAACGGGGGCACGTGCGTGTTCACGGGGGATAGGAATTACACATGTAATTGTCCAGACACACATTACGGTAATGTTTGTGAATATTTCAATATATGTTCGACTATTCCTTGTAAAAATGATGCACTTTGTATGAATGGAAATAATACTTTCACATGTATTTGTCGAGATCATTTTGTAGGAGAGCTATGTGAAACGCCTGACCCGTGCGTACCGTCACCTTGTATGCACGGGAATTGTTCTTCAGCCAATAACAAGAACTTCAGTTGTTCTTGTCAGAACGGCTACTTTGGTGATTTATGTGAAAATGAGGATATATGTGCGCTTTACCAGCCTTGCAATCAGGGCTCGTGCACGGCAAACAATGTATCTTCAGAAATTGCTGACGATAAATATACGTGCTCGTGCAATGTCGGATATCGCGGGAAAAGGTGTGACAATTTAGATATGTGTGAGCTAACTTCAATGAATGGTATGGAATTGTGTAGAAATAATGGAACCTGCCATTATAAAGAAATAAGTTCCTACAACTGCGTTTGCGCTGATGGATTCTGGGGTGCAGAGTGCCAGTACTATGACCCTTGTTACGACAAGCCCTGTGGAACCGGAAACTGCAAAAACGTGTCGGATGAAGAATACATTTGTGAATGTCATGGTGGAAATTTTGGAAGAAATTGTGAACATTTTAACCCTTGCTATGACAAACCATGCCATTCAAATATTCAATGTCTGAATATTTCTGATACAGACTATAGATGTATCTGTCCAGTAGAAAGATTTGGGAAGAACTGCGAAAAGATAAATGGATGTAATATTAATTTCTGTCACCACAATTCGTCATGTCTGAATGTGACTGAAGCGGGTGGTGTCGAATGCGTTTGCCAATCGGGATATTCAGGGAAGTTTTGTGACATTTACGATCCGTGTCTTTTGCAGCCATGCATGAACAACGCATCTTGTTCAAGCTCTTCCGGTGAATTCACTTGCGCATGCGTATCTGGTTACCGAGGTGATAAATGCCAGTATACCGATCCATGTGCGGAAAATCCGTGTTGGAACGAAGGTACGTGTGTACAAAGTGCCACGAATGTAACGAAATACCGGTGTTTGTGTGAAAACATATTTTATGGAACGCATTGTGAAAATCTGGATTTCTGTAAACTTGGCCACGATTGTGAAAATGGCGGTACTTGTATCATACAGGAGGGCCGAGAGGCTTATGAAATTGAACTGAGGGGAAACCTTACCTCTTCAAATCAGGTCAATGTCACAAATCGTCCAACTTGCGTATGTCTCCATGGTTACTCTGGTAAGTCACTGGTCAAGGTCGCTGTTGTGGACTTTCACCTTTCACCTCTGTGCACCCCAATACGTCTATATTCAGCACTTCTGTCGATAAATGTAATTCCCTGTCAACTGTAAACACACACTTTCATAACTATTAGAAGAATCACCTTTGTATTGTGTGCTTTTGTGTTGGTCACTTTTGTGTAACATTTTGGTGGACGCAGCTGTGTTATGTGTTGATGGACGCTGTTGTGTTGTAATATGTTTGGTGGAGGAATTTGTTGTGACAAAATTAACACGTTTGAAAGTGATTGAAGATTGAAAATGGGGAAAAGATAATGAAGACGAAATTTTTAAACATTGTAAGACAGGTTTGTTTAAGGATACAGAGATACAGTTTATGTTTCGGTAGTGCTTACATCATGTACTGCTGTGTAGGCTTGCAAAGCCTTTCGCAGCTTTTGTTACTATAGTTTTAAAAATGGTAACGTCAAGTTAAAAAGGACATCTCCTAAAAAAGTTTTTCTGGAGACGATGTTTTAATTTTTAAAACCATGTATTGTCTGCATAAGTCCTCTTTACATGAATTCAAATACTCTCTAAGACTTTAGCTTACTACATAACGTTTGTGCGCAAACAAAATTTTTAGAACATTCAGTCAAATGGTCCTTTTTCACTTGACAACATATATACTGATTATGCTTACTCAAGAATTTGTGTCACTGTTGCTTTGCAAACTGGAAAAAAATAGGCACTTGGTTCGGTTATTCGTCATTTATACACTTAGTTCCAAGAGGAGAATCAGGTTTAAGTTGTGCATTTTAGATACCTTTTTAACTACATTTTGTATGTTTCTCACTTAAGATCTTTCACTTAACTGTTTTTATCGTATAACTGAATTAAAATTTCTTTTTTAATATCATTCACCTTCTAATGTATGTTTGTCTTGTATTTCTAAATATTTCACCATCTATTTTCCTGTTCAGTTGATTGACTAATGAACTTTTATTCATGTTTAATTCTTAATGCAATATCTATCTACCTATCTTAAATGTACTTTTATGCAAGCGCTTTGTGTAAAATTTATCATTTTCTACAGTATACACAATTAAATGTATATAAATATATAGTGTTATCAGTTAGCAACTGCACTGTGGAGAACCACATAATCAAAATAATCTCTAAACCAAAATGAATTTATGAAGAATATGGGATAATATTGAAGCAACTTTTGCTGTAAATCTAAAATATAGCCTATCATATGTCAACATAGATGTATCCTAAAACTACATAGATTTCAATCACAATCACCTTTTGATCATCTGGAACACTTCAAGAGACTGAGACTTCTTATTGTCCTTAATGTTATCAGTCAGCAACTGCACTGTGGGGAATCACATAATCAAAATAATCTCTAAACCAAAATGAATTTATGAAGAATATGGGATAATATTGAAGCAACTTTTGCTGTAAATCTAAAATATAGCCTATCATATGTCAACATAGATGTATCCTAAAACTACATAGATTTCAATCACAATCACCTTCTGATCATCTGGAACACTTCAAGAGACTGAGACCTCTTATTGTCCTTAGTGTTTGTAATTACAGGATATCTATCATTATTGTCAACTACATAATCATTTTAAAATGTTCAGTAGTCATATTTTAGGCTATGTTTACATTTCATAAATTATCATTGTAGGAAATTTATTCATGTTCTTGAAAATATAACTTTGGTTTAGAGATTATTTTGATCACGTGATTCTCCACAGTGAACTGTTAGCTGGATAAGATTCGCGATGAAGAGCACCACACTAATTCAAAACTCCCGCTTATTCTCCTCAGCTGAAATACGTCTGTTGTCTGTCAAACTGTGAAATAAAAATAACGTGAAAATTACTCCATCTACAGTTTTGAAAGATACATGTATAATTACCATGCACAATTGTCGCTTATTTTGTCTCCCACGTGTCATACTCGTTGCTGTCACGTAAAAGCAGAGCTTTGATCTAGGCTACTATTATTTACACTTGAAAATTGATAACTCGAACTCTGTTAAGTCGAACACTTTTTATTATGATGTAGTTAAAACTTGATATGCTTAACTTAAATTCTGTAATGTTACGAATGCCTTTGACTTATTTATTTCAACTGTAAAAAACACACACAGTAATCTTATAAAAAGTTTATACTATTCATATCAAAATTTGGTTTCATATCGATAGATTAATTCTTAAAACTTTATTATAATGTGAAATATGTGTAAAGATACATATAAATGAATTTCGTAGTTTTTAATGTACAATTGATATTCTTCGCTTTGTTTGAGGTTGGTCTTCAATTACATTTTTTCCTAACATGATTTCAGGAGATCGTTGTGACAAGATTTCACCTTGTGTTCAGTCTCCGTGTGGTAAAGGTCATTGCGTGCAGAAAGGCGAAGGTCATGTCTGCAACTGTCCAGACGGAATTGTGCGCATCAGCTGCGAGGAAGGTTTGTAAATTGCTCTAAAAATTTGGTATGCATTTTTTTTCCAAATTGTTATATACGTACTTCAAAACTTCCGGTAAAGCGTTTGTATGTAAGACGGTATTATGCAGAAGGGCGCGAAAATATTTTTAGACATTTGATCTTGGTGACATTAGAAAGCTCTTGTTAATTGAGGTATTTGCACAGTTAATGCTACAACTTGAAGCTTCCCAAAGACAGTATTTAAATATAGGTCCCATTTTTTGTTAAGATGAATGAAAAAGCGTACAAAGCGTTTAGTTAAAACATACTTGTTCCCAACAATACGTAACATAGATTTGTACAATTACAACAACAAGTTAACATGATACAGGAAAGGATAAAAATGAAAGACGTCTGACCTGGACAAAGCCTTTACAGCTATACCTGCCTTAGCGTCCACGTGTTTTAAGCAATCACTTCCTGTAAGCAGCCAGTCAGCTATCTTGCCAAATTGACTTTTTGTTCTCATTTCAACTGGTCTAGCCAGATTAAGTCGATCGTTTGGCTGGCTGCTTCATAAAAGTTTCTAAAAGATTAAACTGCTATTACCGTTTTTTGTCGAGATTTACATGGATGTTTCGTTATTCCGAGAAACAAAATGTAATTTCCTTCTCAGAGTATTGATTTTGAAGGATGCGGACAGAGCCGCATTTTCAGTTTGATCGCAATAAAGTATGAAGGTTGAACACAGAATTATAAAAGCAGATTTTCAATATAACCTCCTTAATGAAGTCTTTTAATGCATACCCTTTTGGCTATTCTGTGTTATTGTCATTATTGTTCATGTATGTTTGCAGTATTTTGTGAAATTGACGACTCATTTTATGACAAGACCGGCTGGTATACCTGGCCAAGGACAAAAGCAGGGGACACCACCCAGGTGCTCTGCAGACATGGCCCCAACAGTATATTTAGTACTGGATATGCCTCGCGCTACTGTAATGTTGATGTCAACGGTACAACTTTCTGGGACATTCCGAACACTTCACAGTGCTTGGAAGTAAGTACATATTTCAGAAACAGTCACATAAAAAGATTTTAGATGTATACTTGATTTAGTGTTAGTGCAGGGAGCTAACAATGAAAGAACGATGTTTTCGTGATTTAATAACCAGTAAATCCCAACAAAACTCCGTGGTCTTGAAAATTCACATGTAGTCAACACATACAATGTATTTTCATTTTATAAAAATAGTAAAAAGGTATCAGCTAAAATCAATAAATAATAAGGTAAAATATACTTCAAACGTCTGATCTGATGCCTTAAAATGGACTATCTGACCGTCCAACACTATCTGTAGTTTACGAATGTCAATAACTGTGTCTAACTGAATCCTGCATCTGTCGAGCAAATTGATTAAAATGATTTGAGCAGTGCCATGATAAAACCAACATAGTGGCTTTGCGACCAGCATGGATTTAGACCAGCCTGCGCATCCGCGCACTCTGGTCAGGATCCATGCTGTTCGCTAACGGTTTCTCTAATTGCAATAGGCTTTGAAGGCGAACAGCATGAATCCTGACCAGACTGCGCGGATGCGCAGGCTGGTTTGGATCCATGATGGTCGCAAAGCCACTATGCTGATTTTCTCATGGCACGGCTCATTTTAAATCTCTCATCATTCTGTGACTTTCAGCTTCAAACGGAAGATGTGAGCCAGAACCTTCGCAACTTGGCCACTCTGACGAAGGACGCTTCCGGTCTAAGATCTGAGGAAATTGCAAACATCACCAGCACCCTCGAGGAGTATTTCTTCTTCTCTTTTGAAAATATCGAAGTAAGTACAAATGTACTAAACTTTACTATATCTATTCAAAATGTCCCCCACCCACATGCGCTTCTAAATTAATTCACAGTATTTCTGTTCCAAATATTGTTCACCTTTTGATTTTATGGTTTCTGTAATTCATGAATGAATTTTGTAATCCAAGTCACTGAAAAAAAATCTATCACGAACGAAATAAAAAAAAAAATATCACGAACATTATTTTAAGAAAATACAAAAAATAAGTTCAAATTTAACATACAAAATGATTTTTGACTTGAATATCACATTGCAACTGGGCATGTCAATAAAGCTGTTGGACAATTTAACAAAAAAATATCTCAAAAAAACTTTTATGTTTGAAATATATTTTGAATGAACAAAAAATGCCTTTCAGGTTTTCTATAACTGACTTACATACGCGTAACAAGAACATAAACTAGCGTGATAATCATTTTATTACCTGCAATATGTATTCTCTGACAATTTGTGACTCTTTACGAGAAATGCGCAAAAATAGGAAAACTTAGGAGGACTATTTTGGGGACTTTTTTCGACGCCACGGAAGCAAATGTTGACCGAATTACCGACACCTGAATCAGCATAACCTGGAAATAACGTATTATTTCTAAAACAAAACACTATTTCTGCGTTTCGGTAAGAGCTATGTCAATCAGTGACTGAAAACAGCGATAATATTTTTATATAATTGGGTGCTTAACAGCCCATAAATCATTTTCAGAGAACAAAGAAACACCTACCGTTTTTTTTCCGAGTCAAACAGTTCTAACAGATGTTATATATTATCGTTTGTATTTAAGTTTTTACTTATATTCACTGCTTTTTGTGTGTAAAATTTAAGATATGAAGCAGGTGTTTAAATAACGTAGACACAGAAGTCTGAATCGCGTATTTATTTACTTTTTGCCGCCTTACACCAATACACTGTCTGAACTAAAAATGCACTGCTAAATTCGAAAACGCTTATCCGAAAACATGGTCATTTTAATATAACGTATAAAACTGGCGTGGTCTGACTGTCTCTTAATTTTATGCTGTAAACGTTTGTATGGGAGGCCTTCCATACATTTGACAGTTTTCCTAAATGCTTATTGCCATAGTGTTTAATGTTGACATTAACTATCAAACGGTGATTATCAAATGACAAATGCTAACTGTTACTTGTGAAATGTGAAACACTAAATGCCAACTCCTTTACGCAAAGTACTTATTCAACAGGTGATCGGTTGGACATGTTTGACTATAGAACTTTCGTCATCTACGTATTGAAAATGGTCTGATCCCGATAAAAAAAATAAAACATGAATCATTTTGGTTATTTCAGTCTAAATCATTATCACACGGTTTTCAGTTAATGTTTGGAAAGAAAAGTGAAATATATTTGGTAATTCCATAGTGAAAAAAAAATATCAAGTAATACTAGTAAATTGGAAATGCGTTTGTTCTACACGTAAGATCAAACTATGATCATTTTCAGTTCAATGTTGAACAAACTACCCCCACATCAAGTGCTTAATTTTACCAAGGCGGACAAAATCTCCCTCACAGTTTAAAATCAGAATATCGATATAAATTTAAAAAGTAACTAAAATGTTTTATAGGGCAGAAGTACCCATTTAAATGAAAACCGGGATATATTTGGAATAAAAATATTAAAGGGGATTGTGTGTGCCCAGGAAGATTTTTTTAACTACGCCACAGCTGGTTTTCGCTCGGTGAAAAGATATCATGAACTGAAAATAGACACTGGTTTGCCTTAGTACCAACTGTATGTCAGACGGTAATGAAAAGGGATTTTGACAGGTTGCACATATTGTTAAGCTTAAAAGACATAGTAAATCTGAATTAAATGCAGACAACAGCTGTTAATGGAGACAAAATTAAACATAAATTCTAAACGACAAGGTTGTCGGCGGCCCTAATCTTGTATGTAATGGTGTGTCTTTACGTATAATTGGCGTAATCTAGAACATGATAAACAAAAGCAAGTGTTTTCTTATCTTTTAGAAAGTAATATATTGTTCTGTTAATGCAATATATTACCCTGTTACTGATATGCCGTGCCGCCTCGGTAGAGTAATCATATCATTAATTGATGTAACTATTTTCGATGTTCGTCTGCTTTTCTGGAGACACAGTTATAATATCAGTTCAAGCGTAGTATGTTTGTTTTAGTTTGCAGACAACATTCTAACTCTTATCCTGCTAAATTTCTAAAATGGACTGGTCCATCATTCAGTTTTGGCAATACCATTTATTAATTGAAGGTGTGTTCATTGAAAATTTACTGCGAACAGTGCAGAACATGATCAGCCTGCAGGCTGATCTTGGTCTGCACTGGTCGCAAGAGCAGAATAACTTGCTGCCAGCAGGCTAAATACTAATGACCTAGGATATATACTCATAACTTTAAAAACAAAAATGAAATATCATAGTCTAGGAGCTAGTCTAACTAAGAAGCAGTGCATTGTGGTTGTGTACTATGCTGAACTACAGACTGGCCAATTACAAAACCTATGGACCGGCAATTTATATAAGAATTCGTGTAATAAAAACGGTTTAATATCACACAATTTTTTGATAATGTTTTATCGTCTGCTCTGAATTATTAATTTGATAACTTTAAGTTCTTATCTTGTCTTGACTTCAGATAAACATATGCAATAAAAATGTTATAAAACAGGACTGGTATGCCTTAAAGCGATATTAGCATACTAGGTGAGGTATTTGCTCAGGGACTAAAGCCCTCGGGCTAATACCATATACCTAGTATGCCAAAAACGCCTTAAAGCACACCCGCCCTGTATAATAATCTCTTAAGTATTTTACTTGTTGTTAACTGGGTATCATATTTGAGCCGTGCCATGGGAAAACCAATATAGTGGCTTTGCGACCAGCATGGATCCAGACCAGCCTGCGCATCCGCGCAGTCTGGTCAGGATCCATGCTGTTCGCTTTCAAAGCCTATTACAATTAGAGAAACGGTTAGTGAACAGCATGTATCCTGACCAGACTGCGCGGATGCGCAGGCTGGTCTGGATCCATGCTGGTCACAAAGCCACTATGTTGGTTTTGTCATGGCGCGGCTCATTTAGTGTGCAACAAGTATCATAAGGCATAAGTAATATTCTAGCGTGCTTTTCTTACACAATTAAGCCGTCCGTTAACTCGTGCGAAAAAAAAATCCCCAGAAAAGACTGTTGTGAAATCTGGTTTGATAAATGGCTCTTGCTTACTGTTTAAACTTATATGTGATTTTTCATGAGCGATGAATTGATTAAGCACTGCTAACAACAATGACAGAAAAACTGAGCAGTATAAACAGAAAACATAGGACACGTGCGATGATTTTAAAAATCAAGCGCTTTGCACGCATGACTGCCTTTACATTTTTAAGTTTTTAAATATTTCTGGCTTACTTGATTTGAAAAATTAAATAAAAATATATATAAGTATAGAATAAAATTTACCCATTTTTGTTTCAAACAGGTTCGGAAAAAATGAATACCTTTTTATATTCCAAAGAAGACCATCAAACTAACTTTCTTCACGACTCTACAATGTCTAATCTTTAATTGTGTCAGTCTGTCTCCAAAGGCAAACTATGGATTGACATAATCATTTACGTAACTCATTTGACGTTTAATAACACTGTATGCAAAAGGTGAAGTACTATCATGATACAGCATAGGCGGATCCAGCGGGGGGTCAGTGGGGTCTGGACCCCCCCCCCACCCCAATATTCAATTTTCAAAGTTAGTGGTGAAAACGTTTAAAGCTGCACTGGAAAGCCCTTGGAAAGGTTCCTACCTTTTGAAACACGAACTTTTGAGATCAAACGGCAAACATCCACATCGATAATGGCAATACATGATTTATATTATATTTTTAATAACTCTTTAGAAGTCGACGAGTCTTTGGTCTTTATGAGGAGGCTTAAACATAGTATAGGCCAATAATGATTTTTTCATTCTTGTTCATCCGTACCCCCGCTATGCTCGTTTTCATATCATGGGAAAATTTGTAAAATAATACTGGATTTCTAATTTTCGAAATGATGATTACATTTTTTATGGGATTCAGATTCTTGTTTTTCTTCAAGTACTCTAAAACGCTCGAAATTTGCTCTCCGTTGACCCCGAGAAACAAAAATTTTCTCCTCATACCCCCACTATCTGGACCCCTCCTGGAAAAATATGCTGGATCCGCCCCTGTACAGAAATATGAAAGTCTCATTCTGCTGCAGGGAAAAAGCTCGTACGTAAAAAAACTCACCAGTTAGGATTGTTTTTTCTGAACTGACTAATACAAGTAGATATACAACCGCTAAATATCAAAAACCCATCAAATAACATCATCATCTAATAATTGTTTAGCTCTGGAGAGTGTTTTTGTTTTCTACTCACATCCGATCAATTTCTTGCTGAAGTCACAGATCATTACCGATCACTTTGGTTGCATTTTCACAACGTAAATTTCACCATGAAAATCAAGGTCATACTCCACAATTATTATTTGCGGTCTCAATTTTAGCTAATTTTAAAGTGTTTGGTTCACTGGTTTTCATTTTTATTTAGTAACCTTATTTTGAATTGATGACTTATCTCGTTTTTAGTAATTGTTCACATTTTCAATATTCAATGAAATATTTTTTATTCCCCGACTGTCTTAAAATTAACTTGATACATCAGAAGATTACAAGGAGGCATGAGATAGTACAATTACCATAACTCTGTCTTAAATAATAACAACATTACCTCTTAACTGTGTGCTTTATTTTTCTTTTCTTTTTTTATTTTTCTTTATTTTGCTATTGAAAAATCAATGAAATTTGATACTTGGCTAAAAGAACATTTTAGCGGTCTCGGGCACCAACTAATCCCTAGGGATTCTGCAGATGTTATAACACGACAAAAATAGGTTATCTCTACAGTGAAACATTTTGCAACAAACCATTCAGAGGAGGCCAGCAGGTGATTAACACCTTAAATGATAGCTCGAAAGTAGTAACAATAAGTGTTTGCAGTTATAATTATTATTTTGATATACCTCAGATCGCAAAGGAGATGACAATGGTTGTAGGGAACTTACTGGATGCCAATGAAACAGTAATGATTGAGAGCAACTTCAAAAACCACTCCAGTGAAAGGTACGACATACTTGTAAAGGTGAACTGGTTACATTGGCGTCTAGCGTTAATGGAGATTGAGCGGTTAAATAAGGAATTCTTTTCTAATGTCTGTAATGTTAAATGGGTTATGGGCGTCTAATGTTATTTGTAATTAATTGGTTAAGAAAATAGTATTCTATTTCTTAGTGACTAGTGTTAGGTAGCAGTACTGGTTCTGGTGAAACAGTCAGAATAGAAAAAAAATAAACCGTTCAACCCGACTACATCGAAATTGGCGCCGTCTGGGAACTACATTTTTATTAATATTCATTATACAGTCAAACCTGTCTATAAAGACCACCCTTGGTAGAGCCAAAAGGTGGTCTTTACTTGGAGGTGGTCTTTATTCACAGGTTAAAATACACTGTAAATGTTAAAATGGGAAACAAAATGAGTGGTCTTTAGAGCCAGGTGGTCTCTGTTCAGAGGTGGTCTTTAACACAGGTTTGACTTATAAGCTTCTTATTAAGTGCCAGAGATAGTCGTCTCACGGAACAGTCACAATATTGTCAGTACAAGGTTGCAAATATGTAACAAAGATTGTCTATATTCTTTTACCAGGTTGCTATGGTTACTAGAAGAGTATTCTAAAAGAGTTAACACGACTGGTGAAATTGTCATAGAAACTGAAAATATTAACTTGCAAGTTGTGAACCATACTGTTCCAGACACAAGCTACAGTTATACGCCTCAACTTGAACAAAATAACATCAAAAGAAAGGTAAAATCCTCAATATACTAGATCGCAGGCCTTTTATAATCGAAGATAAAACATCATTGAAACATTTGCATTAGAAAGCAACTCAGTGACCAGAGTTTACATAAGTTTTATGTAAATATGAAATGTAAAAACAGTATTTCTGGTAAAATTAACTGCATTAATTACCAGATCTAATTTGCTGGCATTAGTTAATAAATGTGATCACTGATTTAAAAAGAAGGTTTTAGAAAAGTTAAGCTTGCCTCTCCGATGCTATAGAAATATCACGAATTATTTGAGCATCAGTGGATTTGATCAAATCGTCCGAAGTCACATACTACATGTTGGATTCCAGTCACTGGTGACATTAAATTCTTTTGGTCAAAATCGTAAATAAGTGTAGATAAAAAAAAATCATGCTACAAAACCTGCATTGATAGTTTAATATTTCTTTGTGATGTGGATTGTTATCATTCTAAATTTAATCACAGGGTGGCATTAACCTCAAGCTGCCAGCAGAAGCTCTGACATCATCAGACGCGGAGGAATTTCCTCGTATCCGGCTGATGACATTTCGTTCGTCGTCCTTCTTTATACCGGAAGAGGCTCCGCCACAGGAAGTAGTCATGAAACAGTGGGTTGTTAGCGCCGTAGTGCAAGATCGCAAGCTGGAGAACCTTACAACACCTGTTGAAATAACTGTCAAGAATATTGAGGTACATTCAAGGAATTCTTACAATTCTATCCTTCATACAAACGTCTTTCCATGAAGGAATAATGATTATTTTTGTTTTAAAGTAACATTTACCACGCCCGTAGTGACAATAGCCTGAATAGGCAATTGCTATGCTCCATGCTTTTCGGCATACTTCGGCGTCCTTCGGCATCCTTCGGCCGTAACTCACCTGAATTGCTTTTGTATTCGAAGAATACGTAATCGTATTGTCAATACGGGTAACTTTGTCAATACGGGTAACTTTGTCAATACGGGTAACTTTGCCAATACGGGTAACTTTGTCAATACGGGTAACTTTGCCAATACGGGTAACTTCTTTAATAATGATGACTAATAATTCAAACTTGTTTTAACATATAATCCTTTTGAATATCCAAAAAACTTATACTGCAATAGGTATCTTAATTTTAATACCATTCTTGTTCCTTAAGTGATATTTTATTCATATTCCCCAGAAAAATTGTGTGTTAATGTAAATATATGCCAGTGATTTCATATGCATTGACTGCTTATAAAAAACAAAAAAGCCCTTATTTGTTCCAGGATGGTGTAAATCATTCATGCGCTTACTGGGATATAAAAAGTAAGTATTGTTATTTATTGTATTAAACTTGTTTGCCCTTGTTCATATTATCACGTGCACCGATGCCGAAACATTAACCACAAACCATGTATAAAGTTTTTGCACTCGCATATTATGGAATTTTTTGTCTGGTCATTAAAATATTTTAATTACCTTATACGAGTTTTATGTTCTGTTTTTTGACATACACGTGGGTTTATCTGTTCGTAGAACAGTACGTGATATCGCTTTAATGTCGAAACAGTGAAACCTGTGTATAGAAAGCCACAGGTGTTGTTAAACACAAATTTGATTGTACAAGAAAATTTTAACACATACGATATAATTCAGTTTTGATCAAATTTAATTGCATTGTCACATCATTGTGGTGAATAACTGAAATTATTTGATATCAATTATGCATGTTGTATGCGCAACTATTTATTCGTACTATACTGTATTGTATTTCAGATCGAACTTGGTCAGATGAAGGTGTTGTTACCCTTGAAAGAGGACAAAACTATACCAAGTGCTTATCCTACCATCTAACAAGTTTCGCAATCTTGCTTGTAAGTTCACATTTAAAAATATATACAGCTAGACAAGTCTTAACGACCACCTGCTTAAGGCAACCACTTGACATAGGCAGTCATCGGCTAATTTCCCAAGTTGACTTTTTGTTCTTATTTCAAGTTCACCTGCCTTATGCAGCCAGATTAAGTTGTTCCCTTAGCTGTCTATTTAATACAGGTTTGACTGTATGTAATTGTTTGATTTCGTATGCAATAAAGGTATATCAGGTTCTCTCTATTCTATTTTGAATGGTCCCGAAAATATTATATTAAACCGTTCGGATGGCCCCGAGTATGTTATATTAAACCGTTCAGATGGCTCCGAGAATATTATATTAAACCGATCGGATGACCCCGAGTATGTTATATTAAACCGGATATTTTAGTACATTTGTATTTCATATGCGTTTTTCATGCCTTTCAAAGACTTTGCTAAGGAGGAAATTCTCATTTTTGATTACTACAGATATATGTATTATTTCTTTCTGTAATATAAACCATAATCGTCTACCCAGATGCCCGTCCAAGATAATATAATGCCCGGAGGGATCTTGAGGTCTCAGCACACCATCAAAAGCTGAACTTACGACCTTTAATAGAGTAGTGTCACACACAATAACAAACGCTTTAACATAAAAATATAATTAGATAAATATTTAAATGCCATGCTACTTGAACCTGATAGCGATAAAATTTATTCCAGGACCCAAGCCCTGACCACGCCCTTTCTGCTGAGCACGAGCAGATATTGACGTACATATCATACATTGGTTGTGGTATATCAATGTTAGGGCTAATTCTTACACTTATTACATACTCTATATTCCGGTAAGTATTCTTTCTGTTCACCGTGCACCGTTTATACATCTATAAATAATCTATATATTTACTTACTTGTATATAACCTGGGATATAGGGTCTTTAGTTTTTATATCTTAAATACTTCTATAGTGTTATATTATCAATTGGCATTTTAATAACATATCATTATTCCAAATATCATAGCTAGAAATCATATATGTATACAAATCAAATCATGCCAAAAATGTGAAGTCTGCTAATATATGGAAGAAATTTAAAAAAAAAACAGGATAAGTTTAAGTTTCCAATGGTTTTGAATGGAGTCTTAGTCAATTGCTTTCATTTTAATGGTTTCTAATTAAGGGTTTCCAATTTAATCGTTTCGAATTTAATGGTCAGTTTAATGGTTTCTGATTTTAATGGTTTCCAACTTAATGGTTTCCATTAATAGCCCTCGTTCTGCATCAATGTCTAGGTGAGTCATGTAAAGTTTCCTTTTTGATTGGCCTTATTTTTAGTTCATTTGGCATAAATGCTTGTTGCGTATGAGTTTTAACAGCAAGACACTTCCGTTTTTCATTTCAATCGGGTTGAAACCTAACCGCTATTTGTCGTGATCAGACTGCATGTGACAATAGGGTTTGAACTAATTCATGTGCCTTGGCAGCAATTACGCCAACTGCAGACATGCAAAGACGTTGAGATAGCAGCAGTTATTCCAACTGCAAACATCCAAAGACGTTGAGATAGCAGCAGTTATTCCAATGCGTTGAGATAGCAGCAGGAATACAAATCATTCAACAATTAATTTATTTTTCAAACGACTACTTTAGAAAGACTAGGAAAAATATTCTGAAATATTTCAGAAATTTTTCAGTGCTGAGTTCAGTGCTAAACTGCCCGAAGGTATAAGCTCGTATTTTGGAGGAAAAGTAAACTAATGTAACGTACGCAGTCCAATCTCTTAATTTTCCAAATTACGAGTCGAACTGTTTTTGTTTAGTGGACCATCATCCCTTTCATAAAAATTAGCGCATTTTGCTTAACCACCCTAAATGCGAACAAAATTTACGTCATGCAAAATTCATTTACATTAAATCCGAATTAAAATGCACATTTCAAAAAATAGGGCTTCAGTAACTGAAAAGCATGCATGATAAGAAAAACCTGTATGATAATGTTGCATATTTTGTTGCATTATGAATAACGTTTAGCTGTTGCTTCTTATTTTTGCAATACATCCTTCTTTGTTTTGCCTCGAGTTACTGTTTTGTTCTAGAAATTCTGTTGTATAGATATTTAAAACAATATCTGAGTTGTATGAGTTTGCATGCCAATCTCCCCGCATCAATATCCTCCATGGCCAGAAAGAAAATACCATATATGTATGGGATTGTGTACATTTCAAATCCTATCCTATCCATTTGTGTAGTAAAAACCATGGTCAAGAAGAAGGGGAAGGAAGTGAGAGAGGAGAGGGGGATGGGCGAATACTAGCTGAATTCAATCGCCCATTTCTCATTCAAAACGCGGAGTTCGACGGATGGGTGCCACGCATATAGAAAAATTAATTGTCTATATTTACTCGTGTACAAATCACTGTTGCTCGTGTATTGTCACAACAACTGGGAAGAGCTAGATTCTTTTCCTAGAGTATGACATGTATATAATACCAGTCCGTAAGGATATTTTCTTTTTGGTCTGGCGGTAGTGGCGTAACAAAGATCATATGACAATGAAAATTACATTGTTGTTATACAGAATTCAAATATTGTATTTTAATATAAGATACAGTTTTGTTTATAAATATTTAGACTTCCTTCACTGGGAAATAATTCAGATAATATCAGTAGCTTAAATTGAAAAAAAAATGCTATTCATCAGAAATCTGCTAAAATGTTTGTCATGATGGGAGAGCACTGCGTCGGAGATTGATAAAAGCATGGCATTTAATTCGTCATTTTATTTGCGCACTCAAATAACAACTGATTTCAAGTAAATTTATAATAACAGTGTAACGATGCTATGTACTTTACCAGTCCTTTTTCTTTACTAAAATCTAAATAACAACGGACGTAAAGATTTTCCTGATAAGTTTTCCTGAAAGCACAGTCAGTTATCTCTCTGTGTTTTTTTTTCGAAGTCAAATAACATATGGACAATTTTTCCCAAAAAGAAGATGGTTACGCTTTTTAAATTCAATACATATGATACTTACTTAAAAAACAAATGATAACTTGTTATGTTTATGTCATCGTTTACTATGAAAAAAGATAAGGCTTACCTCAGCAATATTAGGGGTCGTTTACCTAACTTTGCTTTCTTTCTAATTTAGATGTCTGAATCGTGAAAAGTCCGGCAAGATTCTGATGAACCTTTGTGCCTCCATGTTGCTCCTGAACGCCTTCTTTTTTCTTGGGTCTGAGACATCTTTATCACTGTCTGGAGACGGCATGTGTAAGGCGGCCGCCATCTTGCTTCACTACTTCCTGTTGACCACACTCACTTGGATGCTTGTTGAGGCGATCAATATGTACCAGGCGCTTATTACCGTTTTCACAAAATATTCCGGATTTTTCATGCTGAAAAGATGCATATTTGCATGGGGTAAATAACATTTTTCAGTTGATTAAACTAAAAAATCCTATAATGAGAAATTTAAGACTCTAATGGTAACCATCATGAAACGACGCCGAAGTTATTGAATATATGTATTAAAGTTACTTAGTATATTATATTCGTGTTTTGTGGATTTTTTGCTTCACGTGGCCATATTGTAATGTTATATAACTCAACCAATCGATCAACAACTAGTGGGGTTATTAATGTAAATGTGTGACCTCAGTGCCACGATATTATTTTTGTGAACAGCACAGTCCAAGTGTATTTGCATAATTAATACAATGTACTATCACACAGTTTTGTATTCAGTTACTAATTTTTATATCATGTATTTCAGGGGCTCCTGCTTTGATAGTCATTGCAACAGTGGCTATTAGCGTAGACAACTACAAAACTACGACAGAACTGTAAGTGTTTAACTACCGTTTGATTTATCACTAAAATGTAATATAGGAAAGAAAAGAATCAAAAGAAATGTTTACCAAATATGTACGATTAAAAATATAATATGAGTCCGAGAGTGTTCCTTTTTGCTTCAGTTTGCTTGTCATATAATTGATGACTGGAAAAACTGACATTCTAATTTGGCCGCTCACGTCAGTTCTTTATTTTAATTGCTTGTTCTTTGCAGGTGCTTCTTATCACAGGGCAACCCTCTGGCTTTCTACATTGCTCTCCTTGGTCCTGCTTGTCTGATCCTCCTCATCAACTTTGCCGTTTTCATCATGGTTTCTCGCGTCATCTTGAAGCCAAAGTTCCATGGTCAAGTTGGAAGGAACGCGTCTGATTCGGTAACGCCTGCGCAGATTCGCGGCGCATTCACCGTAATGACGCTTCTTGGAGTCACGTGGGTCTTTGGACCGTTTGCCATAAATGAAGCCAAAGTTGTGGTAAACTACATTTTCACGGTGTTAAACTCTTTACAAGGGTTTCTAATCTTTGTGTTCCGGTGTTGTTTTAACCCGGAAGTAAGAATGGCTTGGGTGATGTTGATAAAAACGGGTAAGTTCAAGAGAAGGAAGGGCCCAGCCACTGCTTACACCTCTGACTCTACTTCCTCCAAAAGTGAGAGCAAACTTAATGGAAGTGTTAATGATACAATGAAATCTAATGTATATAACAGTCTTGGAAAGCAGCGAAATGTATTAAACAATGACAAAAATCTGGTTTCCAAGAATACAAATATGCAAGCCAAAACATCTAAAGATCTCCATGGTTACTTTGACGACACGCAAAGGCACCGAGGACGTGAAAAAAGAAGTGGAAGTTCCGAGAACACAAGATTGTACGGGAGAAACTATGACAATTATGATCGAAATGGTTTCCATAGTAACGGAAATCACCAAAGACGTTCTAGCGATCAGAACGCCATTACTACTATATACACGGGCCAGTATAACGGTGGGGTAAAAAGGCATTCTGGGTTGATATCTCACCAGGACGAGTTTACAAGACTTTGAAAAGAATATATAAATTATACCAAAGTGAACAATGAAATCATAAGATGTCCCGAAGGGCTGTAAAGATATATAACTGAGTTTGGAGAGCAGCCTTACCTTAAGCCAGATTTGAATCAGCCAATCGGATGCTAGATTTTTTATTGGAATAAGCCAATCACATGCTAGAGCTTTAATTGGAATCAGACAATCACATGCTGGAGCTTTGATCGGAGTCAGCCAATCAGAAACTAGAGCTTTGAGAGCGGTCTCCAAAACTGAAATAAAGTATATAATGTCAATAGTTTACTACCAGGACGCATATTTTGTACACTGTAGTAATAATAAATGTATTATAGTACCGAGGAAACACAGTGTATCTGTTTCTTTTTTTCTAAGTGAGGAAGACCATGGTGGAAGATAGTAAAAATAAAATTGGAGATCAGTCTCAACTATTTACAATCTGGTTGGTTGATTTTGAGCACAGTCGTCAAATGGACCAATGACAAACTCGTTTCGAAACTTGAGTTTTATATCATTTGACTCAGTGTTAAACGTTTGAAGAAATATTGAAGGAAGTACTAACGATTTAGAAAGGTGTGAAAACAAGTATTTACCGTTGCATCATATAGGGATTCAATCACGAAAAACAAAATGTATTAACCCATAGAATAGTATCTTTTGGAAGACTTTTTATATTCAGTCCAACCTGTATTATTCTAAATACTATGCTTTGGAGATCCAAACAGTGGTCCTTTAACACAAATTGAAATACACCGCAAATATTTAAATGAGATAAAATGCAGTTGTCAGTAGAGACAGGTAGTCGGTATTCACATGTTATCTTTCTAACAGGCTTGACTGTATATGACAACAAGGAATAACGAAAGATTAGGAAGAATAATTTAGAAATGAGCTCTTTGTTAGATTTGTTTCAACTGTATATGTAAGAACTGTGTTTGTGTTTATGATTACGGGCGTTTATGATCTGTTTGTAGTTCTTGTAATTAGTAATTGTGAAAAATATTTCTGGCATGCAATGAGGGTGTTCCGTGTGTGCAACAAAAAAGGCGTTTATACTAGAATGATATTTCATTTAATATTTTGTTATATATTATGATGTTTTATTTAATATCCATTTTTCACAGTATTACATTTACATAAAATACCATATTGCTTTAGTATTTACCGATGTATCCAAAAATGTGACGTTTTGTAAATGTTATTAATTATTCACAAAAAATGTATCTTGGTGTGTGTCAGTAGCCTTTTCACGAGTTCATTCAAGTAAGCTGTATTTTTTTACGAAACAAAAACTCATTTTCTTTAGTCTTAATACAGATTTTCAACTTATGTTTGTAATATGTGAAATGGTGTCATTTTCGTAATTTTACAATATTACATTTGAGCCGTGCCGTGGGAAAACCAACATAGTGCGTTTGCGACCAGCATGGATCCAGACCAGCCTGCGCATCAGCGCAGTCTGGTCAGGATCCATGCTGTTCGCTTTCAAAGCCTATTGCAATTAGAGAAACCGTTAGTGAACAGCATGGATCCTGACCAGACTGCGTGGATGCGCTGGCTGGTCTGGATCCATGCTGGTCGCAAACGCTCTATGTTGGTTTTCTAATGGCTCATTTGATCACATAGTTTTGTGTAGGCACTTATAACTTGTGTAAAAATAAAATACTATTTCTTAGTGATAATGTTTATAACAAAGGGCTTATATCTTCGTGTGTGCAAACATACTTGGTATGTTAGATTGATAGTATTGCGATTACAATGTTCTTGAAAATTATTTAGAAATGTTTATTAATTATAATACTGATAGTAATATAGTTTTCTCCCTCACATTATAAAACAGCTAAAGCGCCATTAGTTCTTTTGCCAGTAAGTTAAAAATTACTGAACGTACAATTTGGAAATTTAGTCTTAAACAATATGTTGTGGTAAGTTTTCACAATATAAAATATCAAATTATGCTATGATATAAATTTGCTCATTTTACGACTTCAATCATCTTTAAAAAGTCACAAAAATAAACTAAAACATCTAGAATTTACAAACTAGCGAAAAACGTTATGAGGGAAGAAAATGGCAACTAAAACAGAATAATGGCGTTGTCATGAGCATTTGATAATGTGTGTGCGAAATCTAATCATTTCCTAGTAAAAAATCAAAATCTACTCTACCTTATTTCTATAAATTGTATTTCGTTTTCTGAAAACGCATCTTTCATTTGTATTTTGTGACTTGTTTAAAAAAAAAGAATGTGGGGGGGGGGGGGGGGGGCTTTGATAGTAAAATGAATAAAATTATATTTTTTGCGGAATTTGATAATACTGAAATTTTGATATGTTAATATTAATAGATCGGTCTAACTGTGCCTTTTAAGAAATGTACTTTCAGTATTTTTTACACGATTTGCAAAATAGAACATAACGGGTTAGCTCTTTGGTTCTGTAGAGAATATAATTAAGTGTTTATCATTTTTCTCTGTGTACCTTGTTGAAATTTCTGTCTATATGAACGAAATAATTCGCCATGTTTGATGAAAATCATCATATATCGTTTGAGATATTCAGATTATTTCAGAATCTACATTTTGTTTGGTAACTTGCCTGAACATTTTAGCCATTTAATTAATCTAGAATTACTATTTAACTCAATTTCTTGTTGGATTCATATACTTGATACATGTCTTAGGCCATTCCAAACTGATTTGTAGTTCTTCAGATCGACTTCATTAAAAATTTCTTCTTTGAGAAAAAATCATGACGAATTATTATGTCCATAACTCAGTGAAGCATTAGTACTGAACCCATTAGAAGTAATATTCTAAAAATGGCGATAACTTTGTTTTATTTCTGAACGAAATGAATAGGTTTATGCACTCATTTTCTTAGTTAGCACATTTCCTAGCTGGTGATCATTGTTTCGATTCAAATTTTGATAAAAACGATGATTTTGAAATCTTTGGTGCGGAGAGCAAAATCATTTAAATGGAAGGTCCATTCTTCGTTTGGTATATGCGGTTTTTGTAGCATTAACACATGTATTAATACCAGAAAAATAACCCTATAATACTTTGGGAGTAATGTGTGTATATTTGTTCCCTAAACTTTCTTCCAGTATTCAGAGACTTTTTAACATTTTGAAAAGTACATAATAACGTTAAAATCATTTTCTAGCGTAAGAGAGCATAAAAACTACTTCGATATATGTATTCATTTAACATCAATAATTGTGATTGTATAGTACATATTATTTATGTTTGTAAATGTGCATTGGATTTAAAATAAAACAACTATACCTAAAATTTTGTTATTTAAGTTTAATATCTCTCTTTATCTAACGAACTTGCAAAAATATCAACAAGTAAATGGAGAAAATATCTGAACTTCCTGGTTCTTTTGCAACTGTATAATATGGCTACATCGTTGGTCTTCGCTTCTTGCCTTGATTAGTTTTCCAAAATTTTCATTATTTCTTAGTTTCTTAATACTTTATTGAATGTTCACACACACACACACACACAAATATCCAAGAATAAAGTGTTTTATAATGGTGCTGTGGCACTACAAAATGGTACCAACGCATTTTGGGATTCAGTTCCAAAATGCGACCAAGTTTTGGTTAAGAAGTGGTGCACACGCTATGTCAAGGAAATGAAATAAAAATGTTTATATTAAACATTGAATTTGATGAATAACTTCTACTACTAATGTAAATTTCTTGATTAATCTCCTATAAAAACTATTTTAACATATTTACTTGTGTTTTGGACACTTTGGCACGTTGTTGTTGGAGTCATTGGCTGTCCGTTGCCTGACTTACTTATTTATCTAATTATATACAAGATAGAACGTGTATGCTAAGAAACTGCAACTCAGTTTCCATTTTGGTCTGATCATATAATGTTAGAGTTTTACCTTGTATGCAATTCTAGCATACTAGTGTCAGACAAGTCAAGTGCGGTGAAAAGTAATATCACATATTGGGCTGTAAAACGACTTAACACCAAGTAATGGTACCCCGTATGTACAGAGTCCGTGCTATCATTTGTATAAATAACTGCATCTTTTACAGTAATATGTGTGAGGTTGTCACCAGCCTCGAGATATAACATTTTACAATGACGGACTGGCACTTTATTCGTCAAATTTGAATGTCGAGCTGGAACGGTATTCGACATACGCCAGATTCGAATGTCGAGTTGGCAGGACATTCGTCAAGATCCAGTGTGATGCTGGTACAACATCGAACTTTTCGGCAAGTTCCAATGTCGAACTGATATCACATTCGATATCCGCTGTTATTATTATTATTATACCAGATTTATATAGCGCCCTTTTCATGATCAGTTTCACGTTCAAAGTCGCTTTACATAGTTCAAATGCAGCCACACAGGGCGCATAATTCATCCTCTACTAGTACAGACACAGAGCGATCTGACCAGAGGGACAGAGTGAGACAAAGCCCACACGACAGAGAGATCAGAAATCAGATACAGCTTGTCCGGCTATCTTAGCCTAGCTCGTTTCGAAAAGACAGCCTGGTTCTTTAACAAGGATTGCCTGGGTTCCTGACCAGTACACCTCTAGTTGGGTGGGAAACACTGAAAAACATTTCTGAAAATTCCCGAGTAGCTGCCGGGGATCGAACCCCCGACCTCAGGATTGGAAGGCCGGTGTGCAAACCTCTAAGCTATCCGTCCACCCTTATCCGATGTCCTGGCGATAATTTGATTTACAGGCAAATTATGACATAACTTGAAGACATAAATGTATGTGTAGAACGTTAAAGGGATATTGTTGTGGTTTACAGATTATACTACAGTCTTCCTTAGCCTCTCTTACAATTCAAAACATCATAACTTAAATGACCATATACTGGTATTTTATTAAGAAACAAAGAAAAAGATATATTAATTTTCAGTCATTAAATTGAGTAATATAATCAAATAGCAAAACATATAACCAAATAATATAACGAACCTTACTCAGGCCTCGCCTATCTCTAACAACCCTGTAGCGGTAATTCTATCATTTTAATCAAACCAAGTACCTGTTTAGGACATATTTGACTGGACTGCATTAATATTATTCAAGGTCAGAAAGTGTCAAAAGGGGGATAGAATATTTAAGAAATAATAAGTTCCCAATCGTGGTTTATCGTAGAATAACCCGTGTTCTTATGCGTAAGAATATATCACGAAGGCCGTAGGCCTGAATGATATTGTTTCGCATAAGAACGAAAAACTCTGGTTATTCTACGATAAATCACACTTGGGAACTTGTCATTTCGATTCTAACACGACATACTAGTATCAACATTGTTAGAAAAAATGGTAACTACTTTTTACGACCGTGCTACGCACCTGGATCGGATGACGTCATTGCACGCGCGTGGGTTATTGCAGAATAACCCGAGATAGATTTTGCTCTACATGTTATTTGCTGGTCGTGTTAGAATACACTTCATTCTGTAGGCCATAACTTTGTTGCCTTTAATCCAGTTTTATTTAAACTTTAAATACATATCTGTGTCACCACATTTTGGTAAGTAGCGTCATGGATTTTATGGTCCTATCTTTAAGGTCAAGGTCAGGAGAGTTCGGATGTTTCTTAATATAATGCACTGCATTTTTCAGACGTCTTCCAGTCAAGGCCATAATTTTGTAACATTATTAGGATTTTATTTTTAGCTGGAACAATTTAATAGATCTACTTTGCAAGGTACAGCGGAAGGAATCTATCAATGTGTCACCCTATGTTCAAGGTCAAGGTCGGGTTGGGGGAGTTGAAAAAGTTTCATTTATGATCATTTCAATACTTGTTAACCTTAATACAAGAGTATTTATACAAAGCTTAAGTATATGTCACAAAATTGTGACATGCAAAGTGAGGGTGATTCTGTGGAGAAAGAAAACGTGAATTATGAAATGGACCAAATGGACCAGGGTCGAAAAAACAAAAGAGAGAAAATAGTAATACCCCTGTCACACATACGGCGCGGATAACTACGTCTAGCCACGGATAGAAACGTAGTAACCCGTATCGATCTGTACCTGAGCCGTACCTCAAAGTAGTAATCCGTATCAACCCGTACCAACACTTGGTCAAAACGTATTCAAGACTTATCCCAAACTTGCAAGTTTCTCCAAGTTTTGAACGTGCACAAACGTTTGAGCGATCCGTATTCATTTGAGCGTGACTTTAGTCCAACATGGTTGAAACTTATTCATTCGTAGTTAAATGTACTAAAACGTAGTTATCCGTACTGAAACATACCTTGCCGTAGCTGAACGTAGTTATCCGAAGCTGCCCGTACTTAAGCGTAGTTCAACGTAGTTCACCGTAGAACCGTCCACGCGCTGGGCAAGTTGCCAGGCGCAGTAAAACATGGTTCAGCGTAGTACTTATTCGCGTCCTGTATTTTTTTCGTTCCTCGATTCTCACCAATTTTCCCTTACTAAGACGTACTGCTCCGTACTTATCCGTGTCCGAATCCCCACAGACCAATTCCATCCGCACCATACCTCAACGCACGGACATATCCGTATGTGTGACTGTAGCTTTAGGTAGGTGATTCTTTTGAACAGTTTTTTCCGTCTAAGAAGATGAGAGTAGGCCGTCTGAGAGTGTGTAGGTTTCTAACTTCTACTCCGTGCTCGGTGGAGCGTCTGACGACTTACAAGTTGATGACCCCACAAACGTGCACGGATTGCTTGACGGGATGACGGGATCTTAGACTTACTACTTGACCTTCAAAATAAATCAAAATAATTTTGCTGATGATAACGGACTACGATTCAGAATATCGATTTGGTGAAGTATTTCTAGGGATGTTAATTAACTATCAATTTAGAACAGTAACAGTTTAACTTCAGAACCAGTATGTTTTTTTCGGCAGGTGTGTTCTGTTCCGAAAACTAAACTATATACATAACACAGTCAGCTGTCCCTTGTGTTTCTGTGGAGAGTCAGTAGACTTTCATATTGTTCGAGGTTTCAAATCAATGTACGATAAAATAAGTCAATTATAGGGTTTGTTAGTGACCCTCCGTGGAAATATGGGGGGAGGTATTTCAGAACAGTATGATAAGTATGAGGACTCGGTTACGGGGACGCATACTTTGAAATTAGAAAAAAGTGGGTGGGGTATGATAAAATTTACCTGCAAAAAAAGTACAAGGTTTTGGTACATGGAATGGATACTGTTTCAACTGTTATAAGTACACAAAGGATTGCTCAATAAAATAAAAATGAGAAAACTGAAACAAGAAAGTTATTGTTGAATTACATAAGACTTACTGTGTACATTCAAAGTCAACAATTAAGACTTTTTGGTGCGAAAATAATAGTGCTTCACCTTGTCCAAACATTTATCAATGTCCTACAGATTCTAATTTAAAGAAAGAATGTGAAATATGGTCACTGTCTTGCTTTTCATTTCGCATATGTAAGCTAAAACACATTATTTAGTTTGTTTACAAAGTAGTGCATAAGAAAAGATACGGTGGTCAAGGAATGCCACATTCCAAAACTAAATGAGTATATTCCCCTTAATACATTAAACATTTATCGTTACAGAAGTCTAGTGGCTTACAATAAGGGCCTAGAAATATTGCCATTATTAATTTTTAACTTTGTATTCATGAACTACAATGCACTTAAATATCAAAACACATTCAACAAACTTTTGAAAATGTATTGTCTTAAAAATCCCTAAAATAAGGTATGAAATTTGGTTGAGAGGTCTAATCAATGTGTATATGTGCAAAAGTAACATTCTAATCTTGTTCACAAAAGTTACTAATACACAGCAGGCATGTCAATGATCAAAACTGGACGAATATACAGTTATCCTCACTTTAATGTCATTTATAATTTGTCCTTCAATTCTCCACCATACTTTTCATAACTCTGTTTGCACGAGTTGCACGAGAATGCTGTCATTCACGTAAAAAAATGGGGTCAAATAAGTTGTAAATGCAATATCATGTAAACGTAATTAATGGATTATGCAGTTCAAGATAAACTTTATCTCATAACGTAACGAACATGTATAATGTTGTAATAACAACTTTACTTACACTGATTTAAGTAGCAGTCGGTTTATAAGTGACTTTATTGATTCATTTTGTGTTTTGTTATTGTTGTCAAAAAGTATAACGGAAGTGCCTCACAACTGAAGCGGAAACCAGTTTGATGCGCAAAGTAGTCCAATGTAAGTAATATTTTTTGACAAATGTCCACAGAAATTAATAATTTTCTAATTTTAAAGACGAATATCTGAATAGGATTCATCATTTGATAAGAAATTATAATCATCGACATGTTTTCTTAAAAATCGTACACGTGCTGACACCTAAGTTGTCTCCCGTTGTTTATTAGAGTTACCTTTCGTCCGGCGCAGTAATACATTTGCAGTGAATCGCCGAGAAGTCGTGGGAAAATTAAAATCCATGTAAATAAACTAAAATTAACCACCTTTTCAAGATGAATTTCAAGTGATCGCCATTATGCATTTAGCCCGCCTGACCTGTGTAGCATCTTAGATATCTGTTCTAAGGTATTCATTGTGTAGAATGTCATGTTATGCCCTAGCAATGCTAATCCCACTCTGATTTTTTTTGTTTACATTTTTATCAATGAGAAATATGGTGTCCATCCCGAGCTGAAATGACGTGGCGTTAAATTTTAACATGTTTAAGCAAACCTGGTGTGTTAGAAAGAAAATCTCATCCCTTCAACATTATTTGAAACACTGTTATTGTAAAAAACCTGTTTTTTCCTTATACAAAAGCTTAATATTTTGTGTTGAATGTACTTTCACAAAGACCTCTGTTTTCCTATTACATTCATAGTACCACATCCTTATCCACAAAATACTGAATATTACAGGTGTCCATAAGTATTATATCAGTTTAGGAATATGTTTTTTATTTTCCCACCATCGATTTCTTGAATATGCACCCCTTCCGCATTTCTGTATGAACTGAATGTAGCAATATGCGTCCCCTTAACCTATTTCCTATTCTGCATTAGTACCAAAAGATATTGAAATAGAAATAAAACTTCATGTTCGTGTTAGTTTAAGATTTTACCGCCTCGGTACACTAAGTTGACGGGACCGAGGTCGTGGGTTCACTTCCAGGCCGCGTCATACCAAAAACCTGAACATTAATTCACTTGGTACTCAGCTTGGACTAGTCAGTCTAGGATCAGTGTAATGTTACTGAGTGGGTATCATGCAAGGTGTCTACGACGCAGGTGATATTCCAGTAATGCAGCACAGTAAAGTTGGACATTGTGCTTACTACTACAAGTAGACACTGTCGTTCATATTACTGAATAAAAAAAAACGACGCTAAACCAGCACACAACACGCACGCACGCACATACGCACGTACGTACGCAATTTTGTCCAATTTCAAGTGATATAACTGGCCTTATATGTAGGGTGAAGATGTGAAAAGCTTAATTCTTTCTAAGAACTATATTATTATTGTTTCATCTGCTAGAGATTTAAAAGACCTTTACAAAAACAGGTTTATATACCTTCATATAATTGTGCCGCGCCATGAGAAAACCAACATAGTGCGTTTGCGACCAGCATGGATCCAGACCAGCCTGCGCAGTCTGCTCAGGGTCCATACTGTTCGCTAATAGTTTCTATAATTGCAATAGGGTTTGAAAGCGAACAATATGGATACCGACCAGTCTGTGCGGATGCGCAGGCTGGACTGGATCCATGCTGGTCGCAAGCGCACTATGTTGGTTTTCTCATGGCGCGGATCAATTATAGTAAAATATATAAATCAGTAAAAAGTTTAGGGAATAAAATTTCACAATGCGTTATAAACCACCTTAAAGTTTACGCTTTTTATTCATTCTTTCTTGAAGTTCTATATTTGATCTTAAACGTGAGAACGGTTAAGCAATTATCACAAAAGATTGATATAGAATAAATGAAGTAAAAATTTACCCCTGTTATTTCTTTTGAAATTTTTAACATACACTACCCGTATTGTATATACATAAGGAACCCAATATTTTCATAAACTATCAAGTGATTTAGGTTAAAGTCTGTACAAATGTAGGTAGGATTGTAAGATGTTTACATTCTGTTAAATGTGGTCAATTTTGCACACACAAAAATAAACAAAATTTATTTAATTTTTAATTTATTTCTAACGATCAGTGGAGTTTGTAACGAAGGAAATAGAATGAATGCATCGCAGAAATTCATTAGTGGTAGGTGACTTTATAGCTTCTTTTGTATATAACGTGTGGGAAAAGTGTCTCTAAAACTTGCAGGTAGCAATCAAAGAGGGAAATATATAATATATTTTATATCTACAATTAAGTTGTGGTTTCAAGACTTTAGGGTTGCCAAACAGTGTGCATGCTGTTCGGCGGAGAGGAGGTGGAGAGACGGGAGAGGCGGTTGGGGAGGGGGTGTGGCAGAGAGGGCGGGGAATCAAGCAGAAACCCTGGTCAATACGGCTGAAGTTTGATAAATGGCTTTTTACTAAGTTCCATAAATATCCAAATATCTTATGCAGGCTGATCCGTCGCCCTTGTCCCGTAAAAATATATTACACGTAAAAATATAAATATAATATTACATGTAAAATATATTACATTTACATTATTCGAACAGATTTAGCCAAACGGCCTTCCCAAAAGACTTAAATCTTCATCTTAAATCATGCCAAATTAAGCATGACAGACTTTAGATGTTCTACTGTAGACATATACGTACCATGCAGTGTCACCTGAAAAAAATATAACATAATTATCCCTTCATCGATATAGCATACTATGATCATGCATAAAAATTGTAAAAATATTGAATTCCCTCTTTTCGTTCAACAGAATTTCGTGAGATTTTCAAGCTGTTTGACAAAGATGGCGATGGTGCAATTTCAACGAAGGAACTGGCTACTGTGATGCGGTCGTTGGGACAAAATCCCACCGAGCAAGAAATCCGGCAGATGGTGAAAATGGTCGACGCTGACAGTAATTATACATAATGTTTCTGGATTAATATATTAATACTTTAACTTTTACCCTGCTAAATTTCAATAATGAACTTGTCCATCTTTCAATTTGGACAGTACCATTAACTGTTAAAAGGGGTGCTTACCAAAAAGGTACTGACTGAATGCCGACCAATGCAGACCACGATCAGACTGCACGGATATGCAGGCTGATCTTGGCCTGCACTGGTCTCAAAGGCAGAATCACTTAGCAGGCTAAGGGTTGAAAATGACATGAATAGAATGCACTATTTACATTTAAACGATTACGAAACTGGCCTTTGCGGTACCGCCGGGCACCGTTCTAATGCACAATCGTCGAGAGCTGTCCGGCAACTCAATCAGATTGTACTGCTGCACGTCGTACCAGTAATGGGACACGGACCAATCGCTCGGAAGTTCGGTGCGCTATGCTTATTGTCAAATGTTTAGAGTCAAATACCCAATGCAAAATGCTAATTGCCAATTGATCAATGTTTGTTGCTAAATGTGAATTTCGGAACGATGAATTCCAAAAGAGCTCAAAAGATCACAATGCTGCAGAAATGAATGAATGCATCCTTTACATGGTCATTGCTCTGGGCCTTCAGTACATAACTTCTTCATTTTTCTTTTTGAAACATATTTAATAGTGCTTTGTTCGCATGACTGATATATGAAAAATATGGTTCTTGTCATTATCATAACATGACGATGACGGTGCAGGATTTTCTTAGATTTTATCATTTTGAAAGTGCTATATGACATCAGCTATGAAAGTGCTTTATGAGTTACATAGTAAATCTTTAATTTGAACTGCGGATTCTGCAAGCTAGCGTTGTATAAATACGTTTTCATATTTTGAATGAAACTATGATGCATTCCACTAAAGTTCTGTTTTTACTGAGAGGATTTGATTCAAACTTAGAATATTTGTTCCACATTATCACTCAAATCATATGACACAAGGGCCATAACTTTTGCACCAATTTTTCATCAATTATCTGCCTTTTTACTTAGAATTTCAGGTTAATGTTTTGGTGCAGTTTCACTCTATCTCAGTTATTTCTAAACGGACTTGATTCAAACTTTAAACAGTTATTCCACATCATCAACCACATCATATGACACATAACTCTGGCACCAACTATTCATGAATACTGTCCCCCTTTTACTTCAAATTTAAGATTAAATTCGGTGCATTTTCACAATATCTCTGTTATAACAGAGAGGCTTTGATTCAAACTTAAAACAGTTATTCAACATCATCACTTACATCATATTACACAAGGACAATAACTCTTGCACCACTATTTCACTAATTATCCCCCTTTTTCTTACAATTTCTCTTCGTTTCAAATAAAACTTGTAAAGCATCACGATTCGTAAGTAGACATGTATTCATTTGTGCGAGTTATGTCCCTTTTTTACTTGATCCCATAACTGAACCGTCGGAAACATTGAATTGGGCATATTCATTAGCGTGTGTCATACAATGTCGACATCATTCTAGTTCCTTTTGTAGCACAACTTTCTGTGCATGATTGTGTATTGATAATGAATTTGTTAACAGTCATTATGAAATAAATTAACGTTAATATCGTTTTTACCGTTAACGGCACAGCCATTCATGTACTGAAATCTGTATACTTAAACTTTTTGTTTGTGATTATGTTCTACCTGGTAATTTAAATAGAATAACATAGTTTCTTAGACGCTTTGTAAAAAAGAAACCCTAATACTTGTTTATCACTAGTCCTGTACAAAATAATACTAGTACAGTATAGCCAGTGCACAACGAGGGAAGGACAAGCAAGTGAACGCAGCTGGTCTGTCAGAAAAAAGTACTTTCAGTTGTTGCGATTTCGTGATTTCGTTTATAAAAGCATTCGAGTAGTATGATTACGTAAAGTAACTCTCTAGGTATGCAGTTAACAGTTCCGCAGACATACGTTTACAAAATTTTCTGTCGTTAACCCGGGGGCCTTAAAAGCTGCATATGTTTGAGCCGAAGCTTCAATGTTTATCTTGCCCTTAGTCATGTTTTAGGTTTTTTATGTGGATGTCGAGGCTCCGACCCGCTTCATCTAACCTCGTGGGTCCGAAACGCCATTTAGGGTGTAGAATATATTTATGTGAAGAAGTTATCCAGCTGACTAGCGGAAAATCGTTAGCTGTACCGAACTTCATCATAATAAGCGGATGGTTGGTCTTGAATGACACGACTAATTTTTCAGCAACTATGTTTATCAAGGACTTCAGAGGACATCATAAAATGTGCCTTTGCTGTTTGTTTGTTGTCGGAATGATTAAACCCTTAATGAAATCTGTTATTGACATAATAACATTTATGTATCGTAATATTAGAGCTACATCACATTTTATTTGTGTAAATGGCTGCGATACGTAGTTTTGAAAGTAGTTATCACCTCTGCGTGTAGACTGGTTGACAATGACTAGTTTGGTAGTCAAATGATTCAAAAGACGTGCCATGATTTAGATTTAATTGGGGGTTGTGGAATATTGTGCAAAAGAAAAACTGTTAAACATCTTGAAATACTTTTTGACTGTATCATTGGAACAATGCTATTGGATCTACTTTTACATACCTCTTCCTTTGTTAGACAGAGGTCTATATTTTTATGAAAGACCTCGTTAAACAAAAGAATTCTCGTGCAGAGGTCTAGCTGTTCTGACTCAGACCTGAGCATGTGAAAAATGTGTTAAAACAGCATCTATTAAATATGTTTCAATAACATGCTTTGTATGGTGATTTTATCATGACTAATCATGATTGCTAAATAAAATAGTCACTGGATAATAAACGGATTTTCAAGAAAAACGTTCATAATTTTATTAACATTTCTTAGTATTAAAATTGATGCACCCTGCAAGTATGCATGATTAAAATTAGAAAAACCTCCTAATTTCCACATAAAGCCGAAAGAGATGAGAAGAAGAAATATGTATCTCGAATAAAAATGATTAGTGAAAATAAAGACTAACCGCTCTACTACTGCGACAGACAAAAAGTTTTACAATTCACCATTTTCCAGCATATTCCGCCCAAAACATTATTTGCAGTTGAATAGATTTTAAAATTTGAACATTAAGCAACATAGATTTTAATAATATTTGCAAGAGATGGCTGCAGTTTCTGTCTTTTCACTTGTCCTCAATATGTTTTATAATTATGAGCATCTCTTATACTGAACAAGTAATGCTCCATATGATTTTAAACATCTGCTTTAGGGAAACGTCTTGAAAAAACTGTAAGCTGCATTTATGTTACGTTGTCACTGGTTCATTTACTTTTTATACGCCCGTCTTCTTCATGCATGGAGGGATTATGATGAAACTCGGCACAGTTGTTCACCATCATGAGACGGAGTGTCATGCGCAAGAACCAGGTCCCTAGGTCTAAGGTCAAGGTCACACTTTGAGGTCAAAGGTCAAATTCAAGAATGACTTTGTCCGGAGCATATCTTCTTCATGCATGGAGGGATTTTGAATTATCTTGGCACAATTGTTCATCATCATGAGACGGAGTGTCACGCGCAAGAACCAGGTCCCTAGGTCTAAGGTCAAGGTCACACTTAGAGGTCAAAGGATACAAGAATGAAAACTTTGTCTGGAGCATTTCTTCTTCATGCATGGAGGGATTTTGATATAACTTGGCACAAATGTTCACCACCACGAGATGGAGTGTCTTGCGCAAGAACCAGGTCCCTAGGTCTAAGGTCAAGGTCACATTTAGAGGTCAAAGGTCAGATACAAGAATGACTTTGTCCAAAGCATTTCTTCTTCATGCATGGAGGAATTTTGATGTAACTTGGCACAATTGTACACCATCATGAGACGAAGTGTCATGCGCAGGTCCCTTCTTTAAAATTAGTTCCCTTTGTTTTACTATAAATAGCTTGTATTGTAACTTTTTCATTACTAGTCGTAGGGAAAAATCGAGACCACTTTTCTGTAGTACAAAATGCATGTTACATCAAATTCTGAAGTGTATTTTGATCTATCTCTACCTTGTAAGGATTTTTGTGTGGACTGTGACGGGCGTATATTGTAACATTCTGGCACTCTTGTTTAAATGTGTGAAGTATCAAATCAACAGTTTATATAGTTTTCTAGTTATACTCAGGACGATCTTTTATTCTAAGGGGATATATTTCAAAACTTGATACTTCACTTCTTTCAAAATAGGGGACAACCTCTTACACAACTTTCGAATGGGTACCGGACAAGCTTTCTACAACCTACTTGTCCGGACATGTAGACAATCTTAACAACTTTGAAAGAAGACCATCCAAGAAACAGTCAGACCAAGTTTCATCAACTTCCACCCAAAATCCAGAAAACTAAAATATTTTTTTTGTCTTTATTTACAATATATTTACAAAAAGTTAAAATCTGAATATAACTGAAATAACTGAAAATTACTACTTTCTGTTTAAAGATTGAATTATCAATAGTGTATCGTATATTATTCAAAGTACATAATATAGGTCAATATTTTATTCAGTAAAATATAGAGTCATAATCTCTTTGGTCTTTGATATGCACATTTAAGTGTTAAATCATTATTTTAGATCATACATGATTATATAATTACAGTCATCAGAACCAAAGTATTCAGACAAAAACAGGTTGCTGTCTTCTTCACAAATTAGGACGTTAAATGGTTTCTGTACATGCTGTACATAAAAAGGCAGAGTTTTTCCGGTATTTGGCAATACAATGCTCAATCGCTCCCTGTTAGTAGGACAGCAAAAAACAACAGTACCATTGCTGGTCACTGCCAGTCCCCTTGGAAATTGGATGCCCTCGAATTTCTTCGTTACCTGTAGATGTCCGTCTATTGTTAGATTATAGGCTGCGTTTTTATCCCAGTCTGAAATGATAATATTTGTATCATCTATCACAGCTATAAACCTCGGATACTGGAGTAGGCTCGTATCTTTGACTTCATGTAGAATATCGCCTTTCATGTTCAGTATCTGAACAGCTGGGGGACGGCCATAAGTTAAAGCAATGACACCATTACGATGATCTATTCCTCTGCAGTTATTCCTAACTTCCAGACTGTAACTTTTAAACAGTCCATTTTTGGTATTCACAAAAAAGATGTTACCTTCATTTGGTAGCGTTGCTGCAATCGATTCAGAATTGATGACACTTACATCCCATGGTTTACCAGGTGTTTGATACCTTGAAGTGATTGTATTGTCTCTTACATTGAGAATCTTCAGAGACGTGTTGTGATGGTCTGCAAGTAGAATTTCATCTGAAGAAAGCCTTGCTAATCCTGTTATCCAACAGGTATTTGATTCATTTGTAGTTTTCACGTGGAATTTCTTGACATAATGAGGCTTCATGTCAGCAATATCTTTCTGATTTTGAGCCTTGGATTTTAGCATCTGTCGTGTAATGGTCCCTATAGAAATGTGGCTCTTTCTCAGCGTATCCATGTCTTTTGATCGTTCAAACTTGTAGATGTTCATTTGACTTTTTGAAGCAATGTCCTTTGTTATTCTTTGACATGCATGAAGTTTGGTCTGTGCAAGTTTTGCTGTTATAAACAACTGATTTATTTTGTCTGCATATTGATCAAGATTTCTGTGAAATTCAGTCATTTCGTTTTCGATGGATTTACATTCATTTAGAAAGTGACTTTGTTCAGAAACATCTTTAGCGTTTAGCGTTTCAACTTCCCGTATAAGTTCTGTTTCAACTGTGTCCAGGTAACTGTTCATTTCTTCACGAAAGGATTTGATTTCTGCAGTTATTTTGACCTTTACGTCATCAGCCACTTTCAGATTTTTCTTTATTTCATATTTTGAAGCCTTGATTTTCTTCTGAAGCTCTTCTATCTCTTTTTTGATATTTTGAAGTTCCTCACAGTTGCCATAGTTACCGGATACATCAGAAACCAAATGAACATTGCAAGATGTATGCGTTAGCACCATACAATCGCCACATCCCACCGAGTTGTGTCTTTGACAGTAGAACTTCACAATCTTGGTTTTGTGGACAGCACACAGTTCAGAACAGAGGTCAGTCTGAATCTGGACTCTTGGCATTTCATCTTTCAATTTGATCACGTGATTCTTGGTAACTGACTGTTTACGATGAACTCTCAGACATGAAGAACAAAAATATTCATTACATGTTTCACAATATTCTTCAGCTGGTACATCATCATCGTCACTATGGCACGGCTGACACAAAATATTTTCTTTTCCAGTCTGACTAGATTTTATACGTCCTGATACTTCCATGTTTTTGTTAACTTGATTCAGTCATGTTCTTTATCCTGCCATACAGTATATAACACAATCTTAGCTAAAGTAGTAGATCTATTTTTGTTTGCTTAAATCGAATTCATAGTCCAAAGTTAACAGGTACGAACCAGGAAGTACAATTGACGTACGGGTCACATACGGTGAGACTACACAATCATTTATATACTTACAAGTTAGGTTAAATTTGCCGAAGTGTACATAATGGTATGTATAACCGCGTTTTAAGTAAGGTAACGCTTCTTTCGATATCTGTAAACATTCACAAGATCAGACATATATTCCATCCCTGACAAAATAATATCTGGCCAACCGTGACATTTTGAGCGGTATACAACCACTAATATTTAGTCTTTGAGGAGTGTATTTGATTAATTCTACAATTTAAGTAGTGATATACAGTACTGGGTTTTAAATGATACCCTCGCTTAAGGAGGTAGGTTACCTTGTTACAAGGGTAAATTCAAATTAGTTGAACCGCAGCACATTTTTGTATTTCGTGTAATATGAAGTTTTAACTGCTATAATCTCAATTTCGTTTGTCTCTGTCCCTTCAAGTTCAATTTTTATCCAGGTTTGAAGAGCATGACCCTCCAAAGGTATTTCATATTGAAAGAAGAAGGAAAATACGGATATTTAACACTTTTCAGTGTATTTTAGTTTCATTGATATCCGTAGAAGTCTGCATAATTGATAATTTTACTAGTATGCACGTTATCTTTTAATAAAAGCTTAAAATGTATATGTCGCGGGGCTCGTGTTTCCATGGTAACGCATTTTCTCTCATTTTTAAACAACTATGTATAAAAATAGGGGTTTTCGACGGCTTCAGTGCCATTCTGTTAATGACCAACATGGCATATTTGGGTAATATTATTAGCAAAATACCAAGAACTTTACATGGTACCTTATTTTTCATTAAGTTTAAAGTAACCATGGCAACAGATATGTTTAAAATAGCTTATATCTTGCTTTTTGTCGTAGTTTCTTATAAAAAATATTGAATAAGATTATCTTTCTAGTTAATGTAGCTATAAAACATATTATTTCTAACGTAAGTTATATTTTCGTGTTATTTGCATTTATTCAAACAAATTTCACAGCTTAGAATACTTACAGCAGTACCCCTTGTCTGGCATTTTTCATGGAAAAGTCGTTCAGCATGCTGCTATTATTCTCATGGATATTGTTGAAATGAAAATAAAAAGCCGAAGCTGTGTTTCTTAAATAGACCAGTGTCAAAGCTTTTGAATTTTACATTTAGATACATAGGTCACGGGCTTCGTTTCCATGGTAACATCAATTCAATTCAAGAAACCACATTTTTCTACCGAAATTTGAACAATTTTAGATGTTAGTTTTAGTATAAAAGTAACAAATTATCAACGGAACCTGAAAAATAGGTATTACAAATCAAACTGCTAGATTTTTATTTGAAAATGGCCGTAACAAGTAACTTTTCACCCAACTATATACCAAATAACATTGGTTACCATCATCCATGTTCTTACATTCCGCATAATATTTCAATATAACTACATAAAAGAAGCAAAATATTGATTTTTATTCAGCGCAAAAGACTCATAAAAATATTTCAGCAAATAATGGTTATTTGAAAATAGTTAAAATATAAAAAAAATGCACAGAATTACGTACTTTCAAGACAAAAACTATTAATTTTGCGCGGTAACTGACACGTAACGTCATGACGTCAGTGACGTCATTTTAAGGCAACATTGTTTTGAAGCGTTTCTGCGGCAATTTATTCATTATTTCTGAATTATTAAACCATAAAGCATCAGATCGAAGACAGGTTCATGATTTGTTTTCAGAAGAATGAATATACAAACACATTTAGTTTGTCGTAAACGTCGCGTTAGCTTCCGGTTGGACATGCGCACATACAAATATGAAGGTAACCTACCTCCTTAACTTAAACATCGGTTTAAAACAACGGCGTAATCGTTACAGTTCCGTCATTTTGTACACATAATACAGCATAGCATTTTTATTTACAGTCGTGATATGTACATAACAATATATTACCTATATATCGCTATTGAACGACATGAGAGGAATTATTGCCATTGAGCCATTTTGTGAAATAGCACTCAAACTATGGTCATACATAGGTTTCTTCAAAGGAATGTCACTTCGTAGGTTTCGTGCACCAGGGGAGGCTGTGACCGTGATATAGACAATGATGTGATGTGCCAGTAGTCTGGCTTTACTTTTGATGAGTCAGATAGATCATTTGAGCCGTGCCATGGGAAAACCAACATAGTGGGTGTGCGACCAGCATGGATCCAGATCAGCCTGCGCATCCGCGCAGTCTGGTCAGGATCCATGCTGTTCGCTAACAGTTTCTCCAATTCCAATAGGCTTTAAAAGCGAACAGTATGGAGCCTGACCAGACTGCGCGGATGCGCAGGCTGGACTGGATCCATGCTGGTCGCACACCCACTATGTTGGTTTTCCCATGGCGCGGCTCATTTATAGATGACTTTGAGGAGTCAGATAGATCATTTAGATTACTTTGATGAGTCAGATAGATCAATGAAAAGACAGGAGCAAGTAAATGAGCCGTTTGGAATCCCACGATAGGTCAATGATGACCAAATGAGATTGATACCTGTCTCAGTCCGATATCCTCAGTATTTTGTTATATTGTGGCCGTCCATGACATAAAGTTTACTCAAATGCTGGTGATATGGATCTAAATCAAGCATCGTTACACTGTGGCAATCCAGGATATAATATATCATGATAATATATCATAAGTTGTAGATTCAGATAGGAATATCCGGTTCGAGTGTTACTTGTTACGGCAGAGCCACAGTAACATCGAGAGCCGGGTATCTCGATCTGCATCTACAACCAATGATAAGTATTTTTCAGGAATTCGCATTTCATACGTTATTGAATAAATAAAGATTTCAAAAATAATAACAGGAAGCATGATATAACCTTGTTTGCATGTGGGTGATGCAGACCTCATCGAGTACTTTTCACACGATAAATTCCGAAATCGAGTTTTAATCCAAAATTTGGCATAAATACTTCCTTTCATTGAAAAAAAAAACTAAAATGTCTCAAAAAACTAAAATAATTCATTTTAAGCAGGCATTTCCAAACCTGATTTCTCGATTTTTGGTCAAATCAATAGTTAAATATTTATGGCAAACGCAGATTATTTTCTTGAAAATTAAAACTAGTTTTACCTACTTAATATGACCTTATCCATTGATCAAGAGACTTTGTTTATACGAGGACTGCATCATTCGTAAGAAAAATGAGTTACATTAGGCTTCCAGCCGTTTAATGTTTATGTGTTCTTCGGTCAGAATTTAGCATAAAGAAATTCATGAGAGTAAAATTCTGAGACGGACCTGTACTTAAAAGCTTGTACTATCGAACAAAATAAAGCATCATTGTGGCCAAATGCCGAGGTGATATCGAACAAAAAGCAAACACCATTTCACTTTGGTCGTGAATGACCTGTAATATAACTTAACGCAGGTTATATTGAACAAAAATAAACTGGTCCTTCCTTTTTTATTTGCCGAAAGTTGTAAGTTTATTCCTCAGTTTTGAAAAATCAGAGTTGAATCAAATTCTGCATTAAAGTCGGACGCTCGTGATTTCTCCCTTCTCTGTCCAATCTCGAATATGTTATTATAATAAAATTTAATCCGATGTCATCGAATTAAAAGAGGGATTCCGACACCGTTCTTCTACTTCTGAACATGTTTTCTTCTCAATTACTTTAAACACTTTGGTTATATAAGAATGGTTTTCTAAAAAGACAAGAGAAGCAAAACAGGGATTCAAGCCCTAACTGTTTGTCAATTTGGCTATTATTGTTGTCTTTTTAGATGATGGTGAGGTAGACTTTGATGAATTTATGAAGCTCATTGCACGTAAACTCCAGAGTGTGGATATAGAGGAGGAGATTTTAGAAGCGTTCCGAGTGTTCGATAAAGATGGCAACGGTTCCATTTCGAAAGATGAATTGCGATTCGCTATAACAACACTGGGTGAAAAGGTCAAAGAGAATGAACTTGATGACCTCATGAGAGCGGCAGATCTGAATGGAGATGGACAAATTAACTATAGTGGTATGGTCCTTTCAAGCATTTTCCTTTTCACTCATGCAAAATGAAAAAAGCGGAGAGGTTGCCTAATAGGTTCAACCCTAAACTTCATTGGGTATCGAATGCATCTTCTCATATGACGCTATTATTCTCAGGAAGCCGACTGGAGTGTGATTCAGATAAATATATAAGTTAAATTACAATCGAACTAAAATAAACCCGCATACTTTTATGGCAAAATGTATTACATGCATGAGAATGCTTTCAACAGTTAACAATTCTGAAGTATCAAGTCCACTGTAAATTTTGTGTGTAACAACTGCTATAAAGAGTCACTAACACTTTCAAAATGTAAAGGTCCTGTTATGGCCTCTATTATTCCGTGTTCTAAGTAAAATGTTTTAGTTCAGCTAGTGATTATCAGATTAGTTAATTGAGCCGCACCATTCGCTAATGGTTCCTCTAATTCCAATAGGCTTTGAAAGCGAACAGCATGGATCCTGGTCTGGATCCATGCTGGTCGCAAAGACAGTATGTTGGTTTTCTCATGGCGCGGCTCAATTTATTACTGATTGTCAGCAGAAGTAGCTTTTTTAATCTTATGAGTATCATAACTTCAACTCAGGCCATTTGCGAGCTGTTCGCATCATTTCATTTCTATGCACGTTACACGATAACAAAGTGAAACAATATTAATGGCATAACTATTTCTTACATCGATTTTAAACACAATACAATGTCTTATATTTAATATATGTCCACGAATGAAAATATCTGTTATCTTAGATATATTAAATGAATTATTGAAGATATGAACCATTGTATGTCTCTTTTTACTTTCAGAATTTGCAAAGATGATTGCTCCATAAAAAGAACGTTCTACGATTAAAACTACTGAATGCGTTTTTATTGGTTTAATAAACGTTTAGAGGTCGGCCATGTTTGTCTGTAAATACTAAATTGGTATATTTTACTACTAATGAACCCCGCTTCTATATGTGTTCAATTTCATTTTTCTTATCTGAATAAATTAAGGAGCATTTATTGAAATATATTGATATATACGATGATTCTGTTTGTTTTTGTTTGTTTTGGATCATAACGCCGTTTTACAACCGTATTCCAGTTATGTAACGGCAACAGTTAACCTAAGCCTTCCTGGATTCTGTACCAGTACTAACCTGTTCTCCGCAAGTAACTGCCAACTTCCCCACTTGAATCAGAGGTGGTGATCGAATGATTTTAGACAAAATGTCTTTTATCACATCGCCAGGGAGAACATACGCACCGCCCAGGGATCGAACTATATAATAAATGAAATAATGAAATAATCAATAAATTATCAGACATCTAAGATAATGCTTATTTTTCATTGAATGTGACACTTTGCTTTTTTGTAAACGAATAAAACAGAGGAGTTTTCTTCGTTGAGATTTCTTTCTGTAACTTGAAATTGTTCATGAAACATATTGGCAGTTACAAATGGATCAATAACAGGGATGCCTAGAACAAGCTAAAGGTCATGTTTAATGTTTGGACTTTGGAATTAAATCCAGACATTTCATAAAGATTATTCTATAGCCGTTTAGGAATGGCTTATTGGAATTGAAAGTTTCTGATAATTACTTTTGGACAAGAATATAAGTGACATAAGTGTTTTTCTCTAGATTTTGTATTACTCACACCCCTTTGTTTGTGACCTGTCCCTAGTTTTAATAGCATCACATATATCTGAATTTATCCACTATTTGACATATGTTTTCATACGTTTGTTCAAAATTTCACTAGGTTAAATATATGTGATCAAGGATCATGAGTGAGAGCCACTTAATCATGTATTAGTTATCTTCTATAAAATGTTCTGTACCACTAATGGGCACATCCAGCGGCCGTGATGGCACTGGAGATGTAGATCATACCTCTGTCCCGGCGTTGCAAATTTCTCCTCCCGTAAATCCCTCCCCCGTTTTGGCCTAGGTTACTAGGTATCAGATGAATTAATGATATTCTCAGATATGGATTGTATAAATAGTTTGTTTAGCAACAAACTTTGAACTTCAGGCATTTGCTACATTGTTTATTCTAGCATGGATCATGATTAAGTCTGCTTCAATCACCTGCTATAAAAGATTTGTGTGTTTTATATGGAATATAGTTCATGTTTTTTCTGTTTGGAAATGGTCGATTCGTTCGTTCGGTCTGGTCTTGTATTGGCACTGTTCATTTCATCATCCACAGCAGCATTAATTACGGAAATTTCAATGTCACTCTTTGGATTATTCTTATTTTGATCGTGTTCAGGGATCTGCACTTTTAAAATGAAGAGCTGGAACTTGATGTCTTTCATTTATCTGAAGACACTTCCCTTAAGACTGTTGATTTCACTAGTAAGAATTAAAAGGTAAGGAAAGATTTCCCGTAAGTAAAGAGCACAGCAAACATGTTCAGATCCATGCATCGCAAAGTAGGCCCGAAACAAAGAGAAACTGTAGCTAAAATATATAGAAGACGGGTAGCTTCAAAATATATATTGAAAAGCTCATCGACACAACAAAAACATATAAACATAATATATGGCATGCGTAAAATACTTTATATAGTCAGTGCAATATTAATAATTAATAAATGAATAAATAGGAACAAATAAACAAGTTCATGTAAAGATGCGAGAAAATCAAAATAAACATAAGCATAACACAATGTATGAATGTTAAGATGCGAGAGTATATTCAAAACACGAATGTACATAAATAGACTAAGATCTAAGCCACATCTGGTCTAACATTAGATTGTCTAAAGGCCTTAGTGATTTATAAGTTTCGTTGGTGTATTCTTATTTGTTGAGTTTAATAATCCAATGAATTTAAAAACACTTGGAATTTCATAGAAGTATGTACTAATATATTGTTAATTTAATTCGGCATAGAGATGTGTACTGTGATAACAATTCAGACTGGAACTTTCCTTCATTTTAAATGCTGCATTAGTCTTGGGCAGATCTAATTTATAAAGTGTTGTCCTCTGATACATTTTTCATTTCGTTTCAGTAAGGCGTAATAAGAATGGATTTTTCAACTACTTGATGTTACAAGTTATATATAATGATGTTAATAATATTATAAAAATGTTCCAACACGTATTGTATTTCGATCAGTTGAGTTGTCTATATACACATGGTATATCATGAAGTATGTTCGTTGTTCAATTATATATATAAATGCTCTGAAAAGTGTGTTATAAAGGTTGAAATATTATGACTGTACATGTGAATAATCTGTTGCATTCAATTGTTTTATATTTAATAAATAATCAAGGCCTTTGAGTGGTTTATCGTCTGATTTACCACGGTTCAGAGTTCAGATGTGTAGGAATTGAACCATGAGGGCGTTGGTTAAATACTGAAGCATCTGAACGATGAACCGTGGTAAATTAGACGATAAATCACAAGCAGATATTGATTGTTTTCATTCTGACATGCTCATTGAAATATTCTAATAAATATTATGCTGAACTTCATTTACCCGAGGAGTAATGTATCGGACGTCATGCGGCAATTTGACGTCATAATTGACGAGTCATGCGAGTCATGTTAGAACGTATTGTATTATATGTATCATATTTTTGATAGCTATCCTTAATGGAGGAAATAAAGAATCTATATATCAATAAAGCTACACTTTAGAATGAAGTGGTTCTCGTCTTTCAAATCATTTAGATCACTAAAAACGCATTTTCTTTCCTGTCTCGGTATGGTGCTAACATAATGTTTAGCTTTCTGAATCAAAAAGCCTGAGAAAGTCTTATATTAAGAATAGCACCCCAGCACGCAAGCCTATATGGGACCCATATGGGCTATATCTGGGCAAATTTACCATATGGGTCCCACATGGGACCCTTATTGTAAGTATTGGTCGATACTGGACCCATATGGGACCCATATACAATGTCTCAGGGATGTAAATTACAAATGTATTCATTTTAAGTTTACAAGTGGTGTCACCAGTATAGATATTCATATTTTAAGTTTTCTTCGAATATTTGTACGTTTTTAGGTATCAATGTGTCCAAGAAGGGTCCCATCTGGGTCCCATATTGTAAGTATTTGCCCACATTGGACCCATATGGGACCCATATACAATAACTCAGCGATGTGATATACCAGTTCATTCATTTTATGTTTATAAGTGGTGTCATTAGCCTAAAATTTAAACTAGTTTCTTATGTTTTCTTTGAATGCTTGTATGTTTTCTTTGGTCTCAAAAGAAACACGTTTCCAAGACTGGTCCCATCTGGGTCCCATATTGTAAGTATTTGCCCACATCGGACCCATATTGGACCCATGTTTAATGTCTCAGTGAAGTGATACATAACTTCTTGATTTTAACACTATAATTAATTAAGTGTTGTCACTAGTATAACAATTTTTAGCTCATCTGATTTTTTGAAAAAAAATGATGAGTTATTGTCATCACTTGAGCGGTTGTCGGCGTCGGCGTCGGCGTCGGTGTCGGCGTCGGCGTCTGCGTCGGCGTTGCCTGGTTAAGTTTTATGTTTAGGTCAGCTTTTCTCCTAAACTATCAAAGCTATTGCTTTGAAACTTGGAATACTTGTTCACCATCATAAGCTGACCCTGTATAGCAAGAAACATAACTCCATCTTGCTTTTTGCAAGATTTATGGCCCCTTTTGTACTTAGAAAATATCAGATTTCTTGGTTAAGTTTTATGTTTAGGTCAACTTTTCTCCTAAACTATCAAAGCTATTGCTTTGAAACTTGGAATACTTGTTCACCATCATAAGCAGACCCTGTACATCAAGAAACATAACTCCATCTTGCTTTTTGCAAGATTTATTGCCCCTTTTGGACTTAGAAAATCAGTTTTCTTGGTTAAGTTTTATGTTTAGGTCAGCTTTTATCCTAAACTATCAAAGCTATTGCTTTAAAACTTGCAATACTTGTTCACCATCATAAGCTGACTCTGTATAGCAAGAAACATAACTCTGTCCTGCTTTTTGCAAGATTTATGGCCCCTTTTGGACTTAGAAAATATCAGATTTCTTGGTTAAGTTTTATGTTTAGGTCAACTTTTTCTCTTAAACTATCAAAGCTATTGCTTTGAAACTTGCAACACTTGTTCACCATCATAAGCTGACCCTGTACAGCAAGCAACATAACTCCATCCTGCTTTTTGCAATAATTATTGCCCCTTTTGGACTTAGAAAATCATTTTCTTGGTTGAGTATTATGTTTAAGTCAACTTTTCTCATAAACTATCAAAGCTATTGCTTTAAAACTTGCAACAGTTTTTCACCATCATAAGTGGACACTGTACATCAAGAAACATAACTCTATCCTGCTTTTTGCAAGAATGATGGCCCTTTTTAGACTTAGAAAATCATGGGTAGGACAATATTTCTATTACACAAAAAAAATCAGATGAGCGTCAGCACCCGCAAGGCGGTGCTCTTGTTTTCTATGTTTTCTTTGAATTCTAGCTAATACATTTCTCTGTTTTCAAAAATATGTTTCCCAGACGGGTCCCATATGGGTCCCATCCCAGTGACATCTGTGACCAGAAAAAGACGTCTTTTTATGTTGTTTTACCTACAAAATTAAAGCCGAGATAAAAACGTCTCTGTCTATGCGAAAATGCAAGTTTTCGTTCTTCTTAGGTGCAATAACATTTACAACATAAACTGTTAGGAAAAAATCTATAAATTTAGACATACCGGTATGTTGGATCGAAAGTTCGATAATTTCCTTACTTCATAATATTTTAAAAATAAAATGTATTTACTAGAGTTACAAAATCATTTGAAAATATTCCTTATTAAAATTGGACTAATTATTTTTAACAATAACACTCATTCATTTAAAAATATTAAGGAAAGCGCGATACTGGAATTCATTGGAAACATTTATAATACATGTTTGTAACCATGGTAACTAAGGGTCCGTCTCTCTCTACACATGTTATCAATTAGTTTCGCCAATGGTTTACACACTATTCAGTTCATTTGATAGATGATTAAGCTGCAATACAGAACAAGTTTATTCATTAGGAACAGAAGGATGATGCAGAAAAAGTGAGTATAATTCTTTAAACATTATAATAATTATATAATAATTCGTCACTGACGTATTGGTAAAATACCTATTTTAACATTATTAGCTTTTTTTCTTAAATCTGCATTTCTCTTAAAAATATCTCATACTTCAAAGTCAGAGAGGATATCTCAGAAAATGTTGATAACAGTTTTAACCGGTGTAAATGCTTCCATTAACTGTTTCATCAGTACTTTATTTATCAAAACTGTTTTTGCATTTTTATTCATTTTACGGGAAAGTGATGAATGATGATTATAAGTCACTCGAATTTAATATATTTCAGGTGATGCCCGGTCCAGTGGTTTTGCCGTGATGAAGATTTTGAGAAATAAGCTATTTAAGGTATTAAATTACGACTCACTTAATTATTGGATTACTTATTGGACTTACTATATATTCTACTTAGATAAAATACGATCACAGATCTACGTTCAAAGTTTAAAAAGCATTTCTTTATACTTTCATACCCTTTTTCTTGTTCTGTACAAATCTGTCTTCCAGATGCGTGCTTTGTTAAAGTTTTATTTGTCATTTATTTTCTTAAAAACATGTAAAATACTTACAAATATGCCATGCTATTTTGCAAATAGTTATGATTTTTATGGACATGTGCTCAGACTGACATTATTTTTCTACTTTACAGAGTGCCTTTACAAAGAATCTGCGATGAAGTGATTTGGAAATGCAATAGATCAAGAGAAGAAAAACAAAACAGTCCATAGTGATCCGGAAACAAATACAGCTACAATATTTCGGACAGTTGACAGTATCAATAAAACAATAAGACCCATACAATTCCAGAACGCCCCTAAACGCCCATATTATATAATATACGACATGGGACCCAGAAAGGTCCCACATGGGTTATAAGATCTGGGACCCATAAGGGACCCACATTGGTCCCATATAGTATATCCCATATGGGACCCATGCCAAAATGGTTTGCAAAACCCATCTGGGTCCCATGTGGGTAGCCCATATAGGTCCCACATGGGAAACAATATGGGCCCCACATGGGTCCCATGTATGTTTGCGTGCTGGGACGTCTGTAGTTTTTTAGTTTAATTAACAATCGTTAATTCAAAAGAACGAACACATCTGGATAACTGTATTTTTACCATCATTGTTTTTGGGTTTTTTCACATCTGTTACTTTAATCAATTTCCTTTGATAATTGTTTATAAAGTTTGTTTGCGGATCAGCTGAAACATTGTGATTAGCATCTTACTAGAGTTGTTTTTACTCTAATTCGCCCAGTTACATATGTAATTGCTATTTTTTGCTACTTTCTGTTTAAAGATAAACACTTCCCATTTGAAATATCATTAGTGTATCGTGTATTATTCAATGTACATATTATAGGTCAATATTTATACAGTAAAAGGTAGAGTCATCATCTCTTTAATCTAAGTGTAGAATGAATAGTTTTACATTTTTATTTTAGATCATACATTTTTATATAATTACAGTCACCAGAACCACAGTCTTCAGACAAAAACAGGTTGCTCTCTTCTTCACAAATTAGTATGTTAAATGGTTTCTGTACATGCTGTACATAAAAAGGCAGAGTTTTCCCGGTATTTGGTAATACAATGCTCAATCGTCCACTGTTTTTGGGACAGCAAAAAACATCAGTTCCATTGCTGGTCACTGCCAGTCCCCTTATAGATTGGAGCCTCTCGAATTTCTTAGTTACCTGTAGATGTCCGTCTATTGTTAGATGATAGGCTGCGCTTTTATAACTGTCTGAAATGATAATATTTGTATCATCTATCACAGCTATAAACTCCGGATACTGGAGTAGGCTCGTATCTTTGACTTCATGTAGAATATCACCTTTCATGTTCAGTATCTGAACAGCTGGGGGATGGCCATAAGCTAAACCAATGACACCATTACGATGATCAATTCCTCTGCAGTTATTCCTTACTTTCAGACTGTGGCTTTCAGACAGTCCATTTTTGGTATTCACAAACAAGATGTTGCCTTCACTTGGTAGCGTTGCTGCAATCGTTTCAGTATTAATGACACTAACATCCCATGGTGAACCAACTGTTTGATACCTTGAAATGATTGCATTGTCTCTTACATTGAGAATCTTCAGAGACTGGTTGTTATAGTCTGCAAGTAGAATTTCATCAGAAGAAAGCCTTGCTAATCCTGTTATCCAACAGACAGCTGATTCATTTGTAGCTTTCACGTCGAATTTCTTGACATAATGAGCCTTCATGTCAGCTATATCTTTCTGAATTTGAGCCTTGGATTTTGACATCTGTCTTGTAATGGTTCCGATAGAAATGTGGCTCTTTTTCAGCGTATCCATGTCTTTTGATCGTTCAAATTTGTAGATGTTCATTTGACTTTTTGAAGCAATGTCCTTTGTTATTTTTTGACATGCATGAAGTTTGGTCTGTGCAAGTTTAGCTGTTACGAACAACTGATTTATTTTGTCTGCATATTGATCAAGATTTCTTTGAAATTCACTCATTTCGTTTTCGATCGATTTACATTCATTTAGAAACTGACTTTGTTCAGAAACATCTTTAGCGTTTATCATTTCAACTTCTCGTATAAGTTCTGTTTCAACTGTGTCCAGGTAACTGTTCATTTCTTCACGAAAGGATTTGATTTCTGCAATTATTTTGACTTTTACATCATCAGCCACTTTCAGATTTTTCTGTATTTCATATTTTGAAGCCTTGATTTTCTTTTGAAGCTCTTCTATCTCTTTTTTGATATTGTGAAGTTCTTCACAGTTGCCATAGTTACCGGATACATCAGAAACCAACTGAACACTGCAAGATTTATGCGTTAGCACCATACAATCGCAACATCCCACTGAGTTGTGTCTTTGACAGTAGAACTTCACTATCTCGGTTTTGTGGACAGCACAGAGTTCAGAACAGCGGTCAGTCTGAATCTGGACTCTAGGCATTTCATCTTTCAATTTGATCACGTGATTCTTGGTAACTGACTGTTTACGATGAACTCTCAGACATGAAGAGCAAAAATATTCATTACATGTTTCACAATATCCTTCAGCTGGTACATCATCATCGTCACTATGGCACGGTTGACACAAAATATTTTCTTTTCCAGTCTGTGTACGTCCTGATACTTCCATGTTTTTGTTAACTTAAATAAGTCATGTTCTTTATCCTGCCATACAGAATATACACTTAAAATCTTAGCTGACTCATTAAAGATTAAGTAGATCTATATTTGTTTGCTTAAATCGAATGTATAGTCCAAAGTTTACAGATACGAACCAGGAAGTTATTGACGTTACGGGTCACATACGGTTAGACTACACAATCATTTTTATACCTTCAAGTATGATAAGGTTAAAATGGTATGTTATAACCGCGTTTTAAGTAAGGTTACACTTCTTTCGCTATCTGTAAACATTCACAAGATCAGACATATAATTAACAAATATTCCATCCGTGACAAAATAATATCTGGCCACTTTTTTATTTACAGTCGTAATCTGTATATAACAATATATATTACCTATATATCGCTGTTAAAGGATATGAAAGGAATTTTTGCCATGGAGCCATTTTGTGAAATAGCACTCAAACTATGGCCATACAGATGTGCTATATGCTGTTTCTTCAAAGAAATGTCATTTTGTAGGTTTCGTGCTCCAGGGAAGGCTATGACCGTGATATAGACAATTGTGTGATGTGCCAGTAGTCTGACTTTACTTTTGATGAGTCAGATAGGTCATTTAGATGACTTTGGTGAGTCATATAGATCATTTAGATGACCTTGATGAGTCAGATAGATCAATGAAAAGACAGGAGCAAGTAAACGAGCCTTTTGGAATCCCACGACAGGTCAATGATGACTACATGAGATTGATAACTGTCTTCGTTCGATATCCTCAGTATTTTAATATATTGTGGCCGTCCATGACAGTTTACTCAAATGCTGGTGATGTGGATCTAAATCAAGCATCGTTACACTGTGGCAATCCAGGATCTTTGATATCATGATAATCTATCGTAAGTTGCAGATTCAGATGGGAATATCCAGTTCGAGTGTTACTTGTTACGGCAGACCCACAGTTACCCCGACAGCCGGATATCTCGATCTGCATCTACAACTAATGATAGAGTATTTTTTCTGGAATTCGCATTTCATACGTTATTGAATAAATAAAGATTTTTAAAAAAATAACAGGAAGCATGATATGTGGGTGATGCAGACCTGATCGAGTACTTTTCACACGATAAATTCCGAAATAGAGTTTTAATCCAAAATGTGGCATAAATACTTCGTTTCATTGAAAAAAAAATTAAAATGTCTCAAAAAAGTTAAAAGAATTCATTTTAAGCAGGCATTACCAAACTTGATTTCTCGTTCTTCGGTCAAATCAATAGTTAAATATTTATGGCAAACGCAGATTATTTTCTTGAAAATTAAAATTAGTTTTACCTACTTAATATGACCTTATCTATTGATCAAGGGACTTCGTTTATACGAGGACTATATCATTCGTAAGCAAAATGAGTTACATTAGGCTTCCAGCCGTTTAATGTTTATGTTTTCTTCGATCAGAATTGAGCATAAAGAAATTCTTGAGAGTAAAATTCTGAGACGTATCTGTACTTAAAAGCTTGTTTATCAAACAAAATAAAGCATCATTGTGACCTAATGACGAAGTGATATCGAACAAAAAGCAAACATCTTTTCACTTTGGCCGTTAATGACTTGTAATATAACTTAACGCAGGTTATATTGAACAAAAATAAACTGGCCCTACCTTTTTTTATTTGCCGAAAGTTGTAAGTATATTCTTCATATTGAAAAATCAGAGTTTAATCAAATTCTACATTACAGTCGGACGCTCGTGATTTCTCCCTTCTTCCCAAATACTATTGGGTTCTTGACCTCCTATCATAGTCTGGGTTCTTACTCAGAACATTGCGTTCCGTTTAAGTTCCACGACGATAGGAACTCGACATCTGGTGGTATTTAGGTAAAATCTTAATGTATGGTATTCACCTCAGGCATTGTTTGTTGTGAATCGCCATTCTACAAGATCCCATCCACGAATTGTTTTCCAATCAGTCGGCAAGGAAGCCCATAGAAAAATTATATTATATTTAATATACTGAGCTAGACTGTGCACGCTACAATATGATTATCAAACACTTGACGGAGTCCTGTTTGTGAAGCATCCACTTTCATGAACATAACATTTTAGACTGGCCAAATGGGAATACTAGTAACAATTAAATAGTTATTATTCTTTCTCTCTATCTTTGGATAATGTCAGCCCCTCTCGTGAGTGTTAAAGGTAGGAACTAAGTGCACGTCGGATTATGAGTAAATACGTGAGAGAGAGAGAGATAAAACCTGACAGCTAAAACATGTCAGGATAAGTGAGACTGGAAAAGTGTTCTAGTCATGAGTGAGAAAAAGTGAAAGGATAAAAGGTTAAAACACAGAGTGCTAGACTGATGGCGCCCGCTTGAACCGATCAAGATCGAGTAGGGTGGCAATGTGACTTGGGAGTTGGTTCCAAAGTACAATGCTGTGAGGAAAGAAGGAGTGCTTGTGGTAGTCAGAGGAAAGTATAGATAGAGAGTGCATATGTGTCTTGTTAATCTATGAGGGACTTGGATATATGGCGGGGGATTAACTGCAACTAGGTTACAGTATATTTTGTAGAACATGATGAGTCTGCAGTCTAGTGTGCGATGTTTAAGGGATCGCCAGCCCAGGTCTTCCTGTGTGCCTGTTACACTCTAAACTAGTCCCTCACGTCTCAGGACCATTTCTAGCTTATTAATGTTGAATTTAGAGTAAGGGCTCTCGATAGTTGACGCATGTTCAACCTATGGTCGGACCAGGGACTTGTATGCTAGTTCGCTGACTTTTTTTATTTTTCGTTGTTAATCCCTTTTAATGATACCAAGAGATCTGTTTGCGTTGGAAGTTACCCTAGATATGTGTGTGTTTAACTTAAGGTCAGCGGATAGATCTAGTCCGAGATATTTAGCATTAGATACAGATTTCAGAATTTGGCCAGATATTGGTGTTTAATCACAGTTTTGTTTTTGGTTATATAAATAATTTGGCACTAAGTCTTTGAACAAAGGACTGAACTCCATGCTTCTCCAAGAGTACCATGTTATTTAAATCATATTGAAGTGTTAAAGGGTCTGAGGAGAAGTTGGTGGTAAGGTACACAGCAATGTCATCAGTAGATAATTTGACCTGAGCCTTTAACACTGAGGAAGGTAGCTTGTTGATGTAGAGCAGGAAACAAAGGGGGCCTAGGCACTTCGGAAGAACGGTCACCATCCTCAACTACTGTCCGTATGTGTTAGGCCAATGAGAAAAGATCGAATCCAGTTTAGGATTTGAGGACAAGCACCATGTTCTTGAAGAGTGTATAGAGTTTTAGATGGTTCACTTTATCAGAAGCTTTAGAAAAATCAAGGAGTATAAGATCTGTTTGTCTATCAGAGGAGAGGTTAAATTGTTCACAAGGTAATCATTTAATTCAATGAGCTGTTCTCGCTTGTCCGTCTTTCTCTGAAGCCATGTTGTAGATTATAGAGTATGTTGTGGTCGGTAAAGTGAAAAGACAGTTGAGAGGCAACTATATCTGTTCAAGGGTTTTACAGAGAATGCATGTAAGGGAAATAGGGCGATAGTTTGCTGGATCACTGGTATCTTTTTTTTGTAAACTGGACTACACTGGTCCAGTCATAGGGAATGTTGCCGGTGATCAAGGGACTTTTGAAAGAGAAAAGTGATGATGTCAGCAATCTCCTCTCTCAGCTCCTTCAGGACAATTGGTCTTATATTGTCATGGCCGGCAGCTTTGTTGGCATTGAGGGTGGCAAGGAGCTTTAATAGGCATACTCCGACTTTACTGACGATGAGGCCATTCATATGGGGTATTTGCAGTATTTTTTCTGGTCCAAGAGCCTTAAATTAGGTTTTGATTGTGCATGTCAAGTGAGAGAGGTGAAACTGACATGTTTAAGAGAGCCCGAGTTTTGATCTTTTAGTGGGACACCTTTTGTGAATCTTGTTTTTGGGTTTATTATTAGGGTATAGAACATTTTGGTACAGACTTGACTAATTCAAAGAAGCAGCAGTATCTTTGAATAGGAGCGCCTCAAATTTTATTGGTGGTCTCATACCTTAACAGTTTTTCATAGTTCTTAAGTCTTACAAGTTACCGCCGCAAGTTCTCGCGTAACCTCGACTTTAGCGAGATCAAAGCAAACAATTTTGTTCGCGCTAAAATTATGCCGAAATTTCGGCGAATTACAAGAAATCTACAAAATTGCAATTAGATTGCATTATTCCATATGTATCGTATTTAGCGTATACACCATATTGCAGCAATAAAAGTAAAAATGCCCGGGTACTTAAAGTACATTGAGGTTGACAACTTCAAGTCGTACCTCGGTAAACAAAAGATCGGCCCATTCAAAAAGTTTTCTGCTATCATTGGACCAAATGGATCAGGTACACTAATTTTGTGATCACTGTTCGAAATTTGTAGATGTAGTTTACAAGAGCTAAGAGCATATAGTACTGCCCAAGTATGCCAAGTGACGTTCAAGGAATTGGCTATTCGTACAGTAATGTCGGTGAATAGAATCACAGGAGTCTGAAATTCTATCAATAAGACCATAGAAGTCTATCTTTACAAAAAATACCCCCTATATATATAAAATAATGCGTATTTTCAGGGGACCCTGGGTTTTTGACGTTTCATTCCTGGTGTTTATTTTATATATATAGGGGGTATTTTTTGTAAAGATAGACTTCTATGGTCTTATTGATAGAATTTCAGACTCCTGTGATAGAATGACCGGAAAGCACCGGATAGCACCGAAACACCGGAAAGCACTCAAATTTCTTATAAAAAACATATAAGGGATGTTCTGGGCGAGTTTTCAATGGTTTAAATCGATTTATTATTGAAAAATACGTATAATTTGATAAAATTTTGAACAATTAACTTGCTTGTATCAGGATAGTATGATAATTGACAATTAGCGAGTGCTTTCCGGTCAGTGAAAAAAGAAGAAATATATATATTTCTGTTAGAAATATAGTGCAGTTTTATCTTTCTACATGCTTTTAAGTGGTTTTACTTATTTATTAAGTAATCTGTTTCACATAGATTTATATTTGATCATATTGATGATGTGACTATGTTGATTTGAATAGTGCTTTTCGGTCAGAATTTAAAAAAAAACGTTGGATAAAGTAATGTGAGAAATATTTAAGATATAGATCTCTATAATAATGATGCCAAAAAATATGTAAATGATGCAATTACGTTGGGTCTATGTGAGTAAACCATATTCCCCAAACTGTCGAAAAGCAGTTCATAAAAACATAACATCTGAAACCGGAAAGCACTAACAGAAGTGTTTTTGTAGAAATTGAATAAAAAATAAAATAAAATAAATGTGTTTTTATATTGATATTTTAGTTTTCAATATCTGGATTATATGTAGCAAAAACAGACCTATATGAACTCACTTTGACTGACTATTAAACATTTCTAGATCACCGGAAAGCACATAAGACATCACAATATATTACTTAAGATATGTAATGTTAAAAAATAACTCGCTTTATGTTTGATATTTTTCTTTGTTTTTATTTATAAAGTTAGACAGTTAATTCATCATTAGAATACCTGATAACCTGATAAGAAACTTTAATTTAAAAAAAAAACGATAAACACAAGAAATAAACACGAAAAAAAAACGGGCAAGAAACAGACTTGATAAACTCAATATTCACTCGAGATCACCGGAAAGCACACACGACGTCAGCGTGATCATAACTATTATTACTTAAGATTTTTAATTCATAAATATAAGTACTTTGTAAGAAATATTAATTCATTATTATGTGTACTTGATAAGAAACATTGATAAATAAAATTAACGATAACCACTAGAATTAATAAAAATAAGTAGATCTAGCAGTAGTATAACAAGTGTTAATCTAATCAATGATTAACGGTTTAGCGGCCTTACAGAGGTGTTAATTTAATCAAAGATGATTAATGGTGTTGTTTATTGAAAATGAAAAGAAATTGCACCGACCGGTTGGCTTTAATTTTGAAAAAGGATATTATTAACAGCGGTTTATCAAAAGCATATATGGCCAAACTGAGGAAACATTTAATGTACGATCCATTTAATTCTTTTATTTCTTTTTTCTGAGATAATTAGTACAGACACCTTTTTTTTAAAGAGATGACATGAGAATTTTCCGACAAATTTTCAAACGGCGGTTTCCTTTTGATAAACACACCATACACCTTACATTAAACAATATATGTGACCAACAAATAGTTAATAAAGAACAATTATTTTTTGAGTAGAATCTACATTTAGTATATAAACACTGAAAAAGATATTCTTTTTACCATTCGATATTGCTATTTATGCTTATCTATTACGCTATTACATTGCTAAATCAAAATCAAAATCATGACAGAATTTCCGTGCATTGAATGCACTTTAGAGTGTTCAGATGACACAATACAGTGTTCAAATTGTAGAAATTGGTTACATCGCACTTGTACAAATTTGACTGATGTAGAATTTAGGTCTTGGTCAGATAGAAATTTAGTTTATCTGTGTAAATGTTGTGCATTCCGTGGAACGGATTACGATGCTGAAGGCGCTCTTAGGCGGTGAGTACATTTGTTGTTGTTTTTTTTATGAGGTCATTCCATGTTATCATGTTCAACACCAGTGGTGAGAAATTTTACCCAAATTGGCCAATAAGATTTAAAAGATATTGTTTCATCGTGATACGACACTTGATGCAATCCATAAATTTTCTACGTAATACTCAACATATTGTAATTGCACATGATACATGAAAGGACACGTATCATTTGATTACCAGTTTAACAGTTCAATGACCGTCTGACGATTTATAGTTCATAACTTCTACGTGTCTCAGTCAACTATATAAGAGAATTTTTTAAGCAATACGCAAGGTTTATTTAGAGTTTAAAATTATACCATGTTTTTCCTATGTATTTGTCAAATATATAAAAACAAAATTCATTATAAAGTTACATTTTATTAAATCTCTTTTATAAAAACAAACACAAATAATAGTTTTGTTATTATCTCCCTTTATTTTTGAGTTTTGACGCTGAACCTGAAAAGCAAGCGAATGATTATATAGTTTTCAAGGTCATACAGTCCTAGGGGTGGACAAAACTTTCAATTTATGTGACATGCACGTCACGGTCACCGTTATAAGCAACTTAGTGTTAACAGACAACGGACGGACGATCATCCCATATTCATTGGTCCAATTTATCTGCATGATAACAGTGACTTTGAGTCGTACTGCCACTTTTTTTATCATTTGAAAATGAAACTCTGCAGCTCCCCCTTTGTGATCCGGAATTACTAAAGAATAAAACTAATATAACATGTTCAGGGTTCTCGGAAACGCCGAAATCGGCGTCCCTGTACGCATAATTGGTCCCGGTATACGCGTGTTTATTGCAGCTTGGGAGTCCCCGGACGCACGTTTCTGCAGTGAGACGCAGTGAAAATTAATTGATTTACATAAATTGCGAATACACAAGGTTTGACTCGGGAGCAAAATATGTGGGCGGAGTTACTCGCTTGTCACCGATAGCCGCGTATAGCCAATCAGCGTTGCCCGTTTCCACTTCACCGCGAGACAGATCAACTTGAATACATGTGATTGTCGGTGTGATTGCATAGGTGTCTAATTGCTAACGACGGATTACGTAGTGTTCGAAGTAACTTTGATTGTTTTCTCACGTACTAATTACCAATTTTAAAGAACTTTTTAGAATCTTTTTTAAGAAAGTGATAATTAGGCTTAATTATGAATGTCCGAGTAATTTTAAGATGCTGTTGATGCCGGTCTTTATTTTCTGCAAAATCGCTAATGTTATTTGAGGAAGCATTTATTAATATGTTGATCTTAGGCATACTGTGCATTCTTGTATTTTAGACACGTTAAAATAAAAGTAGTAATTGTTTATATATTTTCTTTTCACTGTATGTTTATATACGTTTCCATTCTGAAATAAAAAGGTTAAGAAAAAATTATCAGGAGCAATTTTTGGGCAACTTGATATTTTCACAAGGGGGATTTTGTCCAACTTGATAACTTGAATGGGGGATTTTGTCCAGGAAGATCAAAACAGCAGGGATGTGGGGGGAGGGGGTGTTGTCCAGGGGTGATTTTTTCCTACATTAATGTTTGACTACATGTGACCTATTTTATCTTTACCTTTTTACCACACCTTAACAATATTTATGTGAAGAACTGTGTTTACAAAATGTCTGTCGGCCTACACTTAATTTGACAGTACAATAAAGGCCTGTATTTTGACGAAACGTTTAAGTCTGTCCGTCAGTCTAGTCAGTAGTTGGGACTGCAACTTTTTCAGCTTTGGGAGTCCCAGGACTGCAACTTGAAATTGCTAGTGAGAACCCTGCATGTTATTTTTTATTCCTCTCTTCCGATAAGACCACCGTGATGATTGGATTAACGCCTATTAATTATCGCTAATATACAATCGCTGTGATTAAATTTGCACCTCGTTAATTAGAGATGTACAATACACGATGTGACAAGTGCTTTCCGGTAACCTTGAATTTGCTTTTCGGTACACAAATACATATAATATTAAACGTAAACAAATGTAAACATGTCATATCATAAAATAGTTAAAGAAAAAAAAATGTTTAGTAATTCTGGATCATCGTATTTTTAATGTTTTTAATGTTTTTATATGTAAGTCTTGTCTTCAATTTGTGATCATAAAAGTTCAACAACTACGATGAATTTTACAGACCGGCATCTGCTTTACGTTTGTATGTATATTATATGTCGTATGTGCTTGTACGTGTTTGTATGTTATTTTGACAGTTGTCACAAAAATAAATATGAGAATTGCTTTCAGATATGCTTTGATTCTCTTTATCTGTTTAACAAGTTTATTTATTTTAACACAGTTTTCTCAAAACCGGAAAGCACTATTGAAATAAATATTATCAAATGAACGTAATTATGAGACTTAATTTGACCAAATATTTATCATTTTTTATTACTTTTTCAATCATTACAAGTTAAACAGATTCAACGCTATGATTAAAGATTGCTTTCCGGTCGTGTTGATATATTCACGAAGTGAATGGACATGTGCGTCGGACATTTAGTTTTCATGTAGACATTGATAAATTCGCTTATAATCAATTAATATAATAAAACTTCAAATAATTATCTGAATTTCTGCTGCTCTTATACATTCGAATTTCCTTCAAATATTATTAATCTCTCATAATTTAACAGGATCGCAGAACCGGAAAGCACTCGCGAAATGTCAATTATCATACTATCCTGATACAAGCAAGTTAATTGGTCAACATTTCATCAAATTATATCTTTTTAGCTCACCTGTCACATAGTGACAAGGTGAGCTTTTGTGATCACCCTTCGTCCGTCGTCCGTCGTCAGTCCGTCCGTCCGTCCGTGCGTCCGTCCGTCCGTCAACAATTTCTTGTCTGCACGATAGTGGTTTCATTTATGATTTTATTTTAACCAAACTTGCACACAACTTGTATTACCATAAGATCTCGGTTCCTTTCTTGAACTGGCCAGATCCCATTTTGGGTTCCAGAGTTATGGCCCCTGAAAGGGCCAAAATTAGCTATTTTGACCTTGTCTGCACAATAGCAGCTTTATTTATGATTTGATTTTTACCAAACTGGCACACAACTTGTATCACCATAAGATCTTGGTTCCTTTCTTGAACTGGCCAGATTCCTTTATGGGTTCCAGAGTTATGGCCCCTGAAAGGGCCAGAATTAGCTATTTTGACCTTGTCTGCACAATAGCAGCTTCATTTATAATTTGATTTTAACCAAACTTGCACACAACATGTATCACTATAAGATCTTGGTTCCTTTCTTGAACTGGCCAGATCCCTTAATGGGTTTCAGAGTTATGGCCCCTGAAAGGGCCAAAATAAGCTGTTTTGACCTTGTCTGCACAATAGCAGCTTCATTTATGATTTGATTTTAACCAAACTTGCACAGAACTTGTATCACCATAAGATCTTGTTTCCTTTTTTGAACTGGCCAGATTCCATCATGGGTTCAAGAGTTATGGCCCCCTAAAGGTCCAAAATTGGCTATTTTGGCTTTTGCAGCCATATAGAGACTTCATTTATGGTTTTATTTGATACAAACTTCCAAAATATTTTCAACAACAATAAATCTTGGATTCCATGATAAATCAGATCCAATCGTAGGTTCCAGAGTTATTTTATATCTGATTACCTCCCCTGATTGTAATCAAAATGGATTTATATCAGTAAGTACTTATAGGACTTACTTGAAATTTCATTATTGTCATTAGTTGGACTGAGCCAATCATGGTAGATAACTATGGACTGATTTTATGTCAAATTATCTCCCTTTATTTCAAATTAAAATGGCTATATCTCCATAACTAATGAAGATACTGATCTGAAATTTCATTTATGTCAACAGATTTACTTGGCAGATCTTTCTTTTGTTCACTTACAATAATTTTTTTTTAATTACTTCCCTTTTACGTTACTATAAATAGCTTATTTTTAGTAACTTTTTTATTATTGGCCGTAGGGGAAAACCGAGACCACTTTTCTGTGGTATAACATGGATGGTACCTCCAATTTTTAGGTGTATTTTGACATATCTGTACCTTTTAAGAATTTTTTTTTTCTTTTTGGTTAAATTTCTTCTCTTTGTTGTTTCTGTCCTTTGGACTTAGATAGTTTTTCCGAGGACCTTCTTGTCCTCAAGAGCAATAATAACAGGTGAGCGATATAGGGCCATCATGGCCCTCTTGTTTTCAATAATAAATCGATTTAAACCATTGAAAACTCGCCCAGAACATCCCTTATATGTTTTTTATAAGAAATTTGAGTGCTTTCCGGTATTTCGGTGCTATCCAGTGCTTTCCGGTCATTCTATTTACCCCAGTAATGTCGGTATGATCCTGTACGATAGCCTCTCTGGCTATCAGTAAGGCTGTCTCGTACGAATAGTGAAATAGCCCAAATGTTTTGACCCAAGAAGAGCACAAAAAGTGCCCCATGTGTTGGCTTGACCCGCGAAAATTTTCTTTAATGTGTCTCGAGATTTTAAGTTTTGCCCCGTGTCAATCAAAATCCTAGTGAATTTCAATATTGTGGCTGCCACAATCTGAAGTGTGGCAGTAGACTGTTAAATGACAAGTGGTACAAACATGATAATAGGCTGCTCTTCGCGTTCTCATTAAACTTTTACACATTGATCAAGAAACACATCTGATAATGACAAGCATTATTGTACTAAATACAAACTGCGAGATGACGATGTGTCGATAGCTAATAAATATATGATGATCCTACTGCCATACCTCCGCTTATGGCGTCAAACAATATGAAATTCCATGGGATTTCAGGCCTTTTTTTATGCTGATTTTAGGGCCAAAATTTGGCCCCATTCCCCAATCTAAAAATAGTGTTTTTCCTAGGCATTTTCAGTGTGGCGCCACGCCATGCCCCTTTTCCCGCGCGCCACGCTGCCCACCAAGAGGTCCGTATGCGCCACGTGCCTTTTGAATTGCCCACTTACAACTAATTATCATAAAATTGTCACTGTGTTAATAATTTCTTACCTGTAATTAATGAACGACACAGGAAGCTGGCTCGTGTATTTCACGATTCGCATAGCGGGTGACATGAATCGAGTGACGTAATCATGACAGCGTGTGCTCGCTTTTCGGTCACTTTATCTTTGATCAATATTGATAACAATTATCTAATTCAAAGTTGAAATTTAATGATTCAAGTGTTATTTTTTCACACTTCGCTATTTGGAAGTTTAATGCGATATTGCAATATTAATTGTAATAATTAGTTCTGTTAAGATTCAAACATGCCGTCTGCTAAACGTAGGCTCTCGCAATTGGAAAAAGGAAACGCAAAAATTGCCAAAAACAACATGTCAATGTTTGGATTTTTGTCACGGAATGATTCCGAGTAAGTATCTTTTAAAACCATTTTTTTTTCTCGTAAAACGATTTATGAATTGTTGTTTGTATTGTCTTTCGTAAAATTCTGGAAAACTGTTATTGATACATGATATCTACAGAGACGCACATAGACACGTTTTTCTTTTCTTTTAGTAAACGTATTATAAATTATGAATATTAAATTAAGCAAATATGTCAAACAATAGAAAAGAAAATGAACGCCGTGAAATATAAATGTCGGCATCGAAACCGCAAATGATTGTTAGCATTTTCTTTCGTAAAATATGGGAAAACTATCATTCCTACAAGATATTTACAGGGACGAACATACATACGAATTTTATTCTTTTAGTAAACGTATCAACATAAATTAAGAATATTAAACTAAGCAAATAGGTGAAAATAGTAGAAAGATATACACTATAAAATGAACGCCGTGAAATGTAAATTTCGGCATCGAAACCCGCAAATGATCGCCTCTTATGGAACGTGTGCCCGTATTTTTTTTTTTTTTTTTTTTTTAAATTCTTCCCATGTGGTTGTTTTTAATATTGAGAAAAAATGCATAAGACTGATTAATTAAAGTAGAATATACGTCGTACGTGAGAAGAAAAAAACAGGAACAATTCAAGGCCATTTTTATGATTTTTGTATACTTCTTAGAATTATAAAATCTATTTTTCCGTCTATGCAATTAATGTTTTTTTTTGTGTTGTTTTTTTTCTCCAGAGCCAGTGCAGACACAACAAACGACAATGCGTCTGTCCCGACCACTGTGCAGCCGAGTAAAGGTACAGAATATCCAGACCTTGATCAAAGAAAGAAAAATTCTGGCCATGGTACCCAGTTCAACACGAAATGGCAAGATGGTCGCCCTTGGCTACAGTGTGTTAAAGAGATGAGCCCAGATGGGCATAAATTCGAGGCAATGTACTGTTCTGTGTGTAGCAAGTGGTCTTTAAAAAACCGCGGTCCCTGGGTGAGCACAGGCTGTACATCTATGCGACATGATGTCATCGTCTGACATGAAGACTCAGAGCAACATAAAAATGCTATCTCTCAAGAACTCACAGCATCTGCCTCAATTGACAAACTAGCAAGGAACATTGATAGCCGTGAAAAGAAGGCTCTGATTGACGCACAGAAGGTGTTGCACTTCCTGATACGACACAACTTACCACACACCACTCTCTTCAAACCTCTGGTTGAACTTTGTGTGGCGCTTGGTGCTGAGAATCTTTCACATCTCAGCAAGGGCAAGAATGCACAGTACACCAGCCCTAAAATCATTGATGAATTCTTAACATGCCAAGCAGAAACTGTAGAGGAGGAAGTAAAGGAGAAGATTAAGACAAGTGATGCTTATGGTGTTATGAAAGATGAGTACACAGACGTCAGTGCACGTAAACATCTAGCAGTGGTGGGAAAGTATGTTTATAACGGTGAAAGCAACCTTTCTTTTCTACAAGACATACAACTTCCCAATGGTAGTGCTGACATCATATACCAGTCATTGAAGAATTATCTCCATGATGCATCAATCTCCTTGGATTCAATGACATCATTTGCTAGTGATGGTCCCTCAGTTATGACTGGAAAGAAGAATGGGGTGGTAGCAAAACTCAAAAAGGACAATCCTAGAGTAATCCCTGTTCACTGTCTAAATCACCGTCTTCAGCTTGCTGTGTCTAAGGCCTTTGGCAGTGTCCGTGAAATTGATTCAGTTGATGAAATACTAATTGCTATCTGGAAGTACTATCACTTTAGTACAGTAAAGTCTGGCAGTCTTGATGCTGTTCAGGATCTACTCCGGGAAATGGGCACATCTGACACTAAGCAGAATCTGACAGTGAAAAAGGCAGTACATACCAGGTGGCTCAGTCATGAGAATGCCCTACACTCTATAAGGAAGTTATATGTAGCTATCTGCCAGGACTTGGAGAATGCTGTCGTCTCTGGAAGAGATAAGAAACTTGGTGAAAAGTCTGGTCCCTCTGCAACAGGACTGCTGAAAATAATGAAACAGTGTGACAAGCTTTTCTACATGCTCCTCCTCTGTGATATGTGCACAACCCTTGCCAGACTCACTCTTCTATTTGAAAGAGCTGACATTGATTTAGCATCAATTCAACCCCAGATACAGTTAGCAGTTGCCAACCTGCAAAATATGAAGAAGCGTCCTGGTCCCTACCTGTCAAAGGTCACAACAATGGCTGAAACACTAGGTATCAGTGTACAAGGTGAGAACAAGATTTATCAGGTCAGAGACAAATTCATTGATGCTGTAGTTGACCACATGGAGGAGCATTTGGAACACTCTGAGCTTATATCTGCAATGTCAGTATTAGACCTTAGTCACATTCCAGCTGATCAAGCCACTTTTCATGGAGACACTGACATTTCACAACTTGCACAGCATCTAGAACTCTCCGAGGACGATCTACTATTTGAGTGGAATGACATCAAGGAGAAATTCAGTGGTGTGTTGGATAAGTGTACCCCAAAGTTCATGCTGGCAAAGCTGTTCGAGACAAAGGAGACTACTGGATCCATCTTCCCTTTGATGACTTGCTTGTTGTCTGTACATGAGTCACTAATATTGTCTACTGCCCCTGTAGAAAGAGTATTCTCTCAGGTCAAATTAATTGTTACAGACCACCGCAACAGACATGAGGTTGAAACAACTAACAAACTTCTCATGATCAAATTGAACACAAAGTCAGCAAGTGATATAGACATGGACAAAGTGATCAAAAAATTCTTGGCAAAGAACAGACGCTTAATGTGAAGAGTCATGTTTTATCTAGAGACTAACACTAGTCATAAACAGATGATTATGTTTTTAAGTTAAAACATTTATCTTCTTTAATAAGGTTTCTTGACCAGAATCTGCTAGATACATATTTAAACAGGAAATATTTACATTAATTTGTGTGTTGAAGAAAGTTTAGGAAGTTAACTAAACAAAGTCAGCAAATTGTATTAACTTCAATATGATTAATTATAACTATTTAAAAAATAGCTGTTTAATAAACTATAGTTGGCCCCAGGTCAGAAAGTCAGCAAATTGTATTAACTCATATGTTTCATTTGATGTGACAAAGTATTTACAATTAATGATCAATTGTATTAACTTTGATACAATTAATGATCTGTTTGTAAAATGGAAAATGAAATTGTGTGTTTAAGAATATAAAGTAGGCCTAAGTTAAGAAAGTCAACCAATAGTATTAACTGACATGCTTTATTTGATAGGTCTTATGTGTACTATATGAAATAATGTTCTTTTTGTAAAAGAGTGAATTAAATTGTGTGTTTAGGACATTGTTACTTTTTGTTCATCAAACTTCAATGATCTAAAATGACTGATAAAATGCCCTTTTTGCATAGCGAACCGCGGAAAAGTGCCCTTATGCCCTAGCAGCACCACGCCCCATTCTGGTCCTGGGAAAAACACTAAAAAAGTATACTTTTTTGGCAGTGGCTACGATTACGGTACCGTAATCCTAGCCTCCAATTCTAGGAATACGGAAGTTCCGTATTCCTAGACAACCCTATGAGGATAGGCTAGGATTACGGAAGTATTTTAGAGGCATGCATAAATGATTTTGTAAACTTACTTAATTCACTTAAAATAGCTTTTTTTCATGCCTGCCTAATTATTTCGTGTTATAGATCAGCCAATTTGGGTTAATATAATCTTAAAAAATATATTAATGGCGGCGCGCGGAACGATAATAGAAATATGAGGGTCAAAGTTAGATTAAAAAAATTCTATACTTTTAATTTTAGGAGTTGATTTTGCCTATCACTTGAGTTTTCCACGTAAAAACAGGAGAAATCAACACCCGTATGCATAAGTTTTTCTTTCCAAGACCATAGTAGATATCATTTCTTTTCTGAAATGGCAGACAAACGAATAATTATATTGTTAATAATAGCTTAAAAGGATTTAAAAAAATATTATTTTTAGCTCATCTGATTTTTTGAAAAAAAATGATGAGTTATTGTCATCACTTGAGCGGTTGTCGGCGTCGGCGTCGGCGTTGCCTGGTTAAGTTTTATGTTTAGGTCAGCTTTTCTCCTAAACTATCAAAGCTATTGCTTTGAAACTTGGAATACTTGTTCACCATCATAAGCTGACCCTGTATAGCAAGAAACATAACTCCATCTTGCTTTTTGCAAGATTTATGGCCCCTTTTGTACTTAGAAAATATCAGATTTCTTGGTTAAGTTTTATGTTTAGGTCAGCTTTTCTCCTAAACTATCAAAGCTATTGCTTTGAAACTTGGAATACTTGTTCACCATCATAAGCAGACCCTGTACATCAAGAAACATAACTCCATCTTGCTTTTTGCAAGATTTATTGCCCCTTTTGGACTTAGAAAATCAGTTTTCTTGGTTAAGTTTTATGTTTAGGTCAGCTTTTATCCTAAACTATCAAAGCTATTGCTTTAAAACTTGCAACACTTGTTCACCATCATAAGTTGACCCTGTATAGCAAGAAACATAACTCCGTCCTGCTTTTTGCAAGATTTATGGCCCCTTTTGGACTTAGAAAATATCAGATTTCTTGGTTAAGTTTTATGTTTAGGTCAACTTTTCTCTTAAACTATCAAAGCTATTGCTTTGAAACTTGCAACACTTGTTCACCATCATAAGCTGACCCTGTACAGCAAGCAACATAACTCCATCCTGCTTTTTGCAATAATTATTGCCCCTTTTGGACTTAGAAAATCATTTTCTTGGTTGAGTATTATGTTTAAGTCAACTTTTCTCATAAACTATCAAAGCTATTGCTTTAAAACTTGCAACAGTTTTTCACATTCATAAGTGGACACTGTACATCAAGAAACATAACTCTATCCTGCTTTTTGCAAGAATGATGGCCCTTTTTAGACTTAGAAAATCATGGGTAGGACAATATTTCTATTACACAAAAAAAATCAGATGAGCGTCAGCACCCGCAAGGCGGTGCTCTTGTTTAAATATAGATTTTGCCTGTCACTTTAGATTTCCTCGCATATAGAATCGGGCGAAATTAACACTCGTATATGTTTTTGTATTTCGTTTTCGCTATTCTAAAGTGAAATATGTAAGTTTACAATATCATTTGTGCGTGTCTTAACATATATTTGATGCCTTTTAAATACTTTCGTATTCCTAGCCTATCCTCATAGGGTTGTCTAGGAATACGGAACTTCCGTAATCCTAGAATCGGAGGCTAGGATTACGGTACCGTAATCGTAGCCACTGCCTACTTTTTTCCCCACCTTGGCCAAAAATTCCCCATGCAAAAAAAAATGAAATTAGTTTTGATTTTCAGTCCTGATTTTAACAACTTTTCAGCAAATATATTCCTCCAAACAATGATTTCGCGACGTAAATTTCCCCTCCAAAAGGGACCTGGTACCCTTCCCCAAATTTACAAAAAAAGGGCTGGATTTTGATTGACAAGGGGCAGAACTTTTTAACTCGAAATGCTTAAAAGAAAATTTCCACGGCTCAAGCCAAAACACGGCATTTTCTGTGTGGGTCAAATACAAGTTTTCCGATTTTCGCTGGTCAAAACCCGGATCCTCGGGTCAACCCAAAGCCTTGAAGCAGACATTATAAGTATTTTACAGGAATGATGAAAGAAATGAAATTAAAAACAGGAATTTTATCAAGAATTCAATGCTTACTTTCATTTTCCATATTTGTCACCTCTCTGTTTTCGCAACAGTGATTTTTGGACATGAATTTTCTATTGCAATCTTAATATAAAGACTTAAATTAAAGTCTGTATTTAAGAGCAGTATAGCTTAACCCCACAAAAGCTGATATTGACTCTTGAAAATCTGGTTTTGACCCTTGAAAATTCAGGCTGAAGAGTCAGTGACTTGAGTTTCAGAACCTACGGAACACCCTGGCTAAATGAGCATATTATAATTCGGAAAATATTTGTTTTGCAGGAAAGTCTAACCTTATGGATGCCATCAGTTTTGTTCTTGGTGAGAAAACATCAAATCTCCGAGTGAGAAGGCTAAGTGTAAGTAATATGAAGTGGTTTAGAGAATATTTCTCCTTTTCTTTTGTTAGAATAAGTTCTTATAAGTCTTAACAGTAAAATATTTTTAAAATCTTTCCACCACCTCTGCTCACATGTTAGTAAGAAGAAGAATTTATTCTATCTCTTGGTAATAAAAATTGAAAATGGATGTAGCAGAGTGAAACTTTTTTCTAGTTTTTATGCCCCCAAAGGGAGGCATATTAGTTTTCATCCGTCCGTTCGTTCGTCACAACGTTTACTTTTTGCATGAGGCACTTTACTGGCGAACCACTGCACCCAGGACCTTCAAACTTCACATACTGATAGTACTTGTTGTTGAGTACACGACCCCTGCTGACTTTGGGGTCACCAGGTCAAGGCGCTGCGGGGGCATTTGTCACCATTAGTGACAGCTGTTGTTGAAATGTAAAGAACAGTATAATGTGTTTAAATATATTTATACAGGATCTGATCCATGGTGCTCCAGTAGGCAAGCCGGCTGCTAGTAGAGCCTCGGTGACGGCAGTGTATGCTGACCAGGTTACAGAGAAAGAGACGGTCTTCACAAGGATCATCCATGGTTCCTCATCCGATCATAAAATCAATGGCCAGGTAAGGTTATTGACTTAAAGTTCTAACAGCTCCAAATTTTCTCTGCTGAAAGATTTTACTGGTTATGTAATAAAACTCCAACCAAGTTGGTTAGTAATGTTTCTGCTTTTTAAGTTCGAAGAAATTCAGGTTTCCAGTTTTAGCTGTTGGATGAGATATTTTTGTTATGCAGCAGTTAAACCATTGTATTTAAAAGCCATTTTCACCTGTCACGTTTTTCTGTTGGGATGAATTCAGCTACTTGTAAGTTGTAAAAAATTTACTTAGTACATTTTAATGTTCATTCACAAGAGAGGCATACAGTAGTCACACTGTGTTAAGTTTTTCCAAAATGCATTGTGTTTGTGCTTATAACATCTTAACAATTTGAGGAATCTTATTGAAACTTTATGCAAGTGTTGAGCATGATGAGGTTGTATATCACATGCAAGTGTTAGGTTTGGGCCTCCAAGCAGCCTCGGCTTGAGAGGAATTTGTCGCATTTCATGTTAATGCTGATACAATGTAAATTAACTCAACATAACATAATCCAAAAAGACTGGCCAGGTATCTGTTAAGATGTGTTTATTGTAGTTACTGAAATAATTTGATGTTTACAGTCAGTGTCATCAACGCAGTACAACCAGGAACTGGAGAAGATAGGTGTACTTGTCAAGTCCAAGAATTTCCTAGTCTTCCAGGGAACTGTTGAGAGTCTTGCCATGAAAAATGCCAAGGAGAGAATGGCCATGTTTGAAGAGATAAGCAGGTTTGAACACTAGCTAATGAACATAACACCTTACAAAGCAAGCATTAAACATATGAGCTCAGCGATATCTCTTAATAAAACCCTACATGCACAATTTCACATGCTGAATAATATTCCTATGTTTTATAATCCTGGGTGAAATACTTTTTGGCATACATGTAACACAAACTTAAGCCCTTTTTATACACATGTCACTGAAAGAGCAGGACATATTATGTTAACACCCATGGTGGCAGGCGGTCAGCATCCAAAGCATGTCCGCTCTCTAATTCGAACAGTTTCATTCAGATCTTTGCCAAACTTGCTGACAATGTTTGTGGGCATAATATCTTGGCGAAGTTCGATAACCATCCAAATCGTTCAAGGCACTCGTGGAATATGGCCCTTGAATTACTCGAAAAACATTGAATCTAGCCTTGTCCGCTCTCTTAGTCTAACAGTTTTCATCCAATCACCAAACTCGCTGACAATGTTTGTGGGCATAATATCTCAGCTACATACGATAACCACCCAAATAGACAGGCACTCTTGGATTATGCCCCTTGAATTAGGCCAAGTTCGATGATGGGCGTATTTTGCGACAGTTTGGCACTCCTGGGATGCATATTTTTGACTTAAGGGCTAAACTCTTGTCTGGCTGTGTAAGATCCAAATCAAAATTGGTTGCAGCCTGTCTAAAACTTATTTGTTCAAATAATCCACCAAGCTTATTCTAATTTCTTGCAAGTGTTTATTGTAAACAAATGCTTATAACATCTCTGTATCTAAAAGATCCTTTACTAATACCATGCAGATCGGGAGAATTGAAGGAGGACTATGACAAAGCCAAGTCTGAAATGTTGAAAGCTGAGGAAGACACACAGTTTAACTATCACAAGAAGAAAGGTATTGCTGCAGAAAAGAAAGAAGCCAAGTTAGAGAAAGACGAAGCTGAGAGGTACCAGAAACTCAAACAAGAACTTGTAAGTTTGTACAATGTACTGTTTGAATTGTATATAAGTGCAGGTAGAGACATTAAGATGAGATAAAACTGATTGACTTCAATATTCTGTAGAAGTTTCTTCCATTGATGAAGGAATGTTATTATCACAGGGTAGACATGAATGCATTGTCATAAGTAAGTATTCATATAAATTGCATGACAAATACTTTATATTTTACTTTATATTTGCTATAAAGATTCTGAGATTGAGGTCAGTGACTTCTTATCACAAAAAAGTTTTCTGTTGTAAGTTTTTGTTTGGATCAGGTGTGTGGCCTTAGTATTATACCATTAGAAAATTTTGTGTATTTAACATTGATGCAAGCAAACATTTTCACCAAATGTTAAATTGACCAGTATTGGCCAGGACAGTTTTAACTGGTAAAAACTGGTGGTCAGCCTCTGGAATTCCTGCACAAATAGCTGTAAAATGTTGCAATAAGACTGTAATTGTTACTTTGCTATATTTTTTCTGTGCATATGTCTGTCAGATTTAGAGAGCAAATGTTCATGGTGCTTTCATGTCCCTCACTTAGAAATAAATCAGAGATGCTGATTTTATTGAAAGTCTGATCTATAGAGGGCCTCATCAGAAATAGTTATATACTTTTGACATTGCCCAAATGTAGACAGAACACAATAATCACTCAAGTGATTTTGCCTTTGCGGCCGGTGCAGACCAAGACCAGCCTCTGTGCAGGCTGATTGTAGTCTGCACTGTTTGCTATTCTGCCAATAAATTTTTAGTGAACACCCCTCTGAATAATAATAGTTACTGTCCAAATTGAATGATAGACCAGACCGTTTTAGAAATTTAGCAGGGTAAAGTTTAAGGCAAGCCTGGCTATATATTCAATAGACAGCCAGGCCTGCCTTAAGCATCCAGTCAAAGGAGTGACAAAATTGGTTTGGGAAGTAAGCTGATTGGTTAGCAATACTTAAGCAGAGATACAAATTAGCAGGGGCCCAGTAGCCCATGGCCCCTAGATTTTGGGTTGGGCCCCTAAATTTTTGGAGAAAATGCCCATATATACCTAATGTTAAAGAGTTATTGTACCCCCCGACAACAAAGTTGTAAGGGGGGGTATACTGGTTTCAGGTTGTCTGTCTGTCCGTCTGGTCGTCTGTCCGTAGACGCAATCTTGTGCGCACCATCTCTCCTTATCCCCTTGACAGAATTTAATGAAACTTCACACAAGTGATCAGTACCAACAGTAGTTGTGCATGGGGCATGTTAGGTTCTTTAAGAAAAAAAAATTGCAGAGTTATGGGACTTTGTTTTTTTTGTTACTATACTATATACATAGACACAATCTTGTGCGCACCATCTCTCCTCATCCCCTTGACACAATTTAATGAAACTTCACACAAGTGATCAGTACCAACATTAGTTGTGCATGGGGCATGTAAGGTTCTTTTAGAAAAAAAATTTGCAGAATTATGGGACTTTGTTTTTTTGTTACTATACTATATACATAGACACAATCTTGTGCGCACCATCTCTCCTCATCCCCTTGACACAATTTAATGAAACTTCACACAACTGATCAGTAACAACAGTAGTTGTGCATGGGGCATGTTAGGTTCTTTCAGCGACAAAAATTGCAGAGTTATGGGACTTTGTTTCTTGTTAACATACTATATACATAGACACAATCTTGTGCGCACCATCTCTCCTCATCCCCTTGACACAATTTAATGAAACTTCACACAACTGATCAGTAACAACAGTAGTTGTGCATGGGGCATGTTAGGTTCTTTCAGCGACAAAAATTGCAGAGTTATGGGACTTTGTTTCTTGTTAACATACTATGTACATACAGCCTGCATATGCAATCTTGTGCGTGCCTAATCTACCAAACCCTTGCACACAATTTAATGAAACTTCACACAAGTGATCAGTACCAACCCTAGTTGTGCATGGTGCATGTTACATTCTTTTAGATAAATATTCTACATAGTTATGGGACTTTGTTTTTTGTTACTATACTGTATACATACAGTCCACATAATTATGCAGTCTTGTGTGTGTCAAATTCAATGTACTGTGTCAGTGCATGCGGGGGGTACATTCATCACCTTTAGTGATAGCTCTAGTTTTTGACAGTCTGGGCCCCTAAATAAAAATAACTAGTTTATATCCCTGCTTAAGGCAAGTGGCTGCTTAATACAGGTGGCCACAAAGACAGGTGCAACAATGTGACTTTATTGTCTTTTACAGGAAGACAAGCACTTAGATCTCTCCCTCGTCAGGTTGTTCTACAATGAGAGAGATATAGATGAGGTGACAGAGGACATCAACCACAAGAATCATGCTCTGCAGAAAGAAGTGAAGAAGAAAGACAGAATCGAGGATGAAATTAAAGATAAGAAGAAAGAACAAGGCAAGCTTCAGAGAGAGTTAACAAAAGTGGAAGCAACCATTAAAGAGAGTGTAAGTTTCAAAACAATCTCTAGACATTTCATTTTTAGCTCACCTGTCACAAAGTGACAAGGTGGGCTATTGTGACTGCTTGATGTCCGTCGTCCGTCAACAATTTCTAAAAAAATCTCCTTCTTGAAAACCACTGGGCAGAATTACACCAAACTTCACAGGAATGATCCTTGGGTGGCCCCCTTTCAAAATTGTTCAAAGAATTGAATTCCATGCAGAACACTGGTTGCCATGGCAACCGAAAGGAAAAACTTTAAAAATCAAAAACCAGAAGCCCTAGAGCTTAGATATTTGGTGTGAAGCATTGCCTAGTGGACCTCTACCAAGTTTGTTCAAATCTCATGACCCCGGGGTCAAAATTGACCCCGCCCTAGGGGTCACTTGATTTTACATAGGAAAATCTAAAAAAAATCTTCTCAAAAACCAGAAGCCCTAGAGCTTAGATATTTGACATGTAGCATTGCCTAGTGGACCTCTATTAAAGTTTTTCAAATCATGACCCCGGGGTCAAAATTGACCCCGCCTCAGGGGTCACTTGATTTAAGATAGGAAAATCTTCAAAAAAAAATCAAAAATAAACCAGAAGGCCCAGAGCTTAGATATTTGACATGTTGCATTGCCTTGTGAACCTCTACAAAATTTATTCAAATCTTGACCCCCGGGGTCAAAATTGACCCCGCCCCAGGGGTCACTTGATTTTACATAGGAAAATCTTCAAAAAAATTTCAAAAATAAACCAGAAGGCCTAGAGCTTAGATATTTGACATGTAGCATTGCCTAGTGGACCTCTACAAAATTTGTTCAAATCATGACCCCCGTGGTCAAAATTGACCCCGCCCCAGGGGTCACTTGATTTTACGTAGGAAAATCTTCAAAAAATTTCTAAAAATAAACCAGAAGGTCTAGAGCTTAGATATTTGATATGTAGCATTGCCTAATAGACTTCTACAAACTTTGTTCAAATCATGACCCCCGGGGTAAAATTGGCCCCACCCCAGGGGTTACTTGATTTTACGTAGGAAAATCTTCAAAAAATTTCTAAAAATAAACCAGAAGGTCTAGAACTTAGATATTTCACATGTAGCATTGCCTAGTGGACCTCTACAAAATTTGTTCAAATCATGACCCCGGGGTCAAAATTGACCCCGCCCCAGGGGTCACTTGATTTTACATATGAAAATCTTCAAAAAAAAATTCTAAAAATAAACCAGAAGGCCTAGAGCTTAGACATTTGATATGTAGCATTGCCTAATAGACTTCTACAAACTTTGTTCAAATCATGACCCCCGGGGTAAAATTGGCCCCACCCCAGGGGTTACTTGATTGTACATCGAAAAATCTTCCAAAAAATTTCTAAAAATCATCAGTTTGACATTTGAAACATGTAGCTCATATTACTCAGGTGAGCGATCCAGGGTCATCTTGACCCGCTTGTCTTAAATCTTGTTAAGTTACAGCAAGTGTGATTTCAAAATACTTCTCATGATTACTCTTTTACCAAAACGTTGAAAGGTACTTGACTAAAAGAAATTATCAAACATGTGTTTGTTACCTTAAAATAAAACTTTTATCAGAAAAATGTTGCAGTAGCTGGAAAGAATTGTTTTCTTCCATTCTACTTTCTATCAGCTATGCCTTGAAGAATCTGTATGTTTCTACATATTTTATGAAAATTATGCAGTACTTTGAAGCTGGTGAATTGATGGAAATTCATTTCTTATTGCAGGAAGTAGAGTTGAACAAGAAAAGACCATTATACATTAAAGCCAAAGAGAAAACTGCTCACATGATCAAAAAATTAGACAGTGCAAAGTAAGTATCACAAGTAGCATTGCTTTTCAAGTTCTCCAATTTTTTTTGATGAGTTTAGATTCACACCTGCACAATTTAGATCATCTAGCCTTTGATGGTGGAGGAAGACCCCAGGTGCCCCACAGGCATCATGTAAGGCATTGGTGGGCACCTGGTTAGAATCACCAACATTCCATAAGCCAGCTAGATAGTATCCTCACATGAAGAATTGTACACCCCCTAGGTTTTGAACTCGCATAGATGAGGGTTAGGTGATTGGAAGTCGGCAACCATAACTTGGTTGCGGAGGTCTCCAAAGTTGGAATTGATGGATTTCTTCAGAATTTGGTGCCGAGGCAATGTGAAGATAATGGCATTATATCATGTTCTTTGAAAACTTTCAAGTAGTTTCAGAAATTATTTTTATCCTATGACAGCTATTCCAAAGTAATGTGGCATGAAAATTGACAATTTCAGGAAATCACTGAAGCAAGCTCGTAAAACACATGATAACCATGAGCAAGAGGTATGTATGATCTCCTTCAATAGAGGCATTCTTTTACAAAAGGGAAACAATTCTGTCTTAGCTTTTCTTAACTACTTGAATGTAATTTTTAAGAAATATTTTATTACTAATTCAAAAACTCTTAAAATTGAAAACGTTTAAGTCATTTTTAGTCTTGAGTAAATGCTTATTTAAATCGAAAGATTTTGAAATGGTTTTAAGCAGGCTATTTACATTGTAACTGAAATCTGTGAATATTAAACGTTTTCGGGTAAATGCGTTAAAAGTTATCATAAGTTAATATTGATTCTTTTAATATAACAGATCAATGAGTTAGAGAGGGAACTTGAAGAAGTTGAGGCAAAGCGACGAGAGTTTGAGGAACAGATAGAGGAAGAGTCACAGTCACAGGGTCGTGATCTTCAGCTGGAGGAATCTCAGGTAAAATAGTAGAGCTGAAATGGTAAATTTTAGGCAATGAAAACTTGCTATCACATAAACTCTCATCAACATGAAAGAAACTTCTTTTTCCGTTTCAGACTATTTCTATAAGGTACCCATGTTCAGAATTAGAATTTCTAGAAATAAAATCACAACGCTATCAGCAGACATATAAATAGGTGATTTAGAAATGCATGACATAGCTTCACTGCAAACATCTTTGTTTATATGTCTGAAAAAGTGTTGAAAAAGGCACTAAACCGGAACACACTCGGAGTATGAATTAAGCTTAAGTGACATACCTCTAGTATGTTTTGAGTTTCCAGTTAATAAACACACTCAAAACTTGACCATTGTGATTTGAGATTAATTGTCTCGTCAAAATTTAGTATAAGACTGCTATTATCCAATAATCACCAGGTATTGGAGTACCAGCGTCTGAAGGAAGAAGCCGGGAAGAGGTCAGCGAGGTTGCTACAGGAGATGGATACGATCCAGAGGGAGCAGAAGTCGGACCAGGACAGATACGATAATGAAATACGCAAGAAAAATGAGCTGCTGGCTAAAATAAAACAGAAAGAACATGAAATGGAAGAAAACAAGAAAAGAGTGGAAAAATTGAATGATTATATCAGGTACTGAAGTTATTTGCAGTCAACCGAAACAGTTTAGGTAAATTTAAAGGGTCATTTCAATAAATGTTACATGGATTGTAAATAAGAAAGAGTATTTTGTTACACTTGATGAGCATAACCCATTTTTAACATTTCCTGTATTAGTGCAGCCATGGAGGTCAAACCGTATATTCTTTTGAAGTTTGAATTTATTAGACAGTGTCATCTTAAGAATGAAAAATGTTTTGGGAGCATTACAGAAATTTATCAGATAATTAACAAAAATGTGAAGTTCTTTGAATTCAGCATTTTATATCTGCAAATTATTTTGTACATGAGTCATGCCAAGTATCCAAGTCAATTAATTACTAAGCTAATTCATGACAAAAGCTTCAAATTTGTTTTTTTTGTCTGTTGGAATAAAAAGTGAGTGCCTCCACTTGATTGCACATAGAATATAGTTATGGACTAATTGCAAATATTTAATTGTATCAAAGCCTTGTATCTTTGATAGGAATAAATATGAAATCAAATTTGTTAACTGTTCATAGACAAAGTACCCAGGCCATAGAGGAGCAGAGAGTTGCAGAGGAGGAGTTAGGGGAGGATGTGACAACAGCCAATGAGAGGATACAACAAATTGAAAATGAGATGTGCTCGATTAATGAACAGCTCAGTGAAGCTAAGGTGAGTTTATATAAAGAGTGATGGCATAAAAGGTTTCATTTTGAGTTACAGTGGCCGAGTGGTTAACCTCAATGACTGATTCACTTGCCAATCATTAATGTGGTAGGTCAGTGGCTCTACTCGGGTGCCTGCCCATGATTGAAACAAAGTCAGAAAGAGAAACCGGGATCTTCCTTCACCATTTAAAGCTGGAATTTACTCCACAAGCTAAATTTTGTCAGTATGACACTAAACACAACAAAACATATAAAAAAATTATTTCAAACTTTCTGCTTATCAGAATAAAGTTCAAGTTGAAGAATTTTGAGATATAAGTAATAATTTGCTAGCAGCAAATCATAGAATTTGAGAATGATTGAGAGACTGCTTCTTGCTTGAAAAGGTTCGAGGTTTGCCTATATGCAAACCAGAAAGTAATACTTTGGACAAGGCTACCAGGCTTTCAAAGATTTACAGACCATTGAACGTGTGCTGCAAATTATTTAGTAGGGTTAATATTCAATCAGAATTTGTTTTGTATGATACTGCAACAGTTTGAATTCCTTTTTATGAATATTCAAAACATGTCAAGGTTTTATTTTGGACAGACACAAAAATTGTAAGTTTCTTGGACAAATGTCTGGCACTGTATCCACAGATTTTTACAAAGCCGGTGTACATTGTAAGGTACTGTGTATACTGTGAAGTCCTTAATATTGTGTTGGGGATGCTAATTTTCATAATTTTCTTGGTTGGACGGAGCCACAAAATCAAATCTGCATGAATAAGTAAAGTTTCCATTTTATGTTCAAAATTTGAAATCCATGAGTTCATGTCTAACAGAAAAAGCTGTTTTGGCCAAAACCGCACAATGCAGTGAAATGAAATCATTTCACAGTATTTGTCTGTTTGATTTTAACCTTTACCCTGTTAAATTTCTAAAATGGGTTGGTCTACCATTCAATTTGGGCAGTACCATTTATTATTCGAAGGGGTGTTCACTGAAAATTTACTGTCTGACTGAATAGCGAATAGTGCAGACCAAGATCAGCCTGCATGAATGTGCAGGCTGATCTTGGTCTGCACTGGTCGCAAAGGCAGAATTACTTGCCACAACAGGCTAAAGGTTAAAAGTAATTATATACCTATGTCAAATTCAGTGCTATGCTTAGATTATATGATTATATATTTTGTGTAACTGCAAATTTCTTTTTATCATTTGATATATTTTCTTTCCTATAGGTAGATAAACATGAATCTGCCAGAGCCATGAAGAAAGCAGAGTTACTAGACAATTTGAAGCGTTTATTTCCTGGTGTGGTAAGTTACAGCACATTGTGTGTGATGTGTTTTTGGCTGATTTTAGAGCAGTTGATGGCTCATATATCCAGTTGAAAGTTCTCTTTTTTCCCCAAAAATTTGTGATATCCCACTCAAGATTGAGTGAATTTGAACTTTTAAAATTTTAATTTTTATGAAGAAATTTTTACAGCAAGTATCAAAATTTATTGTAATTTCTTGCCTTTTTTCCTCTGTTTCTTTAAAAAAAAAAAGAAGATTTTTATATTATTATATTAACCTTTCAAGAAACCAGTTGATTTTCCAATTTGAGGAAAGTAAACTTAAACAAAAATTGGATCAATTTGAACCAGTGTCCCAAAATCTTGAGAAGAAGTACTGGTAATAGCAAACTAGACATATCTTAGTCATGTATTATGTTTCATATTGCTCTGTGGTAGATCTTTAGGTTTGTTTATTTAAACTGTAGGACAAGAAAAGGTAGTAATAGATCTATAATTTATTTGCAAATAAAAGTTATTTACAATATGACATGCTGAAAATTTTGAACATGCTTGATACAAGTTAAAAAAGCTTTTGACGCTGTTTTACCTAATTATCAAGGCCTTCGCATTCTTTATCATCTAATTAACCATGGTTAATTTTTTTTCAGATGTGTAGGAATTGAACCACAAGGGCATTAGCCCAAATGGTTTAGATATCCAGACATCTGAACTGTGGTAAATTGGACAATAATCAATAGGAAGGCCTTGTTTATTTTCGTTCTTACATGCTCATGAAAACTTGATGATAAAATTGTGCTGATTTTCATTCATCCGTGTAAGAATGAACTGGACATCATACAGCTGTTTGACATCTCTGATCCACACATCAGTTGAGTTTAGTGAAAAATATACACCACTTCACTTCCTTCTTTGTTTAGCTGACAAAGACATTTAACCATGTTACAATGACATATAGCTTAAATAATGTAAAAACCAGTGTTTCTGAACCTCCTATCACGGTTGCTGCAGTCTTTCAAATGATTGTAAAGGAAATATAAAAATTAATATACAAATGAGCAGCACCATGAGAAAACCAACATAGTGCATTTGTGACCAGCATGGATCCAGACCAGCCTGCGCATCAGCGCAGTCTGGTCAGGATGCATGCTGTTCGCTAACGGTTTCTCTTAATTGCAATAGTCTTTGAAAGCAAACAGCATGGATCCTGACCAGACTGCGCAGATGCGCAGGCTGGCCTGGATCCATGCTGGTCGCAAATGCACTATGTTGATTTTCTCATGGTGCGACTCAAATAATGTTTGCCTCTTTCTGTCCATTCATTGGGGACTCTGTAGATTTCATGGTTGGTCCAGTCCATGAAATGAAATCCCAACAAGCATGTAAAATATTTCCATTCATTTTATGCTCACATGTCAAAATCTATGAGTTTATTTCCCCACAAAAAATACCTGCTTTGGGCAAAACCATGGAATTATTGCCAGTGATATTAAATAATAAAATGTTCTCACTTGTGGGTTTATTTTACAGCATGGAAGATTGATAGATCTGTGTGAACCCAGTCACAAAAGATACCAGATAGCCATTACCAAGTGCCTTGGTAAATACATGGACGCCATTATCTGTGACACCCTAAAGACTGCCAAGGAATGTATCCAGTATATGAAGGAACAGAGAATTGAACCAGAAACCTTCCTACCTCTGGATTATCTTGATGTTAAACCAGTCAACGAAAAGCTCAGGTAATTTTTACGGAAGAGAATAATTTGAAACCTACATAATTAGGTACATTTTCCATTAGGGGTTCGATTTTGTTCCAAGACGTACTTCAGATTGATATCTTTTGTTTATTTTGGTATATGTGCAATTACAACAAGATCTGGTATAAGCCAGTCAGTGTTGTCCTATATGGACCAGCTGTATAGAACATTTTAACAGCAACAGGGAAAAAAGACTTGCCATGAATGAATACATTGAACATAAAATGACTGATTAAGAAAGATTTTTTCTTATCATCAGAACTCTAGACAACAAAATTACCTGCAGAGAGAACAATATTTCTTTTGATCAGCATAGGTTTTGCAATGAACAACAACACTTCTTATGGAGATTTTTTATTTGTTTGTTAAGGCGATTCTTGAAGTTGTGTCTCAAAAGCTTCTGAATGATGGAAGCCTGTAATATGAGCAGTCTTAAAAGTTCCTTTAAAAAGTTTCAGCAGTTTAACCAGTAAAAAGATTTATTAGGTAAATTATAGGTGAAAATGTTTATCCATTTAAATTAACAATTTTATAAAAGCATTGGGTGTTGATGGAAACATGTGAACATTTTCTACTGCGTATAACTGGACATTTTATGAGATTACATCGTATCTAGTGATGACTGCCTTTAACCCTTATCATGCTGGACACCATGCAGTCTGATCATGATCTGCACTGTTCACCAGTCAGTATCTTTTTGGTAAGCACCCCTTTTAACAGTTAATTGTACTGTCCAAACTGAAATATGGACAAGTTCATTATAGAAATGTAGCAGGGTAAGGGTTAACTGTCAGTCAGTCAGGGACTAATTGGAATTTACATCTTTGTCTAAGAATTTCTGTATTGTAGTTTTGATTCTGGTATTATTTCTCAGGGAAATCCGTGAACCAAAGAACGTGAAACTGGTGGTAGATGTGATCAGGTATGATCCTCCATCAATAAAGAAAGCTCTCATATTTGCTTGTGGGAATGCTCTAGTCTGTGAGACTGTGGAAGATGCCAGGAAAGTGGCCTTCGGGGGTCACGAGAGACATAAGGTAGGCAGTACTATGACAAACTTATTTAGCTGTAAGTCTTCAACAGTAATTCTTTTGTCCACTGAAATGACATTTTGTTATTTTCAGGATATACTTGTTAAGAATAACTATGGTTAGATATTTCCTTTGACATATTTAAATCTCGTCTTGTACAGATGTATATTCGTTCATGAAAACTTGTGAAAACCCGTTATTTTACCATTTCAGTCTGTTGCATTAGATGGTACGTTATTCCAGAAGTCTGGTGTCATCTCTGGTGGTGCTAGGTATGTATTTTCTTCAAAGCAGTTACATATGGTTTCACAATTCCTGACCTAGTGGTTCCAGATATTTTGTAAACTTGATAAAATTACCTGATATCTAAAATGTGGCATAATCTAGGCAGATACACTTCTGGAACTTCTAATAGAGAGCGATAGGACTTTCTCAAACATTTGACACAGAAGTTCTTAAGCTGAAATAGACTAGAAAATTGACTTTTGATACCTTCTTATGGATTGCTGTACCAATCAGTGTGTAATTTCCATAAATCCAAAAAATTATAGTGCTATTTTCACATGAAATGACATCCCTGATCAATTTATTGCCACCCAGATGCTTATTGAGTAAATTCTAAAGAAAGCATCTTCATCAATAAATGAAATCTCATTTGGTTATGACAAAATTTTGCTTTATGATCTTGTGGTAGTTCTAGATTTTTTTAATTGATTTGACTCTTTTCAAGGAGATTATTTGATACAGTGCAAGAACTAGTTGTCAGATTTAAAATGGAGCACCTGAATATATTTGAATTGTACATTTTAGCGTCTACAGATCATGTGACATTTCTGACATCAGAGATGAAATTGAGCAAATGTTATGTCTCCCACCACACAGTGGTGTGGGAGACATTTTGATTTACTCCAGTCTGTGTGTCTGTCTGTCACAAAGCTTGTCCGCACTCTTAAGTCGAACATTTCTCATCCGATCTTCAAGAAGATGTGCCTGCCAATAAGTGCATCGCAAAGTTCGATAACTAGCCAAATCGGCCTAGGCACTTAGGAATTATGGCCCTTGAATTATCAAAAAAGTACTCGGATTCCTTGCGCATTTTTGCTCCCAAATCAGCGCCTATACTACTTTTAAAAGTAGTAGGAAAGGCTTCCTTTTGGTTTCAAGAAAGTGCATGCACAAGTGGATTAAGTAAACAGTTTGTAAAGACTGACTTACTATTTAGATGATTAGGCAGTTGTGAGAGACATGCGCTTTTCTCAAAAGCATCTCTAGTTGATATTTAATTTTCAGTGATTTGAAAGCTAAAGCAAGACGTTGGGATGAGAAGATGCTGGGACAGTTGAAAGGGAAGAAAGAAAAATTGACGTCAGAACTGAAGGAGATGTCGAAGAAAAAGAGAAAAGAATCAGAACTCAATACCATCCGGTCGCAAATCAAAGGTTTAGAGACAAGACTGAAGTACTCTATCACAGATAGAGATAATACGGTTTGTTGTGTTATAGGTTGTTCATATTCTTTGAAAATGCTTCTTATTTTAACAGTCAGGGGTGTAACTGTTTTAAGTTATGTAACCTATTTCAGTTACTTTTTCAAGCATTTTATAACCTGTATTTGTTATAAAATATAGTTAACTCAGGTAAGTTATTCAAAAAAGTCTTTTTGCTGTTCTCACAAAGTGACCTTTAAAGTGAAATTAGTAGCAAACTGTGGTTAATCAAATTCTCTTTTAGTCTGAGCATGACCTGATAAGCATAATGGGATATTAAGAGTTTTATAGCTTTAAAACATTTGCGTAAAACTTTATCAGCCTTGCGTAAAAAAATTTACTGCATTAGCTGGAAAGATAAAAGGTCAAGGATTCAGGAAATAATTGCATTAGTCTCATTCATAATGAGGAATTGGCACAGGAGGGCTTTGTAATATTTTATGATAACTGAAACAAGTTATGAAAGTTTAAGCAATAACTCAGATGGGTTATAAACTGCGATAACTTGAAACAGTTACACCCCTGACTGTTTAAGGTACTAACTTACAAATTTTAGGCAAAAAATAATTTCTGTCGAAAATCAATAACAAGTGAGAACTTTGAACGTGACTAGTGGTACAAATTTATTGACGTAAGATTTTTGCAAAATATGCTCATAAGTAACAAAAAAATGTGTTCAGAAGGTAGTAAACCATTGCAATGCTTTTGAAATGCTGCAGAAAATTTACATTCTTCATTCATTCTTACCAATATGTAACTTTTTTATTTTCACCCACTTTATTAGCCCACCATCATCAGATGGTGGGCTATTCAAATAACTCTGCGTCCGTGGTCTGTCGTCCGTCCGTCCGTCCTTCCGTCCGTTAACAATTTCTCGTTATCGCATCTCCTCAGAAACTACCAGGGGGATTTTGACCAAACTCTGTCAGAATGATGTACTGGTACTCTAGTTGTGTCCCCCTGAAAATCAGACTGGTTCAACAATTTTTTAGTGAGTTATGGCCCTTTGTTTATTTCTATAATTTACATAGATTTATATAGGGAAAAACTTTGAAAATCTTCTTGTCCAAAACCACAGAGCCTAGGGCTTTGATATTTGGTATGAAGCATCATCTAATGGTCCTCTACCAAGATGGTTCAAATTATTTCCTTGGGGTCTTACATGGCCCCGCCCCGGGGGTCACATGGTTTATATAGGGAAAAACTTTGAAAAACCTCTTGTTCAAAACCACAGGGCCTAGGGCTTTGATATTTTGTATATTACATCATCTAGTGGTATTCAACTAAGATTGTTCAAATTATCCCCCTAGGGTCAAATATGGCCCCGCCCCGGGGGTCACATGGTTTACATAGACTTATATAGGGAAAAATTTTGAAAATCTTCTTGTCCAAACCACAAAGCCTAGGGCTTTGGCATTTGTAATGTAGCATCATCTAGTGGTTCTCTACCAAGTTTGTTCAAATTATCCCCCTAGGGTCAAATATGGCCCCGTCCTGGGTGGTCACATGGTTCAGATAGACTTATATAGGGAAAAGATCTTAAAATCTTGTCAATAACCTACAACATTCAAATTTGGACCACATGTATGGTTTTGAGTGGCAAGATGAACCTTGACATGAGTTGACCTTGATTTTGACCTAGTGACCTACTTTCACATTTCTGTAGCTACAGCCTTCAAATTTGGACCACATGCATAGTTTTGTGCACTGAAACAAACTTTGACCTTGACATTGACCTAGTGACCTACTTTCACATTTTTGAAGGTACAGGCTTCAAATTTGGACCACATGCATAGTTTCGTGTTCTGAAATGGAATTTGACCTTGATTTTGACCTACTGACCTTCTTTCACATTTCTCAAGCTACAGCCTTCAAATTTGGACCACATGCATAGTTTTGTGTACCGAAACAAACTTTGACCTTTACATTGACCTAGTGACCTACTTTCACATTTTTGAAGGTACAGGCTTCAAATTTGGAACACATGCATAGTTCTGTGTACCGAAACAAACTTTGACCTTGATTTTGACCTAGTGACCTACTTTCATATTACTTCAGCTACAGCCTTCAAATCTGGACAACTTGCATAGTTTTGTGTACCGAAATGAACTGTGACCTTAAGATTGACCTAGTGACCTACAGTCGAGACTGTTTTAAGAGACCGACTTTGGGAAGCAGCGAAAAAGGTCACATATGACAGGGAGTCTCTTAAAACAGTCTCACTTAACAGGATGACGCTGGTTTCATATATGTTTCCAATTAAAGTACATGAATATCGGATACTTATATATTGGCCTCTTTTAAGGTAGGAGTGGAAACCGATTAAATACTATTTCTTTAATTGCATATTGATAAAATATAAATTTCAAATAATTTGCATCATTCGTATGATGATGATAAAACAAATTTAAGCTCATGATCTGGCACGAAAATAAAGGGGAGCAGTAAAATATAAATGTTCCATTTGAACTAATTACACACTGAGGTTTATGATATTTATATTTTTGTGTACTAATTCTTCATTGACATTTATTCGATTATTGACTGCATCTTTAATCTGTGTTTACTTCGTCGTTTCCTATTAAATACCGCCATATTTTTGTTTCACCAGGAATAAAGTTAATTTATGCACCGACTCCGAATTTTTCAGCGACTTTATACGCTGGTTTTCCCTAATCGAGCAATTCAAGTGCCTTAACACGCTGTTCTAATGTCAAAACAGTTCTTTTTTATGTTTTTCATCAGCCATTTTTTGTAAACAAATAAGTTCTCATCTCAAACAACTTCACGCGAGATAAAGAAAGGTAACTCTTATCGTGTAAAATCTTGCGAGGGAGCGTCTCAAAGTCGCTGAAAACGGTCTAAATATCGATTCGGGAGCCTGATTTCACAGTCGTTTGTCGCGTAAGGCAGGGGGTTGCTTAATTCAGACTCTTTTAATAGTAAATTGCGTCCGGAGCATAAAATAGGGTCGCATATGACAGGGAGTCGCTTAATTCAGGGGGTCGTTAAGGCAGTCTCGACTGTACTTTCACATTTCTGTAGCTACGGGCTTCAAATTTAGACCACATGCATAGGATTGTGTACCGAAACAAACTTTAGCCTTGACAATGACCTAGTGACTTACTTTCACATTTTTAGCCCACCATCATCAGATGGTGGGCTATTCAAATCACTCTGCGTCCGTGGTCCGTCGTCCTTCCGTCCGTCCGTCAGTCCGTCCGTCCTTCCGTCCGTTAACAATTTCTCGTTATCGCATCTCCTCAGAAACTACCAGGGGGATTTTGACCAAACTTTGTCAGAATGATGTATTGGTACCCTAGTTGTGTCCCCCTGAAAATCAGACTGGTTCAACAATTTTTTAGTAAGTTATGGCCCTTTGTTTATTTCTATAATTTACATAGATTTATATAGGGAAAAACTTTGAAAATCTTCTTGTCCAAAACCACAGAGCCTAGGGCTTTGATATTTGGTATGAAGCATCATCTAGTGGTCCTCTACCAAGATGATTCAAATATATTCCTTGGGGTCTAATATGGCCCCGCCCCGGGGGTCACATGGTTTATATAGACTTATATAGGGAAAAACTTTGAAAAACCTCTTGTTCAAAACCACAGGGCCTAGGGCTTTGATATTTTGTATATGACTTCATCTAGTGGTCTTCTACTAAGTTTGTTCAAATTATCCCCCTAAGGTCAAATATGGCTCCGCCCCGGGGGTCACATGGTTTACATAGACTTACATAGGGAAAAACGTTGAAAATCTTCTTGTCCAAACCACAAAGCCTAGGGCTTTGGCATTTGTAATGTAGCATCATCTAGTGGTTCTCTACCAAGTTTGTTCAAATTATCCCCCTAGGGTCAAATATGGCCCCGCCCTGGGGGGTCACATGGTTCATATAGACTTATATAGGGAAAAGATTTTAAAATCTTCTTGTCAATAACCTACAACATTCAAATATGGACCACATGTATGGTTTTGAGTGGCAAGATGAACCTTGACATGAGTTGACCTTGATTTTGACCTAGTGACCTACTTTCACATTTCTGTAGCTACAGCCTTCAAATTTGGACCACTTGCATAGTTTTGTGCACTGAAAAAAACTTTGACCTTGACTTTGACCTAGTGACCTACTTTCACATTTTTGAAGAAACAGGCTTCAAATTTGGACCACATGCGTAGTTTTGTGTTCTGAATTGGAATTTGACCTTGATTTTGACCTACTGACCTACTTTCACATTTCTCAAGCTACAGCCTTCAAATTTGGACCACATGCATAGTTTTGTGTACCGAAACAAACTTTGACCTTTACATTGACCTAGTGACCTACTTTTACATTTTTGAAGGTACAGGCTTCAAATTTGGAACACATGCATAGTTCTGTGTTCCGAAATAAAATTTGACCTTGATTTTGACCTAGTGACCTACTTTCACATTTCTCGAGCTACAGCCTTCAAATTTGGACCACATGCATAGTTTTGTGTACCGAAATGAACTTTGACCTTAAGATTGACCTAGTGACCTACTTTCACATTTCTGTAGCTACAGGCTTCAAATTTAGACCACATGCATAGGATTGTGTACCGAAACAAACTTTGACCTTGACATTGACCTAGTGACCTACTTCCACATTTTTGAAGGTACAGGCTTTAAATTTGGACCACATGCATAAATTTGTGTTCTGAAGTGTAATTTGACCTTGATTTTGACCTAGTGACCTACTTTCACATTTCATCCTTGAAATTGATCTAGTGACCTACTTTCACATTTCTCAAGCTACAGCTTTCAAATTTGGACCACATGCGAAGTGTTGTGTACGGAAATGAAATTTGACCTTGAGCTAGTCAGTAAGTCTTGAAATTTGGAACACTCAAAAATGGCACATTGGTGGGCGCCAAGATCACTCTGTGATCTCTTGTCATTTTTAAGTTCTATGCTGAACTTGGTGGAAATGAAAATGTTGAAAAATTCCACCCAAACAGTGGGCAAGTAGCTTTAAAGAGAAAAATAAAACATGTTGGTAAGAAAAGCTATTAAAATGCAGTATATCATATAGCTGATACTTTTTTTGAGGTTGAATATCATTCTTAAGTTTTTTTTCTGTTCCAGCAAAATAAACATCTTACACAGAATGAAAAAGATCTAAGAAACTACAAGGAACAGATACATTCATTTGAGGTAGGTTGATTTATGTCTGTATTGACAGAGCTAGAACTGTTTACTTATGATCACAAGATATAAAAGAAACAATAATGCTCCAGGTGGCATTGTATCAGTCTTGTTTATCTTTTACTAGGAAAGATTGTGTTGCTTGCCTGTTGCTCTTGTAGAAGCTGTTGGATGTCAGACATTGTATCTTAAATCATTAGTTCTCCCCCTCTGATTCATGTGGAGAAGTTAGCACTTTGTGGAGAACAGGTTTGCACTGGTATCCAGGAACACTGGTTAGGTTAACTGCTCTCCATAACATAACTGAAATACTATTGAAAAACGATGTTAAATCCAAAACAAACAAACATTAAATTTTATATTTTGTGTTATATCTACTGCAGCCAAGAATGCAGCAGTTGGAGAGATCTATGAATGAAAGAGAAGATACGATTAAAGTATTGAAGGATAGGATGAACAGGGTAGAAGATGAACTGTTTGAAGATTTCTGTGTTCAGATAGGTGTTGAAAACATCAGGTAAATGTCATCTGTTTGAGTCACAAGTTTTGTGATATTCATTTTGATATGAAATACATCAGCATGCTTAAATGTATAAAGGCATACAGCCTGCATTCATACTATAGATTTAGATAAATGGTTACAAATCACTATGATGCAAAAGTGTATGCTGCACGACAAGCTATTCCAGGTAAACGGCTCATAAAATGCATGTATCTCGTGTGACGATGCAATGTCAAAAGAATACAAATAAAATGGCTGAATTTGTTTTCATTGGAAGATGAGCGTTTAGACAATTAATATAAATGTTACAAACTGCTTACATCTAAACAACCATGCTTCAGGAGTCATTTTGAGCTTGTTGCAGTTGTTTTATGTTAATATTCCATTTATCCATATCGAGGGTTCAACGCAATAAGAGCGTATCTACATATAATAATCATATGTAGATACGCCCTTATTGCGTTGAATCCTCGATATGCAGTATTGTTATGTAAGAAAAGTTTTTGTCAGTCTTGTTGAATATTTACAAAATTAGTTTATTATACAGAGTAACTGTATAATTGTTATATGACTAAATAATTGTTGAAAAGCTGCTTTATCCCAGCAGTGTTAACAAGACAAGTAGTTTTATACGCCCATCGCGGAAAGAGTGGGGCGTATTATGTAAACACCTGTGGCAGGCGGGTGTGCGTTTGGCGTCCAAAAGCATGTTGCACTCTCAAGTCAAACAGTTTTCATCCGATTTTCACCAAACTTGGTGACAATGTTTTTGGGCATAATTATGTTCCTTGATTCCTTCTTACTCTTGTTTTGGGTTAACAAGGCATGCAACATCAACATTATTACCTTTATGATACGTAACTGAATATTTAGACTGACATATTTTGTGACGTCTGGCACTCTTGTTTTACTTACATTCCTAAAGATATTACAACAGTTATTCATAATTCTTATAGACAATATGAGGAGAGGGAGCTGTTGGACCAGCAAGAAAGAGCGAAGAAGCGTCTGGAGTTTGAGAACCAGAAATTTAAACTGCAAAACCAGATTGAGTTTGAACGCTCAAGGGATACTTTAGGTATGTTTCTGTCATTTTTTAGCTCACATGTCACTTTGTGACAAGGTGAGCTTTTGTGATCGTGCAGCATCCGTCGTCCGTCCGTCCGTAAACTTTTGCTTGTGACCACTCTAGAGGTCACATTTTTCATGGGATCTATGAAAGTTGGTCTGAATGTTCATCTTGATGATATCTAGGTCAAGTTTAAAACTGGGTCACGTGCGGTCCAAAACTAGGTCAGTAGGTCTAAAAATAGAAAAACCTTGTGACCTCTCTAGAGGCCATACTTTTCATGGGATCTGTATGAAAATTGGTCTGAATGTTCATCTTGACGATATCTAGGTCAAGTTTTAAACTGGGTCAATTGCGGTCAAAAACTAGGTCAGTAGGTCTAAAAATAGAAAAACCTTGTGACCTCTCTAGAGGCCATACTTTTGAATGGATCTTCATGAAATTTGGTCAGAATGTTCACATTAATGATATCTAGGTCAAATTCGAAATTGGGTCACGTGCCATCAATAACTAGGTCAGTAGGTCAAATAATGAAAAACCTTGTGACCTCTCAAGAGGTCATATTTTTCAGTGGATCTTCATGAAAATTGGTCAGAATTTTTATCTTGATGATATCTAGGTCAGGTTCAAAACTGGGTCACATGAGCTCAAAAACTAGGTCACTATGTCAAATAATAGAAACAATGACGTCATACTCAGTTCAAAACTGGGTGATGTGGGGACTGGTGAGCGATTCAGGACCATCATGGTCCTCTTGTTTTGTAGAATAAACCCTGGTGGCTGAAAGCTGATTACCTAAGATTGCCTAAGTGCTTCCCTCCTTGCTTGTTAAATATAGTACATTATTTAGTTAATATTGCCTGCAGAGATTGATTTATTTAGTTATTTATTTTTACAACATTCAATGATTCCTTCCTAGACCTCTGACCAGCTCCCTTTTTAAAGGGATTGTGGATATCATGGCCAAATTTGGCATTCACTGGGATTCAACCTGTGACCTAGATAAGTCCCATGTGGTTCTGGGACGATCTGTGTATGAAAAGAATTGGAACCACTGCCTTACCCTTGTATGATCGTAAGAGGCGACTAATAGGGTCTTAACACTTGGTTTCGCAGTAATTCTGCCATTCCAGCAGGTATGCAAATTTTGATTCCATGCCTCATATTTTTATTTCGATGTAAATGAGATGTGGAACCAAAACTTGTAGTCCTGTTTGGCGCCATATAACCTATACTGTGTTGGTGCACCGTAAAACCCAAGTAAATAAATGTGACCTAGATAAGGAGTTAATTGCTTTACCATTACACCTCAGTATATCTGTTTACCTTTCTTTTCCAAGAAGTTATTGAAATAGAGTGCAGTTTATATATAGCTCATAATTTCAGTGAAAATATTGAATGTATCTCATTGGTATGGAACTTTTAAACGAGAAAACATTTGTATAATAAATGTTATTTTCACTTTGGAGTCCTGTGACACTTGTAAAAATACTGCATCTTTTCAGCCAGTGAACAATGTGAAACAAACAAATGTTGTGTATATACATAAGTATAGAAAAGCTTTCCTGACAGTATCATTGTTAACTAAAGAAATTATAATATTCATGAGTTAGTTCGTGTCTTTTCTACTACAGCTAATGTTATGAAATGGGAGAAGGCAGTGACAGACGATGAAAAAGAATTAGAAAAAGTGCGAAATGACGAGTCAAGAAATATGGAGGTAATTTATTTGTTTGGTAAATACATGTAGATACCTTTTGTTTAACTGCTGTGTTGTATAGCATCACAGAAATAAATGTTACACAATGTTAAGGATTGTAGTATTTAATAGATATGGAGAAGTCGGTATCAGTTATGCTGGACTAATATTGTAGATTTTGAGGTTATGCTAGTCATCAAAATTGAATTCTGACGAAAATTTCAGCAAATTCATGTTGTAAATATAATTTTGGACAAAATAATGCAGTTCTATGCAGTAGAAATTAAATGGTTTCACAGTATTCAGCCAATCTGTCTGGTTCCAAATGGTGTGTAGGAACGACCAGAGATAGTGTGTTCTCTCTTTGGATGCAAGAAATCATAAATATAGTAGTTTTGGTTCTTAATCCATTATCATAGACATGTTAGTACATGGCTTAATGGTTTTGAAAAACTTTATTTTAAACTTTATGAAAAGTGTGTGTAAAGTATATTGTTGTAGCGTATTGTATATATTTTTGTTTCTTTTTTCATAGGACTAGAATGTTTTACTTACATCTGTGTTTAATATGATCACAATATTATATTCTAATTACAAGATGATAGACAGAGAGATGCAGAAAGCTGACAAATGTAAACAGCAGAGATTGACCATCAAATCACAGGTGGACGATTTCGAAGGACAGATTAACGAGATCAAGAAGCGTCTAAATGCTCAGAACAAGGAGATAGCTGCGGCCCAGAAACAGGTGGCAGCACTGGAAACAAGGCTGGAACAAAAACGGGCAGATAGACATAGTTTACTGAAAACATGCAAGGTAAGGGTGAACTTGTAAAAATAATAAATGTGTTATAGATAGAAGTTTGAAGAATTATATTGCTTGAAATGTTTCATGTGGAGTAAAGACTAATGAAACAAGGTCATACGTTCTTAAAATTGAAAGGGTTGTAGAAATGCTTTTCAACAAATCTCAGGTTAAGCATCTGCTTTGGTTCAACTCTTATAGTATAGTTTGGTAGGCTAAAAGTTTAAATAAAGTGAAATTAATTTTTGAAAACATTCAAGTTTAGATTGAAAAAAAAAAACTAATATTGTTTATTAAAGAATAAGTACATGTACATGTTTACATACCTAGCTATGGTTTTCTAGATGGACAACATCAACCTACCAATGCGTAAGGGAACAATGGACGACATCACACAGGAGAACGAACCCTCTAGCGCTATGGATGGTACACAGATGGATGGTACCCAATCTGAGACAGGGTTAGACAGTATGAGCAGTAAAGGGGCAAAGAAAATCTATGAGAAAGAAGCATTAATTATTATAGACTACTCGGGTCTTGATGATGATCTCAAAGAGGTTAGTAGCTTTGTAATATACACAACTGTGCTCAAATGTTCTCTCAGCTTTTTAATCCCTCTAGCCATGGAAATAATCTCAAAAATAAATTGAATAGAAACCTAAAGGGAAAAAATATTGAACCATTTCAGCAAATAGCTTGATGTTGCAAAAAACAGCCTCAGTGGTATAATGATTGGCTATAAAAATTCTTCAGAAAGCAGTGGTCAAAAGTTGATAAATTTTTACTATAATAATACCTGGATGACGCACAACCAAAGAAAGGTCCAGGCTACTTTCCCTTCTAAGATATGTTGGCACTTCGGGATGAGGCCAGTTTTCACTTAACAGCTATGTAGAAAAATCAGGTTCCTCAGAAACCATTGGTTGGAATTTATTAATAATTTCACAGAAGTTGTCACAATATGACTTCAAAAATAGCTTAGATGTGTCTGACATAGTATCTACTCTGCTGTGAATTTGTGTCCGTATATAGTAAAACACTGCTCAAAGTTGCAAGGGTAGGAACAAAGTGCACTCATCAAGGTTTTCGAGCATACCAAACAGAGAAAATTTAAGTAAACCAATTCGGGATCAAATGAATTGCTTGTCACCGATGCTGAAGCAAGTGGAGTTTCTCTGTACTTTATATATTAATTCTTTTTTCAGATTGATGAACCAAGTGAAGTCAAGAAGACTATAGAACAGCTGACGAAAGGTGTGTCAGATATGGTGTCTACATTACAGAGAATTAATGCTCCAAACATGAAAGCCATGGAAAAGTATGTATGACAGAATGTATTGTTGAGAATAGTATCCAACATGTAACAAAAGACTAGCTTTGATGTAGAAAATTTACTTTGTTTTTAGAATCCATTGCATTATAGCAGCTGAAGTTTGAGAAACAGTCTACTTAACAATTTCTTTTCCATTACTTGTACAGGTCTACTTAAATTACCCATGAGGTTGCATGTAGTTTTCATAAATATTCATAAATATATTTTGCTAATGAAATAGTCTGTAGTATATAAAGTTTTCAAAGCAGAATTTAGTCGTTAACAAGTGCTTCACCTGATGGGTCTTATAATATTGCTTGCCTCCATCCATCAGTCTGTCTGTCCATCACACAAAGTTTGAATGGGCAATACCTTTAAAAAAAAGAAAGATTTTTCTATAAAACTTGGTACATTGGTAGATGGCAATATGGAGAGTTTACATCGTTGTCCGAAATATTACAAAAAAAATGGAGCCTGTGATTAACTTCAAAGTACTAGAGATTATTCTTGAAATCACGAGACGTAGATAGAAGGAACATGGAGAATATGCACATCATTGTATTTTGTATGTCATTTAACTTTATGCTTGTCCATCTGTCAGTCTTGGCATAAATCCTTTGTTAATGCTAAAATACACGAAAGTTTTATCATGCATCTTGATAAATAGATGATTTGAAAAAAGGACGACAAGTATTTTAATTTAGTTTTAGTATATAAAATGTGGTTCCTTTGGCTGCAGGTATAACATATGTTTCTTTTGATATTGGACTGTCATTCTGAGGCAATAATCTTGTCCTCTACAGGTATTGTCACTTGTCAAGATAGAGGATTAAAAGGTTTTAGATTTTGCTGTAAGCAGTGTCCGACATTCTCAGGTGTTCCTTAATATTCCCACCCTACAAGACCCCTGATACAATCCTGAAAAAATTCAACTATCAATACAGTAGTTTGATAGTTGAAAAAAAAATTGCAGGGTTGTATCAGGGGTCTTGTAGGGTGGGGATATTAAGGAACACCTGAGAATGTCAGAATTTTTTTCCCGGTTGTATCAGGGGTCTTAGGGTAGGGAAGGGGTGACCAATCAATGATACTGCCACCTGTGAATATTGACAGTGACTTGCAATTTAAATACATTTTGTGAACATCTAATAATTTGTGGTTACCGGTATAGAAAGTATAAATACTCAAGTTGATCTCAATACTGACAGAAATTTACAATTTTAATATTTTAAGACTTTTAAGTTGTAAACTAAGAGATACTTGTGTGAAAATGTTTCTTTAATAAGATGTTGTATTAACTTCAACTTGTACTTTTATATTATGATTAAAGAGAATGAAATGTTTATCTTTGTGTTTTTAGATTTCTGTTATTAACAAAATATTGTTAAAGACCAATCTTATTCTCACATCTCAGTAAGACGGGTACGGATAGAGCAAGTTAATACTTTCATGGTTAATTTTCTGGGCAACTACAAGAAAATGCTTGGCTACCAGTAAAATTATAAATTTGTCGGACACTGCTGTAAGACATGCTAAATGGCAATAGATTAGGTATGAATAGGCCTCAAAACTGCAACCATCATATAAGCACTCACTTGGTTTCTTTTACAGATTGGATGGCGTCAAAGAAAGGTTAATGGAGACCTCTGAAGAATTTGAAAATGCCAGAAAGAGGGCAAAAAAAGCGAAGCAAGCATTTGAGAAAGTTAGAAAAGAAAGATATGATAGATTTATGCACTGTTTTGACCATGTCTCCAACAAAATTGATGAAATATACAAGGTATCTGATTAACGTATAATATAGGGACTTTTTTACATATCAAACTGAAATGAGCCCACCCACTTAGCTCAGTAGGAAACACACAGATCTACAGATAGGGTCTGAAATCAGTCCTCCTCCACCTTTGAATAATGTGGGCAAGTTGGTAGTTCCTTACGGAGAACAGATTTGTACTGGTACAGAATCCAGGAATACTGGTTAGATTAACTGCCATAACTGAAATACTGTTGAAAAATGGCGTTAAACCCAAAACAAACAAAAATAAAGCTGAGATGTTATTGAAAAGTGCATTAATCATGACTGTTAAAGAGACAACATTTTGAAGTATCCTACAGGTACAAAGAAATCTTCAGTGCAATATCTCTTCAATCAGAATGTTTCTAGATGTTTATTTACTGTCTTAAAGCTGCATGCCTAGAGATTTATGTTAAATGTTTTTTTCCACATTTAGTAATTGCAATAGAAATACATTGTAAAGTAATTCCTCAAGTTTTAAGAACTTGTTATCTCAAGTAACACCTTTTAAGTCGGTAAAAGATGCAGAAAACTCTCTGTAGCCATGCTATTGAAATTTTACATAAGATGGAAGAAATCTAGCTGCATTTTGTTTCATACACATTAAAATGCCTATTTAAATATTACTGCTTTACCATTTTGACATTGAATTTCAGTTGCTGTCTGTTTTAAAAATTTTGAAACTTTCATGGTTAATCTGGCTCATGTCCCTTTAAAGTAAGTGTTTTTCCAGTTCACATGTTTGTTGTAGGCCTTATACAAGTTTTATAATTCCACATTCCTTGTTTCAGTCCTTAGCCAGAAACCAGAGTGCTCAGGCATTTTTAGGACCAGAGAATCCAGAAGAACCATATTTGGATGGTGTGAACTATAACTGTGTGGCCCCAGGGAAAAGATTCCGACCCATGGACAATCTGTCCGGAGGAGAAAAAACTGTGGCAGCTCTAGCGTTATTGTTTGCAATTCATAGGTAAAATTAACACAAAAACTTTTCTTTTTGAGATACACTTACAATTTACAATATATCTAGTAGTACAGTACAGTTTGTTAAACTTGACATTACGATATGCTTCATGGTAAACAGACTTTTGAGTGGATCTTAATGAATTTGGGTGGGATGTTAATGGGGCTAAAACTTGCAGTTTAGCAACAATATAACTTGAACATTATGCCTAGACTCTGCAGTATGCTTTTATCTTCAGTAAGCTATTGTTCATATCTTCAGCTACCAACCAGCACCATTCTTTGTACTTGATGAAATAGATGCAGCTCTGGATAACACAAATATTGGAAAGGTATAAATTGTTCACAGACTTGCATTACTTGACTTCATAAATTCATTACTATATTTTTTATGTGTTTCTAATTTTTATCTGGTTATTAAAGTCAACTGTTGATCAGGGCCTCTATGGGCAAGTGTGACTGAATCACTTGCCCCTTACAGCTGTTGGCTGTAAACCTGGCTTGGGGTGTAGAATTCTTTCATGTGATGTAGCCATCTAGAGTGCTTAAAAGTGTTCAACCCAGTTGCCTCTCTGTACCTGAAATAATGCCTGGAGGGCTGCCTTGGTCTTGCTTCCCCACCAAAAGCTGTAGAGTTGCCAGATGACCAAAGATTATGTTGGTGTGACGTTTCAGTTTCCCAAAGGAAAAGAATATTTCCGACCTCTAAAATTTAGTGTCAAGCTTATTCATGCTAAAACTACTGCCGAGTGATTTACTGTGAGAAGTTCTAACTGCCCACAGTTTGCAGTAAATTTATATGAAAGAAATAACTTTTCTTTGATGAGTCCATAAACATTTTGTTAAACTCCTACAGGTAGCAGCATATATTCGTGAGGAGTCACAGAGACATTTCCAGTGTATTGTTATCTCCCTTAAGGAAGAATTCTACAACAGAGCTGATGCTCTTATTGGTATCTACCCAGAGGTAAGACCCAGTAATAGATTAATAAATTTATAAGACTTAAAATTTAATAGACTGAAAAAAAATGCTGGCTGAATTTCCATCTTAAAAAAAGATATAAGGTGGATTCAGAAGCAATTTTAACAAAAAAAAAAATTTAAGCAAATATTCTTCCTTTCATGAGTATCCAAAGATGCAGGATGATTAGTTTGATGCATCATAACAAAATGAGCCATGCCTTGAGAAAACCAACACAGTGCGTTTGCAACCAGCATGGATCCAGACCAGCCTGCGCATCTGTGCAGTCTGGTCAGGATCCATGCTGTATGCTTTTAAAGACTATTGCAATTAGAGAAACTGTTAGCGAACAGCATGGATCCTATTGCAATTAGAGAAACCGTTAGTGAACAGCATGGATCCTGACAGGACTACACAGATGCGCAGGCTGGTCTGGATCCATGCTAGTCACAAGGCCACTATTTTGGATTTCTTATGGTGCGGCTCAAATTTGTCAACAATGTAAATTTTTATAATTACATTGTGGACCATATTCGTCAGTCACTGATAGTTTAATGTTATAATAAACATCTGGTAACATCTTGGCAAGTGAAACCTAACTTATTCAATGGCTAAAATATTGAAAAACTTCAACATTAGTTACAAAAGCTTAATATTCATATATCTTATGATTTTATGCCTTGTTTTTTTTCCAGCAAGGGGATTGTGTAATCAGTAACGTATTGACATTAGATCTCACCCAGTATGAGGACCCACATCAGTATGAGGAGGACGATCGTACAGCATTACTTAATGTTAGATGAGGGCAGGAACTGTTGGAGGAGAAATCGTTAGTGACTGTTGATGAAAACAGAGAAACTTTGTGTTCAAACAGATTTAGTGCTGATCAAGTAAATGTGTCAACAAACAAAGTGTGTCAGTTTACTGGAATATAACTCTGATGTTAAAAGTCTAGAATTTGAGTAATTTTGACAGTACGTTTAATGGATATAGTCCTACAAGCACTACGCTGGTTACCTAATGTTTTATGAAACATTTAAAACCATTGTAAAACCCCTGACATCATGTACAAAGAACTTTTTCTGTCCAGTGAGACACAGAAAACATCTATGTTCTTCCAGCAAAATTAATGAAAGAGGTTAGGCTACACTGCACTTTAGTATGGTTTCAGTTCTGTCTAATGGTATGAAGTTAAGTTTTACCGCAAATAGAATTAATGGCCAGTTGTCCTAATAAGACCGCTAAACCAGGTTTAGTATTTTATATATAAGGTCTTTGCCATTTTTTTCCTCGATCTCTATTAATTTAGGTAGTATCTATTTAGTTGTTTATATTAAGGAGATACTTACCAGAAATTAGGGCAGCTGCAACATAACTGAAATATATGAAAAGTTGGAAAGTTCATTACGTATACATGTAGTTAATATTTATACATAATATGTTTCTGTTAGAATTATTTAATAAATTGTGTCAAATTAATACAGAGCTGGACTTATGATTGTTCTAAGTCTGAATTTGAATACTTTATGATGCCCTTCAAACGAAACAATAAAACTTAGGATGTTTTTATTTTTTTTAAAGGTAATGTCTTGAATAATGTGCATGATTTATCAAAACTTTTTCTAATTCATTGTTGAAAATGAAGATATTATTGAAATTCATGCTCTGATTTAGGCATTTTTCTCAATTTTTACATATTACACACTTGCTTAAATACTACAAAGATCCTTCACATGCCTAGACAAAGTATGGTATTTGGAGGTATCCCAAAAACTTCAATTACTGTACAAGTACCTAGTTATAAAATTATTTTCAACAGAGCTGCTTGGGTACATATAATAGCTATACTCCTTTAAAGGAATAAGAGTGCTATAAGTATCAGGTAATTGTTCAATCAATAGTACGCAAAACAAGTTGTTGTAAATTTTTTAATAGTATTCATGTAAATCTATATTTTTATTCATTGTAAATATCTCTATATTATATTCGTGATTTCGTATTCATGATTACATCTCTTATCTCCTTGTTGTGTATCTCCACTTGTCCATTGATTCACATTTTTGGATGTCAGTAAATCGTATTTCATATGAACGAGCGTCATATTTCATGTTATATTAAATGTTTTATTATCGTATTTGAAATTAAATGTTAGCTATATCTGATTTGTTGTTCCTCATCATGTGAAGTATGTTCTGTTTCTCTGATTTCATACAGACACATGTCATAATAATGGTAACTTAACAGCTTAAAAGGCGGATGAAGACCCCAGACATTACTTTGTAGATTATTTTAGGAACAGGCTGGCATTTGACAGATCCACTTTCCCAATTTGAGAACTTTCTGATGGGAAGGAATTTAAGAACCCTGCCAGAGGCTGGAATGCATAGTGGGGAGGGACAATACACCAGTATTGATTAGCTATTATTATGTCTTTTTGCAAGTACAACTCTGTGTTATTTTGAATAATGGATATTATCAAGAATTTGAGGGAAAATCTCATTGGGAATAGGTGCATTGAATTATGCAGGAAGGTACATGACCACTATTACATAACACTGAGCATGCTCACCGGAACGGAAGATAAAGACTACAAAATTTGTAGTTAGCCCTGTGATTGGAAGATTGACTAATAAAATCACATTTTTGGCCCAATCTTGATAAAACTTGGTCAGAATGTTACCTCCAATAAAATCTTGGACGAGTTCGATATTGGGTCTTATGGGGTCAAAAACTAGGTCACTAGGTCAAATCAAAGAAAAAACTTGTTAACACTGTAGAGGCCACATTTATGACTATGTGTTCATGAAACTTGGTCAGAATGTTAATCTTGATGATCTTCGGGTCAAATTCGAATCTGGGTCATGTAGGGTCAAAAACCAGGTCACCAGGTAAGATCAAAGGGAAGGCTAGTTGACACTAGGCCACGTGACCATATATTAATGAAACTTTTTCATAATGTTAATCTTGATAATCTTTAGGTCGGGGTCATGTAGGGTCAAACACTAGGTCACCAGGTCAAATCAAAGAAAAAGCTAGTTAACACTCTAGATGCCACATTTATGACCATGTCTTAATGAAACTTGGTCAGAATGTCAATATTGATGATCTATTGTGAAGTTCAAATTCGGGTCAGGTGGGTCAAAAACTAGGTCACCAGGTCAAATCAAAGGAAAAGCTTGTTAACGCTCTACAGGCCACATTCATGGCAATATCTCTATGAAACTTCATCAGAATGTTTGTCTTGCTGACCTCTAGGTCAAGTTCGAATCTGGATCATGTGGGATCAAAAACTAGGTCACCAGGTCAAAACAATCGAAAGAAAAACTTAACACTCGAGAGGTCACATTTATGACTGCATCTTTATGAATCTTGGTCAGAATGTTAATCTTGATGATCTTTAGGTCAAGTTCGAATCTGGTTCATGTGGGGTCAAAACTAGGTCATTAGGTCAAATCAAAGGAAAAACTAGTTAACTCTCTAGAGGCCACATTTCTTGACGAAACTTGAACAGAAAGTTAATTTTAATGATCTAAAGGTCAAGTTCCAATCTGGGTCAAGTGGGGTCAAAAACTAGGTCACCAGGTCAAATCAAAGGTAAAGCTTGTTAACAATCTAGAGGCAACATTTATGATTGTATCTTCATGAAACTTGGTCAGAATGTTAATATTTATGACCTTTAGGTCAAGTTTGAATCTGGGTCAAAATCTAGGTCAAATCAAAGGAAACGCTAGTTAAGACTAGGTGCTACATTTATGACCATATCTTAAAGAAACTTGGTCAGAATGTTAATCTTGATGATTTGATCTTTAGGTCAATAGGTCCGGTGAGCAATACAGAGCTTTCAGAGCCGTCTTGTACATAAATTTCAGATTAAAGTTTTGATGCCCTTTCCCTCTATCTGTTCTTGCCAACCTGATTTGATTCAGATTTAAAACAGTTGTTACACATCATCACCTAACTCAAATGACACAAGGGCCTTGACTCTTGCACCAGTGTTTCATGAATTATGCCCCTTTTTACTTAGAATTTCAGATTCATTTTGGTGCACTTCAGTGCATCTTTATTACTGAATGAGTTTGGTTCAGACTTGAAATAGTTGTTTCACACCATCATCATCATGATCGTACGTGACAAGGCCTAGAACTCTGGTGCAAATATTCCATGAATAATGTGACCTTTAAACTAAAATTTCAGTTTAATTTTGATTTTTTTAACCATATCTCTTTTGTAACTGTATGGATAATTAAGATAAAAACGATGGGGTTTGTACAGTGTTTGACTGTCGAATATTGCGAATACAGAGTAAATCGCGTAAAAAAACTAGTAAATGTTTATATGCGATGATAATCATTACATGCATCTTTAAAAATATATATAAATACATTTCCTGATTTATAGTAATTTAGTTATGACAATAATGGTCGACTTGTCTGTTTCCCTAAACCCTGGCAAACGTAAATTAGTGGTGTACAAATTATAAAACTGGAAAAACTCTAATCTCGTCGTCAGCAGCTACAAAAAGCTGGTACATGTCCTTACAATACACCATGCATGACACATTCATTTTCTCACACTGAATGCACGACAGTGGACTGTTTGCAAGACGAGTAACTTCAGCTCTATGTGTATACCAAGGTGTAGTATGTGATTCAATCGTGGTCACTGGTTTCATGTCCGACTGATGTGGTGAAGCGACATACATAGTACCGTCTTCGTCTGTAGCTATTGCCTTTAGTACACACTTCAGTCCGAAAGTCCAGTCTTCCTGTCCGTTATAGTCAAATGCACATACTATTGCATTATCCGTTCTGGCTAATATAAAGCCCTCTCTGCCGGAGCCAAGCATAAGATCGTCTTTTACCTGTGTAGATGTTGACCATGCTGGGGTTGACTTTCTATACGTTATCCGCCCTTTTACTGCATGGAAAACAATGTCAATATTTTTCAGTCTGCTGCCGGTGAACAAAAAAGGTTTGCAAGGACGGCCGTAAATGTCGAGTAACAGAATATTGTCAGAGCCTCTGACAGTCACAACTAATAGTTTCCTGTTATCTATGAAACATACATTTTTACAAGCGCACTGCGTGTTCAATGACCTATCCCGTTTACCCTCTTTTATTATTGACGTCATCTTAACTTCTTCTTCATCAGGGAAAGTCAATGCAATTTCTGTTTCAGCTATTAATGTAACATCATACGGTGCCCTTGAAAACCTTTTCTGATCCAGCTTTGTACTGTCTTTTATGGAAAATATTTTTATCATACAATTTGCATTATCGACAATGATTAATGCAGACTTTGTTGCAACCATTCCTGTGATTCTGCATGCTGAATCTCTACTTCTGTGGACTGATCCAACTGTGACTGATTTTGACCTTAATTTAATAACACGAGTCTCCGATATCAATTTTGCCGCTGGTGTTTCGGGCGTTTTCATACAAAGTTCGCCAAGATTTGTTATATCACCACCTATAAGTTTCTCTATTTTCTCATCCGCCTTAAACTCGTATCCATGAATAAGGTTTTTCTGTTTCATACATTTTATGTCTTCAAAACAACTGTTCATTTTTTTGTTCAATTTCTTTACTGAAATAAATAGTTGATAATTTTCGTCTGATTTTAACCGTACGGTATGAATCAGTTCTTTTATAGCTTGTACTTCAAAAAGCATTGTGCTAATTCTTTGATGAAGTGATTCTAATTCGTTGGTGTCATCTTTTTGTTTACTATTAATTTTAGACAAAATGTCACGTTCCAGTTTGTCAAACAAGGCATTTATCTCATGTTTATACTCCAAAATACGTCTTCTTGTTTTTGAACGGTACTCTTCTACAGCGACATAACTTTCTCGCAACTGACTTTCAAAAGATTTCCCCATTTCAACTACAAAATCAAGACTTTTCATTGTGTTTCGGTAGTCGTTACTTTCTGAAAAGCTATGTGCAATATCCGCAATTCTCTTCACACTCTTACAACAACTGTGATCAGAACGTACACAAATACAACAGCATAATTCTTCATCTGCTTCGCAATAAAACTCTATTTCACTACCAATGTGTTTAGAACATGGTTCTTTACTGGCTATCTTTTTCAAATTTCCTTTATGTCTAGGCATACGTTCTTTACTCTGTAAGTTATGCTGTCTAGTTAGAGATGCTCTTGAATGAGCTTTATAACACCCAGCACACAAAAGTTCATCACACTCAATGCAATAACCTTCAGCGCACTGAAACTCTTTTTCATGTTAACACGGATCGCACGTCAAACTTTCTTTACTTTGACCCTGAGTGTACTCCATATTTAGTTTTATATCTTCTGGAACATTGTCAACACATCGGCTGTTAGATTCAAAAGTTTCATTTTTGCCAGTGTTACATTTTTAGCTCACCTGAGCAATGCTCAGGTGAGTTTTTCTGATCGCTCGATGTCCGGCGTCTGTCGTGTGTCGTCTGTCAACATTTAGCTTGTGTATGTGATAGAGGCTGTATTTTTCAATTAATCTTCATGAATATTGGTCAGAATGATAACTTTGATGAAATCTAAGCCGAGTTCGAAAATGGGTCATCTCGGGTCAAAAACTAGGTCACTAGGTCAAATCAAAGAAAAACCTTGTGTATGCGATAGAGGCTGTATTTTTCAATTGATCTTCATGAATTTTGGTCAGAATGATTGCCTTGATGAAATCTAGGCCGAGTTCGAAAATGGGTCATTTAGGGTCAAAAACTAGGTCACTAGGTCAAATCAAAGAAAAACCTTGTGTATGCGATAGAGGCGGTATTTTTCAATTTATCTTCAAGAATTTTGGTCAGAATGATTACCTTGATGAAATCTAGGCCGAGTTCGAAAATGGGTCATCTGGGTTCAAAAACTAGGTCACTAGGTCATATCACGTAAAAACCTTGTGTATGTGATAGAGGCTGTATTTTTCAATTGATCTTCATGAATTTTGGTCAGAATGATACCCTTGATGAAATTTAGACCAAGTTCGAAAATGGGTCATCTGGGGTGAAAAACTAGGTCACTAGGTCAAATCAAAGAAAAACCTTGTGTATGCAATAGAGGTGGTATTTTTCAACTGATCTTCATTAAATTTATCCAGAATGATAACCTTGATAAAATCTAGTCCGAGTTCGAAAATGGGTCATCTGGGGTCAAAAACTAGGTCACTAGGTCAAATCGAAGAAAAACATTGTGTATGCAATAGAGCAATAGAGAATGTATTTTTCAGTTGATCTTCATGAAATTTGGTCAGAGTGATTGCGTTGATGAAATCTAGGTCGATTTTGAATATGGGTTATCTGAGGTCAAAAACTAGGTCACTAGGTCAAATTAAAGAAAAATCTTGTGTATGCGATAGAGACTGTTTTTTTCAATTGATTTTTATGAAATTCGGTCAGGTTGATTGCCTTAATGAAATCTAGGTCGAATTTGAATATGGGTCATCTGAGGTCAAAAACTAGGTCACTTGGTCAAATCAAAGAAAAAACTTATGTATGTGATAGAGGCTGTATTTTTCAGTTGATCTTCATGAATTTTGGTCAGAATGATTGCCTTGATAAAATCTAGGTCGAGTTTGAACATGGGTCATCTCGGGTCAAAAACTAGGTCATATTTAAGAAAATGCTTGTTTTATCGCAAGAGACCAGTTTTTTGGTCCAATCTTAATGAAAATTGGTCAGAATATTTGTTTCCATGAAATCACTACGTCAAACATGTTTTACACTGTTACAGAGTGTTTCTTAGGTGAGCGACCTAGGGCCATCTTGGCCCTCTTGTTGTGGATACGGGTCTGTAAATAAATTTTCAGTCTCTAAGTTTTCCACTGAAACAGAGCATCTCGTTTTGGCTCCAGCCTTTTTGTTTAAAGACGGAGTAGGTCCTACGTAGGTATCATTCTCTTCGTTGTTAATTTCATTGGTTTTAATATCTTCATTCACATGTGTGTTTTTGCTTGCCAAATCCGAGTTATTCTCATCGGCTTTACAAGTTTCTTGTTCATATCCTGACAAATTATCAGCTGTAAAAGCTTTATTCCTTTCATCAACAGATCTGGTTGTTTTTAAGCTATATTCTTCTAATCTTTGTTCAACCTCCAGAGATTCTTTCGTTGCAGGGGAATCTTTGAACTCTGTGTCTTCATTTTCCTTTGTCGAATTGGTCCGAGACGTTGTAATTTCAATTGCTGCTTCAAGACTTTTATGTTCTGATGCTGTAGAGCTGGTGTCTTGTTCTTCTTCCGTTTTCTTTCCTGAAACTTCCATTTTAGACCAGAAAAAAAATATTTGTATTCAAAGAAGTATAATCATAACTTGCAATTTGCGCTTCAGAAATTAACAACTCGAAAATCAGAAAGATCAATAACTAAATTACTGTATTCTATTTACTATAATAAGGCGTTTTGAATACATTTCTTCCATGACGTTAGTTCTTTTGATAAACTGTTAAATCATAAATCATTGTAATGAAAACATTGATATATGAAAATAATGCTCCATTGTTTACCTGAATGGTTATAGAAGTTCTATATAGACCTTAGACTTCGTACTTCAGAAATAATTGAGGGATTTCAATAAAAAAAATACATGCGCTTACATTTAAGTCTGATAATTAACGTTTGGAAATTTATTTAAACTATTTAATGATCTTACTCTCTTAATAGTTAACAAAACAATAACATTATTCAACAATTTATGAGTGATAAAAATTAAGATATTTATAGATTATATAAACTTCGAAGGACGTGTCGAACAAGTTCAGATACTTAAAATATCGTCTAAAATGTCTATTTCTAAACTAAATGAATCAGGTATAAAATTACACACGGACAAATGTGGGTAAATGGCAATGGCCAGATCTGATCTTATCTGAATAAAAATAGAAGTAATTGTCATTTTCAGTTTGTGTGATATTTCATTGTAATATTCCACCATCCTTTTAAGTTCTCTCGGAGTATTAAAGTGCAAAATTTCAAATTTGATCGTAAATATTACCCATTATAACAATGTACGATATGGCAAATGGACTTGAAATTGTTCATTTCAAGAGACTAGAGTGTCATCTTCTGTTGCAGGAAGTCAGATATTTTCATTACATTGTTCTGCCTACAAATAAGTTCACTCTGAAACCATGACAACATTTTCCAAAATCATCTTCTTCCTTAAGTTTTTCCAGGACAAACATAATTCCTTTTAAAAATAATTCCTAGTATCTTAGAGAACGTTCAAACATTTATAATGAGTACGTGTTACATTCTAAAGCTTTCTGTGTTGAGCGTAGACTGTGGATCTAGATTCGAAAATACTATAATCATTAGCAATTTCTCAGCACTGTTCTACCATCCAATTAGTTCCCCTTTGAAACCATGGTAAAATTTTCCAGAACCCTCTTCTCCCTGCAGTTTTTCCAGAACTGACATAATTCCTTTTACGCTTTCTTCTGTGGTAATGAGTGCACTCTCCCCGCCCATTTCTGTCTTTACCCAGCCCGGATGGATAGCCGTACACAATATGCCATCCACTTTTAAATCCAGACTTAGGTTTGAGGTGATCATATTAAGTGCAGCCTGTAAAAAACATATTAATATATAGTCTGTAAAAATACATTCTAACAATATAGCTCGATTTTTTGTCAGTTAAACAAATAAGGAAATCAGGTGTTGTATATTCTGAAATAAACAACAGTTGAAACGCGGACCGGAGAGAAAACAGTGTGATACTAAATAACCATGTGACGCCTGTTTATTATTCCGAAGCAATTTTTCAGCATAATATTTTATCGGGTGTTTATGAGCATAACAGCATGTCTCAATGAATATAAACAATGCATTTTCTAACGTTCATTTAATATTTAATAATTACATAAGAAACAAATCATAAACTGATAAGAACAGTATACGTATTACTCTGTGAGAAAACATGGATCAATAGTATGTAAAAGGCAAGTGAAGTGGTTCTTTTTTACTATAGTATGCTAAAAGAGCAAAATTAAAAGTCATGAGAAACAACCACTTTATAATTCAACGGATATTGCCAATTTTGATGACATTGCAAACCATCTAAAGCTGAAGACGAACCACTTAACTTTTATCAAACTTGTACACAACTGATACATAAATGAATAATGTTAAATAGACAATGAGGCACACGTGAACAAAAAATAAATAGATGAAAAACACATTTAGAAAACGATTTTTGCTCTGTTTTAAAGTACTTAAAATCATTTTTACCTTTGAAGTTCTAGATGGATAACTTCCACCTGTTGAATTTTCAGAAATTGACCCTGTACCAGAAGATATATTAATAATTCCAGCTTTGCTACAAGACAATGGATCGGTTGGGTGTTGCCTGGCAGCTTGTTTCAACAGCGGCAGAAACGCCTGATAAAGTTGAAAGTACAATTTTGCAATATTTTCCGTAATTAATGCATTTATTTTAAACTTTGTATTAGTTGCCCTATTCTGTACTCAGTATTTAAATATTTACAATTACGTACTAAGATGTAAATGCAATGTAAAAGCGGTACCAGGAATAAAGACAAATTGGAATTTAAGCTTGTTTATGGCAAACCAACCCCACATTTACCCTATATACTAATAAAATGAATGTGCTTTTGGATCGTAGAGTCCATGCAACGTTAGTGTTCAGCTTAAGCCGGTGCTAGGGGGAAGCAAATGATGTTGCACCTTTCACTATCTTTCGTGAACACTATAAAAACTAGTCCGTTATTATTTTGACTGTTTGTGTTCTTTGCTTCCAAAGGATCGTCTTACAAATTTGATTCTGTTAGCACCTGTGTCACCATCAATGGTCCAACAGCATTCACTTCATAATGCCTCTTCATTTCTTCCCTGGTAACATCCACGAGGCCAATGGGAACGTAAACTCCACTGTTGTTGATGAGCAGGTTCAAGCCTTCATTTTCAACAATCGAAGCAACAAGCAATTTTGCTTTCTCTATAGTGTCCTGCTTCACAACATCTAAATAAATATAATAAACAGTTATTATTCAAATAAGATCTACAGCACTAACACATACTTTGTCAAGGGTCGCAATGTTACAATAGTTTGTATTTTTGCAAAAGATATCCCAGTATTGCAGATCACTATGGATGTTATAGTAAATGTAGCTCAGCACAACAGTAAACATTGTCCATTTGAAACTGTGAAACCTAGATAGTTGTAAGAATCCTTTCAAACTGTATGGTAAATACTTTTACAATATATCAAACAGCATGCAAGGAAATTTTAGAAATTTACAAGATTTTAGAAAATTTTGGAATTCTCTGCCCGACAACTTACTCCAGAATGCGTCTTTGATAAGTAAAATGTTATTTCCTTGTCACTTACAGTGACTAGAACAAATTTTACACTGAGGCTACCAATTTAACTAAATTAGGTTGAACACCGACCTAGCTCAACAACTCGCACTTGTGGATTTGATTCTGCAATTGCATTCAATTCCTGAAAATATAAAACCAGAAAGTCAGCTAACTTATAAGGGTACTTCTGCATAAATCATATGTACTATGTAATTAAACTTGAACCACTGTTCACCTCACAGTGCCAAATTTTATGGATATTTTTTGTTTTTGCTTTTATATTCTATTTTCATTGAGAAGAAAATTTCCCCCAAAATGTGAAGGAGTCGATTTAAAGGGACTGACCTCCAAATTTTAAGATATTAGGACTGACTGAAACTTTGTTCTAGACTTTTAATACTGACGGATTATATGTTAGCACATATATTATTATTAATTCTAACACGATCTGCAGCTATTGGTATATAAACATATAGATCTAGCGAAATTGCCTATACATGAATCTACGATATATTTCACCCCCTATGATTGTGGCATAAGAGATTCTACTTCAGTTCCGTTACATACAAATTATTTCAGGGCCAAACGGTTGAAAACAGCATCTCAAAAACATAAGTATGATAAAATGTCATACTGACTTATGTGTAGGACCGTAAAACACGTTTCGATCTCTACAAGCGAATTCAATTAGCTTAATTAAGATTCAGCGGTGACGTCATAAAGTATGACGTCATAATGATGTGACGTCATATAAAGTTAAGCTCGTAACTTGTAACACAGGGTCAACTCGCCTAATTTGATGATTCTCTTCGTAATTAGTTTGCGAGCTGTTAGATTACTAAATTATAAATACTTCTCAAAATTCTGATAAAAAGAAACAAATATCTATACGTTCCATTGGCTATGCAGCTCTTTCTAACCATAGGGGGTAAATTGTAACAGCATATGACCCGAATGACGTATTACGCTGAAAATGTAGTACTGTAAAATGCGAATTATTTGCGTTGTTAGAATCGAAATAATAAATATGTTCCAATAATTTTATCAATTAATAAAACATGGGCAGGAGTTTGGATGCGAATAATTAAATCACTCGTGCTACGCACTCGTGATTTAATTATTACGCATCCAAACTGCTACGCACTCGTGATTTAATTATTACGCATCCAAACTCCTGCCCATATTTTATTAACTGATAAAATATAGGAACAGATTTATTATTTGTTAATTAAACCACAGTTTATATAGCACCATTTTCATGCACATGTAGACGTTCAAAAGTGCTTTACAGAATAAATTGCAAACAATATAAACAAATACGCGTTCAACACAAACAAAAAATGCATTCCACATCAACAAAACAAAACAAACATATATTTAAAAGTATTTAGATCTAAGTGACCCTTGGATAAAATACTGTTTTACTTTGTTTTATGAACAGGAAAAAATGTATCGGTCAGTTAACGAAATGTTGTACAAAGAATTGGATTTTAAGCAGGCTGTTGAAAGCAGCTGGCGAGTGAGCTTCCCTGATCTTGATGGAAAGGGAGTTCCAAAGCTTTGGAGCAGTGGACGAAAATTTATCGCGCAATAAACCGCAAATTATCTATTTTTTGATAACTGAAGTGTTCATTCAATTCGAAAACTGCTACATGTAGATCTAGTTTCGTTTTAGAACAAGGAAGAATTTTCGGTTTGAAAATAAATTAATAATGTGAAAACTACCCTAATTTCATCCCGCTAATCGTATGCCCTACTGATCCGCCAATGACACTAACTGTAATACTATAGCGAAATACCAGACATGATTTACTTACCGTAGCCGCAACAGGATTCCTACAACATGCGAACAGGAATTTTGGAGGTTCTGTCAGCTGAAGAAACTGTTTCACGATCTCCAGACCTATGCCTCGATTACAACCAGTGATTAATACTGATTTCGGAGAAAGCATTTCGAAACGGCGTCCTTGATATTAACCCATTTATAACTTTGACGAATAATACCGTTGTCGTCTGAAAATGCGGTTATGTAAGATTAGATTGTGTGTAACCCAGATATAGTAAAGAAATATGAGCCGCACCACGAGAAAACCAACATAGTGCGTTTACGGACAGCATGGATCCAGACCAGCCTGCGCATCCGCGCAGTCTGGTCAGGATCCATGCTGTTCGCTAATGGTTTTTTTTCATTGCAATAGGCTTTTAAAGCGAAGAGCATGGATCCTGACCAGACTACGCGGATGCGCAGGCTGGGTTGGATCCATGCTGGTCGCAAACGCACTATGTTGGTTTTCTCATGGCGCGGCTTATATGCCTTTTTATATGCAGGATTCTGTGTACTGCTTGAAACACTTCATTAAGTATATACTTGTCATATCATTCAATATGTTTCTCTGTTTTTTAGGGGTTTTTTTTTTTGGGGGGGGGATATCGTTATGTCTTCAGCGAGAAAACCCCTTTCCGTCGCACTTATTTTAAAATGTTCAGACATACCGGTACAGAAGAGGTGTAAGCCAGGCATGTGTCCCAACTGATACCGTGTAAAACCAGATATCTTTCCCTTAAAAGTTCAAAAAGTTCATAGATAGGGAGTTTATTTAAGGAGATGCGTCATAAGATATTGCAGTTTTATATGCGGAGTTTTAAATCTGACTAAAATCGAGAAAAGATGCGAGTACGTTTGAGTTGGTAAGTCATTAGTTAGTAAGTAGTAGGCCTACGTATGACTTATTACATTTATGTGTAAACTGGTACCAGGACAGTTCCATGTAATTCAACATACAGTTGTACCATACTTTGAAAAACACGTTCGATCCCTGCTTTTTAAAGAAGAAAAAAAAACGAAATTTCACAGCAATGAGCCTAGAAGAATATCAAGACAAAAACCCTAGTTAAAGATCAATGAGAATTCCTATGATGTTTCATTCAAATCCGTGGAAAAGTCGGTTATAAATGACCTTTAAATAAACATAATTCTGCATTAAATAACCCGACGATCTGAGCAACTAGGATTATTACACACACACCTGTGAGGTTGAAGTCCGACCAGGATTTATGAAGATGAAACAAGGACAATAATCTCTATGCAGCAAGTTTGTGTAAACAAATCAAAGACCCATAACGCAATGAAAATTATTCGCTCGTAAACCCCGAGACTTGGTACTGGTCATTCCTATAAAGTTTCTTTCAAATCATGTGACAACAAACAGTAATGTACTAATATTACAGAGGAAGACTTGATAAGTCTTTAGTTGGCAATAAACTTTGAGGGTCATAACTCCACATAATCTAATATGGGAGGCCCCGGCGATGTGCGAAACTACCTAACAAAATCACTTCAGTGTGAAGTTTCAGTGATATCTGGCCTGGAGTTATGTAGAGGAAGCGCATTCAAACTAAATGCGGGTCCACTCACGGACAGTCTGATGGACGGACAGACGGAGACTGTCTTATCTATCGCGACCGTGAAAAACAGGAATACATAATGATATCACAACTATAATGATATCAAGAAATAGAAAACTGACCACTAAACCCTATAAAATACGACACTGAAGAAGTATAGCAGTACACAGCGAGTTAATCCCGTGAAATATCTGGGGAATATTTACATAATCGCATTTTAGACGACAACGGTAGATTCTTTTTATCATTCGTCTAAAGCGAATGAGTTAATATCAAGGACGCCGATAATAATTGTGTCAAAATGCTTTCTCCAAAGTCGGTTTTAATCACTGGATGTAATCGCGGCATTGGTTTGGAGTTCGTGAAACAGTTTCTTCGACTAGCAAAACCACCTAAATTCTTGTTCGCATGTTGTAGGAATCCTGGTGCGGCTACGGTAAGTAACCCATGGTCATGTGAATTCAGTACAGTAATGGGTCAGAGAAAGCTATTTATAGTTTTCACAGTTGTGATCTTTTATAGACAGGCTTGACTTATATAAGTTTTGGCATAATATGATATATTTTTGTATATTGTTGCTTAGTTGGACCGCATTTCACAGCTTCAGTTTTATGAATATCATTGTATTTTGTAACAAATTACAAAAAAAAAGCTAGAGCTAGATCTATTTATAGTTTTTTTTCTGCAGAAGTAAAATAAAATTCAGCTCCAACGTTCACTTAAGTATTACCATGTTATCAGGAGCTACGGATAATTTTATCAAAACCGGAAATTTCTCATTCAAAATGAAAGTACAGTTACAAAGTAAATAGACTCTATTTGTAGATTGTACTATAGTTTTGAGGTTTGAGCGTTTTCAACCCTAAACTCGTTCGCCGATTCTAAATTTCTAAAATGGACTGGTAGCTTACATCATTCAGTTTGGGCAGTACCACTTATTATTCAAAGAAAATGACAGAGGTGTTCACTGAAAAATTACTGACTGAATAGCGAACAGTGCAGACCATGATCAGCCTGCACATCCGTGTAGGCACTGGTCGCTAAGGCAAAATCACTTGCCAGCAGCAGGCTATAGGTTAAGGAAATCAGCATGATTTGCTTTGCCTTATTTAGACTAGAACAACTACTAATTATGTTATAATCTGTCACATAGGCGGCTAGGGTTCAATAGATCTGCTCAAAGTTCAAAGAATTTCTTTCATTATTTTAAAGTTATTTTGTGTTTTATTAATCTAACATTACTGTCATGTACAAATAAATTAATATCGTTTATACTGCTGTTTCACAACAGTGTCGGAAGATTCGGGGAGTCTCAGTCAGAGTCCACAGTACATTTTTTTCTAGCCGATGATTATAGTTGCAACATATTTCATTTGCATTATATAGCCCTATGTTAAATATGAAATGTAACAGATATCGAAATCACACCCCCAAAAAACTGCAGTGCTTAATTTTTGTGTTGCTAAAATTAATGATTATCCAACACATATCGTGTAAACATTGCGTACATAACCAATATTTTGATAAGTGCTTAGTATTGTAATTGTCTTCCAAAAGAAATTTTGACGAACTTATAATTGTAATATCATAATCATATAGTCCACATATAAGGTCATAGAAGGCAGTAAGGGAGCCTTTATACTGGCCGCCAGCTTCCTTATGTTAAGGGGGTACCAGACGATGAAATAAAGTCTTAATCCGATAAAAACGAATGGATCTAACTAGCTGATATGTTGCAAATAAATTAAATATGGCTTTAGAAGTGAAAAACTGTCTACATCTGTGGATATTACCAATAAAAATAATACATTTGGCGACAGTGAAGGAGTTATTTTCATCTGTTTTAAAAATTTTATTATTATTGCTATTTTCATGTATTTTAAGAAAAGATAAAATAAGATAAGATGATCTTTATTTAACGTCGGTTTTAACAAACATTTTAAACACTAGCTAATACAATCTATTTTGCTTGATATCTTGTGTTAATGAGAGGTTTAAAGGGAAAAAAAGTATATGGGTGTTATTATAAATGTTATATTTTATAACCTTATGTTAATAAACTATCTATCTATCTAACATGAAAGCATTCTAGTTATAGACAGAGTGAACTGTGAGTTATATTTACCAGTCATCATTTGTCGCACTTAACTATGCCTTGCTTAAGTTTCAGCTTCTACTTTCCAGGACTTGAATACGATTGCAGAATCCAACCCATCAGTAAATGTTGTAGAGTTAGGTGAGTAGCATCCAGTCCATTATTAAATATTGTTGAGCAATGTATGAAGCAATTAGATTATAAAATCAATCCAGTCCTTCATTAAATGTTGTTGAGCAAGGTAAGTAGCAATGAAGTTGAAAAATCCAATCCTTCATTAAATGTTGTTGAGCAAGGTAAGTAGCAATGAAATTGAAAAATCCAATCCTTCATTAAATGTTGTTGAGCAAGGTAAGTAGCAATGAAATCAACGGAATTGAAAAATCCAATCCTTCATTAAATGTTGTTGAGCAAAGTAAGTAGCAATGAAGTTGAAAAATCCAATCCTTCATTAAATATTGTTGAGCAAGATGAGTAGCGATGAGATTGTAAAATCAAATCCATCAATAAAATTTAATATTATTGATCTATGTAAGTAACAATAAGGTTGAAAAGTCAAATCCGTAGTAAATGTTGTTGAGCCATAGGTGTCTGAAGCTCAATCAGTAAAATATATATGCAGGTTAGATCTCATGGTATATTAGGTGGGTGGGGTATGGTGATGCATATATTTATTGATAGAGTTTTAAGGTTGAGAATTATGCCTTGAGAAACAAAAATCAAACAACACCAAATCATAGAATGAAAGAGTTGTTTGACATGAAAATTGAACAGCATGCAAAACATATATATTACTTTACGAAACAAGTGTCAGTATACTGATATAAACATTGAATTCCGGAAAAGGAGTGCCTAAAGGGGCCCCACTTCCGGACAGTCAAACGCCTTTAAAAACACCATTTTCAAAGAACTGTTTCACATGTTCGTTTTGATGCATTTGCAATGGCGTGCGAGTGATGAAAATTCACATTACAAGGTGGAACACAGTTTTCAGCAATTTTTATCTTTATTTCTTTACAAATGGTATTCATTTTCAAAGGGAGACAATTTTTTCCGAATATTTTAAGTACAAATGGCATTCATTCTCAAAGGGAGACAATTTTTTCCGAATATTTTAAGTATTCGTCGAGAAAAAGTTGTCTCCCTTTGAAAATGAATGCCATTTGTAAAGAAATAAAGATAAACAATTGCTGAAAACTGTGTTCCATCTTGTTATGTGAAATTTCACCACTCGCACGCTATTGTAAATGCATCAAAACGAACATGTGTAACAGTTCTTTGAAAATGGTGAGTTTTTAAAGGCGTTTGACTGTCCGGAAGTGGGGCCCCTTTAGGCAGTCCTTTTCTGGAATTCAATGTTTATATCAGTTTACTGACACATGTTTCGTAATGTAATATACATGTTTTGCATGCTGTTCAATTTTCGTGTTCAACAACCCTTTCTTACTATGATTTGGTGTTGTTTCATTTTTGTTTCTCAAGGCCTAATTCTCAACCTTAAGGGCCTGTGGTTGAGCAAAGTAAGTAGCAATGAGATTGCATGTAAATGTTAATACGTTTTATAAGTAGTTATTAGGTTACAGGATCAAGTCAATCAGTAAATGTTGCTGAGCCAGGTAAGTAGCAATCACATTTCAGGATCCAGTTAGTAACTGAACATCTTTAACTTGATGAATGTAAGTGTGAAAAATTGTTCTTGGCATTGCTACTTCATAATTGAATTACCATTTAGGGCGGTATATAGTCTTCTCAACACAAAACTATATCATTTGCCTCCTTAGTTTACATATTTCAAAAGTGTTGCATGAAACTGATAATTGTAAGTAGATAATTTTACAGGCAATGTTTGTGTTGTTGTAGATGTAACTAAACAAGAAACTATAGAGAAAGCAAAGTCCCATGTTGCATCGATAGTAGAAGGCGAAGGTTTGAATCTTCTAATCAACAACAGTGGCATTGTTAACCGTCAAGGTATTGAAGATGTTACAAGGGAAGAAATGAGAAGTTGTTTCGAAGTTAACGCAATTGGACCGTTAATGATGGCGCAGGTGGGTATATATCATTATATATGTTCATTTAGAATAAAACTTTGAACTGTATATGCCTCTGTCTCTAGTTGCCACCCTTATATGTAAAGCACATGTGGACGTTTATACTTTGAAAAGGGTGTTATATAAATCTAATATAATATATTAACCGAAACAGGTTTCGCCCCGCGATATTATGGCAACATCTTGCATAATGCTACCAGTATAGTTATCAAATTTCTTACACATTTAGACAAATATATTATTAATAATATATAGAATTTCTACAGTATTAGATTATGCAAGAAAAAAAAAACAAACACCATTTCATTCAGTTTTTACGATCTCCACTTTTTTAAAAGTCACAAATATACACATAAATGTATTGTTTTAATAAAATGGGCAAATATCATTTTAAAGAATACAGAGTTATAGAGCTTGACTTTTCCTTGATTTATGGTCAAATTTGATAATATGATCTCTTCAATAATTTAAGGCATTTCTACCTCTTTTGCGACAAGCTGCTAGCCATCATTCTGCAGATCCGATGTCCTGTAACAAGGCTGCAATTATCAACATTTCCACTGGTGTAGCTTCTATCTCAGAAAATTCCTCGGGTGGAAGGTATCCATACAGAAGTTCGAAGGTGAACACAATTACATTGCATTTAGAGAATCTTTCAATCTGCTTCGGCATGTCGATTCAGTAAAATGAGGTTTTTGATGGAACATTTAAATAAATAATTATATTAACTTTTATGAAAAATGATTATTTGATTTGACCGATATATCACCAAAATAGATATTATGCCTGAATGACAATCTTATGACATTTCTAAATTACTTTTATTTTGGAAATAAAAAAAAAATAAAAAAAACTTCATCTGACGGGTGACAAAACCTTCGCAAGTATTGAATGCGGTCATGCAAAGTAATAGCAGATTCTGTTTTCCTTGAGTCTGTCTGTGAGAGGTTATGAATAGTGGAACACCACTAACGCCTTTAAAAGATTTGATGGACTTCATGATCCAAATTAATAACAACTAAGACTTACGTTTGCAGTGTTTAGGCATGAACACAGTTAATGCACTTCACGTAGAATTTGAAGTGTGAACATTATTTAGTAAGATTTTTATTCCTGAAAGCATGCTTGAGTCGATTTGTATTCATTATTTTTTATCAAAGTACCTTGAGACATGTATATGGTACCGGATGGAAAAGAAAGGCGGCAGTGTATATATACACTTTCCTCTATTAAATTCAGATAAGCAGTATTTCGGTTACCGTGAGATCATTTAGACCACATGTTTTGTTTCCCATTTTAACATTTACTGTGCATTTTAACCTGTGAATAAAGACCACCTCCCAACAAAGACCACATTTTGGCTCTCCCAAGGGTGGTCTTTGTAGACAGGTTTGACTGTAATTTGATGAGCTTAACATTTTGTCCGTTTTGTGAGGACTGAAATTTACGTATGTCAAAAGTTAAAAGATGAAATATTTGTGTGTTTTCAGTGTTCGTTTAATTTATGTAGATTGATAAATAACGAACTCAACAGAAATCAATCCCAAAGATTTTGCTGTATCTAATGGCGGTCAGTTTCCTGGATTCTTTATCAGTACTTACTTGTTTTCACCAAGTTACTGAAAACTTATCCACATTAATCAAGACAAATGTATTCAGATACTTTGTATTTTTAAACATCAAGGAGAACATAAGCCGTGCCAAGTGATCGAACTCTGTTCATAGTCTTATACTCTATCTGCTGAGCTTACCTGACGGGCTCTCTTTTGACATGACATCTTATTCTTTTCACAGGCCGCGTTGAACATGATAACTACAAACCTTTGTCTGAATTTGAAAGCGGACGGAATCCTTTGTACCGCTGTCCACCCTGGCTGGGTAAAAACAGAAATGGGCGGGCCAAATGCACTCATCGGCACAGAAGAAAGTTTAAAAGGAATGATGTCTGTTTTGGAAAAACTTCAAGGGGAAGAGTGTTCTGGAAAGTTTTATCATGGTGTCAGAGGAGACTTGATTGGATGGTAGATGATGGTGCTCAGATAATAAGACTGCTTATGAAACTTAATATATTGCAACTAGTTATATATAGTTGTGATTGAATTCAGCCAAAGTGATTCCTTTGTACATACCTTGCATATGATCTCTAAATACAGGACATTTATTTCAGTTCAAAACTTGTTATTATGCATGAACATGAATGGGCTTTCATAATGATGCGGAAATGAAACTGCCAATGATTAATGAACTGTTAGACTGATTGTCAACAGCAGTGGGAATAGGTCTTACGGAAGTATTTATCAAGTGCAATGTCATATCTATTGTTATAATCAGTAATAATCAGTACCATTGTTGTTTTAGTTAAAGCAAATGAGATTAGCATGCTTTCAGGGAAACAAAGTATTTCGATACAGCCACTTACACTTCAAAATTGTATTTCGCATTTAGCTTAGTTACATACTTATTTACGTTTATAGCTAACGAGATTGACATGTTCTGACGGAATAAGTTTATTTTGATAGAATCATCCGGTCTTCACAATGATGTTTGCATTTCGCTTATTGCAGTTGCATCTTTTTACTTTTTAGCTGTATTATTTAAAATATTGCTATTGTGATTTCTTTCTCCGCCGTGCGCGTCCTCGTCTTTGCAGAAACGTCTGGAAAGAATGCTTTAAGACTTCACACAGGAGTCTTAGGCACTCCTTAACTTTTTACATTTGACAAAATCATTCCAGTTTTGTATGTTGGCTAGTTTCTCAGCAACTCCTCGTGGACGGAATGAGCATTTCAAATCCCGAAGAAGAAATTGGCGTCGTGAAATAACTTAACAAAGCCCTGGCGTACATAATCATTTTGCAAAATTTTGTTCATATTTAGCTTTCAAATTCTGGAGAAAAAAATCTCAGAAACTACTGAAAAAAAAGTATTCAAATACATCACATTTTCGTCTTAAAAAGACATCAAAGAAACAGGTTTCATAGCTTTTTGTAAGCTTATATCTTTGCATCTGTTGTTCTTAGGGCGTGATAATATGTTAAACAGTCAGACACGCTTTTATTTGACATGGATATACAACCTTTGATTGTTTGTCGGAAGATATATTGCTGAAAATCAATGAAGTATAATAAACTTTTGATATAAATAATATAAGAATTTCATTATCTATTTAAATCAGCCACCATATCTGTATGCAGATTTTCGCGCAGCCTATATCTATATAGCTTTTGTCTTTGATCCTTTGGAGTTATTTTTTTGTTGGGTTTAACGTTGTCGTGGATATCCTGATTTTATTTTTTATTATACCTTATTTATCCACACATTGGATATAAAACAAAAGTAAAACCTTATTATCAAAATTATTTCATTTAATTTTTACTTATTTATTTTATCATGAACACAACCTTCCCTAATTACATGCAACTTATTTCAAGTAATACCCAGTCGACTCAAGTCATTCTGTTTATATAAGGCTTTCCCGCCAAGAATACTATTTAAAACAAAAGAAAGGCATGAAAAGCATGAAATACATGTTAAATGCAATCCACGAATATAAGTGCCGACGGAGAACTTAAAAGGAGAGGGTCCGCCGGAAAATTTAAACAATACATATTATACAGTCGCTAAGTCTGCGACACCCCCGGCGACCAAGAAAGATACAATAATATATTTATAGGTCATATGGTAACTTTCCAGATTTGATGGTTGAGGAAGACCCCAGGTGCCCCTTCGTACATTATTTCATCACGAGCGGGCACCTTGGTAGAACCATCGTCATTCCGTAAGCCAGCTGGATGACTTCCTCACATGAAGAATCCAACGCCCCGAGTGAGGCTCGAACACATGTTGGTGAGGGGCAAGTGATTAGAAGTCACGGCCACAGAGACCCCTCCTTTGGGTGTACGTTGTGTAGTAGTGTTACAATATATTTAAACTACTCAGTTGTATTTCGTGTTAATCAAGAACCATTCGAATTTCGTTACACAAAAAGGTAAGGTAAGTGATCATCGGCTAATAAAAGATGTATGCGAGTCAAATTATGCAGAAGAATGTACATTTATTAAAGTTGGAAATCAACATAAAAAGCCCTAGGCATGACCCCAAAATTGCGGGGTAACATAAGTAAAAACATAAATGGTATAATAGAACTATCATTTGGTGTCAGTCATAGAGGTGAAGTGGTTGATTTGCTTTATATGAAAACTACAAGTCTGGTTTAATGAACTTCCTTTGATAAAAAATATTCAGATGGATACAAAATGAATTATTTCAGTGCTAAATGTTCATGATAAAACTGACACACTCTAGTACAATAGTTTATTTGTGAGTCGGCGACCAATACCAGAGCTGTTTCTAATCTATTGGCTTTTTCGATATTACTTATAAGGTTTAACAAACTGATTAGCTGAAGTGTACGAGGAGAAAATGTTTGAAATACGAAAATAACCAAGATGAAAAGTTTTTCTAAATCTGTTTAAAACATCACCAGCTAATTTCTGTTGTGTAAAGTTCCCTTTTAATTTGTAAGTCTTTCCCTTTATTTTCAAATTGCTTCTCTTCATTTTGAACTAACTTTTGAAATATTTGCATCTGCTCGTATGGTCATGTGTGAACTAAACTGACATAGTCTCGATAGGGTCATCGTTGCATATTGTGAGTTCGAAAAGGGCAAAATAACGATACTACAATGTAAAAGAAAAAATAACGAAACTACAATGATGAAAAGTCGAAAGTACGATGATGAAATTACGGTTAAAAAATTTCGACTTATCATCGCAGTGTCGCGTTTTCATCATCGTGCTTTCGACTTTTCACCATCTTATTTTCTATACTTTTTTCTTTTCAACATCGGTGGAATTGGTGTTATTTAACTTAATAAATTACACGATCGTAATAGAGGCGAACATTTTCATATCTTTTAAATAGGGAACTTTATTTCTGTTGGCTTTTTGGGACACGATTCACTTTTCTCTGTCTGTAAAAGCAAATGAAAATTTAATCTGATTTTTAAAGTCCCTGCCTGAATACAAGAAGAAAAAACGACAAAGCTTGAAATCGTGCAAGGATTTGTTTCAACAAAGCATTTTGGTTTTTAACTCGCATGTGTTACTTAAAAATGATGAATAGGGGTAGACTTTTTATTGGATCGCAATTTTGTCCGTCGTCCGTCGCCCGTCGTCGAGTTGATCGTCGGTTTGTCACAACATTTTCTTGTGATACACTGATAGTGATCCTACATTTTAAATATAATTTTTATCAAACTTGCACACAACTTGTATTGGCATAATATCTCGGTTTATTCGAAAACTGGCCAGGTCCCATAATGGGTTCCAGAGTAATGGGCTCTCAAAGGACCAAAATTTGCTATTTTTGGCTTGTGAACACAATAGAGACCATATTTTGCAATCAACTTTAATCAAACTTGCACACAACTTGTATTGGCATAATAAAATCTCGGTTCTTTTCGAAAACTCCCGATTCCATCATGGGTTATGGCCCCTTAAAGGGCCGAAATTTGCTATTTTTGGCTTGTGAACACGATAGAGACCACATTTTGCACTCAACTTTAATCAAACTTGCACACAACTTGTATTGGCATAATATCTCATTTGCTTCCGAAAACTGGCCAGATCTCGTCATGGGTTCCAGAGTTATGGCCCCTTAAAGGACCGAAATTTGCTATTTTGGCTTTTGCAGCCATATAGAGACTTCAATTATGGTTTGCTTTGATACAAACTTGCAAAATATCTTCAACAACAATAAATCTTGGATTTCATGATGAATCTGTTAGATCCAGTCATAGGTTCCGGGGTTACGGCCCCTGACTGAGCCCTGAAAGAGCCAAAAATTGTTAATATTTACCTTGTGAACACGATAAAAGTGGCATTTTATATTTGACTTTTACCACACTTACACAAAACTTAAGTCGCAATAAGATCTCAGTTCCTTTCGTTCCTTTCAAAAACCGGCTAGATTCCATCATGGGTTCTGGAGTACTGCCCCTGAAAGGGGCAAAATTTTCTAGTTTGGCCCTCAGCCATATAGAAGTTTCATTTATGCTTTGATTTGTTACAGACTTGCACAGAATGATTATCTTGATGATTTCTAGGCCTGGATCGAAACTGGGTCATGTTGGGTCAAATACTAGGTCATCGAGCCAAATCAAAGGAAAAGCTTATTAACAACCTAGAGGCCACATTTATGATCCTGTCTTCATGAAACTTGGTCAGAATGTTTATCTTGATGATTTCTAGGCCAGATTTGAAACTGGGTCATATGGGGTCAAGAACTAGGTCACCCAATCAAATCAAAGGGAAAGCTTGTTAACTCTCTTGAGGCCACATTTATGATCCTATTTTCATGAAACTTTGTCAGAATGTTTAATCTGGATATTTCTTAGGCTAAGTGCGAAACTGGGTCATATGGGGTCAAAAACTAGGCCACCCATTCAAATCAAAGGAAAAGCTTGTTAACACTCCTGTTCATTTGATGTGCATGAAACTTGGTCAGAATATTTTTGTGCATGAAATATCGGATGAATTTTTATCTGGGTCATGTAGGGTCAAAAACTAGGTCACCAGGTCAAGTAAAAAATAAGCTTGTTTACACTCAAGAGGCCATGTTTTTGGTCCAATCTTAATGACAATTTGTCAGAATGTTTGTCTCCATGAAATCACTAGGAAAACATGTTTACACTGTTATTGTGTGTTACTCAGGTGAGCGACTTAGGGCCATCTTGGCCCTCTTGTAATGTATAATATCATATGTCATAGAAAACAAGTTTATCTGATATCAGTATCAGTGACTAGATCTGAAAAGGCTTGTTACGTGGACTGTTCCTAGCCTGTCAGGTTTATCCAGAACTTGATTACTTTGATATAGCCTACACGTTTGCCAAGATACAATTTGCAACTAAGCAAGCATGCTTTCCTTAAAATATCTACCTTGAGCACGCTGTTTTCACATTTGAATTAAAACTTACTGTCCAAAATATTAATAAGCATTTTCCACTGTTTAAAGCTGGAGGCGAGTCATCTCCAAGTTACACTACATATTGTTGTATAAGCTTTATACGGGTTTTATCAGGAACCAAAATTTCATCTCGATGTATAAGGAAAATAAAAAAAAAGACCAGGAAAGTTATATTAGATTCTTATCCTTATTAGCATATTCTAAGTAGTTCGAGAGCATAAGTGTTAGTGCATAGAGATAAAGTAGCGTTAGAGTACTTACCTTGTTTGCTCCAACCTTTAGATGTATTCTTCTCAATTGCCGTGTTACTCCAACACTTGAGCTGTTTAAAAACTTCCTTCTTATTACGTGTCATGATAATTTATTTCTGCTATCTTCTTTTTACAGATAATTAAGTGTAAAAATATTACATCACGAGACTCCCAAAAAATTAATCTTCAATTTTGTTAAAACGCATTTACCGCATACTACTCAATTTAAACAGTGCACAGACTTGTGATGCGGTCAAAAATGTTCAGAATTGCAATTGTTGTAATTTTGCTCATTTCTCTATCGTATATTTGTCCCTATATGACAAATTGTGGGCCTGAGAATGTATGTGAATGTTCTTCAGAGGATGTGTATTTGTCAATGAAGTGCAATGGAACGAGTTCTAGTTTAGGCGAAATATGTTCTTCTATAGGCAATTTCACAGACTATAAAGTGACGTCATTAATTGCAACTAATTTCAATGTCGGGAACCTTACCAAGAAAACCCTTACTGGCTGCGATACTCTTCGTAAACTGACTTTAACAAATGACGGGATTGAGTCGTTAGAATATGACACTTTTGAAAACATTGAAAACTTGACTGTTCTCGACATGAGCAACAACATGCTGGATATATACAATTCACAAAGTGTTTATATGTTCCCGTCGAAACTAAGAGTTTTGAAGCTAAATAGAAATATACAAAGAATCACGCCTAAAACTGCTTACCCGGACTTATCAATGAGTAGCGAACTTGACGTTCTATTCCTAGATGGAATCAAAGGTAAAGATTTTCCGCAGTCATACTCGACAATGAAAACTTTGAGTTCCCTCACATTATCTTGCCACATCGGAAGATGCAATCTAACACATCTGACAAATTCAACATTTAAAAACATTAATAGTCTAAAAGTCCTGAACATTTCATCTTGCTTTATAAAAACGGTCGAAGCTGGAACCTTCGCCACTCTTCCGAACCTGGAAGTTCTTGACATATCGGGAAACATGAATATGGGGTTTCCATTACTAAGTAATGTGTCGTACGGTTTACAGTTTACAAGTATCAAATATTTGAACTACTCAAAAATGCACACCACATTCGGGACAGGAGTTAACGTTCGGAAGAAGGACTTTTGTTATCTTCATAATACAAGCTTGGTTGAACTTTCAATAGACAGTAACAGGATAGAAATGCTTGAAACAAATTCCCTTATTCTTCTACCAAAAACAATAAGGGTTATAAGTACACGTGACAATATCTTTTCTTTTGGACTGTACTTGTTGCAGATGGGATGTGTGTCAAGTATACGCGAGTTTTACGGAAGTTTTCAAAATAAACTTCATAAACCAAAAATGTTTTTCATTGAAGGAGGCCTATCAAGCTACAGTAACTATAGTTACGTCAGCACTTGCCCATATATGGAAGAGAACTATTTGAAAAATTTAAGCCAATCAATTCCTTTTTGCACGTTCTTCGAACGAAATCAAGTGAAATATGTCCCTCCTTCAGTACCGAAGCAGTTAGAAAAGATTGCTTTTAATGACTGTAACATGAAATACGAAGTTCCGTTTTTGAATATATCGTCTTCAGATAGCAATATAAACTATATTGACATGTCAGGCAACGTCTTGTACTCGTGGAAGGGTCCGTTTTTGGGACCTTTCAAGAACGTAAGATATGTTGATTTGTCCCGAAATTACTGTGATCAAATAAGTCCCCATTTTTTCAGTTCCTTTCCGTCTGTAGAAATATTACATCTTGATCAAAATTTTATTGGACTTATTTTAGTTGATGATGAAGTCGGTCCCTATATATTCGGACAGTTGAGATATTTAAAAACACTTACAATGTCTGCTAATAAAGTTACATACATACCTCCAAAACTTCTGATAAATAATTCTAACGTAGAAGTTCTAGATTTAAGCTTAAATAATATTGAGAGTTGGACGCTTGACACTGAAAATTTGAAAAATTTAACCCACATTAATATTAGTTACAATTTCATTTCATTCCTGCCAAGTCAACTTACAAGTCACCTAGATGAAGTATCGTTACGTCATGGAACTAACTTCACAATTGATCTCAGTAACAATACTATAAAGTACAGCTGTGACGAACAAGATTTCTTAAAGTGGTTTGTCGCTCACAGAGAAAATATGATAGGATTTCACGCGTATCACTTCGAAGGTAAAAATAATGAGCCTGTGTCTGCCAATCAGTTTGTAAAGATTGTAAATGATATAAGTGAAAATTGTAAAGAGGAATCTAACGTTGCACGTACCGTTTTAATAGTATTTCTTTCTATTTTCGCAGTAGTTTGTTTTGTAACTTTAATATTTTCAAACCGAAAAGCGATCTGGCATCATTTTGTCAAAATTAGAGACCCACCGAGAAATTACAAAGCGAGTCGATTTAAAGCATTTATATCATTTGCTAATGAAGACAGAGTTTTTGCCAATGATATACTTGCTGAAAAGCTCGAGTCTGACTATAACCAACCCTGTTGCTTACATGAGAGGGATTTTAAGGCAGGTACCGCGATTCGTCGAAACATAGCCGAAGGTATTCAAGATAGTGAGAACGTCATTGCAGTGTTAACTAACTCATATCTAACAAGCGACTGGTGTAAAGTCGAATTCGAGTTCGCTGTAGAGGAAATCTTACATTCTAAACGCGGAGAAAAAAGTTTGATTATTATTCTTACGGGGGCACTGAATGAACAAGATTTAAGAAATAATCATACCATCAAAAAATGGTATGATAAACACACCTACTTAGTCTATGCTGAAAGAGAAGAGTTTTGGACAAGGTTATGCGTTGCTTTAAACGTTAAATCAGATCGCAGTAATTACGGGACGCTTGGCGGACCATATAATAATGGAAGAAAGCAGTCTCTACAAACTGATGATAACCAAAGCATACGTGAAGATGTTCCGCTATTAGAACTGTAGTGCTGATACTTTTGTACCATTGACTTCATCTTTCAGTTGATTTTTCCGTCTTTGTGATTTCTGTAACTGCTTTATCATTTTCAAACGGACCCTCCCGCTTAGCTCAGTAGGGAGACCATTTGGTCTACGGATCGCGGGGTAGCGAGTTTGATCTCCGGGCGGAGCGTATGTTCTCCATGACGAATTGATAAAAGACAGTGTGTCTGACATTATTCGTCCTCTACTTCTGATAAATCGTGTTGGGAAGTTGGCAGTTACATGCGGAGAACGTCTGGTTTGTACAGGTTCAGAATCCAGGAACACTGTTTAGGTTAACTGCCCGCCGTTACATGACTGAAATACTGTTGAAAAACGGCGTTAAACCCCAAACAAACAAAAACAATTTTCAAACGAAACCATATTTCTACACCCCCTTCCATAGCTTCTTAAAAGCATATTAACATGCTAGACTACTTAAACAGCAAATTCTCGTATCTGAAACTGTAACGTTCAGCTATCTGGTCTATAAAACAAGGATAAATATCAAACAGGGAATGCCACTTTCGAAAAACGCAGCCACTCCGAAACGAAACCCACAACACGCAGATGTGCACACTTCTAACACACACACTCAAATACAAAGCAAACTCACGAGGACAATACAAACAAAGGAATACAGTGGGACACCGCCTTGGAACACTCAGTGGCAAAAGCACCACTGGGGAGCTTCTATACCGCTCATACGAGCCTCGGACCAAAGTTCCGTTGAAACATTGGAAATATTGGGAAACATTTTAGGCCTGTTCCTTTTAGTAAAACTTTGTTCTCGAGGATTCCATGTCTGACATTTAATAATTAGTTTATACTAATTTATTTTAAGTCGTTTGCAACCTATTTATCACTCTCGACAGCATTTATCGTCAAGCGGGTACTCGATTAGTATTCGATTATTTTGTCGGTCACAAAGATATAGATGGCACGATTTATTCGCGATTTTTGTATGAAACGTTTTTTTAAAAACGTTTATTCATGATCTAATCAAATCTTGTCATGGACCAGACTGTTCGAACGATTTCTTGATCCGCAAAACGCTTGCAAAAATCGTATTTTCAATTGATATATTCGTGAGAACATGTTTAAACCGGCGAAACAAGGAAAAGGAACATTTTGTCATAGTTTAATGTATCATGCTATACCTCTGGTGTGCGAGAATAAAATTTCCTGCTTTCAGTTTGAGTTTTAAAAAATTAGGTAAAATTGCTAACACTTTTAACAGTCGAAAATCATTGTATAATTATATAATTTGCGATTCGATTGCATGGAATAGAAGGTCAAAGATCGTTTTTCTTTTCTTATGTTTTTATGATGATACATTGTTGCTAAATAAGGGGTCTCTCATTTAAGATTTAGATATACCTCGGAATATATCTCAGTTAGGTAGATATACATATAAACTCCTGCAGCAGGGCCTCCTTCATAATTAATTGCGTAATTATTTATATTTGTTCTAAGTTTTACTAGTGTCAAGTTTGGTTTTAACATCTATTTGTACTCTAAATTCACTTCTTCGATAAGGTATTTCACAGCCTAATTTTAATAAGAATAGTATTTACATAATTAGGAAGGTCCTGACAAATCAGTAAAATTGTAAAAGGAGATTGTGATTCGACATTTCATATAGGCACCGCATGATTTTTGTTCAGCCCTTTTACCTGTCATCTGATTGTGTCTCATGAAATGTGTAGTGGAATCCATTATATACTAACGGAAAAAAGAAACTGCATGGGTATAATATGCTATAACTTAGGAGGTATATAAGAAATCGCAAAAAAAAATTTCAACAGGGTTTTATCTGACCTTTATTTAACACCAGCTCAGTTGATATGGTATCAGCAAATGACCGGGAGGGATACACAGCTTACCTATGTAAAGGTTCAAGCTTTAATTTATAAAATTGAGTGATACATGAACATTTTACACATGCACAGTTTCTTTTTTTTCCGCTAGTATATGTAGTCCGCTGTGATATTTGTTTTTCTGCTTCGTATAGCCGTTGTTGCACCGCCTTTTGTAAGTCTTCGAATACATGTATTTATGGGTTGTGAGGTTTTCACCTTAATCTACTTTTTCTTGTTAACATTATATTCATATATATTTAATACGTGTATAGTATAAGAATAATACATTTGTGTATATAACTTTTGCTCATTCAAGTTGTAGGTTTATTAAGCAGTAATTATGATGCACGGATACCACCACCTTTTACCGCAAGAACGATCATCTTTCTCAAAAAAAAATTATTGTGAATATTCGGAATTTTTAAGCTAACATCTTAAGCAGAGATAGCAACTTCTACAAAAAAAATTGATTCATGTGGGGAAGTTGGCAGTTACTTGCGGAGAACAGGTTTGTACTGGTACAGAATCCAGGAACACTGGTTAGGTTAACTGCCCGCCGTTACATGACTGAAATACTGTTGAAAAACGGCGTTAAACTCAAAACAAACAAACTAAATAAATTGAATAATTAATACTTTTTAATTTTTAAACATTTAACTTTTAAATTTTCAAGTTAACATTATGTTTTGCTGTCTGCTGTACGAAATTCAATTTTTACATTTTTTACACATACTAAGTGATAGTTTGTATTAATACTGGCTGAAGCTAACTGAACTGGTTGATTATATTTAAATTTATACTTTGTATAAGGCTTACTGAACCGGTTGATTATATTTAAATTCATACTTTGTGTAACTACTTTACCGTTGTTGTATGGGGCCACTTACCTTAAACCTTTAGTGTGTCTATTTCTTGAAGTATTTAGAACAGTTGTCATCACTTATTATGCATTGTATTCTGTTGTATTATATTTTATTTCATTGTATATTTTTGTAAATATTATTGAACAAGTCAAACTTTGTTTCAAGTATGACATGTCAAATATTGCACCAGCTTGTATGTAATCTTCTGTATGAATCCAACGAATATCTTTTAGTTCGAAAACAGTGGAGCGGCCCGTTCATTGATGTTGGTACACCTTGTGGCCCGACCCATTTGTAAATGTTGGCTTATTATTTTTATTGTAATTATATGCCTTGTAACACTGATAATAGAATATTATTAAATTGAAGACAGAAATATATGTTCAATGATTTAAAATTTTATACTTCAGATGTGAAATATTTTATATTTGTTGATACAAAATATGCTTAGAACATCAAATGTATAACCATGTTTATGGCAATAAATGTAATTATAAGAACAGTGGGTGTTAGATATAATATTTCTGTTTTTAATTCATATATTTGTACAGAAATAAAACTATTTCTACAAAATAAATACGCCTTTGTTTATAGTTACATTAACTATTTGGGACATGATTGAGTCTGCCCTTGCGACCAGTGTAAATCATGATCAGCCTGCACATTCGTGTAGTCTGATCATGATCTACACTGTTCGCCATTCAATCAGTATCACTTTGGTAAGCACCTCTTAAAAGTTAACGGTACTGTCCAAATTGAAAGATGGTAGGGGGAGTTAATCCGGACTACACTACATACTGGATCTTGTTTACAGATAACAGCATAACTAGACGTCAACAGTATTATTCATTCGTATTATGTGAAAGTGTCAATATCCAGGACGCCGATTATTCGTGTCAAAATGCTCGCTCCAAAATCGGTTTTAATCACTGGATGTAACAGGGGGATTGGTTTGGAGTTCGTGAAACATTTTCTTCAGCTGGCAAAACCACCGAAATTTGTGTTTGCCTGTTGCAGAAATTCTGCTGCGGCTACAGTAAGTAAATATAAAATACATGTCATGGCCCGGTATCCCGCAATATCTTTATCATGGTGAGGGATTGTACTCCGGATATATGCGCGAAATGTAACCGATTTACTCCACCTGAGGTAAGTAAGATTTTCTGTATATTTTCGACAAATAATCTCCAGAAGTCGTAGAGTTTCAACATTTCCTAAATGACAAACAAATTAACATTGTAAACCGGACTTTTCAAACTATTTCTGTTGAAAAAAAAATGTCACGTTTAAACCCTATTATAAAGAAATATTTACCCTATCATTTAGGAGTTTCATTGATTATTTTGTCTCGGTATAATGGAACATATAATTATGTCCATCTTAGCCGTATGTTGAGTAAATAAATCAATAAAATCAAATCTGCCCCCAGTAGTATAATACAGCGAGTAGCTGTTGATTGGTGATCATTTTTCGGCTATATCCGGTCAGAACATAAATAGATGTATACATTACTTCTGATTCGATGTACTGTTCCATAACCGTGAGATGGAAGTAAACTGGCTGAAGTTATATAAGTTAGACATTATTTAAAGCATTTTATCTAAAGCATTTTAACTTACTTTTCATTCCTGCATAGCTTATTATATGGGTTTTGCTTTTCAGGACTTGAATGAGATTGCCAAATCAAATCCATCAGTAAAAGTTCTTGAGTTAGGTAAGTGGTTGATGCGCTTCTATATAGGCCTATATCTAGTTCCTGGTAGAGAACCCGTATGCTGTATATTTCAATTACAGTTTCTATTTGTTGTTGACCTGCTGAGCGATATATGGCTCGGGTTGTGTTTTCCTGTGCGCTCAATTAATGTGCCAAGACACTCTTCTTTTTGAGATAGCCTCAAGGTTTTATGAATATTTACTTTTTGTGGAAAAACAACTTTTATGTTAAAATTTAATTTACGCATACAATCAGTAATATATCAAATATGTTTTCGATCATTGGACATATATAAAATATAGTTAAAACAAAGTCTGTGCGATAATCAAATACATTTTGTTTTTATCATTGAACAAACGTAAAACGAAATAATTATTTGTATGCGATAATCGAACATAAATATAAAAAAAAACTAAACGCATAATGTCACCGATTATTGAACATAATATAAAAATCGAACATAGACACAAATGTACTGCCATATCTGTGCTTAACAGGAAAATAAATCGGGTCATATTAGAATATATAATTTAACAAACAACTATTGTGTTAATATACATATAAATATAACTCACAATTATAACTATATTTATAGATGTAATCTACCCTTGTCTTTTATTTTTTATGTTGTTGTAGATGTCACTAAACAAGACTCAATAGAAAAAGCTAAACTCTACGTTGCATCGATAGTTGAAGGCGAAGGTTTGAACCTACTAATCAACAACAGTGGCATTGCTAGTGATCAAGATATTGAAGATGTTACAAGGGAAGAAATGATGAGATGTTACGAAGTCAATGCAATTGGACCGTTAATGATGGCACAGGTAGACATGAATCATTATTATCTACAGTGATTATATGAAATCTTTATTAATGGGTCTTTTCAAAAAACGTTTGAATAGCAAACACGAACATGTATATCTGAAGCAATTAATCTGTAACTTAATGAAACTAAAATGGACATTATATACATTATAAAGGTACCTGTTGTAACGACTGCATACCAAAAATTGTAATATTGAATTCATGCAAAAATATATGCATGAAAATACATCTCAGTACCAGCTTTTTAAAGGCTCGTTATTTTAAAACTTTAGACAACATCAGCTAGCTGTGCTCAGCGCTGTTAGTATATTCAAGAGAAGGTGACAGATTGTGGTAATTGAGCACCCTACATAGGACATTTTCTAAAGTAATAAAGAATAGAATATGTAAACTTTTATTAAACTAGTATTATGTATCGTCTAGTATGAATAGCTTTTGTGATTTTTAATTGAGATTTTGGACATGCTACCAACTGTGTTTTTTGAACAATTTCAGTCATTTCTACCTCTGTTGAGACTAGCTGCCAGCCAGCATCAATCAGATCCTATGTCCTGCAACAAGGCTGCAATTATCAACATTTCCACTTCCTTAGCATCAATTTCAGAATATTCCTCACCCAGAAGAAGATACCCATACAGGGCCTCGAAGGTACTGTGAAAGGAAGAACATAATTCTAGCAATCACAGAACACGTACAGAGATCGTCTATTTTTTAAACAATGAAATTGGGGACAACACGTAATTATTCATTGATATTAATATGTAACCAAAGGACGTCGCATTTTCATTATTAGATAAGGACTTTGAAAACTTTCATATTGAAATTAAAAGAAAGAAAAAATAATGTTAACTGCAAGGTTGTGAAAATAATTTGCAACATTGCAAATATACAGAATTATTACAACACATCTTTTTACATTGGTTTGAACTTGCACTAGGAAAGCATAACTAGATTGAAACGTATTTTCTTTTCTGATTTCAGAAGTTTGAATTATTGTTCTTTCACAGGCTGCTTTGAATATGATCACCACCAGCCTATGTCTAGATTTAAAAGCGGACGGTATCCTTTGCACATCTGTCCATCCAGGCTGGGTAAAGACAGAAATGGGTGGACCTAATGCACTCATCAGCACAGAAGAAAGTTTAAACGGAATGATGTCTGTTCTGGAAAAACTTCAAGGGGAAGAGTGTTCTGGAAAGTTTTATCATGGTGTCAGAGGAGACTTCATTGGATGGTAGAAGATATCGTACTGCTCACGAAACTTAATGAATTGCAACTGTGCAATACTTAGTTTTTACCATTCTAATGGTCTTCAAATAATGTTGACAAAAGTTGTATAATAAAGTACAATTGCTGTTGAAATTATACGAAAAATTAAATATGGACTGATCAATTGATTATCATTAAAAGCTACACACGGAAGTCTTTAGTATTTGATATGTTCTCACAGGTTCCGTAACCGACTTCTATTGTTTTATACTTGTTTTATATCTTGCAAAATGCAAAACGATATTATGATAAGTTCAAATAGCGAAGCATGTCGTCATTATTCAGTTCCGGATTTGTTTGTTACATTAATATTCAACGTTAATCTCTTTTAATGGAAAACCATTTTTATACAGCCAAACCTGTCAAGGGAGTGACAAAGTTTAACATCATAAGGCAGGTTTCTGCTGAAAACAAGTTTAAATTAGAAGAAACGGTTAATTATAGGCCAGTTAACTGACTGAAGGTCAGACCCTCCTATTATGTTTTCCATAGACTTCCATTATAAGAAATGACCCTGTCACATTCCCCAAAATTGAGAAATGACCATTAAAATGTGATTCTTTCAGTAAGACAGCATTTCAGACACATAAAAATAGCAAGTTTATATAGGCGTATCCAATCCGTTTTCTTACAATATTTCATCAGACAAACCTACCCCCTTTCTTGAATGGCATTTACAGGCAAAATGTCCACTGACACCTATTATTCTAAATACAGAATTGTAAAGTCAACCATTCAGCCAGGCACTAGTAAATATTCCAAATTTCACAGAAAACATTATATTGCTTGATTTTGACACAAATCTTATGATTGTAAACATAACATTTTATCCAATCAGCTTACGTCTCATTGAATATTACGGGTTTCCCTACACTTTCTTTCAACCAATCCAAAGCCGGCTTGTAAAAACAACCTCTGACCTAAAGAGATATTAAAAATTAAATATACAAGCCTTATAGTTATTATAATTTTAAAGTAAACACACACTTACCAAAGTAACAAATGAAATGTGTTCTTCTCACTCTCATCCAAAAAACAAGCCTTCTGTCACAGTGTCTTATGTCAACTGTACTGAAAATATGAAATAAAATTGCATTTTCTTATTCAAATGACCAACAGGAAGTCAATGTTGATGCAACATGTATAAAAAAAACACCTGTATTGAGTGCATGTAGTCGCCTTCAAACAAACACTACTAACATCTAATATTTAGCATGAATGCTGCAGCAGGGTACTGTTTTTATACCCCACCCATTACTAAAACAGTGATTTTGTCATTGTCAACACACTTTTTCATCCTAGGGGATCACTGAAAGTGACTTAGGCATTTAATGGACTGTAAACAAACACTAGCTGATGTTTATATAGAGCTTACACACTATTTACACTATCATTACAATATTTTAGGACTTACAGGTCTTTAAAATAAAGCCCCACTGCAGTTGTTTTCATCAGTTTCTGGCCATAGGACCACAGATAAAAGGTGTTATTACTAATAAAGACATAATCAATTGCAAAAAATAACTGCAACTTTCAATAAGGGGAAGCATAATCTTGCAAAGAAAATTAAATTTACCCTTGAGAAGTACTTTGCTCTCAAATAAATAGATGTCAAGCATCCCTAGTGTGCCATTTTTAGGTTATTCTTACACAATTTCAGACCATGGACAGCCTAAATACATCTTTTAGAACACATTATTTACAATTAAGACTATCCGTCAAACTACTTGTACATGAAAATAACATTTCCAAGCCCAAAATACCTTAATGAAACAGTTAAACATTGAAATATTAGAATTATAAACATTTTTCTTACAAAGTCACTATTACCAGCACTGAAAATAAGTTATAAAACATGTACATAATGCTGTAAAGCTATTTAGGTATATCTGAACCTATCCAGAAAACATTTTGTAAAAATGAGAAATAATTTTCCAGCTCTATCCAACAAAACATCGTACCATAGACAATCATTTGATCTTCAGAATGCCTACATAATGTGACTGTAGCCTGAACACTTAAAGTACAAGTAAAATAGCTGTATTTTGCAATATGGATTCCAACTGAACCACACAAACAACACCTTTTACAGGATAAGTGATTCTGGGGATGTGTTTTTTCTCTTGAGACTATATCACAAACTTTTCGAGCTTCTTCAAGTACTTTTTGACATATATTTTTGAGCAGGAAGCTTAAAGATATCTAAATATTCAATTTTTAATGAAACTCCTGCTTCCAATTCAACTGAGTAACTGAATCAGTGAAAAACATCTGAAATTAATTAAACGTTATCAGTAGTCACATAAAAGGACAAATAAAACAGACAAAAACTACATCCCGCAAACTGTTATTGCTTCAAAGAAAAGAGAAAAAGTTTCCAGATATAATGCAAAATGTTGTAGGAGCAAATTTTAAGTTATGCCTGTCTAAAAGAATGTATTTCTGTGTCCTGTCTTAACTATTCTTCAACAATAACCACTCTGGCACTGTCTTATCTTTAGAATTATCTTCAGCAAATATTTGCTTTAGGGAGACGCCAAAAACTAATACACATGGCTCAAAAATAAAGGTCACATTTAAGATTTAGAAATTTTAAACTGCAACACATTTGACTTTTTTCAGTTTTCGTATATTCTGTTATCTAGACTTATTTAAGGAACAAACAAACCCATTACATAGTGTAAGATCCCGACATGTATGTTTTATTATTCTTTAATGACTTTTTTGTGAATAACTCCCTTTAATATGACAGTACTTAAAAGCGGACTGTTTCTTTTGATTTCAATATATTTCTACTTTTACAATTCACATTTGACAGTTATTGTGATATTTTCACAATATGAACATATAGATAATTTTTGAACAACTTCCATTTTCACTTATTCAGTCCAAATGTCTTTGTTGTACAAGATAGGGAAAGAGAGATAATATTAATGATTGTTTAATAACCTCATTTCTAATGGTTTTCTTCTAAATATGTAATTATATTTGCAAATTATTTACAAATATAAAACAATATTTAGTTTTATATACGTATCATTTCAAAGGCATAGAAAGTTTATATGCTAAAATAACTGTCTCTGTTGGGCAACCAGGATAAGAAAATCAAATCGTAAAAAAATCTAACATGTATTAAACACTCAGGGAACACAAGTTATTGCAAATGACTAGATATTAAAGTTTTGAACAAATCTATTACTTGACTAAAATCTGATAATTAGTAAATCCCTTAACTTCAAGCAAGCTACCAATAAGTAAATCGACAGTAAGCAGAAGTGTTTTTAAGATTTACATCAAAAAGAACGTTTTTACTACATTACAAAATGTGATCTGATATGCTCTTATTGTTGACGCTTTGCAATGTGGCAATACAGCAAAATTATCTGAATAATTGTACAGATAAAGTACGGTAGAAATCTGTGTTTAACTCACGATACTTAAATTTATTCGGTCTTTATCTTTTTCGAACACTTCATGTATATATTAAAATGCTTTAATTCATAAATGCACCTTCATGGGCCTTCTTCTGTAAATACATATAGCCAATACGTAAAATAAACTATTTAAATTAAACCTAAATTTACCCTGCAGTAATGCATTTTAGACACACTTTTCAGTATAGAACGAATCTCTATAGGGACGAATAGAAATAGATTCGCCTTTGACCCAGTTCGTGTAAACAATGTTGTCACCGAAGTCAGTTTTGATTACCGGTTCTAGCCAAGGTATTGGTCTCGAGTTTGTTCGAGCATTTCTTAAGCTGACAACCCCTCCAAAACATATATTTGCCTCATGTATAAACCGTGCAAGTGCAGAGGTAAGTTAGTTTTTATCATAGCATGTTAGATAATCGGTAAATCAGTTAGCATAATTTAGACAAGAAAAATGTGATTTTAAAATAATGTAAACTGAAGCTTTCTTTAACTGTAAATTAATTTTTTGAATGTTTGCAATTCATTTTATTGCTCTGTAGTTTGGGATACATCACCCATTACAGGCAAGATATGCATGAACAGTTTAGCTTCTATGTTGTGCTGGTGTGGGGGTGGAGAGGGTGGGGCGGGGGCGTTTTAATATCTCACTCATTCGCTTTATCAGGATGGCTTATTCTATTATCTGATATCTATCCGTATTTGTTTAAAGCATCTAGTGCACGCATGTTCTCATATGTTACCAGTATGCTTTGCGAATTAAACATGTATACACGTTTCCTGAATTATATCTTACTGTAATAATGTGTTACTTTTTAGGATCTAGACGAAATAGCAAAGACCAATCCAGCTGTGAAAGTAATTGAGCTAGGTTCGTATTTCAGTGTACATAATGTAGAAACGATAAAATGAGCAGTTTATATAACCTATCATACAAAAATATACATGTAAATAGATAATTGTAAACAATCTAGTCGGGAATTGTGAACAACATAATGATAAGGACCAGTGAATATACCATTTATACATGTTACTTCCTTATCTTTAGAAGTGCAGATGTTTAAAACTTAAAATCATGGGTTTCTGTGACCGAGCGGTTAAGGTCATTGACTTCGAATCACTTGCCCCTCACTTATGTAGGTTCTAACCCTCACTTACCATCCCAGTCTTGGGTCTGAATACTTATCCCTTAATACCAAGGGTCTGGACATAAATAATACATAGATAAACACTACTAGGGTGTAGAATTCTAATGCGAGAAACCCATATAGTAGGCTCACGCAAGATTGATGGTTCTACCCAGGTGCGCTTCCATGCCTGAAACAGTGCCCGGACTTGCTGGAAAAGCCGCCATGTATGACCTACGTTGTATCGGTATCTTACACTATATTTCTTTGCAGAAAATCAAGTATTGAGATCTGTTGTATCACAACTACATTGTATAAACAAAAATATTCCACCAGCTAGTAGAAGTTATTGTCAGCTCAGATATTGAACAGTAAATTTGATATAATGTTTAATGCCTATTTCCTTTACGCCTATTTATACACTTTGTTGTTTTTGTCTGTTATTGTAATAGATACCTTATTGTCCTTGATGTCTTTATTTTTTATTGTCTTTTGGTACCTTTAATGCTCTTGATAATTTTATATACTTCGTGCCTTTATCTTTGTTTTGTTGCCTTTTAAAACTTTTTGTGAGTGATTGATACTTTATTATCTTTAATTTATTGTCTATTACACCTTTATTTCCCTCGATGCCGTTTTATCCTTGTTTACAGACGTAGAAAATCAAGACTCAATAGAGAAAGCCAAGGAAGTTGTACAGTCAACAGTGCAAGATGAAGGGCTTAATTTACTTGTTAACAACGCTGGCATACTCAAGCGGATGGGATTCCATGACGTGACCAGGGAAGACATGCGAAAACATTATGAGGTTAACTGCATTGGTCCTCTAATGATGGCAAAGGTTAGTGATACATAGCGTTTGTTCAAAATTGACCGCATTAGGGTTATAAGTGGGGTAAAAATTTAAGTATTCAGACGTGTGTAATTTGCTAACTTGTTATTTTGTACAAGAAACCATAGAAGTAGGTATGTGATGTAAATGCCAAAGGTATGTAGTACGTCAGAAAACGTAAATAAGACAAAAATGTACTAGCTTTGCAGGCTACTGAGAATGTCTTATTTATGGTTAAAGATGTTTTATTATATATGCATCTGTATCATTCCAGACATTTCATCCCCTTTTGAAACAGGCAGCAAGTCGGTCTCCAAGTGATCCAATGTCCTGTAACAAAGCTGCGATTATCAATGTTGGATCCGGTCAAGGTTCAATATCAGAAAATGCATCCAGTGGAATGTATCCGTACAGAGCATCAAAGGTATTTTTACTTTGAAATTGTAAGTTTTTTTTTAAATAATTAAATGAATTGCCGTCTTTTTAGATGAGCTTTGATCTAGTTTATAAAATACAACAATTATTCTGTTATTATATAAGTAAAGTTCGTCTACATGAGTATAAGCATACCACCCATCAATTATTAAATTACTGTAATTCAGTTTGGGATGGGACTTTAGCTTTGTTTTTCAAATAATTTGATTGTTTTCTCTGCGACTAGCTATAACTGTTTCTTGTAGTGTGCATTAAACATGATGATGACCTGTTGGAGTATCGACATGAAGGCTGATGGCATACTGTGTGCGTCTATTGCTCCTGGCTGGGTCAGGACGTCGATGGGAGGACCTAACGCCGCTGTATCGACAGAGGAAAGCTTGAAGGCGATGTTTGAAACAATGGAAAAACTTGGTGACGCGGACACTGGAAAGTTTCTCCATGCAACAAGAGGTGGAACTGTGGTACCGTGGTAGATCAGTTTTTACATAGAGGTTTGTGTATTCATCTGTTGTAACACTTTGAAGGTGAAGCTGGGAGTACTTAGTCTGTAATTACTTGAAAGACAGTTAGTTGAATTAAGTCACCATTGAGAACGCTTTGATAAAAATTTGTCGGGGCAAAGAGTTAATGATTTGAGAGAAATTCATTCCATTCTTTTATAAAAATTAATATATAGGCAACAATGGTTTTAATTTAAAGCGTAAATTTTCTTATACATATCAATAGTTTGGCTGCATATTCCTATATATTTATGAGTTAAATTGTACATGTCTTACAAATGCTTCCGTTCTCTTACAGTGTCGAGGGAAGACTGAAGCTCACATTGTTGCAAGGATAACATTTCATCATTGTCTTGTGTCAGACAATGCCTTTGCGGTCGCGATAAATTGACAATCATATAAAATCCTGCTTAATTGTTGGTGTTTTATAAACATTTGATAATCGAGTATTTTGTTATTTTTTTCAATTGGCAGAATAATATATACATATTGTGTAACTGCTATTGATGCTTAAATAAAGCCTATTCTATAAGTTTTTTCTAGTTTCCTGAATACATTAGTAATGGATTGCAGAATTACCTGTGATGTTGCCATTGTGTTTTAGCTGCCCAGACCATAAACTTTTATCAAGGCTCTGTAGGCAACACATGGACTGTTACCTTACCCAGCCTTTCTCTTGTTTTGCAAAGCTTTTTGAGAAAATAACTTTGAATTATAGTATTTTTAGCTCCACTATTCCTATTCGGAGAATGGGGGTGGGGGGGGGCGTGACCCTTCTTGATTAAAGTTTTTCGGCAACCTTTGTTTTTCTGTCATATCTTTGTTACTATTGCTTATATCTTAAGTAACTTCACATAAACATTGTCCAGTATACAAACAATAAATGTGTAGGGGCTGAGCCCATTATACCTAAGGTCAAGGTCACGAAGGTGTTACACTTAGGTTATTTTTAAGGTTAAAGTTTTTCGGCAACCTTTGGTTTTCTGTCATATCTTTGTTACTAATGCTTATGTCTTACTTTAAGTTCACATAAACATTGTCCAGCATACAAACAAACTATGTGTAGGGGCTGGGCCCATTATACCCAAGGTCAAGGTCACAAAGTTGTTATACTTGGAATTATTTTCATGTTAATTTTTTTCGAAAGCTTCCTTATAGACATATCTTTGGTACTTTAAAAGATAATAACTTGAAATTAAAAATATTTCTTTATAGTCTTCGTCTGCATGTGTGGTTATAAACCCCATAACTCTAATTGTATTTTTGACAGAATTATGCCCCTTTTGTATTTAAACTTTATTGCAATCTTCGCTTTCTGGATATTACTTTAATGCAATATAAGATAAAGACTTGAAACATAAAATGTATCTTTATCATCATCATCTGCATGTGTGGTAACAATCCCCATAACTCTGATTTGTATTTTTGACCAAATTATGCCCCTATTATACTTAATTTTTTAACAAACTTCGTTTACTGGACATAACTTTGGTACTATGTAAGATAATGACTTGAAACTCAAAATATATCTTAACCATCATCATCTGCATGTGTTGTAACAATCTCAATAACCCTAATTTTTGTTCTTGACAGAATTATGCCCCTTGGTGTATCTTCCTTTTAAAGTAAAGGTCTCTTATTGAGACATATATTCATCTTACTGTCAAATCCCCGAATAGTGGAGCGCGCTGTCTTACGGACAGCTCTTGTTCTGTGGTGTTTCCACCATGTTTATCATAAATGATTTGCATAGAAATAAGAAATACAGAGAATCTAGTTACGAATTGACAGTGGCATATATTAGGCCAAGAAAATGTGTATTTTATTGAAATAATGTAGCAGTATGCACAGATTTATTTAATTAAATTTATAGCACGCTTTGTTACTTTTTGTTATTTATCTGTGTTTTAAAACTGTTCTGAAAAGATATTAACTGAATAGCTTACGTTAGCAGATAAAGTTGTAAAAACATACTTCAGGAAGGGCCTAAGTTTTCCATCTGTCATCTTGTAGTATCTGTATTTCATGAAGTTTTTGTTGCGGTGGGACGTCACTTGGTTGTGTTGGGTCTTTATACTAAACATAAAGAAGCGTAATGTAAGTTTGTCAACTACGGAATGTTCTTTATGTTACCAACGAAGGTGTGCTTCGGCAGTATCTTTGAACAAAACAAGACAACGGTCCGAAAGGAATAGCATGTTCGAACATTTCCATTCACTATATAATTTTTATCGAAAGCAAAGAAGGTTTATTTTCATATAATCAACAGTGGCGTTACAATATCAAGGACTGTCCTTTCCGCGAGATTGCGCGCGCAATTAGACATCATTTACATAAAATGGCATCATTGGGAAAAAAAATTCTGACGATACTGTTCAAAATTGAATCGACATAGCCACAACTATATGATTGTTCACTGATTTAACATGATTTGAAATAAAAATCAGGAACTCTTATTTTTATTGGAAGGCGAATAACAATTGAACGTAGACAGGTCATTTTGGCTGTTCTATTTAAATGTTTAAAAGATTGATGTTCTGACATATAATTTGATTTTCTGATAGTCATAGCAAGCAATCCGCTTACTTTTAAGCAAGCTGTTGTACAAAATGTAAATGTAAGAATTGAATGCTATTTTTACGTAGAGCATTAGGCCTTCTTGCAAATCATTCAATAATCGCTAGGCATTGGCTTTGTAGAGCCCTTGGTAGAACCACCGACCGTCCGTAAGCCAGCTGCAAAGCGACCACGGAGTTGAGATACATTGGACGTGGGCTAATAGCATGAAGGAATTTGAAAGTAATGAAAATTGTTCGTGTGTAGAAAACAGTTAACTTAATGTCATGTTTTAAAAAAAAAGGTTGAAGTTACTTATGATTTTAAGAGAGAACACACCTTTTAAAACACAAAAAACTTCATGTTACAGCAAACGACAAATCATTAACGACTGTACATATGTAAATGGAGTTCAATTTAACTACCTATGATCATTAAACATGTAAATATGATTTGTGACGCTACAGACCGGGTTAATGTATGGTAATATATGACAGACAGTCAGAACGCGTCTCTCCAAAAGCCATGTTTCAGGGCTTGCATTCTGCAATTTTTGCTGGGCTGACGAGTTTTGCTGACTAGACAAAGCATTATGACAGCTTTTGGCGGTGTACCAGTTCTGGTTCATATATATTTTGCAGTGTATATGACAAATTTATTTTGAAATTTGTGAACGTCTTACGCTGTTCTCTAGGCTGTTGTTTCTGAGCATAACATTCCTACAAATAGATAGAGAATTGACAGTTCAATGTGCCGGTCGAAATGCGGAAGTATTTTTCACTCCTCACGTAGCTTTGGACGAAGGGATGAAAGTAAACTGGAACATGTTGAAGACGTTTTTAATGTTGAAAACAAAATTCTACCAAACGCTGCGTGGGTCTTTCATAGATATGAAAAACCATGTCTTTGGGACTATATTAGGTGTGTTTTCGTTCCTTCCAATTTCAGTATTTACATTTGCCTTAGGAAACATGTATATTTGCCATGGGAAAAAATGTACATTTGCTAATTGAAATATGTACGTTTCCCAAGGCAAATTTACATTTTTCCCATGGCAAACGTTTGCCATGGGCAAAAATGTACATTTGCCATTGGAAAATTTAAAATGTCCCATTTCCATAGAAAAACACTGTTACCCGGCATGACATATGTATTGTCTTATAGAGCAAAATGTAAAAGTTACTTATGTTAGGTCCATGTCTCTTATCTACTGTTTGATCCACAAAATCCGGACTTTTCGTCAGTTGCGAGCTACTTAAATATGTTATATATCATAATTAAGGTTTCCAGGGATGGCTGTGGGATCTTTCAAATTTTCAATGGAAATTCTTTAGCAAAAATTGTAAAATTTAATTTCCATTTTCATAATTTTACAAAATGTTTTTATGGAAATAAAATATGCGTCTTTGCAATCATTTTAAGGTGACCTTTAATACTTTATGAAATTGATTACAATTATTGTCATAGTATGCTAAGATTGAGAATATTGTCACAGTTTGCCAAGATTGTGATTAAAGACATTGCAGAGTTAGCGAATGTCAATATTGCGATTATTGTAAAAATCGTATGCTATGATTTTGAATATTGGCAGTTATTGCTGTGGTGCATGTTGCACAGGATATGCACAAAAACATCGTCTCATGCTGTTAGCATAGTTTAAAATCATTGAAGTTCCATCGGCATGACAACGAACGAATCATCCCCCTCTTACAATTTAACAAGATATTTTCAGCAACTAATGTGCTAATATTGCACAGCTTTTGTATTACTTATGCATCTACCCAGAGAAAGTTAAATATAGAATTGTGTAGTATGTCTTTATTTTATATTAATTCAGTGTAGCAATAAGCTTGGCCTCCTACAAAATGTGGGTATTTCCTACGTGGAAACAGCAATGCGATGGGGTTTAAGAACTGTAACATTCTTCAAAATAACAAACAAATATTTCATCTTTCATAATTTATTGATCCGTCTCTTTAAAACAGATACTTTTACAATTAAAGTCTTCAACTAGAGTTGAAAACGGTAAAATGTGTAAAATGATTTTTGTATGTACATCTAAGATTACACATTTGTATCACACACAAAAAAAGAAAAAAAAATGGCGCTACTTTACACTTAAAAAGTCAATACTAGACCAGCAACAGTTAATAAATGTAGACACAGTATAAATGATAACTACTGCAATAACACATCAACAACAACACCACGTAGGACATACAGCTCATTGGGTTACACAATATACATCAATATGTAATTAAAACTGCATATGTAATGATTTCAAATAAAACTTAAAACACTCGGCCAGTAATAACTGTTCTACATACATATCCATGCTGTGTTATGGAGTTCTTAGTACACCTGTACAACGGGAAATTCCCATCCCATTTGGTATTCTATTTCGGAACTTTCCAGCTGGAACCTAAAGCCATGTGCTCAACATAGCTAAATTACACTCTGATCAATGCTAAAATAGCACGAGAAAAATATGATATCGAACAGAAATTACCAACTGTTGTTACATTTCTCATCTTAAATTGTGTTTAGGAATACCTTTCATTTCTCGTCTTTGTGTCCTTTCTTATAGTTTTAGAACTGTTAAAATCTGCAAGGTGTAGTTTCTAATGTAGAAACTTTACACTTTAAAGCAAATATAAGAACAAATCTGCAGAACTATTTGAGCCACACCATGAGAAAACCAACATAGTGGCTTTGTGACCAGCATGGATCCAGACCAGCCTGCGCATCTGCGCAGTCTGGTCAGGATCCATGCTGTTCGCTAACAGTTTCTCTAATTTCAATAGGCTTTGAAAGTGAACAGCATGGATACTGACCAGACTGTGCAGATGTGCAGGCTGGTCTGGATCCATGCTGGTCGCAAATGCGCAATGTTGGTTTTCTCATGGTGCGGCTCATTTCAGTTTTCAAGCTAATTTCAATCTGACTAATGTTACACTAACAATGCTTTGTTTCATGAACAGCTCAAGCTTTAGAGATGTAAATATATCAAGATAAAAATGTACACATGCCCAATATCCTGGCAAGTCAAGGTGACCCAATAAGCTGTATACCTTACAAGGTGATTCACAAATAAATATATACAATTGATTGCACATAGTTTTTTTGTTTTGTACACAATTTATATTAAATATTAGTGAGACATATATTTACACAGAAATATACAATGTACATGGAATTTGGTCCTAATTGGTGTTAGTAATGTAAATTGTGTTGTGGTGAGGATGAGTTGATGTCTACATGACGGAAAAGTGACAGTGAAAAACAATCTGGCTTTGTTCAGAAACCATTTGGCAGTCTATGTTAACATTGTCAAAAACTTCACTGCAACAGTGGCAAATTCAAACAGAAATTTATCACTTAGTGACCAACAACAATATGCTGTTAAATAATACAATGGAAAAAGTACTGGGCTATTGTTACAAAAAAATATGCCATTACAAACACAATTATTACATTTCCTTACATTAAGTATTTTATAACACACTTCTACAGAAAGAGAATAAATGCAAAATGTGAACCAATTTTTTTAACAAACTTACACAGAATAGTTCTTTTTGATGCATAATTACTCGAGTTCCTCTTTTCGTTCATATATACCTTTCTTTTAATGTATATGCAAATGAACCAATCTGTTTCCATTTTTTCCATGATTGTAAATTTCACATTTCTTGCAATTTTAATATAATTGTATGGATGTTAGGAAAAACACTAGAGTTGTATCAAAATGAACTGCCTACATTCTAGTAAACAAACCATCTGTACATGTTTATTTTTCTCCAGCACAATGAACCAGTTGTTAGAAATATTGTATAATTGTTGAAAAAAATATATATAAGAAAAAAGTATGTAGTATCCAATATATTGTAAAAATTGTGCATTTGATATGGTGGCTGAAGATACATGTATATTCTATTCTTAAGTAGATTACATAATTGCTCATATCAGAAATACATCAGTGACGTTGCTTGTGTGTTGTTACGCTATCATATAACTGGACACAATATTCAGGATTTCTTTACACATTTGATATAATGCATATACAACATTACAAATACAATAAGAACAGGATTTGCAAAAAAAAATGTCCAGCATTTTGGCACAAATCTTAAAATTATCTAGGATAATTAGACAGATATATATTAATGTTACATGTGTTAAATAGGCATTGATTTATATGCACAGTTTCAAGTTAAATACAGATTGTTCTCTCAGATCTTACATTAGAATATTTGGAAAAGATTTTTTTCTGTAGAACAATTAAAAATTCCAATCATCAGTAAGACAACAGGGTCTAGTCGTCTGCTGCAAAGTTCTACTTTAATCAGATTTTGATTATTATAAGCGCATGCACAGTGTGATCAATGAGGTAACACTTGTGCATATGAGCACACTACTTCTTATACAATGCCTCCTATGGCATAAATATGAACTGTTACCCAAACTGTACTCTTGTACTGTGTAATTCAATCTTGTTTCCAGTAGAAACAGCACAACATAAATATTATCAAACTGATCAGTTTTGGAATTGTAATTGTAATTTTGACTTTTATAATTATGTCTGAGGGATGTTTTGTCACATATAAATAATGACCTTCTTCAAAGTAGTGGACAATTGACAATTTCTGTGTAGTTTATTATTATCATCTGTTATTTCAGCATTCTTCTGTCATAAATGAAACTCATACACCCAATGGTTTCCCTGACAACAGGAGAATGCAGAAATCACGAACAGAGAAAACATCATCAAACTGTAATTACCGACTGTCATTAAAGGCCTACTAACTTTACACATGCATTTTAAATCCAATGACTGTCACCAGATATTAATTCTCTGGGCATCACTATTAATTGTTAACTCCAATTATTAATTTTAACACGTAAGTTATTTCAACAGAATAATTACACTGTTTTATGTTAGCCATTATATTCCAATATGCAGATTCTGGTCTTTGAAACCGAGTTCCCATGTGTCTCCCTGAAAAACATGCCATCTCTGATGTTACCCATCGATTCTTCACGTGCAGGCGGCCACAATGTCGCAGATAAATACTTGTATGTTTGTATAAAGAGCAAACATCCACAATGCCATAGATAAATACATGAATGTTTGTAACAAACAGCTTAGTACTTGCATTTTGCACACTATATTTGACCCTAATGTGTCATTTTTATATACCAACTTCAGAATCTAAACACGACCCTACTTCTATGTGCATATTAATCTACATACGACCTCCCCTCAGTATTCAGAATTTAAACATTACTTCAACTCAGTGTTCAGAATCTAAACACCTCAGCTCAGTGTTCAGAATCTAAATACGACATCAGTTCTATGCATTCTGTATAATCCGTTCAGTTCAGACCTCGGTACCCTCTGGCACTGGTCGTTTCAGATTAGATGAGCTGGGTTTGCTACGAGCAGGTCCAGGCATTGCCAGTTTTGATGTTGTGGCCATGGTTGGTGCCGTGAGTGCGAGCCCCTTCATCAGACTTGACTGACTACTCTGGCTGCCAAACGATATCTCGGTACTGTTGGCACTTCCTGTACTACCAGAATGCTGTAATACAGTAAGATATACATGTAATCAAAAGTCTAATTTTCAACAATATTTAAAAAGAACTCTTATTATTACAGATAAAGTGTTCTCTAAGGTGCAAAATAAACTTTTATTATTATTATTATACCAGTTTTATATAGCGCCCTTTTCATGATCAATTTCATGTTCAAAGGCGCTTTACATAGTTCAAAAAATTGTTTTTGTATCTGTTTACCATATTAACATGAAGGGTAATTAATCAAGAAAATCATTTCTATTGCTCAGACTGTAAAAATAATGCTCGCAATTATTTCTAATTTACTGGCGAATCATTATAATATTTGTTCAGCACAAACTTTTGTGGATTCTACGGTTAACTTTGCAACTAGAGTAGATCATGACCTACACTGTTCGCCATTCAGTCAGTATCTTTTTGGTAAGCACCTCTTTTAACAGTTAATAATTCTGTCCAAATTGAAAGATGGACATGTTTGTTATAGAAATTTAGCAGGTTAAGTGAATCAACAAAATTAAATCTCAACAAGAAAAAATCACATTAATGTTCAAAATTTGTATGTTCCCTTGAAAGAGCCATTTCACCAAAACTACAAATTTCTGTGACAAAGAAATAAAATGAATTGACAGTATGAAGCTAGAACTAAGTATTTCAAAGTAAACTTACAACGCCACTGTCAAGTGAACCACCACTGCTACCTCGACGCATTGCCTGAGCTGAAATACCAAAAACAACAAAACATAAACAAAGGAAAACACTCAATAATCTAAGACAATTTTAAACACTCTGGACATATGCTGAAAATATCTTTAGTTTAGTCATGACATCATATTTTCATGAAACTGACCACTGATATTTCATAAAAAAAAAATAATTTTTAATTTAATTCTTTTTAACCAATGCTGTATGGTAATTGCGTATACAGAATATAAGACCAGTTTAAATCTTTCCGTCACTTTAACATGTTTAGTTTCTTCCTTTTTAACTGGAAAATATTGAATAATTATTGACAATTTTCTGTCGTATTTAAAAGCTGACTTAAAGGTATTTCCATAATTTCAACCAACTTCTTAAACACTCCATTTATCTTTTAAATGAATTTGCATTCAAAATGTGGCCCTAATATGAACAGTGCCTTCAATTTACATTGTACCATAATTGCAGCTTTTATTTATAATAATTTTGCCAATGAAGTAACATGACTTTAACTTTTTTTACAACTTAAATCTCTTGTTTCTGACTGTTTTTTATTCTGTTCTTTTTTCAAAGCCCTGAAGTCTTGTTGTTAAATAACACTGACCAAAAATATCAGGTTTCGATCGTATGAGATAAGAAAATAAACCAGAATCTTCACCATTTTGGGGTTGCTCTGTGTATAATATGGTCAAATAAATCAAAGCAATTCAAAGGAAAAATTAACAGCAACAAAATCTTTGAACAAAATAATTTAAAAAAGCCTTCAAAATTGTAACAAAAATGCCAGATATCATCTTCCTTTTAGTGAATAATGGCACAGCAGATTCAAATTTTGACCTTAAAATTGGCAGTTAATAGTACTTTTAAGGTCTGTAACCTATATTATAATGTAAGATGATAGACAAAAATAGTTTTATCAAACTAAAATTTTATGAACAAATATTGAAATATAGACTGTATCATGTGATACTTCATTTACCTATAAAACTTTACTTATCATCACTAAAGTGTGTGCGTAATACTATGAGGTTGGGTTTTTATGTGTAATACCATCGTGTAAAAATAAAGACTAAATCTAGGGACACCGCTAAAGGTTTTTTTGCCACAGTGTTTGGATTGAAAATATAAACAGAACAGAAATGACAACACCAAAGTCGGGATAACTATAAAATAAATGTATACTTCACAACAGTTTTAAACGTTCACTGAAATAAGTCATAGATAAATAACATCAGCTAACAATACTAACTGGTTGTACTGGTAGATTAAGAGATTTACACAGAAAATAAACCACAAAGACTTTTCATCACCCAAGCATGAAAACTATCATACTTTAACAACCTTTAGCCTGCTGGGGCAAGCGGTTTTGCCCTTGCGACCAGTGCAGACCAAGATCATGGTCTGCACTGTTCGCTTTTCAGTCAGTAAATTTTCAGAGAACACACCCCTTCAAATAGTAAATGGAACTGCCCAAAATGAATGATGGACCAGTCTATTTTAGAATTTTAGCAGGGTAAAGGTTAATCTTTGTTCTGAATCCTCATTGTGAAACAATGTTTATGTTTAGCTTCGAGTCCATTGTTGATGTATTAACATGTTTGCTCAGAAAAATGATGAAAAGTTTTAGAGGTCATATTTTCCTCTTGAAAATGACATCAATTCAATCATGTTTGGAAGAAATTATTTTATTTTATCTTAACTTAAAATAGTTGGGAAGGGAATATAATCATTGCATATTCCAGTGTTTTTTTTTCCTTATCAGACATTACAGAAATAATCACAAGAAGTTACCTCCCTTACATCATAGAAACCAGTTTTGCATAACGAAAAGTAATGAAAAGAAAACTTGTAACACATCAAAATCTGCACTTAGGATCTTCCAAGTTTCCAACAGGTAAAAGTCTGACAATTTATATTAACCAAATATTGACTTTTCTTCAGAACTTTTATCCGTAAAGACTGAACCAACTCAATGTCACCTCCCACTGTTTTAACATAGCAATATCGAAGTTCCACTATACTTTAATGACTCAACTGAAAATATATTATTCTTTAAAGTAAAAAAAAAAAGTTTCTTGTATATTATACAGCATGCAATGTTTTTTAAATTAGTTCGGTATTTAAGTATAAGCAGAAAACCGGAAACACCTTTTCAGCAGACAATATTGTATATTTTTGCCAACAAAAAATCTCCTTTTTTAAAAGCAATTTCACAGTATATGTACACTGTACTAAGCAGAAAGACACCCTTTTACCCAAAATGCAGACAACTCTGTGATCTGAGACTTATCCATCTAAACAATACCGGTACAGTCTTGAAAAAATTCTGATACCCAGAAAGTTCTGTGATGCATTTTCACCAAATAAAACTCTAGAATAGTTTCTATATATCTATTGCACTAAGCAGGAAGCAGATTTTGATGAGTTTATGAGATATGTATCATGCAACATGCATACCTCCACAAAGGTCAGTGAGAGAATTTGACAAGGGAAACGACTGCTTCAAGCCACTGTAATCAGGGGCAGACAACCTATTAGAGTTAGGGTCCGATGTCTTCATGTAGTCGTACATGTTGATCCGTGTGTCATCATTGGAATAGTGGCGATCTAGTGGAGTATGTACTTGGTTGTTTCGCTGTTGCTCATCTATACGTAATGTTTCCATGCCATTACACTGTGAAAAATAAAAACATTTTTTATCAGAGCTGACTCTTAAAGTCTATTTTCAAACATATATCAAAATAATAATGTTTCTGTCGATAACATAGCAAAATAAGAATTCATGAATTTTTAACTAGCACTGGTTCTCAAAAAACAAGAGAAAAAAAAAAACTCCTTAAAAAAGTCACTTGTAACATAAGCCAGATTGACAATGTAACATGCACACGACATGAATGTGCAGGCTGATCTTGGTCTGCACTGGCCGCAAAAGCAGAATCACTTGCCGAAAGCAGCCTAAAGGTAAAATATTAAAGCAACAAAGAAAGTAGCAAATAGGACTCTTGAAAAAATGGTTTGAACACAGAGTTATTCCAGTTTTTGTGCAGCTTATAGTAACTGTGTGTCACTAACAATGTTTGTAATCTAAATATAATTATCTATCAATGCGATCAACTGGATTATAGTCTTAAAAAAATTAAAATCCTCTTCTCTGTAGATCTTAAACAACCTAATCTCCTTTCATTATGTACCGGTAATGCTACAACACTTTTGTATTTTAACACAGTCCAATTCTGTGTAATTTTACCATAAAACTTGCTGTTTTATTTATGCTCAATACCCAATCTTATCTGTATTTTACAGTAAGCTATTAAACCTCATCTTATTTTGACACTTTCAATTTTTTCACCTTCCAGTAGTCGGTGCATGTAATGACTGGCCATGTCCAAAATATTCAAAAGTATAGTATAATAATATTAAGAATTTTAAATGAAAAGTTTATTAAATCACTTACTTCTAAAATAGCTTCTTTTAAATCTTCCACAAACTTCTGCCTGTCATGATCATTTCTTGCATTAAAGGTTATGTGAACTTTCCCATCTAAGTTGTTGACCAGTCGCACACCAAAGGCATAATCTGAAAACATAATATGCGGTCATTCAAAAACGAGTTTACTTTTTTATTTTTGTTGGGTCTTAAATCACGCCCAAACAATTTAGGTCATGATGGCAACTTTCCAGGAGCTCATCAGGGTACTATTTCTGGCATGGGCAAGCACCTCAGTAGAACCACTGACAGATAAAAGAATTTTAAATTCCTCACAGGGTTAGAAACCCACAGGTGCAGTTAGGAACAAGTGACTGGAAATCAGCCAACTTTACCACTAATGAAAAGGTCCAGTTAAGATGTCTTGCACAAGAAACTCATGCAAACTGATTTCTTATGTAACAGTGATACATAATCCAAACTTACGAGGTGTTTCAAAGAGGTAAACTTGCATATCACACAATGAGAATGACTGTTTGAAGGAATATGTTATACCGGTCTTCTTCTTACTGAAGATCTTCGTCACCTGAAATATAATTATCACAAGTAAATTTAATATCTAATGTTTCAAACAAAAGAATCAGCCTTGAAGCCTGCGCATCCACGCAGTCTGGTCAGGATCCATGCTGTTTGCTAACGGTTTCTCTAATAGTAATAGGCTTTGAAAGCGAACAGCATGGATCCTGACCAGACTGCACGGATGTGCAGGCTGGTCTAGATCCAAGCTGGTCGCAAATGCACTATGTTGGTTTTCTCATGGTACGGCTCATTTGTTTGCCACTCAAACCAACAGTTGTGGTTCAAACTAGGATCCAAGGTTGTAAAACAAAATTTTTGAGACCAGTCTAAAAATTTTGACATCTGATTGGCTGATTTTGAACTCTCAAACTGACCAATGGCAATGCAGCAGTCATAAGACTGGTCTCCAAACTAAAGTTTCATTACCTTGGAACCCATATTTAAAACCTGACCCCCAGTTAACAAGCAAGGATAAGGGATTCAAAATTACAAACTTTCTCCAAAAGTAGGCAAAAATAAGCAAGTATAAAATTGAATACCCCATAAATTTTCAGGTATTCAAGTAATAAAATACACACCGATACTGATGTTTCTTATCAAGAGATAATTATTATGAAATAGAAACATTTACGCCATGCATAACAACATTTTAGTGGATTTATGTTAATTTATAAACTTCTTAACCATTCTGGCGCATAAACCTTAAAATATTTGCATTGTGTGTGCACTGCATGTGTTCTTGTGACATGATAAGTACTGTATTTATGTTCTTGTGAACAATAACTCTCACATGACAGCTATAACCATTTAAACATGTGAATAAGTGTCATCTGAGTTCCTGAATTTAAATAATGAAATAAACTTTAATATCATTCTACACCCATATATTTTGTGCGTTTTGCGTAACATTTTTCAAATTTTCAGTAGGTGGATTGTACTCCTAGCACTTGCAATGCAAGGGAAGATACTGTTCAGATGTTACTGCGTGGCACTTGGTGGTAAGGTGCCAAAGGTATTGGCCTTGCAGCATGAATGGTACTGATGCAAGTCACAACTTTTCCTTTTATACATACTAGCCACAGCTCCAATAAGCACACTCAAAAATGTTTTATTGTTTCCAGCAAAACACTCAAATAAATCAGTTTTAATTTAATCCATTGAGAATTTTTCTCTTCTTTTTCTGCAAACCATGTTGTAAATATGTAACACTTACCAGTAAAAGATCATTGAAGAGAAAGACTTCTCTTTGATGGAGCCCAATCTTTTCTTTCTTGTTTGGGTCATGGACCTGGTACAATCGACAGTAACACACCAGTCTACGATGAGGTAGTGCCAGGGCCTGAAATATTAACACCTCAAATTGTGATTATCAATATAGACATTTAACAGTTGTAATACTGTCACAATGGAAATATTTTATCAATTGTAACAACTTTTTTTCTCTCCAAAATACATAAACATATGAAAACCAACTTCACTTAACATAATTATGCAAATATTTATACAAGTATACTACCTTGGTAATCAGCTGCTCAAATGATGTCTCGATTCAAAACCCTGCTGAGACACTCATATAATTCTCAAACTAATTTTGTCCAAAGCAAACGGACTTGAGAGAAAATCAGTATGTAACAACCTTTCATTATAAGGTAAGCCCAAATAAAATAACAGAAACTGAAAATATTCATAAAGAACTTACAGGTTTTCTGTTCCCAACAATAGTTTGTTCAACCTTCATGACCTGGGTCACATGATCAACTCCTGGTCGGAATTCCTGTGCCTTTACCCGCTCATAGATACCAGTTAATAAATCACGGTCAACGTCTTCATCATCATCAATTCCTGAAAATAGAGTAGAACTTTCCTCATTATAAAATATTCAAGAGATAGTATGCATACCACTCTTTAACCCATACCCTCAAAGTACAGTTACCTCCCTACAAAAGCATTTCTGCTTTCTACATAAAATAACCTCTACAGAGTGACCATCTTTGTATAGCAAATACCCTTTATTTCAGTCTACTTTTTTTTTATTACAGGGTTTACTCAGTATATTATACACAATGATGAACATAGATCTTTTTTTCTCTCCAAAGCTACCTTTTTTTTTTATCAGAATAGTAAATACTACAATGACATCTCAGCTTACAAAATTTCATGAAGTGTACTTAATGTATCACAAATTAGGCGTGCCCAATAAAAAAAATGGATCATATTAGCCAAGACTAGCATCTCAACACCATTTTTGAAATCATATCCAAAAAGGGGTTAAAGTGTGTAAGTAATGTATAGGTTCATAGTGAAACTTAATTCTCCGCAGTGTATGAACTTTATCCTTGTTTTTAAGTGCCAGTAAAATTACCGCGAAATGGTAAGTACCTAATCGGAAGCTTTAATATTGACATTAAGTACGAATGTACCAGTTTTTGCAGGTGATATTTACATCTGTTACGTGCAGCTGGCAGATTATATACCGCCATGCAACACTTCATTAGAAACCTAATTCCTTCGGCCCTGAACCAAAAACCACATCTGTCATTAAGTTTCAATTTAGTTTTCCCTTCACAATTCCTGGTGCAGTAAAAGATGTAATGTTTTGTTCCAGAGGGACCTATTTTTTCTTAGTTTTTGTGTTTTCTGAACTATCCTTATCTACCTAAGTTGACATGTTTCATCTTTTTTTGCTTTTGAGATTAGGGATTTTTGTATCAGTCATGTATTCTGAACTACTTCTTTATTTACTAAAATGGAGTATTCTTTGACACTTCTCAGTTATGCAATATTGTAATATTTAAGAGAATAAATTTCAAAACAGAATTTAATGAAGAAGCTATTTATTTTTCTCAAATCTTAAAATACATTACAATGTCATCAATTTTGCATAAACAGGTTTCTATATTTATCATTTATCTCCCTTCGGTATTGAGCAGATGTTGAAAATCACAGTTTTTCATAATCTTTTTTTTTTTTACTATCTTGGCCTCTAGAAAATAATGTTTTTATTTTTTCATCCTAGAACTTTCATTTTCACCTGAAGATGAAGGCTCTTTTATCGTTAGATCAAAATAAAATAAACAGCAGGGAATGAAGGTGTTTTCTCTGAAAAGAAGCCAAATTAACCAATAAGAACCTAATCTTTTGCTAAATCTAACAGATCACACAAATTATATTACTATTTTCGATGTTTTGAGCCAAAAATTCCTTTTTTAACAGGTAAAAATATTGTTTGGCAGAACAGGTGTACTAAAATGAAAAGAAAGTGTTACATCTTGTTGATAAAACATATTTTTATGCATACCAATAACATGCAATACTGAGAAATCATTAATATTCGTGGGGGACTAATTTTCGTGGATTTCGTGGTTGAGTCAGTCCACGAAATTTAATCCTAACGAATAAATAAAATTTCTATTCATTTAATGTTCAAAAGTTGAAATCCACGAATTCATATCCCCACGAAATTGCCGTTTTGACCAAAACCACAAAATTCCATGCCCAATTAAATGATTTTACAGCATATGCTTTCAATGTAAGTTCTCAAGTTCCCTATTACTATTTATAAAAAAATTGATGGCATTTCAACTGGAGATGGTATTACCAAGCTTATGGCATTTCAAGGTTCTTTATTTAAATGAATGCATGTGTCTTACATACTTTCACCTTGGCAGCATTTTTTCAACAAGGCATATGTTTTTTGTCCTGTTTTTCTAATTTTCAGAACTTTCCTGGGGGGTTCAGACGAACAATGCAACGCGATGTCACTCAAAATAATAGCCCTACATGTATATCTACTGCCAAATTTCAACGGTCAATTAGGAAAAAAAAAGCTATCATAATTGGAAGCAATATAAAACTCGCATACTTTTTCGTATCATGATAAGATAACGAGATTTCCAGCACCATAACAAGCTCCGATCTTGATCCTGTCCGTGATGTTCAGTTCAGCGTTACCCATTTTTCATTCGTAACGCCTACTACTTTAAGCATTATAACATATGTTTGTAATGCGTTTGATTTATTTTCTCCTTCAATTTTCATGCAGTGCAACATTTTTGTTTACCCCGTAAAAACGGCTTTTAGAGCTGGCATTAGTCATAGCTTTCTGTTTCAACTTCGTATATATTTGCATTCGGCTACACTGACTCATTAAACATAAAACTACATCTTCTTACTTAATCGACCTAATGCTGTCTTCCTCTTATTTTTGGTAACTGCTTCAATATTAAATCATTACCGTTTATTACCGGCAGCATTCATCAATCCATTGTTCTACAGCAGCCGGTACCTGGCTTTACAGCACATAAAAATTATCATGTGCATTTTAATTAAAACCTGTTCCGTAACTTAAGCATTTTTCCTGCGAAAACAAAATGTGAAATATTATTAATCAATCTTTTCGATCTAATGGTCTAGGCTACAAATAATGTCCCTTTATAGGCAGCAAGATTATATTCACCTCTAAGGTTTTTGATAAAATCTTCCAACTTCATTTTTCGTTCTTGTTTAATGCTGGCATTGTGGAGGTCCGTGTTCAGCATGATGATCGCAAAAGCGAGCAATAACACAGTTTCTTGGTTCTTGAAGTTCTTTACTTGGTCCGGGTTACAGTCAACATACCTTTCTGCAAATACCTGCACAAAATAGATAAAAAATGTACAAATAAACAAGAAATAAATCAAAAATAAAATTACCCCAACGACTGAATTGTACCAGACTCACCTCAGCGCAACAAAGTCGTAACTTATAATAATTGCAAGTTACGACTTTGCTGCGCTGAGGTGTCCTGCTTACTCTACATCTAGTATGGTCTGATCTGTGCACTAGGGAGTTTTTCTCAATAAAATTCAATTCTGGTCATTGAACTAAAGTTTTATAAGCCTACAAAACACTACCAGTGTACTGATTTTTAAGTATTAAAGGAAACTAATCTAACAGGAAGATCATCTCAAAGATTGGTGAATATGGTAGCAGGTTGTTTTTTTTTTTAATCAAACTGCTTAAATTGGAACAGAAATGTCAGAGATGATTAAATTTCAATGAAATTTAAAGAATTTGCAAGAATTGTATAGAAACTGTGTAAACTGCATTTTCTACAGAAAATACAGCAAAAATTTCATTCAACTTTTTATGCGACATTGTTATCAAATTTTCATATAAGTTTTCTATAATCGGATTATTTCATGTCATAAAATTACAGTTTTCTTAATTCTGAACATCACATTTCTTAAGTCACGTAATACAGAACCCAGCTGGGTCAAACGTAAAGTATTATTTTCCAATATTGCCTGACATACTATGTATCATATATAACAGAAAAACCACATCTATACCAAAATGTTATTATAGCGTAATAAATTTGAGGTTTTTCTTCCCCTACATAATATTTAATAATAAGATGAAAATTTGACAAAAATATGTATACCAGTTGAGCTGTAAAAACCACATGTACTTTTTAAGTACAATTCTTGATGTAAACAAGCCTTTAATTCATGAAACACCACATACACTAGTATTTAGTGGAATAAATATAATACCCTAGAGGACAAATGAATGTCAAAATTAATTCATGCATCCAGTTATAGGGTGGCAATCTTTTCAAAGGAATTCGATTATTTTCCAAAAATGTGTTACTTCAACATTTTTTTCTTTCTATATTCAGCAAAATGTTTATATATTTCATAGGTAATCCCTGTTACAATTCTGTTGGATATAAATAGAACATAAAATACAATCTCACTGAAGTGAAAGCTTGATCATTTCAACTGATTTAAGAACTGCTGTGAATCATAAAATTCAAAAATGATTTGACCCCTGCAGTGATGACACTTTCAAAATTTTCCTCTACATAAATACTACGTAGACATCGTGTAGGCGCAGACTGATAAACAGACAATATATCTACGATTTGACGCCAGAAAAACGTATATTGGGAACCATAAACAGAACTATATAGACCAGTTTTGAAAGAAATGCGCAAATTTACGTACCTCCATCAATCTCTCAATCTTCTGTGCTTCACCCTGAAATCATGTAACATATGTTGCATCAACTTTTATTGCACATTCATACATCTTTATTTTGTTAAAAGATATTTTTACAGATCGCAAAAAAATGAGAAACTATTTATAGCCTAAAAAGTTTGCTTTCCCCGGAACAAAGTGCTGGGAAAAGTATTGGAAATCATTTTTTTTATTAATCTATATTTTTCAAAAATTTTGGAAACAACGGAAACATAAAATACTTTTCTTGCTATAAAAAAGTATTGAAAATCTGCCTATAATTCATAGAATTCAAATGCGTGGAAACTGAGTAAGAATTTTCAAAATAGATTCATCTAAACAGCACAAATCCTTGCACACAGGCCAAAGGTTCAAATACAGCTTGTGACACCAGTATAGGGCCTCATATGACACAAGTAATGTAATTTTCAGGAAGGAACCTTCCAGTTATTTAACACAAGCTTCAAGCTTTCTTTTAACTGACCTTATCTGATATATTGTACATTTTTAAAAAATTTCTTCAAGTTTTATCAAACTACTTACGGGCATTCTGAAGTAAGACTGGAATTTCCTGAGTGCCATGTCAACCTGCAGTCCTGATAGATCTATCTCCTCTGAGAAGTAACTGAAATCAGAAAATATCAAACAAATAAATCACATGCAAGAATTTTACAATAGAATAGTACCATTTTTTCAACTTTTTGTTGTTGTTGGATGTTTATCATCACACTGACACAAGAAACAACGTGGTATGGTGACTTACAAATTTTTGATGGTGGAAAAAGACCCCAGGTGCCCCTACATAAATTATTTCAGGAATGAGCACTGGGTGCTGGGCAAGTGACTTTTAAGTGATCAAACTTAACCATTCCGTCACAGAGGCTCCTAGAAACTTTTGGACAAAGAGTTTCTGAGACGTACATTTCAGGGTTGACCCCATACTCATGTTATCCATAAGGTAAAATTGCCTCTCAATAGGTGAAATCACCCTAGGATCATAGCTAACATTGCCCTGAACCAACAGGAACACCAAAACTTCCTTTTTTTCTGTAATGTTAAAACAGTAACCTATCTCAGTACTCTCAGTATCTATTTTGTAATGAGGTAAAGAACTTGCAACAAATTGTTTGAGAACACTTGATAATTGCCAACCCATCATAACATTTACCCACTAACCAGCTACAAATTTAAGTGAAATCTGTCTTCATAAAATAATTATAAACTATTATCCTTCAAGAATTTCTTGGCAAAGGATACATGTTTTTTGATTAATAAATATCTGTAATAAGTTACTAGAGAGGTGGATTTCCTGGAAAATAGCGCATTCTAAAATCAATAGCATCCCTCAGTAAGATGTATGAATCATACCTCCCAGACAAAATTCTTTATGAGAATTTCCGCTAAAATTATGTCCTTGTCAAAGACGCTGATTTTGCCAGCACAATAACATTTAATAAAATGTTATTAGCATCACACCTCATCTATTGCTGCAATGTACGCTCCTAATCATAATGCCGCAGAATTTCCTTTAGTCATATTTCGCACAACTGAGCAAAAGAGCTGTTCAGACCAGAGGACAAGTCATATAAATTCAAGCACTGTTCTGGGCATTTTCAAATTCCATTAGAAATTGGAGTGTTAATTTTAGCACTTAATTAATATTCCATGGACTTTCTCTTGTGACAAGGGGCCTCCCTGGCCAAGTGGTTATGGCTGCTTTTAAATCACTTGTCCCTCATCAATGTGGGTTTGAGCCTCACTCTGGGCGTTGAATTCTTCATGTGAGGAAGCCGTCCAGCTGGCTTACGAAAGGTCGGTGGTTCTACCCAGGTGCCTGCTCGTGATGAAATGATGCACGGAGGGACACCTGGGGTCTTCCTCCACCATAAAAGCTGAAAAGTTGCCATAAGACCTATAATGTGTCGGTGCGATGTAAAACCCAACAAAATAAATAAATTAATTCTCTTGTGACAGACCTTTTTGTATAAATAACATTATAAGCTTACTAGTTAATAACCATTAGCTGTCTGAAACAAGATGTGCAAACTATTCAAAATATCTCTTTGAAACTGACTTGTATTTTCACAACACTTTGGCATTAATGTTTTCCCACCTCCACTCTATTTTATCAATTATGTATGATAGAGAACTAATCGCCCTTCCCTTTCATCCAGGTAATTTACAGGTAGAACAAGTGACTGTTCTAACCTCCATCAAAAGACTCTTCATTTTGAGTGATCTTGCATTCTGTACATCTATTTAGCTGTTTTAAAGGTAATTAATATAGTTCCATTATATACTGGCAGGATAACAATTTAAGATGGGAAAGTGTTCTTCACAATTTCTCACGCGAAAACTTATGTATTTTTTATTGATCTGAAAAAAGCATTTGATTCTGTTACTGAGTTATCTAACATGATGCACCTGCAGAATGCTACAGTAATGGACTTTTACGGCATTATAAGTAAAGTGCTATTAAGGTGGGAGGGCATAGTAAGCAATTACAGTTATTACCCAGAATGCACTGTGAACAGCATGTAATCCACTAGGTTTGACATGAGCCTAAGTGTAAAAGACAATAACATGATTTTTTGTCATTGCAAGAAACACACATCTCATAATTTTAAGCTATCAAAGCCATTCAAAGTTAGTATGTTGATAATGTTAATAATGTTTTAATTAATGGGTATGTTTATTTGACAGGGGTTTCAGTTCTGTAATGGAAAAGAGTTGACTGGAATCTGTACCTGCTAGTAGCCTAGTACTGACTTAAAATTTTTCCAAAACTGCTATAACAATCTGAATCAAAAGTGCTTGGCAGACTATTTCCGACACAGTCAATTTTGTCAAGAAGCACAATCTCTTGGACCAGAGACCAAATACTTAAGCACAATCTAGTTGCCAATAGATAAAACTTGCAACCTACTGAGAGACCTTCTGTTTTCTAAGCTAATCAATGAACATAAAATGCCAAAGATAAGGATTACCAGCAGACTTCTATGATGCATTCTACTGAGGTTTAAAAGGAAATAAGGGGCTGGGTCAGGGCAGATTTTGACAACAAACACACCTATGCTACTTATCAAGAGGTTATAGAACACAAGCAATTTTAAGTGCAATAAAACAGAACAATTCCTGATCAAAGAACCAAGCATTCTAATCAAGCAGCATAAATTGCAAATGTCTCTCAGAGAGTTATGACATCAATCAATGTAAAAGTTCCATAATAAATGTCTGCCTCATGAATTATACAGATAATACTGCTAATACCCTAATAGAGTAAGTCACTTAACAAGGATATTATTCCAGAATAGCAACTGAACTTAACCATGCTGAGAATGAATTCTGGCAATGCTTAGTAAAATTATGATCAAGTACATCAGCTAAAACATCAAAGAATCAAGCAGAACCCTGGTGACTGACTTATACATTTCATAACTGGCAGCAAATCCATATCAAATCCTATGAAAACAAGTGTATTACATGAACAAATACCAGAAAAAAGTGCAAAAATAATCTAAAGGTAAAGAAACAAATACAAGAAGGCCCTGAAACCTGGGAAGGCACACCGAGGATATCATGATTAATAATAAAACACACAGAGGGGTTACCACTTCAAAGGGAAGGAACATCAAAGACTGAAAGTAAAACCAGCATGGCTAAATTGTTTGTTGATGATTTCTTACTATGTACAGGTGGATAATTGGGTGATCAAGCAAAGGTCAAAAGTGACATGAATGCTGAAATGTACTGACCACACACTGACAAACTAATAGGGGAATGAGATAGAAATAACCCCAATGCACATGCTGATAAAAGTCTCAGTCATGAATATTGTTGTCAAAAATTGTTCACCAAGTCAATTTAGCAAACTTAAAGCTCCGTTATTTTTTCAATGCATATTGTACCATATTGTTTTTGGCAGATATGCCAAATAAACTTTATAATTCATAGGAAATGGTTTGACACATGTAGCTAATATATGTGTTTATGTATAATTTAAAACAAGTTAAAATATCTGAGTCTTTTTTAACATTTATGCAACAAAGCATCTACAATTTAATTTATAACAAACTCAATGGACAAAATAATATCTGCTTGCAACAATATACAGGACACAAACTCACAATGAAACCATTAGAAGCATAGTAGGACACAGTGGTCAGACAAAATGGATTTTCTGATTGAGCTTCAATTGTTTCCAATAATGGATTAGTCTCCACAGAACCATTCTCCCCACAGTCTGACTCATTACATTCCCAGCACTTGTCCAGTCAGCTTGAGATTATTTATTCCCTTGCTGGTCAAAATAAATTCTGAATAATTGAGATGAATTCTCTAGCAGACTGTCCACAGCAGACGTTCACTGCTTATTTAACACTTTAGACTTCTGTTACCCGTCAAAACTTAATTAATTCCTGGACATCTGAATAGCAAACTGTGGTAGGATACTGTCAAGAAGTATTATTTAGACCCTATGAGATTCATTTGTAATTATCAGTGCTTTTAGTTTTTTACAGTCTATGGTCACTGAATTCATCTAATAAAAAACAATTTTCACCCTGGCAAATATTTGTGTGGGCAAAACCTACCCAACAGCTGTCAAACTAGCCTAGCAAAACCTACCAGACAGCTGTCAAACTAGCCTAGTTTTCCTGAGAACTGACAACTTCTCGAGTCAACTGGAGTTACCTTGACTTTATGTCTGTTTACCAGACTAAATGAGCTGGACACAAACCTAACCCTTACCCTGCTGAATTTCTATAATGAACTGGTCCATATTTCAATTTGGACAGTACCATTAAATGTCAAAAGGGGTGCTTACCAAAAAGATAATGACTGAACGGCGAACACTACAGATCATGATCAGACTGCACGGATGCGCAGGCTGATCATGATCTACACTGGTAGCAAAGGCAGAATCAATCGTGTCCAGCATGATAAGGGCTAACATTTGCAAATAACTTACTAGATCATTTCTGATACACAATTTCCTTGCTTATATCAAAGGAGCTAAGGAATTACTGAAAATACACATGTTTCTCAAGCCAAAAAAGATTCCTGCTTTGATTGGTGGACATCAGACAAAACCATACTCCTCAGAAAATGTTCTAACTGACCTAAATCAAAGGTCTGGAGATAATTGTGTGAACTTTACAAAATTGTTTGATCATTATAAATACCAAGAAAATCTATTAATTGGACAGGCCTAGCAGACCTCTTTTAGAACAAAGTGTTATTAAATCTCCCTTACCAATAAAGCATGTAACTATAAAACTTGGAATCAAGCCATGTCAAAGGATCAAGAATCTGTAGTCCAATGAAAGTCATGATAAACATTAAAAGCCAAAGGCCATCAAAGTAGACAAAAGAATGCAAAATGCTTTCATCTTTTGGGCCAAAAGTATTTATTGGTTACAGCAAGTGTGTACTTGAACAATGTCGGTTAGGAAGAGCAAATTCATTTGAAAGTGTTGAAAGGTATGAGAAGTGATATATATACAAGTGAGAAATACTTATGTATAAACCATTAAGGCCACCCATGTCTGTAACAACTCAATGCACCAAGGTCAGTCAGTAATCTTTTAAATTGAATCCATCGAATTCTGTAAGTCATTGGTTTCATCACCTTTCTCTTACAGCCCCTGGGACTCCTTTGGAACTTGCTTGACCTTTTAGACTTACTTCAAACCCTTGCAATTCCATTCAGGCTATTAAGCATGTATTTTACCAACATAATTATCTTGCTTTAAATTGTCAAAAAAAATCTGGATACTTCTGAAATCTGGACACCTTTGACACCTCTTAAAGGTTCCCTTTAAAACTAGATCACTAAGTTCATTATAGTGTCCCTCATTCCTTAGTGTCCTTGAAAACAAAAAAAAAATATCTTTCGGAACTCTTAGTATGACAGTAGTAAACTTGTATATCTTTGACACTTATTTCCTATCCTTATTTAATAAATTTCTCAAGTCTATGAATTGTCAAGAGTTTAGATTAACTATAGTGTGACCATGTACAGTTTTCTGACATTTGTTCAATGCTCTATAATTATGACCTTTAAATCTCTATCTTTACAAATAAATGGCTGTCATATTAAGAAATTTGCTGATTTCGTACTTAAATGTTTAAAAAATTTTGTGCCTGACATTGTCCATTTCCACTATTATGTAAATGCTAGTGCTGGTTTTTTATGCAGAACATGATGTAAGATTACAATGCCTTTTTCCTCACTCGCTGGTAATTTCTGTATGACAGATATTAAGCTATTTATCTCTTCCAGCAAATCTATATTCATAGAAATGTCTGAAATAACTGGCATTTTCCCATCACAATGTGCTTAAAATTTTCTAAACCCAGACAGCCATGTTGTCCCTAAAGACATTCAAAAAACAAGTATTCATTGAAAAACAAACAAATTTTGATAAGCAAATTTCACGACATGCAAATATATTAAGTATTCGTCAACTGGAATAATGTTTTCACAAGATATATATATGGTATCTTCATAAATTAATGTTTTTAAAAGCTGCACTTATTAAAGACGTAATGCAAAATGTATGAATCCCATTAACCTCCGCTGCGGAGCACCCATTGTTCACACTGTGTTAAAAGAATGGCTTCCACAAATCTAAATGTTAAAGACAGTCAAAATCAATAATCATTTTCTTAAAATAGCCGTTCACAACACCTTTCTCCGAACACTGCTAATGGATTTCCCTATCTTCAAGTCTGATAATAACGACTTTTTTAGACATCACTCACTGTGCTTGTTAGCAAGGTTCAACCAATGCAATGTATTAGTTTATTGTGTTTCAGTTCTCAAAATAATGATTCTAGTATAAATACTGTTATAACAAATTTAAGCAATTTGCATTTGTTTATCATGAAATTTGGTTGTTTCATCCAAAACTTTGAATTACTGTGGAAATGAATTTATGAACCTTATAAACCTGTTTTAATTGGATGTAAGAATACGAATACATTCTGTTCCCTTAGATTTATTTTCTTGGACTGCCATATCCATGGAATCCGTGAAAATTTGTCTCAAAAGAATATAAATGGCATGATAGTATTACATTTTAATATATGCAGTCGATGCCAAAAGCTTCTTGCATGCATGATGTTTTAACTTTTATTTCACTTACCATAGCACATCCATGTTAAAGGGGTTCTGAAGGTTGCCCAAATACTCGCCAATCATCTGCTTACTGAGACCTTTCCGTGTGATCAAGAATCGTGCCACAGTCTCTGGCGACTCGTTGATGAAACCATGCTCACACAGAAAACTGAGACCTTTTTCTGGTTTTCTGGAAAATAATAACGAAATATTTCTTAAACTTTTAAAGTTTTGTAGTAAAAGTGGACTGAGACCTCTGCATTAATGGCATAAACTCATTGTATGATGTTGAAAGATGATGTATCATTAAATTTTGTAATGAAATAGATCCAACTGAATTTCCTAAAAGAAACGAACTACACTCGTACCTATAATGCTGCTGAAGATTTAGCAGTCTCTAGCCAAATGATTACCTTAGTTATTGTGCTAGAGATTTAGTAGTCTCTGACCAAATGGTAACTGGTTTCCTTTTATTATTAGGGTGCAGATTTTTTTAAAGTTCTATGACCACAAGATGCTATTTTCCTTTGTTGCTACAGATTTAGCAGTCTCTAACCACATGGTTAATGTTTTCCTTTGTTTTAAAGGAGGACTGACTACTTTACAAAGAGACAATTAAAGGTCCTAAGGTGACAAATTTCTTCCTTCCTACAAAACAATAATATGATGAGGGGAAGTAGGCACTACAAGTGAAGAAACATTTATACAAGTATGTAACGGCTGTATCCTGTTTGTATTGATTATTGTCAAGCACTTTTGATGTCCTAAAAGTTTTAATGCCTCGTGATGAAATATCAAAGACACTCGTGATGAAATACCAAAGACAATCACATGAAGTTAAAGCAATGAAGTCTTTCTTTTTTATTGTGGATTTCTGTCCATTTCATCATGTTGTTCTGTTGTCCCTATCAAAATGACTTTTTCTTTGCTGCTGTCAGTTTGACTGAGGCAACAAAGTTGGGAGAAAAGTAGTAGAAATCAGCCATGCACTGTATTCAAGTTGTTACCATATTTCAGATTGGGTTTATGTTTTCTTTGAAACCACATTTTTGATTAACCTTTAGCCTGCTGGCAGCAAGTGATTCTGCCTCTGCGACCAGTGTAGACCAAGATCTGCCTGCATGGATGTGCAGGCTGATCATGGTCTGCACTGTTAAGATATTTTCTGCGAATACCTCTTCGAATAATAAATGGTATTGCCCAAATTGAACGATGGACCAGTCTATTTTAGAAATTTAGCAGACTAAAGGTTAACAGTTTCTGATGTTCAAAATATCTGGTTTTCACATCACCATTAACGTGTTTTCCCTACTTTCCCACATCTGTGACAGAGACATAATAACCCTCGTAACAATTTTACCATAACTGGAGATGGAATTAGTGACCTTTGGAACGATAGTCTTGAACCTTCCCTACTCTGCCATTTTCGCTGCGGCTCCAAATTGTAAGTTTCCACGCTTACATGGGAATTAAGATTAGTATCATATGGCACATTCGTAAGGCAATCAAAGGAACAGTGTCAAGTGGCACTAACCCAAATCAGTGACTCGGTGTCACAGTAGTTACAGCATCACTCCAATATGGCACCATATATACTCAGTAGACATCATCAGTATCATCTGGTGACAAATCTAACGATGCCGCCAGTAAGTTTGTGTTCATACCGACTTAAAATGTTTCTTTTTTTTTAAGTTTTAGCTCTAAATGAAATGTGGTGTGGTTGTCATTTCATAACACTGCACTTTTAAAGGTAAATCCAGTAAAAAACTTAATTCTCAATTTAATAATGGTCCTTTTCAGGAGGTTGGTTCTGACTCTATTACAAGACTAATTTTATACCTTTCAAACTAGATGTTATTACAAATTGCCAGTATTCACCATAACCTTTTTGAAAGTCAAGACTAGAAAATTTTGGTGGTTTTTTTTTCTTATTAATGCAATATGATTAGTAACATAAATTATTTGGTACCTTTTTTTCTGGAAATGAAGCGAACATTTTTCTGTCTGCCATCGTCATTAAAGGTATAAACAACACAACCAGCCTCCCTTAATAATTTCTAATTAAAACATTTATTTTGACAAGAAGCCATCAAAGAAGATTTTATATTATTTTATATCAAAGAGGATTTCCTGTGGATGAATCAGCCAGTGCTTAATAGACTTTGCACCCACATATATCATCTTTGCATAACAAAAATAGAAAGCTCATGATATGAGCCACGACATGAGAAAACCAACATAGTGGCTTTGCGACCAGCATGGATCCAGACCACCCTGCGCATCCGCGCAGTCTGGTCAGGATCCATGCTGTTCACTTTCAAAGCCTATAGCAATTAGAGAAACCGTTAGCGAACAGCATGGATATTATATAATTATATAGTTATTAAAAAACATTGTCAGACATTAAACTGGAGTCATAATATTATCCTTAATGAAATGGTGTTTGCCTGCATTATGGAGGGGGTAACAAACCAGGGAGCGAAAAAAAGAAATCTTAGGTTATCAGGTGCACATGAGAACAAACCTTTGAAATTGTATAAGAATTTGCCAACAAGTTGCTTTTTAACAGCATCTATTTTTCAGGTAGGGGTTAGACCTAAATGCTTATTTTTCTAAACAATTATTCCTGACAAGGGTTTGACAAAGAAATAAAGTTGTACCATGTACCTGCAACATTCACCAAGCTTCAAATTTCAAGATTCCATCCCTAGTGTTTCTATCAAAGAACAGTACAAAATCTGACTAGGCATTGTGAAATATAGGACCACATGCAAACAGCACATCTGGCTACAGTGCATGACTAAATCTTGCCTATTTACGCAGATCTTCATGAAATTTTCATTACAGAAAAAACATCACTTTCTTCACTTAATAAAATTATGGCAAGTTCTGTTATATTCCTATAAAAAACAATTCTTAGAATTTCTAAAGGTGTACTAACCAGGTGTAAAGGTGGATCTTCACATGATGTGAAGCAGCCAGGAGCAAGGTAATGCTTCAAGTATCATTATTGTGCACGTTTTTACCATTATCTAGCATTAAATGCATTTTGTAAATGATAATTACATAAAAAGTTCCAGAAAATTGCCAACCAGTGGAACATTCAAGGGAAGTCTGTCTTTATGGCTCCGTGACAATAACAGGCTATAGGTTTGTACTGGGTATAGAACTGTTATTAGATTATATGGAAAATTATGAAACAATGATCTAACGATCTTCCTGTGGGTTAAGGTATTTATGGACTGGTAGACAGGTAATTATTGTCTGGTTTCAATATCTGAGACTGGATTTCTGAGTTGACTGTTAACCAGACTGGCCTCTAAATGTTTCAAGGTATAATGGTACTAAAATATATATTTTGCCACTACACACAGAACATAGTGCACAAAAATTTACTCCTCTGATGATTTTAACCCTATTCAACCCGACAACATGTCCTTGGTGAATCAGTTACATTTCTGACACTCTGCTACATGGTGGACCAATTTGCAGTTTAGTTTGAAATTCTAATTCCTGTGTAGTGTATGCCACACATTAATATCCTTCTGCTGTGCTTTGAATCAATTAATGTTGGAAAAAGCTGCAAGAGAATAAATGTTTTATACATAGATCTAAAAACTTACTTATTGAATAAATTTAATCCAATTCTGTATACACGTTTGCGTTGTTTGTCTGCTGTTTTTGGTCCGACATGTGGATGATCAGGTGTTACACTCAAACGTATTCGTCTCTGATAACTTAAACTGTCACCAACTATACTAATGTTTTCTGCACTAACATTTTCTGAACTTGGTGAACTAGAATACTGGTTCTCACTGTCCGGTTCGCTAGTTTCTGATATATTACTCATTCGTTTTACATCTAATTTTCCAACAGAACCAGTTGAACCATTTAAATTGCCGTTTTTACGTTTCCATATAGGGGAAGCTTCTGGCGCACGACTTGGAACCGGTGGTCGTTTAGCGTCATTTATATTCTGAGCCTGCCCGGAATCTTTCCGTGATCTGTACTTAACTTCTGAGCTATTCATTAAATATTTTACAGTTTGTTCTTGCATATGTTTTTGTTCCCGTGATCGCGTTCGATCTGGTGAAACATCTTTACTCATGTCATTTTGACTACTAGTTATTGAAGCACTATCACTAGATTCTGACACAGTTCTAAAGTTTTCATACGATGAATTAATACTACGATTACTGCCTAGCGTATCTGCACTTATATTGCTCGATGCCAAGGATGTCCCAGACGCTTTGTGCATACCTAACAATGTGACGTTTATATCTTGACTAGCATCACTTTGAAAACTGTCTGTTAAAATATCAGACCCTTTACTTTCTACTAATGTTTCAAAATCTAAACTATGTATATCTACTGCACTTTCGTACGGCGTCACTTGTGGAGAGTCACTAGCACTGCTATCATTCATTTCTGGGCATGAATTTCTATTGTTATTTTCTTCCGTTTTACGTCTGCCATCTTTCATCGGGTGCCCATTATCAGTAACGTCTATTTCCCGACATCTCTCCAACTTGCGATCACGTCTTGACGTGCGCAATTTTTGCATATCAAATTTATTATAACCTTGATCAAAACTCATTTGTTGCTTCATACGATGAGGATCTGCATCAGTGAACCTTTTTCTGGAATCATTACCATATAAGTCAGAGTGATGTTTATTTGTTAAATCCCCATTTTCGATCACAGTTGCGCCCATTGTGAATTGAGCATCAGTAGCTATTCTATCAGACCACACTGTATTACTCCTCCCTAATTTTGATAATCTTCGCTCTGCAACGGAATTTCTTAACTTCTGGAAATTTTTATTCATACAATATTGCCTATAGGCACGTTGTATAGTTTTAGCGGCACGGCGGGATTTTACTGAGCCACCGTATCGCCTTTCTAGCATCTCAACTTGTTTATCTTGTAAATCCTGTGACAATTCATAATTCACAGATTGTGCCCGCGATCGTTTGATCAACTCATCCTCTGTCCGTCTCAGTGACCGTTGACGACGTACACTTGAGTTGCCCACTGAATGTTGTGTTGCAACTTTAACTGGCCTTGTGGAAGACTCTTTTGCAGCAGCACCTCCTACAGACCGAGATCTTGCCTTCTGTCGCAACAGCTCGTCACTGGCACGGGCACTAGTAACACTGAAAATATAATAAACTCGTCTTTACATAGATTCCTCAAAAATCCTGTGCATAGAACCAATACTAGTAGTTCAAATTACAATATTCTTATACTAAATGTTATATTACGTGCCTGACATCAGCTTAGGAGTAAAATAAATTCCGAACAAATATGTCATTACTATACTTAAGTTTTGAGTACTTTAGTTTTCATAATAAAGGAAGCTTGTCATAAATAAGACATGTGCACTTAACATTTCGTTTTGTTTATTATGCCGTAAGAGGCATTAGTTTACCATAGCAAAATAGGAAGAGAATGGCTAAAAAGGATAGGAGAAACGGAAATACGACATTGACATTCTCTTAGAAACAATCACACTCAACATTGAAACACTTGTTGTAAAACCACTTGTGATCCCACTCAAACAATATGATACATCATCCTTGTAAACGCCTTCAAACAGAGAACGAAAATCAAGCACCTACAGAAAATGAAAATGAAACATGATTTTCGTCAAATTGTTGAAACGACATTAAATTTGTTTATTCCTGGAAAGAAAAGTTTAACCACTTCTAATACAAAATTTAAAACACTAAAATGTAAACTACCAATAAAACTCTCAAACATGAAAAAAAAATTCAACAAGAAATAATCAGTTCAAAGAAATGACCAACCTAAATATTTCCCTCCGAGTTCCATTTTCACCAAGCACACAGATAGAAATATCACCACTTATTTTTATTTGCAATCCAGCATTCTTCGGACACAGAGCTAAGTTCACACTTGTGTTACTATTATTACTGTTATTACTGCATAAAGCTACAGTTCTATTACTTGAACTACTTGACCAATCACTGTCACTCTCTAAACGGTAATCACTTTCATCGTAATCATCAAAGTGCCATGGTTTCTTAGCCCGTCTTCGTCTTGGACGCATACTTTATAAATCCGACTCTCACTATTTATAATTTCCTAAAATGATCTTTTTAATTACAGGTACGAACATTACTCGAGTGTTTTGTATAAACAGGTAAATATCCATTAAAAACCACCAACAACCAGATCACATCTTATTTCCCGTTGAATTATTAAAAATATTTTAACTTGCAATGTGTTAAAACTTTTTTTCAACATAAAAATTTGTATCACAGCTAAGTAGTACTGTTATCATATTATAATCTCATAATCGAAAACATGACTTGGTCCACCGAAAATCATGAAACATATGAACAAGGTACTCATTAAAGAACTACCCTGGTTTCATCGAGCATTTCGGGGCGCGTACAGGTTCTTGTCTGTCGAATAATTGCTCTGTTGCATTCTCCTCACAACAGGATAGTAGAAGAACAGAGTAATTTTTAATTAAAACTAAGCTCTAAATCTGAGCATCTTTCGCAAAACATTAACCATATGTGAACATTACGAGGGATCATAAACCCCATACCTCTTTCTAATGATTCTACGACATATTGGCTAAAAGGAAAAATAGATTTTATGTTTACTATTAACATGATGAAACAAGATCAAAGAAAAGGGAATCCACGTTTTGTACCTATGGCTAATTGTTAAAATATACATAATTTGACTCGGCATACATTGCTTTGGCTTTTCTTAATTCTTCCACGCCGGGAGACTTGTTCTATTGCGATCATTAGAAGACATTGGATTATTAAAGCATGGGGCACACGCAAGCTGTGCACGTGGCTCTCACACGCCTTGAAGTGCTTTCAACAATACAGAAATTTATTAACTTTCTTTTCCAACGTTTTTGATGTTCTTTCATGTATTAGTACATAAAAACTGAAGGCTTAATTCAAACCAATGACATAACAAACTTTTCTGAAGATGAATATACTGCCGAAATATGACCCTGTAATTTTCAAATTATTATAATGCAAATTTTTAACCACTGATTATAATTAATTATCGCAAATGTGAGGAGGTAAAAAATAATCAGAATACCATGCCAAATCTCAAGTAGTTCATTAAAAATACTCATAATATCCTTGAATGTTTCAAATTATTTTAAATGACTAAGCCTTGACAGACTACAACTTGTCTAAGTTTAATTGAATAAAAGATGATTGTTTTTTTTATTTCTCCTAGATTTTTCTTTATTGAATTTTTGTATTTTTTCTTTACTTTTAATACTTCCAGTATGATTTTTTTTTTAATTTCCTAATTAATTACTTCAAACTCCCTCTTTTTTGCTCTCTATTCCATAAGGTTTTTTTTTCACCAACAGTTCCATACTTCAATCTCTGCCTCTACCACAGGAACAAATGTCACACTGACCATCTCAATAATCACCCATCCATTTAGCATCATCAGCAAGCCAATTTGGAAGCCAGTGTTTTTCTAAATTACCTGTTAATTGTCGATCCCACACAGAACAAAAGAAACTCATGGAAAAGCCAACTATCATAATTCAAAGCCTTTGATCTTGCATCTGGTGTTTATGACAAGAAAAACACCAAAATATGTAAAATCTGATCAGTAACAGTCCGACAAACATATCTGGTACTGATGATTGAATTAATGTCAGTCTCCTTGTCTTAGCCAAAAGACCTATCAAAAGAAAAATGTTGTTGTTGTTGTTTGCTTTAAACTTTCACCTGCTAAATTTCTAAAATGGACTGCTCTAGCTATCACTCAATTTTGGCAGTACCACTTATTATTTAAAGGAGTGTTCAATGAAAATCTACTGACTTAATAGCGAACAGTGCAGACCATGATCAGCCTGCACAGGACGAGCAGGCTGATCTTGGTCTGCACTGGTTGCAAAGGCATAATCACTTGCTGCCAACAGGCTAAAGGTTAATCAAAAATGTGGTTTGGAATCTAGACTTTTCCGTTTTAGGAACTGCAATTCTGAATAAAGAAAAAAGACTTGGTCTGCACTGGCTGCTTTTTAAGGCATAATCACTTGCTGCCAACAGGCAAAAGGTAATTAATCAGAAATGTGGTTTGGAATCTAGAGTTTTCCTTTTTAGGAACTGCAATTCTGAATAAAGAAAAAAGACTTCATGTTTAAACAAAAGGGCTTGAACAAAGCAAATTAAGCATGTTATTGGCATATTACACAACAGTAACCGACTTCCCACATTTCTCCGCCCTGAAGAACAATAATGAATAAATTATGTTAAAGAATCTTAGAAAACAAACAATTAAGAAAAGTAGGAGACGAAATTATTATAATTTATACATACAAAGCAAAGGAAATGTCATTTTATCCAGTCTGATCAAACGGAAGAATTATTCCATATTTAAATGACAATTAAGCACTTCCAATGACAAAACACAAGCTTAGCATATTGTATTTACTGACGGGTAAGTATTCAACACTCTTGCGACACAAAAATTTTCTAAAGGCACGTGCTGCCTGACCCGAGTTAAGAAGAATATGCATGCCAAATGACTTTAAAAACTGACAGTACCCCTACTTATTACAACATTTTTCTCTAGTCTTAAAAAAATAACTATGAAGATGGGAACATGCCGTTTCAGAGTCAGAATGTTGTAACATTTTCCTACTTTCCGACCTACGTAACACCTTCTTGTCCTGAAACTGTAGAAAAAGCTGCTAAATCAATTACAGATTCTTCCAAGACAAAAGACACAAAAACATGAACATTTTAATCATTGTAAGCATGAACCATGACGAACTAATCATTCTGATGTCAATTTCATAATCCCAAAGCCAAGGATAATAAAACATATATAGGGTTGTTGTTTTTATATGGAAGATGTACTTGCATAGTAATTTTGTACAATTTCAGAAGTTCTGGTAATTTTCACATATAAGCTCTACAAAAACACTTCTGGACAGTAAATAATTACCTCCCTTTCCCTTGTTATAAAAAAGGAAGGTAGATATCTTCACATCACCTTCCCGCACCCCTCAATTCACACTGCCTCACCCACCTCTTTGGAGTATTTAAACCTGCTTACAACAAACACATTTCAGCTGTTCTTGTGGTGTCTGCTCGATCAACGACTATATGAAATAATCTAATCACATTATGAAAGATGAATATGTATTTACTGGCAAAAGCAAGATTTTTTTTGCAGTTAAATTCTAACCTAAAATATTACATCAGAAAATATAATGGTGGGTGGGGTGCACATTCATTTTTGTCCATATTGCCTGACAGCTTAAGTGCAGTGGGAAGCTGTGCAAGGCACAGAGTTCATTTTTACAATAAGCAGGTCAAGTACAGTCGCGTGCCATTGATAGCATGCCATTGATAAAAACAGATGTAGATTCTGCTTCATTACTTACAGCATGTGCAATGGAAAAACAACAAAACAACAGTCCAAGAAACTGGTAGCAGATTTTCTACAGTGTTTTCTTCCTGTTGTCCAGTGTTGTTTATGTTCTGGACAATATGAGAATTAGTCACAGCAACAGTAACAAAGAAATCATTATTCACTAATCTAAGGTCCAAAGCTGAAGTGGTATCCTTAAACAGGAAAGAGATTACAAAAGTAACACTACTGTTGTTTGAATGGTGGGCAGATAAGCATGTTTATTAATCAAAAAAAGCTATCAAGTAACTGACAACCTATCTGTCTGTCTGTCTTTTGAATGATGTCAAACCCTCTTTCTTTTCTACCTTCTGACTTCAGGTTAAAGTACAAATATTGCAAATAGTCTATAGTGTTATGCACCTCGTCACAGCAAGTTTAAACTGAAATAAGATGATATTGTGGGACTAACCAACACTGACAATGACACAAAGGCGAGCGCTTTAGCGCAAGTCATCACGGAGTCAATTCAAGCATGGAACAAACTCATGACATCCAACTTGATGACTGCCGCTTAATAACTCATCCCCCTCTATAACTTTTCTCTCTTCTTAGCTCACCACCTCAATAAATCAATGGCAACGTCCAGTATCCAAGTGCAGGAGGTGTGGGATTTAATCCCTCGTGACGTGTCATTACCAAATGGCTCTGGTAGCCCTAATGCTTGGCCAGGCACTGAGAATTGTATTAGAAGGTAAATATACATAACAAATGAGTCAACCTTTCTGAATTGTCCGCCGTCTTCCATGTTGATAACTGTTTTGCTATTTTCAACTGGTAACTCCTTAACTGAATTTTCATTTTTTTGGCAAGTCAATCTTTCAAATATATTGATCAACTGTCACAGAGAAAAAAAAAGCCTCCACTATATATGAGACTAAAATCTAACTGAACTGCAGATATTGCCAACAGCCATTTGTGCATTTGTTTACTGTCTGTGAGATTTAATCATTAGATAACAGTATATTCTACTGAGACCAATTTCCTTATACTTTACTCACCATTATTATACCATTATAATTTTCTGTAAAAAGAAAAAGAGATTTCCATCTAAATGGGCCATATAACACACTTCCTTTGAAACTTCATAATAGATATAAATACAAGATATGATACTGATACTTTGCTATAATAGGAGGCTCATAATTATCGCTAAACATTGCTTCAGGTAATTCACCAATTTCATGAGCCACATTTTGTCCAGAGGGGGAAAATTTGTTATCTCATTGAATCAAATAAGGCCAATAATTGCTCTTTTTTTGATAAAGCGCATTAATTATTCAAAATGACAATGAAATATACCAGAAGGGTAAATGTAGTAAATTATAAAGAAAGTGTGCTCTACATTAGCAGATAATTATCAAAAAGATTCAGGTAAAAGACAACTCTGAGAGGGGACTTAATTATTAGATTCCAAATTGTGCAATTTTGGGTGCCGTTCAATCTTTCTTCTTTTTCTCTATTTTTTTTGGACAAAACTTACTATTTGTTAATAAATGACAATAAAACATGCTAGAATTAAGGCATATTGGGGAATAGTGAATAGTATATGTGTGTAATAGTGTTGCTTTTTGCAAGTATTTATTAACGTATCTACAAAATTAAATAATTTCATGTTGCTTAACAAAAACCCCATATACATTAATTAATTTTAAAGTTTCCATAGCAACAACTGAAGTGTGATAAAATTCACTAAAAACCTAAAATGATGTACGGATATGCAAGCACGTATTACCCAGCAAAACTGTACACAAACATGTAACGAAATGTAATCTTACTTCATCACACTTTGAAAAATTAACTTTACAAGATTCCTACACTTAACACAATAATTAATTACAACATGCAATAAAACTGGCCAACAACTTAAAAGATATACAAAATGATATCTACATTTACCTGCGATTAGAACAAAATATTCCGATTTGAACAAAATATTCCGAGAAAGATGAACTGACTAAGAAAAGAAAAAGAAATGAAAAAAAGAAACAGCCCTCCGCTGAATGATGTCTAAACCATATGAAGAGCCTTGTGTTTGCTTGTACAACTCCTGAAGAAACGTTCAAGTATTTCCAAGTGTTTAGCTAAAGATTACCCTAACACATGCTTTCCACAATCTCGAAGCAAATCTCATTAAATCTCTCTAAATTTTCTCAAAACAATGACATTCTTATTGCAAATCAAATTACAAATCAGCACCCCCCATTAATCTGCAATAAAATCAGAGAAATTGGAAAGGTGATCAAGCCGAAATCAGGATAACATCTACAAGAAGGCCAAGGCAGGAATGTAAATTAAATCTGGATTACCTCCAATTAAATTCAGTCACTGTACTTTTTTTTCAAAAGATTATTCTGAATTGCTGTTTTCTGACAGGTTCCCCCCCACCCCCACCCCATATTTAATTGTAGTGGCAGTCAGTCAGTCAATTATGGAGTGAACTTCACTGCAACTTAAAACTGACAACCTGATCACTTAAGAAACAATCACAATTAATTATATATATGAGCCGTGCCATGGGAAAACCAACATAGTGGCTTTGCGACCAGCATGGATCCAGACCAGCCTGCGCATCCGCGCAGTCTGGTCAGGATCCATGCTGTTCGCTTACAGTTTCTCCAATTCCAATAGGCTTTAAAAGCGAACAGCATGGAGCCTGACCAGACTGCGCGGATGCGCAGGCTGGTCTGGATCCATGCTGGTCGCACACCCACTATGTTGGTTTTCCCATGGCACGGCTCATATATTAATCTGCCTCAGACTAAACTCGCATATCCAAACCCATTTATGTAAGCAAACTTTTACAGTATGGATGAAAAGTATAAAATATTCATCAGAAAAATATTCAAACCGGCTGCCCACCTTTGGTATATACATGGATCAGAGTGTGTGTGTGTGGCATGATGAGTGTCTTGTAATCTCCACCCCTCGGCTGACCCATCAAAGTCTAGGTCATTCATGTCCCCGACCTTTAACACTTGTCTCTACTTTATTACAATGTCTTTTTAATGAGATCATCAACTCTTCATTATTACATAATCAAGCGAAATAATTTACGGAACAAAATAGGCTATCTGATATCAAATTTCTTCTCGTTTTCTTTCATCAACTGCTCCCATGCCATCTATACCCGGACTCGGAAATTAAAATCTTTAGTCAAAGATCAATATCAACGCTGTTTTAGCAGATCCAGACCAAACTTTTTCTGATACACTTTATTACATTGTTATGACAAGCTGTGCATTGTTTCTTTCTAAAACCACACAACTGCTTCAACTCTCCACTAATTCAGGAAAGGTTTATCTCAAATATTTTATGGGTCCAATAATGAAACTGTATACAATTTGGTTAACCACACTAAGTAACCTGTCTCTTCTTGCATTAGTAATATCATGTACTAAACAAGGCTGACTCCTCCCTTGTTTAGTTATCTGTAGATCATATATCACTGATATTTTCTCTAGTTTTAGTTTCAAATTGTCCAAAATCACCCTGAACCACCAAACAAGATCTGATGAGTGTCCAGATTTTTATCTTTTTGCAATTCGATCTCTTCATTCAATCTACTTTATCTATTCAGGAAGTGAAATGAATCATTATAACTGCTGATAAGCCCAGTCTAATGAGGGGAAACAAATCTGCAATGCCTTCAACATCCAATTCCTCAAGTGTTATTTTTCTTACACTTCCCGCTTTATCCAGGTACTCTTTATTTACTTTTCTCCAAAGGAAAACTTGTATCATGTTAACAAAATATAATCTTATCCTGTTATATAGAAAACACCATATCCTGTTACAGCAATAATATTCACTTAATATATTTCCACTTAATATTTATAATTCTTCAACTCCTTCAAAGAACATAACCAATGGTAAATTCTTTTTACAAAACTTCACAATTTTCTAATTCTTATCAGATGTTCAATATCACAACATTAACGAATGACATATAATGACTTTGTGTACAATTATCATATATATTTCAATACATGTATATTGCGACAATCAGTGACTTCCTTCCTACACACTGATGTCACTCTAGTGTCTTCAGGAAAACCCTTAGACAATTGCACTAACTGCGAAATATATTTTATAACATACAAAATTTAGACACATTAAGAGTTCATTCCCCTCTCATGGTTGTAAATTATTTCTATTTCGTTAATTGCACTACAATTAATGTGCAAAACTTGGTATACAATATATATACTTGGTGGTTGTTGACCTATAATAATAAGAACGTTAAAAAAAAATTACTATATAAAAATTTAATTACAGCACATAAATAAAATCTGCAAAACTGTGAGCAAAGTCTAAGCAGGGAAAGTCATTGAACATCAAAATTCATAATAAACAAAATTTTCAACGAAATCACAAATGGTCAAGCCACATGAGGCCATGTTAGATTTTAACCATTCCCAACCCAAAATTTAGGGTCTAAATTTATTTAATGGTAAGAAATGCAATAAAATTAAGTAAAATTTAAAATGTCAGCTTGTTTATTGCAAAAGTTACAATTTAAATTGCTTTATTGCAATATTATGGGCACTTAAAGGTATTGTGAAGTAGATTATGACAAAGCAGCCAGCAATAAAAGACAAAGTCACCATAAAGTTACATCATCAAATAGCTGTTCGATGTTTACTTATTGCACCCTAAGGCAAAATAACAAAATGACCGATGAAACAGGAATGCAGACTAAAAATGTGTTGCACAACCTTAACCAATGCATTAATGTAAACCTTGTAGAATTAAAACATTCGATCGGCCACAAAAATGTAATTATTAAAAACTTTCGTTGTGCCAGACCGAGTATATTTTCTATGAAAATTAAATTTGTTTATACCCAGGTTTTAACCAATCTTTATTGTGCATATTTAAGTTTTATAAAGTTCTAGCTCATAATCAAGAAACTGACAACTTCCTAACATGGAAGTGGAGAACACAAGAACATAGAGCTACAAACAGCTCAAGGGGGAATTAATAAATTCTCCACCCATGGAGCTTCCATTACACATACTGAGCTCGCCTCCAGTGCGGGAGGTTGTGGGTTCGCGCACTGGCCGCATCATACCAGAGACATGAAAATAGTACTGGTAGGTTCCTCGCTTGGCACTCAAGAGGATAGTTCTATGACTGGTCAGGCTTGTGTCAGTATAATGTGACTGGGTGGAGACGCTTCACCCGAACACACACACCTAACTGAGCTAGCCAAACTGATGCAAATTCCCAAAGAATTAAGGCCAAAATACAAATCAATGCCTGTCTGAATCACACTGATATACCAAGACTTTTTCAAAATTACACAAAGATATCCATCACTTCCTGTCTCTAACCTTTTACTTCTCTGCATATTTCACATCTCATTCCCGAATTTGACATCTGAGTTTCTCTTGAGGTACACTAGGAATCACCATCTTCTAATCCTAATTATATATTTCAGAACACCATTTTGTTTCATTCATGTACACAGACTATGCTATAATTATCCTTTCCTATCGGTCATTGAAGTCCAGGAAACTTAAGAATGTCATGTGAAGTAGAGCCTTTAAACACATCCCGCTGGCCTATTTTTACATACTTATATATGAATCGTATAATTTATATCTAACTGGAGGAAGTGTCAAATTTAGCTATTCAAATTTTTACATCTATCTTTACACACATATTTCACATATAGTGTATCTACACTGAAGAAAATGAAAGGAATACTGCCCTACCTCGTTAAATTTCAAGAACGACTTACTAAATGGCTTCCTTGAACTAATCGTTATGTAAAGTTACACTGTCTGAACATTTCTAAAATTTCCGCTTAAATATTTTCCCCATGTTTAATCTTCTCCGAAAATTTCAATATACTGTTAAAGAAGAATAAACAATTACAAAATGTTATACAAACCTGTGTAATTCCAATCCAAAATTTTTCAATACATTATTTAACCAAACTGACTGTCAACATTTTATCTCCTACTGTCTCCTACAACCAACAGTAATGTAAGCAATGATGTAAGAAGAATACTTAGTTTGACAGATATTATAAAACAATTAGATAATTGATTGACAGATTGCCAATTAACATAGACTTGAGACAGACAAATATAACACAGGTATGTAACGGTAAACCATTGATGGGCTAGTGTCACACGACCTGGCAACAATACTGTCAGTTTAAACAACAAAATGCTGACCTAGTATTCTCTTGTTGTTTTTTCTGTTAATTAAGCAGGACAGGAAGACCCCCCACCACCCCATGGTTTGTAAAAACATAATACAAAAGACCCCCCTCCCTCATCCAGCAACGAAGCTGCCAGTTGCATTGTTTTGAGAACAGCAGGTTTGCTTATAATGTGTAACTGGAAGCAAACTTGCCTGAAGAGAAAGCTGAAAACTAAATGGAGTCCCTTAGACATAAAAGAGGAATCTAGAACCAACAGTTTAGAGCAAATCTGTCAAAGACAGTCAGACATTTTATGTCTAACAGATACAAATGAAGATGACTCAGGCAACAGAAGAACTTGAGCTTTTCATAGACCATGACATAAACAATGACAAACAAACAATATTTCCAGGAATGCAACAGGAAATTGCAAACTACAAGTACACTACAATCAAACAGGATATGATGTAACAGGAACAATTTTAAACCTGCAGGACATAGACAGAAAATACTGAAACATACATAACCACATTATATCATATCTGAAGTGCTAGAAATTTTAAACACTTATGAAATACAAACAGTTAAATTACCAGTAGATGAGGAGGACACTATAACATCCTCTTCATATGAAATTAAAGATATGGCAATAGAAGAGACAACAATGTGTCATTATATATAAGTCTAAATATCATTTCTCACGATCGCTTGAGCAATGTGTTAGTATTCAGTATTGAAATTATTTTAAACTGTCATATTTAAACAAACTTACCAGTGATTTAAACTCCTGACAGAAAATGTTAAACCGATTAAAGTAAATATCACCGGAACACTAACAGCGGTAGATTTTTGCAAGACAGAACTTCATTAACTAGATTCTATATACAGAAGCATGTAAATAAATAAACCAAATGAAACTAAACACATGTGGTATGTAAGTCCCCGAGGAATGAGCGGTATATTGATGTCGGGTCCGCAGAAAAAAATATGGTACTTGTTAAGATTCCTAAGAACTTTAAGTGCTTTGACAAAGCGATAGCATAAAATGTTATAACTTTTAACGGTTGTTTAATCAGACTGAAAGCCGCTGCTCAATAAATGATGACATATGTACATGTTTTTGTTAGTTTATACAGAATTTATTTTAGGTCGATTGTGAAGGAAGTTCTACAACTTATATTAATCACTCTCGACACCTCATTCATGATGGAATCCATCGCCATGAGGGTAAGAGAGAAGAGGCCAGTTTCCCTTTTAATGCTGAGCGCCAAGCAAGGGAGCTACTGGTACCATTTTTCATGTCTTTGGTATGACATGTTTTTGTTGACACTGAAGAAGACGTAGTCATTTCGTAGATATATAATCATAAAAATTTGTTTACGTACTATAGTTTAATGAGCAATGATAAAACGAATCACTTTTGGTTTCTGAGCTATTTTCAAACAGTGATAATGCATTTTTAATTGGATATGTTGTTGGGCGGCGTTAATTCAAATATGAGAATCAGTTTCTATGTATAAAAATGATCATAAACATTATCGAATGACTTGAAAATCTATTTTTAGACTTGATCAGATAGTTAATCAAACTATTCTATATTCACTATCACGAATGAGAAGGCTATTGAGATTATTCAAAATATTTGCATAATTTATCGAACGATAACAAAATTTCTCACATACTCAATCTACTGATAATAAAAAGTCCCCAAATAGAATATTAAAGCGTCATTGAAAAGAAAAGTGCACACCCACTGATACTATTAAAAGCATACTGCATTTTCTTGTTATCAGTTCCTTGAAACTTTTTTATATTTATTTGAACAAAACATTTACATGTTACATTTAGGGCCTCCTGGAGTTGATTGAGTAGGTATACTTAGAAAGTCCCCAGCTAAAATCTGACACTTGCCTCTCACTGGTGAATACATTCAAAACCCTATATAGAACACATTTTTCATTAGTGGTCTCAATTGTAATGTTCAATCCAGCCTGTTGCTCTCATACATTTAAAGTAGTGATATCAAAAGAAAATCTCTTTTTAAATCAATTTAAAATACTTCAAATTTGACTGAGATGATATCTGACAACAAATGTCGTCAAATTTGATAAAAACAATGACAAAGTAATTGCAATTTCATTTTGTTTCTTTCCAAATTACCTCCCCTGTTCTTTAACCTTTCAGTTCTAATTACAAAAATGTGCTAAAAATGTATTCAAACCTGCTAATATTATGATAAAATAGACTAAATGAACTCCTTACTGCTTTGTCAAAAGTGGATAAAAGTCAAAATGCGAGATAGATTCAATATTTTGTCTCCAAATTAGATTCAATACTTTGTCTCCAAATTAAACAAGGAGTGTTGTCTCCCTTGGTTTCCTCCCTTTTGTATTGCTAATTCAAGCTGGAAGTGTGTCATAAAATTTAGCTGTGTTCATGTTACTTAAAACCTATATAATATAACAAACAAATATCTAACATTCTACTATAACCCCGGTCATTGCCCTTGGACCGGAAATAAAACAGTTAGTTGACCCAAAACATCTATAACCAACAGCTATCATAACATATATAACCTGCTAAACCCTGGTTTCCAGAAGTATTTAAGGTTCACTGTACTTCAAGGCTGACTTATCAATATTTATTTTTCTTCTTTCAATCATATATATTCAGTTGCTCTCATTAAAATTTGCACCTGGGTACAGTATGTCCATAATATGAATTAAGATACTTAAACTAGCAGCTTTACAAAGTGGGTACTTGGCCTACAGAAACTTCTAAAAGAATTTCTCCGTTTTTTAAACTTTCTAGTCCTAAAACTTGTCTGTAGTTTATAGTATGCTCGTTACAGAAATTATAAGAGCCACGCCATGAGAAAACCAACCTAGTGGCTTTGCGACTAACATGGATGTTCGTTTTCAAAGCCTATTGCAATTACAGAAATTGTTAGCAAACAGCATGGATCCTGACCAGACTGCACGGATGCGCAGGCTGGTCTGGATCCATGCTGGTCGCACACCCACTATGTTGGTTTTCTCATGGTACGGCTCATAAAAGGTATTGATTCTGGTACTGTGATGAAGACTGGCATAAAAGATAGAAACTCTGAAATTTGATCAGGCCTTGGTTGAGCTGCAAATTTACAGCACTGAGCACATTGCATACACATTGCTATGAAAATTCAATAATACATGCATCATGCATTGCAGTTTATTACAAAACTTGCAATAAAATCCAAACAAAACATAACATTCAGCACTACTTAGTAATGATCTAATTTTGTTAGCTTTCAGACGTAATATCCTTGAAAGCATTAAAGAATTATTTTAATTCTACTAATGGTTGCATATAATCCATGACATTTTTATAGTTTAAACAAGGTAGAATTATTCCACAGCAAACCTTTGTAGAATTTTTCCATAGAAAACTCCTCTATGACACCTGTTTTATATGTTCTTAATTTTTTAAGTAGACTTTCACATTCTGCACTTGACATTTTCTGATTTAATAATAACACTTACAGACAGATAAATTCCTTGTGAAACTAACAGAGCTTCCCCGCTGTGACAAAGATGTTTTCCTTGTACACATGATGCCATTTTTATAGCAAAAAATGCCAACAAAAATTTTGAAATGCATGCCTAATACACATGTCATGGTTAATAAATACCAGGCTATTCTTCAACAGAAATTAACTTTCGAAATGAATTTAAAATCAACTGCATTTTTTTACTGTATATTTAAAATCTTTTCAAATACCAGTTTGTGTTATATTTACCTCCACCATTTTTTCATATCTCGATATTTCCTCAAATAAAATCCTTAATAGGTAACTTTCATAAAAGTCCATCACTTAAAACCATTTTCCGAAGCACCCCAAAATGAAAATTTAAACACATAATTAAAATTTTCACTACAAATTTAACTGGTAATAAACTCACAAACTGCAGATGTATGTAAACTAGTATGGTTTAACTACAAACATGTTGCTTGGAGCAATGTTAACCACACCATAAAGTTTGACAGATGTGGCCAAGAGTTCAAAGACAACCTGCCTGCAGTAAAATCGAAATTTTCTCCCCTGTCATCATGTGCAATCAATGACTCTGATGACATCTCATAAATAAATTTTTATAATCATCATCTCTGATCAATACAATATATAAAAAGTACACATTAATATATTAAATTTAAAATGTCATTATAACAACTTATTTTTTTTATCTTGATACATATTATAAAGTCTTTAGTAATTGTGCCTCATTACATAACTCAGTCATGCAATCATAGTATTGCAAATTTAATATTATTATTTTTTTACACTACATATATTTCAAATCAGATCGTTTACTTAAAATCTTACACAATCTTCTGAGCCCATATATATGATATCTTCTGTAACTTTACATTCAATGTAAAGTTTATATTCTTTTTTTGTATAGTTTTTATTTACATTATTCTAATAATTACACGCTATGGCAATTTATTATATTTAAGTATCTCATAAAACTTAATAATTGCCCTGTTCATCATAATTTTGCAACCAATTTGAAAATAAAATATATGAACCGACATACCAGCAGGAAAAAAATGATTTATCCTCTTAATGTCCTTACTCGAAGGACAAATCATAAACTAAATTATTAAAATTATCCTGATTATGTCTCATCCTGTAACAATTTATATTTCCAAAATGTAACATAGCACTAAATAACGGAAATGATCGTTTTTAAAACTCCTTTATTTCACATATGGTAACGTTATCGTCCCAATTTCAAACAACAATAGAATTTAGCGCCAATTTTTGCAGTATTACATTTCTTAATACCATACGACATTTATCTTGAGGCAGTCATAATTTGTACAAATCAAATCGGAAAGGATAACATTACCAAATGTTATTCATAACTTACAATGAACATCGAATAATTCCTAATTGTAGCGTATAATTGTGCAATTACAATGAATGACCACTTAAATGAAATTTCGGGCATAAAAAGTTTTAGTCTCTTATACTTTAATTTGACATTAAAGCGGCAAATTGAACTATGTGTGTGAATAAGGTGCAAAACATGCTTAAAAGTTCTTCAAAGTTAACTATAATCGTGTTAAAGCAAAAAAAAGTTTTAGAGGGTGGAAAAAAACACAAGACAACGCAAAAACTAATCTTATTTCCATCCGTTCAAATTAGAGACCTAACAAATTAATGATGACCTTCTAACTTTAAATCTTCTATTGAAGGCAACTTAAAAATGTTAAAGCAGTTTAGTCTGTACTTCAAACAAATTAGGTGAAAGCTTTGTAGTTTTGACTTAACCCTACCACACACATGCAAGGAAAACCCTCTGCTGGATGCCAATCTAATATGCATGGTTTTCACTAACCACAACATTAGCTTAGGCCTTGATTTTTTCTATTTCTTTGACCTGAGTGAAGACCCAAATTCTTATGTCAAAATTTTCTCCAGTCTGCTAAAAATATATTAAAATCCAGTTGACTGCAACTTCATTTTTTTAAATTGGTATTTAGTTATTTTTGCTCAACTTATTAATCTTAACTTTACCTAATTTTATTCCCAAACAAACAAAAGCAAAATTTTAACAGTCTGAGACCGCATAATTCATCTTAATTGCTACTAAAAAAATGAATAAAAATAACAAATCTGTCTATCAAACAAAACAACAATATTCTTTATTTATTAATGTCACATCTCACAATATACTTCATATGTTGCAGCCAACACTGTGTGAGGCAACCTCCTTTTTATTAGCAATTGGCCCAGCACTGCTCATACTTATTGTCGCTATTTGAACAAGTCTTGGAAAAGTTCTTTTTTTGGGTTTCTGGCAAAGGTTATATTCTTATAATAATTTTCGCTTAAAAGTTTTTAAATATTTACTGACCAAAAAGAATTTCAAATTTTTGTGTATTCAAATTTGTTTGCTTGTCCTGTCTGACACATAAACACAGTACTTGGATGCCTTGGGCCAGTTATGACAACATAGATATGTAATTAATGTGACATCAGACCAATTATCTAACAGGTGCCCTTTATTTGGATCATTTTGAATATAGATTGTCATCAATGTTTTCACAAACTTGGCAGATGCAAGATCTGACTCTTGTCACCAACAATAACCATACATATAAAATACAAAAGGTTAATGATATAATAACAACCAACAAACATTTTGTTACATGCTAGAAATTGTCAACAATGTAACACAGAAATTGTAAACAATGTAACACAACATAGGACAAGACTAAGTGTAACAAGTAAAAATGCCAGCCCTGTGCTAGTTATAAAACCCTAAGTGATATCCAATTCTGACTATTTTGTTTGATTTTCTTTTATTTTTAGTATATATATTATGTGCCAATTCAGCTGAAACTTTGTAGATTGTAATACTGGCAGTTGTTACCTCCAGGATTTATATTTCAGCCAAGAAAACTATTCCAAATTACTAGAATATGGGTTGCTAGGACAAACATGTTTTCCCCCATCAAAGTCAATAAGATTGATAAAGTGCAATATATAACCAAAAAAAAAGCAAATAATGTGACACAGATACGTAAATGAAAAAGTAATGAACTATATACTACAGCATAATTTATTTTACCATGTGTTAATACTTTACACAAGTGCAGCTGTTACTTTTCCTCTAATTATGTTCAGCCCCATTTACAGTACAGTAACAGAAACAGTTGAAAAAAAATCCTTTTCGTAAATTTTGTGTTTGAAAACTGTACGTTATTTTCTTTCTTTCATTACAAGTAGTGATAAGTTTGTTTGAACATACATTTTATAATCCAGTATCAAAAGTATTTTAATAGACATAATTACCTCTTATATAAAATTTCCCTCTTATTCTGTAAGAATCCCACTTAAATCAATTAAATGTAAATCAGATTTCTATATCCACAGTTTATACATTCCACATACTTGTATTCCAAAATCAAATTCTTTTGAAATATTACATAGCAAACAATAATATTGTCCTCACTTTAATCCACTCCTGAGACAGATGTTTGGTTTCAGACAGTCTTTGTTGATTTGTAAATAACTTAGTTGACAGAGTTTGAAAAAGACACAGTCTAGCTAAAAAGAAACCTAGGTTATGTAAACCAGTCTAGCATTAAAATTTAATTTAACAGGAAACTCGGCTCTATGCTCTATGGATCATGACTGCAAACTGTCCTATTTAAGTTTTATTAAACATATAGGTAAATTTAAATATATCTGCTGATAACATAGTTAATTTATGTCAATAAAATTTCAATGAAGGATTTATTAACAAAGTGCATATCTGGCAAAATTCCACTAAAACATAAAACCAGAATGCAGACCTTGAATACTAAAGTCTGTTTTACATTTTAGAAAATGCAAGCCACTGAAAACATTGACTAGACTGCCAAAAACAATCAATCCCAAATGTTGTCTTAGCTGATATATCAAAGAGACACTTTATCTTTGTTCTTGTTCTTGTATTTTTAAATAAGAAGATTAACCACTTGAAAGAAAGTTAAGAATTTTATATTCTCAGTTTGCAATTTTAGTGCAGTTTCAAACGACTGTATTTCACACACTGCCTGAAACCTACAAGGATTTTTCAAGCCAATCTACACTTATGACCTTTTTCAAGAAAAAGACTTTTTTTGCACACACACTTATATAGGCAACTCCTCAAGAAGACTGTTAGTAATTCCAGTCGGATACAGAAGATGCTCTGATTCAAGAACAGCTCTCCTGGTCCTTAAATCTAGCATGCTGGATTCCGCTGAGTGTTAGTAATGTTAAGTTGAAGGATCAGGGGATCCAACTCACAATCCCTGGTTTCGTAGCCATATAGGTTAACCACTGGGTTCGTAGTGTTCAACATGAAGCAGAAACTGTTTAACTGTGAGAATATTATTATACAACTGTATAATGGTGAGAACGAAAGAAGTCTTAAGTGCATATCAAGTATTAAGAACCAGGTTCGCTTTCAACCTTAATTAATCTGTAAATAGATTAATATGTAAGAATTAAAGACCAAATTTTATCACCAGCTGCTGCAAATTACCATACAAATTGACATACAGCATTAAGCTCATGTAGACAGACAAAATAGTTACTAGTTCATTTCATGCCACTCTTATGTTACTTACATTAAAACTGTCATCCACAGCAACCTTAATACACTATCTGTTTGTTTTATTACAATATCATACAATGAGAGAATATGCTTTCAGCTTGATAATAACACAAGAAAACACTTATAATTTCACCTTTTCGAATGAAAGGCAGTACTTGATGAATGAATAGAGAAAATGTTCAAACAAAAGGCTTTGTCTGATTCTATATTTATTTCAACACATGTGCTGTTAAATATAATCATGCAAGACAAAATCAGAGGATGGTGTCTGTTTGGAACTGATAAATGACAAAAAACAACACCCAGCCTTTTTTTCAAACGGTTTGAAATATTTTTTTTCACAACCTCCGCCCTATTTTCATGCATGAATAGAGCTCAATTCAAAGCAACAGATTCCGCATGTATTCGAAAAAATCTTCTTTTTTTTTATTTCACATCGTTAGGACCCCAAGTCTAATTGACAGCTATGTAATAGAAAAAGACATCAGGTGCTCCAGGAATTATTCCTGAGGCTTAGACTACCACCTGGTTTGAACCGCCAACCTATTTTTGTGTGTGTATGTTTTTATTTTTGTTTGTGCAATGATTGCCTGTGGAGTATTGATTTCTTTGTTTTCATCATCCTGTTCATTATCATGTGTCTGAATACTGGCAGTCCTAATTTTCACATTTGCAAGCTGTCACTCTAGTTCTTCTGTTCAATATCAGGCAGAATGATCTATGTAAACAAGTGACAGCTAGGGTATTGCAGTGGCAATACAGAAGTCCCCTACTATTGCGAAACTTTCAATAGTGACCTTGGTCTTTGACCCGATAACCCTGGGTCATGTGTGCAACACATAGCCTAATCATTGGGAACAATTCTGTGTAGTAATAAAAAAAACCTTCAATGCAGTTAAAAGTTATTAAGAAGGAACAAATTTTTACTTGACCTTGAACAGTGACCTTGAAGTTTTAAAATTGAAATGAATAGATCATGTGTTGGCACATTGTCTCATCATCGGGAGCATTTATGTGTACCACTAAGATAATCCATCAATGCATTACTTGACCTTCAATAGTGACCTTGACCTTCGACCTACAGCAAAAGTCATGTACGTGCATAATCTACATGCCCTCAGCCTATTCATATACCAAATCTTTACAGGTTTTCTACCTGGTCCATTTCAATTAGTTTTAGAAATCTTTTCTTTATTCCAGTGGTAATGTCTGCTTGCAGAATTTTGTTCAGCATTCCAGCCAATAACATTTTGTAGTTCCTTGACATGTTCAGCAAACATGACAAATCTCGGTCACCTCATTGTACTGAGAACGACTCAGCTTTGCAGAGTCTAGCTAGATCAAAGTCAAAACTACTAGATCCCTGAGGACCAACAAAGATGAGAAAACATCAAATTGCCAGATTCTTCCTTCTTCTATGAATACCAAAACATATAAAACAATGCTGATAACTTCTTTTTTCTTGCTAATTTTCATTATCAATGATTGTTCACTGATCCCCTCCAGGCCTGCCTATAGAATTCTATTGATTCTGATAACTCTAGATTAAACTTTTGTCTCAATATCACCCCTCCGAGAATGCATATTTCATGTCCCCTTGATCAATAATATGTTAAAGCTATATACTTTTTTGCTATAAAGTATTCATTTTAAACATATAGTGCAACTTTCATATAAGAAAATTTCATTGACTACACACAACAGACAATCTCGAGTTATTATTTAACTTATATACAAAATACTTTTGTTCTAGAAATTGACAAATCTTTTTGTAAAGTTAGGTATTTGATATAAATACCATTTATATATTCAAGGAGGTTTTCACCATTTACAGACGTCAGATAGATATGGTTCTTTTGTAATTGCTTTTTCATTTAAATTCTATTTTATAACTAATTCATTTTAACTCAACTATGATGAAAGCTTAAGTTTATCTCAATCACTCTGACGAGTTTGCTTCCTAGAAAAACCAGTACTGGTTCCATATGCTCACAAGAGCTTATGTTATTTCTTATATTTGCACCGACTTTGTAAATAAAATTTACTTGACTTGACTTGTTTTGAGAAGGTTTGATGGTGTACCGACTGGGGCTCAAACTCACAACCCCCAGGATGAGCAGCGGTGCACCATAACTTTTACATACAGCATGCACAGAATAATACATTATGTTATATTAAAAAAATTACCAATTTTTGCAGTCTGACTGCATGTTATGCAAAACAGTATATGAGCCGCACCATGAGAAAACCAACATAGTGAATTTCCGACCAGCATGGATCCAGAACAGGCGGTGCATCCACGCTGTCTGGTCAGGATCCATGCTGTTCGCTAACAGTTTCTCTGATTGCAATAGGGTTTGAATGCGAACAAAATGAATGCGGATGCACAGGCTGGTCTAGATCCATGCTGGTCGCAAATGCACTTTGTTGGTTTTCTCATGGTGTGGCTCATAATCTTTATACAGTTATATATACATTTACTGTTTCTTAATTTCATATTAATATATTCTACTATTTTTTACAACCGTATAAACATCAAATTGTACTGTTTCACATACAAAATGTATCTTTTTACATACCTCTTTTCCAGAAAAATTCCTTTAGTAGAATATATACAAGTTCCTTTGACAAGCCTGTAAAACCACCATACAGTTCAATACTATTCCTTTCAATGTAAAATGTATTTAAAGTTCAAACTGACCAACTGCAAAAATGTAACACTTAATCTCTAATCAGCTTAAATTTCTGTTTGATGAAGTTTATCTGATAAGATGAAAAAACGGACTTACATGGCTAATCTGAAATAACAGACTTAAAATCTCTGTCCTTATCAGCACAATCTTTTAACTTTTCCACATTGCCCCAAACTATTCCATACAAGGCGTCTTCAGAATTTCAGACTTTGTGTCCATATTAAATAATCCGACTGATTTAAATTTAAATAATTTTTCATTGTAATTAAATCGGCACTCGAAACTGTTTTAATAACATGAATAATTATCTTTTAATTATAAATGTGTGCAATTGTGCAATAAAGTATCTTATTCAAACAGGCTGTGCATGTGCCGAATTTATCAACACGGCACCTTCGCAAAAATACTCAACGACCCCAAGGATGGACCAGAAAAGACAAACAAATATCTGACAAATCAGGAAAAATTCAATAAACTTTGGTGGTAAAATATCTGAACGCGTCCCAATTCTTTGTCAATACAGACATATCAATTGTCATATTTGTGACTACATTTTGTATCGACGGCACCTTTTAAAAGTACATCAAGGTATTCTCTTATTAAACATTGCATCTATCAACTAATTTGATACTTGAACTATTCATCTAATATTCAATCAACTTTTTACATTGATTGTGAAGCTACCAAACAAATGAAGTACGGTTACGCCCACTTTTGCTGACCACAAACTAATCGACAAAAACACACTTAACAAGGTACTTGAAGTGGCATTAACCCTAAAATTTCTACAAAATTTTCCCATCCTCTGAATACAAAATGAAACTAGAAAAACGTCTATGAATAAAATGACTAACAAGAGTTACCACAAATCTTTTTAACATCACTTAACATCTAAAGGGGATTTTTCCAAATCATTGAATTTCTCACCTTTTATTAAAATTCTGAAGAAAAGTTAACACCATTTATAAAATCTGTACTTAATGTACATGTAATGTAGAAGATATGTGCAAAAACGTATCTGTAAAACTAATATTCAAAACATTTCTTTTACCAATATAGATAATAGGTGTTTGAAAAAACAACATTTTATTTTCTGAAAGAAGCTGAAAAGGTTACTTAAATTTTGAATTTATATTTGCAAAAACTTGAGAATACTTTTCAAATAGACATTTTCAAAATTATGCAAATTTTGAAAATGTCTATCAAAGTTTTTATCAACTTTACCACTCTGACCTATAAAAGGGAGATAATAAAACATACATTCTTGAAAAGTTCCAGCAAGTTCAAGAATTGTGTATATATAAGGTAGAACAATACAGTTTATGGCCAATGACCACATCTGCATATCAGATATGTGCCAATAAAATCACTGGTAAAAAGGGTTATTTATAGACAAGCAAAAAAAGCAATAAATGGCTTTTGTGACCAATCAAATCCTAAAACCATCAGATATGTGTCAGCCAACACATGAGACCAAAATGGAAATGTCTCGTACATAACGACATTCCCAGAAAAGAAGTCTCACATTAGACTATCATTTCCAGAAACACATGTGGTTAATGGGAGAGACATTCTATATTCAGGCAAGTCTAAAGATTTCTGACCAAAACAATCTTAGTGGACTGGAAATGACAATCAGATGTTTCCCTTATATTTTCCCCTACGGGATTTTAACTTTCTACAGCCGATATAGAAAACCAAACGCTCATTAAGGCCGAGGAATACTAAAATAACATACAAAGATGTATAAATGTAAATAAATTGTAAATTGTCTTCGAGTCCATTACCTTAAGAGCAGACTAGGAGAGATGACAAACATTATCAAATATCATTTTAGGAATATCTGTGATAGAAACTAAATCATTCATACTTTCATTAGTAAAAATCAAAATATTATACACACGTTTTCTTTCTTTTATTCCAACAGATACCCGGGCACTGAATGTGTTCACTGAAATACCAAACACGGCAACTAAATACAAGAAATGAGTATAAAATGAGGCTCTGACATCCTTTTATACCCGAAAAACATCCCTGTCAGTTTGCACTCAAATAACCTCCATTACTATCAGTATCGAAATTCAAATTCATATATAAAGGAGTCCAGAAATACTATTAAGCTGACCTTCCTTATTTTGACAAGTCCATAAAATTATCTTCGGCAAACATCATTGATGTGATTCAAACAAGAACATTAGATGCCAATACTTATACTAGCTGTTTACCGTTTGTCCTGCCATACCTGACTTGGCCAGTCAGCCGTCGATCCTGACAGTGATCAAACTGACATGCAACCTACTTCCAAATCATTTAATCTTAATACTGACAAAAAATAACCTAATCATTTGCAAGGTCAAACAGATTAAATTAAGACATTGTCAAAAATCAATTGAACCTATCATTTAAGAATGATTTCGAGTAAACTAGTGGGATTAAATTTTAGTTTAATGATATTTTGAGCGGGGTTTTGTGGGTTTCTTGCAGCCTACAAGACTGCCACTGTGACTTGTGTCACACCCTCCCACATCCTTCTCAATCAGGATAAACAACATGACAATTACCCATAATGCATCAGTAGTTATTAGATTGATTAAAAATGGCTGAAATGTCATTTTAACTCATTTTTCACTTGGAGACAGCACAATTTTAACCTCAAGTGCAAAAACTAGTTTGAAATAACAGTGTAAATGCCAGACGGACATACAAGAAATGCGAAAGAATTCATCAAAGTCAAGGAATTACTGGAAATAATTTGCCGCTACAGCACTTTAATGAGCTGGACAGTGGTCCTGACCAGTCTGAATTAGTAATTGCATGGTCTGATATTGACTGGAATATGTTCCATTTTATAATGAAGGGGGTAATTTACTAAATTACCACGGTCCTAATTGGATGCATCTTCTAGTAAGCTCACAGACTCTGGAAACTTTAATGGAACTCTTGTAAGGACTAGGTAAAATCTGGCACAATGTTAGCAATTGGTTCTGACATTCCTACATTAATGGCATTATCAGTGTAATCTCACCTCAGATATCCAAAAGGGAAGCAAAAGGTCAACAAAGGTGAATAGTGATGATTCTTGTTGTAATTGAATTAGTCTAACATTTAGTTTGATATAGCAACAAAAGTTGCTTCTTTCAATGTCTTTAGCTCTCCAGACCATTTCCTTACGAAAAAAAAAAACCATTATCGATGTTGTGACACTGTAATCCGTCTTGATTCCCACTAAACCAACACAACAGCCATCTTATCATGAATACTACAACTCGGTCCCAAAACAGAGAACAAAAAGAAAATGTTACAAAATATAACAATAACAACATAATTAGTATAAAATATTCATGATGCAAGCAAACCTTTTCATTCTGCCTCTCCTTGTTGCCGTATCCATCCCGTCTGCTGTTGTAAATCCCTATATTATAATTAAAAAACTTCTTAGTATGTTTGTTTCAAGGTCGACTATGTGGAGCATGACCAAAGCTGCTTCCTCCTTCATTGATTAACTAAAGTAACGAATCAATATTTCAAGATCAATATTCACACCCTTCTAATGCCAAGCAATTGCATCCGTAGCAACGAATCGGTGGAGTTAAGAATCATTTTCAATAGACGTCTCTTTGATCACGCCACTTAATATAAGATGTAATTTACCAATATATCTTTTGCTTCTGTAATTCAAGCTCTTAAAGGACTGTATCTACTTCCTTCTAGAATATATGAGGACGTAATTAAGTCCTCTACTGATGACACTTTGTCCTTGAATATGAAACATTGTAAAACCTCAATGTAATCGTCCCGTTGGGACAAATTGTCCGATATGACCTTACAATAAATGACCAATCTTTGTAACAAGTTTTAAACATTTACCACTTTAGGAAACTATATAATTTACAATGATCTGAAAACTGACAGCCCTTTAACAGCAAACCATCTTGTATTGAAATTCAAATTAAATTCAAACATATTGAACAGCATGACAGCTGAAAATATTCAGAAAATATCCATCACTTTTTTTCCAAATTTAGCATTGGCGTGGAATTTTAAATTCATCATGGCAACTCTCTTCTTTTGTAAATAAATATTAAAACTTGATTGTTTTTTGCTTAGAATCAATCCTGCATGATTACGAGTGTGTGCACCATGCTGTTCCGAGAATTTTTTCCTTCGGCAGTTTTCACAAAAGAATATTATCCAAGCACAATGACATTAGACAACATTTTACTCCATTATTGGTGAATGAGTCTCACAGACTGGTCCTAAAACCAAAGAGGAAATCTGTCCAATTTTCTACAAATAGAGTCAATACAGTATTGAACCAGTCTGTCGACAACAACTGAGCTCACTGGTTCTCTGTTTCTGCAGAATCAATAAACAATTGATCCCTTCCTACTATTCCCTGGAAAGATGATGGTTCCGAGCTGACATTTTAAAACTACTTTAAGACTAAAACTAACTAAATATGCATACATCCACGGTGAAGACTTAAGCCATAGTCAATATTTGCCGACATTTATTCTGACTTTCCCTGCAAATATTCTACCATTTGTTCATGACTTACAGAACAAATTTTCTCCTAAAGGAAAACAAGAAGCACAAAATAAAATTAGCTATAAGTTTACATTTAATTTTAACTTTCAATTTCTCGCATACAGAATAATTTAACAAATTTTAACACGAAATTTGGCAACCTGTCTAAGATTGCTCCCCAGTAATTGATTAATTTCAAAACTGTACACTGAAACAACCAATCAAATGATGTCTTTCTTAAAATAAGAACCATCTATTACTTTCTTGAACAACTTGGACAAACTGACATACTGCAAAGACTATAAAGAAAACAAACTGTTCTACATAGCAAATGTGAAGAATACATGAATATATACCGCATTTGGTAGATAATTAAAAGTTCTTGCCATTGAACTACTGAAATGGCATCATAAACAAGCAAGGTGGCATGAGCTAATGAAGTACTGCATAATAAATTTGCCACTTACATGCAAAAAGCTTCCATGTCAATACAGCTGACTACTTTTTGCTCAGAGGTCAGTGCAAAAAGCTTCCATGTTATTACAGTTAACCACTTTTTGCTCTGAGGTCAGTGCAAAAAACTTCCATGTCAATATAGTGAACCACGTTTTGCTCAGAGGCCAGACTGTGCAAAAAGCTTTCAAGTTAATACATTTAACCACTTTTTGCTCTAAGGTCAGTGCAAAAAGCTTGAATGTTAATACAGTTAACCACATTTTGCTCTCAGGTTACAGATATATCCTTTTTTTCAGAAAAGACTGGTGATAATATATAATTTTCAGGTTTATTTACCTAGAATCAATAAATCAGTAATTACTTGTGACGTCTTATATAATATTGAGCATTGACAAGAGTTTCTTCTCTGCCAGATGGTCCAGAAAACTTATGTTTCAGTTAAAAACAATCCCTTAAGAACAATTTACAAATAAAGAGCTGTATCATTGGAATTGCAAATTATTATTTTTATGTCCTGGTCTTGCTGAATCAAAGTAATTATTCACACTTCTTTCTGTACTAGTAGGTTGTTATTACCAATAATACACAATGTAGCTGTAAAATTGGGAACAAGAAGCAGTTTCTTATATTTTTTTTTGAAACTGCTCCAGATAATGATATTATAAATATGAAGGCATTATTCTGCTTGCAGGTTAACATTTCTACATGCCATTAATGATAATTTTAGTCCATCACAAAATCACACGAGCCTTGCCAAATATATTTTGACCAGGGATAACACCTATTCTTGCACACCGTAGTAACTTCTGGTGTTTTTACCCAAGCCATCAAAACCCATCTGGCATAACCCATGCCAGACAACTCTCATGCTGCTAATTATAATGGAAACTAACAATTTACCCACTGATAATATCTATTTTTATATCAAATTCGATAAAAATCAAATGCTTTGATGGTAGCTCTTTGTTCCTAAAATTATAGTATACTTCTTGATTCAAAAAAGGTATTTTATGGAAAAATATATAACAATACACTACAAATGATAAAACTAAATGGCAACTTTGTTGTTGTGCATCTTTGAAACTTCAAGACGTCATTATTTTGTTTACATATAACATTTTGTCCTAACAAGAGTTCATTGATTCTGTACCAGTACTGACTAATGTTCTCTGCAAGTAACAGACAACTTGCCAACTTGACGATGGAGAACAAGAGTAGTCTTATGAGAACAGATGCTTCTTTCAGGGTTCAAACAATCAACCTCAAATCTGGCACGTTTTATACTCTCCTTACTGCTCGAACTGGCTCATATTAAACAATAACTAAGCAAAAATTTGAGCTGCACCATGAGAAAACCAACATAGTGCATTTGTGACCAGCAAGGATCCAGACCAGCCTGCGCATCCACGCAGTCTGGTCAGGATCCAAGCTGTTCACTTTCAAAGCCTATTGCAATTAGAGAAACCATTAGCGAACAGCAAGGATCCTGCACAGTCTGGTCAGAATCCATACTGGTTGCAAATGCACTATGTTGGTTTTCTCATGGTGTGGCTCATTTGTAATACTTAGTAGAGTCAATTATCTATCATTTAAAAAAAAAAAGACTCCTAAATCACAGATGCCCACACTTCAATCAATCATGCTCATCCCGAAATCAATCACTGTAAAACATATACTCATCATTATATTATTATAACAAACTAAATCAGAAAATTTCTCCAGTTACGGTCATAAATAAAAAATCATCAGTCGATTATAACGACATTTTAATATGATTTCTAGATCAGATAAAATGCCATAAAACCCTTTTTCTAATATGAAATATAAGCCTGTGTGGCCCAATAACAAAGATTTCAAAGACACCACATCAATATTATTATCCCCAATATCTAACAAACAATACTGCCATAAAAATACCATGGCTACTTAAAAATCAAACAATTACCAAATTTAGACTGCACCTGTATTGTACACAAAGTAAAAATATCATATGAAATTTGTAATGTTTTTAATCCTTATTCTGACAGTGGGTTAAGTTTGCTTTTCTACACCACAATCAAACAAAGAAATAGGGCTGAAACTTGTATTTCAATTTCCAAGGTACCACGCCTTCTTTTTTCCAGTAACAAAAATTCAAACTAAAAATTAAACTTTCAAACATTGTTAAATGTGTTGCTCTAGCCTCAATAATTATACATGTGAACAAAACCCACATTAGAATAATTATGAAGTTCAACTTCCTATTTGGGATGCAAAAAGCGACCATTTTCTACTCTTACATCACATAAATATATAAGAATTTGATTGACTTGACATGAAACTGAAGTTGCAGTATGTCGAATCTGACTTACACAGAGTAAAATAAAATATACAAAGAAAGAATTCCAAGATAAGCGAGTTCCACATACCAATACAGTACCTGTTAAAGATCCTTTATAGAACAAAAAGAATCAACATAATGGCGGACTTGGTTTGATCGAGCCTGTTCACCAGAGGTAATGACGTAATATGCAGCACCTGAGCAGAATTCTATTCTAGTAAGAATGAGAGTACTCCATGGACTTGGTTTGAATGAGCCTGTTCACCAGAGGTAATGACGTAATATGCAGCACCCTAGCGGAATTCTATTCTAGTAAGAATGAGAGTACTCCATGGACTTGGTTTGAATGAGCCTGTTCACCAGAGGTAATGACGTAATATGCAGCACCTGAGCAGAATTCTATTCTAGTAAGAATGAGAGTACTCCATGGACTTGGTTTGAATGAGCCTGTTCACCAGAGGTAATGACGTAATATGCAACACCCTAGCGGAATTCTATTCTAGTAAGAATGAGAGTACTCCATGGACTTGGTTTGAATGAGCCTGTTCACCAGAGGTAATGACGTAATATGCAACACCCTAGCGGAATTCTATTCTAGTAAGAATGAGAGTACTCCATGGACTTGGTTTGAATGAGCCTGTTCACCAGAGGTAATGACGTAATATGCAACACCCTAGCGGAATTCTATTCTAGTAAGAATGAGAGTACTCCATGGACTTGGTTTGAATGAGCCTGTTCACCAGAGGTAATGACGTAATATGCAACACCCTAGCGGAATTCTATTCTAGTAAGAATGAGAGTACTCCATGGACTTGGTTTGAATGAGCCTGTTCACCAGAGGTAATGACGTAATATGCAACACCCTAGCGGAATTCTATTCTAGTAAGAATGAGAGTACTCCATGGACTTGGTTTGAATGAGCCTGTTCACCAGAGGTAATGACGTAATATGCAACACCCTAGCGGAATTCTATTCTAGTAAGAATGAGAGTACTCCATGGACTTGGTTTGAATGAGCCTGTTCACCAGAGGTAATGACGTAATATGCAACACCCTAGCGGAATTCTATTCTAGTAAGAATGAGAGTACTCCATGGACTTGGTTTGAATGAGCCTGTTCACCAGAGGTAATGACGTAATATGCAACACCCTAGCGGAATTCTATTCTAGTAAGAATGAGAGTACTCCATGGACTTGGTTTGAATGAGCCTGTTCACCAGAGGTAATGACGTAATATGCAACACCCTAGCGAAATTCTATTCTAGTAAGAATGAGAGTACTCCATGGACTTGGTTTGAATGAGCCTGTTCACCAGAGGTAATGACGTAATATGCAACACCTTTGCGGAATTCTATTCTAGTAAGAATGAGAGTACTCCATGGACTTGGTTTGAATGAGCCTGTTCACCAGAGGTAATGACGTAATATGCAACATCCTAGCGAAATTCTATTCTAGTAAGAATGAGAGTACTCCATGGACTTGGTTTGAATGAGCCTGTTCACCAGAGGTAATGACGTAATATGCAGCACCTTAGCGGAATTCTATTCTAGTAAGAATGAGAGTACTCCATGGACTTGGTTTGAATGAGCCTGTTCACCAGAGGTAATGACGTAATATGCAGCACCTGAGCAGAATTCTATTCTAGTAAGAATGAGAGTACTCCATGGACTTGGTTTGAATGAGCCTGTTCACCAGAGGTAATGACGTAATATGCAGCACCCTAGCGGAATTCTATTCTAGTAAGAATGAGAGTACTCCATGGACTTTGTTTGAATGAGCCTGTTCACCAGAGGTAATGACGTAATATGCAACACCCTAGCGGAATTCTATTCTAGTAAGAATGAGAGTACTCCATGATCTCAAAGACCACTCTGAGTCCAAGTTCATTTTTTCTGTGTTCTATCCTTATACAATTAACAGATATTGAGTATAAATCTTATTTTTCGGAACTGACATATTTATAACAAGAGCACCGCCTTGCGGGTGCTGACGCTCATCTGATTTTTTTTGTGTAATAGAAATATTGTCCTACCCATGATTTTCTAAGTCTAAAAAGGGCCATCATTCTTGCAAAAAGCAGGATAGAGTTATGTTTCTTGATGTACAGTGTCCACTTATGTTGGTGAAAAACTGTTGCAAGTTTTAAAGCAATAGCTTTGATAGTTTATGAGAAAAGTTGACTTAAACATAATACTCAACCAAGAAAATGATTTTCTAAGTCCAAAAGGGGCAATAATTATTGCAAAAAGCAGGATGGAGTTATGTTGCTTGCTGTACAGGGTCAGCTTATGATGGTGAACAAGTGTTGCAAGTTTCAAAGCAATAGCTTTGATAGTTTAAGAGAAAAAGTTGACCTAAACATAAAACTTAACCAAGAAATCTGATATTTTCTAAGTCCAAAAGGGGCCATAAATCTTGCAAAAAGCAGGACGGAGTTCTGTTTCTTGCTGTACAGGGTCAACTTATGATGGTGAACAAGTGTTGCAAGTTTTAAAGCAATAGCTTTGATAGTTTAGGATAAAAGCTGACCTAAACATAAAACTTAACCAAGAAATCTGATATTTTCTAAGTACAAAAGGGGCCATAAATCTTGCAAAAAGCAAGATGGAGTTATGTTTCTTGCTATACAGGGTCAGCTTATGATGGTGAACAAGTATTCCAAGTTTCAAAGCAATAGCTTTGATAGTTTAGGAGAAAAGCTGACCTAAACATAAAACTTAACCAGGCAACGCCGACGCAGACGCCGACGCCGACGCCGACAACCGCTCAAGTGATGACAATAACTCATCATTTTTTTTTCAAAAAATCAGATGAGCTAAAAATAGAACTTCCTGATGCGCCATACTCCAATGCCTGGCCAAAGAAAGGCTAAAGAAGACTATATAATTACATGATTATAAAAAAAAACTTTTTTTCATTGAAGGACACTTGTCATAAGCACTGGAAACAGATAATTTCAATAGACCCATATTTCCTCAATGTCTTTTTTTTCTCAAAGAACTGACAATGCCAATCTCAAAACAAAATGCAGAAAAATCACAGGTTCACCCAGTGGCATAAAGATATTTCAATAGATATATAGATTTTTATAGGTTTTATATCCAGTCAAACTTCCCTTATCATTTAAAATGTAGTACATTTTAGTATAGAAAACAGAGCAATTGGTACTGAAAGTGCATTTTACATAATAATTATAGTCTCGAAGACATGCACCCACTGAACTTCACGATCTGACAAATTTTCATAATTTAGTATTAACAAAGCATCATAATGCAATAAAATGACACGATTTTATGAATAACATGATAAAAGGCAACAATAGACGTATTCTCTAGTCTTAACATGTAATTGTGCAATTCTTTGAAAATATTTTATAATAATACACTTTAGACTCGAAATATAATTGTTTAAAGTTCACATGGTAATGTGACAATGGTACCTTTTGCTGTGAGGCATGACTGGGATCCTTATCCGGTCCAAAAGTTTTCTTGGGCCCCAAGATTATATTGGAAATTGATTGGTTGTTTGTGCATACTACGTTTGAAACTGACCAATGGAAGGGTTGCATACAAAGTCCAGGTACTTCAATATTTCATACTTGGAATCAGATCAATCAAGTTATTTCTTAATGTCGAAAAACGAGAAAAATTCATACTAAAACGTTGTTTTATAGATTTCAAAGACTTTTGTTTAAACACACACCAGCTTTACGACTGCCAAAATGAATTACAACATCATGAATTCTTTGCTCAAAATGCAATCAGATATCTGGATAAAAGCAGCATGCTCCTACGCTCAGGCAATATCAACATTTACAATTTCAAAAACTAGCCATCTGTGATTGTAAATAACAGAAAAAAAAATCCAAATGACATTATTCCATTGAAATATCTCCCAATCATCAGCAAGTGAAAAACTGGTAGTACAATTATCATGTCTTCAGGGGAATTTTTTTATCGGAGATCAGAGATATTTTCCGAAAAATATATCTTGTGAGCTTCTGGAGAATAAAATCATGAAAAAAAAAAGTCCTCAGAACTGACTGAGTCATAAGAAATTTTTGACAAATTATTGAGAACATTTATCGGAATTTAACGTACGATGTATCAAGAAATATCCGCAACTTCCAGAATGTTGGGCGATTACAGTGAACAACCAATGAAAACAGCCCGCTAACTCAATCGAACAAATTGGTCATCATCACAACAGGGAAAACGATAGATGCCTCAGTTAGTGCATGTAATTGAATTCAAGGCAATTTGAGGGATGTCTAAAGGGTCTGCAACACTATCTGCCCATCTGTCGCTGAATTCCTTCAATAACAGGAGAATAATAAAATTAATGCAACAGTACTGATGTGTGATACAAGACTTCAACGTGACACTTGGTATCACAGGGAATAATCTAATTTTCCCAAAAAAGGACTTGTTGGATGAATCTCACATAATCAACAGTAAATGACTGAGAGGCACACAGATTGGTATTTAAGCCAAGTAACATTGCAGAACACACCATAAGCCAGTTCAAACAACCTTTCCTTTATAAATAGTTAAAAAGCTTTCCCCATATTTCATGGAACATGTCCCAATGTACCCAGAAAGTTCTGCCACTTTTTTTTTCTTCAACTTTGTTCAGAAAAAGCTCTATAAATATCTCATGGACAAGTTCTAATTTGAAACCAATTCTTATTTCTATTTGGTTTAACTTCACACTGACACAACTGTAAGTTACTGGAATATGGAGTCAGCATTTATAACAAGGTATCAAATTTTGACATAGGAAACAAATGAACATGTTTTTTTTTTCAGGAAAACAAGAAAACTAATGTTGTTTAACAAAATGCTGTTTAACATTAGATGATGCAATGCCTACTCATCCAAAAGTTACATTTGCTAGTCCTCATCAGACCACAAATGTGTCTCATGAGTTTATTATCATTTGACTTTTGTTTCAATTGAGCTACAATTAATTTGTATTACCAAACAGCTCTGTCTGGAACCAACTAAAGATCCAAATTTCTTAAGACAGACACATATGAGCCTCGCCATGAGAAAACAAACATAGTGAGTTTGCGACCAGCATGGAATTAGACCAGCCTGCGCATCCGCTAATGGTTTCTCTAATTGCTATAGGCTTTGAAAGCGAACAGCATGGATCCTGACCAGACTGCGCAGATGCGCAGGCTGGTCTGGATCCATGCTGGTCGCAAAGACACTATGTTGGTTTTCTCATGGCGCGGCTCACATATCTTTTGATAAATGAGCAACTCAACCCTTACAAAGTCATAATAACAAGTACAGCAGACAGAACACCTACAAGTGAAGTGTTAGAGAAATCTTCAACATAATACTATACTGACTATGATATATTCATTCTGCTCCAGGTATCAACAAAAGTGGGTACCAAAAAAAAGAACTGTTGCTATCAGCAATCTAACAACCTTTGCATTCTTTTCTTCTATCATTTTGTGAACTAACAACCTTTGCATTCTGTTCTATCATTTTGTGAACTTTCAATCTTTCTATTTCTTCTACCATTCTGTAATCTAACAACTTTTGCTTTTTTTGCTACCTTTCAGTAAATTAACAACCTTTGCATTCTTTCTATCATTTTGTGAACTTACAACATTTGCTTTTCTTCTATCGTTTTGTGAACTTTTCATTTCTTCTATCAATTTGTGAACTTTCAACATCTGCATTCTTTCTATCATTCAGTGAACATCATCCTTTGCATTTTTTTTTATCATTTTGTAAACTTACATTTGCATTTCTTCTACAAATCTGTGATCTTTTCATTTCTTCCATCTTTCCCTGAAATTCTAACCTTTGTATTCTTTCTATTATTTTGTGAACTTACAACCATAGCATTTCTTCTATCATTCTGTGAACTTAAAACCTTTGTATTTTTTCTATCATTCTGTGAACTTAAAGAATTTGCATTTCTTCTATCATTCTGTGAACTTACACACTTTGCATTTCTTCTATTATCTTGTAGATTTAAAACCTTTGTATTTCTTCATCATTCTATGAACTTACAACCTTTGCATTTCTTCCATCATTCTATGAACTTAAAACAAACCTTTGTATTTCTTCATCATTCTGTGAACATACAACCTTTGCATTTCTTCTATCATTCTGTGAACTTTAAACCTTTGTATTTCTTCATCATTCTGTGAACTTACACACTTTGCATTTCACTTACAACCTTTGCATTTCTTCTATCATTCTATAAACTTGAAGGTGGATAATCAGATTTTGGCCATGTAACGGATTTGTTTGAAACTTTAATGTCTGATCATTTACACCCATTTATGTTCTCTTAACGCTTAATACAAGTTAGATTTTCACTGGAGGTATTTTTAAAATTTAATTTTCCTATCCTGGTTGCCCAACCAAGATGGAGTTAATTTATCATAAGTATAAATGTGATAAACATACTTTGCCTAAGGAAAGGTGTAAATATTAGACATATTGTAATATATTTGTAAAATATTTGCATTAACAATTATGTATTTAGTTGTTATTCATTAGAAACACAAGTTTGAAAAAATATTATTATCTCCCTTTGTCTATCTTGGTTGCGCAACCAAGATAGATTGGAAATAAATGAATTCAGAACATACACACAGTTTTAAAGCTTGCCTTTTGGTTAGGATTGTTAAATACTTAATATGTCTATCAAATGCAAATGTAAAACTAGAAATTGTATCAAAATAAGAAGAAATATCCAGCTTTTTAAATACTTTCATATTAAAGGGGAGTAATTACAAAATTTTATAAAAATTAATAAAATATACATTTCCAATAGGAATCTGTCTCTATGTAATGGGTCTTTTGTTCCTTAAATAAATCTCTACCAGAATATACAAAAAGTAAAAATTGTCATAAAATGTTGTTTAAATATGATTGAACACCTTTAAAACAAACCTTTGTATTTCTTCATCATTCTGTGAACATACAACCTTTGCATTTCTTCTATCATTCTGTGAACGTTAAACTTTTGTATTTCTTCATCATTCCGTGAACTTACACACTTTGCATTTCACTTAAAACCTTTGTATTTCTTCATCATTCTGTGAACTTACAACCTTTGTTCTGTGAACTTAAAACCTTTGCATTTCTTCTAGCATTCTGTGAACTTAAAACCTTTGTATTTCTTCTATCATTCTGTGAACTTACACACTTTGCATTTCTTCTATCATTCTGTGAACTTATACACTTTGCATTTCTTCTATCATTCTGTGAACTTACACACTTTGCATTTCTTCTATCATTCTGTGAACTTACAACATTTGTATTTCTTCTATCATTCTGTGAAATTAAAACCTTTGTATTTATTCATCATTCTATGAACTTACAACCTTTGCATTTCTTCCATCATTCTATGAACTTAAAACAAACCTTTGTATTTCTTCATCATTCTGTGAACATACAAACTTTGCATTTCTTCTATCATTCTGTGAACTTTAAACCTTTGTATTTCTTCATCATTCTGTGAACTTACACACTTTGCATTTCACTTACAACCTTTGCATTTCTTCTATCATTCTATAAACTTGAAGGTGGATAATCAGATTTTGGCCATGTAACGGATTTGTTTGAAACTTTAATGTCTGATCATTTACACCCATTTATGTTCTCTTAACGCTTAATACAAGTTAGATTTTCACTGGAGGTATTTTTAAAATTTAATTTTCCTATCCTGGTTGCCCAACCAAGATGGAGTTAATTTATCATAAGTATAAATGTGATAAACATACTTTGCCTAAGGAAAGGTGTAAATATTAGACATATTGTAATATATTTGTAAAATATTTGCATTAACAATTATGTATTTAGTTGTTATTCATTAGAAACACAAGTTTGAAAAAATATTATTATCTCCCTTTGTCTATCTTGGTTGCGCAACCAAGATAGATTGGAAATAAATGAATTCAGAACATACACACAGTTTTAAAGCTTGCCTTTTGGTTAGGATTGTTAAATACTTAATATGTCTATCAAATGCAAATGTAAAACTAGAAATTGTATCGAAATAAGAAGAAATATCCAGCTTTTTAAATACTTTCATATTAAAGGGGAGTAATTACAAAATTTTATAAAAATTAATAAAATATACATTTCCAATAGGAATCTGTCTCTATGTAATGGGTCTTTTGTTCCTTAAATAAATCTCTACCAGAATATACAAAAAGTAAAAAATTGTCATAAAATGTTGTTTAAATATGATTGACCACCTTTAAAACAAACCTTTGTATTTCTTCATCATTCTGTGAACATACAACCTTTGCATTTCTTCTATCATTCTGTGAACGTTAAACTTTTGTATTTCTTCATCATTCCGTGAACTTACACACTTTGCATTTCACTTAAAACCTTTGTATTTCTTCATCATTCTGTGAACTTACAACCTTTGTTCTGTGAACTTAAAACCTTTGCATTTCTTCTAGCATTCTGTGAACTTAAAACCTTTGTATTTCTTCTATCATTCTGTGAACTTAAAACCTTTGAATTTCTTCTATCATTCTGTGAACTTAAAACAAACCTTTGTATTTCTTCATCATTCTGTGAACATACAACCTTTGCATTTCTTCTATCATTCTGTGAACGTTAAACTTTTGTATTTCTTCATCATTCCGTGAACTTACACACTTTGCATTTCACTTAAAACCTTTGTATTTCTTCATCATTCTGTGAACTTACAACCTTTGTTCTGTGAACTTAAAACCTTTGCATTTCTTCTATCATTCTGTGAACTTAAAACCTTTGTATTTCTTCTATCATTCTGTGAACTTAAAACCTTTGAATTTCTTCTATCATTCTGTGAACTTAAAACAAACCTTTGTATTTCTTCATCATTCTGTGAACATACAACCTTTGCATTTCTTCTATCATTCTGTGAACGTTAAACTTTTGTATTTCTTCATCATTCCATGAACTTACACACTTTGCATTTCACTTAAAACCTTTGTATTTCTTCTAGCATTCTGTGAACTTAAAACCTTTGTATTTCTTCTATCATTCTGTGAACTTACACACTTTGCATTTCTTCTATCATTCTGTGAACTTATACACTTTGCATTTCTTCTATCATTCTGTGAACTTACACACTTTGCATTTCTTCTATCATTCTGTGAACTTACAACATTTGTATTTCTTCTATCATTCTGTGAAATTAAAACCTTTGTATTTATTCATTATTCTGTGAACTTACAACCTTTGTACTTCTTCTAGCATTCTGTGAACTTAAAACCTTTGTATTTCTTCTATCATTCTGTAAAAGTACAACCTTTGTATTTCTTTTATCATTCTGAGAGCTTACAAAATTCTATCATTCTGTGAACATAAAACTTTTGTATTTCTTCTATCATTCTGTGAACTTAAAACCTTTGCATTTCTTCATCATTCTGTGAACTTACACACTTTGCGTTTCTTCTATCATTCTGTGAACTTACAACATTTGTATTTCTTCTATCATTCTGTGAACTTAAAACCTTTATATTTATTAATCATTCTGTGAACTTAAAACCTTTGTATTTCTTCTATCATTCTGTAAAAGTACAACCTTTGTATTTCTTCAATCATTCTGAGAGCTTACAAAATTCTGTCATTCTGTGAACATAAAACCTTTGCATTTCTTCATCATTCTGTGAACTTACAACCTTTGTATTTCTTCTCTCATTCTTTGAACTTAAAACCTTTGCATTTCTTCATCATTCTGTGAACTTACAACCTTTGTATTTCTTTTATCACTCTGTGAACTTAAAACCTTTCAAATTGCATTTCTTCTAATGTTCTGTAAGCAGCATTTTTCTCCTAGCATTCTGTTAACTTACCTGAAAATAGAAAAAAAAGCATATAAACATTTCAGTACAAATGATGTGAAATAGCACTGGGTTTTTTTCATGACATGCAAAAAAATTTCTGTGGCATTAACGACAATAACCAGTATTATACTTAATGCAGTGTAGAAGAGTAATAAGTTAATAAGCACATGAAGTTGTATATCCCATTAACATTATATTCATTAGTATCTATAATTATAATGTTTAAGTGGTACATTGTTCAACACAAAAACGTAACAGCCACCTTATAATAAATTTACTTAAATACTTCCAACTGACTATCTATCATGCTCTGCTTTCGCCAAAACATGCGCTATTTTACTTTTCACCATGCGCCTATGTGATTTCTCGCAGAAGATTTACAAAACATTTTTTCCGTCTGAAAGGTATTACCTAGACACCTAGATGTAATTTCCAGAAGAAGCTACTAAGAACCTCGTACTAAAAACTTAATTTGCAACTAACATTTTCTAAAACTGCTTGATATATTTCACAGAAGAAGCTGCAGAAAAAAACAAAATTCTTACTTAAACATAAGCCTAAGGATCAATTTCAAAATTTTCCAACACATTGTACAGTAAGTATATATCCTGTAAAATAGTTAACGCCTTTGTGAACATGCAATATCTTGTGCTAAATGCAATTATCAGTCAGTAGGTGATATTTAACATTCGTCAAAACTGACAGACGAATGTAAAGATGTTTCCATTTCTAGACTTACCGATGAACACTATGTTAATACAGACAGGAACAATGTAACATATTCATTGCCTATGACAACAGATCAAATATCATTCATTGAGAAGTTTTCTTTCCTGGATTAAACACTATAATTTCAGCCACATTTGAAGTTGTCTGGAAGAAATTTTTAAAACAACTTCCCTACAGGAAACAAAAAGTAGATGTAACTCATGTATAGAAGAATATTCTGGTTATATGAGCCACGCCACGAGAAAACCAATATTGTGTGTTTGCGACCAGCATGGATCCAGACCAGCCTGCCCATCCACGCTGTCTGGTCAAGATCCATGCTATTCGCTTTCAAAACCTATTGTAATTAGACAAACCGTTAGCGAACAGTCTGGATTCATGCTTGTCGCAAATGCACTATGTTGGTTTTCTCATGGTGCGGCTCAATTATAGTCTCTAGATTAGCTGTCGACGGTGTTGTTTCTTTCCTTTTTTTGCGAGGGGGGGGTTCTTTTTCAAAAGTGTTTCTGCTACGTAATGGCATGTAGTTGATCTAACCGGTGGACTTGGATTCTGTGCCTGAACTAACATGTTCTCCCCAAATACACTCCCCAAGTAACTGCCTACTTCTCTACATGATTCAAGAGATGGAGGACGACAGACCAGGATGTGTACTACTTAATCTCTGTCTACCTTTAATGTGCAAAGAAAGCAAACTGTCTGATGGTGCTGATTCAAAGCTTGAAAACGAAGACAATGTTGCTGTTAACGATGGTAATAGTGATGAAGACAACTACAGAAAGTGAAAACAACTACTGTGCAGAATATTATAAATGATGAAACTGTACAAATGATGTAGATGATGAAAACAATCATGATGACAACATGCAGATTCTTGTAAGGCTAGCAAAATAATAATGATGATGCTGATGCTGATGATGATGATGATGATGATGATGGTGACAATGATGATTATAGCTGTTCAATTGCTACATTAGATACTGCAGCTGATGGTGTATTAAAGATGAAACAATGAGTCATACCATTGGACCATAATACTACAAATACTCCTTTGTGTTAAAGATAATCTTTCGATCCACTCAAGATCTTTATAAAACAAGCAGAACCTCAAAGTCTTATGTAATAATCATAGAAACAACAATAAAAAGAAAATGCACTGAGAATTATTTTATTGTTTACAGACCTAGATGCTTGAAAACCTGCAGAAAACATATGTCAAACAAAGTATTATACAAGGGTTTTAGACCCTATACAAAAGCAGACACATTATTTAGACTTAAGTGTTTTGCTAAGTAAGAATTATTAGGATCCTAACCAAGGATATCTGACATCAATTACAGAATAATGTCTTGCCGGGTTGAGCTGCCAGTTACAAGGATACTTAAATTGTCAGTTTGTATTGTTATAATACATTGTATCAATGTTACATCAAGTCCCATAATGGCTTTCTAGCATTTCTGTCATGGAAACAGATTTTAGTTTTGTTTATACCAATTTATTCCAGCTCTACTGTGATGAAAGCTTCAAGCTTATCTCACCCACTCTTGAGTCCCCTTCCTAGCAAAAACAGTACTGGTGTCATAATGAGAATGCGTGGTCATGACCCCAGTAGGGCTCACACCAACAACCCCTGGGTTCAGTGACTCTAACCAGCAGCTACACGAGATGAGTGATTATACAAAGTCATTGATGCTCTTAAGAATACCCTAGCAATAAAGGTTATTATAAAGCCTCAGCCACAGAGATCTAAAACTTCACTATTAACTGTGACATTTAAATGTCACATGTCAAATATGTCTGTCACAGAAGCTTCTATTTCAATATAAGGTTAGAGAAGAACCAAGTATGGTCAAACCTGGATGGGGAGTGGTACAATATGTCAGCTTAAGACACTGCTGACTGCTTAAGCAAGCTTAAAATCAGAACAAACTATCAATTAACGAAGTTACCTAACTGGCTATTTTGAAGCCTAGTTCTTTTATATACAAGTGGCCACTTAAATGTAAGTTCAATAGAACATTTCACTTAGACATTTCTATCTGAAATTACCCTATTTATTTCCTCTCTTATACAAAATGCTTCCTTCAAAATAATGTAACATCTTAATACAGCTGGTAATTCTATAGGTGTAATCAATGATGAGAGACCAGACAGTTCAGGTGTTGTAATGACCATATTGTAATGCTGAGACAATATTTGTGGTTGACCAGAGGTCAGTATTAATAACATTATACAAATACAGAAGGGTAACTGACCACATATAATGACCACCCAGTTATGATAAGTCTGGAAAGGTACAAACATCATCTAACCCTTGTTTTGAATTTAGAAATTTGAGCCGCACCTTAAGAAAACCAACATAGTGCATTTGCAATAGGCTTTGAAAGCGAACAGCATGGATCCTGACCAGACTGCGCAGATGCGCTGGCTGGTCTGGATCCATGCTGGTCGCAAATGCACTATGTTGGTTTTCTCATGGTGCAGCTCAAATGACTTTTTTGGCAATATTTGTATACAACTAGAAAATGCTTTTGTAAAAAAGCGCATGTCTCCCCCAATGCAAAGTCCTATAAGCATAAAGTCAATAGGGGTCAGGAGCGAAAGTTAAAGAGACACTGATAGTTGGCTGCAATAGGGATCATCTACTTGGCATGTCCAGTCATCCCGCTAAATTTCAACACTCTTGGTCTAGTGGTTCTCAAGTCACTGTTCAGGCTCCTGTGACCTTGACCTTTGATCAAGTGACCTCAAAATAAATAGGGGTAATCTACTCTGCATGTCCAATCATCCTATTAAGTTTCAACATTGTAGGTCAAGTGGTTCTCAAGTTATTTCCAAAAAATGATTTTACATGAACAGGCCACTGTGAGCTTGACCTTTAATAGACTGACCCCAAAATCAATAGGGGTCATCTACTCTGCATGTTCAATCATCCTACGAAGTTTCAACATTCTGGGTCAAGTGGTTCTCAAGTTATTGATAAGAACTGGTTATCAATGTTCAGGCCCCTGTGACCTTGACCTTTAACTGAGTGACCCCAAAAACAATAGGGGTCATTTACTCTGCATGAACAATCATCCTATGAAGTTTCAACATTCTGGGTCGAGAGGTTCTCAAGTTATTGATTGGAAATGGTTTTCCATGTTCAGGCCCCTGTGGCCTTGACCTTTAACAGAGTGACCCTAAAATCGTTAGGGGTCATCTACTCTGCATGACCAATCATCCTATGAAGTTTCATCATTCTGGGTCAAGTGGTTCTCAAGTTACTGACCAGAAATGGTTTTCAATGTTCGGGCCCCTGTGACCTTGACCTTTCACAGAGTGACCCCAAAATCGTTAGGGGTCATCTACTCTGCATGACCAATCATCCTATTAAGTTTCAACATTCTGGGTCAAGTGGTTCTCAAGTTATTGACCTGAAATGGTTTTCAATGTTCAGGCCCCTGTGACCTTGACCTTTAATGGAGTGACCCCAAAATCGATAGGGGTCATCTACTCTTCATGAATCATCCTATGAAGTTTCAACATTCGGGGTCAAGTGGTTGTCTAGTTATTGATCGGAAATGGTTTTCAATGTTCAGGCCCCTGTGACCTTGACCTTTGACGGAGTGACCCAAAAATCAATAGGGGTCATCTACTCTTCATGACCAATCATCCTATGAAGTTTCAACATTCTGGGTCAAGTGGTTCTCTAGTTATTGATCGGAAATGGTTTTCAATGTTCAGGCCCCTGTGACCTTGACCTTTGACGGAGTGACCCCAAAAACAATAGGGGTCATCTACTCCAGCAGCCCTACAACCCTATGAAGTTTGAAGGTTCTAGGTCAAATGGTTCTCCAGTTATTGCTCGGAAATGAAGTGTGACGTACGGATGGACGGACAGGGCAAAACAATATGTCTCCTGGGGGAGACATAATTATTTATTGAAGATCAAATTCATTGCAAGACACTGATTCCTACATATTCTGATCAATTACGAAACTTTGTTATGTAGAATGGTGCAATCTATGAAAATATAAAAATCCACAAGAGCACCGCCTTGCGGGTGCTGACGCTCATCTGATTTTTTTTTTTTGTGTAATAGAAATATTGTCCTACCCATGATTTTCTAAGTCTAAAAAGGGGCATCATTCTTGCAAAAAGCAGGATAGAGTTATGTTTCTTGATGTTCAGTGTCCACTTATGATGGTGAAAAACTGTTGCAAGTTTTAAAGCAATAGCTTTGATAGTTTATGAGAAAAGTTGACTTAAACATAATACTCAACCAAGAAAATGATTTTCTAAGTCCAAAAGGGGCAATAATTATTGCAAAAAGCGGGATGGAGTTATGTTGCTTGTTGTACAGGGTCAGCTTATGATGGTGAACAAGTGTTGCAAGTTTCAAAGCAATAGCTTTGATAGTTTAAGAGAAAAAGTTGACCTAAACATAAAACTTAACCAAGAAATCTGATATTTTCTAAGTCCAAAAGGGGCAATAAATCTTGCAAAAAGCAGGATGGAGTTATGTTTCTTGCTGTACAGGGTCAACTTATGATGGTGAACAAGTGTTGCAAGTTTTAAAGCAATAGCTTTGACAGTTTAGGAGAAAAGCTGACCTAAACATAAAACTTAACCAAGAAAACTGATTTTCTAAGTCCAAAAGGGGCAATAATTCTTGCAAAAAGCAAGATGGAGTTATGTTTCTTGATGTACAGGGTCTGCTTATGATGGTGAACAAGTATTCCAAGTTTCAAAGCAATAGCTTTGATAGTTTAGGAGAAAAGTTGACCTAAACATAAAACTTAACCAAGAAATCTGATATTTTCTAAGTACAAAAGGGGCCATAAATCTTGCAAAAATCAAGATGGAGTTATGTTTCTTGCTATACAGAGTCAGCTTATGATGGTGAACAAGTATTCCAAGTTTCAAAGCAATAGCTTTGATAGTTTAGGAGAAAAGCTGACCTAAACATAAAACTTAACCAGGCAACGCCGACGCAGACGCCGACGCCGACGCCGACAACCGCTCAAGTGATGACAATAACTCATCATTTTTTTTCAAAAAATCAGATGAGCTAAAAATGAATATTCCTTTGATTATCAAAAAAGATACCCACATAAATCAATATTATAATTTAAGACAACTAATATACATAATTAATAGATAGGATTTTCACAAAAAAAGGCCCAGTTGTATTACCAAGGGAGATAAGCCTTCATTCTGGCAAGAAAAAGTTGATGTAGGAATATACATTATTGCAAAAAAAGAGAGCCAGAAATATTCTGGAGTGTCGGAGCACCAGGGTTATTTTTGTTTTAACTCACAAACCTAAGTGAATAGATTAGCATATAATGCTCTTCTTGGCAAAACCAGAACTTGTTGAGAATAGTTAGCACACAATAAAATCAGAGCCAGTCATTTATCATTCAGCAGAAACATGCAAAAACCAACAAACAGGTGATAAAAGTCAGAAGATATACACATCAATGGGATAACTGAGTTGGTTGCTATCTCTTTATCTGTCCAGGGAGAACACTTTTATAACAGATAACCTGTCTTGTTAACCTATGAACCTACAGGTGAAAATCTTCACTCTTATCCATAGGTTTCAAATCTGAACAATAATAAAAAGGTTATAAAACAAAAGAATTATCTCCTCTCAAGAGAGTCATTAACCTTCAGGATCTCTAACATAGTCCATACCAAGTCTATAATATGTCTATACCATGACATATCAACAATTTGAAACTCTTCATCTAACATAATTTCCTGATCTCTCTACCATATCTTTTACCATAGATCTGTCATAGATTCTGGATCTATACCATATGTCACAGAAATTATTTACTTCTATGAAAGGGTTACAATATAAAACATAATATGTCAGAGTTTCTGGATCTATACCAAACCCTTGTCTCTAAGTATGCAAAGGAACATTCATTGCAGATTACGGTGTCTATACCATACCTAAGTCACAGGAAGTATTCACTGCTATGCAAAGGCTAAAAAAAAAATAAAGAATATTCTGTCACAGACTCTGATTTATACTGTAGTACACCCTGTAACAGACATACAAAGGTTACTAAGTCATAGGTTTTTTAAATCTTTATAATGATACCGTGTCAGTATATTCATAAGTTATAATCCCATTTTTGTCAAAATAATAAACACTGCAGTTTATGCTGCTTTGAAAAGATATATGATCAAGATAAAGACAATTCTTGTTCTATTCATGGAAGAAAACTCCTGAAGCTATTAAAATTGTATACAGTTTAATACTTCCCTTTTTTTCTCAAAAGCATGATATAATCAGACCTTAAGACTGAATTTTGATGAGATTGGAAAAAGACAGTGGAAAATAGACAGAAGACGTATACAAATAAACCATCTACAAAATTTGCAGATACGTTTAATGCTTCAAAAACAGACACCTTTTTGGACAGAGTCAGGTAAATTCTAGAAGAATATTTGAGCCGCACCATGAGAAAACCAACATAGTGCATTTGGAACCAGCATGGCTCCAGACCAGCCTGAGCATCCACACAGTATGGTCAGGATCCATGCTGTTCGCTTTCAAAGCCTACGGCAATTGGAGAAACCATCAGCAAACAAGATGGATCCTCACCAGACTGCGCGGATGCGCAGGCTGGTCTGGATCCGTGCTGGTCGCAAATGCACTATGTTGGTTTTCTCATGGTGCGGCTCATTTAATGAGCAATTACCTGCAGAAAACACAATATGTTACATTTATGATACAGATAAGCCACAAATTGCTCCTGTGTTCTTCTCTCTGCTTTAATGAGCTACTTGCAGAAAGATTGTAAGTGACAGGGAGGGGTGTGGATATTGCTTGGAGGCAAACATTAATGTCAGGGCGGAAAAATGTATATCATTTTCTTAACTAGTTTCATTTCTACAACTACAAAACACAAGAAGAAAAGCAAGTGGCAACATTTTTCTCATACCTTTTTGAAACAAATCCTACCAAGAAAACAGGCTGTATGCACCTAAAAGCAATCTGATATGTGTTATTTTATACTTGCTCAAATGCAACAAAACACTTTCACCTCAATTCAATTACTCAAATAAGTCCACTTTTTTGGAAAAAAAAAACAGTACTGATGTCATATGTTAGAATGAGCAGACATGACGACCCTGGTAGGTACTCAAACCATGTCAAGCTCTTGTTTGAGTTGCCGGCACCCCCACTTTGACCACAGCCCATGGGAAATGAAATTTTGACAATAAAAGTTTCTTTAAACACTATTATGACAGTGTTATACCTTCAATAATGACATAATTTACTGATAATATTTATCAGGTGGGGCACAAGGTATCTTTGTTTGTCACAATGTAAGCATACTTTTGGCTGATAACTGTATCAAAAGCGGTAAGGGAATGACAACAAAACATTCACTATCCACTTCAAAACAAGGCAGAAGTCACATTCCTCCATGTTTAATAGGTTTAATGCCATGTTTTCATTAAATATGCATTATGTTGCCACAGTGTGCAGCACACACTGTGTAATCATTTTACATATGGAGCCTTTGTTTATGTTATGCAAAATGCTAAGTAATTATAAATTTTCGAAATATCTTGAAATTTATAAATTGAACAGACTTAAGTCCCTTTTGTTAGATTTTAAGCCACAACATCATAACACTGGGTCATTATAGCAATTTCCACAATTTTTGTTGTGTAGGATTTTGAGCCCTGTGTGTGGGTTTCGGGCATTATTTCAGCCACAGACAGGCACCTGGATCCTTAGAACCAAAGACATTCTGTAAGCCAAATGACAACAAAAGTCTTTTAATGGAGACCAAAATCCACACAGTAAAATCTTTAATCAAATTTGTATTTTACCATAACTTATCATGTCCTTGCTTTTTACCTCAGCTGAAGCTACATGTTCACAATCTATGTCTTCTCTCAAAGATTAGGAATCTGATAGAGTTGAATGCATGACAGAAGGTCACATGGCCTTATCAAGAAGGTATAAAACACAAAATGAATATAATTAATGTACCTTAATTCATCTCAAACCTATCTGATGGACAAACAATCATTAACACCTGCTTCTGACATTGTATCATAGTCATTATCTTTAGTGTTGTCTTTATATCTATCTTCAATCTCTCCCATTTTTTTTAACCACACCAGTATGTTCAATAGAAATAAAATAGGATAGATATTTTGTTCAAACTTATTCATATAAAGATAACACATAATGAGAAAGATAGGAGTTAACACACTGCAAAAACCTGCTATCTGCCTAAATACAAAGACTGCAGATAGCTCGTTTTTGCCTTAGACCCTAAAAAATTAATAAGGAAGCATGCATAGCTAGATTGGGGGAGAGATACTGAGGAACATGCAAAATGGGTTGAGGAACCACTGTCATGTGACGTCCTAATCTAAAAGCTTCTTGCAGATATCACTATTTTTTTCTATGTTGAAAAGGTATTTTCTGCACTGAGATTACACAAAATCTAGAACAACGATTATCATTCAATGTTGGAATTATGACAAATACAGTACAAGAAAATTCTAAACAAATCACCAACCCCTTCCCCAATCCACCCCCCCCCACCCCAAAAAAAAAAAAACAACCACTTCATTCACTGACTTAATGACTAATGGACTTTTGATTGATACATACTTAAATCAACTTAAAGGGTGCACTGGTGTAGGGGTAGAGCCTTCTACTCACAAACCGAAAAGTTGCAGGTTTGTAACCTTAATTAAGTGCATGTAGTTCTGCTCAGAAGTCTGACTACAATAGTAGTCAACAAATTTTACTATACATATGTAAAAACTAAAAGGTGTTTCTGTCAAAGCAGAATGTGTTGGGGATATGCACAACTAGGCTTGGTACCGATCACTTCTATTAAGTTTCGTCGAAATCTGTCCAGCAGTTTGACCTGTGAAAGCCGGACAAGATTTTTCTATTATTAGTTCTGGTGGCCATTTTGTATAGTGAAGTGGAACATGCCAGCGAGATGCAAAACTAGGGTTGGTACTGATCACTCCTGTGAAGTTTCATCGAAATCCAGCCTCCAGTTTGACCTAAATTGAAAGCCGGACAAGATTTTTCTAGTTTTAGCTCTGGTGGCCATTTTGTGCAGCAAGGCAGAACGTGCCAGCAATATGCACAACTAGGATTGGTACTGATTACTCCTTTGAAGTTTCGTCAAAATCTGTCCAGCATTTTGACCCATGTAAGCTGGACAAGATTTTTCTATTTTAAGCTCTGGTGGCCATTCTGTGCAGCAAGGCAGAATGTGCGATATGCACAACTTTGAAGTTTTGTCAAAATCCGTCCAGCAGTTTGACCCGTGTAAGCTGTACAAGATTTTTCTATTTTAAGCTCTGGGTGGCCATATTGTGCAGCAAAGCTGAACTTACTAGCGATATGCACAACTAGGGTTGGCACTGATCACTCCTGTAAAGTTTCGTCCAAATCCAGCCAGCAATTTAACCTGTGAAAGCCGGACAAGATTTTTCTATTTTTAGCTCTGGCGGCCATTTGTGCAGTGAAGCGGAACATGCCGGCAATATGCACAACTAGGCTTGGTACTGATCACTCCTATGTAGTTTAGATCATACTTAACAAGTGTTGCTCTTTTTTCAAGCAGAGGGCTCCATACTTTTATTTTCACAATATCGCTGCACATAACGGTAATATGGCAGTTGCAGAAGCAAATTCATTTTTTTGTCGTTCTTACTTTTGGCCCCTATCTGAAAGACCCAAGTTCTCCATGTTGCAGACTGTATACTGCACCCACAATTTTCAGCAAGTTTTGGCCTGGTTACCATAAAATCAGCCATTCAGACAGCTGTCTCCAGGACTCAAGATCAATGAGACAAATCATTATTACTGTCATGCATAATGAATAATTAATTTAAACACCAATAGCCTTCCATAAACTGTGCTAAAATACATTTTTCTTAATGAAAAATGAGTGTAATTATTTCCAGATTACAGGTGTCATTTGAAATCATATTCCTTGGCAAAGAAATTATGACAACCTATAATTTCTGAACCATTTTTCAGTTCAAATTACAATTACTTGCCAAGTATAACAAATTTCATGGTATGGCTAAAAACTGACACCCAATACATCCATGACCTCTGAGTGACAGCCATGGCCTCCCATAGTCATCAATAAAAATGAACAGCAAAAGGAACAACAAATTCTTCATTTTTTCGTAAAATGCAAATCAAATAATAGTACAAGCTTATGTGTTTAAAATGTACATGCTTTTCTATAAATGTCATGGACCAACAAGAAAATGTCACAATCTGACGATCACTTAACCTATGTAAAAGGACGAAGCAATTTAACATAGATGCTTTGTTTTTCGAATGTTTAAGATTAAAATGTTTGCAACTGGTAAAGTTGTCCTGTGAAATTAAGACAAAATGAAATAATCTGGAAGACTGCATTGATTTATATGTCAATTTTAAATTCTGTCAACGATATCTTGCAGTATTTGCGCTACTTATATTATCTTTTTTTTTTTTCATGCGATGACAATGAACTATAAAAGTTGTATGAACAGGTGGGCAACTTAAAACCGTACCATAAAACAAGCCTGTCCGATCGAAAAACACGATATTTCATGTCTTACGACAATTAGATCAATTGCGTGACTGCCATCTTATGGTCTATGTCAAAACTGGCACCGAGTTGTGACCTAGAATTAACTTTAAATGCTTCTTAAATGAACGATTATGGTGTCATTTAACAGGGAGGTACATATTTTGGCGCTATCTTTTTCAAATGTCCTTGCAAACATCAAAATATAACTATAACTTATAACAAGATAATCCGTAGAGGCAATGAGCAGCCAACAGTATTATGTGTGTAAATTATTTACATCTTCCATTTTAACAGCAACATTAAAAACTGCATGACATAAAATATAAGAATACAGTATGATGTTATACGATTATCATCCAGACTAATTAATATTGCAATTATGCAAACTGCATGATCAGAAATCAGCGCAGAAAATCTTCAATAGCACTCGATTATAAAAATTTATGTTCCGAAAATGCACTGTCACATGCATTTTTTAAGCATCTCCCATAAATATTACGATTCCGTTATGCATAATTACACAATAACATTTGCAATCTTGCATTTTTTAAACAAAACAATGATGACAAAAAAGTAGGACCCACCTGAGTAGCTAGGTCGAAACATCATACAGGACAAGATTTTGTGACAATCTGTCCTAATCGAAAAGTAGTTCCATCACAGAGCTTGCCATACCTGTGGTATAATTGTTTGTCTATCACAGTATGTTTTGCAGGTTCTCCACACCTGGTGAGGCCCAGGTAACAGGCAGTGAAAAACAAAATACAGGTAAATAACCTGCTTCCATGCTGTTCAAACTGCAGGATGATATTATTATGAGAAGTAAATACCTTTCATTCAACAGTATGGGCTCCCAATGTGGCCACCGCAAAGTGGTTAAACTTGTTTACTATAAATCACCTGCCTCTTCTTTGGGTTTGAAACCCTTGGTGCTTTTTCTAAGAGGAAGCCAACCAAACGGCTAATATAGCAGGTCAGTGGTTATACCCAGGTGAAAGTCTGTGCTTGAAATAACACCAAGACACACAAAAGGATCCTCATCCAACATCCTAAGCTGAAAAGTCCCCATATGACCTAAATTGCTTTGGTGTCACTCTAAACACAACACAATTCAAACAACAACAACAACAAAATTCACCCAACAACAACAAAATTCACCCCAAAACAACAAAATTTAACAGTTATTTAACTTACATGTGTATTTTAAGACAACATGCTTGGAAGAGACAAAAATGTTTTTATTCAGAGTTTTTCAGGTGGTCTATGGTACAGGCTTGCCAGTATTTCAGTTAAAGTATAATTGTTAGTTACAAGAGCAAAGTTTAAAACTTTTTTTTTAACACAATGCTAATTAGATTTGTACTGTGTGAACCCCACCTGTAAACAGAAACCATCTGATTCTGAAGACTTGTGACAAGTTTCATTACCAATCTTTATACACCAGTTCGAATGTACAAAATGTGCCTGGTTTTTGAAAATCCGTCAAAAATAAAATGATTCTTGTGCTTTTTAGATACTTTTCATAGTACATCACAGTGCATGGCCTCAAAGTAAAGTAAAATAGCAGGTAGGTGCAAACATAAAACTTTTCAGGTTTCCATGTTATTTCTAACATGCTGCCGATACAATCAGTAGGCTTATCAGCCAAACTGGCTGGGTGCGTGTGACGTAGAGAGTATTGAGCACTGATTGATCGGCACACAGCCAACCTTAGGTAAAGTCACGATATCACCAATTCCAAAAATTACAACATTCGCTCTGTTAATCAAACAAGCAAAAAACATGCGTAAAAAGAATCAAACACATTATAGAAAGTCAAGTCTGACTTAATCTCAAAGCCAAATGGAAAGTCTACTCCATCAAAATGAACAGCTGGATAAAAATAACTTAAACTCTCTAACACAGAGAAAGAAAAACATTAAGTGTATATTTTTAGTGTCTGCAAGGTTTTGTTTGTTCACTGTTGATGATTTTATGATCAAAAATAATGATAAAACTTCCCAAAAGATCAGTTGAAAATCTTCCTGTAAGCACTCTTAAATTGTCTGGTCTGTCTTTTTTTAAACAACCACACAAAAATTGAGCCATTTGAGGGCGGAGTTCTGGTAGATTTAAGGTTCAGTTAAACTGATCATTAACAATAAATAACTTCCACATAACAAATGAGTATGCCTTTGGTGAAACTGTCACAGAGCACCTTCTAAGAATGATGGCAGGATATGGAAAACTAGAGCTATCACTAAAGGTGATGAATGTACCCCCCGCATGCACTGACACAGTACATTGCAATCTGACGCACACAAGATTGCATAATTATGTGGACTGTATGTATATAGACTGTATGTATACAGTATAGTAACAAAAAACAAAGTCCCATAACTATGCAGAATATTTATCTAATAGAATGTAACATGCACCATGCACAACTAGGGTTGGTACTGATCACTTGTGTGAAGTTTCATTAAATTGTGTGCAAGGGTTTGGTAGATTAGGCACGCACAAGATTGCATATGCAGACTGTATGTACATAGTGTGTTAACAAGAAACAAAGTCCCATAACTCTGCAATTTTTGTCGCTGAAAGAACCTAACATGCCCCATGCACAACTACTGTTGTTACTGATCACTTGTGTGAAGTTTCATTAAATTGTGTCAAGGGGATGAGGAGAGATGGTGCGCACAAGATTGTGTCTATGTATATAGTATAGTAACAAAAAAAACAAAGTCCCATAACTCTGCAAATTTTTTTTCTGAAATAATCTAACATGCCCCATGCACAACTACTGTTGTTACTGATCACTTGTGTGAAGTTTCATTAAATTTTGTCAAGGGGATGAGGAGAGATGGTGCGCACAAGATTGTGTCTATGTATATAGTATAGTAACAAAAAAACAAAGTCCCATAACTCTGCAAATTTTTTTTCTAAAAGAACCTAACATGACCCATGCACAACTACTGTTGGTACTGATCACTTGTGTGAAGTTTCATTAAATTGTGTCAAGGGGATGAGGAGAGATGGTGCGCACAAGATTGTGTCTATGTATATAGTATAGTAACAAAAAAACAAAGTTCCATAACTCTGCAATTTTTTTTTCTAAAAGAACCTTACATGCCCCATGCACAACTACTGTTGGTACTGATCACTTGTGTGAAGTTTCATTAAATTCTGTCAAGGGGATAAGGAGAGATGGTGCGCACAAGATTGCGTCTACGGACAGACAGACAGACAGACAGACGGACAGACAGACAGACAGACAGACAACCTGAAACCAGTATACCCCCCCTTACAACTTTGTTGTCGGGGGGTACAACTAACTCCAGAAACTTCCTCTGGAACCACAAGTCTGTCGTTGGTATATTTTATCATGCTGGACATGCTTGGTTCTGCCTTTGCAACCAGTGTAGATCATGATCATGATCTGCACTGTTCGCTATTCAGTCAGTACCTTTTTGGTAAGTACCCCTTTTAACTGTTAATGGTACTGTCTATGACTGAAAGACGGACAAGTTCATTGTAGAAATATAGCAGGGTAAGAGTTAACAACAACAAGTCTGATGCTGAGTTGAAAGACTGGTACCTTGCAATGCTCCTCTATTAAAGTTTCAACTTTCTGGACTGGACCAAGCAACAGAAAGAAGACAGCTTGAACTGTCTGAACATTACAAGAAAAGAGTGATGTTCTAAATGAGCAGAAATGTTCTGACACAGCTTTTAACAGCAGTGCTGGTACCCATCAAAAAATGGTATATACTGATGCAGGTCATAGTGGTATAAAAGGTCAGAGCAGTAAACATCTTAGTTGATGTTGTGTTGAAAGACAGCTTACTGAACACTGAGGCAGTAGAAGCTGGTAAAGTTATCAAAGTGGACACAATCATAGTCCGTATTCAGACCCTGTGTTGTTCATAGGAGGTAACTCCTTTGATATAATTATGTCCCTTTACTTCTCAAACTAAGCAATCTTAGACAACAAGCTGGAAAAACCTTGACAAAAGCATCCTTGATCAGTGTTCATTCCAGGCCGCGCCATGGGGCCATAGGCGCGTATTTTACTGTATTGGCGCATAAAAGTTTGCCCTATAGCGCACACTTTTTCAGAAAACATTCCGTTTACAATGAGCCGACTTCCAGAAGTTGTGAATCGAATACGACTCTTACGATGACGTAACGCGCATTTTCATTGGTCGATGTTAAAATAGTAGCCAGTCTCCGGTCGCCTAACAACATACAGCTTTCAATGTTGCTATGCAATGGCGGACAAAAAAAAACCAGTCGCGATTCGGAGAAAAAAGAAATCCAGTTTTACGTTTTTCTCTAACCGTTAAAAAAAGCAGACGATGGAGAACAAATTTCCAAAGAAAGATGACATGTTCGAGACCGCTAGACCACTCAATAGCCTAACCGCTTAGCCAAAATCAGGCGACAAACATTAATTCCCTAGTAAATCCGCATTCATGGCTGTTGGACTTTCCGTGGTTAAGTTTCGGTAACGGTCAAAATATTATGACTTGTTTCGTTTTTGTCGTGTTGAGCGACCTGTGAAGTGTCCGTTTTCTCTTTGTAATTATGTTTTACGAACCGCGAAAATAATACCTTGAACTCCATGTAAGAAAAGTGTTAAAAATACAGCCTTTCCTTTCATGTAAATCAGTTTTTCTTTCATGGCCCCAATTTTTTTCAAATGTCCCCAATTTTTTGCCATCATGGGGCCCTTTGACCCCACTTAAAAAAATCCTGGAATGAACACTGCTTGATTAATTCATAAATTAATACCTTGGGTTACATAATTCTGAAAATCTGAGGGAAGACTACTTATCCAGCACACTATAATCAATTTATGATCAATACCAACACCATAAGGTAATGGTTCGCCTTGAAAGAAGACTATAATTGCAGTGTAAAATCTTTTAATGACATCTCTTGAGAACAAAGGCAAATACTTTTTTTCCCATTATACCCTACTTTTAATAAGCAATAAGATTGAACAACAATATTTTGTTTTTGTTAGGTGACACAGTTATAGGTCATATGGCGACTTTCCAGCTTTTCATGGCAGAATAAGAAACCAGATGCCCCTCTGTGCATTAATTCAGGCATGGGCGGGCACCTTGGTAGAAGCAACAAAATTCCGTAAGCCAGCTGAATGGCTTACTCACATGAAAAAAAATCCTACAGCCCAAGTGAAGTTCAAACCCGTCATCTGAGAGGAGCAAGTGATCTGAAGTCAGCATCTTAACTACTTGGCCTTGGAGGCCTCTTAAACAACAAACTCCATATAAAGCATTGTTGCTTTGCAGGGGCTTCATTACAGAGAAAAATCTATACAGTCCAACTTTTGCAAACAACACCTCTAAAGACCAAAGCACCTCTCTACAAAAGCAGGTATTTTCTTCCTCGTTAGATCAAGTTCTTCTCAAATTTACCTCTCCACAGCAACCACCTCTCCACAATAAAACAAGTTTTAGCTCTACTCTAAAGAAGCTATAGCTGCACTGTAAAATGAATAATCAAATAAAACTGTTTACCTTGAAAACTTGGATTTCCGCTACAAGTCCGAGTATCTTGAACCTGGTAATGATTATTCAAATTTTTACATAAACTTTACTTTGATCTATTTCTGAATTCACTTCAAATAGATACCCAGGTTGATACATCAAAAGTTCCACATCGTTAACATCATAATATCCATAGCGACAACTATATCAACATGGTTTATTAAAGATTTTCATTGGTCTATTCAAATCTAGCGCATAGCATTTCACACATACATTTTACTATTTACTGCAATAAAATTGTTACTTTATTCATTTACCATTAACTAGTCTCCCTTGTAGTATAATGACACTTATATATTCCTTTGCCTTTATGAAAAAACAACATCAAAGTCTATCAAATACCATCATTTCATTTTTGAATTTTGAATCCCTACGGCAGTAAATTTATTTTTTTTTTTTTTGCGAAACGTTTAGATTCAACTAAATTTGCACTTGTTTTGCTGCGAATAAAGTTTCTTAATGCAAGTAATAGTTATCTTGATAGAGAGAGCAAGAGAAAATTAAAGATTTCATACCAGATTGTAAATTTAAGTCTCAGCGTGAAAAGATTTAAATCGAAAACAAATTAAACTTTTTGCACCAAATAATGAAGATTTGAAATTTTTAAGTTAATGCAATCTGCACAGACTGCATAACTAAATTCAGGTCAAACTATCTAAGTTACAACATCTAGGTCTCTTTATATAAACAGTTTTTGCAGGTTTAACGCATTCATTTCCTTCATATTTGCATATATTACTAATTATTGCAATCAGTGCAATCTAAGTGCACTTGAGCTGTCTAAGCCACTGCCAAATCCTTTATTTTGTTTTGACACCAGGCGTGAATCTCTGCGTGTGTGTACCTCCTTGCCCCAGCAAGAGGCTGACAGCTCCACTAATGCTGTTAAGGGCTTTAATTTAATGCTAATACAGAACATGATTACCTATAATTTTCGCAAATCCTGCTTATTTTGGATATATCATGCAAGGGAAAATACACAATGAAATGAAATTAATATATAAAGAGTTGTTTCCCATCAAGAAAACATTCATTTTGTTTAGACTTGGAGCCCCTACTTCAAGATTTGAGCTAAAATGATCTTTTTTTAAAACTGAAGTTTGGTCAGAGTGTAAATCAAAATCCCCTTGATCAAAATCCCCTCCACTGAAAAATGACTGGGTGTTACAAAATCCCCTTCAAACATTTGCAGGGGGGGGGGGGGGGGGGGTATCATAATCCCCTCTGTGATTAACATTATAGATATATAGATATCAGTGCTATTATGTCTGCTAAAGGCATTGTATTTACGTCCTTTATGCAATAGACTTTTTAAAGTTGTATATAGTTGTATTTGAACTTGATGAAATAAGTAAAAATCACAGAGGGGATTATGATACCCCCTGCAAAAGTATGAAGGGGATTTTGTAACACCCTGTCATTTTTCAGTGAAGGGGATTTTGATCAAGGGGATTTTGATTGTCTCCCGTTTGGTCATATTATGAACATTTACAAAAGGAGTTTTTTTTCTGAACTACCTTAAAAATGCCAAATCAAGAAAAAACAAAACATGCCTGAGTAGGGAATTGAACCCAGACTGCCATGGCAATAAAAATTTACCTGCGTTGTTGTTGCCATATGATCTAAAGGTCAGTGCCTTTAACGTCTTGGGCAAAGGTTTATAAATGCTAGAAAGAAAAGCACAAAGTTGGAGTCCCTCATTAAAAAGCATAAAATGTACAATATAGATGTGTCTGACACTAAATATTTTCATTTGTTTAACACCATTTTTTCAACAGTATACACTTCAAGGCGATCAGTAAACATACATTGTATAACCATTGTTCTCTAAGAGTCTGTATTAGGCCTGATCTATTCTACGCAAATAACTGACAAAACTTTCTCACTTAAATTCCGATATGGAGACTGAATAACTAACAAGAGCTGTCGGAGGACAGCAACGCTCGACTATTCAACAGCCTTGTCAATTGAATGAATACAAAAGTTGAAAAAGGGGCATAATTTTGTAAAATGCAAAGTAGAGGTATTGAACCTCTGTACTGCATGTCATATCACGACAGTGAACAAGTGTGTGAAGTTTCAATCCTTTCCAATTTGTGGATACTGAGATACCAGCTTACATACAAAAACTTAACCAAAAACTGCTAAGTCAAAGGGGCATAGTTTTGTAAAAATGTCAAGTAGAGTTATGGGACCTTCACAGTGCATGTTAGATCATGACAGTGAACAAGTGTGTGAAGTTTCAATCCATTCCAATTAGTGGATACTGAGATATCAGATTACATACAAAAATTTAACCAAAACCTACTAAGTCGAAAAAGGGGCATAATTTTGAAAATTAGAGTTATGGGACTTGCTTAGTGCATGTCAGATCATGACAGTCAACAAGTGTGTGAAGTTTCAATCCATTTCCATTAGTAAGTACTGAGATACTAGCTTACATACAAAACCTTAACCAAAAATTTCTAAGTCGAAAAAAGGGCATAATTTTGTAAAAAAACAAAATAGAGTTATGGAACCTGTGCAATGTAGGTCAGTTCATCACAGTGAATAAGTGTGTGAAGTTTCAATCCATTCCCACAAGTGGTTACTGAGTTACCAGCTTACATACAAAACCTTAACCAAAAATTTCTAAGTCGAAAAAGGGGCATAATTTTGTAAAAAAGCAAAATAGAGTTATGGAACCTGTGCAATGTAAGTCAGTTTGTCACAGTGAATAAGTGTGTGAAGTTTCAATCCATTCCCACTAGTGGTTACTGAGATACCAGCTTACATACAAAACCTTAACCAAAATCGGGACGAGGACGCGGACGCGGACGCCGACGCATGGGCGAGTGCAATAGCTCTACTATTCTATGAATAGTCGAGCTAAAAACAGTCACGATGTCCCCCTTTCAAAGAGTCTCCGAGAACACAAAGCCCTTCAATAGAGTCAAACTTGTCACCTTTTGATTTGTAATCTTACAATTTACTGAGTAGACTTAAAAAGTCTGTTGAGATAAAGTTATCTGTAATAAAGTTCATTTCTTTCTTCATAATGACACTGATTTCTCAGAAAACCATTTTCTCTCTAGGCTCATCTAAGAAATGTTGTTTTTTTGGGGGTTTTTTTTTGCAGAAAGTGCTCTTTGAGAGGATTTAATGGAAGAGATTTTTATATTAAACAACTGATGCCAGTCATAAAATGTACAGCAAATAACTCTGTAAGGCTTATATAATGTGGGTCAATTCTTAGTTATTTCCCTTGTTCAACAAATTACTTCCCCATGCAGAGAGTAATGGTGGCCAGACTGTGTGGGTTTGTATGTGTAAAAGAAGTCACCCGTGTCATCAGATTTTTACTAATATTCTGTTAATATGAAATGCAAACCAATTTTGGAAATCAATATTTCATAAAAACAATAGGGACTTAAAATACAAACTGTTAAATGGCCTATTGTATTGCACTTTTCTGGCTAGACGGTGTGAAATGCAAAACCTGATAAAAATCTCTCTTGCATTGGCAAACCAACAACTTGCTCATTAATGCGAAGTATTTGTTTATTCATGTTGGTTAAAATTAATAAGACCATTGTTTAAAATTACCATATTAAAAAATTCAATGAGGAAATAAGAGGTTTGAACTTGGTAAGTTTTACACCTACACTAATCTCTACACAAGGGAATAACAACTCCACTACATGAAGCACAACCAATCATCATGAAAAATATTACCCTTTACCAACGCCTGTTGAGCAAGTATCAAGCAAATCAAGGCTTTCTCAGGGCTCGAAAATTTGCATTTTGTACTCTGCAATCAACACTTATCATTCTACAGCATCTATTTTAATGTCTTGTACAAATGAGCCACGCCATAAGAAAACCAACATAGTGGCTTTGCGACAAGCATGGATCCAGACCAGCCTGCGCATCCATGCTGGTCGCAAACGCACTATGCTTGTTTTCTCATGGCGCGGCCCAAATAGACTCTAATCTGGTCATGAACTACAGAGCATCTATCTAATGCAATCTATTATAGGAACATAACAGAATGGGACTTTAGATTTGAGAATGAATCAATTTCCGTGTTCAACTGTTGAGATGCTTTGGCTACTCTTTGGTTGTGTTTTGATTGAATTCATTATATTTTTTGGTTAAAATCACACTTGTCCTGCCAGAGGCCCAGTACTACAGGAAGTTCCATTCACCTGAAGTTGATCTGTTCTTGTATTTACAAATGGACATATCAATCGGTCGAGCCTTGTTGAATTTTCTAAGAAAACAGTGTACACTATGGTAAATTGGTAATACAAAATAATACTGGTATAAAGACAGAATTCTGAAATTTGCTTATGAGTTTCAAAAGGAATTGTATATTATACACTGAAACACTCAAGTGCTCGAGCACCGATACTTGAGAACCAGAGCTAACTCTGGCAATTTATACCGTCCCCAGTTGTTTTGCCTAAATTTTCTACATTTGGATCACTTGAACCCTGGAATGTCTCCAATATTTATGTCATCAAATTTTGAGCAATCTGACAGTATACTGTTGATAGATCAATACCAATTTTATCAATGGCACCCCTAAATTAGCATTAATGGGGCTTATAGTAAGTAAGCATAAAACAGTGATTATCATAAAACCATTGATAATTTAATGTGACCCAAAATAAGTACGAGGCCATAAATTAACATTAAAGCATAGGCTATCAATGTTGTCCTTATGTAGCATAAAACAATTTGACTATCATTAAAGCCCTAAACTAGCACTGACCTAAATTAGCATAAAACACTGATCTAAATAAGTATTAAACAGATTTTTTAATGTGACCCTATATAAACATAAAACATTTAACATGCTGGTAACATTGCCCCATCGGGCTTTGGACATAAAAACTAATATTTATTGAAAAATAATGAAGATATTTCTTTCAAACTTGGTCCATTTATTAAGCATAACATATGATGCATATTAAGATAAAAATAACTTTGTTGCCTTCAGTTTTGTTAGAATTACTTCCCTTTTTCAGATTTTTATGATGCATAATTTTTGAAGTCCAAAAAAATATGTTTTAATGCAATGTTTAAAACAGAAAACGGCTCAATGGCTTTCCACTGCTCCAAACTTTTGCGCCAATACCTATCTTCTATATATTTAGAGTGAATACTTTGTTTCTAGTGCAGATGTAGGAACATTTCTTTTACAACTTTCATTTCTCTATAATGTTGTAAGGAAGAGCACAGTAAAATGTATACATTTATGTATTAGCGCAAAAATTTAGACCATTAGAAAGCCATTGAACCCTTTTTTTGTTTTAAACTTAGCATTAGAACATTATTTTTTGGACTTCAAAAATTATGCGTCATAAAAATATGAAAAAGGGAAATAATTCTACCAAAACTTAAGGCAACCAAGTTATTTTTATTTTAGTTTGTATCATATGTTATGCTTTATAAATGGACCAAGTTTGAAGGAAACATCTTCATTATTTTTCAAGAAATATTAGTTTTTATGTCCAAAGCCTGATCGGGCAATGTTACCAGCCTGTTTAACTATCAATGTATTCAGGTCCTAAAATTGAGGTAAACATTCATCATCATCTATATGCAACAAGCCCCCACAAAAACTTGCATCAATGCGAGCCTTAAAGTAGCATAAAACTGGTCATTATCAATGCCTGCCCTATTTCGCATAAAACTGGTCATTATCAATGCCAGCAAACAAAAACGCATGCAGCCATTGTCCATGCCAAACCTAAATTAGCAAAAAAACTGCCATTATCAATGCCAAACCTAAATTAGCAAAAAACTGCCATTATCAATGCCAGACCTAAATTAGCATAAAAACATCCATTATCAATAGCAGCCATTTAATAGCAATGCGAGCCCTTAATTAGCTTTAATAAAAAGTTTTGATCATTTTTTGAGACTCTAAATTAGCTAAAAAATTGACTTGAAATACAGCTCTATATTAGCATAAAATACATACTTTAAAGATACAGACAGTGCTAATATGTGATGGCCATAAAAGGCCAGAAATGGCTTAGTAGCTTCTAGACCAGGCAGAACCAGACATTTCATTACCTAAACTAGATGTCTGTTTCAGACTTCACCAGATGAACTGCCAGAAAATGAAACAAAACAGACATTGACAAACAATTCCGACACATCTTTACTGCTATATCAAAAGGCAATAATGTGACCATAAACACAAAAGAGGGAAATCAACAAGAAATGCTGACAAAAGCTTACAGCATTAAGGGCCAAAAAGCACTTAAAGAACCCCCAAATTCACAAGACTTAGTACGAGGGGTGATCAGGAAGTTCGTAGACTGTTCGTGTATAGCCCTTATTATTTATCGCATTACTATGAAACTTAAAATAAACTTTGATTAACATTTTCTAATAATAGTGCAGTTGAAATAATAATGCATTTATATTATTCGCTGAATTATCAGTGTCCATAGCAATGTATACTGGCATACCCAGAGCACGTAAAAAATTATGCACTTCAAATTCAACATTTCTTAAATTGATTACTACCGCATGTGAATGTGTATTCTTTTGTGTACGACTCTGCGAGATCGTCTCCTGTCCAACGCCTTTACTGGAAATTTTGAGGTTTGTCTGTGTTTCTGGTTGAAAGATATAAACATTTTTAACGGCGTTGTCACTAACCAAAATATCAAAAGCATGACTACAACGGGCAACGTCGAGTTAAGGGCAGCTAATAAATTATGCATGAGATTAGACAAGACACCAAGTGTAAGGTTAAAGATGTTATGGTGATTCATGATCAGGATTGGGGGTTAGAATTTTGAATCTTACAATCAACACTGTCAAAAGAGATTTGACATCCGCAATTTCTGAGCAACACAATGGATACTGAACTAACTCTGGACAAAAAACTAACAATTGCAAAATCAAAGGCTGCATGATGATGATGCTCTCAACAACTTTTTAATCTATCCTGATGGAACTTTGATGAACTCTATGTGATTATAAGAGCATATATAATCAGAAAAAGTTTCATTAAGACTGAACTAAATCGGCAAACAGAAAAATCTTTGCAGAGTCTGAAAAATCATTTTTTAGCATCTAGTGTTGACTGGTATATGGCAACAGGTCTCCAGTTGGGTTAACCAGAGCCACATCAGGCTACATGGCTAGATTCCATCACTTTTTTATCAAATGAACCCTATCGGGCATTTGTAGATTATCAGAGAACTATTTGCCTGAACTTATCTCCCCCAACCATCAACGTGATAAGAATCCCATGTGCTCATGTTTTTCCTGTATTCAATCCTATATACAACTGATGCAAGCAAAATGTGCATATAAACAAACAGAACTGCAAAATAGATTGAGAGAATAGTTTAATTCTTTGGGGATGATTCTTGTACATCTTCTTGGCGTCTTACACCTACGTTGTTAGTAACACACAAGTCCTGGCTATATTCTCAATTTTCAAAGAAGTAAGGGAGATAAAATGTGTAATCTTTGATCAGATGTGCCCTGAAGAAAATCTTAAGGGGAATAAAATGTGTAATCTTTGATCTGATGTGCCCTGAAGAAAATCTTAAGTAAGGGAGATTAAAATGTGCAAACTTACTTAAAGAAATCTAATACAAGGGAGATAATTCAAGTGGTTAACTCGGGCAAGAATTGAACCCAGTAATACTCTGCTAGACATCTCCGAGGAGAAAAACCTCTAGAAAAACTGACTTCTCCATAACTACAAATTGTCTGTACAACAAACACAATAGGGCTTCCCAATAAAGAACATACAGGCAGCAGCCAGGTGGGCTTCCAAGTAAAATTCTCAAATATTTTGAAATTTGAATCATCTACATAATATGACTCAAAGCAAAATTTACTCAATTTTGTAAATCTGATAAATGTTATCTGTCCAATCATAGAACTGAAGAGAATATATGAATGCAACATGCTAGACAAGACAGAATAAAAAATCAAACTGCTCATAAACTTGATTGAAATCTTTCAATCATTCGGGTGCTGGAATATGTTCTCTATCATAAGTGAAGTATATGATACAGATTATGGTGCCGTAAAAACTAAGTTTCAACACTTAGCATGAAACACTGCTGCTTTGTTCTCTCTGAGGAATGCTGCAATAGTCTTTAGTGTATATTGGGCCACATCAATAGCCAAACATGACACCATAAGAATGTGTTTGGATATTTTATGAAGTCCATGCTTCTCCTGATATTTATCTGGGTTTTTTTTTTACTATTTAGATAGTTACATCAATGCCAACATATAGCCTAACATCTCTCAGAAGGTTCTGTGGCTATTAATATCTGCAGCCAAACAAATTGTAGCCTTCCAATTTTCTTTTGCTCAGCAAGACCATAATCATCTGCAGTAACAAATTTGAAAACCTAAGCATGAGGCTCAGAAAACATGTTTGGCAATGTAGGTCACCATAACTGACAGTAGATCTGGCCCCATGTTCACAAAACATTTTCAATCTCAACTGACTTTTGAGATTGAAATTTAATTGCATTTTTTACTAGAACTTCAAGATGAAATTCCAACTCAGACTGACAATCAGTTACTGATTAGTCAATTGAAATAGTTATAAACTTAACATTTAACTTTAAACATGCAATTTAGATGTAAATGACAAAATAAAGTTTGAATATCAAACTCAGCTGAGACTGAAATTATTTTGTGAACATGGGACCTGAACATCTAGATAGCATGTTTGGCAATGTAGGTCACTTTAATAGACAGCAGATCTGAACATCTAGATAGCATGTTTAACAATGTAGTCACTTTAATAGACAGCAGATCTGAACATCTAGGCAGCATGTTTGACAATGTAGTCACTTTAATAGACAGCAGATCTTGACAATGAAGGTCACTTTAATAGACAGCAGATCTGAACATCTAGGCAGCATGTTTGACAATGTAGTCACTTTAATAGACAGCAGATCTGAACATCTAGGCAGCATGTTTGACAACGAAGGTCACTTTAATAGACAGCAGATCTGAACATCTAGATAGCATGTTTGACAATGTAGTCACTTTAATAGACAGCAGATCTGAACATCTAGATAGCATGTTTGACAATGTAGGTCACTTTAATAGACAGCAGATCTGAACATCTAGATAGCATGTTTGGCAATGTAGTCACTTTAATAGACATCTAGATAGCATGTTTGACAATGTAAGTCAATTTAATAGACAGCAGATCTGAACATCTAGGCAGCATGTTTGACAATGTAGGTCACTTCAATAGACAGCAGATCTGAACATCTAGATAGCATGTTTGACAATGTAAGTCACTTTAATAGACAGCAGATCTGAACATCTAGATAGCATGTTTGACAATGTAGGTCACTTTAATAGACAGCAGATCTGAACATCTAGGCAGCATGTTTGACAATGTAGTCACTTTAATAGACATCTAGATAGCATGTTTGACAATGTAAGTCACTTTAATAGACAGCAGATCTGAACATCTAGGCAGCATGTTTGACAATGTAGGTCACTTCAATAGACAGCAGATCTGAACATCCAGATAGCACGTTTGGCAATGTAGGTCACTTTAACAGAAGCAGATTCGAACATCTTTGCAGAATGTTTGACAATATAAGTCACTTTAACTGACAACAGATCTGAACATCTAGACAGTATTGTTTGACAATGTAGGTCACTTTAATAGACAGCAGATCTGAACATCTAGACAGTATTGTTTAGCAATGTAGGTCACTTCAATAGACAGCAGATCTGAACATCTAGGCAGCATGTTTGACAATGTAAGTCACGGTAACAAGAAAAGACAGCAAGTATGAACATTAAACAGCATTTTTGACATTAAAGGACAGTGTAATTGATCTGAAAATCTAGACATGTCTGACAACGTAGGTCACTGTAACCAACAGCAGATCTGAACATTGAGATGTTAAGTTTGACAACATAGGTCACTGCAATTGACAGAAGATCTGAACATCTAGATAGCATGTTTTACAATGTAGGACATTTTAATTGACAATGATTTAAGCAGCTAGACAGCATGTTTGAAAGTCTAATTCAATGTAATAAACAGCTGATCTGGGCATACAGAAAGCATGCTTGGCAGCTTGACAATGTAGGGCACTTGTAACTAACAGCTGATCTGGGCATAATTATAGACAGCATGTTTGACTAGAACTGTCACAGGAGTGACTCATACCCCCACCATACGGTCTTGTCACAGAAGAATGGCAACCATAAGAAATCTTAAAAATACTTTGGAGTACTTCATCCTGGGCTTCCACATATAAGTAATACTAGTATAATACTAGTATAGTAATACTAGTAAATATATTAAATCTCTATTAGAGATACACTAAAAGTGAATACAAAAAAGTGTCTTACCGACCCATGTTACCACAGAAAAATGTATTTACTTTTTACATAGGACTTATAATAAAAAAGTTAGAAAAATACATAAAATATTGAAAATCTAAAAATAGGATTTCTAAAAATAGACTAATTCCTGGAATTTAAGGGGAAGAAACTCAGTACAAAAGTTAAAAAAAAAGGTTACTTCCCTTTGGCTCCAAGCCAATCAGAATGAGATATAGTGAAAATACATCAAAATTAACCTTAAATTCTAGGTAAAAGGGGACACAATTCAAGAAAAATTAGTGTCAGAGTTATGCACCTTGTGTCACATGATGTGGGTGATGAGGTGGAACATCTATTTTAAGTTTGAATCAAATCTATTCAGTACTAACTGAGATATAGTGAAAATACATCAAAATTAACCTTAAATTCTAAGTAAAAAGGGGCATAATTCATGAAAAATTGGTGTCAGAGTTATGCACCTTGTGTCACATGATGTGGGTGATGAGGTGGAACATCTATTTTAAGTTTGAATCAAATCCATTTTGTAATAATTGAGATATAGTGAAAATACAACAAAATTAACCTTAAATTCTAAGTAAAAGGGGACATAATTCATGAAAACTTGGTGTCAGAGTTATGCACCTTGTGTCACATGATGTGGGCACATGATGTGGGTAATGAGGTGGAACATCTATTTTAAGTTTGAATCAAATCCATTCAGTAGTAACTGAGATATAGTGAAAATACATCAAAATTAACCTTAAATTCTAAGTAAAAAGGGGCATAATTCATGAAAAATTGGTGTCAGAGTTATGCACCTTGTGTCACATGATGTGGGTGATGAGGTGGAACATTTATTTTAAGTTTGAATCAAATCCATTTAGTAATAACTGAGATTATAGTGAAAATACAACAAAATTAACCTTAAATTCTAAGTAAAAGGGGACATAATTCATGAAAACTTGGTGTCAAGAGTTATGCACCTTGTTTCACATGATGTGGGTGATAAGGTGGAACATGTATTTTAAGTTTGAATCAAATCCATTTGGTAATAACTAAGATAATAGATTCCGGGACGCGACGAGACGCGACAAAACTGACTCCTATATACCCCCCTCAAACATGTTTGGTGGGGGTATAAAAATGTAGGGCACTGTAATTAACAGCTAATCTGGGCATATAGAAAGCATGTTTGACAATTTAGGGCACTATAATTAACAGCTGATCTTGGCATATATATATACACAGCATGCTTGACAATGTAAGTCACCTTAATTAAAAACTGATCTGGTCACCTGGACAGCATGTTTGACAATACAGAACACTGTACCTGACAGGTCTGAGGTACAGTGGATTATTAACAGCTCTGCATCAGGGAGAGTATCACTGACAGCAATCTGGGACATCTAGGCAGCAATTTTGACAATATAGGTCACCTTCATCAAAAGCATAAAATTATGTCTTAGTGTCTTGGTTATTATAAATGACAGCTCTGCTCACTACAACTGAGTAATTTTTGTCAAAGCATTTCAGTTACCACTGTCTTCAGATAGTATGAATAACAGTACATCATTTAAAACACAAGAACTGTTTACATCATATACAGAAAACTAAATTCAAGGTTTCCATACTAAAAGTAAAACTATCACTTGCTTGTCAAACAGTATCAACCTTTACACTGTATTAGACCATGAATCTCCTCCCCTCTCTTTCCAGACCATCAAATATTGAAAATGGTTCTAAAACAAGCTAAAAAGTTCTACAGAATTGTAATTACAATATCCAAATATAAAGCCATACCTGAATATTTTATGGTAATAAGATTGTCTATGATATTCATATTTCACATATCATTACCTGTGGGTAAAAGCTCCTGGATTCCAAAAGAATAATGCCATCTTCTCCTATATTCTTGCACACATTTTCATATTTCTAATCCATTATACAGTACTCCCCAACATTACCAAAATCACTAGATTCCTTCATCAAAGTTACACACAACATATTTCTACCTATAAAGTTTGATGCTATCACAGTATGTAATGATAAACGTGAAGATCCGCAAAAATAATCCTTCATAAAAATCATTAAACAGTCTTCACACAAACGGAGTTTTGTCTAATAAATAATCCTATACATTTATCCATATATTACTTATCACTCAATCCCAAGAGAATTACCGAGATGATACTGTAATTTTCAGACATTACTACATCCATCCAACTTCTTATATTACTACTATTTCATCCATATTTTCTTTTCTTATCAATCATTGAGAAAATCTCATATTGGCAAAGACTCACTCCAACAATCCTTGTGGAGTTTCTGACCCTTTCAACAGAAATTAATAAAAGATAAAGTGATGATAAAATTTTGAGAACGAATTGGAACTAATGCCAAAACACCTATGATATTTACACATAATGTTTTGTTATTTCATTTAATGATCCTACTACAAGATGTACCTGTTGTATGAATACAAATTAAAGCAGTATGCCTCCCAAATGTCAAAGTACCAATTTTTTCCCCAAAAACATATGGCAATGTTTTAATATTAACTAAACTTAAGAAAATGTAAAGGAATATAATTATACTGTTTATGTAGGTATCTTCATGTGTAAGCTGTAACCTTTTATTTCACATAACATCATGACTGTAACTCCTATAACTTACATGATATATGATACAAACTTGTAAAAACATCTTTAAAGAGAAATTCAGATATTATTCCAAGAAACAGATCCATAGATAGTTTAAAATATTTTACTGTCAATAAAAGAAAATTGAAAAAGGCCAGGAAAAAGTAAATCAAATCTTGCAAAAATAATCACTGTATGACAGTACACTTAGTCGCGAAAACATGTGACAAATGCGGAAATCATGACAAATTGTCAAATCAAGATTCTGATTTGAATTATTGTACATTGTCTGAGGTAAAAATATGTACAAGGTTAAAAAATAAAAGTAGAACACAGTATTTTACCACGAATTTCAGGTGTTATCTGCACAGGGCCTAGTAAAAAGATCCTTTGGAAGCAAAGAATGCAACCAAGAAGAATAATAGCAGACTCTATTTGATTGAGTCTGTTCATGAAATTTTTGCATGCACACTGTCAAAGTTGGACATAATTTATCTTTTTATTAATAACTAGACTGTTGGAAAATATCTGAAAAAAAATCATCAGTATAGGAAAAAGAGTGACTTCTATTTTTTCTTCTACTATTTCACCAGTACATCCCTTTAAAGGTATCGCAGAAGTATTTCTTAAATCATGAAATAATCCCTTAAACTCAAAATCATATTCCTTTTTTCAATTTTTACTAAAAAACTACTTTATAATATAACACATAAAATCATTGTTTTTAATTTTCAAATCCAAAAAAAAAATAAAAAAATCTGGAGGCCAGCCTCTTTAAAGCATACAAAATACAGACTGAAATCAGAAACATAAATATGCCTTCAACATCTTAACAGGTAGCATAGCACATGTATACATACACTTTAGACATTTATCAATTTAACAGCTAATTTACCTTACCAAAAAATAAGGCACTCATCCAAATTTCTGACTATGAAGTTGGTAAAAATTAGGGGAAAAAAATGAAAGAAATTAAATAAACTTACTGGCCTGAGCATCTGCACATTACTGAAATCTGATGTTATTTTATTTCTTGTCCCTTTAATTATTTTCCTAATAAATAATAATTCTAGCGTTGCCTAGCATTTTTCGATTTTTCCACTTTAAAAATTTTCCTTATTAATAATAAAATTTCAAGGTTCAATAATAATACCCGATACTACCCAATAAACTGCTTTATACTGCCCCCTGATGTTACTATTAATACCATTTTTTCTTCCTTTTAATCTGTACAATTATATTATAACTTTTTCCCTCATAAAATCATTAATACTTGTTTTCAGAGGTCTCCTGCTTGCACTAATCCATGCAATTAAATCAAAATGAACAAATATAATTTCAAAATTTCATTTCCCCACAAAATCACCTTTTTTGGCCGAAACCCTGAAATTTCATTTTTTGCCCATGAAATCAAATGACTTTAACCCCTACCATGCTAAATTTTTATAATGAACTTGTCCATCTTTCAATTTGGACAGTACTATTAACTGTTAAAAGGTGTGCATACCAAAAAGATACTGACTAAATGGCGAACAGTGCAGGTCATGATCAGACTGCACAGATGTGCAGGCTGATCATGATCTGCACTGGTCACAAAGGCAGAATCAGTCGTGTTCAGCATGGTAAGGGTTTAAGTATTCCCCAATAATATTTACTTCCCTGCCAATTTTAAAGACTCAAAATTTCTTATAAATCCATTCATTTTTATACAGACTTTTATAAAATCCATTTTCAAAAGTATCGCACAAATCAAGAAAAAATACATCCACTAGAAAATGATTTCACACATTTTTTTCCGCACTGAAATATATTAACTTTTCAAGAAAACACTGTGATGGCTTATCAGCAAAAAAAGATAGGTACTTCATGAACAGGCCATAGATAGTGGCATAGAAGAAGGCTTAAAACTAACAAGCATGAATAACATGTATCTTAGTTTAGAACAGACATGCTATTGTAGATTGGGTAACATTTACATCACTTTTATTTCACATTTGATAATATGAGCCATGCCAACATAGTGGCTTTGCAACCAGCATGGATCCAGACCAGCCTGCGCATCCACGCAGTCTGGTCAGGATCCATGCTGTTCGCTAACAGTTTCTCTAATTGCAATAGGCGAAAGCAACCAGCATGGATGGGTCTGGATCCATGCTGGTCGCAAAGCCACTATGTTGGTTTTCCCATGGCGCGGCTCGTAATTATATTCTTTTGACAACAAAACTTTTTCAGTAGTTTCGGGAAGATATAAAGTATATCGACTCATACCTTTGGCTTTTTGTTTCAAAGTTGGGGAAAAATTAATAATCTATAACAACAGCATAAAACTACCTGACCTCTATGCAATACAAGAACTTTCATTTTTGATTATCTTAATTTCTGAAGGGAAAGAACTATTATTTACCAACTGAGGAATTATTTTCTCAAATGGGAAACAAGAGGGTCATTGACCCTAAACGGCTCACCTGTGTCTTCAAAGGAAAAATGATCACCCCCTCAGGCGGCCATGTTTTTTGGACAAATAAGAATGATTTGATTATTCTTAGTAAAAAGGTCACACAAGGACAATTTGTGTGAATTTATTATAAAATCGGGCCAGCAGTTAAGGAAATGTTATTTAAACATTTTTCTATTTTTAGCTCTGGAGGCCCCTATGTGCAACCAAGTAGAACCATTGGTATAATTATCTTTGGTAGAGGACGACCCAAGGAACATTCAGATGTTTCATCAAAATCCATTTAACGATTTTGGAGATGTCGTTTAAAGAATTTGTTGATGATGGACCGACACACGATGGATGCAGTGTAGACCAAGACAGACACAGTGTGATCACAAAAGCTCGCCAGAAGCACTTCATGCTCAGGTGAGCTAAAAAGTTGGGAATATGACGTGATAACAACTATAAAATCATCAGAAAAGAAGCCCTTGGACTGACAAAAAGATGCTTTAATACAAACAAGTGTTTCTTTATTTATGAACATTAGCAAAAATAAAGTAATCGTCCCTGTTACTTAATCTACAGTATCTAAATCCAGTTGTTTTTCTACAAGATAGACTTCAGTCTGGCAAAAGATCTTTCTGTATGTGTTAATCCCTGGAATCTGTAATAATGTTTATACAATAAGCAAATCAGCCTGCAACATTTCTTCTGCACAAATTAAATTGTGGATGTTCAATGCTGTAGACAACCACTCTGCAAAAAAAAGCTATCAAGTACATTGCAGTTCAACAAGGATAGAAAGCTAGAATGGGAACAATGGAAATTCATTAGAAGAGTACACCTTCATCCCTCTCCCATTCCAACCCCTAACTGTCCTGTGGGTACCCAAGTCTAAACTTGTACCTATCTGGGTGCTTAGAATGGTACTGGAAATATATCCAACGATTATCGAGGATACAAACTGTCATTTGATTGACAGGATAAAAACAGTTTGAAGCAACAGGTTTTTTTTAATCTGGTCCTAATAGAATGTCGTTTACTGTGTGTGGGAGGGTGGTCAATACGATAATGTATATGCATGCTGGTAGGGATAAGTCAAAATGTCACAGTATATCTACTCCTACTAACATTTTTATCCATAATAATGCCTTAAAAATATGATAGAATAGAACCTTTCCTGTCTCCAGAGGTTTTCCTTATATCATCCCACAGAGAATGCCCACCTGGGATTCTGTATAAAGTTACAAGCCTCAAATTATACTTTCTACAGTCTTAAATACCCTTTTTTAATAAAATCATATTGAAAAAATATTATCAGTGAAAAGTCTTAAATGCCTGACAGACAACGACGACAACAACAACAACAACAAACTGTCTAAATTCATCAACACACAGCAGAAAATCTTAGAAAGAATAATTTAACTTTGCAAATTACTAGATGTGGTCATTTTACATAATTATTATCATTAATGATTCAGACATATTGGAAGAGCTGGAAGACAGAATATTGTTTTCTTTTTCCTTGTATCAAATATTTTACTGGAAACCAGTGAGTCAGGCTCCGTTATGAAATAAGATCACTTTTCCTGAAGTAAGTATAAGTGTTGTTACAAAGAAACCATTATCATTAAAGAACAAACCAGACAATATAGGTATGGCTGCATAACATTTATCTTACAGTTAGGTTAAATTGACTTCATTTTCCAATCAGGACTATCAATACAAACAGCTGCTTATCACCCACAGCCTGTCAACATAAAACAACATTCTGACCTAGTAGCATCAAATTTCTTTCAAAACAACAAAGCAACAAGTGTTTTATTAATTTGTTCTTTTTTCTTCAGTTCTAGACCAACATCGATGGTCAAGGTAAACTATTACATATTTTTGCAGACATCCACCAGATAAGTTTTGGAGGTACTGTATATCTACTGGTCAATGTAGAATTTGAAATACCAGATTTTCAAAGTTTAGAAATTTTCAAACAGTTCTGAAGGCTCTATCTAACTTGACAAGGGCACACACTTAATACTAATACTACCCAAAAGAGAGATTCCAGGGTACTAACAAACTACCAAATAAAATGTCTGACAACCTGAGGGCTATGAGGGCTCGAGGTCGCTCACCCGACACTGATCTTTTGACATTGCTTTTGTCTAAGTGTAATGAACATCAATCAAGCTTTTCGTGAGAAGGTGTTTAAAAGTTAGTTTGTGTTTTTGCCATGGCAGTCCTTAGATACAGTCAAGAGGATCCATCTCCTCTAAGGATGCTAAGAACCAAGTCTGGTGAACATCCATGCGTGGTTTATGACAAGAAGCCATTCAAAGGTTTTTTTCCCCATTTTTAGCTCAGGCAACTTTTTGGTGTCACAAAGCAGAACCATTGATACAAACTAAATAAAATCAACCTGAACCATTGGGGAAAACAATGATACTATAGACCAAGTTTTGTGAAGAACCATCAAGCAGTTCAAGAGAATGTCATTTAAAAGTTTTACTATTTTTAGCTTTGACGTACATACAGCCCCTAAAAGCAGTCCAGAAGAATCATTTTGTCTTGAGAGAAGTCCTTTCCAGGACAAAACCTGCCAACTTTTTTAAATTTTGACCAGTAATTTCCAAGGAAAAGATAATCAAACATACATACAATTATACTAACAGATCATCCTGAACATTTGGTTCAGGTATGCTACAGTTATATAACAGACTCTTGCTCAGTTGTTACTGGTGATATATGGCTACTTTATGATGACGCCTGTGCTACTGATGATCATGATACTGATGATGATGATGATGATGATGATGACAATGTCTCTGCTGATGAAGATGGTGACAATGACAGTGTTGATGATGATGATGATGATGAATATGATGACACTAATGATGTTTCTATTTACAAAACACTTGCTGACAGTGATGAATTTATCTCACTAAGTCTTGCTGTCTTGTTATTGTACCAGTCATACTGCACAGAAGAAATCAAAATCTGGCTTGGAACTTACCTGAAAATAGAAATAAAGCATTTTATAACATCAACGAAATAATTCAAAAGTTATGAAAAAGAAAACACTGAGAAGCTCACTTAAAAATATTTCACAGGGTGCCATGGTTTGACAAGGGGGAACTTATACCAGCGTCAGTTTGGAAAATAGGCACTTATACAATAACATGGTTTAGCAAACTGGGATTTTGCTAGTGTCATGCTTTAGCAAGTTGGGGTTACATTAATAGTGTCATAGTTGGGCAAGGAGGGGCTTATACACTGACATGGTTTGGCAAGGAGGGGCTTATACACTGACATGGTTTGGCAAGTGGACTTTTACATGCATTGCCATGGTTTAGCAAGGAGGGAAATTATACATTGACATGGTTTTGAAAAAGTGGGATTTTACCAGTGCCATGGTTTGGCAAGGAAAGGCTTATACATTGACAAGTGGACTTTTACCATTGCTATGGTTTAGCATAGAGGGGATTTTACCAGTGCCATGGTTTGGCAAGGAGAGGCTTATACACTGACATGGTTTGCTACGTGGACTTTTACCATTGCCATGGTTTAGCATGGAGGGGATTTTTCCAGTGCCATGGTTTGGCAAGGAGAGGCTAATACAGGTGCAGGTTATAATACAAATATTGGCTGCGGCAGCCAGGTCAGGTAGAAAGCAAAAATTTAGTCCATAATCCTAGACTAATTGCTATATAATTCTTATGCCATGTAAGCTATATTTTATGCTGAGGATTATATGATTTGCAAGGCGACACATTGCTGTAAATGGTAGCATTGACAATAGGCTTACTTAGATGTATATATCCTAACAATGAACAACTGAAGGTGCTGAGCAAGAAGATTTATGCTGGAAGCATTTTCTAGGACAAACTGCTGCCTATTTATTCTAACGAACATCTGCAGCAAAATTTAGTCCATAATCCTAGACTAACTGATATATAATTCTTATGCCATATAAGCTATATTTCATGCTGGGGATTATATGATTTGCCTATTTATCCTAAGGAACATCTGCAGACCTGCTGTAACAATACAATCCCTGCTTGGGAGACTCAAGTCGATTTACTGCAGAGAAACATTGTTCTCTAATAATTTTGGAAAAAAAATTCCAGATATCTCTCATGGGCATCCAAAGACCATGACTGATCCATTCTGTTACTATTGCATCCATTCATTAACAGATGTAGAGAAATGTACCTAAGTAGCATGTTGACAGGAAGGCCATTGCTTGCTGGAGATAAAATTACACACTTTTCAAAACATTTTGCAAAAACATCTATCACAGTATTATAGCATATTGCATATGTCAAACAAAAATTATCATTTGTCATAAATTCTATTATAATTATTGTAATAGAATAGCTTCAGATGACTTAAAAGGACCAATCAGAATTGAGTAATTATACCAGCTGCCGAACGGAACAAAAGAGAAAAACCAGCCAGGTAAGCAAACCATGAAAAGGCACGCGCCCCTAACGGGGTTATAATAATTTCATTATACTGATAACATTCATATGCTAAGATTAAATGAAATATGGCCGATAAAGGTAAACATCGACAGCTGTACTCCATATTTAGCACACGCCATATTTGCTTTCTATTTAATAACTTTATCAGATTCAAAAGAATCAATAAAACATCTCAATTTACCTCACTTTTATCAAAATTGTCTCTAAAAACTGTGTCATTCCGTTATATGATAGCAATAACGTAGATAAAACATATCAAAATATGTAAATGAAATAATAAATTAGGTAAACAGCACATACTGTTTCATAAAAAAGAAAAGGAAAATTGGCATGATAAAGGCTTTGGCATATCCTATGAGCCATCGTTGCATAATAAAGATTTTTTTAAGATCATAAGAGAGTATCAATTACAGAAAAACATAGCATCCTATGGTAATATAAGACGGAAATACAGAATATAATAAAGATAATTAAACTGATAATAATATCTCTGTAATGTTTGAAGTCTGTTACTTCCAGAGAACATTAAAAAAGCTGTCACTTATAACACAGTGCCCACTGTAGACAGTTTGACAAGTCTGTTCATGAGAGCTCTAGGTAATGAAATGTGCAACACCCTCACACTCACCCTCCCCCACCCCCAACCCCAAGCTTTGGTTTTATTCAAATACACTGAGTGGAGAGTATGATCCTAAAGCATCAGAAGATATTACAACATCAAGTCAAAGCACATGGAGACATTTATGTGGCAGCCATGCGGCACTTCTGTTGTGGTAAGTACCGTATATGTTCTTTTGGAAGCCAAAAAAACTTAAAGCACAACAACAGCAGAAAGTTATAAAGCTGCAAACAGACGTATTCATTCAACTGAACCTTAAACCGCACTTCATGACATATTCACAAAACAGACTGCTTCAATTCATATTATTCTTCCTTTAATTCGAACATGATCAAAATTTGTCATTTTGCACCGCAATAACATGTAGCGGAAATGAGAATATTAAGATGTAGTAGCTTCCGATACAATCAATACATTTTATCTGTAATAATCCCTGTCCTGAATAACATGAAATTTATTTTTCGCATCATTAAACTGTCAAAATTACTTGATGGCATTTTAGGTCACAAAGAAAAGGTTTCTTTTTCACATAAAATTACAAAATAACTCTGAAAGGTGTTATAATGACAGTTTTACGAGTTTAAAAATTCAACCGATTCTGCCCGATAGTATCAAATTTTATTTTGAAAGTCCAAAAAGTTGCTGGCTAAGATGTATTTTAACCTTTACCCTGTTAAATTCTGAAATGGACTGGTCTATCCTTCAATCTGGGCAGTACCATTTATTAATCGAAGGGGTGTTCACTGAAAATTTACAGACTGAATTGCGAACAGAAGAGCGTACAGTGCAAAGATCCTGGTTGCGCTTGGTTGTAACTGGTATGATATAAAGAAGGAGTTACAACCGTTTTGCGCTAAGCCCGCGAGTCTTGTCGCCAGAAGGCTAAAGGTTAACTTTTTGCAGAAGAAATTTTCCATGTTTGCTGAAAATTAACATGCTTAATAATATGTATCAAACACAAAAATCAGTGAGTATTTCAAGTTCTGTAACTCTGCAGCATTTCAGCAAGTCAGTAATCTGACCCTATTTTAGTAGATGGCAGATAACTCTGAAGTTGTTCAAATTTAGTAAAAGTAATGCATGCCCCCTTCTCATACTTCTCATAATACATCAAACTACCAGACTACCAGTCAGCTATACCCCAAAACAAACTGATCTGACCAAGTTTGATTAAAATCAAGTGAAAATTGTGCAAATGAAAATGAGTCAGTCTGGCAAGTCAAAATAATTCAATGATCAGATTGTTTTATATCTTTGATGGGCCATGTTTTGTTAAATGGCACCACAGTTTTTTATAGTCAATAATCACCATGTTCGACCATGGTCGTGGATCATCCCCCTTTTGAAACATGTAAGTTCTATTTGAATTTATATTAAAATCACAACAAAATTACGGTAGCATCTAAACCCAAATCGGCAGGGACCCAAATCGGCAGGGATGACAATTTCATCGGAAATTTCCGCCATTATTTTGGTTTTTCGAGTGTCTGACGTAAGAGGAGGTAATTTTCCCCGTAAGAAAAAATAACTCAATTATTCCTAGGATAGCGTCAAATTAGTTGGACTAAGTCAGACTGCAGCAGAAGATGTTTTCATTTATAATGGCCATCAAGGCAGCATCTACAAAACAAACCAACTTAACTGGATAATTTTGGAAATTTAATCTTCAAATAAAATGCTCATCTGAAGGAGGAATTATAGCACAGAAGGTTATAATGAATATCGTCTTTACATGATAATTGATTCATTATGGTGGAGCTTACAAAATGCAAAAATAATTTGGTGTTGATCATTTTGGATGGTCACATTTGTTTGATAAGGACACAATGTCTCCCTGACCCCCTTAAAAAATCAATTGAGCAGAAGATAACACAAAAACGGCTGACGCCAGTCAATTCTTTTCATGTTTTCATTAAATATATCTATTTCAATTATAAACGATCATATTTCAATGATGTTAAATTGTTAACAGGCTTCAATGGCTGATAGTTATGCCAATTTTAACATCAGAGACTGCATAAACTTGTAACACATTGATGGTCAAAATTTTTAATTTGAAATTTTCAAATGGCAAAATTTTGAATGACAACATAAAAATTTATCAAATCAATAACCAAATTATTAAACATTGGTAAATGAATTCGCTAAGTCACTTTCCTTTCAATTGAGGGCAAATTTATGTAATATGTTACCCTTTCATGAAAAGTTTCTACATTTAGAAGTGCAGTGATTTGACAAATACTTCAGAAAGAAAATATTGTAGTAAAGGCACGAATATTGCATTCCAGTACTGTGTTAATGTGTGTTCAGGTTAAACGTCTTTTTCAACAATTTTTCAGTTATATAAACAATGGTGTCTACTTGTAGCAGTGAGCACAATGCCCAACTTTATAGTGCTGCCTCTCTGGAATATCAGGCCATAGACATGTGACATGATACCCCACCCAGTCACATTATACTGACACTGGGCTGACCTGAGTCCTAGCACTACCCTCTTAATGCTGAGCGCCAAGGGAGCAAGCTACTAGTACCATTTTTTACGTCTTTGGTATGACGCATCCGGGGCTCGAACCCACGACCTCCCGCACTCGGAGCGGGCATTCCAGTACTGTACCGTAACATATTTATAAAATAGTCAAGTAGCACACCAAAATTTGTTAAGATGTAGCCATTTTATTACATTTTTGTTTTCTTTTGGTTGGGTTTAACACCATACAACATGACCAACACAATTATATGTTGTATACTTTAGATGGTCGAGGAAGACCCTAGGTGACCCTCTGTGCATTATTTCAGGACTCCAGGCACAGCACAAGGAAATAACAATACTGTTGAAGGTGACAGTTATCTTCTAACAATTATTATATCAGTTATTGACGTAGTTTTCCCCGATAATGTCATAAATCTAAATATGGTGATACTACTGTAAACAGAAGAACTATTAAAAATTAAATGTTCCATAATGATTTCATTTTTACACCAAAAATACAAAGAACAGCCATAACAATATTCTGCATAACTAGATCTACATGGTTAGAAATACTACTTTCAATATGGCCACTGAATTAACGCACAGTTAGTGTCATAAAGGGAGGTAATCAAAAACAATGAGTTCAGAAATATTTCCTATTATGTTAAACAATAAACAAACCTTTGACAATCGTTTTAGAAAACATTGAGTATCGCTTAAAGGATTTAAAAACAAACTATAAGTATATTCTATGTTCATAACATTTAAAACTGTGACCACCATGATTATAAACAAGGCATTATGACCATATTCATGGTTTTGAAAAAAAAAACGTAACTAGTGACTGTTATAATGAGTGGCCAAAATAAACGTTTCTTTCAAGTGGTTCAATTTATTGGGGTGACAGTACTCTTTGTTTACGACGCCTCATGTATGATAAACAACAAAGTGACAGTTTGTCCACAACAAAAACACAAATGTTATACTAAGGGATATCAAATGTCAAAGAAGAGACTGCCAGAGATGACACTGCAAGATTTACAAAGTATATACAAAGAATATTGTAATTTTTATTATCTATGGGGGTTATCCAGGTTTATTCAAACTTAAGACACTAAATAGCCAAAATTCTATTTACAAGTGATTCAGATTTCGTCAAGATACTTTCTTAACAATAGACACTAAACCAGCAAATGCCTCATTTACTACTGTATTTAATGGGATAAACAGATTGTCACCGTAAGCTACAGCTACATATCTTACTTTGTCATCTTTGCTTACGATTGTTACAATATTTTTCTTTCTATGATGTCACATGACGAGACAAGTAAAATACATTATCACAGTGTTTTGTAATACATAATTTCTTAATTTTCTCTTAAAACATCGCTATAAGGTCTAAAATCACAGTCTGAAATCTTCGTCTGCATATATCAACTTAATACTGAGTGACTTTTCAGCTTCTCTGTATGTGCATGATGAAATAACTGAACCCTGTATCAATAAATTTTCTTAATTTGAATTTTTCATCCTAATTTGAAATCCTTTTTGCAAGAAAAGAAACCTCACCATATTAATGAAATCATGTGGATATGTAATAGTTATAGTATGTGTGAGAGTGTGTTACCAGGATATATCAGAGCTAGGGGTACATCGAGGGTATTTTTCTCTGCACATATCGTCGAGGCCGGTAGGCCGAGACAGATATGTGAAGAGAAAAATAACGAGATGTACCCCTAGCTCTGATATATCCTGGTAACACACGAGCATTACATATTATAACTGTTTTATCGCATAGTTTATCATTAAAATTTATATATTATTTTCATTTAAATTTGTTTATTATTATTTTTCCTATTTTGATTCCCTTTCTGCGCCTTGCTGACTGAAACACTAAAACTTCTGTTTTAGAAAATGTGTTCCCCAGATAAAAGTACCCAACAAATTTCTGCATTGGTTTTAAATCTTTGCATTTCATTGGCCAGACATATTGTAAAACTTGTTGTTTTGTTTGTATAAAAAATCAAAGAAAAAGAAACATTGGATAAATCTCAGAATTTCATATATTTCATGTATTTCTGAATTTGGCAATAACTATCTAGTTTTTGAAATATTCCAGTTTATTTATTCTTTTACTTTATAAATGTAGGTGTTTGTGACAATTCTTTCTCTGTGAACTGTAAATTGGAGCTAAAATCATCTTTTCTTTGAAAGGAAAAATTATACTCCCTTGATAGGACCTCAGTAGAGAAAAAGTGTTCCGATATATATCGGAACAGTTTTACTGTGCTGATATATATCGGAACACTTTTTTTCTTATGAAACTCCATAGAGATTTCCGTGTTGATATATATCGCAACAGTTTTGTAAGATATCAGCACAGTTTTGTAGTAATAATGTGTGTTACTATGTATAACATGCTGCAAAGATCAAAGGAAAATTGCCGCACTATGCGATAATAACATGTTATGCGGGTATTTCCTACAATATTTTTAGAACTTGCCTCCAAACTCAAAATTTTAATGGACGGGTAGTTTGTTTGATTTGCCCCTATCACTATATAAGTTAGGTAACAGTGCTTATTTCATGTAAACAGTGATCTGCATTCTGTATACCAGTACCATTTTAATCTCCATGGACAAAACTGAGACGGAGGACAAAATAACTTAAATATCCTCTATTTCAATTGCCTAGGAAAATATTCTTTGCCAGGGGATCAAACACGCCATCCCTTCTTGAGTATTCTCTTCTGCTCTTTCTACTGAGCTTACGCAACCAGTGAGTTACCTCAGAAACTTTCTTGACTGACGACCTACCAACATGTGAGCAACAGACATATATATCACTCACATACTCTTATAAATGTCATAACCTCAATAATTAAATGTCACCAGTGTATGGATCAGCATTATTATCAATTAGTAACATGCCACAGAAAAACAATCAAAACATCAGCATCATGTAAATAAAACTTAAAAACAGTGTTGGGGGTGGTTACAGCTTGTCAAGCTTCTAAAAGATCAAGACATAAAAATAACCACATCATGTATTTTCATCAGTGTTTACGAACCTGTACTTAGCTTATATGACAAGGTAATGTACTTGGATGTATGTATGACCAGTCTGATTACATGACAAAAACATCTACCATCAATGTATACCACAAGCTGAAAACATTTTTGTCAACTAGCCAACGTGTTACTCATGAAAGTTTACCTAGATGTCACTGACCAAATACTAGCCTCCTTGCAAGTAAGTTTTTTCTCAAAACATTTATGCCTTTTAAACCAACAGAAGATGCTTGACTAAACAAAAGGCTATTCAAAAGTTTTTTTTTATTTGAAACTTAATTATCAAAGGCATTAGAAGAATTTTTGACTCATGTTTGCACCCAATGAAAAGGGAACCATGTTTTCCACGGTGAACTAACTTCAAACTGTCACTGTATCAAGTCTAACCACTGCCAACCATTGTCAAACCATGGTGTGACCATTTTAAACCAGTGGCAGTACTTTACCACCTTCAGAACCCCTACATTTTATTCCTAGAGTAACTCTTGAGGCTATTCAAACTTTGTATAATTATATCCCTTCTCTTCTCTAAATATAGATAACCAGAGCCAAGAAAGACAGGTCAGAATAGCTGAGAAAAATGATTAAACAAAAAAATTAAACATTATCTAGCCGGTTACCGGAACTACACCCTGAACTTCCATTGCAGCCTGTTCAACACTGGGACTGAACCTTTGGAAATCTGATTGGAAATCAAATTAGTCTCACTCTCCAAGACAATAAATAATAATACGACAGGTCTAACTGAAAACAATAGGATAATTACTAACCATACAGCAGTAACAGAGAACACAGCAAATGAACTGTGCCATAAGAAAACCAGCATAGTGCATTTGCGACCCCCATGGATCCAGACCAGCCTGCGCATCCATGCAGTCTAGTCAGGATCCATGCTGTTCGCTTTCAAAGCCTATTGCAATTAAGAGAAACCGTTAGTGGAAAGTATGGATCCTGACCAGTCTGTGCGGATGTGCAGGCTGGTCTGGATCCATGCTGGCCGCAAATGCACTATGCTGGTTTTCTCATGGTGTGGCTCAAATCATTCAGAAAGTGACAAGACATTCAATAGAAGCTGCTGATAAGATATTAAACACACATAAACTTGCCACAGAACTATTAGGAAAGTACTTGGCACTAATTACACATCAGTCCCACAATATCATAGAATAAACAGTAGGTCACAAAAGAGGTATCTGCTCTGGTAATTAATTAGCACCATATATTAGTTCATGTTACACTTTTCCATTTGTTTATACAAGTCCCTAAAGACAAATAAACTGTGGGGGAGTCTTTGTAAGTGGATGAATAGATGAGATGGAAATAGCAAGACTGGACTCGACTAAAGTAGAAATAACAGATGGTGGTATTGTGCAGTGATTGTACCAGCACTTGTTTAGATGCCTAATATGAAAAGGACAACTGAAAAATCCTGTAAAATATTGCTGTGTTGTAATATTTGGCGATGGTGCAACAGAGATATGTATACATAATGAAGTTGAAAGTGGTACTTCTAGCTGCTATTTGGGCTTGTTTCTGCCATGTCAGGCTGCCATGCTGACACCTCTGCCAGACAGACAACACCAGGATGACAGAATGAGAACATTACAGTATGAGAATGTAACAACACAACAATTTTTCCCTTATAAATTTATCATGTCCTTGTGCTGGCGTAGGTGCCACATGGCACGACATGGCAAAAGCAAGTCACCATAAATTGTCCTTGTGTCAGAGTGGCATGCATCAACAAACTTACAGTTTCACATCAAGATCTGATTTTGTTGGATCTTTCCTGAGCAAACTTTCGCTATTTACTTAAAAATGGACTTAGTAATGCAAATTAGGTGATCAAAAGAATTAGTAAGAAGTAAGTAAAATTAACATACAATATACAAGGTCTGTTAAATATCATCATCAATATCTAGCACTGGGTACATTTAATGCCATTTTTTTTTTTTGGAAGTCGGGGGGGACCGAGTGAGAAAGAGATTTTCTGGTTTTGGCCATAACAGCTAATTCTTGGGATATGCATGATTTGTTGATGTCAACTTTCAGAACATAAAACTATGAGGTGAATTCTTTGCAAATGCATTAATTGTTTAAACAAGAGCTGTCTCCATAGGATGACACATGCCCCCGATGGCACTTTGAATGAATAGTTATGGCCGATGTTAGAGTTTAGGACCTTTGACCTACGGACCTGGGTCTTGCCCGCGACACATCGTCTTACTGTGCCACACATTTACGCGTAGTTATTTTAAAATCCATGCATGAATGACAAAGATATGGACCGGACATGCCCATCATTGCACTATCATGAAATATGACCTTTAACGTCTATTAGTGTGACCTTGACTTTTGAACTACGGACCTGGGTCTTGCGCGCAACATGTCGTCTTACTGTGGTACACATTCATGCCCAATAATATTTAAATCCATGCATGAATGACAAAGATATGGACCGGACACGCCCATCAATGCACTATCATGAAATATGACCTTTAACTTCTAAGTGTGACCTTGACCTTTGAGCTACAGACCTGGGTCTTGCGCGCAACACATCGTCTTACTGTGCCACACATTTATGCGTAGTTACTTGAAAATCCATCAATGGATGACAAAGATATGGACCGGACACGCCCATCAATGCACTATCATGAAAAATGACCTTTAACGTCTAAGTGTGACCTTGACCTTTGAGCTACGGACCTGGGTCTTGCGCACGACACGGCTTACTGTGGTACACATTCATGCCAAGTTATTTCAAAATCCATCCATGGATGACAAAGATATGGACCGGACACGAAAATTGCGGACAGACCGACAGACGGACAGACGGTTCAAAAACTATATGCCTCCCTTCGGGGGCATAAAAATGACAAATCTTTTGTTGGTGTAATCATCAGACTCTGTCTCCATGAAACAGTAACAATTTCATTTTGAAACAAACACTTTGTAATTTCCGATAGCCTTTTATTGCAATATGAAAGCATAAAATTCACACAGCCAAAGAAAGTGTTTAATGTGCAGTAAAATACACCCATCATCTAACAACAAAATGCACTTAAAGCAAAATTCAACCACTGGAAAACAACATGCAGACCTTTTGAAGGTAATAAATGAACTATGAGTCAAATAGTTTTAGTTGATATAAAAAAAATATTTTCTTTTTACAGTCTGTTCATGCAAAATATTTCAAAATACCAAACAGCAGTGTTGCCAACCCAGCTCACTAATGGCACAAAATATATATGTCCTTAAATATGCAACATAGATTTAAGATCTGCAAAAGTATAAGATACAGTCATAAATATGTCATTTTTTTATATGAGTTAAGATAATAATTATACCATTCAATGCATAACATTTCTATTCATTACAGGTCATGTCTTGTAGCCTCAATCAAACAGATTGCTTTTATTTTGCCAGGTTCCATACTTCCAAATGATTATTAGCAAACTTTTAATATTAAGGGCTACGAGGCTAAAAGCTCTGCATTTCACATTATGCATATCACAGCTGGCACTGTACTGAAGTCAGAATTTCTATATTATTATATTAGTGTACAAACTCAGATGATATGACATTTTTGTCCGCAATCATAAAATACTGAAACTAAATAGCCTTCATGCTTACCCTGTTATACAGATGTACATTTTAATCCACTTCTAGTCTGCAGTTCCTAGTTAATCCTTTATTAATCCCTTTGCATAATCCTTGAAACCACGAGACCAAAGTCTTATTTTTTTTAATCACGCATTATCCACATTGACAAATACTATGTAAATATTAAGTAATTATTCAAACACATCTTTTCTTTATTAGCTCACATTCGCTTTGCTTATTATTTCTATGCCTATAATATTTTCACAGTACCTTTCATTATCTAGATCCGTATTGATTTATCTATCCAAAGTCTCTTTGTCACCATCTGGGATGATTAGGTATCCTATCCTATCAGTACTGTTACAGAATGAACAAATGAATTACACAGATCTTATTTCCATAATCAGCATTTATTCAAATCCGCAATATAACTTTCTTATATATTCACATAATATTCAATTAATGCAACAATTGTAAGAAAAATCTGAGTAATGATAGAAAATTGAGCTGGTGGTCCTATATCAATTCCTTTTCACACCGTTCACAGAAATTTGAATCCCTGAACTGATACACATTGTACCACTGATCCATTTACGACACAGAGGTAAGGCTCCGATTATAAAATGCTACCACCACTACTGAAATGTCAAACCTACTTTCACTTTAATAATTGTATAGTGGAAAGGTAGGACATTAGTACACCTGTCTTCTTTCCACATCACCAATCACAATGTAAAATAATCCACTTTTTCTCCCAAACTAATATTTGAGTCCAGGTTTAACACCCCTCTAACACAAATGAATTAATCTGAAATGTGCACCATGTGTGCGAGATAGGAACCATCTGTCCACTAAAGGGGCAAGATTTCCCACCTATTGGCCATACAAATCATCTGGTAAACATATCATAAAGTCACAAGGAAAACCAATAAAATGCAGGAGTAATTTTTACCAATTAAAATCCAATTAACAACAAGAAATGTGCACTAATCTTTAACTGAAATAGCAAGTTTCGAGAAGGAAAGTTATTTTTGAATCTTTGATAATAATTTAGAACTTTTGCAAAACCTAGAATTAGAAAAATTGAAAACTATCCAAAATAGATTAGGAATTTCAAGATAAATTCAAGGGAGAAATTATATCAATTACACTTTTGTTTAAATAATCAACAATTTTCTAAGTTTTTTTCCTAGTCTTTAAAAAAGTTTAACACAACATGTTGTCCATATATGAATTAAAACAACACTATTTTACATGACTAAACACAACTAAAAACTGTTAAAAACCATTTACAGGACAATGTTAACATTGCTTTCTGCAATCATTTACAGGACAACATTAACATTGCTTTCCGAAACATTTAAAGGACAACGTTAACATTGCTTTCCGCAATCATTTACAGGACAACGTTAACATGGCTTTCCTAAACATTTACAGGACAACATTAACATGGCTTTCCGGAACATTTACAGGACAACATTAACATTGCTTTCCGAAACATTTACAGGACAACGTTAACATTGCTTTCCGCAATCATTTACAGGACAACATTAACATGGCTTTCTAAAACATTTACAGGACAATGTTAACATTGCTTTCCGCAATCATTTACAGGACAACATTAACATGGCTTTCCGAAACATTTACAGGACGTTAGAATGGCATTCCGCAACCATTTACAGGACAACGTTGACATGGCATTCCGCAACCATTAACGGGACAACGTTGACATGGCGTTCCGCAACCATTTATAGGACAATGTTAACATTGCTTTCCGCAACCATTTACAGGACAATGTTAACATGGCTTTCCGCAATCATTTACAGGCCAACGTTAACATGGCGTTCTGCAACCATTTACAGGACAATGTTAACATGGCGTTCTGCAACCATTTACAGGACAATGTTAACATGGCTTTCCGCAACCATTTACAGGACAGCGTTAACACGGCTTTCTGCAACCATTTACAGGACAACGTTCCCGCAACCATTTACAGGACAACTTTAGCATGGCGTTCCGCAACCATTTACAGGACAACATTAAAATGACATTCTGCAACCATTTACGGGACAATTGTAACACAGACTCCGCAACCATTTACAGGACAGCGTTAATATGGCTTTCCGCAATCATTAATAGGACAACGTTAACACCACTTTCCATAACTATTTACAGGACAACGTTAACATGGCTTACCGCAACCATTTACAGGACAGCATTAACATGGCCTTCCGCAATCATTTACAGGACAGCATTTACATGGCCTTCCGCAATCATTTACAGGACAGCATTAACATGGCTTACCGCAATCATTTACAGGACAGCGTTAACATGGCTTACCGCAATCATTTACAGGACAGCATTAACATGGCTTTCTGCAACCATTTACAGGACAACGTTCCCGCAACCATTTACAGGACAACTTTAGCATGGCGTTCCGCAACCATTTACAGGACAACGTTAACATGACATTCTGCAACCATTTACGGGACAATTGTAACACAGACTCCGCAACCATTTACAGGACAGCGTTAATATGGCTTTCCACAATCATAAATAGGACAACGTTAACACCACTTTCCATAACTATTTACAGGACAACGTTAACATGGCTTACCGCAACCATTTACAGGACAGCATAAACATGGCCTTCCGCAATCATTTACAGGACAGCATTAACATGGCCTTCCGCAATCATTTACAGGACAGCATTAACATGGCTTACCGCAATCATTTACAGGACAGCGTTAACATGGCTTACCGCAATCATTTACAGGACAGCATTAACATGGCTTACTGCAATCATTTACAGGACGGTGTTAACATGGCTTACCGCAATCATTTACAGGCAGCATTAACATGGCTTACCGCAATCATTTACAGGACAGCATTAACATGGCCTTCCGCAATCATTTACAGGACAGCGTTAACATGGCTTACCGCAATCATTTACAGGACAGCATTAACATGGCTTACTGCAATCATTTACAGGACGGTGTTAACATGGCTTACCGCAATCATTTACAGGCAGCATTAACATGGCTTACCGCAATCATTTACAGGACAGCATTAACATGGCCTTCCGCAATCATTTACAGGACAGTGTTAATATGGCTTTCCGCAATCATTTACACGACAGCGTTAACATGGCTTTCCGTAACCATTTACAGGACAACGTTAACATGGCTTTCCGCAACCATTTATAAGGACACCATTAACATGGCTTTCCGCAATGCTGCTGCTTTCCACAATGATTTTCATAATAATTTGCAGGTCAAAGGTTAAAGCAATGGACCATAAGTTCTGTCTCAAAGAACCTTGGACTTTCAGTATTTCTGTGAAGAACCTGTTGCATGAAATATGGAAGATAGATGATGACAAAACAGCGTCTGAACCAGTACAATGATGTTGGCAGGTTGTAAAAATATTGAAAAACCTCTGACACTGGGAGCATAAGCTCACTGTAAATAATTTACCTGTCTGGCAACCTCAGATGTTTGCAGCTTAGCAGACAACTAAAGGTATGGTAAAGTATCTACCAGTCACATGTAAATATTTCAATCCAGAATAAATATTTGTCAAGTGCTGAATTTTGTTACATAACATCTGGTTTAGAAGTTAAACATTTTTAGATATTTTCTTCCAATGCCCTAATGTTACTAAATTCTATGTATTTCATATGTTGAAGAAATTGGAAGGGACAATATACAGCGAACTTGCCCTTTCCGAACCAGTTTTTATTTTTTTATCGTTTTACTTCGTCAAGTTTATATTTTAAATATAAATTTCATTTCAAATGCTGGACAAATATGTCACGATTAAAATAATGTGAAAAGAAATTCGAAACAAAACATTGTTTGTAACAGATTTCTGTTATTGATCAGACTGGTACTGTGCGTAATCCGGGTCATACTCGCCTATTCCGAATCACCACAAATGACCTGAAATGGTTTTCTTACTACTGTCCACAACAACATAAAACTACCATCTTGAATCGAAAACTGAAATTATTTTATGTCAGGAATAGAAATAATCGCATTTAAGGCCAATTAAATGACTAAAACGATAGGCATGACATCCTTCTTTGGCATTATTGAAATATTCTGTTTTAAAACAGTCATGTGGGCGGTATTGTCCTTTATGTGAATTAAATAGTCACATTGTATAATACTACCTCCGCCTTTTTCTTTAACATCTGGCCATGGGTAAAAACAATAACATAAATTAATATTTTGGACACATTGAATCAATATTTTTTCTGCAATCTTTAAACAACGTGCAGCAGAACAGAACTGAAAATGTGTGATTCGGAATAGGCACAATGTATGCCATCTATATTTCCTCTTTAGGCATCTCAATGGTCAAATTGTTTTTAATGTGGGATATATGACTGGAAAGAGCATAAAATTTCCTTCTTTTTAATCTCCCTTCCGTTTCATTTTATTAAAAAGCTAGAACGCAAGCGCTCTTTGAATCTGACATTTTTGTTTACATTCGTCAAATTTCCACATAAGAAAAATTATCGCATAGTGCGGCAATTTTCCTTTGATCTTTGCAGCATGTTATACATAGTAACACACATTATTTATACAAAACTGTGCTGATATATCCTATATATATACTCTGATATATCCTGGTAACACACTCTCACACATACTATAACTATTACATATAGCATTTGGACAATGTTGCAAATATGTATTATGTAAGAATAACTTGAACATTTACCAGCAATTAATTATTAGTTTAATGTATTAGATATAAAACCAAAACATAGCTTAAGATTTTCTTGACGTATGCGCGACGGCTGCTTAAAAACTTGGAAATGAGTCAATTTACAGACTGGTTCGGAATAGGCAAGTTCCCTGTACTCAAAGGTCAGCCTGTCCACCGGAACCAGTGACTTTTGTTTGATAGATATGATGGCAAGGTTTACCATTTATACATGGCATACAGTTTACACATCAGGATACAGTTTACACATCGTAATATCATAGACGATTTTAAATAACATAGACCTATCTCCAAGAGATATATAACCAGATTATCAAAGTTACACAGAATGCTATAAAATATATTTCAAAAATGCCCTTCATGCTTGGATAGTTTACACAGCAGCATTGAAATATGAAAAAAAAAAAAAAATCAGTTATAAGCTATAGTGTGACCATATTGCATCATCTTTGCATCTTTTAAGTGAATCTTGGATACAAAAATTTCGCCAAGATGAATCTAAATTATTTTAAAACCAACCTTACACTTAACCAGGGGTCAAATTTGTGTAAACTGTATCCCAGTTTGCAGGTGTGCATATTGTAGCCTTACAAGATTTATGTGTGTTGTGTGTGTTCGGGTTTAACATCTTTTTCAACAGTTTTTCAGTCATATAAACGACAGTGTCTGCTTGTAGCAGTGAGCACAATGCCCAACTTTATAGTGCTGCCTCACTGGAATATCACGCCGTAGACACGTGGCATGATACCCCACCTAGTCACATTATACTGACACCAGGCTGACCAGTCATAGCACTATCCTCTTAATGCTGAGCGCCAAGTGAGGAAGCTGCTAGTAACATTTTTTACGTCTTTGGTATGACGCGGCCGGGGATCGAACCCACAACCTCCCGCACTCGAAGCGGACGTTCTACCACTAGGCTACCGAGGTGGTCTTACAAGATTGCATCTGACAGTGATCCTGTGTAACTTAAGACTAAGGCTGACATGTATCATGATCAGCTATAGTTCATAATTATAAAGTCTTACATTTTGCAACTGTTAACAGCAGCTACAATAAATTGACATATTTACCGCAATAGATAATTGCAGAATTAAGAAACACATTTCATACAAAGAAGTAAGACATAATATACTTTCAAGAGTGAAATAGAAAAGGAATCAAAAGCATCTAAATCTGCACAAAGATCTTGTTAATTTAAATGCTAATATATACTTAATGACAAGCCTGATATTCCTTTGAAGAAAAATATATTAAGGAAGGGCATATATTGCTTAATGCAAATTGACAGTATATTCAAGTATTACAATATTATTCATAAATGAGCCGTGCCATGAGAAAACCAACACAGTGGGTTTGCGACCAGCATGGATCCAGAACAGCCTGCGCATCCGCGCAGTCTGGTCAGGATCCATGCTGTTCGCTATCAACTAATCAGCTATTGGAATTAGAGAAACTGTTAGCGAACAGCATGGATCCTGACCAGACTGCGCGGAAGGGCAGGCTGGTCTGGATCCATGCTGGTCGCAAACCTACTATGTTGGTTTTCTATGTTGGCGCAGCTCAAATATTAATTTCAATTTTCGCACTGAAAATTCGGAAATGAAAAAGGGCAATTGACTGACACTTTTGACAAGGTATAGACTTACAAGAAAGCAAACTGTTTACTTGAGAATATATTTTGTTAACTTTTGTATAATTTGAATACACGACAATTAAAATGAAATGTCACAGTTATTTTATAAATAACAACTGGAAATTGAATGATCGACATAGACAAATATTTGCAAGGCGTAACAATTAGTCTTAGAAAGGAAACAATTTTCTCACGAAATTGATATAAAAGTAAAGCCCGCAATCGGTTTTCATTCTTTGTTTACCACTGCTGTAAATTCGAGAAGGAACACAATACCAGTCTTCTGTCAACTACATTCAAAATTGTAACAAAAAGCTACATTTTTCTGTTTGCTTTTGAAATACAGTATGTAATTAAGCAATTTCAGTGTCTACATTTTCATTTATTTGCTAAACAATAAATAATTACATTGTCGAGAGCCTGATATAGTGGATTTTAAGTATATCAAATTTAACTATATAGAAAATGCATTACAAAATCACATTAATTAATATACATGAAGCTTGAAATTAAAGCAAAGAAATCTTTACTTGAAAAGAAACATATTTCCATTTTCGTAAGATTCAATTTCACTTTAGATTCAGAACACTATTTTATTCTGTAGTTTTGATAGGTTTTATATTTCTTATTTATCGGAAATGTTTTATTCTAAACAGCTGAGAGCTATTTATCATTCAGTTGTGTTTTTGTAGGTCTACATTTTGTCTAGATGTTAGCAAAAAATCTCCGTAAGAAATAAAGAAAACTTTAAAACTTTTTGCGCTCACCTAGACATGACTTGTGTCCTTCGAACACAGCCCCTGTGAAATATTTTAATAGGTTCATGAACTTCATGAATTTATTCATGAATTTGTAAGAATTCATGAATTATTTCATGAATTATCAAAAAAGTTCATGAGCTACAACCCAGACGAAATGTTGACCATGGTTGACCATGGTAACCACAGTTTTTGATGGTTGACCAACGTGGTCAACCATCAAATACCATGGTGAAAACATGGTCAGGACTGCGTTCAGCCATGGTAAACCATGGTGATATAAGATTGGCCATGGTCAACCATGGTCAGAGAAGACTATCAATAGTTTGACCATGGTTTCAACCATGGTTGGCCATGGACTATCATGGTCATGTTAGTGATTTTCACACTTGTCAAGTTTACAATGCACCAAAGATGCCTGACTGCATTTTGGCTCCAAAGGTTTTCCTAATTATAGAATAGTTTTCCTGCATTTATAGATAGATTCAAAGGTAAACTTTCATAGTCTGATTATAATTTGTTGTCATCTTAGCTCTTTTATGACAAATAAATGACTGACTTGCAAAAATAGATATAGATTGCAATTGTCATATATTTTCATAACCCTTTCAAATTCATATTTATACAGTTTTTGATAATCAATAATCACCGCAGTCGACCATGGTCGTGGACCTTGGTCAACCATTGTATGTGGTCCATGGCCTCTATCATTTTGTGAAGTTTCAATAAAATGCCATTAATACTTTTCAAGTAATGCTCCAGACAAGCCTTATGTTGTATAATAAAAGGCGATAATTCAAAAACTAGGTAAGGTTGAGTTATGATTCTTTGACACTGCACTTTGTCTCAACGGCCTCTATGACTATGTGAAGTTTCAATCAAATGCCATAAATACTTTTCAAGTTATACCGGTCACCATGGCCCAGTGGTTAAGGCGTCCGCCTCGGGATCTGGAGGTCGAAGGTTTGAGCCCCATGGGATGCGTTCGTCCGGGGGATGTTTGTCATGGGACTCGTTCCGAAAAGGCCGGTTCGTGAGCCGCGAGCTAGTTAAATGAATGGTTACCGACTTCTATCCGCCTGGCATAGTGGTAGGAGTTGGGAGGTAATTGGTACGCACAATAAAGGTGTCTCATAAGCCAAGGCTGGCCCTTTCAATAGGGGTGACATTATAATAAACAAGACCTTTACCTTTACTTTTTATACTCTGGGCAAAAGTGTGATGGAGGGACAGATGGACGGAAGGACAGACAAAGTGGCAACTATAAAACGAAACAAAGAGTTGTAACTCCTATTCAAAAAAGATCTTTGTATACCTTATTTCAATAATTCAGTATAATTTTATCAACTTCAAGATTTTCAAGCTGTATGTACATATATATAATTCAATTATGTTCATTAAAGTATAAACTAGTTTCTGATGACCCAACAGTAGTGTCAGTGATCCACATATCCACAAATTCAATGCTATCCAGCTGTAACTTTCTCACTCCGTGAGAACTACGTTCCAACGCAAGTCATGTCTCAACGATATCATGTGACATATCTCAACGACTTCTGGCTACGGTATCGCTCAATATGACACGGCTTATATTAGGGGTGTAACGATACATCGAACTATCGATGCATTGCGATACTAAGTGTCCCAATAGCATGCATCGATAGAAAAGTCACGATCCAATAACAATCGCCGATAGTTCCTTCAACAATCGATAGGTTCGATAGTTTTGAAATTTTAGTGAATACAGAAATAATCTATAATTTATAAACCAAGAAACAGAGCCAGCTTTCATTTGCGCCTCGGAAAATGTTTACGTCTCCATTACAATAATTACCCTCACGGAATTAAACTACCATAAAGGACTGAGAAGTCTGGAAGATAATTAATAAATTTAGTTTCTTAGAAACTTTGATTAAATATATTTAAATGTCCTGTTAATTTTAGATGAGAAAATGTACTATGGACATGGAGAAAGAAGGCTACTTGTTTTATACAGCAAACTGTTCGGTAGGGCCCTTCATTTAGTGCTGGTACACCTTAATCCGATCCGTTAATTTTCGTCTTTTTCGATGCTTTAGGTTATTTAACATGTTGACATTCGCAACAAAATGGCCGATTCGTTTGAGTATACCTTGCATAGGTTTATTGTTTTACTTATTGTTCCAAAGCCAAGGAATGCAAGAAATATTTAATGTTAGAATTATTTCTGTCCGTTTCAGTTATACAAACATCTCAATGTGTGTTAACAGCAATTATAAACAGTGTCGTCTCTTACACTGTGTAACAATGCCAGTTGGTAGCTTTACTGTATAAAATATGATGGCCGATAACTATTGCAATAGTATCGCAATAGTAACCTGCAATAGAATAGTATCGCAATAGTTTTTAAGCAATATCAATAGTATTGCAATAGTCAAAATTGACCTCAATAGTCACCCCTAGCTTATATTATTTTCATATGTATCAATTACTTTTATTATATTTACTTAATATGTCTTGACTTGAACATTTATTCAGATTCTAAAAGTAATCGCATAAATTTATTAAAACATTTAAATTTTAAAAGCAGTTGTCTGTTATTTAGAAAATAGAAGCATTTTGCTATTTTACAGAATGAAACAAATATACAACACTTTTTCAACAGCAATACTTACTGTCAGTCAATGATCGATTAAAGGCAATGCCAGTTTTAATCTTAGAAATATATCTCTGCAACGGCTTTATCATAAACGAACAATATTTATTAAATATCATGTCCCTCACTCTAACCGATGATGTTACTAACTCTATACGCGACAAAGGCAAGCGTTACTGACACTCATCGAAGTATTGCTGCTTAACACATTAATTATATTCGAGTAAAATATACAATGTCTGTGACTGAAAATCAGATTTTGTTCAAAGTATGTACTAGTATTTTTATCCGTTTCTTTTATTATCATTTGACGGTTTCTCCAAGATATCTTACTAGCAATATATATGAGGTGGTGCGGAGTTGACTTATACTATTGCATGCGCACACCTTAATTATTATTAAGTGTGTAAAAAGATTCTTTTGAAGCACAGGGCGCAACTACGAAACCTGAAGTAAGCATGTTATCGTAGGTTATTAGATTTGTATCTAGGTATATGCACGCGTTCTGCAGCGGAAATATAGAAATATTGCGCGACTTCAATCAAACCGAGTCTGCAATTTTCACTGTTTGCCTTGTTCTCGGTGCTTCCGAGGGATCTACTTTCCAGATTTTATTTATGAAGAATGAATGCTTATTTATCGATGCAAATCTAAAAATCTTTTTATAATTACTACATGTGTATAATTCATTATATCAATGAAAAAATTGTTCTTTAGCCCAAGTGGAACTGAAAATGTCCTAGTTAAAGAACTTAAAAACGTGACGACATCCATGAAACTGACGTCACAATTGACGACACGCACTCGAAATGAAACTGAAACGTCAATATTTATAAGTTATTGACATTGTTTTTAGATATAATGCACTTGTGCTGCAGCAGTAATATTGCGCGACTTTAGGAGCGCAATATTATCCGCGAAAGAACGAGTGCATATATCCACATACCAGGTTGATAACGTTTTTATTACATACCTACTATCAAGTAATTGCTTTATGTCTAAATTTTCTTTCTGCTACGAAAAACAGGAAAAAGTACGAGAAGAATTTCTCCAAAATTCTAATAAACAAATCAAGCTGACGCGCATTCATATTTTCTGCAAGTTGAACCGTCAAATAGATGCCGCAACGTGCGCGTGGACGTCATGGACATCACGCGATTATTTCCACTTAAACGTTTAGAAAACATTTCTCTCTGATATGAAAGCGTTGTCCGCAATTTGTACAGTTTCATAAATTGGAGAGCGGTGCATTTAAGTGAAAATGGCCCTGCCAAGGTGATAATAGCCCGAGGGCTATTATTTTCTTTTAGGGCCATTTTCATTCAAAGACACCTTTATCCCATTTATTTACCTGTTTATGACACGTGTACCTATAATCTTGTAAGAAAAATTTAAAGTGTATTATTCATTTGTTCAAGCATTTAATGGAGTTTTTCAGTTTCTATACTGTTTGGATAAGAGGCTATATGTTGTATAAAATCAAATGCCTTGATAGTTGTACTTTCTTACATAAAGCATAATTTAGGGTTGAAAAAAAAAATCATTTCATGAAAAATTACTTCGAAGTTAATATACGACTGGGTTGTGCTTTCTTGCCATTCTTATAATCGCCCGAGGGCTTTATTCCGAGGACCATTATGAAACTTGGCGTGCCATTGCGGCTAGAAGGCTTATTGACTTTTGACTTATTGGCCAGCCGTTATTGACTTTTTTATCATATACGTTCACTTCATATTTATCTTGGTATTTTCATTTTATATATTTTCCAAACACGTAAAAGAATTATTTGTATTGCTTTTTATCAACAATGCCATCAATATTTGACAATCGATCTGATTCAGCACTCTTTCAATCGCCATAATAATGTTGCTTCATGACGTCAACATCAGAACGCGCTGACGTTCTGGTTACCCGGGGCCGTTATGGTTATGGCGCCAGAGGTGCACTGCGCCATTATGGATACATAAACAGAATCCGTAATGACCGTTTTAAATGGCTTTTTGTTACTATTTATTGTAACGTATATAATCAGGGAAAATATTGCACGATCACAGTCCATTGAAACTCAATCGAAATGATTGTAGATATGTAATAAGGAAAATTCTAACACGATCTGCAGCAATTGCTATATAAACATATAGCGAAATCGCCTATACATGAATCTACGATAAAATATGGTTGGCTGTTACATTTCACCCCCTATGATTGTGGCATAAGAGATTCTACTTCAGTTCCATTACATACAAATTATTTCAGGGCCAAACGGTTGAAAACAGGATTTCAAAAACATAAATATGATAAAAAGTCATACTGACCTGTGTGTAGGACCGTAAAACACGTTTCGATCTCTACGAGCGAATTCAATTAGCTTAATTAAGATTCAGCGGTGACGTCATAAATGTATGACATAAAGTATGACGTCATAATGATGTGACGTCATATAAAGTTAAGCTTGTAACTTGTAACACAGGGTCACATCGCTTAATTTGATGATTCTCTTCATAATTAGTTTGCGAGCTGTTAGATTACTAAATTATAAATACTTCTCAAAATTCTGATAAAAAGAAACAAATATCTATACGTTCCATTGGCTATGCAACTCTTTCTAACCACAGGGGGTAAATTGTAACAGCATATGACCCGAATGACGTATTACGCTGAAAATGTAGTAATGTAAAATGTGAATTATTTGCGTTGTTAGAATCGAAATAATAAATATGTTCCAATAATTTAATCAATTAATAAAACATGGGCAGTCGTTTGGATGCGAATGATTAAATCACTCGTGCTACGCACTCGTGATTTAATTATTACGCATCCAAACTCCTGCCCATATTTTATTAACTGATAAAATATAGGAACAGATTTATTATTTCTTAAATATTTCTTGTACAACGGACTGGCGTTTCCGTCGACTTTAGTTACCCATGCCTGCAAAACCCATCTGGCATCCCCATGCGATGGCTCTCGTTCTGGTTATGATAACTTGCGCTGCTTTGGTATTATATGGTATTGTATATGTGAACTTAGACAATATCAGGTACTTTGAGACCTACTCTTCGTCCTATTTATATGTAGTATTTTGTCGGTCTGAAATACGTTATTTTACGGAAAGGACATACCGTTACGCTTTAAACGATAAAACTAAAGTGGAACTTTGTTATTGTGCTTCACTTGAATGTAATGACGTCACTTCGGCTTACGGACGTTCATTTCCCGCGCTGTGGGTGCATGCTCTGCCATAAGAATGAGTACTGCAAATGAAGTACATTGTATTTCTAATTGCTTTTAAATTTCTGTTGTTATTTGTGAAATACGGTTTGTAACAAAAATGATCTGTCAGAATGAAACGCTTATTTTTATATGATGTGCAAGAAAAAAATCAGTTATGTGTTATTTTAACGAACTCGACAGAAATATCCGTCCTGAGGGCACTTGCGCCTTGTATTGTTACGAGTTATGACGTCTCAGGTTCCTAATACATTTGCACGACGTAATAATAATTAGATCTATTATATGCGGACAAAATGAGCAATACGCCTGCACGTGGTGCCGAAAACATTTGTTACGAAATAGCTAATTTATGTGGAAAGTTCTTGAAGTAATGCTTTACGATCTTGATTATCTATACAGAATTGATTACCGGCGTACACATGTACGTACTATCTAACAAGTGTGAATGTATAAGCTATTTTGTAACATTAATGAAGCGTTCTACGTCTCTCCGAGATAATTGAGCCGTGCCATGAGAAAATCAACATAGTGGGTTTGCGACCAGCATGGATCCAGACCAGCCTGCGCATCCGCGCAGTCTGGTCAGGATCCATGCTGTTCGCTTTCAAAGCCTATTACAATTAGAGAAACCATTAGTGAACAGCATGGATCCTGACCAGACTGCGCGGATGCGCAGGCTGGTCAAGATCTATGCTGGTCGCAAATGCAGTATGTTTGTTTTCTCATGGCGCGGCTCAATTAAAGATTTTAAGGTTCGTGGTGACGGAATGCGCAAGGTGCCCCTCCGAACATTATTTCATATACGGACGGGCATCTTGGTAGAGCAAACGACCTTTTGCAAGCGTACTGGATGGATTTCTTACACGAAAATCCCACATCCAAAGCTAAAGTTCAAGCACATAGATGGAAAGGCAAAATAAAGGAAAAAGGCATTTCAGTAAAACGACAAAGTAAAGGAGATTCGAGTCACTGCACGACTTTTATGAATTATGTTTGAAAAAGAAAAGTAAAAGGGTGATGCAATATGCTGCGTAAGTTTGGATTATCTTAGTAAATGCACAAGTTTCAAGAACTTAATAAGGAAATTGGGAGATGAAAACAACGCAAAATACTAGCAATGAAATTTTCAGGAAATGCGCGTGTTTAAAAAGGACGAGAAAGAAAGACATGCTGTAAAGTTTAGAAAATATAATTGTTATTTTCTTCCAATTATTAAAACCTTACAGGTTCTCTATCCGCTTTTAACGTAAAATGTAAACATTGCAATGCATAACATGTATACACTTTTTCAAAACTGACTGTAAGAGTAAAGGTTCAGCTGAGCACCACTTTTGTGTAGGAGCCATCAACAATGCTTACAAGATTCCATGGAATTTGATATAAATGAAAGATACTTATTTCTATTGAAGAGCATTAACCTTACATTTTAATTTTCATGCTGAAATTGTACATGATTTTATTAATCCATTTCAAAGAATTTTACTCCACCCTGCGTAATATTATAATGTGTATTATTATAACGACAAATACATTTGTCATACTGATTAATTTGTTGTATCTTGCCCAGACGTCATCCAGTCATTTATGAAAATGTCAAAGAAATGTTCTCGACGTAAAGATAAGATGTACATAAGAATTTTCTACAAGTTCAAATGGTAATTATGTTACTGAGACTTTGCAACACTGTATGTGAGACGTTGTCACATAATATCTGTTATCGTTGCGGCCTTGCAACATTTATGTAGCTTACATTTGTGTATTTGTAACTAGTTAATTGTATCTTGCAAAATGCTGCAAATAGCTAATATATCTTCCACACATCAAACTCATCTTTTCAGTTATGAAACGTAGAATATATACGCTTAATTACACATAATATATGAATCAACAAGGTCATTCGAAGCGACACCGTAGCTTCATCGTTGAGGTATGTCACATGATATCGATGAGACTTGACTTACGTTGGAACGTAGTTCTCCTGGAGTGTTTCTTTCTAAAGCTGGAATCTAGCAAAAACAACTTAACTTCATTTAGGCAATCTCCTACAGCAACTGAAGTGCATTTAGTTTAATTTCATGAAGCTGTAAGAAGCAAAATGTGAGGTATGAATTCAATGTGCTTGTTAATGGTCATGTACAAAAGCTGAGCAAAATCCTTTACAACATTATTAATGTGTTAACAAGATAAATAGCCTTGATTTATACTATAAAACAGAGAACCTGGTATCATAGTTACATGAAAATTGACATTGTGACCACACAAGTAGACATCCTCCCTCCCAAGTTAGAATGGCAGTAAATTATCTTTGCTGAAATGTCTTCACTATATTTGTACCAGGGAACTTTTCTTTTTTAAGTAGAAGGGTATGAAATGACCTTGAAACAGCTAAACACTTTTGTCATGCAGTGGCTATCTATATAGGCTTAATTGGGGTAAATGCCTTTTTTTCACCTGGTCTAAATGCAGTTACTTAATTGATGTATGTTTTCTGCAAGTTATTCACAACTTCTGAGCAAAGCTGCAGTGTCAGCACTGGAGGCCAAATAGCTTCACCACACAATGACACTTTCTGTCAAATCTGTCTAAGCTGAAGGGTCTGTCATCAAACCTGCGACCTGAAGATTTGAAGTCTTGTATTCTAACTTAGGCAGGCCCATTTCTACTGATGAAACAAAGAAATTCACATATGAGCCACGCCATGAGAAAACCAACATAACGGCTTTGCGACCAGCATGGATCCGCGCAGTCTGGTCAGGATCCATGCTGTTCACTTTCAAACCCTATTGCAATTAGAGAAACCGTTAGCGAACAGCATGGATCCTGACCAGACTGCTCGGATGCGCAGGCTGGTCTGGATCCATGCTGGTCGCAAAGCCACTATGCTGGTTTTCTCATGGCATGGCTCATGTAGTTAAGAGAAAATATATAGTTGGTTACATACATGTTCTTAGAACAAAGTGCTTCCCCTAGTCTGTATTCAGACCGTATGTTTTGTTCATAGGAGATAACTCCTGAGGCTATTCAAATTTTGTATAATTATGTCCCTTTTCTTCTCAAAACATACGAGATAAGATAATCAGAGCCAAGACTGACGAAGTCAGAATATATAAAAGAATTATTTTTTTCTAAAAAAAAAAAAAAGATTATCTAGTCGCTAGCCAGACTTATAATGCTTCCCCCAATGCATGGGAATGGCATTAGCAGGAGAAGACTGACCAGAAAACCATTGGAAAATATCAGGTAGCACTGTCACTGAGTATTCATTCTTCCAGCAATTACTGCCTGACTCCAGATACTACATGTTAACATCAAGAGTTGAAACAACAACTGGACTTTTATTGGAATCACATTTATTTTTTCATCATTTTAAGACCTTCATTTAATCCATATCCCAGATAGCAGACATGCGTTGGCCCAACGTTGGCCCAACTGCAGACTCTTCGTTGGCCCAACGAAGATTTCCAACGTTGGCCCAACGCCATTTTGCTAATTGGCGCAACGTTGGCCCAACGGTTGGTACACCGTTGGCCCAACGACTGGTATCCTACACTTATCGTTGGCCCTCCATTGGGCCAACTACTGGTATCCTACACTTATCGTTGGCCCTCCATTGGGCCAACAACATTTTTTTGTCTATTATGGTTGGTCCTACGTTGGGCCAACTCTATCTTTTTGTTGGCCGAAAGAAGGATGCCAACGCTATCCCAACGATAACGAATTTGAAAAAATAGACTAAAACTAAAATTATTTAGTACACATTTTATTTTCAAATAATTGTGATTTTGTTTAACATTTAACAAGAAGAAATCTAACATTTATTTAAAGTTTGTTTGCAAGTTTCCTGAAGAAATATAACCGAATATTTCATCACTACAACATGTCAAATATTTATTCCAGCCATTTATAAATCTATTTTTCTTTTTTCAGTCACTGATCAAATCCTTTTAAAATGAATTACTGTCTGTATTTTAACTCATTATATATCCAAGTTCTGTCTGGTTGTTTTCTTTTCTCACTGAAGTTGCAGCTTTCTATCTTTTCTTTTTTTTCCTGTGCCCCACAGTGCTAGGCGCTCAATTATTACTTTCTTGAACAGCATCCTGTAAAAAAAAAAAATGAAAATCATAATGTTGATTAAACCATCTACGTCATATTGATAACAATATCTATACAGATGCACATAAACCTCTGGACATAAACTGTATGAAATTTATTTTTGTCTATATTTAACCGAGAAAAATATGTTAAAATTAACGAGAATATGACTTATTTTATTTACAGAATTAAATACTCAACACTAGTACCATCCGCCAGTTTTAGATAAGAGTATTCAACATATGTTCAAGTCACATAGATACTACATGCATACAGGCTATAAAAGAAATTCTCCTTAAGATTAAACAACTTTATCAAAAAATATTGAAAAACTTCTACTCACAGTTTATAGCTAGTAGACCGGGTTTTTGTTAACATGTATAATAGTTTCCTTTACTTCACATGTCTATGCAGCTAGAAATCTCGCATAGAGAGTAAAATTAACCACATTTTCTGGGATTTCTTACATAATTCGGGTTAACGAGAGTTCATGTTCTGGAATATTCAACAGATTTATTGTAAACATTTTATGATTGTACAAAATCAGATATTTGTTATAGCAGTTTTTGTTTTCAATATTTTTTTTCACAAATTTGATTTTTCAGGTAGAAAATTTTAATAGTTCAAAATATCATTACGGCTGCAGATAAGTATTAAGTTTAGTTAGCCCGAACTATCAGATTATAAATTGGTGCAGAAAAGTATTTGATTATTAATTAAATACTGCATGTTACACCTACACAATGTGTTTACCTGTAGGTGCTTGTGATAAAACAATCACTTGTAAAATATATAATTATTATATTATTACTTCTAATGGGCCAACGTTGGGCCAACGATGTTTTCTCGGTGTAAGTCTTTCCCTGAAAATCACTATTGGGCCAATGCAGAGATATCTTTGACTGAAATTTAAAGTTGGTTCAACGTTGGCCCAACCGCTGTATTTACAATACTTACTAATCATTGTTGGGCCAACAGTGGCCCAACAACGATTTTCCTTTGACGGTTTTCCGTCGTTGGCCCGATGATTTCATGTTTACAGGGATATCTTCAAAATGAAAGGAAATATCTCTACAGATAATTCAGTCCAAAGTGTTTCAATAACCAGAACTTACTGATCAAAGTCAATTGACCATACTAAAGCAAAGAATGGAGCCCCCCTCATTTACTTAAATGTACCATAAAATTTGTCTGGTCTCAAGTGACTTTATCACTCCAAGGTGTCAGTCCAGCTGTTCACCAGATTTATGAAGATGACAACAATAAGTTCAGCAATACTTTAGACATGGCCACAGTCAATGGGCAACACTTTAGACAAGACCCCAGTCAACAAAACCTGTACTAATATTACCTACTATTTCAATACTTTTATTGCAAAGATGGGCCTATTTTTAACAATCTGGTCATAATAAAAGGTTGGTGGTTAAGGCAATCAAGATAAATACCAGTTTTATTGGATTGAAGCAATAATTCTTGATATAAAAATGTCACTGTAGAAATTGCTTTTATAACACCAGATACTTCCCAGTTTCATTCATTTAGCCACTATTTTTAAACATTTTATTAAAGACCATGCCATATAAACATGACAGAAATAAATGAACACAATTTTAAAACAAGACGGTCATGATGACCCTATATCACTCACCTGTTAAACCTGGCCTTGGCATCATCAAGATCTAAACATTCTGACCAAGTTTCATAAAGATAGGGTCATAAATGGCCTCAAGAGTGTTAACAAGCTTTTCCTTTGATTTGACCGTGTGACCTAGTTTTTGATCCCATATGACCCAGTTTTGACCTTAGCATAGGAATCATCAAGATAAACATTCTGACCAAGTTTCATGAAGATAGGGTAACAAATGTGGCCTCTACTGTGTTAGCAATCTTTTCCTTTGATTTGAGGTGACCTACGTTTTTGACCCCTTATGACCCAGTGTCGAACTTGGCCTTTACATACGCTACAGGTGAGCTAACAAATCGCCACTGAGAAGATGTTCATAAAACTGGTTAATGTTCATGACTTTTGTTTGAATTAGAAACATTCATGAAACTTAATCTGGTTCATGAACTCGTAAAGAAAATCTGTCAATACGGTCCATGAACAGAGTTCATTTTTTTTCTTCGAATATGCTAAAATTACTTCCTATGAAAGTTATAACATGGTTAACCTCTCTTACTTCTGACTGATATTCAACAGATGGCACTTTACTAAATGAAAGTTCAATGACTGAAAAAAAAAGAAGAAAATATGAAAATATTATAAAATAAACTTACTAGCATTATTAACTAAGTAGCTAGCTAGTCTAAGTTCATGACTGCTGTTCATAAATCTTTTTCAGTTATTTACATTCAGGAAGAGCTCTTAGCACTTAACTCTAAGAGGGCAAATCTACTGATTACACTGGGGTGGGGGGGGTGGGGGGGGGGGGGGGGCATGAGTTAAATTCCCTGGTGAAGCACATCATTCTCGGTGAAGAAAAAAGACATTGTATTTGCATTCATTTGTCCCCTATCCCTGATAAATGTGGGGAAGTTGGAAGTTACTTGTGGAGAACAGGTTAGTACTGGTACAGAATCTAGAAACACTGGTAAGGTTAACTTCTTGCCATTATATAACTGAAATACTGTTGAAATACAAAACAAAGAAACAAAATTAATATTCATTAAACTAACATATGGTCTTGAACATGTCGGCATGGTGTTCAAGAACAGAATGTGATCAGTTTATGAATAGCACCAACAAGTATGTTTCTTTGACAAAAGGAAACAGCAGCTAAACAAAACTACCAAAATATAAAATTACAGGGTTTTTGTAAGAATAAAGGTCTCAAAATTTGTAAAGTCATTTTCATCCTTTAACATTATTGCTTTCTGTAGAAATTTTCAATGTCAAACACTTTTCATTAAGAAAAAAGAATTCTAAAAATTGTAACCCTATAACTTAATGACAAAACATAAATCAGAAAAAATGCTCAAATCTAAACACCAAATTACACACTTTGCCTCCCATGAAACAGATGACTTTCCCACCAATGGGTGTGTAGCCTCTGGTAGGAAATGATACCCCAAAAATAAACATTGAAGCAAAATTTGGTGAAGCTAGTGTTCACAGAAATTTGAATTTTAAATAGAAGGTTTTAAACAATGCAGGATGAATCAGTCAGTAACAAGAATAATGTAATTTTGGACACCAACTGTAATCTGAGTTTGACGACTAGACCCTGTCAGAAAATGCAATCTTGTTATTGCTTATTTCAAAATTGATCTCAGAGAAACCAATCAGAGTTTTGAGACTGGCTTAAACCATGGGTCCCTCCCCTCCCCCACTGCCCGTACTTCAAACTACTTTTTTTTCTGGATTTTTTAAGGTTTTTTTTTTGTCATTTAAAAAAAAAAGCTAGTTTAACTGATTAGAAAAAGATAATCAATGTGGGCAATGTGATACCATAATAAGCATAACACCAGTCCTAAACGTCTCCATCTCTGTAGCAGTTGTCAAATGCTTATAACCTGGAGTGCAAGTTTACCAGAGAATTAAGGTTAGAGCAAGCCAATTACTGTATTTTCAAATTTTAATGTACTTTTCATCCCTAATTTGTACAATATTTAACTAAGGAAAAAAATTGTTGTACAACAATGGACATGCTATGCTTCAGACCACATTTTGCGAAAGATGTATTACAGATTTAAATTTAATGTCTACATTAATCATTGGCAAACTTCAAATAAAATTACTAATTTTGAGCTCTAAGTAAGTAATAACACTGTGTATTTGGTCAACTGCAAATACATAAACTAAGTGACTACATTAATTAGAAAGTGTCATACTTTATGATACGCCCTTAAATCTGAGTGAGGACGAATTAGAGGATAACCTGTGGCAGGGGGCAGGCATCACCCACAAAAGTTGTCCACACAGTTCTTACCCAATGTTAATCAAACTTGGGCACTATGTTTTTGGGCATTATAGTATGTCAACAAAGTTGATGAACTACCCAGACGAAATGTTGACCATGGCTGACCATGGTCACCATGGTTTTTGATGGTTGACCATGAACTAACGTGGTCAACCATCAAATACCATGGTGAAAACATGGTCAGGACCACAGTTGGCCATGGTCAACCATGGTGAGGTAAGATTGGCCATGGTCAGCCATGGTCGACAATGGTCAGAAAAGACAATCAACAGTTTGACCATGGTCTACCGTGGTCAACTTTTTTCAACCACGGTTGACCATGGACTACAATGGTCATGTTAGTAATTTTCACAATTATCAAGTTTTACAATGCACCAAAGATGCCTGACTGCATTTTGGCTCCAAAAGTTTTCCTAGATATAGAATAGTTTTCCTGCATTTATAGACAGATTCAAAGGTAAACTTTCATAGTCTGACTATAATTTGTTGTCATCTTAGCAATTTTATGACAAATAAATTTGACTGACTTGCAAAACAGATATAGACTGAAATTGTCATATATTTTCACGACCCTTTCAAATTTATATTTATACATTTAATTACTTATCTGTGTTGGTGAAATATTTTGATATATTTTAAACAAACCATATAATTTGTAAAGTGCAAAAAATTGTTTCAAATATACTGATTTTAAGATATATCAAAATAGTGTATTTTGATTTCTCGTTACAAAGTAATTTTTTTAACATAATATACCCAAATTTTCAGTATATTTACATAAGTAACTCCTACCGAAGAAACGGTCTCTCAGAATTTTGAAATTTTCTCCAATATGATTTTATGGAACAGTCAGTTTCTTTTATCAAAATATGTTCCATTATAAATTATAATATCATCGAACAAGATATCAACAATCTGAGAGATGCTTCCCTCCACATTGCATACTTCTTTAAAATGTAAAAAAAATTGCAAGTCGATACATCAATAATGAAAAAGGAATTAAATTTTAATAGTCAGATATACACTTGATTTTATTTCTGTCCATTTTTAACCTCATGTGAGGACTGGTTCTCACCATGAGCATTTGAGCTCTTGTGTTTGCTAGTTGTCCGTCAGGTATCTGTCTACCTGGACTACCATGGTAGTTCATGGTCATGACCATGGTGGACCATGTTTTGTTAAATGGCACCACAGTTTTTTATAGTCAATAATCACCATGTTCGACCATGGTTGACTGTGGTCCCCAACAGGGCTCCGGAAATTTTGATAACTCAATCGGTCCGACACGAAAATCCTGACATCGGCGCTACCCCACCCACCGCATTCCCAATATTACATATTTTGTAAAACGTGATAGGGTAAAGAAATAAGCATGTCATGCATTAAAACTGAGTTACCAGTCACCGCGCGTTACCATACAATGAAGACAGTTATTCAGTGTTATGTGTGATCGTTACTTTGTTTAAATTTCGATGTTTTTCCAAGATATTACGAGGCATTGACACCGTGTGCGTAACTAGTCTAAAAGCCAACCCACGTGACTTCAATACCGTATACACGGCAGATACTTTGTGATGTTTCCTCATTCTTTGACGGAATTCTATAAAATACAATGCGTCAAAGTGAGTTACACGACACATATTCTCTGCTAAACAGCATCAGTATTTCAAGAATACTCTGCCGCGGACCGAATGTGTACGTTATTTGAACGCTGAGATCGAATTTCCCGCATGTATAGTACCAAAACGTCACGCGGGTTGGCCACGGATATTTCATTTCACTTACGTTGTACTTCAATAAGCAACTACATTTTATAAAGTTATATGTTCTCTTCTGATGTAAACAAAATTTCATTTTGAAACGTTTTTTAAAAGACCGATTTGATAAACCGGTTTTCTTTATCATTCGTGGTTGCCCGTCCATTTTTTTCTTTTTTGTACAGTCGGGTTGCAAAGACGATTTTCTGCATTTGTTTCAACTGGAGCCCCAACAAATGAATCATGTAATTTTTTCAAATCAAGTAATTATAAAAAAAATTTTATCGGTTTTCCGTGTGATGTCTCATTAAATCAAAGACCTATAATGTACAATTATAGCTCTTTGATTAAATGCAGCGACCATCTGTTTGTTATCGTGATCAAACATAGCCTTTTGAAATAAACCATCCGTCGGATTCTAAATAAAAGAAGTGGATCCCCGTCGAAATGATTTGAATCCAGTCAGAAACGTTAGGAAACCAGTCAAAAATGTTTAATACACCGCAGTCGGCTGTCTGCAAACATTAAAGGATGTGCCGCGCGAGCACTGATTGCGTCACGCGCTAATTACGGACCGATTATCAAAGTGACAATCAGACCGCTTGACACGTTTATTGATTATCTGAAGGTGCGACCAACAATTTCTTACTTGGCAGGTGATCGTGTATTGAGATATAAGACCGAAATTTATACTTTTCTCCATTTTTACGGGACCAATTTTTTGCGTTTTTTCACTTCACGAATCGGTCTGAAAAGTCAAAAATCGGTCCAAAACCGACAAACCAGCAAATTTCCGTAGCCCTGGTCCCCAACCACGGTTGACCATGGTGATTATTGACTATCAAAAACCGTGGTGCCATTTAACAAAACGTGGCCGACCATGGTCAACCATGGTCATATGACCATGAACTACCATGGTAGACCATGGTAGTCCATGGTTATATGACCTTCATTTCGCCTGGGTAGCTAGATCCTTCCAGTCTCTATTGGGTTGACACTGTCCTTTCAATTTCTCAAAATTGTGAAAATTGACAGTGTCAGCTCTCTAACTTGAGCAATTCTCATCTAAGTTTCACTAGTATTGGTCATAATGTTTATCCACAAAATATCTCAGTCAGGTTTGATAACCAGCCAGACCATCCAAGTTTCTGGTGTAATTACCAGTGAATTACTAAAAATTGCGAAAAACGAGTCTCTGCCCTCTAACTTCTAACTTGAGTAGTCTTATCCTATGATCACCAAACTTGGTCAAAATGTTTATGAGCAAAATATCTTGGACAAGTTTGATACCAAGTTGGATAGTCCCAGTCATTCCTAATAGGCCTGAGATGGGCCTGAGAATTACTTAAATTGCAAAAATTGACAGTATCCTTGTAAAAATTTCAGCACTTCATCTCCAATGTTCACCAAACTTTGTCAGAATGGGCATATTATTTCGGCCAAGTTCTTTTTTGCCTCGAAGTTATGGCCCTTGAATTTGTCAAAAATGAGAAATTGAGAAACTTGACAACTAGTAAGGTTATTTATGTAAACAGTAATTTTACTGCAATGGGCATATTCTGTGTCAGTTTGGCACTCTTATTATTATTAACTATATAGTTTTAGTTTATGCGCAAATTTGACTGTGATACCTGAAAGTTTATTTCTAAATCAATTCCTGGAAAAAGATTTTGAGATGTGATCCTGATACCATAAGTGTCCTTGGCAAGACTTTTAAATGTGGTGAACATCATTCATGTTCTCGGATCAAAGCTCAAGGTCAAACTTAAGTGTCACACCTCTTTGCAGTGGTCTTTTAAATATTACCTTTTGAAGGAGTTGTAGATGATGCTGGTCTGTCTGTCTGTCAGTCTATCAAATGGTTGATATTACTCTAGAATCCTTTGGCTTACATTCTTCAAATGGTTGCTTGGGTCAAGTGGATGACCTTGTAAATTCTTAGGTCACTTTGTCAAATGTCAAGGTCACAGTATCCTAAGGCCAAGACTTTTTAGTGAAAAAAATTGTTAAGGAAACAAGAGCTATCACTAATGGTGACAAATGCCCCTGCAGCGCCTTGACTTTTGACCTGGTGACCTTGACCTTTGACCTAATGACCCCAAAGTCAATAGGGGTCGTGTACTCAATAAGTACTATTAGCATGTGAAGTTTGGAGGTCCTGGGTGCAGTGGTTTATGAGTAAAGTGCCTTCAGGCAAGAAGTTAACATTGGCCCCTGTGGCCTTGTCCTTTGACGTGGTGACCCCAAAGTCAGAAGGGGTCGTGTACTCAATAAGTACTATCAGCATGTGAAGTTTTAAGGTCCTGGGTGCAGTGGTTCGCAAGTAAAGTGCCTTCATGCAAAAAATTAACATTGGCCCCCGTGACCTTGACCTTTGACATGGTGACCCCAAAGTCAGTAGGGTCGTGTACTCAATAAGTACTATCAGCATGTGAAGTTTGAAGGTCCTGGGTGCAGTGATTTGCTAGTTAAGTGCCTTCATGCAAAAAGTTAATGTTGTGACTAACGAACGGACGGACAGTTGAAAACTAATATGCATCCCTTCGGGGGCATAAAATTGCAGCCCGCAACCCGCAAAATATAAACACTCCAAAAAGAAAAACTTGAAAAAGTAGATCACAGAAATCATTCCAGTCATATAAAACATGTTACTGAATTAAAAACTGTTAAAAGAGAATAAAACAAACTAGTAAACTGATCTACATGAAAGGTTGATAGGTACTTGCAGGGCAGAGTATGATATCTGTCAGTTACTCAGATGTGTTTACCAGCAGTTTCTTTGAAAAAAAAAATGTTTTCATATACAAGTTGTTTTGATATTTATCTTTAGTACACTTGATTCTGCGGGGAAAACATGACGTAACATCATGAAATCTAGAAAATCGAAATTCTGCAAAGAAGCAGGTGAATAATTGTGAAATAAAATTAAATTCTTCAATCTTTTTTTTTTATTTTAGTAAAATCAATATTATTTTACCTTACATAAACATTGCTCGGGAATATTTAATTTTGATAAAGTAACACATCCTTGAAACAGTAGCTCAATAGTTCAAGTGTTTAGCTACTTGATAAAAAGGTCATAGGTTCAAAACCCAAAGTGATCTAGCTCTATCATCAATCATCTGTATATGACAATACAAAATATAGTATCACATGTTTAACACTGTAACCATTATATACCACAAAAAATCATGAAAGAGGCTGACTCCCAGATTAATATCAAAACATCACAGTTTTCAAATCCGAAAAACTAAGTACATGTAGCATACTGTGAAATCATTGATATTCGTGGGGGAATAATTTTCGTGGATTTCGTGGTTGAATCTATCCACGAAATTTAATCCCAACGAACAAGCAAAATTCACATTCATTTTATGTTAAAAAGTTGAAATCCACGAATTCATATCCCCACGAAATTGCCGTTTTGACCAAAACCACGAAATTTCATGCCCACGAAATTAAATGATTTTACAATATATCTAAATCATGAAATGATAAGATTCAAGTTCATGTTTTTCTAAATACTAAAATTATCTTAACTAGGTGATTTACATGGTAAATAAATTCTTTTACAGTTTTTTTTATTGAAACATCATTCAATTTAATATAACTGCCATGAAAAAATGGTTTCTAAATTTTTAAATGGTAACAAAAAATAGGCCTGGAGTTTCTTTAATTTTATTCATAATCATTAAATGTTAATGTTTTTAACCTTACTTGACTTTTAAGCACATTTTCTTGTCATGCATTAATTGCAGCTATTTAAACCAGCAATGTAATTATCATTTGCACCTGTTTAACTGGTTGATTATGCAAATTTGAAAACAACATTTAAAAGTCATATCAATTACGCTTAAAGGGGCACAATAATTCTTCATTTCACATTCTTTTACATTTGATACATGCTAGGTAACTCTTGATAATGAAGATGTGAATGTAATCTGGTTGTTGTTTCCCTTGATCACAATACATGTAGTTACATAAGGCCATAAGATTTACTCCCCCTCGTAAAATGTCGCCAATTTGAGTACAAATCTAAATGTCATTATTTTATTTTTTATTGACTTTCATAAAAGGTAATAGCACACTGTGTCATGTTTAAATAACAAGATGCTTAAATTCTAAGACTTAGTAAATTTCCTTAAAATGATAAAAAATTAAATTTTGACTAAACTTTATAATTGTTCTATTTGTTTCAAATGGTGAATATAGATTTTAACCTTACATGGGTGCATGTTGTAATTGTCATGTACCTGTAATGATTTGTTTAACCCTTCTGGACAAGACTGGTTCTGCCTTTGTGACTCGATTGTGTAGATCATGATCAGCCTGCACATATGTGCAGTCTGAGCATGATCTGCACTGTTCGCCATTCAGTCAGTATGTTCCTTTTAAACAGTTAAAGGTACTGTCCACATTGAAAGTTGAACGAGTTCATCATAGAAATTTATTAAGGGTTAATACATTCCAGAAGAAATCCATGCCCAATACTGGGAGTGACAGCAAAACTATTCTATGTGCAAATCAATATATAAAAGCAGATTACACTTTTCCTTTCATTTTCATTGTCAGTAAATCATTTTACCTGCTGACATTTTCATATGATAGTATGACTCATAATACATGGTGCCCTTAAACTTTTGATAAAACACTCTGTCATCACCGGCTGACATATATAACATCTGAGATAACATGATACAAAATAACATTATAAGATATAACTGCTTTGGTACAAAGTACATTTACAACACAGTTGAATAGCAAGAAATGCATTAAATAACCATTTATACAAATACAGAATTCTCATTAAAGAATGTAAACACGTTGCATTCCCATTTCACATTGCACCATATCAGCTCTCTACTGTGAATATGCGTCGCAAATATTTTTGACGCTAAAGCACTCTGAATTAAACTCCCACTTATGCATGTATATGACAAAGGTAAAAAAAATTGTTTAAATTGGTGACCTCGATTATTTCCGTCCTTTGGTACTGAGAGGTGTTCCTTATCATGATCCCTTCGCATCGTCTGTAGTGACTGCTTGCGTATCAGTGGGGAAAAGGGTCAGATGCAAACAAAGTTTCTTTGGTACCCGAACTTACAATATACCTGGTAACTGACATTTTTTCTTAAATAAATAGACTTACTTTTGTTTTTTTCTATGCATCTGTTGTTTTTTTTTTTTTTGTTTTTTTTTTATCTCCCTTGCTATAGTGATTAAATCTGACTGTCCTCCATTGTATTATAATATAATAAATGCATCTTGATTATCTCCCTTTTCTGGAATTGTGTGTCCTCTAGTGTAGAATAATAACTGCATCCTATTATATCCCTACTTGGTATTGTGTGTAATATTAACTGCAACAATCAACAACATTTTTGGTATTGTGTCTTCCATTTGTATTATTAATGCATCTGCTTACCTCCCTTTTTGTTATGATTAATGCATCCATGCCCATGCCCTGATACATTCTCAGGTGGCCAACCCACACACATTTCGGTATTGTACAAACTGGGAAATTGCTGTATTCACTTAAAATTTTTTTTTGCTTAAAATTTCCTTATTACTTGACTGATTTCAATTGTATAAAAAGACTGTCTGAGACAGGAAAATGTCTCAGTGATTTCCTAGCCACAAAAAATCTGCAAGACATTCTCCATACTTTTCTCCAATGCTGGGCCCAAACCCAAATGTTTTTTTTCAATGACTAAATCTGTAGGTAACATGCATTCTGAGATTTGAACAAAGTATTGAAATGTGTGGCTGACACTTTGAGGATAGGAAAGCACTTGTTTTCCCACAGTTTTCGACGCTTTTTATCGTATTAAAATCTGTCAAGTGATAAGGAAATTATATGCAAAAATGTTCCCTGAATCGAATTATTTTTCCTGGTGTGTATGATACCAAAAATCAAGCGGGCGATTCTGTTTATCTCCCTTTTATTAATGAATCTACATGTTTCCCTTTTGCATAATGCATCCATTTGTCTCCCTTTTTCAAAATGAATAACAAACTTTTGCCTCCTTTACAGTAATTATTGCATCTGCTTCCCGTCCTTTATGTTTCAAACAAAGACTAACTAGGATCACCTTTAACCTTTTGTATAGATCAAAATATACAACATATTGGACATCTGGCAGGGTATCAACTTTGATATAGACCAATTAAGTATCCATTTACAGCAGTCATTTGCTGGCACACTTTAGACAAAAGCTTTTATATCAATAGTATCAGTAACATAATGAAAAACAGATAGATAAAAAATATATACGAAGAGATGACTTTAGATACAAGTTTAAAGTGGTCAAGGGCACTTACATTTACACAACATTTCATAAATTTTTACTGGTCTTTGTTAAAGATTTACTTAATTAAGGAATAAGAAGACCAAGAAGTACTATATAATTATGTAATTATGTGTTCTGTACTATTTTCCAATAACTACCTCCCTTTAAGGTGTTAATTTAAAATTAGATGCCCGCGGGCAACATGTTGAGCCCGCCAGCTGTCAAAAGGACTAACATTAATGATACTATTAAAAGAACTGATTATCCATCCACGGCTAAGCTTTTGACCTTAAACCTCTAAGTATGACCTTGACCTTTGAGGTAGCGGTCTGGGAGTTGCACACGACAAGGCAAACATTTATGCAAAACAAAAAAAGATTGCTTTATGCATGGCAAAGTTACAGCCCGAACAAGCTCTAAAATGGCCTTTGACCCCCAAGACTGACCTTCACCTTTGAGATAGGGACCCGAGGTTTGCGCTGCCTTCTTATTGAGGTGCTGATATACGCCAAATAAAAAATGATTGCTCAATACTTATCAAAAGTAATGGCCTTGACAAGCTCTAAAATGACCTTTGACCCCCGAACTATGACCTTGACCTTTGAAATAGGAGCCTGGGTTTTGTACATGACAACCCATCTGATTGAGTTAAACATTAATGCCAAATATAAACAAGATTTCTCAATGCATGTCAAAGTTAAGGGCTGGACAAGATCTGAATGACCTGTGATCTCCAACTGTGAGCTTGACCTTTGAGATAAGAACCTGGGGTTTGCGCATGACACTCTGTCTCACTGAGATTAACATTCATGCCAAATATAAACAAGATTGCTCCATGCAGGTTTAAGTTATAGTCCAGACAAACAAATCCGGACACATGCACACATGGACACAGGCACATACAGTCTGAACAGCCACAAGTCTTTGCTTCTGCAAGTGGGCTGAACAAAAAATGTATTTTTTTTAGTTCAACAAAAAGTGCTTCACATTAAAAATTCAGTTTTCCTTAATTTATGTATGTTATGTATGCAGTGCATATTGCATTGTGGGGTGAGGTGCAACAGTGACTTGGGGATGGGGTGTATATATAATATAACTTGAGAGTTCTTTTTCTTTTTCTTCAGCATGATTTCTTCAGCAAGATTTCTTCAGCATGATTTCTTCAGCAAGATTTCCTCAGCATGATTTCTTCAGCATGAAGTATCTGTTATTTCCGTCTGAGTCCAGAGTTAAAACTAACTTGACATATAAGTGTTACCGATACTTTCATCTAAGTTAACAGACAGGGGGTAAAATAATTCAAAGTCTTGTGCATGTGTTACAGTGGTACTTAACCTTGGTATTTCTACAGAACTTTATGTTATGTTATGTAATGTAACATTATTACAAAATAAGAAAAAAAAAAGTCCTGATCGACTGCTATAAATGTTACATATTTTTTCCAGATGTACATTCAGGTTTCTAATTTTGTTTTTCTTGGGGTTTAAGTCACAGCAACACAGTTTTAGTTATATGGGGACTTTCCAGTGGTCTAGTGGTAACACACTTGACTGTCAATCCTGAGGTCCGGGGTTTGAATCCCAGTCCAGGCACTGGAAATTTTTGAGATGCTCTTGAGTGTCTCCCACCTAAAAGGTCTGTACTGGTTCTTCCCAGGAAACGACTTCATGTGTATTGGTGCTACACCGAGCACGTTAAAGAACCAGACTGTCTATTCGCAAAGAGCTAGGCTAAGTTAGCCGGACAGGCCTGTATCTAAAAACATTTTTCTCTCTATCTGTTCTAGTAGGGGCTTTATCACACTCTGTCCCTCTGGTCAGATTGCTATGTGTCTGTACTTAGTACAGAATGAATTTTGCGCCCTGTGTGGCTGTGTTTGTTATATGTAAAGCGCTTTTGAACATGTTTATCATGAAAAGGGCGCTATATAAATCTGGTATAATAATAATAATAACAACAATAAGGCATCAAGCGTCCCTCAATGTAATAGTTCAAGCAGTAACTTACAGGTAAATAATACTTACCAAGCTTTTACAAAAGTCTTCCTCAACAGAAATTACTCAACACATGCAGTGACTGACAACTATTTTCAGAGTCGGCTATTAATATACTGTGATACAAAATTCATTTTAATATACTGTGAGACAAATATTTAATATCTGTGTCGCACCAATAGTTTGATGTAATTTGTGTGTTTCTCAAGCTGAGGAAGATGATGTATTCCCATTACACAGCCAGTGTATTTCTGTTAATCAGTAAAAACCTATCAACCCATCACACTGCTTGACAGATTTCAAGGCAAAAAATCTGCAACATTTATATCAAAACAGTTAATTTAAACTTGAATGCACCAAAACCACAGTGCCTAATATGACTAAAGAGGATGTGGGAGTTGAGGTCATAAGGAATATTATGAAGATGTGCTCCTGCAAATTTCAATATGAAGTTCATCATTAAGGCTAATGTTATTATTTATTTTTTTTTAACACTAGTTCTGTCAATAAATCTGCCAGTACTCCTGGATTTACTTCCACAAAAGTATATTATTCATTTACTTGTTCTCTGCATTAGTTAACTCGGACAACTTCCCCACATATAAAGTCATGGTAACAAATGCCTAAAGATATAATAATCCCCCATGTCAGGGATCGTATTGGCCAGCTTTTCACTTCTTGAGACTTTCCAAGCTGATACAATAATTTTTTTAGTGACATTTCAAACTACCTTAAATAATGGTTTTGGACTCAACCAAACATAAGCCAAGTGCTGTATTTTCTTTATTTAAATTAAGTCAATACTGAGGTCTGATTGAATGACTACTTCAAATTATACACTAATATTTTTGTAAGATTTTACATTGAATAGGCCTATTATTTTGAATATACAAATTCAATTTTCTTCTATTTTCTTAATCGTCTGAGGATAATTAAAGTGGCAGATTTAATAAATGTGTTTTATTCATGGCACTAACGAATATTGGCCAATACATGAAAATCTGGCTGGTTTAGGATCTGATAATATCAGAAACAATATTATTATTCTTTGCTCTGTGTAAATGACAGATTAGCGAAATGCCAAGATAAGTATTCGGAAGGGTGAAAAATCCTGCTACTAGTTCTACAATATCTCTCAAAAAATCATTTAAGGCTTGAAGTGTGTAGATGTATGAGATTAAAGTTAATTCCCACTACTCAAATACTCAGTTCTGCCTAAAACATAAAATTCTGAAGTTCATTTAAAAATAAAATAAGTTAACCCACATGTTAACTGGTTCCTGAAAAGTTCACAGTGACTATAATGAGTTTTAAATCTGTCCAGGGGCATATTCATACTAACCCGCACACTTTAGGTGAAAAATAATTTCTCTCAAAAATTCATAAAAGGTCAGTATTCTTGACAGTGACTAGTGGTACCAACATACTGACATAAGATTTTTGCAAGATATTCTTACATTATATAACCAAAAATATTGTACAGAAGGTAGTAAACCGTTGTAGCACTAAAATTTTGAAATAATGCAGAAAAATTTACATTCTTCTCGCATATTTTTACCAATATCTATATAACTTTTATTTTCACCCATTTTATCAATTTCCAATGTCATATACATTCTGGTGGAAATGAACATGTTGAAAAGTTTCACTCAAACCGTGGGCGAGTTAACTAAGCTTTACAAAGTCTTTAAAATGCTTAATTCTCATATGTCAAATATGCATAGATTGCAAGGAAACTTTGCAGGAATTTTAATTCTGCAGCTATTTAATGATTTCACACAAAAGCTACAGAAAACCCTTTTAGAAAATGCTCCATATTCAACATTCAGAGTTCACACGGGAATCAGAGAAATCCCTTTCGGGAAATGCTCCCCAGTCGAAACTAATGGTTTATTACCATGGTAGTTCATGGTCATGGGGCAATGGTTGACCATGTGCGGTAATTGGCACCACAGTCATAGAACATGGTATCAGACCATGACCACAAACCATGGTCGAACATGGTAAAAATACCCAGTCGAAATTGCTGGTTTGTGCACCATGGTCGGCCATGGTTATGGACAACAGTTGACCAAGGTCCACGACCATGGTCGACCGTGGTGATTATTGTTACTATCAAAAACTGTATAAATATGAATTTGAAAGGGTTATGAAAATACATGACAATTGCAGTCTATATCTATTTTTGCAAGTCAGTCATTTATTTGTCATAAAAGAGCTAAGATGACAACAAATTATAAACAGTCTGACTATGGAAGTTTACCTTTGAATCTGCCTATAACTGCAGGAAAACTATTCTATAATTAGGAAAACCTTTGGGGCCAAAATGCAGTCAGACGTCTTTGGTGCATTGTAAAACTTGACAAACGTGAAAATCACTAACATGACCATGGTAGTCCATGGTCAACCATGGTTGAAAAAAAAAAGTTGACCATGGTAGAACATGGTCAAACTACTGATCGTCTTTTCTGACCATTGCCAATCTTATCTCACCATGGTTGACCATGGCTAACCGTGGTTTTGACCATGTTTTCACCATGGTATTTGACGGCTGACCATGTTAGTTCATCGTCAACCATCAAAAACCATGGTGACCATGGTCAACATTTTGTCTGGGTCTGCATACTCAACAAGAGCTGTTGGAGAACAGCAACGCTCAACTATTTAACAGCCTTGTCGCTTGAATGAATAAGAAAGTCGAAAAAAGGGGCATAATTTTGTAAAAAAGTAAAATAGGGTTATGGAACCTGCATAGTGCTTATCAGCTCATGACAGTGAACTAGTGTGTGAAGTTTCAATCCTTTCCCATTAGTGGATACTGAGATACCAGCTTACATACAAAAACTTAACCAAAAATTTCTATGTTGAAAAAGGGGCATAATTTTGTAAAAAAGCAAAATAAAGTTATGGGACCTGCTTTGGGCATGTCAGATCATGACAGTGAACAAGTGTGTGAAGTTTCAATTCATTCCCATTAGTGAGTACTGAGATACCAGCTTACATACAAAACCTTAACCAAAAAATTCTAAGTCGAAAAAGGGGCATAATTTTGTAAAAAAGCAAAATAGAGTTATGGAACCTGTGCAATGTAAGTCAGTTTATCACAGTAAATAAGTGTGTGAAGTTTCAATCCATTCCCACAAGTGGTTACTGAGATACCAGCTTACATACAAAACCTTAACCAAAAATTTCTAAGTCAAAAAAGGGGCATAATTTTGTAAAAAAGCAAAACAGAGTTATGGAACCTGTGCAATGTAAGTCAGTTTATCACAGTGAATAAGTGTGTGAAGTTTCAATCCATTCCCACAAGTGGTTGCTGAGATACCAGCTTACATACAAAAACTTAACCAAATCGGGACGCGGACGCGGATGCGGATGCGGACGCGGACGCCGACGCATGGGCGAGTCCAATAGCTCTACTATTCTATGAATAGTCGAGCTAAAAATGAATCTGCACGGAAATCAGGGAAATGTCTATGTTCTGAATCTCAACACTTACTTTGCACTGAAACCAGAGAAAACTATATTCTCAACACTGAATTTGCATGGAAACCAGACAAAATTACATTCTCAACATTGAATTTGCATGGAAATCAGAGAAGACCCTTTCAGAAAATGCTCTACATTCATTTGCATGGAAACTATGGAAAATTACATTCTCAACATTGAATTTGCATGAAACTCAGAGAAAACTATCTTCTCCACATTGAATTTGCATGGAAATTAGAGAAAACCCCTTTCAGACAATGCTCTAAAAACTCAATTAATCTGCACAGAAATCAGATCAGAGAAAACCCTTTCAGAAAATGCTCTGAATTTGCATGGAAACCAAAGAAAACATTGCTGTACATTTTTGTCACTTATTTCACACGGGAACCACAGCAAGCCTTTTAAGAAAATGCTCTACATTCTTAACATTGGTTTCGCACTTATGTTTTACAATACTTGAATATTGATCGTATTAAGTTTGCAATGATTTGAGGCATGTCCTTTAATGACACTTTAATCGTGAGAACTACATTTACTACAGTATAGTAAATCTTCAAGTAATCATATATTTTGGCTGACCTTACAAGGTAATAACAAGGTAATAACAAGGTAATAAAATAATGCCTTTATTGAATTCAATGTGACAAAAGATATTCTTTATTACAGCGACTTCGTATCTCCATGACAAAAATTACGAGAAAATAAGAACAAAGTATTATAATTACTGCAAAACAAAAAGCATCGTTTAACCCTTATCATGCTGGATACAAGTTATTCTGTCTTTGCGACCAGTGTAGATCATGGTCAGCCTGCACATCTGTGCAGTCTGATCATGATCTGCACTGTTCGCTATTCAATCAGTATCTTTTTAGTAAGCACCCCTTTTAACAGTTAACGGTACTGTCCAAATTTGAAGATAGACCAGTCCATTATAGAAATTTAGCAGGGTAAGGGTTAAACACATTAACACGGTAATTATGTAACTACACATTAATTAATCAAACTGCTGGTGAGAGAAACAGAACATGACTGAGTCTTAAAACTTCCTGAGACTGCCATTTGTCAAGTGTCACTTTCATATCTCGAAAGTGGTACAAGAATTTTAACTGGTTTCGAAACTTTCATCTACTTTTGATACAAATGCAAGGGTTTCATTTATAAGGGCTAGGGGCAGGGATTTCCGTCTGCTACAGTAGTCTGAAGCCTTGGGTACTTTTCCTGTACTGTAGTATGGGAGAACCCAAGATCCCATCTACTTCCCCTGTGAAAAAGGTTCATGAACTTCATGAATTTATTCATGAACAAATTCACGAAATACAGTGAAACACCGCTCGCTCAAGCATCGATGACTCGAGCACCCGGGCTCGCTCGAGCAATTCATGTGGTCCCGGCCAATTTCCTTCTATTTTCTATGTGATATTACCATGGCTGGGTCGAGCATCGATAACTCGATCGCTCGAGCATGACACCTGGTCCCTGTGTATTAATTTACTCTTTGTTGCTTCTGGCTAACTCGAGCAGAGGTGTCAAAATGTTTCACACCTTCGGTGGTCAGATTGTATCGGTTAATTAAACATTTTCACACACCGTGAGAATTGCGTAGTCTATTCCCAGACTATCTTAAATGTTTGTTTGTCGGTATATTGGACCTTATGATGAGATTAATTATTAATAAAAGCTTAAAGAAAAGTTTTATTGATTAAATATCGATCAATTACTGATTACTTAAAGCATCTTTTCTGCGGGATCGAGAAGATAGTTATGAGATCTTAGTATTTTAATCAGCAGTTGTTATATGAAGGAAATAATATAGCCTTTTCATAAAATTGAGACGATAATTATGACATGCACTTGTTGATGAATAAAAAAGTCTTAGTTGTTTCTTCACATGTATCATTTACAAATTACATATTGAGACATCTATCAATAGATAACGTTTGTATTAATACATTTGTTTTTGCAAATGTCACAAGTTTGTTATTATTAAGCATCACCGTTTACTCTGCAAACTGTCCCGATGACACTTTAGTTTTCTTTGTATGATGGTCAATGTTTGGGTCGCTCGAAACCATGGATAACTCGAGCATTTTACTCATCCCCTTGCGACCTCCAGCGAGCGGTGTTTTACTGTAGAGTCAAAATTTATGTTTCATGAATTTCGATATTCATGAACTTGTTCATGAATTTAAAATAATACATGAACAAGTTCATGAATATTGAAATTCATGAAACTTAAATTTTGATTCTCATGAATATTTATTCATGAATTTTAATTCATGAATATTGAAATTCATGAAACATAAATTTTGATTCTCATGAATTTTTATTCATGAACTCGATATTCATGAACTTGTTTTTTGAACTTGTTCATGAATAAAAAATCATACATTAATTTTAGTGAACTCTGAATATTGAAATTCATGAAACATAACTTTTGATTTTTATTCAGATACATGTACTAGCTTTGCTTCAGGGTCGTGAAAACTTGTGACATTTTAAAAGGATTTTATTTTTTTTAAATAAATGATTTATGACAACACAATAATTACTTATTTGATTTTCAGTATACTCATGTTCCTTTTAAACAATTCCTAACTGTAGTATGATAATTATTTCCTTCTTGTTTGCTGCACAAACTTCTCAAAAGTTGCTGAATCACATGTGCAAAACATTTCCCAGCATGCAACAAAATAATGGAAACTGATCATGTGACATTATGAATTTAATGATCATGAACATTCATGAAAAGTTCATGAACTTATTCATTTATTGTAAAAGGTAATAAACCTAAGTTTTATATTTAATGAATAAACAGTTCAGAAACTCACAATTGGGTTCAAGAACTGGTTACACTGAACTAGAAAAAGGTTTTGAATTTTAGTACTTTTAATGAACCTGTGTTCATGAACAATTTTGGTTCTTAGTCTTAGTCTAGACCAACAGTAACTGTTCAGGAACTGGTATAGTTCTGTATGTTCTTGAAATTTTGCAGTTTTTTAACCAGTGTTCAAGAACTGTCATTGTTCTAGAATCACAGTCAAAGAACTGTTATGCTGTTTCAAGAACAGTTCTCTAAGTTCTTCAGAAGCTCTTGAATGTTCAAGAACTAAATACTAGTTCTAGAACATTTTTGTACAGGGTCATAACCCTGTAGTTCCTGAATCACAATTTCAATCATTATCTGAGTTTCATTTTCAAGTTCATGAATTTCTTAAATCATTTAATGGATTTTCTGAAATGTTCATGAACTACATTTACAAGTTCATGAAATGAATGTAATATTCTTGAACTTTTGACTTCATGAATTTAAGTTCGTGAACTTTTCCTTGTAGTTCATGAACTTTTTTGATAATTCATGAAATAATTCATGAATTCTTACAAATTCATGAATAAATTCATGAAGTTCATGAACCTTTTTCACAGGGGTTCACTACTCCCATCTTCTATTTCAATACTTAATGAAACCCCTAATGAATAGTATGTCCTACTAAGGAAGTATTGAATGGTTTTGCAATAATACACTTGACTTGGAATTTTAAAATACGCAATATAAATATTAAATTTGCATTTATAGAATAACCTACTTAATTCAAAGTATTTTAATATTCTTTTCCTTGTTTGTGTTTTTGTATTGTTCACAGCAGTTTTGGTCTTTCAATTGAAATACTTCCCTCTAGTTGTTCTAGTTCTTATGTGAAAAACAATCATAATTAACTTCCTCTTAATTGTCTAAACAAAATTTTTCTTGCTGCATGTTCAACATTTAAAGCAGATAGCTTGAACTAGTCTCCACAGTTATCATTGCCAAGTTTTGATACCAGTCTTTTAAACCTTTAGCGTGTTGGCATAAAGTGATTCTGCCTTTGCGACCAATGCAGACCATAGATCAGCCTCCACATTAGGCAGGCTGATCATGATCTACACTGTTGGCTATTCAGTCAGTAAATTTTCAGTGAACACACCTTCAAATAATAAATGGTACTGCCCAAACTGAAAATTTTAGAAATTTAGCAGGCTAAAGGTTAAACTTGGTTGATTCTGAAACAGACCAATTGTACCCAGACGAAATGGTGACTATGATTGACCACGGTCATCGTGGATTTTGATGGTTGACCATGTTTTAATGTGGTCACCCATAAAATACCATAGTGAAAACATGGCCAGGAGCATGGTCGGCCATGGTGAGATACGACTGGCCAAGTTCGACCTTGGTCAAGAAAGACGATCAACAGCATTTGAGCTTTTGTGTTTGCTAGTAGTCCGTCAGGTATTGTTCAAGACTGAACCCTGTGTATATGGACTACCATGGTGAGTTCATGGTCATGACCATGGTCAACTACATTTTGACCATGGTCGACCACATTTTGTTAAATGGCAGCAGTAGTTCATGGTCATATGACCTTCATTTCGCCTGGGGACCATGGTAAAAAAAAACCTGGTCGATCATGATGAGAAAATCATGGTTAACTATGGTTTTTTATCATAAACTGTCAATTTCCACTGGGTAAGGTTTCACTCTCAGGCTGGTCTCCAAACGTAGACAGGACCTCATGCTTGACCCAGCATGCTCACAAACGGAAAATGACAAATATATCAAGTTCTAATACCAGTTCATCTTAATTTCAACAAAATACTATAATAAAAGGTGCGAACAAACTTTGTAACTTTAGACTGGCTGTGTCTTGCACTCTCCTAACTGTGCTGAACCATACAGGCAGAATGATGTCACTGTGTGTGACACTGATTATCCCAGAGTTCTCAAAAACAGTCACAGCGTAGACTGGGTAGATCTAAGATTCACCCTACTAGGTATACTTTGCGAATATTCACAGTCAGAGCAACAAATTCAAAACAGGTCTAAATATTAATCTGTATTATGTCCAGTAAAATAACCAGCAACAAATATTTGACTATACAAAAAAGGCTGCTATTAAATTGTAAAATCAAAGTGACATGAATAGAACTCGGTCTAAAACATAAGCAAACACAGGAAAGATAAATGTTAATAAATGCACAGGATGCAATCGCAAAACATGCTTTTTTTAATAGGAAAATACAATCTATAAATTAATCTCATTTCGCCATTTCCTGTATAAACTGTCGATTTTATACAATTTTTAAAAAGCTGAATTATTACGCAGTGGTAAATGAATACTTTTTTGTTTATTCAGCAAATCTGATCATGCTGGTGTATTGATAAATTGAAAATTCCCACAACTTTAGGGCAAAATGATAAATAATTCAACAGAATACAACTGGTTTTATCTTGCAAATATGCTTTATAATAGTTTCATCCGAATGAGTACTGTCTGGTCCAATACTCATTCAGTTGAGGCTATCTGGTAATGCTTTGTAAGGGCCTCCTAGACTTTAATTGCCACTCCTTCATAAAAGCATTTGAATTTTCGTTACACATATTTACACCAATAAGCATTACAAAAGCACATGTCAGAGAGTTCTTTTTCAGCAATTTAAGAAACATTAGCCCTTATCATGCTGGACATGATTGATTCTGCCTTTGCAACCAGCGTAGATCATGATCAGCTTTCACATTCATGCAGTCTGATCATAATCTGCACTGTTCGCCATCCACCCCTTTTAACAGTTAATGGTTGTGTCCAAATTGATAGATGGACAAGTTCATTGCAGAAATTTAGCAGGTAGGCCATCATATAATGTTTGACTAAATGTATAACCAGCCATAACAAACCACTGGGCCCAATATTCTGTCTTGTCTGCCAAAGTATCAGTATGTGCCATTTTGTAAGAAGAAATATCAAATCTTATTTGCTTGTTTGTCAGGGAAGAGTTAGGAAACTGGCAGAAATTACACCACTGGCACAAGAAAAGGGCATTATAATGGATTCCAAAATGAAAACTATGCCAATAGCAGTCAGAAGTCATTAAGTAAAAAAGTATATGCTATTCATTTGACCTATACCTGGGTTTTTAAGTACTGATCTAGTCTCTGGGTCACTGACTCATCATTTTTACCTCAGAAATGTCATGTACCACTGTTTACCAGTAACCATGGTGACCACAGGCAATGCTTTCTGTGCCCTTCTAGCTTACATGTAGAAGCTGCAAGGTTTCCTTTGCCATTATGTGTTAGGCTTTGATATATTCTAACCAGTGATAAAAGAAAGTCGTAAATGAAGACAAAAGTATGAACAAACTTGACCAAAAAATGATAGTACCCATCAGTTTTAATGTAGGGATAACGCATGTTTTTTCGTGTTATAACGTCCCGAGGGATTCTGAAGATGTTGTAACATGGAATAAAGATGCGCTAACACTGTTCTAGCATAAAACACAAAAAAAACTAAATATATGAATACATTATCCCTCAACTTCATTAGACTTCCATGAAATGCGCAGGAATATGAGTTTTTTTTTCTCATGTCAATGTCATTTCCATTTGAATTATCCGCTCTGGGGCCCTAATATGTTTACGCTTTGCCATGGAATGCACATATATAACAAGAGCTGTCACAGGAGACAGCGTGCTTGACTATTTCGATGCTGGATAGTGAAACTGGGCATATCTGAGGAAACTGGAGCTGTCACTGGAGTGTTTAATGACTCCAATGGTGGATGAAGAGTCTGTGTCAAAAATATTAAGTAATACTGGTAAGAGAGGTAAAGATAAAACTCAAAACACTAAATGAGTATAATTCTAAGCAAAAAGGGGGCATAACTCGTAAAATATTGGAGTTGTAAACCTTGTGTTATATGATGTGGGTGATGATGTGGAACAACTACTTCAAGTTTGAATCAAATGCATTGTGTAATAACTGAGATATAGTGAAAATGCATCAAAATTAATATTAAATTCCATGTAAAAGGGGGCATAATTCATGAAAAAATGGTGCCAAAGTTATGAACCTTGTGTCATATGATGTGGGTGATGATGTTGAACAAATATTTTAAGTTTGAATCAAATCATTTCAGTGATAACAGAGATAAAATGAAAGTGCATCAAAACCTTAACCTGAAGTTCTAAGTAAAAAGGGGAATAATTCATGAAAAATTTGTGCCAGAGTTATGCACCTTGTATCATATGATGTGGGTAAAGATGTTGAACAACTACTTTAAGTAGGAATCTAACTCAGTAATAACAGAGATAGAGTGAAAGTGCATCAAAACTTTAACCTGAAATTCTAAGTAAAAAGGGGGAATAATTCATGAAACATTTGTGCCAGCGTTATGCACCTTGTGTCACATCATGTGGGTGATGATGTTGAACAATTGTTTTAAGTTTGAATCAAATCCATTCAGTAAAAACAGAGATAGAGTGAAAGTGCATCAAAACTTCAACCTGAGAATCTAAGTGAAAAGGGGGGATAAATCATGAAATATTGGTGCCAGAGTTATGGGCCTTATGTCAGATGATGTTGGTGATGATGAGGAATAACTATTTTAAGTTATAAGAAGAAAAAAGAGAAAGTGTAAAAAAAACTTGAACCAAGGTTGGGACGCAGAAAGACGCCGACGCCAGGTCGAGTAGGATAGCTCTCCTTTTACTTCGTATTAAGTCGAGCTAAAAAGGTGTTATAGCAGCACTTGAGCGCAAGAACTACTCTGTTAACACACAATTTCTCTGTTGTTAAAACACACCAGAAAAGTGACAAGAACAACAGTTTTATGCTAGAATCACCGTTCTAACATATTTACAAACATGACAAGTGTATGAATCAATTTTTATACCAAAAATATTTAATGACAATCAATGCGGGTTTTTTTCTATGACAATTGCATCTGTACCATTAATTTTTACAAAATGACAAAAAGTGTTACTAAGGTAAAACAAAGAAGTATAAAATACACAGAATGGCAACTGGCTGTAATCTCGCGTGAGCTCGTGTCAGAACGTGATTCGGTGTATCTTACTAAAAACAAACATCGGCGAGCATGGAGTTACAATTTCGTACCTTTAAAACTACATTTAAAATACATGTTAGCTTCTAAAACAAAATTAGTAGATACGAAGCATATGTTTTTTTTTTGGCCATCGAAAGAAGCGTGGTCATACGGTGATAATTATTTTACCGATGAATAATTGCTTTCGCATACAAAATGGCGTGTGGAGAAAGCGCCACTTCCAGTAAACGAGATCTCGTTTTTTTGTCACGGGAGTTTGGCGAGATTTGCTCTACATGCCTTTCAAGTTGCCAGTCTATTTATTTTTATAGCTCTTTGGGTAAAAATACTTTTTTATCAATACAATCCTCATGCTCTTTTGAGGGTGCAGTATTACTGACCACAATATGACCGATACACAAATCCTAATCCTACTTAAGAAACCATTAACACTTGAAATACACACCAGAAGTGCCAAGATAACATGCTGTTCTTTTGCTGACTAACATTGAATTTGTTTATAGATACACATGTCAAACAGAAAGTTAATGTATACAGTGTTTCCATCATGATCAAAAGTATATCATTCCCTTATCATTTTGTGAGTTGTGTGTACTTTTTGTATTAATTACTGTTCAAAGAGAAGCATGTATAATTCAATGGACAAAATGTTCAACTAATTCGTCTCTAATTACATAATTCAATTACAGTATTTCAGGAGATCTATACTTAATTCCTTATGGTCTATTTTGTGTATGAAAAATGTATTTATAGATTGTATGCTTTTAGGGAGTGCTGATCGAGTAGACTGGTAGACACTAAAAGTTTTGATAACTGAAAGAAAACTATAAGCCCCATTAAACAATCAAGCAAGTTACACTTAAAAGAAAACACACTTATTAACCCGCATGGGTAATCAATGTGTACTATCGGCAAACAAAGTTTATCTGATGAAAGGATTTTACCTGTCTGGGGGCCCATTCATTCTCAAGTCTGCATTTTCGCGTTGAAGCTGTTTCACTGTTTGTTCAAGGGTCTCGATCTTCTGGGACTGCATAAGAATAAGACCATCTCTCTCTTTTATCATGTCCCAGAGCTCCTCTACACTTATGGAGCCCAATGGTGGGGCTCCTGCTTTGGGCTCACCCATCTTCAATTACTGCACCCAATTAGTACAATCCGCCATATTGCGTAAAATGATAAATCCAGCCAAATTTTGCTATCAGATATCCCCAAAGATTATCACAAGTTCAAGACGCGTAAAATCGATAAAAACTCATTTTCTGTTACACTCCATACACTGGGAACAAGACGTGTTCGATATCTCCCAATTGTTGGCACAAGCAGTTAAATTTGTGTATTGGAAATGCATTTGTTGACAGTTTGTACACGCTCAAATTGTTACGGTACAACTCAAACACGGGAATCACGCGGAAGTGTGAGTGACGTCATTTCTCAGGTATCACCAGGTATTGGGAAAACCCAGATCTAATTGGACAGCGGTCTATGTAATCATCACCTAATTATCACTACGTGTTATGGTAGATCATCATTGTTGTCATATTAGTTTTATAAAAATAATAATTTATAAGGTGAAATAAAATACTATATTACAATGCACTGTCATATGATATAGTATGTAAAGGTTTTGCTTAAAACTTAAAGTAGTTGTTCCTCATCATCACCCACATCATATGGCACAAGGTTTATAATTCTGGCACCAGTTTTTCATAAATTATGCCCCCCTTTTTTACTTAGAATTTTATGTTAAGTTTGATGCATTTTCACTATATCTCTGTTATTATACAAGGTATTTGATTCAAACTTAAAATAATTGTTCATCATCACCACCTACATCATTTGACACAAGGGCCATAACTGTGACACCTGTATTTCATGAATTATTTCCCCTTTTTACCTAGTTTTGGTGCACTTCCACTTTATGTGAGTTATTACTAAAAGGATTTGATTCAAACTTAAAATAGTTGTTCCTCATCATCACCCACATCATATGACGCAAAGTTTATAATTCTGGCACCAGTTTTTCATGAATTATGCCCCCTTTTTTACTTAGAATTTTATGTTAATTTTGATGCATTTTCACTATATCTCTGTTTATATATATCTCTGTTTATATACAAGGTATTTGATTCAAACTTAAAATAATTGTTCATCATCACCACCTACATCATTTGACACAAGGGCCATAACTGTGACACCTGTATTTTATGAGTTATCCCCCTTTTGTACTTTAAGTTTAAGGTTAAAATTTTGATGTACTTTCACTTTATCTCTGTTATTACCAAATGGATTTGATTCAGACTTAGAATAGTTGTACTATATCATCATCCACATCATATGATACATGGGCCACAACTCTTCCACCAATATTTCATGAATTATGCCCCCTTTTTACTTAGAATTTCAGGTTAACTGTGGTGCACTTTCACTATATCTTTGTCATTACTTAATGAATTTGATTAAAACTTAAATTAGTTTTTCCAGATCCTCATCCTCATCATATGGCACAAGGTCAGTCACTCTGGCACAAATGTTTTATGAGTTATATCCCATTTTTACTTAGAATTAGTTTAATTTTGATGCTTTTTATATCTCTGCTGTTACTAAATGGATTTAATCAAACATAAAATGGTTTTTCCCCATCATCACTCACATTATACAACACAAGTTCGATAATGCCGGCACCAGTACGTTCTGAGTTATGCCCTCTTTTTACTAATAGAATTTCCAGTTCAAGTTGCGATGCACTTTTGCTGTATCTCCAGTATTACTAAAAAGATTTGATTAAAACTTAAAATGTTCTGAATTATTAGCCGCATGATATGACACATGGTGCATTACTTTTGCAGAAGTTTTACATGAATTATGTTCCTTTTATACTGATTAATTTTTTGAGTCTTAAGCTATTGTCCAATATCTTCATCCACATTTGAGTCATTCAAGGCCTAACTATACTAAAGGAACCAGCATGGGAGCCATCTGGTCTAGTCGCATAATGGCTGCCAGGTATTTGAACACTAATTTTTCACTTGGCATGGCAACAGAGGTCTAAATTGAGGCTAGTTTCTGTTTAAGGTTTAGGAGTATATCACCAAAACACGGAAATATTTTATAAACGAATAACATCGTTACCAGTATTTTACTTAACCATTACATGTTCTGCCGTACTGTCCCGTACTGAAAATATTCTGAAAAAGTTTTCCCCCTTTTGAAAATGAATGCCATTTGTAAAGAAATAAAAATAAACAATTGCTGAAAACTGTGTTCCACTTAATTATGTAAAATTTCAACACTCGCATGCGATTGCAAATGAATCAAAACTAACATGTGTAACAGTTCTTTGAAAATGGTGAGTTTTTGAAGGCGTTTGACTGCCCGGATGTGGGTCCCATTTAGGAAGTCTTTTTTTCGGAATTCAATGTTTATTTTAGTATACTGACACTTGTTTTGTTGTTTTTGTAATGATAGCGTGTATATTACTTATATTACTCTACAAAACAAGTGTCAGTATACTGGTATAAGCATTGAATTCCGAAAAAAGAACTGTTTAAACAGGCCCCACTTCCAGACAGTCAAGCGCTTTTAAAAACTCACCATTTTCAAGGAACTGTTACACATGTTTGTTTTGATGCATTTGTAATAGCGTGCGAGTGTTGAAATTTCACATAACTAGGTGGAACACAGTTTTCAGCGATTGTTTATTTTTATTTCTTTACAAATGGCATTCATTTTCAAAGGGGGAGAACTTTTTCAGAATATTTTCAGTACGGGACAGTACGGCAGAACATGTAATGGTCAGGTAAAATATTGGTAACGGTGTTGTTCGTTCATAAAATATTTCTGTGTTTTGGTGATATACTCCTAAACCTTAAATTTCATTGTGGATGTATTTTTGAAATTTTGGTAGGAAAAATGGGAGAGCAGGTTGTATTTGGTGAAGTCAAGCTCAATTTTAGTATGAGTAGTACTTCCAGGTCACAGCAGTGTGATTTTGATGTCAGTTTACAGTAAGCAAATGTGACCAGAGAAATCTCTCTTAGAAGATACATGACCCCTACTTTTCTCTTCATTTTATATCAGTTTTATCATAACTCTTTAAAATGAGGTAAGGATTTGTTCTCTGAAATGGGTCTAGCTATGTTTGGTAGCTCTTTGAAAAAGGTAAGTTTTATATAGAATATATAGGGAAAACTATTTAGGCTATTGTGACCTCAACACTCCAGTGACAGCTCCTGTTTCCTCAGATGTACCCAGTTTCACTATCCTGTGACAGCTCATGTTTTTTTTAGGCCTTATGATGAAAAATTAGGAAATCTGGCCTTTTGAGAGTAAACAATGTCTTTCTACAATTTGACATAGTGACCTAGTTTTGACTTTGAACTTGACCTAGGTTTCATAGAGACGAACATTCTGACAAAGTTTTATGAAAATCAATTTGTAAATAAGGCCTCTAGAGTGTGCACAATGTTTTTCTATGATTTGACCAAGTAACCTAATTCAAGACCTCAGATAACCAAGATTTAAAGTAGACCTAGATTTTTTAGAGAAGGACTATCTAACAAAAATTTACAATCTAGTACAAAATTTGACCTCTATAGTGTTAACAAGGTATTTCCATGCTTTCAAAATAACCTAGTGACATAGTTTCTAAACTCATGTTTCATGAAGATAAGGTATGTCATAAATGCGGCCTCTAGTGTTAACTGGCTTTTCCTTTGATTTGATCAGGTGACCTAGTTTTTGACCCCACATGACCCAGACTTGAACTTGACCTAAAGGTCATCAAGGCAAACATTCTGACCAAGTGTCAAGAAGATAGGTTCATAAATGTGTTAACAAGCTTTTCCTTTGATTTGATTGAATGACCAAGTTTTTGACCCCATATGACTCAGATTAAAATCTGACCTAGAGGTCATCAAGGCATTCTGACCAGTTCTCATGAGTTAAAAACTTAAACTGTGGACTCTAGAGTGTTAACAAGATTTTCCTTGGATCTGACCTAGTGACCTATTTTTTGATCCAACATGACCCAGTTTCGAATATGACCTAGAGATCATCAAGACAAACAAATAAATATTCTGACCAAGTTTCACAAGGATTGGGTCAGAAATGTGGCCTCTAGAATGTTAACAAGGCAAATATTGACGGACGATGCACGACGGACGACTCACACCACACGACGACCAACACAGTCACAATGAGCACTTCATGTTCTGGTGAGCTAAAGAAGAACAATACTGATGTGAAATGAGCAATATAGATGTGCCACTGATCTGGATTCTTGCTTGTTGCAAAGCCTAAATGTTTGTTTTCACTCAGCCATGGCCATTAATGATTTCACAGCAACTGCTAATACCACAGATTCAGTTTACAGATTATGTTACATAAACAATTTTCCCATTAGTAATTTTGCGGGGTTTTGACCAAAATGGCTATTTTCTTGGGGATATGAATTTGAGCTGCACCATGAGAAAACAAGCATAGTGCATTTGCGACTAGCATGGAGCCAGACCAGCCTGCGCATACGCCCAGTCTGGTCAGGATCCATACTATTCGCTTACAGTTTCTCTAATTGCAATAGGGTTTTAAAAGCGAACAGTATGGATCTTGACCAGACTGCATGGATGGGCAGGCTGGTCTGGATCCATGCTGGTCGCAAATGCACAATGTTGGTTTTCTCATGGTAATGTTCATTTGTTGACTTTCGACATTTGAAGGTCTACCCTATAATGAATGGAAATTTCATTGTTTTGTTGGGATTTAGCTTTGTGGACTGATGCAACCATGAATATTTATGATTTTACAGCATGTAAACCTTTAACCCTTATCCTTTAAATTTCTATAATAAAATTATAACACAGTATTTACCCTAAGGGGTACCAAATGTTTAAAGACTGAGAATTACTCTACATCATGGCGTCTCGTAATATAACCTAAATGACAAATTCCGAGAATTACTCTACATCATGGCGTCTCGTAATATAACCTAAATGACATATTTCGAGAATTACTCTACATCATGGCGTCTCGTAATATATCCTAAATGACAAATTCCGAGAATTACTCTACATCATGGCGTCTCGTAATATAACCTAAATCATGGCGTCTCGTAATATAACCTAAATGACAAATTCCGAGAATTACTCTACATCATGGCGTCTCGTAATATAACCTAAATGACAAATTCCGAGAATTACTCTACATCATGGCGTCTCGTAATATAACCTAAATGACAAATTCCGAGAATTACTCTACATCATGGCGTCTCGTAATATAACCTAATCATGGCGTCTCGTAATATAACCTAAATGACAAATTCCGAGAATTACGCTACATCATGGCGTCTCGTAATATAACCTAAATGACAAATTCCGAGAATTACTCTACATCATGGCGTCCCATAATATAACCTAAATGACAAATTCCGAGAATTACTCTACATCATGGCGTCTCGTAATATAACCTATTATATTATGAGATGCCATGATGTAGAGTAATTCTCGGAATTTGTCATTTTGATAAAGGCCTTAAGGCCGAAACGTTAATAAAACTGAGTGAGAACTATAGAGTCTTATAATAAAATTGTCCAACTTTGCGACCAGTGCAGATCAAGATCAGTTTGCACATCCGTGCAGTCTAATCATGATCTGCACCATTCGCTGTTTAGTCAGTAAATCTTCAGTGAATACCCCTATGAACTATAAATAAGTGAATACCCCTATGAACTATAAATGGTAATGTCCAAATCTGAAAGATAGAGTAGTCCATTTTAGAAACTTAAAACAGGGTAAGAGATTAAATGGAAACAATGGTACTTACTTCCTTCCTTAAAAATATATGCTCAGAAAATTTTCTTTCCTTTCAAAGTTTGACAAAATAATGGTGTTATTGTATACTTTATGACTTATTTTTATGTTAAAATCAAATGCTTCTGTTAAAATAATTAATAACAGAAAACAGTGAAAGTGTATTAAAATATTAGCTAAATATAAATGGACATAATTCATAGAATATTTCTGCAAGAGTTATGCATTATGGGTCAAATCATGGGCTTATAAAAATCGAACAAATGTTTTAAATTTGAATTAAATCCATTTAACCGTAACTGAGCTGTGTCAAAATATATCACAACATTAACACGAAATTCCACCTAATAAGGTGCAAAATTCATAAAATTTGAGTTCCAAAGTTTTGGATCATAATGAGGGTGACGATGTGGAAAATATTTCAAACATTTTATGTAAACTGATCAGTGATTGAGTGATTTGTAGCAAAACAGTAAGTATAATAAAGAGTTTGCTATTTGAATTCTTGCTATTTATTGTGTAAACCGGACAAAAAGTAAAGGTCAGTCTTACAGCACAGTATGTAAATGGTAAAATTGTCTGAAATACACCAATACGTATTATGTATATATGTATTTTATATTCTCCTTTCGCCCAACCTTACCCCACAATTGAGTCAACTATCATATCAGTTGTCAAACAAGAGCACCCCCTACGGGTGTCATTGCTCATCTGCAAGTGCTGGTCAGTATGTAGGAAAAGAGTTATACTTCAGAATTTCTAAGTACAAAAAGGGCCATGATTCTAACAAAATGCAATCTTAACCAGGAAAGTACAAAATGGGCCATAATTTGGACAATATGCATATCAGAGTTATGGTTCTTGGCCTACACAGTCATCTACTGATGACAAACAAGTGTGCAAGTTTCAAAGCCCTTATGGTCTTTGAGAAAAGGTGGACCTAAAAAAAAAAAATTTAACCAATGCCAACAATCAAGTGACGACAATACCTCATAGATATTTTTTCTAAAAAATCAGACGCACTTAAAAGGTTAAATTTTCTATAAACCAAAAGAGGTTTAAAAATTACCAACAACTTGTATACTCAACAAAATGATTTATTATAAAAACAAACACTTATTAATACAAAATATCATAAATTTCTGTAAAAACTGTACACATTTTAACCTGAACATTGAACATACAGAAAAACCTCCACAATTATTCTGCTGTCTTCTGACATTTTAGAACAACTGTATCATATACTGTTAGTCAAGGTCACTGAAATTAAAACATTTAAACATGTATACAAGATTTCTGGAATCTGGGGATCGTTAAAACTTCTTTTTCTCAACTTCACACCACTGTGCCAAAGTTTGGAAAATGCTTGTCATAAATAAATCTAAACAGTTCTAAAATGAGCCACACCATGAGAAAACCAACATAGTGCATTTGCAACCAGCAAGGATCCAGACCATCCTGAGCATCCATGCAGTCTGGTCAGGATCCAAGCTATTCGCTAACATTTTTTCTAACTGTAATAGGTTTTGAAAGCAACCAGCATAGATCCTGACCAGACTGCACAGATGCGCTCCATCATGCTGGTCACAAATGCACTATGTTGATTTTCTCATGGTGCGACTCAAATGTAGTCTTCGCAGGGAGCTGCTGATATTTCATGTCAGCCTGGAATATTCTTGGTTATCCATCAATATGTGTATCTTATCAAACATATATATGAACTTCTGACACGTAAATGCCGATGATTAGTACTTAGTCTAGCATATATTCTTCGACTGTATCATTTTAAAATCTTGCATTTAAGTCTAAGGTTTTAATTACAGGGTTATCATTAAACATATACAGTGAAAACAGACTGACACAACATGTTAATTTAAATAAAAATTACATAATATCCATTTCATACATTGTTTATGACAACTTTCTTTTTTTTTTACATAATATCCATTTAATACATTTTTTTAAACAACTTTACCGTTTAAGGCAATATTTTTGTTCTTAACAGTCCCTGAATAAAATATTTCCACAAAAAGATATGTAAAACACTATTTCTAAATTTAAGACCCTGAGCAAAGAAATTAAACACAGTCCATTAAAACACCTGATGATAAATTTTGTGTAGATCACAGTAATTATTTTCTAAGACAGGTTTTATAAACATTAACAGCCTGCTGCATAAAAAGTGCATAGATTCCTTCATAAAATACCAAAGTTCAGCAATGATTTTATATGTTTAAACAGTACAAAAATGTCAAATCCAAGATTTATTAAAATATTAAACAAAAATCTAAAATTGGCAAATATTGTTAAAAAGAGTGAATATTTCCATGTACCAAATCAGTTGCCCCAATTTCTTTTAATTTTTTTCTTTTATTTAATTGTCCTCATTTTTTACGGTAGTTATAAAAATGCAGCAACTCAATGACACTTATAAAATGGCAATGGCATGGCTAAACCGAATTTTCACAAGCCACGAGGACGTAGCCCACATACCAATATAGGTTTAGGATAGCTGGTAACCAGGCAATGCACCCTGTTGCTATTCAATGAGTTGCTTATTTTGAAAGTTTGATCATTTAAATTATTTAATCACAACTAGTATAAAGTTTTGAACTTTTGATATGATGACAGAGGATAAAATGACATCACACTCCTGTGGCATGGAAATGACCGGTAATCGTGCACACTTCAAGCTATTTGCACGGGTTTGTGTTGTACAGATTTGTTACTATCTATAATAAGGTACCGGTATATGATAATTCCTTGCGTGATCTGAAAAAAATATGCCGAAAGTCTTTCTACCTTCTCAGCCATACAGTAAAAATTTGACAGAAGATAAAGGAATGATTTTTGATAAATTATGGACAATCACAGCTGGTGCTGAAGCCATGGTTCTCTGATGAAATTATGGAGTTGTGCCACTGTTTATAAACTAAGGCCATATCAAATTGGTTCTATGTTCAGTGTCCTCAGGCCTGTTTTTTCACTGCCTGGTTGTAAAAAAAAAACCTTTTCAAAAATGTTAAAAACACCAGTAATGATGTATTCAATATAAGACAAATTAACAATGGTGATTCCTACATACTTCATTTTTTTTTTAGATATCTAAACTTAATAAATACTTGCATGTTTTAACTGTTTAATATACTGCTAAAACTGGTATAATTTTCATGAGTGTAAAAGCTATCAGGAACATCCAAAAAATTCAACAGTTTTTTTTCTACCTGGTTGATATCTTTTACAAAATGATGGGGACACTAAACATAGATCCAATTTGGCCTAAATATGTTGGACACTTGACAAGACCTTATTGGAATCTTATATTTTATGTTTAGGTATTATTTACATCAAAAGATTTGTGCAATCTGATCAGGATCCATGCTGTTTGCTAACAGTTTCTTTAATTGCAATAGGCTTTGAAAGCGAACAGCAAGGATCCTGACCAGACTGCGCAGATATGCAGGCTGGTCTGGATCCATGCTGGTCGCAAATGCACTATGTTGGTTTTCTCATGACGTGGCTCATTTGTCTCTAAATTCAGAAGTTTTTGATGTGGCTGTTAGTTGATTCTGAAGGCTCTGATCATGGCATATTTACAGTGCGAATAACTGAAGAAAGAAAGATGTTAAATGGTAGTTATAAACTAAGTCTGATAAGCCGGAGGTTGATCAGCCGGAGGCTGATATGGCGGAGGCGGAGTGTCTGGATGAGGAGCCTTTCTGACTGGATCTTGTCCTACTGAAATAAAACAAAGGAAATTATAAAAATATTATACAATTCTTTGCTAAAATCAAATGTGATCATTATGCATATATGTGAAATCTTTTAATTTCATGTTTAAGTGGAATTCGTACAATAAATGAATCCTAAAACTAACAAGTCGCTCACCTAAGGAGGACTTTGACCATCTGACCTTGCTTCTAACCAAGTTTGGTGTCAATCCTTAAAGCAGTCCATTTGAATAAAAAGTTATTTTAAGTTTTTTTTTTCTATATCTGACTGTAACACCCCCAAAATGCATAACCATTAGAAGCTGTACAATATTTTTCTAACTGAAGCTCTGGTGTCCACTAAAACAGGGACCAAGCAGAACCAATACAATGATGCTACAAACCAAGTTTGATGAAGATCCATCAAGTGGTGTCTGAGAAAAAGCCCTTTATTGAATACATTAGAAATTGGGTTTTTAATAGTTCCATTAAGCAGACATGAGTTCTTTAAAGGTGTTACTATTTTTAATTTTATGCTACAGAAAAAGTTTGATGAAGATCCATCCAGTTGCTCATGAGAAGGTTAGAAATCATTAAAGGTTTTTCTTTCTTAAGCTCTCACTCCGGGAGAACTACGTTCCAACGTAAGTCATGTCTCAACGATATCACGTGACATATCTCAACGACGTTTGGTTACGGTATCGCTCAATATGACACGGCTTACATAATTTTCATATATAATAATTACTTTGATTATATTTACCTGTGTCTTAACATGAACATGTTTTCAGATTCTAACAGTAATCGCATAAATTGAATAAAACATTTAGATATTAAAAGAATTCGTCTGTTATTGAGAAAAAAGAAGCAGTTTGCTATTTTACAGAATAAAAAAATATGTACTACACTTTTTACAAAAGCAATTATTACAGACAGTCAATGAATCGTTTGAAGGCAATGCCAGTTTTAATCTTAGAAATGTATTTCTGCATCTATTTTATCATAAACACGTAATATTTGTTTAATATCATGTTCCTCACTCTAACCGATGATGTTACTAACTCTAAACGCGACACAAGTAAGCGTTACTGACACTTATCGAAGTCTTGCGGCTTAAAACATTGCTTTTCGAGTAAAATATACCAGAAACCAAGACATCTTTGTCCAAATGAAAGCAAAATGTACGAGGTGGCGCGGAGTTGACTTATACGAATGCGCACAACTTCATTATTATAAAGTCTGTAAAACGATTCTTTTGAAGCAAAGGAGGTAACTAAGCAACATGACGTGAGTATGTAATTGTAGGTTAATAAATTTGTATATTGAAATATGAACGTAGTCAATATGTATCGGTTAATCAATGTAATTACCTGTTTATTACATGTGTACCTTAAATATTGTAAGAAAAGTTTAAAGTACAATTTTTTATTGGTACTAGCATTTACTGCAGCTTTTCAGTTACTATATTATTTGTATAAGAGGCTATACATTGTATAAAATCAAATGCCTTGATAGTTTTCCTTTCTAACATAAAGCATGGTTTAGGGTTGGAAAAAACATTTCACGAAGAATTACTAAGCGGTTAATGTATGACTGGGTTGTGCTTTCTTGCCATAATGGCACGCCTATATGGCTTTAGCCCTAGGGCTATTATGAAACTATGTGTGCCAGTATGGCTTTAAGGCACACTCAGCCGTTTATTGACCTTTTTATTATATACCATCGCGTCATATATATCTTGGTATTTTCATTTCACATATTTTCAAAAACTTAAAAGCATTATTTGTATTGCTTTTTATCAATAGTGCCATAAATATTTGACAATCGATCTTAAAATGATTCAGCGCCCTTTCAATCGCCATAATAATGTTGCTACATGACGTCAACATTAGAACGCACTGACATCCGGTTACCCGGGGCCATTCTGATTATGACGCGTAAGGCACACTGCGCCATTATTGATGCATAAACAGAAGCCGTAATGACCGTTTTAAACGGCTTTTTTGTTACTATTTATATAACGTATATAATAAGGAAAAATATTGCACGATCCCGGTCCATTGAAACTCAATGGAAAACAATTTTTGGTATGTAATAAGGAAAAAAAAATCTTGCACAGCGGACTGGCGTTTCCGTTGATTTTACCATGCATGTAAAACCCATCTGGCACCCTATGCCAGATGGCTCTCGTGTTGGTAACAACTAGCGCTTTATACATTGATTATATATGGTATTGTATATGCAAACTAAGACAATATCAGGTACCTTGAGACCTTCTCTCCGTCCTTTTTACATATAGTATATTTTTCGGTCCAAAATACGTTATTTTACGGAAGGCACATAACGTTACGCTACAAACAATCAAACTAAAGTTTCATTGAAACGTCATGACGTCACTTCAGCTTTCGGACGTTAATTTCATGTGCTGTGCGTTAATACTCTATCATAAGAAGGAGTGCTACAAAAAAAGTATTTCTATTTGCTTTAACTTTCTATTATTATTTGTAAAATACGGTATGCAACAAAAATTATCTGTCAGAATGAAACGCTTATTTGTATACGATATGCAAGAAAAACTTCAGTCATGTGTTTACGAACTGGATAGAAATATCTGTCCTGAGGGCATTTGCGCCGTGGGCGGCTACGAGTTATGACGTCTCAGCTTCCTAATACATTCGCATGTAATAGTAAATAGTATTTGCAGACAAAATGAGCAATACGCCTGCGCAAAGTGACCAAAACAGTTGTTGCGAAATAGCTAACTTAAGTAATGCTTCACGATCCTGATTATCTATACAGTTTTGATTACCGGTGTATTCATGTACGGACTATTTAATAAGTTTGAATGTATAAGCTATTATGAGCCCATTTAGTAACATTTATGAAGCGTTCTACGTCTCTCCGAGACAGTTAAATATATTAAGGTTCATGGTGATGGAAAGACCTAGGTGCCCTCCTGAACATTATTTCATATACGGACGGGCATCTTTGTAGAGCAAACGACCTACTGCAAGCGTTACTGGATGGATATCTTACATGAAAATCCCACATTTAAAGCCTAAGTTCAAGCACATATTTGCGATGACAAGTGATTCGAAGTCAGCGACCATTGGCCGCGGAGGCTTTTCACGTTTAAACTTACTGTGGGTGCACAGAATATACAATGCCATTTTAAATGTTGTTGTTTTTTTTTTTTTTCAAATCTATCTGAGATTAAAATAAATGCTTATTTTTGCATGACTTTCAATTTAAGAAAGCCTTTCCGGGAAAAGGGCGATTCACTAAAACGACAAAGTAAAAGATATTCGAGTTACCGAACGACTTTTATGAACTGAGTTTGAAAAAGAAAAGTTAAAACTTAAAAGGTAATGCAATAAGCTGCATAAGTTTGGCATATCTTAGTAAATGCACAAGTTTCATCAATCTAAAAAGGAAATTGGGAGATGAAAACAAATCGAAATAATGAAATTTTCAGGAAATGTGCTTCTTTAAAAAGGACGAGGAAGAAAGACATGCAGTAAAGTATAAATAATTAAATTGTGATGTTTTCCAAGTATTAAAATCTGACAGGTTCTCTATCCGCTTTTAACGTAGAATGTAAACATTGAAATGCATAACATGTATGCACTTTTTTCAAAACTGAATGTATGAGTAATGGTTCAGCAGAACACCACTATTGTGAAGGAGCCACCGACAATGCTTACAACATTCCGTGGACTTTGATATAAATGAAAGTATTTCTATAGCGAACACCTGAACATAATTGTTTCTATTCTACAGCAATAACTTTACGTTTTAATTTTCATGCTGAAACTTTATATGAATTTATGCATCCATTTCAAAGAAATTTACTCCAGCCTGCGTATGACTATAATTAATGTGTAAAATGATAACGACAAATACATTTGTCATACTGATTAAATTGTTGTACCTTGCTCAGACGTCATCCAGTCATTTATGAAAGTGTCAAGAAATGTTCTCGACGTAAAGATAAGATGTACATAAGAAATCTAAAAGTTAAAACGGTAAGTATATTGTTTAGACTTCGCAACACTGTATGTGAGACGTTGTCACATATTGTCTGTTATCGTTGCGGCCTTGCAACATTTTATGTAGCTTACATAAGTTTATTTGTAACTAGCTCGTTGTATCTTCCAAAATGCTCCAAAAGGCTAATATAGCTACCACACATTAAATTCATCTTTTCAGTTATGAAAACGTAGAATCAATGCTTTATTGCACATAATATTAAATGAATCAACAAGGTCATACGGAGCGACACCGCAACTAAATCGTTGAGATATGTCACATGAAATCGTTAAGACATGACTTACGTTGGAACGTAGTTCTCCCGGAGTGGCTCTAGCTGCCCTTAAAAGGAGCCAACTGGCACCCATTTTGACAACATTGGGATACGACCTTATAATGATGCTACAAATCACCTTCGATGAAGATCCATAATGCGGTTCATGAGAAGAAGTCATTTAAAGTTTTTTTTTCTATTTTAAGCTCCAGTGCCCCCTTATCATATTATGACATAATGCTACAAAGTTGGATGAATATGCTCAAGCAATACTTTAAAAGTTTTTTCTATTTTTTACTCTAGTTCCGCCTAAATAGCACCAAGCAAAAGCATTTGAATAAAGCTGAGAGAGGACTATGCCTGGATGCTACAGACCAAATTAGGTGAAATTCTGCCTTGTAGTTTTGGAGAAGAAGATGTTAAAGTAAAACTGTTGACGCAGAACAACAGACCATCCATCACCATACTAATAATGTTCAGGTGAGCTAAAAATGTTAAATATGAAATTCAAACATTTCTTAAAGTTCAAGTTTTTTGCCCAAACTTAAAACATGTTGTCTATTTATATATGGCATGCCTGTCCACAAAGTGTATCTGAAATGATGCATAAACAAATATACAAGGATCAATATTTTGGTTAGAGAGAAGTAACTTACAGCTACCAAAACAATACACAGAACATTCCAACAGACTGCCTTCAGAAAATCATCCTTTTAAAGTCGATTAAAGAGAAGCCCTGTTACCAACCTCCATTGCTGAGGACACATTTCCGTTCAGAAATCGGCTTCACTTCTTCCTTCTCACTATCTTTGCCCGAGCACAGTCTGCCAATCTTGTCGGCGACATAGCCACAGGCTGAAATAATAAAAATTTTAGATATAAACTGCCCAATAAGAATAGTCTTGGCATTTAGCCTAATGATTTAGTTTGGATGAAGCTAAAATTAAAGATAAAAGTGGTAATCATACAACTCCTTGTGGTTTAAGAAATAGTATATCCAAAACATTAACTTTTCCTTGAAACTAGACACCCAAGGGCAACATATCGAGCCCGCCAGCTGTCAAAAGGACCGGGGGTTTGCACACGAAACTCTGTCTCACTGAGACATACATTTGTGCCAAATAAAACAATTGTGCCAGGTTATTTTATAATCCCACATTCAACGACGAAGTTATTGTCCGGACAATTTAAGGTCAATTATAGCCATATCTGACCTTCAAACTCAAAGTGTGACCTTAACCTTTAAGATATTGATATGGGTGTTGCGAGTGACTACCTGACTTTAGCGACTCCCTGTCATATGTGACCCTACTTTATGCTTTGGACGAAATTTACTATAAAATAGTCTGAATTAAGTGACCCTCTGCCTTACGCGACAAGCGACTGTGAAATCAGCTCCTAAATCGATTATTAGCCCGTTTTGATGCGAGAATTAACTTATTTGTTTACAAAAATGGCAGATGAAAAACGCAAAAAAAGTATTGTTTTGACATTGGAACAGTGTGTTAAGGCACAAGCATTGCCTGATTGGGGAAAAACCGTCGTATAAAGTCGCTGAAGAATTCAGAGTTGGTGCATAAATTAAAAATGTTCCCGGTGAAACAAAAAGGCATAATTAACAGGAAAGAGGAAGTAAACATGGTTTAAAGATGCATGTCAATAAACAAACAAATATCACACGACCATTAAAATACAAAGAAACATATAAGCATTATCCCGTTGTTTAAATAGTTCATCTATATCTAATGGAATAGTTATATTTTAAAATCTCAATTACTGCTCACCTTTATTCTGTTGTCAGATCAAGAGCTTAAATTTTAATGTTTTTTCAACATCATATGAATGATGCAAACAATTTCAAATATTTTATTTTATCAAAATGTAATTAAGGAAATAGTATTTAAACATTTTTCACACTTATATATATGTGTACCCGATATACATGTATTTAACTGGAAAAATGAAGCAGATATTGATATGAAACCAGCGTCAGTCAGTTGAGTGAGACTGTTTTAAGAGACTCCCCGACATATGTGACCTTTTTTGCTGCCTCCCAAAGTTGTTGTCTTAAAACAGTCTCGACTGTATTTATCTTATGTTCTGGGTGAAAAATATAAAATATGCACTTTTTTCTCGCTTGCTCGCTTGCTACACTCGCATACAAAATGTAGGTAATTTGTCATTTGTTATAGGCAAAAATATTAAAAATATGCATTTTTTCTCGTTCGCTACGCTCGCGCAATAAAATTCCAACAAAGTATGCATGAGCTCCTATAACATTCTTTACCATTTTTATGTTAATGGCCCTTGGTAACCCCTCCCCATAAAAATACTCAGAAATCCAGTCGGGCTAAGAAATTCCATCTGAGAAACTTACGCAAGAATACGTCTGACAAGTCATAAAACATGGACTATAATTAGCATGTTATTTGGGTTGATTTTGTCACAAAAACCTGTCCTTTTTCAATACAAAATAAAATACCTCAAAACACCCAGAATGCACCAGATGGATCATTTGTTTTAAAAAAATTTCGGGGGGGGGGGGGGGGGGGGGGGGATGCCCCCAGACTGCCCTAATGCCAAATCCTGTATCCGCCCCTGGCAAAGGTCATGGGTTCTACCCAAGTGGCTACTGGATGTTGAAGAATAGATAAGAATATCTTGCTAAAATCTTATGTCAGTAAGTTTGAACCACTAGTCACTTTCAGAGTACTCACTTTTTATGTATTTTGGAATGAAATTATTTTTCTCCTAAAATTTAAATGTGTGTGTTATTCCCTTTAAAAACAGGTGGCAGATAATGCTAAAAATTTCATTATCTTGATATTTTCAAAAACAATTTCAAAGCCTTACAGCCTTGAAGTTTTGTGGAGTTCTTCTTCTTCTTCCAGTTTACTGGCCATCTTCAACTGACTGAAGTTAATTGCCAGGTTAAATGCGCTAAGAGAATAGGAAAGAGTAAAAAGTGTGAAAGTATGTATAGTGCGATTAAAAACAGACAAAGACAATTAGATAAAGAGTTGGTACAGTTGAGCATGGAATGACTCAACTGAACCGACTGACATGACGTCCGGTGGAAGACTGTTCCATTCCTTGATTGTACCTGGGAAGAAGGACTGTTGACGATATTGTGTACGGCAATATGGAATCTTGTAGGAGTGGATGTGTATGTTTCTGGTAGTGGAGGAGTTGTGTGGGATCAGCTGCGAGTTGTCTAGAGCGACTTTGTTGTTTATGACCTTGTAGAGCATGATGAGTCTGGCCTCTTTGCGTCGTTCTTGGAGAGGTTTCCATTGTAGGTCTGCTAACATGTCTTAGACGCTGGATCTGTTGTGGAACTTGTTCTTCACGAAACGTGCAGCGCGGCGTTGGACCATGCCTAGATGACATATGTTTCCCTTCTTGTAGGGGTCCCAGACTGTGCTAGCATATTCTATTGTTGGGCGGACAAGTGCCTTGTAGGCTGTTTCTTTGGTGGATGTTGAAGTGATGTTCAGGTTTCTGCGAAGGAAGCTGATGGTACGGTTGCCTTTGTTACAGGTGTTATTGATGTGTTCGCCCCAGTCTAGTTGCTTATTTAGGGTGCAGCTAAGGTATTTCGCTGATGTGACGTGCTCTAATGTGTGACCACGAAGAATGTAGTTGTGAGAGATGGGGCGTCTTTTCTTAGAGATGGTAAGGACTTGGCACTTGTCAGGATGGAATGCCATTTTCCATTTCTCCTCCCAGGTAGCTAGCTTATTAGGATCAGATTGCAGACTAGCACAGTCGGATTTGTTGGTGATGGCAAGGTAGGCCAGTGTGACATCTGCAAATAGTCGAACGACTGCCTTGAGGCCCTCTGGTATGTCGTTGATATAGAAGAGAAAGAGACTGGGACCGAGGACTGAGCCTTGGGGGACGCCTGACTCTACAGAAGCTGTATCTGAAGTCACCCCTTCTAGAACAACGGACTGGGACCGGTTGCTCAGGAATGCCTGGATCCATCGGTTGGTCTTTCCTCTAATGCCGTAGTGCTCAAATTTGTGGATCAAGAGGCTGTGGCACACCTTATCGAAGGCCTTGAAAAAGTCCATAATCAGCACATCAGTCTGTTTGCCGTTTTCCAAGTTCCTGGTTATGTCGTCTGTGAACTCAAGTAGTTGCGTTTCACAGGACCTTCCCTTCCTAAAACCGTGTTAGAGAGGGTATAGTATGTTATTGGCCTCACCGTGGTTCATGATGTGGCTGGTTACAATGTGTTCAAGCAGTTTGCAACAGATGCAGGTTAAGGAGATTGGACGGTAGTTTTCAGGTTTATATCTGCTGCATTTCTTGTAGACTGGAGACGTTGGCTTTCTGCCAGTCACTAGGGATGGTGCTTGTGTCTAGAGATACTTTGAAGATGGTGGTGAGGATGGGAGCAATATCAGTAGCCAGTTCCTTCAAGATGCATGGACTAATGGAGTCTGGACCTGCTGCTTTGTACGAATTTAGTGAAAGAAGAAGTTTGGCGATACCCGTAGAGGTCATGGTTATCTCTTGGGCTACAGGATGGGATGTAAGTGGGTTGACATAGTTTCCATTCTTGAAGTCCTCATCTGTTACCGTGATGTTGTCGGTGAATACAGACTGGAACTGCCGGTTTAGGATGTTTGCTTTGGTCTTGGAGTCCGAGTGGAGTTGGCCATGCTCTTTTAGTCCAGTTATAGTTTGATTGTCTTTCTTCTTGTGTTTGATGAAGGTCCAAAAGCGTTTCTGGCTGCTGTGTATGTTTGTATCTGTAGGTTGTGGTGTAACAATTTTGTCAACATAAGACCAGTATGCTTGTTGGAGCCTCTTCTGTACTAGATGTTTGCAGTCCTTGTAGTTTTTCTTGTGTTGTGGGTCTTGCGATTTTTTCATTTTCTTATGGAGTCGATCACATTTTCGAATGAGTTTCTTGATGTCTATGTTAATCCATGGTGATGTTTCTCTTGGTTTAGCTGTTTTATGAGGTGTATGTTGTTTATATAAAGTTTTTATGGATTTTTGTTAGAAATTATTTGTTTGCTTAAAATTTGACAGTGTGGTTTAGATCCTTTAAATTGAGTTGGTCTGACTTAAAACCTAACAAACCAAGAAAACGTACTGAATTTTAAACCATAGATCTGACAATTGTACTAAATTTTGACCCAGTTAATTGTGTACCAATATTTAATATATTATACATTGTATCTTAAAATAAGGACTGATCTAAAACAATGGTACACTTCATGAATATTTTCGTAAATAAAGATTTTTATTTCAGGCGAAAAAAATGACATACGAACTGACAAGCACAAAAAACTGCAAGTCGTGTCCGTTGTTTGCTGGTACATTTTTAAGGATAAAACTATTTCATAACTTTACCATTCTTCATTTACCCGATAACCGACTGAAAATTTATCAAAGCTTACCATTTATGATCAGTCAGACCATTCTGGAAGAACGTCAGAACCAGTAATAAGTATATTATACGGTCAAAACGCCTTGCTATCTTGATCTATTGTTGTGTTTAAAGGGGATTATTTAGATGGGAATAAATTATGTTATACACCGCTTAGAACTCCTTTTTAAAATCATACATCCATATTTTTCCAATTCTTATGCCAAATCATAACGAAAAAAGCTGTTTTGTTTTCTTTTTTAAAGTTAAATGAATTAGACTAACGTTTGTTTCAGGATAACGTTAGAAATTGTGTAATTCGTTTTTGGAACTATTTTCTGTCGTGATACTTCCGGTGTTGTAAGACACTTCCTGTCAAATTTGTTGACGTACGTGACGAAAATAGTAAACACTGCTCTATATTGTATTCAAACAGTTTTGATATGCTTTTTATCATTGTTCTTTATTTCCTCAAACTATTTAGACAAACAATATATATGTATAATGCTCACAGTACTGCTGTTTTAATCTATAAATGACAAGAAAACGAAAAGAAAAGTAGGACAATATGACTTGTTTGAAACGGGTCCCAGGAATGTCACAAAATAGCTACTTAGCTAAGTCTGTCTATATATATCGAGAATTAGCTAAAATATCAATAACAATAATGCAAAATATATCAAAATCAAATGCAAAATATCACACAGTGACACTAGAATATCTAAGCAAAATGTAAAGTCGGAGTTACCGAGTTTTATACAGGCCGGGTTTTCCTATCTGTCTGTCTATAAATACTGCATGACACCCTTGCGAGTATTTTATGCAGGTGCGTGTCAGTGCATAAGAGTTTAAAAGCAGGAATGTACAGGAGAAATAAAGTAATACTTAAAGTATTTTCTGAGAATTTGAGACAAAGCTGATAGTGCTAATAAAAAGGCGAAATGTACAGTAAAAGGATTAAAAACAGCCTGGTCACTCAGAAGTCCTGGCCCAGTTTGGTTACCCCTTGCCTAAACTGGTCCAGGGTAGATGCTTGAGCAATGTCAGCCGGCAAAGAATTCCAGAGAATGATAGTAGCCGGGTAGAAAGAGAAATTGTAATAATTACAGGGTGTTTGAATTTGCCGGAAAGATAGGGAATGCATGTGTCTAGTGAGCCGGGTAGGATGTAAAATATAAGATGGCATCGGCACTGCAACCAGTCCATGGACAATCTTGTAAAACATCAGTAGCCTGGCATCATTTCTTCTGTTTGCAAGGGAACGCTACCCCAATTGCTAAAAATGTGTGTGACACTGCTGTAATTTGAATAGTCACTGGTGACCGATCGAGCGGCCCTGCGTTTGACCATCTCGATTTTATGTATGTTGAGCTGTGTATGTGGACTCCACACTGAGCTGCAGTACTCTAGTTGTGGTCTAACAAGGGTTTTGTAGGCAAATTCCCTAATATTTTGCTGTTTGGAGGGAATATTGCGCTTAATGAAGTTAAGTGTTTGACCAGCTGTTGAAGTGACCTGGTTTATGTGTTTGTTCCAGTTTAGATCTGAAGTGATGCTAACACCAAGGTATTTTGCATCACTCACGGTTGCTAGTGTCTGCCCATGTAGTGTGTAAGTGGATTTGTAAGGGTGTTTAGACTTGGAAATATTAATCACTGTACATTTGGATGGGTTGAATTTCATGTCCCATGTGTGTTCCTATTTTTGTAACCTGGTTAAGTCCTCTTGCAGAGTATGTTGTTGTGTAACATTGTTGACTGTGATATAAACAGCAGTATCATCAGCAAATAACCGGACCTGTGAAACAATATTTTCAGGCAGGTCGTTTATGTATAGCAGAAAGAGAAGAGGGCCGAGGACAGAGCCCTGTGGGACACCAGATGTGACCAGGACCTCACCCGACTTATCACCATTGACTAAGACGGACTGACAGCGACCGATGAGAAATGATTTGACCCACTGTAGTGTACAGTTCCTTGTTGCACAGTTTTGTGCGTTTTAACACACTGATTTACAAAATGACCCTCAAAATAATTCTGAAAGCGTCATTGATGGCGCAACTTAACTACCTGTCAAAATAACACTGCAAATTTTCGTACTTAATATTATAAAGTAAGTACCGATTCGCGCGTAGGTATGAAGTAGTAAGGTATATAGACTCCATTCTAGATTTAATTATCGGATACCCCTAGGTCTCTTTATACGGTAAACCATTCAACAAAAATGGCTCACTAACAAAAGATGACGTGTTTTCTGTCTTCTGCACATGAGGAAATCCCTGTCACTGCCTCGTTCTCAAACGAAACGGAATCTACAAACATTAAACGGCAAGATGAAATGCCGGCCTTTTATTATCACTCGTATCGGGCTGCAAAAAATTTTCTTAACACTTCACTTACTAGACAGTCACGCAGATGCACCCAAATGCTTGAAACTGTAGTCCGATTTTAAGAAAAATCTGGAAAAAAGCCAAAATATATAAAAGACAAGTTGAATAACAGTAGTGTTAAAAACTCGGCGTCACAATTCCAGTGTTTTCTCTTGGATTTTTTATTTCATTATCTATTCGTTTTTAAAGTTTTCAAGTTACAAAAATGACCCCTTGAAATAGAAAATTTCCAAGGGAAAACCCTGTTTATGCGTTTGTGATTTCACATTTTAACAGACAAATTGTCTTTTATGTTTCAGTGATTTTTTATTCAGAAACAGCAATGGTCTTATCAATGGTTTTTATGCAGAAAAAGGAAATTCTGTTTCTCAAGCTCGGGGGAAATCAGGAACTTTCTAGTACACTTTTTTCCTTTTTAATTTAGAAAGTAGGAAAAATAAAATATAAAAGTTTCACCACCTCCCTCTGCACACCTCAATCAGCTGGAGGGAGAAGTGACCTTCCAGTTTGTTTTGACCTAGCTTAAGCCCTGGATATTAATGCCTATGCCACATAATGAAATATAAAGTTAGAAAAGAGTTTTTTTTTGTGTGCACACATGCCTAAAAAGAGGTTTTGCTCTGAACTTATAAAATTTACAGCAATATTGTATTTTCTCAAATGTTGCATATTTTGTCAGATATTACATCAAGAAATTAAACTGGCCAAAAGTAAGGCAATATTAGGCGTAAAAAAATTGTTTATTTCAGGTATCCCTACCTACCCTAAATTTTTGGCCTGACCCTAAATGTTTTTATGGCCTTGCAGAATATTTTTTTCAACTTTGTAACTGTTCAGTTGCAAAACTGGACTTTTTATGCTTTAATCATGGCCAGTGATGTTAGAAATCAACTTACTGATGCTCTAAAGGCATAACCCCCTTATTTGTATTCATCTTTTGACACAAAAATAATTTCCGAAGTCTCACTTAATAAAAAAAACAAAGTCTCACATAATAAAAAAAAATCCCAAAAAAAATCTTTCTGACCTACCTACCCTAATTTCTTTGAGCATGTTACCGGAAACAAAGGTTTTTTTAGGCCTCATTAGATTAGACTTTAAGCATATTGACTTGGGAGAAATTTACTTACAATTTATTAAACAGCATGATTACGAAAAGGCCTATTAAGTTTTTACATGTATATCTGTATATACAAAATATCAGTGAGTTGAAATATTGTTTCATTTATTTAGGGATTAAATTTGACGCTGCTCAAGAAATATTACAACTGTAAGACATCATCATAAAGAATAATGTCAGTTAAAACTGGTCAGCCATCAATTGTTGATGACTTCATGTATGGGAGCAATGTGGCAACAGCACATGTTTCAATCAGGCTTGGTTTGTATATTTTCAACTGTTATATTTTGAAAAAGATTGAAAAGATTGTTGTCATAATTAAAGCAAGGTCTGTTGCAAAAAAGGCAGTCTATAACCCTTATCCTGCTCGACACTATTGGTTCTGCCGTTGCGACCAGTGTAGATCATGATCAGCCTACACTACTGTGCAGTCTGATCAGGGTCTGCACTGTTCGCCATTCATTCAGTATCTTCAGTAAGCACCTCTTTTAACAGTTAATTATACTGTCCAAATTGAAAGATGAACAAGTTCATAATAGAACTTTAGCAGGGTAAGAGTTAATATTACATTATTAAATGTACATGTAGATTTATTTTTTCATTGTGGTACTTCATTATATTTTGTTTTACAGGTTACCTGTGAATTATCTACTTTTGCAATTTCGCATTAATTTATAAATGCAGTTTGCCAAATGTATGTCTCACAGATTGCAAGCAAATCTTGGCCTTTCCTCAGACACAGCTTATTTGCTGTACAGATTTCCTGTGAAACTTGTACTCACTACTATACCAAATTTATATAGCACCTTTCTGTTATAAACAGGTTCAAAGAAGATTTATATTGATACATAATTTAGAAAAATACAGCACTCGAAAGTGCCAAATTCATCTACCAGTGCAGATACAGGGTGATAATTTGACCATATTGAAGAGAGTGAGACAAATCTCTCAGAACAGGAAGACAGAAAAAATTATGGAGGCATGTAACTTAGCCTAGCTCCTTGTGAATAGATAACCTTGTTCTTTCACATTCCTGGTCTAGAGCACAGATACGCACATACATGTAGCTGTCTTTCCTTGGAAGAACAATGAAGTACTTTCCTCTTAGTTGGATTGGAGCCATTAAAAAGCATCTCAGAAATTCCCAGTGCCTGGACTGGTATTCTTTGTAATACAGTATCAAAGGCTATCCTTAGAGGATGTATTTGCTAATATTGTTAGATGGAGCTTAGTTGCTTGACATATTTTCATGCAAATGATTGTCTTTACATTTTGACACAGTTTATTTATGTATTTGACAGGCTTTCTACGAAAGGTGTATGGAATTGTGACAGCCCAGTTACTGTTGACAACACTGATAAGCCTCTGCTGCTACATTAATGAAGACTTCAATTTTTTCATCGACAAAAAGTAGGTCAAATGAAGTTTATTTATATTTCTAGAAAGAAGTAACAGTAAAGCAGATCTATGTAAAGATGTTTCTAGTACTATTAGTAGGCTGTATATGTGTTTGGGTTTGGTGTCTTTTTAATTGAGGTCACCAATTATTACACAAGTGTCTTTTTGTATTGAATTTATTTAACAAGTTGAATAAGTAATAAAATGACTCTGCCAAGCATTTTATCAATTTTATCCAATGAGATAATCAGTTCAGTGTGGAAAGATACAAAATTTAATATTCTTTTTGTCACATGTAAGTTTTTCCAGCTGAAACATGAAAATCTCGTCTTTCTTTACATATGGTAATAGACAAAGTATTCAACCAATGTTTCCTATACTTAGAACGACATCAGTGTTAAAGCTTTATTACACAAAGTCTTGTATAATACCAAATTTATGTATTAGCTGTATTTCATTTCCATGACATGATAAACTACTGGCCTTGTGATCAGGTCTGCATTTAATTTCTACTGATACTAAACTGTCCTAGAGAGTTTGACAAGATACAACAGATAATTGGCCCATAGCTCTGTTTTATGGGGAAAGTATTATTAGAACTTTATTAATGGTGAACAAAATGGATGTTTGTTTTTCAGTCCTTGGATAATGTTGGTAGCATTTATTGGAACACTGGGCACCTTGTTCGCACTGATGGTTAAACGACAGGAAACACCCACAAACTATATACTGCTGGCAGTTTTTGTAAGTACACCAAATATAAGGATATCCTTATGAAAAAGATTCTTAAGACTTTTAGTTACACAAAATACAATTTTTGTCATAAATCCTAACATACCGATAACTCGAAGAATTTTGAGCAAGAAAAATTATGAGCCACACCATGAGAAAACCAACATAGTAGGTTTGCGACCAGCATGGATCCAGACCAGCCTGCGCATCCGCGCAGTCTGGTCAGGATCCATGCTGTTCGCTAACATTCTCCAATTCCAATAGGCTTAAAAAGCGAACAGCATGGAGCCTGACCAGACTGCGCAGATGCGCAGGATGGTCTGGATCCATGCTGGTCGCAAACCTGCTATGTTGGTTTTCTCATGGCACGGCTCAAATTTTGGTTACTAGAGAGCGGAACTGGAAAAATAGGTACAGAAATAACCTGTTCCTATAAATTTGAAGTTTGATATTTGAGCAGAAACAGAACCAGTGTAGACTGTATGTGAGAATGGACTACTTTGAGTTGCCACAGTTTCATTTCTGAAACATGTACTTTAGGATTATGATGTAACACATCAACCCTATGATTTTCTCTGTTTCTTTTGTAGACTGCATTGGAAAGTCTCACTGTAGGAGTGGTTGGTAAGTTATTATGTCTCCCACCACACAGTGTTGTGGAGGACATATTGATTTACTTCTGTCTGTGTGTCCGCACTCTTAAGTCGAACATTCCTGATCTGATCTTCACCAAACTTGAACAAAATGTGTCTGACCATAAGTCCTCGACCGAGTTCGATAACTAGCCAGACCGGCCCAGGCACTTCAGAATTATGGCCCTTGAATTACCGAAAAACCCTCAAAGCACATGCGCATTCCTAGACCCAAAATGTACCCTATACTACCGGTACTTATTAGTAGTAAAGGGTACCTTTTGGGTCCAGGAATGTGCATGCAGTTCGAGTAGTATAGGAGTCCTTTTGGCTTGATAAATGTGCATCTAGTAGGGCAAGTCTGATAATAAGCCAATTCAGCCCAGCCAAATTGGCCCAGGAACTTTGGAATTATGGTCGTTGAATTACCGAAAATTGGCCTTTTTACTCTTGTCCGCACTCTAAGTTGAGCATTTCTCTCTTGATCTTCACCAAACTTGAACAAAATGTGTTTGACTCTTAGTCAAATATTTCTCATCAGATCTTCACTAAACTTGAACAAAATGTGTTTTACCATACCTCCTCGGCCAAGTTCGATAAGCAGCCAAATTGGCTCAGGCACTTAGGAATTATGGCACTTGAATTACTGAAAATAGTCCTTTTACTCTTGTCCGCGTTCTAAGTCAATCATTTCTCATTCGATCTTTACCAAACTTTAACAAAATGTGTTTGATCATAAGTCCTTGGCCAAGTTCGATTACTAGCCAAATCGGCCCAGGCACTTCGAAATTATGGCCCTTGAATTACCCAAAATCAGCCTTTTTACTCTTCAAAAGTATATTTGTAGTGATTAAACGGTATATAAAGACTGCCTTACTATTTAGATGATTAGGCAGTTGTGGGAGACATTTGCTTTTCTTAAAAGCAGCTGTAGTTTTTCTCTGCCGTTCCTATTTTCTTTTCCTTTTTGCATTGCATAATGCACCTTTTTTCTCCACTTTTTCTATTTTCTCTTTTTAATCCCCCGACACGAGTTGTGGAGGGGGTTAAAAGAATGGTCTCCATCCGTCGGTAAGAATTGTGTCTGCATCATATAACTTAAACCCCATGAAGGATTTTCATGAAACTTGGGTCAAATGATCACCTCATCAAGACAATGTGGAGAAGTCATGATTCAGCCATGTCAGCTCAAGTTCAAGGTCACAACTCAAGGTCAAAGGTTTGAGCTTTCCATTTTGTGTCTGCTCAGTATCTCCTAAACCTCTTGAAGGATTTTCATGAAACTAGTCAGTTGATCACCTCATCAAGACAATGTGCAGTTCTAACTCATGAGTCAGTCATGTTGGCTCAAGTTTTAGCCTTCCAAGGTCAAAATCACTATAATATGTACTTGACAATGTCAATGCCTCCACCAAATATCATCAACCCTTTCACTATCCATAACAGTGGTGGGGGATATAGCTGTATTCAGACTGCCTTGTCCATTTCATTGTGCACCTATTTAGAAAACATTTAATTTCCTGGGCACAAAGTTTTGCATTTTTGTGGGGAATATAAATTTAAGGATTTTGACCTTAGAACTTAAAATGAATGGGGATTATACAACTCACTGGGATTAAATTTCAGGGACTGAAGCAATTACAAAGTCCACAAAAAATAGTCCCCAATGAATGTTAATGATTTTATAGTATTTCTTATAGCAGTAAGGTCATTTTGTTGCCTTATTTGAACTTGTTTATTTCTTGAAAAAGCTTGCACAAGAATACATAATTTTTATCAATGAATGCGATATACCACTTAAGTGTAAGTTGTACTTTGACAGAATCCTGATTCTTATATCATGAAGAGCAAGGAGGAATGCCTGACAGTAAGTTAATTTTATATAAATGACATCTTAAAGCCTGTCGTAATACATTGTGTTAAAAGAATTTTTAAAATCGGACCATGATTGAAAAAGATTTGGCAGTTCGAAATTTTAGAAAATGGCTTATCATGGAGGCTGCCATTTAGTGTGTTTATGACGTCATTTACACACTGCTGAATTCCTTATTTAGCAAATAACCTTTTAAATAGATTAATTTTTAAGTTACTTTTAGTGAAAGATGTAAAACGTGATAAGTTCTTTCATTATAGTTGAAAAAATAAGAGAAATTATTTTACAGATATAAGTGGATGAGGTTCAAAAATATATCTAGAAATGTAATAAATCGACCATTTTGTTTAATGTTGCCATGGAAACAAAACGGCCACAATTTTCATTAAATATTAAAATGCTCATAACTTTCTCAATTTTAAGCCGATTTTGAATATTTTTTTCACTTCTTTAGATAATTTAAGACATCCTAGCAGATCGACCTAACATAAGAATAACGTTGCATTTCCCTTTGCAGATGTGAAATCAGTTTACTTTCTGAGTTATCTATGAACCACTCCATCGAAAGTTACTTTTCTGGTTTGCATCAGTTGATAGTTTTCATATCTGTATAGTTTTCATATCTGCAGCAGTGTACAGTTTCCCCTCCATAAATATCTTTATATGTATTTTGTAAAAAAAATGTTTTCTTTGTATTTTCAGTGGCCAGATATGACAAAATGGTTGTCATTGAGGCATTAGCTCTCACTATGGGAGTTACTGTAGCACTGACAGTGTACACACTACAGAGTAAACGAGATTTCAGCTCATGGGGAGCAGGGTAGGTTTTTATAATTGATCTGTTTTGGCAAACAGTATTTCATGAGCAGGGATTGTACTATGTTCTCCCTATACAGCAAACAAGATTTCAGCAAATGGGGTGTAGGCTTGGTCTCTGTTTTAGCAAACAGAATTTCAGCTTGAAAAAATAAGACGATCAGGGATTGTACTTTTTACACTCTGCAGAGCAAACAGAATTTCAGCTCGTAGAAAAAAAAAGCTTTGTACACATCACAGAGTAAATGAGATTTAAGCTCATGAGGAGCAGAGCAGGTTTTAATTATTAAATGACATGTACTCTGCAGAGTAAATAAGATTTAAGCTCATTGGGTGCAGGTAAGGTAGCCTGTACTATACCTAGCAAACCAGTTCATGGGGAGCAGGATAGGTAGCCTGTACTATACCTAGCAAACCAGTCTGTGGGGAGCAGGATAGGTAGCCTGTACTATACCTAGCAAACCAGTCCATGGGGAGCAGGATAGGTAGCCTGTACTATACCTAGCAAACCAGTCCATGGGGTGCAGGTAAGGTAGCCTGTACTATACCTAGCAAACCAGTTCATGGGGAGCAGGATAGGTAGCCTGTACTATACCTAGCAAACCAGTCTGTGGGGAGCAGGATAGGTAGCCTGTACTATACCTAGCAAACCAGTCCATGGGGTGCAGGTAAGGTAGCCTGTACTATACCTAGCAAACCAGTTCATGGGGAGCAGGATAGGTAGCCTGTACTATACCTAGCAAACCAGTTCATGGGGAGCAGGATAGGTAGCCTGTACTATACCTAGCAAACCAGTCCATGGGGAGCAGGATAGGTAGCCTGTACTATACCTAGCAAACCAGTCCATGGGGTGCAGGTAAGGTAGCCTGTACTATACCTAGCAAACCAGTTCATGGGGAGCAGGATAGGTAGCCTGTACTATACCTAGCAAACCAGTTCATGGGGAGCAGGATAGGTAGCCTGTACTATACCTAGACAGCAACCCAGAAGTCTGTGGGGAGCAGGATAGGTAGCCTGTACTATACCTAGCAAACCAGTCCATGGGGAGCAGGTAAGGTAGCCTGTACTATACCTAGCAAACCAGTTCATGGGGAGCAGGATAGGTAGCCTGTACTATACCTAGCAAACCAGTTCATGGGGAGCAGGATAGGTAGCCTGTACTATACCTAGCAAACCAGTTCATGGGGAGCAGGATAGGTAGCCTGTACTATACCTAGCAAACCAGTCCATGGGGTGCAGGTAAGGTAGCCTGTACTATACCTAGCAAACCAGTTCATGGGGAGCAGGATAGGTAGCCTGTACTATACCTAGCAAACCAGTTCATGGGGAGCAGGATAGGTAGCCTGTACTATACCTAGCAAACCAGTTCATGGGGAGCAGGATAGGTAGCCTGTACTATACCTAGCAAACCAGTCCATGGGGTGCAGGTAAGGTAGCCTGTACTATACCTAGCAAACCAGTCCATGGGGAGCAGGATAGGTAGCCTGTACTATACCTAGCAAACCAGTTCATGGGTGCAGGAAGGTAGCCTGTACTATACCTAGCAAACCAGTCCATGGGGAGCAGGATAGGTAGCCTGTACTATACCTAGCAAACCAGTCATGGGGAGCAGGATAGGTAGCCTGTACTGTACCTAGCAAACCAGTTCATGGGGAGCAGGATAGGTAGCCTGTACTATACCTAGCAAACCAGTCCATGGGGAGCAGGATAGGTAGCCTGTACTATACCTAGCAAACCAGTTCATGGGGAGCAGGATAGGTAGCCTGTACTATACCTAGCAAACCAGTTCATGGGGAGCAGGATAGGTAGCCTGTACTATACCTAGCAAACCAGTTCATGGGGTGCAGGTAAGGTAGCCTGTACTATACCTAGCAAACCAGTTCATGGGGAGCAGGATAGGTAGCCTGTACTATACCTAGCAAACCAGTTCATGGGGAGCAGGATAGGTAGCCTGTACTATACCTAGCAAACCAGTTCATGGGGAGCAGGTAAGGTAGCCTGTACTATACCTAGCAAACCAGTCCATGGGGAGCAGGATAGGTAGCCTGTACTATACCTAGCAAACCAGTTCATGGGGTGCAGGTAAGGTAGCCTGTACTATACCTAGCAAACCAGTCCATGGGGAGCAGGATAGGTAGCCTGTACTATACCTAGCAAACCAGTCCATGGGGAGCAGGATAGGTAGCCTGTACTATACCTAGCAAACCAGTCCATGGGGAGCAGGATAGGTAGCCTGTACTATACCTAGCAAACCAGTCCATGGGGAGCAGGATAGGTAGCCTGTACTATACCTAGCAAACCAGTTCATGGGGAGCAGGATAGGTAGCCTGTACTATACCTAGCAAACCAGTTCGTGGGGAGCAGGATAGGTAGCCTGTACTATACCTAGCAAACCAGTTCATGGGGAGCAGGATAGGTAGCCTGTACTATACCTAGCAAACCAGTCCGTGGGGAGCAGGATAGGTAGCCTGTACTATACCTAGCAAACCAGTTCATGGGTGGCAGGATAGGTAGCCTGTACTATACCTAGCAAACCAGTCCGTGGGGAGCAGGATAGGTAGCCTGTACTATACCTAGCAAACCAGTCCGTGGGGAGCAGGATAGGTAGCCTGTACTATACCTAGCAAACCAGTTCATGGGGAGCAGGATAGGTAGCCTGTACTATACCTAGCAAACCAGTTCATGGGGTGCAGGTAAGGTAGCCTGTACTATACCTAGCAAACCAGTCCATGGGGTGCAGGTAAGGTAGCCTGTACTATACCTAGCAAACCAGTCCATGGGGAGCAGGATAGGTAGCCTGTACTATACCTAGCAAACCAGTTCATGGGGAGCAGGATAGGTAGCCTGTACTATACCTAGCAAACCAGTTCATGGGGTGCAGGTAAGGTAGCCTGTACTATACCTAGCAAACCAGTCCATGGGGTGCAGGTAAGGTAGCCTGTACTATACCTAGCAAACCAGTCCATGGGGAGCAGGATAGGTAGCCTGTACTATACCTAGCAAACCAGTCTGTGGGGTGCAGGTAAGGTAGCCTGTACTATACCTAGCAAACCAGTTCATGGGGAGCAGGTAAGGTAGCCTGTACTATACCTAGCAAACCAGTCCATGGGGAGCAGGATAGGTAGCCTGTACTATACCTAGCAAACCAGTTCATGGGGAGCAGGATAGGTAGCCTGTACTATACCTAGCAAACCAGTCCATGGGGAGCAGGATAGGTAGCCTGTACTATACCTAGCAAACCAGTCCATGGGGAGCAGGATAGGTAGCCTGTACTATACCTAGCAAACCAGTTCATGGGGAGCAGGATAGGTAGCCTGTACTATACCTAGCAAACCAGTTCATGGGGAGCAGGATAGGTAGCCTGTACTATACCTAGCAAACCAGTCCATGGGGTGCAGGTAAGGTAGCCTGTACTATACCTAGCAAACCAGTCCATGGGGAGCAGGATAGGTAGCCTGTACTATACCTAGCAAACCAGTCCATGGGGTGCAGGTAAGGTAGCCTGTACTATACCTAGCAAACCAGTCCATGGGGAGCAGGATAGGTAGCCTGTACTATACCTAGCAAACCAGTCCATGGGGAGCAGGATAGGTAGCCTGTACTATACCTAGCAAACCAGTCCATGGGGAGCAGGATAGGTAGCCTGTACTATACCTAGCAAACCAGTTCATGGGGAGCAGGATAGGTAGCCTGTACTATACCTAGCAAACCAGTTCATGGGGAGCAGGATAGGTAGCCTGTACTATACCTAGCAAACCAGTCCGTGGGGAGCAGGATAGGTAGCCTGTACTATACCTAGCAAACCAGTCCGTGGGGAGCAGGATAGGTAGCCTGTACTATACCTAGCAAACCAGTTCATGGGGAGCAGGATAGGTAGCCTGTACTATACCTAGCAAACCAGTTCATGGGGAGCAGGATAGGTAGCCTGTACTATACCTAGCAAACCAGTTCATGGGGAGCAGGATAGGTAGCCTGTACTATACCTAGCAAACCAGTCCATGGGGAGCAGGATAGGTCTTTTTAGGTCAGCAATGCTCAGGTGAGTTATTGTGATCACTCGATGTCTGTTGTCTGTCGGCTGTCAACATTTAGCTTGTGTATGCGAGAGAGGCTGTATTTTTCAATTGATCTTCATGAAAATTTAGTCAGAATGATTGCCTTGATAAAATCTAGGTCAACTTCGATTATGGGACATCTGGGGTCAAAAACTAGGTCACTAGGTCAAATCAAAGAAAAAACTTTGTGTATGCAATAGGGACTGCATTTAACACCGAATCTTCATGAAATTAGATCACAACATTTGTCTGGATGATTCTAGGTCAAGTTTGAATTTGGGTAATCTGGGGTCAAAAATTAGGTCACCCAGTCAAATCAAAGAAAAACCTTGTGTATGCAATAATGGCTGCATTTTACTCTGGATATTCATGAAATTTGATCAGAATGTTTGTCTTCATGAAATCTGGGTTGAGTTCAAGTAAGGGTCATCTGTGGTCAAAATTTAGGTCACCCAAAATCAAAGAAAACCTTTATGAATGCAATCGGAGCTACATTTTAGGCAGGATGTTCATGAAATTTGATCAAAGTGTTTGCTTTGATGAAATCTAGGTCAAGTTCAAATATGGGTCATGTTGGGTCAAAAACTAGGTCACCTGGTCAAATCAGAGAATAACCTTGTGTATACAATAGGTGCTACATTTTTCAGTGGATCTTATGAAGTTTTATCAGAATGTTTGTCTTGATGAAATCTAGATCGAGTTCAAATAGGGGTTATCTGGGGTTAAGAACTAGGTCACCCTGTAAAATCAAAGAAAAACTTTGTGAATGCACTAGGGACTACATTTCCCGCAATGTTTGCTTTGATGAAATTTAGGTTCAGTTCAAATATGGGTCATGTTAGGTCAAAAGCAAGGCGACTTGGTCAAATCAAAGAATAACCTTGTGGATGCAATAGGGGCTGCATTTTTCAGCGGATCTTCATGAAATTTTATCAGAATGTTTATCTTGATGAAATCTAGATCGAGTTCAAATATTGATCGTGTGGGGTCAAAAACTATGTTACCTGGTCAAATCAAAGAAATACATTGCCTATGCAAAAGAGATCACATTTTCTTTTGATGCAGTCTAGGGCAGGTTCAAATATGGGTCATCTTGGTTAAAAAAACTAGGTCACTCAATCAAATCAAAGAAATACCTTGTGTATGCATTAGGGGCTGCATTTTAAACTGGATATTCATTGAATTTTATGAGGCTGTTATTCTGGACGAAATCTATGTCACGTTCAACTATGGGTCATCTTGGGTCAAAGACTAGGTCACCTGATCAAATCTAAGAAATACCTTGTGTAAGCGTTAGGGCTGCACTTTAGACTGGATATTCATGAAATTTCATCCTGCCGATTGTTCTGATGAAATCTAGGTCAGGTTCAAATAACTGGTCAGTAGAAGTACCTAGTGAAAAACCTTATGTATGCAATAGGGGCTGCATTTATTTATGCATAGCAGGGAGTGAAATTTTAAAAATTGGTGTTTATGTGTGAAAGATATATTTTGATCTTAAAGGTCCAATACTAAGGAAAGTGAACATTTATATTTCTTTTAAAAAGCACAGAAACTATTTCATTTTATTGGAAAATGAAAGTTGGTATGTAGAAATTCGAAATAAACGCAGTATATGTACAATTATTTTTCTATGAAGTATGAAGAAAGTTAAAAAGACCTGGGGGGTCATTCTGTCGATTCATTGAAATTTCAACATAATACACATACATTTCTTTGAGTTCCAAAGACCTTCTGTAAATTTTGACCTGCCAATCTTCATTATTTAGTGTCTTGCAGAAGTCTATGCACTGGCTATGAAAAAAATTGCCAACTCACTTTCCCTTAGTAATGGACCTTTAAATGTAAAATAAACATTCTTTTCACTTTGTTTAAACTAAATATTACTCATTTTGGTCTGACCAGCTGAACAGTATGATGCAATAACATTTTTGTATATCTATTTGTTCTTTATTATAGATTGTTTTCCTGTCTCTGGGTGTTGATTTTGGTTATGCTGATTCAGGTAAGGCATTGTTTGCTGGTCTGTGGATGTTGATTTTCAGCCTGATTAAACGAAGTATATGGAGAGCTTTCTTATTTGCCCTGGCACCAGCATCTATGTCCACAGCTTGGTTGAAGTATTGATGTACTTCCACTTAATCTGTTTATAACAAGATGGATTATCCTCAGACTTAAAATAGTTGGTTCTCATCATCATCCGTAACTTGGGACCCAGTATTTCATGAATAATGTTCCTTTTACTTAGAATTTCAGGTTTAAGTTTTAATGCACTCTTATCACTAAATGTATTTGATTCAAACTTGAAATAGTTGTTGTATATGATCACCCGTATCAGATGACACAAGGTCCATAACTCCTGCTCAAATATTGAATAAAGTATGCCTGTAATTTTTATTTAAAGGTTTTGTGCACTTCCTATATCTGTTATAAATTGATTTGATTTATCTCTCCCCCCCCCCCCCAACCACCCACCAACCACCATGATGACACAGGATGCATTGTTCTAACAGAAGTATTCCATTAATTATGTCCCTATCATACTTAGAATTTCAGTTTAAAGTTCCGATGCATTTCCATTTAATCTCAAATTTGCTGCAGACAGAGTTGTTTCTAATCATGACCCACATCATATGACACAAGGTCCATACCTCTTGCACTAATATTTCATGAATCAAAACCCTTTTTCCTTAGAATTCAGGTTTAAGTTTAGATGCACTTCCATTCTATCTCCACTATTACTAAATGCCTTTTATTTAAATTTAATGTGGTTGACATATATTGTACTTCCACTTTATCTAAGTTATTGCTAAATGGATTTAAATCAAACTCAAAAACTTGTTCGACATATGATACTGCAGAAATATTCCATGCATTATGTCCATTTCACACTTAGAAATTCTGGTTGTTTTATTTACTCACTCTATGTTATTCACTCTATCTGTATTAGTTATTCCCCTTCAAAGAAGGGAGAGTATTTTGTTTTGCTCATTTTCTGTAGGTTGGTCTGACCCTTTGTAGACCATTTGGTTTCCAATTAGTAACTAGAGAAATTGGTTTGGCTTACAGAGATCAAACTTTATAGGATGATTGCCTATGGTCAGCACATGACCCCTAATGTTTTAAAGTTCCTTAAGGCCTAAAATTTTATGTAAAAAACAGATGGAGAAGCTGTCCAAACAGATGTTAAGCATAATTGCAAGAGTTGAAAATCACTACTTTTTATACTGCATATGAACTTTTACAGTATGAGATAAGAAGGGAGGTAATAAAATCATTGGTTTCAATAAAACTTTCTACAATGTTAATTAATATTCAAACCTTTGACAAATATTCAGAGAAAACAAGAATTGGAAATAGGATTCACTAAGAAATTGATACATTTTATGTTCATAATGAAAAATGAGGCAGTCTCATTTTAATCAGAGGCTTTATTAGCCTTTAAGTTTTTGAGTCAATATGTCAAAGAGCAAGGAACTTGAAACTGAAAAAGGTTTCCACTCAATAACTAACAAAGCTTTGGCTTACTTCAAGACAATTGCCTCGACTAGGCCATGTTGGGCATATGAGCCGCACCATGAGAAAACCAACATAGCGCGTTTGCGACCAGCATGGATCCAGACCAGCCTGCACATCTGTGCATTCTTGTCAGGATCCATGCCGTTCACTAATCGAAATAGGCTTTGAAAGCTGCGCTGGTCTGGATACATGTTGGTTTTCTCATGGCACGGCTCATGTGTTTTACAAACAGGTCTTGATACTAAATAGATCTTTCTCAAACTTACACTGTTTTCAGACACTATCATCCACGTCCAGAGTATAAATCTCTCCAAGGATAACTAGCTTCCTCAGATTTACCCTACATCGAAATAGTCAGAGTGAATGGTAGAAAAAAAATTCTATGAAAAATTTGTTGAGATAATAGAAGTAAAAAATATAAATTAAATAATATCAAGTCAACGCGAAACTGTTGAATCTTCAGATATACTAGTTTTGAACACAGGTGTCATATTGTATCTAAGGTCTAGTCTGTGATAAACTAATACAGTTTAAAACTTCAATATTTTGAACTCGCTTATCACAAAATTTGGCTGTCTCAAAAAAAGTTTCAAGTCTCGTCCTGAAAGCATAATTTATGCACAAAATATCATTATAAGTTGAATTTCAATTATCTCGAAGAAAATCTCTCAATCCCTTGGAATTCGAGATACCGAGTTTCAGTTGTATTTTAACTTGACGGAGTTTTCATTTTATGTTCAGAGGCCTTATTGTGTGACAGTTTCTAAATTATGTTTCAGATAATCATCCCGTTAGATATCATGGATAGAGCAATCTCTGCAGGTGGTGCCATTTTGTTCTCTTTGTTTATCGTGTTCGACACCCACATGATGATGCACAAGCTTTCGGCGGAGGAATACATCATGGCTGCCATTAACTTGTATCTCGACATTCTCAACCTGTTTCTTCACATCCTACGACTGCTCGGCGACCGCAAAAACTAACAGAATCTCCTGAGCACCTTCGACTTCTGCAATAAAATCCTGACAACTGAAAGCTTAACTTCATATTTTTAGTAAACTAGTAATAGAAATAATAGATATGCTTTTGAAATTAACATTTTGCCCAGGAATTTATGACTAAATGCGAGATAGATCGTGGGCTGAGCGCGAAACTATTGTAACTGTATATAAATAAAGAACAAGATACAATAGTTTCGCGCTCAGCCCTCGAGATGCACACAACAGTTTTTCTGATGCAAAATATATATGCGACTTTATCTATTTTTCAAACAAGAATTGGAAATATTATCAAAAAGGGCTTAATGATGCACAAGTGTCATTAGCTCACCTGTCACATAGTGACAAGGTGAGCTTTTGTGATCACCCTTCGTCCGGTGTCCGTCGTCCGTCGTCAGTCCGTCCGTGCGTCAACAATTTCGTGTCTGCACGATAGTGGTTTCATTTATGATTTTATTTTAACCAAACTTGCACACAACTTGTATCACCATGAGATCTTGGTTCCTTTCTTGAACTGGCCAGATCCCATTATGGGTTCCAGAGTTATGGCCCCTGAAAGGGCCAGAATTAGCTATTTTGACCTTGTCTGCACAATAGCAGCTTCATTTATGATTTGAATTTAATCAAACTTACACAGAACTTGTGTCACCATAAGATCTTGGTTCCTTTCTTGAACCAGCCAGATCCCATTATGGGTTCCAGAGTTATGGCCCCTGAAAGGGCCAAAATTAGTTATTTTGACCTTGTCTGCACAATAGCAGCTTCATTTATGATTTGATTTTAACCAAACTTGCACACAACTTGTATCACCATAAGATCTTGGTTCCTTTCTTGAACTGGCAAGATTCCTTCATGGGTTCCAGAGTTATGGCCCCTGAAAGGGCCAGAATTAGCTATTTTGACCTTGTCTGCACAGTAGCAGCTTCATTTATGATTTGAATTTAATCAAACTTGCACAAAACTTGTGTCACCATAAGATCTCGGTTCCTTTCTTGAACCGGCCAGATCCCATAATGGGTTCCAGAGTTATGGCCCCTGAAAGGGCCAAAATTAGCTATTTTGACCTTGTCTGCACAATAGCAGCTTCATTTATGATTTGATTTTAACCAAACTTGCACACAACTTGTATCACCACAAGATCTTGCTTACTTTCTTGAACTGGCCAGATTCCATCATGGGTTCCGGAGTTATGGCCCCTTAAAGGTCCAAAATTGGCTGTTTTGGCTTTTGCAGCCATATAGAGACTTCATTTATGGTTTTATTTGATACAAACGTCCAAAATGTCTTCAACAACAATAAATCTTGGATTCCATGACAAATCAGATCCAATCGTAGGTTCCAGAGTTATTTTATATCTGATTACCTCCCCTGATTGTAATCAAAATGGATTTATATCAGTAAGTACTTATAGGACGTATTTGAAATTTCATTATTGTTATTAGTTGGAATGAGACAATCAGAGTAGATAACTATGGACTGATTTTATGTCAAATTACCTCCCTTTATTTCAAATTAAAATGGGTATATCTCCGTAACTAATGAAGATACTGATCTGAAATTTCATTTATATCAACAGATTTATTTGGCAGATCTTTCTTTTGTTCACTTACAATATATATTTTTTTTAATTACTTCCCTTTTTCGTTACTATAAATAGCTTATTTTTAGTAACTTTTTTATTATTGGCCGTAGGGAAAAACCGAGACCACTTTTCAGTGGTACAACATGGATGGTACCTCCAATTTTTAGGTGTATTTTGACACATCTATACCTTGTAAGAATTTTTTTTTTCTTTTTGTTTAAATTCTTCCCTTTGTTGTTCCTGTCCTTTGGATTTAGATATTTTTTCTGAGGACCTTCTTGTCCTCAAGTGCAATGATAACAGGTGAGCGATATAGGGCCATCATGGCCCTCTTGTTTTGTAGAAGTCATGTCAGTTTTGAATTAATACTTTAACATAAAATGCTTATTAAGTACATAGTGATGGCTGGAATACTTAAACAGGATAAGATATTTTATTTTGTTATTTCACTGTGATATTTAAAATAACTGTTTTATGGGTAATTTCTTTGGAAAAATATTTAGCAATACATCAGTGTATTTTGCTTATAAAAATAGTACATTTTAGCAAAGTAGGACTGATTATGTGTTATATTTGATGTGATTAGATATTTTGTTTTGCAGTTATTTTAATACTTCCTTCTTGCTTACAATGTAACACATTTCTATTTTAGTTAGTTTTTTACAATGTCGGTTATTGGAACTTACCAAAATTTTTAATGAAAACAAGACTTTTCTTACAGTGATAAACCAGTTATGTAAATTGACTGAAATTAAGAACCTCTGTGTATGTACCATGTGTATTTATTTAAAAATTAGGATCGGAAGGGTATATAATTGATTATATATATAGGTGTAATTACTGTTAGGAACAAGGCTTAGGAAATTGTTGGTTTCAGGGTTTCAGACCAATCTATAAAATGAAAAATTAAAAAAGTATCAGTTGGTTACTTAAGAATGTTACACTGGGGCTCTGAAACTATTTTTTGAAAATATGAAGATAATGAAGTACATAGCTTTATCTTCTGCCTGTTTTTAAAGGGACTAACCCACATATTTTAGGCGAAAAATGATTTCTCTAAAAAATCTGTAAAAAAGTGAGTACTCTTGAAAGTGACTAGTGGTACAAACTTATTGACATAAGGTCATATAAATTTCCAAAAATATTTTGCAGGAGGTAGTAAACTGTTGCAACACTTGAAATATAATGCAGAAAATTTACATTTTTCTTACATTTTCCTTACATTTCTACCAATATCTAATTTTTTTTTTCAACCAGTTTCATCATTTTTCAGTGTCATATATATCTTCTATGCCAAACTTGGTGGAAATAAACATGGAACATGAAAAAGTTCACCAAAACTGTGGGCGAGTAGCTTTAACCATCATAATGAAGGGTTTACATTTCTTGTGCCATACATTGGAGGGAGGTATCACAGAGTATATGAAATTATTTGGGGTTATCAGTATTTAATATTATACAGAAATACGTATATTTCATTACCATTATAGCTTTGGAAGTTTATATTTTGCTTGATTTATTTTCTGTTTGTTTTATTGCAGAATTTCATGATCGATTATTGTTGATTTAATGATACATAAGAATTATTTTCTGACACAAAATCTTTCGAAAATGCTTATAAAAATATTATTCATTTGAAATTTACTTTTCTGTCTTGCACCATAAAAATACTTAAAATCTTGAACTACTCAGTACTTCCTAAATAGACTGGATATTTCGTCACCCAATGAGCAAAATGGTGTGTTTGTTAACTTTAAAGACATCTTCCCATCCAGTGCAAAATGTACTGCTGCTAAATATAAACACTTTTCTCTCGATACCAATGGATTTACTGACTGAAATGTTTTAAATACAGTATACGATTATGACAGTTTTTACTTGCAGTCGTTTTGTAAAAAGTTCACTGTTTTTGCATTCTTCTACAAGACAATAACTATGGTCAGAAAAACGCGCCACAACAGTGCACTATATATTGAATTTCTGTTATCAAAATGAGCTGTGCCATGAGAAAACAAACATAGTGCGTTTGCGACCAGCATGGATCCAGACCATGCTGTTCGCTAACGGTTTCTCTAATTGCAATAGGCTTTGAAAGCGAACAGCATGGATCCTGGCCAGACTGGGCGGAAGCTCAGGCTGGTCTGGATCCATGCTGGTCGCATACGCATAATGTTGGTTTTCTCATGGCGTGGCTCAAATGGTGTTTTCATTTCTGTTAAGTTTTACATTTATTTCACGTTTATAATTTGTCTCCTATGTGGGCCTCAAAAACTGAATTGTCACCCATTTCATTAAGAGCTGAAAACTGTAAAGGTACATCCGGTCAACTGCCATGACTTCTCAGTAGTATAACAAAATCGTTGAAGCATGGCAGACAGATGTCAAATATACTGAACAGCAAAAGAAACTGTTCAGATGTATAACTGGTATATTTTGAAATAAAAAAATATTTTTTCAAATTTGAATTGTTTCTTCATACCAGAATTACACATGAAGATCTTCATGTGATAAATTTTTTTAATTCAATCAGCCGTGAATTCAGTAGTCCCACAATAGCCATTTGAAACGCTTTATCTTCTTCGTGTCAGTTGCATTTTAACATTCGAATTGGGCGCTCGCGCTAAATTTGATTCAGTCGTGCGGTGCAACCAACAATATTTTTAAAACTTGTTGCTGTTTTCCGAGTTCGCCAATTATCAATATTTCCAATGACAATAAAATTACACAAAGAAAATTGTTAATTACAGGTGCACATGAATTTCGTGCAAAATGGCTATTGTTGGACTAATGACTTCATGGTTGATTGATTTTTTAAATTTTTACACGTGAAGTTCTTCATGTATAATGTGAATTGAAAAACACAAGTGATTTACAAATTAAAGTTTTTAAATAAGAAATACCCCAGTTATAAAACAGGATAGTTTCTTTTGCTGTTCAGTATAGTATTGTAACAGTTGTTGTTTTCCCTGTAAACTGAATGCATCATTCAGTGCTCATTTTGTTGTTACAAATGTTAATTGAATCATAATTCTGGAAATGGTTTACACAGAGATAGATAGCTCATCATTAGGTTGCCCAAGGCTGTTTGGACCATATAGTACCAATATATACATTTGAGCCGTGCCATGGGAAAACCAACATAGTGGGTTTGCGACCAGCATGGATCCAGACTAGCCTGCGCATCCGTGCAGTCTGGTCAGGATTCATGCTGTTCGCTTTTAAAGCCTATTGAAATTGGAGAAACTGTTAGCGAACAGCATGGATCCTGACCAGACTGCGCGGATGCGCAGGCTGGTCTGGATCCATGCTGGTCGCAAACCCACTATGTTGGTTTTCTCATGGCACGGCTCATTTTAGTAATTGGGGGATATTGTGTAAATAATGTGTAATGCCATCTTTGCTCAATTCATTTATTCACTGAGATTTTACTACATGACAGTGGAACTTTTCAAAGCAAATTCGCTTTAGGACCATATAGGAGAAGTTCAATTAAGAGAGGTCACTGGTTTGGCAAGATCTCTGGAGAGGTCTCTGATACAGAGAGGTTACTTTCAGCAGATGGAACTTCCTTCAGACCAAAACAGCTGTTCAGTTTGCGGGGATTTATTCTACTTTAGGAGTTTGATTTTGAGGTTCCACTGTGTTTGTATATTTTAAGATTATTTTTAAGAGGGCTCATCTGCCATCATGGTTTGTTCTTATTTTGGTAGCAATAATCTTTCATGTGTAAGAATTTATGGCTTAGAATAATTAACTGTGTTCAGACATTCTGAAGTGCTTGCAGCAGTTGATTTATTCTGTTAGTATGTTTTTTTGTCAGATTTAAAATAACTTGGCAAAGTGATTTGAAAAGGTTTTTTAAAAAAAAGAGATTTTTTGCAAAGTTTTGGTTTTACAAAAAAAATATTGTGCGAAACTTATTTCTCATGAAAACTTACGAGGGAAAAGGCATCAGCAAGGGTTTGTCTTCGTTTAATCAAACTTTTCCATCTGATATTACAGTAAGCACATATGTGCATGTGTCTTCATTTGTTCACAATAAAAAACATGTTTGAGAAAACAAAGGCATCCAGTTCTATTAAGAGTATAATAGTTTCATAAACAGGTATATTAGATCTTTGCCAAAATGGTTATTTTAAATTTGACAGTATCTCATGCATGTATAATTAATACATAAATATATTTCATGTTACAATATAGACTGGGATGGTTGTACTTTGTATATGTTCTAGTTAACCATGCAAGAAGATGTACCACTTTACATATAAACTGCATACTGCATAATTATGTCTCCCATACCACAGTGTGGCGGTAGACATACTGATTAACTCCTGTCTGTCTGTGTGTGTGTGTGTGTGTGTGTGTCCGTCTGTCTGTCACTAATCTTGTCCGCACTCAGTCGAACATTTCTCATCTGATCTTCTCCAAACAAAAAAAATGAAATGTGTTAGCCAATAAGTCCTAGGCAAATTTTTAGTTTGATAACTAGCCAAATCAGCCCAGGCACTTAGAGTTTATATGACCCTTTAATTACTGATAGGCTGCTTTACTCCAGCACTTATCCAATAGGCCGCTTACTCCAGCACTTATCCAATAGGCCGCTTACTCCAGCACTTATCCAATAGGCCGCTTACTCCAACACTTATCCAATAGGCCGCTTACTCCAGCACTTATCCAATAGGCCGCTTACTCCAGCACTTATCCAATAGGCCACTTACTCCAGCACTTATCCAATAGGCCGCTTACTCCAGCACTTATCCAATAGGCCGCTTACTCCAGCACTTATCCAATAGGCCGCTTACTCCAACACTTATCCAATAGGCCGCTTACTCCAGCACTTATCCAATAGGCTGCTTTACTCCAGCACTTATCCAATAGGCTGCTTACTCCAGCACTTATCCAATAGGCTGCTTACTCCAACACTTATCCAATAGGCTGCTTACTCCAGCACTTATCCAATAGGCTGCTTACTCCAACACTTATCCAATAGGCCGCTTACTCCAGCACTTATCCAATAGGCCGCTTACTCCAACACTTATCCAATAGGCTGCTTACTCCAGCACTTATCCAATAGGCTGCTTTACTCCAGCACTTATCCAATAGGCCGCTTACTCCAGCACTTATCCAATAGGCCGCTTACTCCAACACTTATCCGATAGGCCGCTTACTCCAGCACTTATCCGATAGGCTGCTTACTCCAGCACTTATCCGATAGGCCGCTTACTCCAGCACTTATCCGATAGGCCGCTTAATCCAGCACTTATCCCATAGGCCGCTTACTCCAGCACTTATCCGATAGGCCGCTTACTCCAGCACTTATCCAATAGGCCGCTTACTCCAGCACTTATCCGATATAGACCGCATACTCCAAAACTGTCAAAGGTATATTTTCTGTGAGTAAATAGTATATAAACTTTAAGACAGACTTACTATTCAGATGATTAGGCAGTTGTGGCAGACATGCACTTTTCTCAAAACCAGCTCTAATTTTTTTTAATCATTTTATTTATCATGTTGATGTAAGTATGATTCTTCAATATATTTAATAATGATTGTACATATACATTGGGGAATAAATCCATACATCAGTAAACACTTCTTTTATTTGACTTCTGCTTGATACTTGAGCTCACCAGAGTCGCAGATTCAAGGCGAGCTGTTATGATCACCCTTATTGGAACTAATTGAATTATTTCTTCATGTTTTATTTGATTATTTAAGAAGAAAACATAAAATTATTATGAAAAATCAGTTTTTAAAAGAATTATTTCATGTTTAATATATGAATATAAAAATGCTTACTGCATTTATATTGCCAAAGCACAATTAATATCCTTTGAATATATGCGGCGTAACAAACACGTGCCTCTGATTTGTCCTGATAGAGTTTGATTGGATTATCACACTTATTGATTATATCAGTTGGGGTCGAAATGTCTTGCTAGCGAGGGAAAGGGGCCCAGGCCTGTGATTTGGAGCAAAAATAGCTCGGTGTTTGGGCAAAGGGAATAAAAAACCTGATGTAAAATCAGTTTTTTTGGGAAAACTGCATAATTTAAAAGATATTTTCTGAGGGAAGGACCCTATTATGAAGGGAAAAAAATCTGTGATATGCTTATGAAGACAGATCTATATATATATTACAAGTTGCTTGATTGGAGGTATTTATCTATATATTCCATTGCATACAAATCCCCTTCAGGGACCTATCTAGCTACGTATGCTTTCAGTTATTTTCTGACCATCAAATATAAAATAGAGTGGCCCGACTTTGAATCACTTGCCCCTAACCACTGTGGGATCGAGCCCCACTCAGGTCATCATGTGAAAAAGATATCAAGCTGGCTGACGGAAGGTAGGCCGTTCTACCCAGATGCCAATTCTTGCCTGAGATGATGCCCGGAGGAGTACCTGGGGTCTTCCTGCACCATTTAAGTCTGGAAAGTCACCATATAAAATTGTGTCAGTGTGACTTATAACACAAAAAATGAATATTAAAATGTATTAAATAAAGATCTTGGTCATAAAAGTTTGTGAATAAAAATAAAAGTGTGTACATGCTAAAAATGAAACCAGCCGATCAGACCATTGAAAATTGAATATGACAGATGGTTTGCTGTTCAATCATCAATTTAATACTCGCCGGAGATGTTATTAACCAAGGGCAAATAGTACCCATGCCCAAAGAGTGATTTTGTTAAAGTTCTTGAAATCGTCAATTTTATGTTCAAGATAAAAAAGTTGAACACAAAATGGTAATTTTCTTTGTATTACAGGTTAAATGCGTATTAAAGTAGTGTTAAAATCCTTTCAGGCAACACATTGAAGTGATCACTTATCGTCTGTTATTTTAGTAAATTTTACTGCTTTATTTTTTAGCTCACCTGTCACATAGTGATAAGGTGAGCTTTTGTGATCACCCTTCGTCCGTCGTCAGTCCGTCCGTCAACAATTTCTTATCTGCACGATAGTGGTTTCATTTATGATTTTATTTTAACCAAACTTGCACACAACTTGTATCACCATAAGATCTCGGTTCCTTTCTTGAACTGGCCAGATCCTTTTATGGGTTCCAGAGTTATGGCCCCTGAAAGGGCCAAAATTAGCTATTTTGACCTTGTCTGCACAATAGCAGCTTTATTTTTGATTTGATTTTTACCAAACTTGCACACAACTTGTATCACAATAAGATCTTAGTTTCTTTCTAGAACTCGCAAGATTCCATTATGGGTTCCAGAGTTTTGGCCCCTGAAGGGGTCAAATTTTGCTGTTTTGACCTTGTCTGCACAATAGCAGCTTCATTTATGATTTGATTTTAACCAAACTTGCACAAAACTTGTGTCACCATAAGATCTTGGTTCCTTTCTCGAACCGGCCAGATCCCATAATGGGTTCCAGAGTTATGGTCCCTGAAAGGGCCAAAATTGGCTATTTTGATCTTGCCTGCACAATAGCAGCTTCATTTATGATTTCATTTTAACCAGACTTGCACACAACTTGTATCACCAAAAGATCCAGATTCTTTTTTTGCGTTGCATTGCAGTGCTCTTGTTTTTATTTGGCAGATCCTTCTTTTGTTCGCTTACAATATTTTTTTTATAACTTTCCTTTTATGTTACTATAAATAGCTTATTTAGTAACTTTTTATACGTCCAAAGGGACGTATTATGTTATGACGCCGGTGTCCGTCTGTCCGTCCGTTAGCAATTTCGTGTCCGCTCTGTAACTCTTGAACCCCTTGAAGGATTTCAAAGAAACTTGACACAAATGTTCACCACATGGAGACGACGTGCAGAGCGCTTGTTTCGGATGACTAGCTTCAAGGTCAAGGTCACACTTAGGGGTGAAAGGTCATATGAGTGTGTTTCGTGTCCGCTATGTAACTCTTGAACTGCTTGAAGGATTTCAAAGAAACTTCGCACAAATGTTCACCACACTGAGAAGACGTGCAGAGCGCTTGTTTCGGCTGACTAGCTTCAAAGTCAAGGTCACACTTAGGAGTGAAAGGTCATATATGACTTTGCTGTGTCCGCTCTGTAACTCTTGAACTGCTTGAAGGATTTCAAAGAAACTTGGCACAAATGTTCACCTGACTGAAGCGACTTGCAGAGTGCATGTTTTGGATGACTCGCTTCAAGGTCAAGGTCACACTTAGGGGTCAAAGGTCATATATGACTTTGCTTTGTGTATATTGCTCTGCATTGCAGTGCTCTTGTTTTTATTTGGCAGAGCCCTTTTTTGTTCTCTTACAATAATTTTTTTTTGTATTACTTCCCTTATTTGTTACTATAAATAGCTTATTTTGAAACTTTTTTATTATTGGCCGTAGGGAAAAACCGAGACCACTTTTCTGTGGTACAACCTGGATGGTACATCCAATTTTTAGATGTATTTTGACATAACTTTACCTGGTAAGAATTTTTTGTGTACGAATATTCATTGCCATCCCTTGTAAAACATGAAAAGGTGAGTGTCATACATGTGTAACTATATTTATGAATTTTATTCATTCTCGGAAACGGAAATGCGCCGAAGAACGGCAGGTACTTATAAGACAACATGGTTCAATGTGGCTTGACTGCCATACTGGATTCAATACGAATTCATTTTCATTTATGGTTCAGTCTGGCTTGACTGACATTTTGGATTCAATAAGCATAGATTGCTGTACATGGTTCAATATATGGCTTGGCTGACATACCGAATTCAGAAAGAGTAGATTGCCATACATGGTTCAGTCTGGCTTGACTGACATACTGGATTCAATACCATTTGATTGTCATACATAGCTCAGTTTTGCTTGACTGACTTACTGGATTCAATAAGAGTAGATTTCCTTTCACGGTTCAATATGGCTTGACTGAAATACTTGATTCAATGAGGGTTGATTGCCACACATGGTTCAGTGTGGCTTGACTGACATACTGGATTCAATAAGAGTAGATTGCCATACATGGTTTAATCTGGCTTGACTGGTATATTGGATTCAATAAGAGTAGATTCCCTTTCATAGTTCAATATGACTCGACTGACATACTGGATTCAGTAAGTGTAGATGGCCATATATGGTTCAAAACGGCTTGACTGACTTACTAAATTCAGTAAGAGATGATTGTCATACATAATTCCATCAGTCTTGGTCGACATATTGGATTCAATAAGAGTAGATCCGTTACATGGTTCAATATGGCTTGACTGACACTGGTTTCAATAAGAGTAGATTGCCATACATGGTGCAAGGTGGCTTGACTGACATACCAAATTCAATACTTGTTGATTGTCATATATGATTCAAGGTGGTTTGACTTGCATACTGAATGCAATACTAGTTGACTGTCATGCATGGTTCATTATGGCTAGACTGATATACTGGATTCAATGAGAGTTAATTGTCATACATTGTTCAATCTGGCTTGACTGACATATTGGATTTAAATAAGGGTAGACTGCCATACATGGTTCAATGTGGCTTTACTGACATACTGAATTCCAAACTAGTTGATTCATAGTTCAGTCTCATTTGACTGGCATAATGGTTTCAGTAAGAGTTGATTATCACACATGGTTCAGTATGGCTTGACTGGCATACCTGATTTAATAAGTGTTGATTGCCATACATGGTTCAAAGTGGCTTGACTGACATACTGAATTCAGTTCTAGTTGATTGTCATACATTGCTCAATATGGCTTGACTGACATACTGGATTCAGTAATACTTGATTGTCATACATGGTTTAATCTGACTTGACTGACATATTTGATTCAATAACAGTTGATTGCCATTCATGGTTCAATCTGGCTTGACTGACATACTCAGGGCTCACACTGGCCACCAAAAACAATAATGGCCAACTTCTGAACCTTTGGCATAATTGTTTCAAGCAAAGTAAATATTTGTCTCTTTCCTTTTATTTATCTAAAATAACATATATTCAAAACAGACGGCAAACATTTTTATTCTTTAATGCTTTTATTATTGAGAATTTGGACAAAACAACTGAATATGTTTTTTAGAATTAAACAGAATACAAAGCAACTTTCAACAAAGATGTTAAGTATATTGACAAAATGTCAGAAAAATGCTTCAGTCCACTGACATATTGTGAAATACTTCCAGATGCTCCCATTTTCGTCCTCAAAAGTTATCTTCCTCTGCTAATTATCTGTAAAGAAAATAGTTAGAACCCATTTCAAAAGTTACTAATTTCTTTATGTATATAATAAACATACATGTAAATAATTTTAGGATGATTTACAATTTTAGCACACAGCTAATGTTAAAATGAAAGTAAGAAACTATGTTTTAAACAGACTGTATGAATATATATATATATATGTACTGCATCTGGTTTTGTTGAATCAGTTGGCTATTTTGACCACCTTCAAAAACAAAAACAACTGACAGGTCTGGCATGACAAAATAAGTTACCTATAAAACTAATTCACAAGGTTAAAACATTTCTAGGACTCACAAGTAGCATCCTTTTCACACATGTATACAAATTGCTTGTTACAGTCATCCTCGAACCAATAGTGGTAATTAAAGATAAAGGAGTAAACACAGTCATGATCAGTCGGAGTGTAGGAAGGAGCAAACAACGAAAGGAAAGACACTGGTTCCCCTGAATAATGCCATACAAAGTCGCCCTCATTCTGTATATCATTCAGTCCAATCCAAATATCGTCATCTTCAAAATTCAATCAGATAATAAACTTATAATTTACAAAATTATATAATTGTATTGCTTATCATTATTGCAGTAATTATGAGAAAACAGATATTTTACTTTTAAATCAAATTTAGATATCAACTGCACTCGACTGTTTTCATATTTTTCTATTATCAAACTATGTTATTGTTGTTTGTGCTCACTCTGCTTTTTAGGAAAGATCTATATATAACAATGTATATCTGATCAAAAGAACATCATAATGGATGAAGGTGTTCCCTGGAGTTTTACAACTCCGATAGTTTACACTTGTGGTACAGAGTCATAATAACCTTACCATGGGAATTTTACGCTCAGGTGAGCTAAAACCAAGCATATAAAGCGCTATAAACACAAAGTCATTTAACAGAACCAACTTTGATTTCTGTCAGTATTTAAAACCTAGATTTTTATATTTTGTATGTATACATCCACAGATCAAAGAAGGCTCATAAACTGAGATACACTCATTGCATGTCCCAGCTCAACAGTAAAACTTATTTACCTCCTACAACCATCCCCAGTCTTTTATAATACATTCCCAACCAAATGATAGCTGTGGCAAATACTATTTATAACAGCAATTAGACTGTCTTACTTACATTTATTAGCTATCATAAAGGTAAAATCCGCTTCTTGTTGACTCTGGATCTCTGCAAGATATCCACCTGTTTCATTGCAGGCAGCCTGATAATAATAAAGTGATAAGTTTGATTATCTTTGAAAATTGCATATTATTCATTTCATGATTTTATGTCATTTGTATTGTTTTTTCTCAATGCAATTTTCCTATTCAGATAAATTTTCATTTCAATGTCTGAAGCTCTGCGGTGAATACCATTCACATGGCCTGTCAACACTGACTCTCTCTCTCTCTCTCTTTTCAAATGAGATGAAAAAAGAGCCAATTATACTTCCATGTGGTGCTAATGATGACAGGAACTGCACAAAAAAAAGAGGATGTGTTGATGATTTACGTTCTGTAACAAATTTAAGACAGGCAATGTAGTTCCATTAGAAATTATTACATTTTTCGTATGCAGGTTGATCTGCAGATTGAAAGTAGTTCTTGATGCAAGGACTTTTGAAAGTTGGGAGATAGTAGCAGCTCAAACCAAAACTGGACATTTAACAATTGAACACTGATGTTAATGAGTTATTAGAGGAAAGCATCTATGAGAAAACAAAGATTTCAATATGACTTTTGTATAAATAGTCATGTCTATAGAACACCAGACAAATGGACACAGACAAAAACAAAACTGTGTCCCTTCCATTGAAAATATCTTGGACACATGATTATTTTGAATATTATCTTTAGAACATGTGGATCATACATTGTAATATCATAGCCATATAATATCATAGCCGTAATATAGTAACTGCTAATAAAAATTAGGCTATTTACGAGTCCATCAATAAGACTTTTAGCAATTTAATCTAAAAGCAACAAAATGACTTTTGAAAATAAAAGAGTACTTTCAAGTTTGTTATCATACTAATTGCCACATAGGTTACACAACTCAGTTTAATTCCAGAGTTAGAAGGCCTTGAAAACTCTTTTGAAATGGACAATTCTCCTCACATTAACACTCTGAAATCAAATGTGCGCTGGCTCCATCTCTAATTCTTAGCAATGCCTTTGCAGCAGTGGCTCCTCCTCTTGGAAAAAATGCATATAAACAGATGAAACTCGTCAAAAATCAAATAGGTTTAAGTTATAAAAGATATTTTTGCTAGCAAGATATAACGACATCACTGAAATCTCTAATAAATGTAAACTTGAGCTGCTTTTGAGAAAGCACATGACTCCAACAACTGCCTAATCATTTAGTGATTCAAAGTGGTTTGGTGGTTCCGATCAGTAATTTTTGGTAGGTCTAGATGGTTTGGATGAATGGTTCGAGTCAGTAATTCATGGACCATAATTCAAAAGTGCCTGGACCGATTTGGCTAGTTATCCAACTTGGCCGAGGACTTATTGGGAAACACATTTTGTTCAAGTTTGATAATGATCAGATGAGAAATGTTCGACTAAGAGTGCGGACAAGATTTGTGACAGACTGACAGGAATAAATCAATATGTCTGCCTCACCAGTGTGTGGTGGGAGATATAATAAGGGCACAATATATAGACAGATGTCCACTTTCGGTGAACTGGTCCTATAACCCAACATTCAGAAGTTCTCACTTCAAGTAATGCCTTCACACTGCAAATTGATCTGCATACATAACAATTATAACCATTCTGAGTGGAACTACGTTGTCCAATTTTATAAAGAAGGTCTTAAATTTCTTCGAAGTAAAAAAAACACAACCTCTATCTTTGTTTACTTTTCTCATATAGTTCTTGTTTTAGGCACCGCCTCTGAAATGTAATTGACTCTTAAACTTGGCTCCATCAAAGAGAGGGAGCCAATTTTTATATGCTATGATTCATAAAGCTATAACAGTGGTATCTGAAGTCCCATCAGCTGCGTCTGCTCAATAGATTTCTCTAGCCAAGCATTAGATACAATCATAACTTATTTCATTTGCACATGTGTACAATACATTGACTGAATTCTATCAAAATATTTAATTCTTGAAACAAGAATGGGTCTGTAGGACACAGGGTGTGACCACACTGGTATATCTGTCACAAGTAAGAGGCAATAATTCAAATGCTTGCAGTCTTAAGTGGGTATAGCCTCAACAAACATTTTATATAAAGGATTCATTATTCTAAGTCATATACTTTTTGACTTATGAGCATTACAAACAAAACTCGACTATTTTGGCTATTTCAAGGGCCATAACTCTGAAAAAAGCATTAAATTTCTCAAGAAGGATGCCAAGCTTTCAAGGTCACATCATGATAAAGACTCATGCAAAGAGTCATGAATTTACATCAAATACTTTTTGAGTTAGCAACGTCATTAGGTGAAAATGTGCAGTTTTGACTATTTCAGGGGCTATAACTTTAAAAATAGGGAATGAAGCCAAACTTAAAACTAGAAAATGCTTTTGTAAAAAAGCGCATGTCTCCCCCAATGCAAAGTCCTATAGGCAAGAAGTCAATAGGAGTCAGGAGTGAAAGTCAAAGAGACACTGATGGTTGGCTGCAATAGGGGTCATCTACTTGGCATGTCCAGTCATCCCGCTAAATTTCAACACTCTTGGCCTAGTGGTTCTCAAGTCACTGTTCAGGCTCCTGTGACCGTGACCTTTGATCAAGTGACCTAAAAATAAATAGGGGTCATCTAGTCTGCATGTCCAATCATCCTATTAAGTTTCAACATTGTAGGTCAAGTGATTCTCAAGTTATTTCCAAAAAATGATTTTACATGAACAGGCCACTGTGACCTTGACCTTTAATAGACTGACCCCAAAATCAATAGGGGTCATCTACTCTGCATATTCAATCATCCTATGAAGTTTCAACATTCTGGGTCAAGTGGTTCTCAAGTTATTGATCGGAACTGGTTATCAATGTTCAGGCCCCTGTGACCTTGACCATTAACGGAGTGACCCCAAAAACAATAGGTGTCATTTACTCTGCATAAACAATCATCCTATGAAGTTTCAACATTCTGGGTAGAGAGGTTCTCAAGTTATTGACTGGAAATGGTTTTCCATGTTCAGGCCCCTGTGGCCTTGACCTTTAACAGAGTGACCCTGAAATCGTTAGGGGTCATCTACTCTGCATGACCAATCATCCTATGAAGTTTCATCATTCTGGGTCAAGTGGTTCTCAAGTTACTGACCGGAAATTGTTTTCAATGTTCTGGCCCCTGTGACCTTGACCTTTCACAGAGTGACCCAAAAATTGTTAGGGGTCATCCACTCTGCATGACCAATCATCCTATGAAGTTTCATCATTCTGGGTCAAGTGGTTCTCTAGTTATTGATCAGAAATGGTTTTCAATGTTCAGGCCCCTGTTACCTTGACCTTTGACGGAGTGACCCCAAAATCAATAGGGGTCATCTACTCTGCATGACCAATCATCCTATGAAGTTTCAACATTCTGGGTGAAGTGGTTCTTTAGTTATTGATCGGAAATGGTTTTCAATGTTCAGGCCCCTGTGACCTTGACCTTTGACGGAGTGACCCCAAAATCAATAGGGTCATCTACTCTTCATGACAAATCATCCTATGAAGTTTCAACATTCTGGGTCAAGTGGTTCTCTAGTTATTGATCGGAAATGGTTTTCGATGTTCAGGCCCCTGTGACCTTGACCTTTGACGGAGTGACCCCAAAATCAATAGGGGTCATCTACTCTTCATGATCACTCATCCTATGAAGTTTCAACATTCTGGGTCAGGTGGTTCTCTAGTTATTGATCGGAAATGGTTTTCAATGTTCAGGCCCCTGTGACCTTGACCTTTGACGGAGTGACCCCAAAATTAATAGGGGTCATCTACTCTTCATGATCAATCATCCTATGAAGTTTCAACATTCTGGGTCAAGTGGTTCTCTAGTTATTGATCGGAAATGGTTTTCAATGTTCAGGCCCCTGTGACCTTGGCCTTTGACGGAGTGACCCCAAAATCAATAGGGGTCATCTACTCTTCATGACCAATCATCCTATGAAGTTTCAACATTCTGGGTCAGGTGGTTCTCTAGTTATTGATCGGAAATGGTTTTCAATGTTCAGGCCCCTGTGACCTTGACCTTTGACGGAGTGACCCCAAAATCAAAAGGGGTCATCTACTCTTCATGACCAATCATCCTATGAAGTTTCAACATTCTGGGTCAAGTGGTTCTCTAGTTATTGATCGGAAATGGTTTTCAATGTTCAGGCCCCTGTGACCTTGACCTTTGACGGAGTGACCCCAAAAACAATAGGGGTCGTCTACTCCAGCAGCCCTACAACCCTATGAAGTTTGAAGGTTCTAGGTCAAATGGTTCTCCAGTTATTGCTCGGAAATGAAGTGTGACGTACGGACGGACGGACGGAAGGACGGACGGACGGACAGGGCAAAAACAATATGTCTCCTGGGGGAGACATAATAAGAGGTGCACAAGTTTATTACATGGTAAAGATTCATGCATGGTTTCATCATTTAATATCAAAAACTTTTTGAGCTAGGCGCGTCAAAAGGTGAAATTGTGCATATTTGACTATTTCAGGGGCCATAACTCTGGAAATAGGGGGTGGAGGCAGTCGAAAAATGGGAGGTTTGCATGTTCATTTCATAAAGACATGTGCAAGGTTTCATCAATTTATAGCAAATACTTTTTGAGGTAGGCGCGTGACAAAGTGAAAATGTGCATTTTTTACTATTTCAGGGGCCATAATGCAGGAAAAAGGAGATGGAGCCGGACGAAAAATAGGAGGTGCACAACTTCAATTCATGATAAAGACTCATGCAAGGTTTAATTAATTTATATGAAACATTTTTGAGCTAGGCACTTCAAAAGGTGAAAATGTGCATTTATGACTATTTCAGGGGCCATAACTAAGGAAAAAGGGGTCGGAGCCAGACAAAAATAGGAGGTGTGCATGTTCATATCACAATAAAGGCTCAAGCAAGGTTCCATCAATTTCTATGAAATACTTTTTTGAGGTAGGCATGTCACAAGGTTAAAGTGTGCATTTTTGACTGCCATAACTCAGGAAAATGGGGGATGGAGCCGGATAATAAATAGAAAGTGCATAAGTTCATATCAAGATGAAGAATCCTGCAAGGCTTCATCAATCTATATCAAATATTTTTAGAACCAGGTGCGTCACAAGGTGAAAATATAATTTTTTTTACTATTTCAGGGGCAATAACTCTGAAGAAGGGGGCAAAACCGGAAGAAAAATAGAAGGTGCAAATGTTCATAGCTTGAGAAAGAATCATGCAAGGTTTCATCAATTTCAGGGTTGCCAATTAATTGGGGGAATGAAATGCCCTGACATTTCACTGACATTTTCCTGACTAAACCATACTTTTCACTGACCAACACTATCCTATTTTTAGACCTCCTCGTCCTCTACAGCAATCCGATCTATCATTCTATACTTATGCTTTGGAGGCAAGGGTTTCAGAGCCTTTCAGTTTTCAAAATTCCAAAAGTTAACATAAAAAAGAAAATTGATTCCATTTAAATTATGTTTTTACACATTCACACAAAATGTAGGATAAATACTGCTTGAAAACTGTGATAGGTATTGGACGTCCTAAACATCAACCCAGAATTTCATTTTTCCCTGACTTTTCTAAAATTTCATTTTTCACCGATCATTATCAAGATTTCTGTGACAATTCACTGACCTTGAAAAAAAGATTTCCTCGACTTTTCAAGGTAAATGGCAACCCTGAATTTTTATTAAATTCTTTTTGAGTTAGGCGCATCACAAACTTAGGATGGACAAACACATAGATGGATGCACAGACAAGACCAAAATTATATGCCCACCACCACTCATGGAAAGGAACGCAAGAATGTATGTACTGCAGTATGCAATAAAATGTCATTTCATTTTATTTTTCTTTCATAGGTGTAATACATTTAGATTCTATAATGATAAAAAAAAATTAGAACAGACTATTCAAACAAGAGCTATCAGAGGACAGCAACACTCGACTATTCAACAGCCTTGTCAGGTTAATGAATATTAAAGTCCAAAACGGGAATGACCTAGTGATATCACGAAAACGAATATTCTGACCAATTTTCATGAAGATTAGACCAAACTGTGGTCTCTTGCGAGTAAACAAATATTTTCTTTGATTTGACCTAGTGACCTATTTTTCTATTTTTATTTTTAGATTTCATCACGGCAGCCATTCTGACTAGATTTATGAATATCCAGTGTAAAATGCAGCCCCTATTGCGTACAAAAAGGCTTTTCTTTGATTTGACCTAGTGACTTAGTTTTTAACACCAGTTGACCAAAATCTGAAACTGACCTAGATCTCATCCAGACAAACAACCTGGTTGAATTTCATGATGATCAGGCGTAAAATGCAGATCCTGTTGCATACACAAAGTTTTTATTTGATTTGACCTAGTGGCCTTGTTTTATTTAGACCCCTGATGACCCATTTTCAAAACTGACCAAATTTTATGAATATCAACTGTAATATGTAGCCCCTATTAGGTACACAAGGTTTTTCTTTAATTTGACCGAGTGACATAGTTTTTGACCTTAGATAACCAATATCTAATCTTGACCAAGATTTTATCCAGACAAACATTCTGATCAGATTTCACGAATATCTGGTGTAAAATGCAGTCCTTAATGTATGGTGGCATATTTCTGCATACGATAACCACGAAAATATATAGAGCTTTCACGAAACTTTACAAACTTTTCACGAAAAGAATCTCTTGTTCTAAGAGGAAAAAATTCACGATTGTGCCAACTACTGCATACGATAACAAATACGGAATGAAGAGAAATAATAAAGGGAGTTAAAAAATACGTTGATTTTGAAACCCATCTGAATGTTATAATTAAACATCTATAAGTTCAAGACACTCTTAGGGGTGGTGGTCGGGGATTGAGATGGATATAACACACTTCATTCCGTAGAGGGGACTATTGGGTTATCTTTATGCAGTTCAGGGCACTACTTTGACATATTGTCTCGTTAACCAGATAAAACTTTCACGAAAACTTTCTCCTACTTTCACGAAAGTTTGTTCAAATTTTCGCAAAAAGTATTGTTTTTTCGCGAAAGTTAATAAACTTTTCATGAAAACTTTATGATTATCGTATGCAGAAATATGCCACCATATTAATGCATACACAATGTATTTTTTTTTGTTTGAGCTAGTGATCTTGCTTTTAATCCCAGATGACAAATATTCAAACTTGACCTAGATTTGATCTAGGAAATCATTCCTTCTAAATTTCATGAAGATCAATTGAAAAATACAACTTCTATCGCATACTAGTATTTAACCTAGTGACCTAGTTTGAGACCCCTGATGACCCATTTTCAAACTTGACCTAGATTTTATCAAGGCAATCATTCGAACTACATTTCATGAATATCCAGTGTAAAATGCAGCCCCTTTTATAAACACAAGGTTTTCCTTTAATTTGACCGAGTAACCTAGTTTTTGACCTTAGATGACCCATATTCAAACATGACCTAGATTTCATCTAGACCAACATTCTGATCAAATTTCATGAGATCTGATGTAAAATGAAGTCCCTATTGCATACACAAAGTTTTTCCTTGATTTGACCTAGTGTCCTAGTTTTTGACCCAAGATTACCCATATTCAATGCTGACCTAGATTTTATCAAGGAAATTATTCTGACCAAATCTCATGAAGATCAATTGAAAAATACAGTCGAGACTGCCTTAACGACCCCCTGAATTTAGCGACTCCCTGTCATATGCGACCCTATTTTATGCTCCGGGCGCAATTTACTATTAAAAGAGTCTGAATTAAGCAACCCCCTGCCTTACGCACAAGCGACTGTGAAATCAGGCTCCCGAATCGATATTTAGACGTTTTCAGCGACTTTGAGACGCTCCTCGCAAGATTTTACACGATAGAGTTACCGTTCTTTATCTCGCGTGAAGTTGTTTGAGACGAGAACTTATTTGTTTAAAAAAAAATGGCTGTTTGAAAAAGCATAAAAAAAAACTGTTTTCCACTTTAGAACAGCGTGTTAAGGCACTTGAATTACTCGATTAGGGAAAACCAGCGTATAAAGTCGCTGAAAAATTTCGGAGTCGGTGCAAAAATTAACTTTTTTTTCCTGGTGAAACAAAAATATGGCGGTATATTTAACGGGAAACGACGAAGTTAACACAGATTAAGATGCAGTCAATAATCGAATTAATGTAAATTGAACAATTAGTACACAAAAATATAAATATCATAAACCTCAGTGTGTAAATAGTTCAAATGGAACATTTTATTTTTACTGCTCCCCTTTATTTTCTTGCCAGATCATGAGCTTAAATTTGTTTATCAACATCACACGAATGATGCAAATTATTTGAAATTTATATTTTATCAATATGCAATTAAAGAAATAGTACTTAATCATTTTCCACTCCTACCTTAAAAAAGGCCAATATGTAAGTATCCGATATTCATGTACTTTAATTGGAAAAATATATGAAACCAGCGTCATCCTGTTAAGTGAGACTGTTTTAAGAGACTCCCTGTCATATGTGACCTTTTTCGCTGCTTCCCAAAGTCGGTCTCTTAAAACAGTCTCGACTGTACATCATCTATCGCATACACAAGGTTTTTCTTTGATTTGATCTAGTGGCCTAGTTTTTTACCCCCGATGACCCATGAACTTGGCCTAGATGTCATCAAGGAAATCATTCTGACCAAATTTCATGAAGATCAATTGAAAAATACAGCCTCTATCGCATACACAAGCTTAATGTTTACAGATGACAGACAACAGACGCCGGACACCGGACATCAAGCGATCACAATAACTCAACTGAGCATTGAGCATTGCTCAGGTGAGCTAATAAAAACACAAAATTTAGAGACTATTATGTGTCATTTAATTAGATAGAATTTTATGCTTTTAACTTGTTAAGTATATAATATTATGTGAAAAATGATAACATACAACAGCTGATAGCCAATCTAGCCCCCTGTCACTAAGATAATAACAGCTACCACTGAAAAAGACCCATCCTTCTTCTGGACATGGTCCAACTGCTTCAAAATCTGTAAATAATGACATATCTATCCTGCAAACATGGTTCAGCTGCATTATTTCATCACGAGCGGGAACCTGGGTAAAACCACCGACCTTTCGTAAGCCAGCTGGATGGCTTCCTCACATGGAGAATTCAACATCCCAAATGATGCTCGAACCCACATCAATGAGGGGCAAAATCCTAAGCTTTTAAAATGCCATTCAGTTTCAAAGTTATATTGTCAGATGACAATGTGAATAATTTATCCTGAAGAGGATTATTCAATTTCCTTCATAAGATCTATTTTTGTTGTCCAAAATAAAACATTTTATTATACATACTGTTCAATTCAGTTTTAATAACGGCACTGTGGTATAACTTCTACGTTTAAGTTAATAGGGTATATTCTCATTAAAAAAATGCAATCCTTACTTTACACTATATGAGAACAGAAACAAAGTAAATATCGAGTCAGTCTGTTCACATCTGTAAAGATGTCATATACAATTCTTACAACAAAATCAAGAATCAAGGCCCAGTCAGCAACAAAATATTATATAACAGCACAAATACCTTCACAGTTCCTCCCTTTAAATCCATCACTACAACTGCATGTGTAATTGTCTCCAACCTCTACACATGTACCATTATTCTTACAAGGGCTTGTGCTACACATGTCCAATTCTGTATTATAGAAATATGTTATTTAAGGATTCTTCTGGAATAGAAGAATTCAACACCCTAAGTGAGGCTTGAACCATATCATTGAGGGGCAAAGCCCAAAGCTTTTAAAATGTCATTCAAAGTTATATTGTCAGATGACAATGTAAATAATTTATCCTGAAAAAGATTACTTAAGATAAAACTATGATTCTTACACTTTGAACACATCATCATTTGTTCAATTTCCTTCATAAGATCTATTTTTGTTGTCCAAAATAAAACATTTTATTCTACATACTGTTCAATTCAGTTTTAATGATGGCACTGTGGTACAACTTATAGGTTAAAGTTAATAGGGTATATTCTCATTAAAAAATTGCAATCCTTACTTTACACTATATGAGGACAGAAACAAAGTAAATATCAAGTCAGTCTGTTCACATCTGTAAAGATGTCATATACAGTTCTTACAACAAAATCAAGAATCAAGGCCCAGTCAGCAACAAAATATTATATAACAGAACAAATACCTTCACAGTTCCTCCCTTTAAATCCATCACTACAACTGCATGTGTAATTGTCTCCAACCTCTACACATGTACCATTATTCTTACAAGGGCTTGTGCTACACATGTCCAATTCTGTATTATAGAAATATGTTATTTAAGATTCTTCTGGAAAAGCCATTTATGAATGATATCACAATGTTTCCTTCAGCATTCTTGAGTTATCATCTGGAAACTGTGAACTTGACCTACTGACCTCAAAATCAATAGATTCATCTGCTGTACATGGGCAAACTCTCTATCAACTTTCGTGATCCTATGCCCAAGCATTCTTTAGTTATCATCCGGAGACTGTTTCACTGTTCCGGGTCACTGCGACCTTGACCTTTGACTTACTGACCTAAAAATCATTAGGGGTCATCTACTGGTCATGACCAACATCCCTCTTAACTTTCATGATACTAGGCTCAAGTGTTCTTGGGTTATCATATGGAAACCATTTAAATGTTCAGGATCACTGTGACCTTTGAGCAACTGACCTCAAAATCAATAGAGTCATCTGCTGGTCATGGCCAACCTCCTATCAGCTTTCATGATCCTAGGTCCAAGGGTTCTTGGGTTATCATCCAGATACCATTTAACTGTTCCTGGTTGCTTTGACCTTGACCTTTGAGCAACAGATTTCAAAATCAATAGAGGTCATTTGCTGGTCATGACCAACCACCCTATCAACTTTCATGATCCTAGGCCCAAGCGTTCTCGAGTTATCATCCAGAAATAAATTATTCTATGGACCAATTGACACATATATGACCCATTTTCTGTCCAGTTTGCCAGGAACCTACATATTGTAAGAATTACTTACCATCTCTTTCAATGTGTACCCGAGTTGTAATATTTCTAAAGCTTTATGGACAGGCTATGAATTAGTTGTAATATTTTTAAAGCTTTATGGACAGGCTATGAATTAATTTGATATTTTTCAAAGTCATCAAACTTTCAAAACATATTAACAACTTTGACATGAAAAGAGCGGGGTTTAGTGTCCCTTGCCAACTTTGACTTGAAAAGAGTGGGGCCTAGTGCCCACTCCGGCTCTATCTTCCCTGTATATTTCACTTATAGAATTTCATTTTTTTTTCAAATTTGCCTAATAAACAAATACATTTTTACAAAATAATTCTAAGTACGAATAGGCGGAGGACTAAGCTCCTTTCATCGCTTACAATCTCCTATCTTCCCCGAATTTCATATTTTTCAAATTTCGCCATTTACAAAATTACATGCTTACAAAAAAAAAAAAAAAAGAGTAAGATATGGCCGGGGACGTAGCCCATTGCATCACTTAAAATCTCCGAACATCCTCGTATGTTCTCCTTCTATCATCAAAGATAAAATTTCATATTTTTTTTTCAAATTTCACCACTTACAAAATTACATTCTTACAAAATAATTCCAAATACGAAAAGGCCGGGGATTTAGCTCCTTTCGTCTCTTACTATCGCCGATCTTCCGCGAATGTTCCCCTTCTTCCATGATCTAAGATAAAATTTCATATTTTTCAAATTTCGCCACTTAAAAAATTACATTCTTAAATTACCACCAAGTACGAAAAGGCCGGGTACTTAGCTCCTTTCATCTCTTACTATCGCCGATCTTCCCCGTATATTCGCCTACTTCTATGATCTCTGATAAAATTTCATATTTTTTTAATTTCACCACTTACAAAATTACATTCTTACAAAATAATTCTAAGTAAGAAAAGGCCGGGGACTTGGCTCCTTTCATCTCTTACTATCACCGATCCTCCCCCTATGTTCCCCTTCTTCTATGATCTAAGATAAAATTTCATATTTTTTCAAATTTCGCCACTTACAAAATTACATTCTTACAAAATAAAATAAGTACGAAAAGGCCCGGGACTTAGCTCCTTTCATCTCTTACTTTCTCCGATCTTCCCCGTGTATTCCCCGTCTCCTATTATCTAAGAAAGCCTTCTGAATGGCTCTGTAAAGTTAATAACTCACTTCAAAATCGCGATCCATTTAATGGAACACATTCCGTTAGCGATCCATTGCAACCATTTCTTGATTGTTTCAATGGATCACTAATGGAACACACTAACAAACACCAAAAAAGCTGTTTTGACAGTGTTTATAAGGTGTTTTTATAGTGTTTATTAGAAAAAAATTTTGTTTGGGTTGGAATAATTTTGTAAGAATGTAATTTTGTAAGTGGCGAAATTTGAGAAATACGAAATATTATCTTAGATTATAAAAGAAGGGGAATATACGGGGAAGATCGGAGATAGTAAGAGATGAAAGGAGCCAAGTCCCCGGCCTTGTCGTACTTAGAATTATTTTGTAAGAATGTAATTTTGTAAGTGGCGAAATTCGAAAAATATGAAATTTTATCATAAATCATAGAAGTAGGCGAACATACGGGGAAGATCGGAAATAGTAAGAGATGAAAGGAGCCCGGCCTTTTCGTAAAGCTAAGTCTTCGTACTTGTAATTATTTTGTAAGAATGTAATTTTGTAAGTGGCGAAATTTGAAAAATATGAACTTTTAGCATAGATCATAGAAGGGAAAGATACAGGGAAGATCGGAGATAGTAAGAGATGAAAGGAGCTAAGTCCTCGGCCTTTTCGTACTTAGAATAATTTTGTAAGAATGTAATTTTGTAAGTGGCGAAATTCGAAAAATATGAAATTTTATCATAAATCATAGAAGTAGGAGAAGATTCGGGGAAGATCGGAGATAGTAAGAGATGAAAGGAGCTAAGACCCCGGCCTTTTCGTACTTGGAATTATTTTGTAAGAATGTAATTTTGTAAGTGGCGAAATTCAATAAATATGAAATTTTATTACAGATCATAGAAGTAAGGGAACATAAGCGGGAAGATGAGAGATAGTAAGAGATGAAAGGAGCTAAATCCCCGGCCTTTTCGTACTTAGAATTATTTTGTAAGAATGTAATTTTGTAAGTGGCGAAATCCGAAAAATATGAAATTTTATCATAAATCATAGAAGTAGGAGAACATACTGGGAAGATCGGAGATAAGAAGAGACGAAAGGAGCTAAGACCCCGGCCTTTTCGTATTTGGAATTATTTTGTAAGAATGTAATTTTGTAAGTGGCGATATTAAAAAAATATGAAATTTTATTATAGATCATAGAAGTAGGGGAACATAGCGGGAAGATGAGAGATAGTAAGAGATGAAAGGAGCTAAATCCCCGGCCTTTTCGTACTTAGAATTATTATGTAAGAATGTAATTTTGTAAGTGACGAAATTGGAAAAAATATGAAATTTTATCATAGATCATAGAAGTAGGGGAGCATAAGCCGGAAGATAAGAGATAGTAAGAGATGAAAGGAGCTAAGTCCCGGGCCTTTTCGTACTTAGAATTATTTTGTAAGAATGTAATTTTGTAAGTGGCGAAATTTGAAAAATATGAAATTTTATCATAGATCATAGAAGTAGGCGAACATACGGGGAAGATCGGAGATAGTAAGAGATGAAAGGAGCCCGGCCTTTTCGTAAAGCTAAGTCTTCGTACTTGTAATTATTTTGTAAGAATGTAATTTTGTAAGTGGTGAAATTTGAAAAATATGAACTTTTAGCATAGATCATAGAAGGGAAAGATACAGGGAAGATCGGAGATAGTAAGAGAGGAATGGAGCTACGTCCCCGGCCTTTTCCTACTTAGAATAATTTTGTAAGAATGTAATTTTGTAAGTGGCGAAATTTGAAAGATATGAAATTTTATCATAGATCATAGAAGTAGGCGAACATACGGGGAAGATCGCAGATAGAATAAGTCCCCGGCCTTTTCGTACTTAGAATAATTTTGTAAGGATGTAATTTTGTAACTGGCGAAATTTGAAAAACATGAAATTTTATCATAGATCATAGAATAGTACTTAGAATAGTTTTGTGAGAATGTAATTTTGAAAGTGGCGAAATTTGTAAAAATATGAAATTTTATTATAGATCATAGAAGTAGGAGAACATATGCGGAAGATTGGAGATAGTAAGAGATGAAAGGAGCTAAGTCCCGGGCCTATTCGTACTTAGAATAGTTTTGTAAGAATGTAATTTTGTAAGTTGGGAAATTAGAAAATTATGAAATTTTATCATAGATCATAGAAGTAGGAGAATACGGGGAAGATCGGAGATAGTTAGCAATGAAAGGAACCAAGACCCCAGTCTTTTCATACTTGTAATTATTTTGTAAGAATGTAATTTTGTAAGTGGCGAAATTTTAAAAATATGACATTTTATCTTAGATAATAGAAGAAGGGGAATATACGGGGAAGATCGGAGATAGTAAGAGATGAAAGGAGCTACGTCCCCGGCCTTTTCCTACTTAGAATAATTTTGTAAGAATGTAATTTTGTAAGTGGCGAAATTTGAAAGATATGAAATTTCATCATAGATCATAGCAGTAGGCGAACATACGGGGAAGATCGGAGATAGAATAAGTCCCCGGCCTTTTCGTACTTAGAATTATTTTGTAAGAATGTAATTTTGTAATTGGCGAAATTTGAAAAACATGAAATTTTATCATAGATCATAGAATAGTACTTAGAATAATTTTGTGAGAATGTAATTTTGAAAGTGGCGAAATTTGTAAAAATATGAAATTTTATTATAGATCATAGAAGTAGGAGAACATATGCGGAAGATTGGAGATAGTAAGAGATGAAAGGAGCTAAGTCCCGGGCCTATTCGTACTTAGAATAGTTTTGTAAGAATGTAATTTTGTAAGTTGGGAAATTAGAAAATTATGAAATTTTATCATAGATAATAGAAGTAGGAGAATACGGGGAAGATCGGAGATAGTTAGCAATGAAAGGAACCAAGACCCCAGTCTTTTCATACTTGTAATTATTTTGTAAGAATGTAATTTTGTAAGTGGCGAAATTTTAAAAATATCACATTTTATCTTAGATAATAGAAGAAGGGGAATATACGGGAAAGATCGGAGATAGTAAGAGATGAAAGGAGCTACGTCCCCGGCCTTTTCCTACTTAGAATAATTTTGTAAGAATGTAATTTTGTAAGTGGCGAAATTTGAAAGATATGAAATTTCATCATAGATCATAGCAGTAGGCGAACATACGGGGAAGATCGGAGATAGAATAAGTCCCTGGCCTTTTCGTACTTAGAATTATTTTGTAAGAATGTAATTTTGTAATTGGCGAAATTTGAAAAATATGAAATTTTATCATAGATCATAGAATAGTACTTAGAATAATTCTGTGAGAATGTAATTTTGAAAGTGGCGAAATTTGTAAAAAAAAATGAAATTTTATTATAGATCATAAAATAGGCGAATATACGCGGAAGATCGGAGATAGTAAGAGATGAAAGGAGCTAAGTCCCTGGCCTTTTCGTACTTATAAAAATTTTGTAAGAATGTAATTTTGTAAGTGGCGAAATTTTAAAAATATGAAATTTTATCATAGATCATAGAATAGGCGAATATACGGGGAAGATCGGAGATAGTAAGAGATGAAAGTAGCTAAGTCCCCGGCCTTTTCGTACTTAGAATTATTTTGTAAGAATGTAATTTTGTAAGGGGCGAAATTTTAAAAATATGAAATTTTATCATAGATCATAGAATAGGAGAATATACGGGGAAGATCGGAGATAGTAAGAGATGAAAGTAGCTAAATCCCCGGCCTTTTCGTACTTAGAATTATTTTGTAAGAATGTAATTTTGTAAGGGGCGAAATTTTAAAAATATGAAATTTTATCATAGATCATAGAATAGGCGAATATACGGGGAAGATCGGAGATAGTAAGAGATGAAAGTAGCTAAGTCCCCGGCCTTTTCGTACTTAGAATTATTTTGTAAGAATGTAATTTTGTAAGGGGCGAAATTTTAAAAATATGAAATTTTATCATAGATCATAGAATAGGCGAATATACGGGGAAGATCGGAGATAGTAAGAGATGAAAGTAGCTAAGTCCCCGGCCTTTTCGTACTTAGAATTATTTTGTAAGAATGTAATTTTGTAAGTGGCGAAATTCGAAAAATATGAAATTTTATCATAGATCATAGAATAGGCGAATATACGGGGAAGATCGGAGATAGTAAGAGATGAAAGTAGCTAAGTCCCCGGCCTTTTCGTACTTAGAATTATTTTGTAAGAATGTAATTTTGTAAGGGGCGAAATTTATAAATATTAATTTTTTTTATCATAGACCATAAAAGGGGTGGGCGATAGTAAGAGATGAAAGGGACTAGGTGCCCTGCATTTCCTTAGTTAGAAATATTTTGTAATAATGTAAGTTTGTAAGAGGTGAAATATGAATATATGAAATTTCATCATAGAGAATAAATGAAAGGGACTATACGGGGAAAATAGGAAGGGGAAGAACAAAACAGGGAGATTCAAAGTGGTGCACGTCTCCTCTTGTCTCCATCGATGTATAGACAGACTTAAAATGCTATACCGATTCAGACTCGTGACGGATGGGCTTTTACAACTTGCCATTATTATTTCTAATTTCAAAGTCCATTGTAAGTAATTCTTACAACATGCGCTCTTCTGGCGAACTGGACAGAAAATGAGACATATCTAAATTGACATACGGACTGACATACCGTCCGACCAACAGACCTACCGACCGACCGACATCTGCAAAACAATATACCCCACCTTCTTCGAAGGGGGGCATAATTACAATAAGATAAGTTTCTAAAAAGAAGATTCTAAAGGTTTGCACTATAAATGTGTAAGGAAAATTGATTAAGTTCTCTGTTATTTACTTTGTAATGAAAAAGCAATCTGAAGAAAAGTCTTGATAGAGGATCATAAAAGGACATCTGCATCAAACATTTCTCTCTTTTTTTTCACACTTTCTGTTTGACAAAGAGAATAAAGGACCAGAACCCCTTGTCCCCAGGTGTTTAGACGCTTCTGCAAAATTTGAACAGTTTATTAAAGAATCTTTTATACCCATGACAAACTGCTATATTGTGAGTGCTACCAAAACATGTTGAGAAAAACAAAACTTCTTTTCGGATTGAAGCTTCACACACAAACTAATAATTCACTTCCATAAGGTTACAAAGCAAGCAATATCGGCAAAACTGATAAATGTTCCCCGATGTATGCAGAAAAAAGCATAAAAGCAGAATTCACTGACCGGGCACATACCTCATCCTTGCAGTGAAGCTTCAAAAAAGAAGTTTCTTAAAAAACAGGCTAGTAGCTGTTTGGAAAAGCACTAACAAGATATGTGAATTTTCCTCTTTGAAGTGTAGCCTGAATTTTCATTGAATATCAGATAGAGGTTGCAAAAGAATACTTTGGACAAGGAAAGCACTACATTACTGTTGAATATAGTACTGTTGAATAATCAAAGGGAAATAACTCAGTGAAAAAAAAACATCAGACAGAAAAACAAAAATAATATAATGCATTTCTTGAGAGTGAAGCTTAGCTTCCTATGATGTTTTACTCAATGCAAGTGAGTGATTGCTGATGAGTACTTCACACACAGCAAAATTACTGATTCTATAGAACACTTATCTTGATGAATCATTGGACAAGATCAGTGGAAAATCATTGTACCAGAACATAAAGATTATAATTATGCCCATCTCCTCTTCTTATTAAGTAATGCGTTATTCCAACCTGAGTGGTTTCTAAGAAATATTACAGACAAGAAATGATGGATGGACAGATACACAGCTGGACTGATGAAGCAGCCACAATATACACCCCTTTCCCAATCAAGGAGCATAATAATCCACTTCCCTATAAGAATAAATCCTCAAGGTTACAACAAAAATTACTTCCCTTTGCAATATAGTCAGAAGGTTACAACAAAAATTCTTTCATTTTCAATATAAAATCAAAAGGTTACAACAAAAATTACTTCCCTTTTCAATATAAAATCAAAAGGTTACAACAAAAATTACTTCCCTTTTCAATATAAAATCAGAAGTATAAAATCAAAATGTTACAACAAAAATTACTTCCCTTTTCAATATAAAATCAGAAGTATAAAATCAAAATGTTACAACAAAAATTACTTCCCTTTTCAATATAAAATCAAAAGGTTACAACAAAAATTCTTTCACTTTCCAGAATAACACTAGACTGTAACCTCCCCTTACAAGGTAACAACCTTAATTCACTTCCCTTTTCAGAATTAAACTTAAAGCATACAACTTAAATTAATTTTCCTTCTCCAGAATAAAACTCCATGGTTACAATCTCAACTATTTTCCTTCTCTCTCCATAAAAATCTCACCTGCTCACCTAAAAATTCATTTCCCTCTGTGGAAATCAACATATTGCTTATCATTTAAATTCTTTTCAATTGCCTTGTGTCAGAAAATCATTTTATGATGTATGTCTGAAACATACGTGTCTAATTTCATTTTCTGAACAATCAGGCATTTTAATTAATTCTTTCTAACAAACACAACACAGTTCATATCTGCTAATATTACCATTACATTTTTCAAAATATGCACTTACCACCTGATTCCGAGTCTGATGAACTTTTATCTTTCTTTGAGTCTGATGAACCTTTATCTTTCTTTGAGTCTGATGAACCTTTATCTTTCTTTGAGTCTGATGAACCTTTATCTTTCTTTGAGTCTGATGAACTTTTATCTTTCTTTGAGTCTGATGAACCTTTATCTTTCTTTGAGTCTGATGAACCTTTATCTTTCTTTGAGTCTGATGAACATTTATCTTTGTTCGTGTCTGATGAACCTTTACCCGATTCTGTGTCGCTTGGAATGGGCTTGGCATTTGCAACACTCTCAGGTCCTGTTAGACAGGTTAAAGCACATGCTAAGAATATAACCTGAAATATAAATAACAATATACGAAGCAAACAGAACAAGCAGATTTCAGGTAAATGGTATTCCCCATAATATATGATAAAGTTTTACCCTTAAAAATGCATTGTCTGCAGAGAAAAAGCACTTGCATGCAGCTTAATTTTGGACATTATGAAAGCTACCGGTTATACCGAGTTTAGTTGCATTTTTTCATTGCTAACTAAATTATCGATCGAACACAATTTCCTATATTTAGTAAGCATGACTTTGACACACGCTACCTAAACTACAATCAAAAACATTATTCGATTTAAATGCTTCCTATCTAGCTGGTTTGGTTTGCTTATCTCATTTCTAACTGAAATTATTATAAGGCAACGGCAGTCGGTAACACCAATGGATGCTTCCTGAATGGGGAGGGGGGAGGGGGGGGGGGTTGCGGGGGAATTCAAAAACAGGGTCATACAGTTATGGTTCTTATTTATTGCACTTCCTCTCAAAGACCTTAATAAATGTGTTAAGTATAAAGTCAATCCTTTATATAGTTTCCAAGTTATTCTCAGGACAATCTTTCATACATAAGGGAGATAATAAAAATTGGGTGATCTATAGTTACTGTTTATATGTACTGCACTCCCCCTCAATGTGTTCTAAAAGAATTTGAAGTTTGAAAGAAGCATCTTTCATAGTTAAGGAGAGAATTACTCTGGACAAACTTTTTAACACAAAGTTTTGTTATAAGGTGGTGATTATATTGTTTGAAAACAACAGGAATGACCACTTAAAAACAAAGACTTGTGTGTTCTAAACATTAGTTTATATACTTTTTTAATTCACCAATTTCTAATGACTACATGTTTATTGAATGCAAATTGAAAGTTACTGATAACGTTCATTCTCTAACAATTGTTCATTAATCAAATTATATATAAACACAACTTACAGCACAATATAATATCAGTTTCATGGTTGATTACTAAGTGAACAATTCGTCTGGCTTTAGGATATCTGTAAAAAGATGTATTGCTGAAAATAGAAGGAGGGGCATGTCCCTGACTCCGATGATAGATGGCTACACACTGGTTTTTGCAAAGCTGATATTATTTCATGGTGTTATTTTAATCGGGCATGCAAACTTATTTCATATTAGATAAATATTTTATTATATTAAATAGACTGTTACTGACTGAAAGGTATTTTGTCTCCAATGTTATAATTATTATCTTTTTTGCCGCTGAAATTAAATTATTTTCAAGTAAGATGTTATTTTGAATGCTTCACTAATTTAATCTTTATTGAAAATCATTTTGACAACTTTAATATTAAAATAATTATATAAACCAGTAGGTTTAATAAAAAAATAACATTTTCCTGAACCATAAGTGCTGAATCCCTGCAAAACAAAGAACAAAATTACTTTAGCCATTAATATGAAACATTAAAGAAAGAAAACAAGAAAAGAAAACTTACCTTTAAAAAGATATTGAAGACCGATATGATTTCTGTTGCTAGGAAACAATCCTAAAATATTTTAAGACACACTGTTTGTCCTAAGTAAAATATAATTTTAAAGAAATATATTAGAAATATATTCTTGAATTTACCAAAGCTAAAACGAATTCTGCGTCCGGCTGCAATGGTAGCAAGTAGTGAAATGCTCCTTTGCATGTTCGTAATATTTGTTCAAATACAGACTTTCCCGATAAAATTTGCATTAAACATAGACAATTTGCATTAAACATAGACAATAACAAATAACAACTCAAGAGGATGCTTCATGGTCACACACACAGTTATTGGACAAGGACAGACAACAACAATGTCTCATGATCACACACACAGTTATTGTTATAAACAAACTAATTACATATAAATATACATGGCTACCCTAATCACCCTTTATTTCTACAATGAAATAATCGATATGAATAATCAACCGAAGGTCAACCATCGCGGTCAAGTTGCGACTACTATAATGAAAAGAGAAATCAGATTTAAACATAAATCAGCTGCGCCAACTTCACTGTCTTAGATTACGACCTAGATAATCATTACCTATATATCTCTATAGTAGCAAAATCAATCGGATCGAGAAATCGATAACGCCGATGGCGTATTTTCAAGGGAGACAATTTCATTGATAAGCCAGCGATTTGGCTATGAAAGCTGGCAATGTACCACCAAGACAAAACTAACGAGAACGATATGCATTTGAGTGGTTGATTATGACCTTGTAAATGTGGTAGCTATTTTCCATGCACAGAATTTACTTCCAGATTATGCAAACCGCAGATATTAATTCCTGCTTTTCTCGAAGGTCGCAGAAATAAAAACCACAGAAATTAACTAGGCCCATTTTAGGACAAAACCTCAAAAAAAAATTCACGCAGAATTAACCCGCTATATGGTATACTGTTTAAAAGCATTTTTCTTCGTAAAGGTATATTGGAGGATATCATGAACGAAAGGATTTTTGACACAAAGGTACTTCTTCCTGTATAATCCATGTATGTATGAAAGTTTCACAATTTTGCTAACTGCTACCAGTAACAGTCAATTCATACTGTCATAGTTAAGGCATAAAAAAAATTGTTTGTTTCCGGTATCCCGACCTACCCTAAATTTTTTGCCCAACCCTAAATGTTTTTATGGCCTTGGAGAAAATTTTTTTCAACTTTTTTACAAAAAAATGCAAAACTTCACTTTTTATGCTTTAAACATGGTCAATGATGTTAGAAATCAACTTACTGATGCTCTAAAGGCATAATCCCCTTATTTGTATTCATTTCTTTGATACAAAGTCTCCCTTAATAAAAAAAATCCAAAAAAAAAAAAAAAATTCTGACCTACCTACCCTAATTTTTTTTAGCATGTTACCGGAAACAAAGAATTTTTTTTTAGGCCTAAGGATTATTGCTCAAAAACTGCTACAAAATACAATATTATATTGGCATCCTTCACATATATTAATGTAGTAATACAAATAACAACTAAAAAGTGCTTAAAAGACACACATGGAGAATACACAAACAAACTTGGAAATTCCACGAAAAAAATATTTTCAAACTTTGCATCAAGTCAAAGGTTCTGTTTAAAAATAGGTTCATTATTACTTGTTACAAGCAGGAATAATGTCTATTTATGTCCCTGTTACAAGTGTGTCCAGTATTTTCAGGAAAATTCAGGATCAGACAAGTTTCATTCATTCAATTTGACAATCAAACAACTGTCAGACAGAATTAAGATATCAATACAACAAGATACAAAAACTATTCAGGAAAGTATTATTTCATCACAGGCAGGCAACTGAACCTTCCATATGCCAGCTGGATCAGGCTCACTCACATGAAGAATTCAATATGAGGAAGTCGTCCAGCTGTCCTATGGCTCTTCTAAGCTCTTCTGTCTTCATTGGCACAGTTTGGGGCTAATGTCTTTCACAGTATGGTTCCAATAAACAGGGTTTATTGTTTATTGTTTATTGCATATCTGTCTACCTGTATATTGATACCAGTAAATGAGAAGAGGGAACAGTGTATCTTATCATCAAAACTTTTATTTAAGGAGAATTCCTATAGTTTTTTTTTCTGTCAAAGAATTTTTTCAAATTCACATAATTATATGTCAGGAAAATTTGTGCTGAAAGCACTGAACAAATAAAAACAATGGGTCACCAGGCTTGTTTTTGTGAAAAATTGTTTTGAACACACCCATAGAAATTCGAACAATTGAATCACCCTTCTTACAGTCCAGACCTGGCCCCAAGTGATTATTATCTGTTTCGAAATTTAAAGTCGCACTTGCGTGGAACGAGATTTCAAGACGATGATGAACTCAAGGCTGCCACAGAGGCTTGGTTTGAGGACCAAACAGAGGACTTTTATTTTAAAGGCAAAGACTGCTTAAAAGAAAAGTGGGGCAAGTGCGTTGAGGTAAAGGGGGATTATATTGAAAAATAATATTGAAACCATTAGCCTACCTCTATTATAAACCCCGAGTTCTACGAACTTTTTGACCTTCCCTCGTACATGTCAGACATGATTCATGTCAATACAACATAAACTAGTATTGATAAAACTTATTAAAAACAGTTAATTTATTCAAGATTCTCATATTTAAGATTGTCTGTCACATGTTTCAACAAATGTTAACTTCACTTCAATTTTCCATAGATAGTGTAGGGTGCACAGAATGATGCGCATAAAAAACTACCGTAATTCCCTTTAAATAAGTGAAAACTATATATATTGGCACTTCTTGTTATTATTTAGAATGAAAAAAATGTTTTCTGTTCAAACATAATTCAATAATGAGGAAAGAAACTTATTTAGAAATATTTTACAAATTTAACATGTTTTTTTGGAAGAAAAGAGTGGGGTTTTTTTTAATTATTCAAGTACAATCTGGTTTAAATGAACAATTTTAATCTCATAAAAAGAGATTTTTTTTTCAGTCTTGACATTATTTAAGAAGACTGTGAGATCCACACGTCTAAATTTTTATTTTGGCTGCTGAACATTTTGTTTGGCTTGAAAACCTCAAATGCAATAAAAGCATAAAAAAGGTACACTCTATGCAACCTATAATGTTTTGTTTGTTTGTTTTTGGTTTAATGCCGTTTTTCAACAGTATTTCAGTCATGTAACGGCGGACAGTGATTACCTAACCAGTGTTCCTGGATTCTGTACCAGTACAAACCTGTTCTCTGCAAGTAACTACCTACTTCCCCACATGAATCAGATGTGGAAGACGAATGATTTCAGACACAAAATCTTTTATAAAATCGTCACGGAGAACATACGCCAACTTGAGAATCAAACTCACAACCCCATGATCCGTAGACCAACACTCTCCCTACTGAGCTGAACAGGCATGACGAAGCTAACATTTGGTATATAAGAAAACATGATGATCTGAATTTATGCCATTATGTTATATTCCAATAATGGTGACTTAAGTGTTTATATCAGATCATTTTCAATTATATGACTTTTTCATTATTATGAAACTGTCAAATGTTGATTTGTCAATAAAATAAAATTTTCTAGTTTTCACAAGGCCTGTGGTTTATATGATAATAACAATTATTATGAATTCTATTAGTAATTATTATCATTATACATTCAAAAAAAATTGATTTTGTCACAAAATTTCATCCTCTGTCATCCTTAGTCATTATCACAAATTTTAAAGGCCGGGACCTCAATAAAACAATGAAAGACCTGTCTTTGCCAGATGAACAAAGTGCTAAAATTATGTTCACCAAAAGCAGCATTCTGTATAGGAATAAAAAATATTTGGTAACTTTATACACATTTTAATGTCATTTAACAACACTTTTTAATTAATAAAAAATTATTTTGCCTAAAAATAATTACATTTATTTTTTCCCGAAATTAATATCTATCTCGTTGCTAGGTGTGTTAGCTATAAACTATCGTCGTTGTCAAGTAATCCAGTTTTCTAGTTCCTTGTCTAAACATAACAGATGAATGATAAACGCCTATTCGTCAGGGAACCACTCGAGCGTTATATTAAATCGAGAGCACGTGCAATCTTCTCAGTTGAACTAAAGGTGTATTGGCTAGCGCTTCAGATCGATGTTAAATTGCCCACCCGACACACCCCAATAATAATAATAAAAAAAAAATTGTTGTATACTACAGTTCATTATATTTTGTATCTTTAATTCTGTTATGACAATCTGACTGTTTTGTGAAGTACTTATGTTGCAGATAATATGCTGCCATTGGGTGCCAACTCCGGAAGTGATCAGACTCCAGGTACTTTCCACAGACATTAATTGAACGGATTCCTGGGCTACAAACAATTTGTGAAACAGACAGATCTAAAAAGATATTATCATTCTTCCGGACTGTTGCTTTATGAGAAATCAAAAGGACAATTAAGAATTTATACATGTATAATTTTTATAACTAAAATTCCAGTTAATTATTTCCATATTTATATACAATTATTTATTTTTTTTTTTTTTTATGTCACTCCTAATTTTAAGGGCCTGGAAAAATTCTGTCGACCGTGGGGGCGATCGGGCGTGCTTTGGGACGTTTTGATGGTACGGATGTTACGGTGTATATTAAAGGTATTGCTCTAGTGCCTTGGCAATATCTGACTAGCCTTGCTTAAATGTATCATAGCCTTGCTGATGTCATAGCCTTGCTCATCATATAGTATTTGCTTCGCTTAGAATTACAGTACGTTGCCTTGCTCCATTGGTCCGCTAAATGTTCCTCATTACTTTGCAGGTAACGTCGAGTTATGGGGAATATTTAATTTACTGTGGTGTACTGTAGCCTTGCTCATTATAGTATTTGCCTTGCTTAGAAGTACAGTACGTTGCCTTGCTCCATTGGTCCGCTAAATATTGTGGTGTACTGTAGCCTTGCTCGTTGCTTAGAATTACAGTACGTTGCCTTGCCCCGTTGGTCCGCTAAATATTGTTGTGTACTGTAGCCTTGCTCGTTGCTTAGAACCACAGTACTTTGCCTTGCTCCGTTGGTCCGCTAAATATTCCTCATTGCTTTGCAGGTAACGTCGAGTTTTGGGGGATGTTTAATTTACTGTGGTGTACTGTGGTATTCCTTGCGTCCGTGTGGTGCTGCTTGTTGCTCTACAGGTAACGTGGAGCAATGACGTGGTGCTTTACGAGTACGTCTGGTTTCCTCCCGGTCGACTGGTTTTTCAAATAGCTTTCATTGGAGTGGCCATACTCTGCCAACATATTGATAATAACTTTTATATTGAAAGGAATATTTCATAGGTTAAATTAGCACTGTTTACAGTATCTTACGCGCCGGTAATTGAAATATGTGACTGTATTCATATCTGAAATGTACAAATAAACATGTAAAAATGTGAATGTTACTTGTCTTCTGGTTATGATTTCGGGTAATAAAATAATTGGTATATTGTAACAAGTCAAAGTCTGATAAAATGAAAATTAAGGAATTAAGAGAGTGAGAGAGTAGCTTTTTTGAAGGAATTTCCTTTGATTTTTTATTTCTTTTTCTTTCTTTATTTTATTCTTTTGTATTTTTTGTTCGAACTCTTTTTAAAGAAAACAGAAGGAAATTTTAGGAATTTAAGGGCATACACTATGCATTTAAAATATGCCAAAGAATGCTCACGCAGCATAATGTTGAATTTAAATTTTTTCGAGGGGCATGTCCCTGACTCCGATGATAGATGGCTACACACTGGTTTTTGCAAAGCTGATATTATTTCATGGTGTTATTTTAATCGGGCATGCAAACTTATTTCATATTAGATAAATATTTTATTATATTAAATAGACTGTCATTTTGACAACTTTAGTATTAAAATAATTATATAAACCAGTAGGTTTAATAAAAAAATAACATTTTCCTGAACCATAAGTGCTGAATCCCTGCAAAACAAAGAACAAAATTACTTTAGCCATTAATATGAAACATTAAAGAAAGAAAACAAGAAAAGAAAACTTACCTTTAAAAAGATATTGAAGACCGATATGATTTCTGTTGCTAGGAAACAATCCTAAAATATTTTAAGACACACTGTTTGTCCTAAGTAAAATATAATTTTAAAGAAATATATTAGAAATATATTCTTGAATTTACCAAAGCTAAAACGAATTCTGCGTCCGGCTGCAATGGTAGCAAGTAGTGAAATGCTCCTTTGCATGTTCGTAATATTTGTTCAAATACAGACTTTCCCGATAAAATTTGCATTAAACGTAGACAATTTGCATTAAACATAGACAATAACAGTAACAAATAACAACTCAAGAGGATGCTTCATGGTCACACACACAGTTATTGGACAAGGACAGACAACAACAATGTCTCATGATCACACACACAGTTATTGAACAAGGACACACAACAACGCAGAATCTTTAGTCACTATAGATTCAATATTAAAAGAGTTGTTCGATGGGTTTTACGGCGAATCGACACAAAAAAGTCATATATCGTCGATCTATATGGAAAGAAAAATACGTCTATTTTCTTACAAACAACGTTTGTGTAATAATATTAAGGACCCTTTTCTCCTTTCCTTGAGATTTTATGTGTAATCTCACATTATTCACAAAAAAAAAAACATGACCAAAATGGCATTTCAAAACTGGATATTAAAATTTCAAAAAGAACATTAAATTATAGCTAACAGTAAAAATCAAAACCGAAACTGCACCACTATTCAATTTTTCACTTGATTTATGAATATTTCAAATAAGAATCTGGAACTGTATATTTATTTGAAGGCAAATTACAATTGGATATGGGCAGGTCTTTTTGCTGTTCTATTTAGATGTGGAGAAGATCCATAACTTGACATTTATTCTGATTTTCTTGGACTCATAGAAAGTAGTCACCATTTACTTTTGTTTGTTTGTTTTGGGTTTAACACCCTTTTTCAACAATATTTCAATTTAATTTTATAGCAAGCTACCGTTGTAATATAGACATAAGCATTAAATGCTATCATACACATCTATACACACGGGTGGTAAACGCGCAATCCAATTCCCACTGGGAATACGCTTAAAAAGGGTTGCGCGACTTAATTCCGGTGCTGGTGTTGCGCATCAATATATACAAAATTGAGGTAGGTGGGTTTTTGTTTTTCAACAGTAAATAATGACACATTTACGAGTGTTTTCAAAAAAAAAAAAGCAGAATGACACAAAAATGAATAAAGATCATAATTGAGCCACGCCATGAGAAAATCATCATAGTGGCTTTGCGACCAGCATGGATCCAGACTGTTCGCTTTCAAAGCCTATAGGAGTTGGAGAAACTGTTAGCGAACAGCATGGATCCTGACCAGACTGCGCGGATGCGCAGGCTGGTCTGGATCCATGCTGGTCACAAACCCACTATGTTGGTTTTCTCATTGCACGGCTCAATTATCTTTGAAATACCAAATTACATGTATTTAAGAATCAGCCCTGATATCACGAAAACTCTGCTGGCTCGATCTGTCAAAAAAGTATGGAATCATGAAAAATGCAAATTTTCTAACTCTTGTGCCTTCTTTCTGGAAATGTGACGCTTCTAATGATCAAACACATGTACAACAGTCATGAATATTACATACACTTGAATGAAATGTTGCTTTTGGGGGAAAGATTGCCAAAAAAAGTCGGGAATGGGGTTGCACCCCGGGAATGGATTTGTGCATGTACATTATATACATTATGATGTATATGAGCAACTCCATTCTCAGTGCGCAACCCCATTCCTGATATTTTGTCAATTATGTCCCCGTAAGCAGGATTTGAAGCAAATGATTTTAATATCCGTTATTTCATAACAATTGAGTTACATTTGTGTCGAATAGCATTTTCCTTTTTTCGAAAAAAATTATTCTTGTCTCATACTAAGCAAAATCATAACTTCACATACCTCAGAATTTCGTCTTTTTTTACTCACAACACCAGTACCGAACGTCGCGCAACCCATTTTAAGCGTATTCCCAGCGGGTTTTGGATTGCCCGTTTACCATCCGTGATACAGGTAAAAACCATATTTCTTGCAAATCATCCGAGACTCCCTAACATGGAGTCATGGATAATTTGCAATAAGTCTGAAGGTTGGTGGTTCTACCCAGGTGCCCGCTCGTGATGAAATAATGCAAGGAGGGGCACCTGGGGTCTTCCTCCACCATTAAAGCTGGAAAGTTGCCATATGACCTATTATGTGATGGTGTGACGTTATAAATAAAAAAAAAAAAAGAAGAAAAAAACCGTGTTCTTTGATTTGCATGAAGTCCAAATGTGGCTTATAATATTAAAACCCATAAATATACTCTTCAGTTTCTCAAAAATGATTCATGGGGTTTAACTGCTTCTGTAAACTAAAGTTAAGTGATTCTATCAAGGTGCCACCAGTGCCTGAAATAGTATCTGAAGGTGCAACTGGGATCTTCCTTCATATTGGATGTGGTGTATTCGCTTACAGCCATATTTTGGGTCCCGTGCGATTGGAAAAAAGATTAATGGCGACATATACCAGTCTGTTCCATAATGTCTGTAGTTCATTATAAGCCATGTCGCCAGTGTGAATTCTGCGACTGAACCGAGTTATGACGTCATCAAAATGGCGGCCATTTTCTAAAATTAAATATATCATCATCTTCAAATGACTGACAGAGTTGTTTGTTTTTGTTGCTGAAAGTGAAGTTTTTTTTGTAGTTTACATCGTACACATACATAATTATTGGCATTATGTTATTTTAAATATCAAAGGAATGTCATTTATACAATATTATGATATATTATGCCCAAATTTCATTTTTGATTATATGAACAATTATCGCATATCATTTATGGAATTATAAAATAACCATGTTTGTGAGTATGAAAGGTACTGTTAGGTTTAAATACTACATACTAAGTAAACAAACATTGTATGAATATATTACGCTAGTAAAACTCTGGAAGTTTGTTTGAAACAAATGTTGCTACTTTACAGACATTTAATTGTGATTGCAGTATAGTAAGTTTATATATTTAGCCAAGGTGAAGATGTTTAATGAGAATTTACTAGATTCAGAGCAATATGCAATGATGAAATATTTATGTAGAAGGTGAGCATAGTACATCTTTAAAGGGACGTAAAATAAAAGAAAAGCTTTGTTAAAGTAAATTCTATGCTGCATCGTAATTAAATGTAAATCAAAAATAGAAACCGGTTGATAATTATCTAATAGTAATAATCTTACATAACTGAAAACGGTAATGATGAATTAAACAAACATATAACCGAAAACACAATCATCTCACAGGGACTTTTACTCACGACCCTTCAAAATTATATATTAGCATATTTGAATATAACTCTATATGTATCTTTCTGAATGAGGGCACACTTTCCTTTCCAGTGACCTCTTCTCTTGCTATTTAACACAGCTGGACATAACTATAGAACAAAAGAGTATATTTATATCTAATTCATCTTTCACATTTATATAAGTTACTTTCTACTTTTCGTTGCTGTTGGTTGTGACACTATTGACCCATTTAAATTGATGTGTCGTCGCTAAACCCTTTAACCATAAAATATTTAAACCGCTGTATGAAACACAACAATAAATTTGCTTCTATCATTTTCTTGACATTGTTTTAACATATGTTCGTTAATATCTTCTCTGTATTAGTTTATATCTCTGTATTAGTTTATACATGTAAATATGTATCAAAATGTCACAACAACACTAAGCTCCAGTAGCACAACTTTGCACGATATGGAAACTATGTACGGGTATGATATATTAAATATACTGTGGTAAAATGTGCCCTAGTGCTTATGCAACAGCTTTTTCTACAGTTCGAGAATGCATTTATTAAGTTATATGATGATCGCAATTTCTCTGACATAGACTGATTTTGCATCGTGGTAAAGAGATCGTGACAGAACCGCCTCAGTAAGGACACAACTGATCGCGCTAAAGTCAGATACGAAACGATTATTGTTACAAAAGAAATAGAGTCGAATGTGACTGATAATTAACAAACGTCCTAGTACTAACTAGAAGTGTTATAATAATTCTTTTTAGGAAACAAGAGCATCGCAATGCGGAGCAATATAGGCCCGAAGGTATGACATATGACCCATAAGTGTGGCCTAGACCTTGAAGCCAGCCATCCGAAACATACACTATGCATGTCGTTTCGATGTGGTGAACATCTGTGACAAGTGTCTTTAAAATCCTTCAAGAAGTTCAAGAGTTACAGAGCGGGAACGAAACAAGAGTCATATTTATGAACACTTGTGTCAATTTCTTCGAAATCCTTCGATGGGTTTAAGAGTTACAGAGAGGACACATAATTGCTTACGGACGGACGGACAGACGAACACCGGCCTTGTAATATAAAACGTCCCCTCAAGACTTAGAAAAAACTTGCTTGTTTTTTGTCAAGACTGGCAATAGCAAATATTAGTTGATGCAAGAGACCAACGCTCTGTGGGTGAAAATTACAAACGGCGATCAAAAAGTCTTATAATATTTCAAATACGTCTAAATCGGCAATAAACACAAAATATGCAAAACTACTATCGATGAAACAAATATATAGCAATTCAGTTCTTGTACGGAAAGGTTAGCAAACAAGAGTTTTCCTCTTAAGCTAAATTTTTTAGGGGAAAATGATACTCATCCCTCAGGCTGGTACTTACAGGACCATGATAATCAAGATCTTATTTGGAAGTCTATACCTATTTCATTGCATGTTATCTACGTTGGTTGATTCTGGATCCTTCAGCGGAAATCAAGAATGACAATTTGAACATGTCAAGGACAGTCACGTTCTCAACTCATCACATAATCGACCCTTACATGTACGCATACATCCACAATCCTATTGCAACCTTTCGTGGTTATAACTAAAAACATTTACAGGTTGCAGCCGGTGTATGATACTTTAAAGATCAAGAAGTATAGAACTAAAATACTTCTTACACAGGTTATATAAGATTATAATCAGATAGCAACTAATATCCATTCTTTAATTAGGTTGTCTATATTCCAAGAAACTTTGTGAATGGTCGCCATATATTCTTTGCTGTTGACAATTGTGATTTCAAGAAAGACACTTTTGACAGTAAGAAATCTGTTGTAGAAAATTCTCCAAAAATGTTGTTAAATGTCGTGTGCCAGCCCTTGATAATTAACAAAATTATCACAGAACTTTCAGGAGTTCTCAGAATGCCAGACGATGGCAAATGATTCATTACACAATCGTGATACCCATCATGAAAAGTTTCCTTCTCACTGACTGGGCTAAAATGACCGACATGTCCTAATATGAAGGTAACAATCCAAACTATGTACTATGGAAAGTTTATTGTTTAAAGACTCCATTATTGCTCAGTAAAAGTTTGAGATCCTGTTACTTTAGAAAGGCTTCTAACAGAATAAAACATATCTATCGGCAAATAAACGTTAGAACAAAGGTATGAATTCTAATCATTGCATTTGATTCAGTGCGAATGTTAAGGGCGTTGTAGAGTTTAACGCGATATGAATGGTGGGTCAGCAAATTGGTACAGAGTTCATATGTAGCAGAGACATAAAGCACAAATAAACAGCTACATCACTACTGGAATATGATTACATCCGTATATGTTGATGGTATAGCATGTATCAAACAAATATATTCAACAAAAAATAATCTGCTGAAATAAAGTGGGTGGGGTAAGATACATTCTATTATTTCACGTAATTAAATTGTTTATATACTTCAATATTATTATAACATTGACAACACATATTGTAAGATGGAAAACCAGAGATAATAAGATCAAGTTTTGCTGTGTAACATAAATAAATAATGAATTAAGCAAAGTTATATTTTCAAACTTGGCCGCCATTTTGATGACGTCATAGATCGGTCCAGTCGCGGAACTCGGACTGGCGACATGCCTTTTTGTGACAATCCCTTACAGAAGCAAGCCTCTGTGGCGTACATGCTGCGTATTTGCTGTGTATATGCCGCGAACACAGTAGTACGCCAGAGGAGTACATTTTACATACACCGCATGCCGCGTACATGCCGCATACTATTTCGACGAGTACACAGCATGTACGCAGGAGGTCACTAGTACACTTCAAGTACGCAACACAGACTCTGAAAATTTAAGGAGTACACTGCATGTACGCAGGAGGGACTTGTACAAGAAAATAGTACACTGCATGTACACCGCAGATACTTTGAAATTTGTGCAGTACACTAAGTCTTCATATACGCGGGAAAGACTTGTACAACTTTTTTTGGCATTTATACTTAGGTTTTTTTTTATAAGTTAAAGTCTGAAGTAAACTTCATATACGCGGGAGGGACTTGTTCATTTTCTTTTTGGTGTTTATACTTTGAATTTTTTTAGGTAAAAGTCTGAAGTACACTTTATGCAGGATGGATTTGTACATTTTTTTTTTTTTTTGGAAGCAAGAACTTGATTTCCGAGTAACTTTTATCTTAATAGCATAGAATAGTTCAGATTACCGGTATTCTGAACAATGAAAATTTGCCAAACTATTTGCAACGTTCATTTGTGAAGCTTATATCTTAGTGATTTCTGAGCTGCACCTTGCATGCAGTGTAAAAATATATTCTTTTTCATTTTGAATTAATCCTGGAGCTTTCTAACTTGGATCGGATTTGCCGCTCGTATATTTTCAGAATGTTTTTGGCTAATTGCGCTCGCCCCATTGGAAAAAATCAATCCAAAAATTTTTGGTGCGCTACTTTTTACGGACATAAAAGTGTATAAATGCTTATATAATTCCAGTCCTAGATTGTTCTCAGATGGATTTTAATCAAAATAAATACATACTACGCACACATCGTCTATAATAAATCATAACACTTATATTTAGTTGCATTAAAGTTGTTTCCCCTTGATGCAGTTACGCCATTTTCTTCAAATGTTTACCAAATTACATGCTACAAAAATTGATTTATTTCATTGAAAAGTGGATGAAGAAAAGCATACTAATTTGTTTGATAACATTAATCTACATTATTTTGGTAAGGGTAAATACTTATTGATGCATGTCACTTATCTTTTTTCTGTTTTTTTATGTCCAAATGATCAGCATTTGCATACGAAAGTTGGTGGGGTAAGGAATTTACATTATCACAGCAGTTTCGCCACAAGAGTACACAGCATGTATGCAGCAGGAGTACACAGTATGTAAGCCGCAGGACTCGGGCCAGGAGTACACAGCATGTACGCCGCAGGAGTACACATCATGTACGCTGCAGGAGTACACAGCATGTACGCCGCAGGGGTAGTACACCGCAGGCTCATTTGCATGTGAAAAGTGTATGTGCCGCTTACATGCTGCATACTATTTCCCGCATACTAAATTCCTCCAGCGTACATCCTGTGTACTATGTAGTCCACAGCATGTACGCAGCAAGTAGTACGCGGCAGAGCTCATTTGCATGTCAAAAGTGTACTACAAACGTACTATCGGTGTATGTGCGGTGTATATCCTGCATACTATTTAAAGCCCTTGATTTCAGTACACATCATGTACGCATCATATACGCTGTATGTACACAGCAAGAGTACGCAGCAGGCCTTTTTCTTCTGTAAGGGATTACATCTTGTCTAATAGTTTGGTATATGTCGCCATTAATCTTTTTTCCGATCGCATGGGATCCCCGTTCTGAATACACTAATGTCAGTGAAGAAGACAATTTGTATAATTACTGCTAGACTAGCATTAGAGTCCTTTAAAATAAATATCTCTGCCATAAAATTCTTGTTGGTTGCTGGTCATTTTAATCAAGATGACCGTAGTATTGACAACTTCACATTTATGCCAGTTGATGTGGTAAATAATCAAGTTAACCGGTTATGCAAGGAAACATTCTGGATTCATAAGTTAAAAACACTCAATCCTGATGGACTTAATTCAAAAACATTGTTTAATGTGTAATGAATTTTACATGTGTTTGTTTAGTACTATTACTTTTTTTCCTATTTATGTTTTTTTTATATATACTGCTATAGGAATTTCTGTATTCTTATATCCGTAACGTACTAAACTTGCTATCTGTTATTCACATTAACTTATGTAATACTTAAAAAACAGTATACGTTTTTTCCGCCATTAAACGTAACGTTTACTTCATGACGTCACCTCCGTTGTTTTATTATGTATTTATCCTGATGAAGGCGTAAGCGCCGATACGTCGATAAAAAGATAAATATTCACGTGTTGTTGTTGAATTTTACCATCGTATAAAATCCTCTCAAATAGCATTTTCTGGAGAAAAAAAAATACAATATCTCATAATCTTATCTTAAAATCTGTTGAGATTAGCTGAAAGAGAAAAGGGTATTCATTGAAAATATCTGTGTTATTACGGAGAAAGAAATAAACTAGAAGATGCTTTTGTAGAAAAGTGCATGTTTCCCCCTAATGCATAGTCATATAGGCAAGAAGTGAATGGGGGACAGGAGCAAAAGTCGAAGAGACACTGATGGTTGGCAGCAACAGAGGTCATCTACTTGGCATGTCCAACCATCCCACTAAATTTCAACACTTTGGGCCAAGTGGTTCTCAAGTTATAAATTGGAAATGGTTTTCAATGTTGAGGCCCCTGTGACCTTGATCTTTGATCAAGTGACCCCAAAATCAGTAGGGGTCATCTACTCTGCATGTCCAATCATCCTATAAAGTTTCAACATTCTGGGTCAAGTGGTTCTCAAGTTACTCATTGGAAATTGTTTTCTAAATCCAGCCTCCTGTGACCTTGAGTTACCCCCGAAACAATAGGGGGCCGATTAACCCTGTAAGTCCTATCACCCTATGAACTTTAAAGGTTCTAGGTCAAATGGTTCTTAAGTTATTGACCAGAAACGGATTTCCATGTTCTGTCTGCTGTGACCTTGATATATAATAGAGTGACCCCAAAATTAATAGGAGTGATCTACTCTCTATGTCAAATCATCCTATACTAAGAAGTCTCAACATCCTGGGTAAAGTGGTTCTCAAGCTATTGACCGGAAATGGTTTTCCATGTTCAGGCCCCTGTGACCTTCATCTTTAATAGAGTGACCCTAAATCAGTAGGGGGGCATCTACTCTGCAAGTCCAATCATCCTATTATAGCAGTGAGTTTCAACATTCTGTGTCAAGTGATTCTCAAGTTATTGACTGGAAAGAGTTTTCTATGTTCAGCCGCCTGAGGCCTTGATCTTTGATGGAGTGACCTCAAAAACAATAGGGGTCATTTATTTTGGTAAGTTCTATCACACTATGAAGTTTGAAGAGTCTATGTTGAATGGTTCTCAAGTAATTGACCTGAAATGGATTTCCATGTTCTATCTGCTGTGACCTTGACCTTTAATAGAGTGACTGAAAATGAATAGGAGTCATCTACTTTGCATGTCCAGTCATCCTATGATGTTTCAACATTCTGTGTCAAGTGGTTCCAAGTTAATGATCGGAAATTGTTTTCCATGTTCAGGTCCCTGTGTCCTTGACGTTTGATAGAATGACCCAAAAAACAATAGGGGTTGTCTACTACTCGGACGGACGGACACGGCAAAAACAATATGTCTCCCCAAGTGTGTGTGTGTGGTGGGATGGGGGAAACATAATTTTATTGCAGATTACTTGATCTCAATTTGGGCTTTGTAAGTCTAAATTACTGCATGAAGTCATAACAACCATATAGTTTGTAAGTCTAAATTACTGCATGAAGTCATCACAACCATATAGTTTGTAAGTCTAAATTACTGCATGAAGTCATCACAACCATAGTTTGTAAGTCTTGTTTACTACAGGAAGTCATAAAAACCATTCTTTTACCATGAAATGAAACTTTATTTGAATGAATGACCCGAATCTTCAAACTTTGGATTGATAGTAGCCCTCTGTGACACTTACATGTACTTATCAGCCATACCACAAATAATGTACCATTTACTGTTTTTATGTGTCCTCAGCATTTGACAAGTAGAAAAAGAGCTGCATTTGGTTGCTTACTGTGTTAAATTATCAGCATGTATATGTGTTGTCTTAGAAAAATTGAAATTTTCAGGTAGAAGGTCTGCGTATACCTTAAAATGCAGAAAATTTGACCCGCCGACACGACAAATGTGCAATTTTGTCCTTTCATGTATTCAGTTGTGTGTTGTCCATTCGTCAACAATTTTTTAATAAAATCTTCTTCAAAACCACTGGGCAGATATACACCAAACTTCACAGGAATGATCCTTGGGTGGCCCCCTTTCAAAATGGTTCAAAGAATTGAGCTCCACATAAAATTCTGGCTGCCATCAAGGCAACCAATAAGAATTTTTTTTAAAATCTTCTTGTCCAAAACCACAAAGTGTAGAGCCTCAATATTTAGCATTTCACATCATTTAATGGTCTTCTATGAAGATTGTTCAAATTATGCCCCTTGGGTGAAAAGAGGACCCACCCAAGGGGTCCTAAGTTTTATATAGAGTGTCCATTGAGCGGTCTCAAAAGCCCACCATGAGCCTTTGGCTTAGGTGAGCTAACACTTCTCATGGTGGTGAGTGGTGAACATTTGTGCCTTTTGAAGTTACACTAAAATCCCTCCATGCATGAAGAAGAAATGCTTCAGACAGGTCATTCTTGAATTTTTGATGTTTGACCTTTAACAGTGACCTTGACCTTAGACCTAGGGGTCTGACTTGTACATGACAGGTTCACTCATTATGGGGCACATTTATGCCAAGTAATGTTAAAATCCCTTGATGAATGGCAGAGTTATTGACCATACAAGAAAATGACCTTGTTAACCTTTGACCTGTAAGTGTGACCTTGACCTTAGAGCTAGGGGTCTGACTCTTGTGCATGACATGTCCACTCATTATGGGGAGTATATATGCCAAGTAATTTTAAAATCCCTTGATGAATGGCAGAGTTATTGACCATACAAGAAAATGACCTTGTTAACCTTTGACCTGTAAGTGTGACCTTGACCTTAGAGCTAGGGGTCTGACTCTTGTGCATGACATGTCTACTCATTATGGGGAGTATATATGCCAAGTAATTTTAAAATCCCTTGATGAATGGCAGAGTTATGGACCAGACACGAAATACACCCTGTTAACCTTTGACCTCTTAGTGTGACATTGACCTTGAAGCTTGGGGTCTGAGTCTTGTGCAGGATATGTTGTCTTATTATGGGGAATATTTATACCAAGTTATTTCAAAATCACTTTATGGACGGCAGAGTCTTTTATATGTAAACTGTGCCATAACATACAGATTGAAAAATAAAACTATCAGTCACAAAGCATCCTTGCCTTACTAAATTCTAGATCTGAAGAAATGTTTACTGCTTTCAGGTAAAATTAGCTAAACTGAATATTCCCACTGGGAATACAGCTTACTGTACCAGCTGTTATGAACAAATTCCTGTCAAATGTCATGGTTGCTTGCTTCAGAAAGTAGTCATTATGGCAAAACTGGCTGAAATAATGTTATTCTACTAAGCTTCTAATGAGACATGTCTAGCCTTTATTTACTTGCAATTTAAAGAAGTTTATTAAATTTTACAATATCACAGAAAACTACCTGATTTTGATTAAAACATCTACAAAGGAATTTTTTACCCATACACAACACAGAACAATTGTCTTCGGTCCAATCTGAGAAGTTGTAGAGTTATATATACAAAGGCCGCCAATCCCCATCTGTGCGTCAAACTTCTCATTGTCCAAACGCTCTCATTTCAGGTTTTCGGATACTAAAAATGTAAGATTACATCCAACGGAATAAGTGATAATACAATTCAGGACCTCAGAATAATGATTTCTCAATTAAGGCTTATTTAGAAACTTTCAAGAAATATGTAAACTCAAAGAAGGGTTTTTCACATTTTTCAAGTGCATGTATACTTTTTACCCAAACTGAAGCAATTTCAGCAAATATAATGATTAATCCAAATCGTTTCAAGATTTCTATGCTTACCACCCATTCACTGTCAAAAGTACAGCCATGTAGAATGAAAAACAAAAAAAATATTGAAAATTGACTTTCTGTGATTTTTCAGTTGATGAAGACCTATTTTTTTAGTCGTTGATGCCATTGGATAAATTTGCAATTTGACAAGGCAGTCTGAAAGACAGCTAAATCCCCCGCCACTGTTACAGATAGTGAAAGGGTAAACCTTTGACCTTTAGCTGTGACCTTGACCTTGAACTGACATGGCTGACACATAAAATTTGCACAACGTCTTGATGAGGTGATTACATTTTTTTGTATTTGACCAAAGTTTCATGAAAATCCTTCAAGGGGTTTAAGAGATACAGAGTGGACCTTTGACCCTAGGTTGTGACCTTGACCTTGAGCCAGCATGGCTGACTCATAAGTTCTGCACAACGTTTTGATGAGTTGATCATTTGACCAAAGTTTGATGAAAATCCTTCAAGCGGTTTAGGAGATATAGAGCGGACACAAAATGGAAGGCTCAAAATTTTGACCCTAAGTTGTGACCTTGACCTTGAGCTGGCATGGCTGACTCATGGGTTCTGTACATCATCTTGATGGGGTGATCATTTGACCCAAGTTTGATAAAATTCCTTCGAGGGGTTTAGGAGATATAGAGCGGACACAAAATGGAAGGCTCAAACCTTTGACCTTGAGTTGTGACCTTGACCTTGAGCTGACAAGGCTGACTCATGAGTTCTGCACACATAGCTGTCAAGGCTCCACAAAGGCCACGAGTGTGATCGGGGTTCGAAGGGAAGGATGTCCCTCCTTGGGGGTCTGGAGGGCGGTGATCCCTAAAAGCCGGAAATGCCCTCACATGGAAAATTTAGATTTTTAACACAAAATAGATCTGGTTTTGGTAGCAGGGTACACCTCGAATTTTGGCTCCCATCAATATTTGTTATAATTAGAACTTCGTGATTTACGATTCGATAATTTTCTACGAAAAAAACAACAAAAAAACAATTGATTGCTTTATTTCTTTAAAATGTGTGTGACTTGGAATAGTAGGCGTGTAAGCGTGATCTAGGGCCAAAATGCGTGTGACATATGCGCAATGCGTGTGTCTTGACAGGTATGTGCACATCGTCTTGATGAGGGGATCGTTTGACCAAAGTTTCATGAAAATCCTTAAAGGGGTGTAGGAGATACGGAGTGGACACGAAAGTGTTATGGACAGACGGATGGACGGAGACCATTCCTATAATCACCATTTGTGGCGGGGGATTAAAAAATGAGCAATACTTAAGGTGATGTCACTTTTTGAATTTCCGGTGAATAACAAAAAACCAAAGAATATTCAGTTCTTTCCAAAAACCGTTATATCATGATTCAACCAAATAGTTTCCTTTGTCTACCAGAAAGGAACAATTCTTATATCTTAATATTGAGATTTGATACCTTTATAACAGACAATAAACTAAAACAATAGACATTCATATGTGACGTCGGTGAGCTCAACAAAGCAATTTCAAGCACAAATATTAATGTGGAATATAAAGTAAGTTGCGCATTACAATATCCGTCCAAGATACTTTAAAAAACAATGCATTTGCAGAATAGAGAGATAAAAATAAGTTTGACAGCTCGCGAAAACTAATGACAAATTTTGACAGGTATATGATGACTCGTGACCTAATTAATTTTTTTCTGTTATTTCTAACTTCCAGTTTGATTTTCATAAAATGGGTATTCTTTATTGTAGCTTACAACTCATACATTTAAACAATAAAAGAATATATTGTTACCTCACTGTTGTTTTGTCTATCCATCTCTCGTACGAATTCCTATTGTTTCAGTCATTTGTCAGTAATTAGAGCAACTCACAGTGTTGCAATCATACAAAACACATCCCTTATTTTCACATAGATATTGAGGATTTATCTAATTAGCACATGTATTGGAAACACAATTTCAATACCGACTGTGTATTGTAATAATGCTAAACTATCTCAGTCGTGACGTCTCCTTAACAACAGCAGCATTTCTTCTTTATGCATAGAGGGATTTTAATGTAACTTGGCACAAATGTTCACCACCTTGAGACGAATTGTCATGCGCCAGACTAAATTAATAATGAACCAGGTCCCTAGGTCTAAGGTCAAGGTCATACTTAGAGGTCAAATGTCAAATTCAAGAATGACTTTGTCCGGAGCATTTCTTTTTCATGCATGGAGGGATTTTTTTATGTAACTTGGCACAAATGTTCACCACCATGAGGCACACTTTTTTTAGAATGATGTCCCTTTGTTTTACTATAAATAGATTAAATTGTAACTTTTTTATTACTGGCCATAGGGAAAAATCAAGACCACTTTTCTGTGGTACAACATGCATGGTACATCCAATTTTTAGGTGTATTTTGATTTATCTCTACCTGGTAAAGAGTTTCTTGTGGACTTATATTATATAGTTTTTTTTAGGGTTAATTTCATTTTGTTGTTACTATAATTAACTTTTATGACAACTTTTTGTATAATCGGCCCAAAAAAAAATCCAAATGAAAACAACTGTACCTTTTTATGCAAATTTTAATCCAAGTGCTTTGTTATATTATATTGTATATATAGTACAATATTGTTTATACATCATTGACAGATATCAGTTCATTATGTAATACTGCAGTAGAGACAATTAGGGGCCTTCCAGTAGGGGACTTTGTATTGCATGGCAATACTTCATTCACTTGTTTACATCTCTGTTAAAAATTACCTTCCCTTCCCATCACGATGCCATTCGCAAAGTGCAGGGGAGGTCACTCACACCGATTCTTCTCTCTTGATCTAAAGTTACCTCCCCTTCCCATCAGGACGCCATTTGCAAAATGCAGGGGAGGTCAATATTGCCAAACTTTTCTTTCTATCCAAAGTTACCTCCCTTTCCTATCTCAGTGCCATGTGCAAAATGCAAGGGGAGGTCACTCTCACCCACTTTATTTACCTCACGATCTAAAGGTATCTCCCCTTCCCATCACGACGTCATTTGCAAAACGCAAGGGGAGGTCACTCGCGTCCACTTTTATTAACCTCTATTCAAAGTAACCTCCCGTTTCCATCATGACGCCATTTGCAAATTGCAGGGGAGGTCAATCCTTTTTTGCTCTCGATCTAAAGTTACATCCCTTTTCAATCTCGACGCCATTTGCAAAAATACAGGGGAGGTTATTCTTCCTAACTTTTCTTTTTATCTAAAGTTAGCTCCCCTTCCCATGCCTCATTTTTACTTTAGATTTTAATCCTAAAATTTAGCAAATACATTTAGGTCACTTAAAAAATTATCAATTAAATACATGTCAGCTACAAATCGTGCAAGAAATGCCATGATATCATGCTTGTATGCTTGTACTGATGTAGTGTCATGTCTATGTGTTTGTGCCAGGGTTGCTGTGGTGTCATGCCTGTGTACTTGTGCCAGGGCTGATGTTGTGTCATGTCTGTGTGCTTGTGCCAGAGCTACTGTGGTGTTACACCTGTGTACTTGTGCCAGAGCTGGTGTAGTGTCATGTCTGTGTGTTTTGCCAGGGCTTATGAGGTGTCATGCCTGTGTACTTGCGAGGGCTGATGTTGTGCCATGTCTGTGTGCTTGTGCCAGGGCTGATGTTGTGTCATGTCTGTGTGTTTGTGCCAGAGCTACTGTGGTGTCATGCCTGTACATTTGGGCCAAAGCTGATGTAGTGTCATGTCTGTGTGCTTGTGCCTGGGCTGCTGTGGTGTCACGCCTGTGTATTTGTGCCAAAGCTGATGTAGTGCCATGTCTGTGTGCTTGTGCCAGGGCTGCTGAGGTGTCACGCCTGTGTACTTGTGCCAAGGCTGATGTAGTATCAGGTCTGTGTGCTTATGCCAGGGTTGCTGTGGTGTCACGCCTATGTACTTGTGCCAAGGCTGATGTAGTGCCATGTATGTATGCATTTGCCAGGGTTGCTGTGGTGTCATGCCTGTGTACTTGTGGCAAAGCTGATGTAAAGTCATGTCTGTGTGCCTTTGCCAGGCCTGCTGAGGTGTCACGCCTGTGTACTTGTGCTAAGATTGATGTAGTGCCATGTATGTATGCATGTGCCAGGGTTGCTGTGGTGTCATGCCTGTGTACTTGTAGCAAAGCAGATGTAGTGTCAGGTCTGTGTGCTTGTGCCAGGGTCGCTGTGGTGTCATGCCTGTGTACTTGTGCCAAAGCTAATGTAGTGCCATGTCTGTGTGCTTGTGCCAAGGCTGATGTAGTGCCATGTCTGTGTACTTGTGCCAAAGCTTATGTAGTGCCATGTCTGTGTACTTGTGCCAAGGCTGATGTAGTGCCATGTAAGTATGCATACTGTGGTGTCATGCATATATATTTGGGCCAAAGCTGATGTAGTGTCATGTCTGTGTGCTTGTGCCAGGGTTGCTGTGGTGTCACACCTGTGATCTTGTGGCAAAGCTGAGGTAGTGTCAGGTCTGTGTGCTTGTGCCAGGGTTGCTGTTGTGTCACGCCTGTGTACTTGTGCCAAAGGTGATGTAGTGCCATGTCTGTGTGCTTGTGCCAGATGTGTCGTGGATTTACCATACAGTTAACCTTGCTTATAAGGAACAGCTTGGGACCTTAAACAAGAGCTGTCCGTAAGACAGCGCGCTCTACTTTACTCAGTGCTTGACTCTGAATTAGAGCTTTGCCAGTAAAAAAAAAAATCCAAGTTAAAAAGGGACATAAGTCTGTCAAAATTCAAATCAGAGTAATGGGGATTGTTTCTCCTGGTGTAGACTTTGATAGTAAATAACTATTTTAAGCTTCAAGTCAAAAGCTTTAATAGTAACAGAGATATTTGACTTTATCAAAAACTTTAACCAAAATTCTAAGTTAAAGGGGCATAATTCTGTCAAAATTCAAATCAGAGTTATGGGGATTGTTTCAGTAACAGAGATATTTGACTTTATAAAAAACTTTAACCAACAGCGACGCCGACAATGGGGCGAGTGCAATAGCTCTACTTTTTCTTCGAAAAGTCAAGCTAAAAATTGTTCCTTATAACTGAAGTTCCTTATATCCGTATAGCCAACTAGTTCCTTGTAACCGAGGTTGGTATAACAAACACAATTTGTATAGCGAACACGATTTGACTGATGTTTGAAAACAACTTTGTGTTCTCACTCCGGACCGACAATGAATCTTTATGTGAGAGAGTTGAGAGTCTCTGTCCATTTTTTATATTTATATTGCACAAGGAAATACTATATTTGAAATGACCAAACGATACCAACAAAAGGAATATGTTCGGTATCGCATCCATTCTGAAAACAATGTGAGCCAATTATTGTTTAATTGATTCAGGAACGGCTATGAAAAACAACATAATCAAGACCTGTGACTGTCCTGCAAACATTCTAATTTAAATCATCATTTAATCCAGTTATCGCAATTAGCAGCGAATTCAAAACTTCTAAATATGCCGCGTGTTAAAAACAAAATTATTTGTGACATAATCAGAGTGGTTTGTCGCGTGTTGATGATTAAGTAAACACACAATACTACATGTACCTTAATCAACCATTCACCTATTGGATAATGTGGATCTATGATTTGCCAGGAGCAAAAAGAGCCATCGTAAACTCTGCCTTTTGATTGACAGGCGCAACTGTTTTCCCTTAATGTAATTCGTTGTGAATTAAGCAAGCACGCGCATGGCAAAAAATATGCATCCCGGGGAATCACGTTTGGGATTTTCCAGCATCCTTTTTCAAAATGTATGCATCCAAATACGCAGAAATAAGGGTGTTGTATTATTTGGTTACGTTGATTATAATTCTTTTTGCGAGTCTCTACAAATGTAGGGATATAAACAGCACAAGTGAGTTTTCTACACTCTACTTTAAAGACCGAGGCATAATACTGTCTAGTATTTGGAAAATGTTAATGATGATATTATATATTTCTTTTTATCGTATCCATGAATTAACAAACTATAGATCATAGTAATGAAATAATTTGTGTTTATGTGCGTGAAAGTGCCGACGTTACTCTGACGTCATCAGCGATTCTCCTGTTTATTTCCGGTTTTTAATAATTCATATTCTTTTTGTCTGTTTGCTATAAAGAGGTGTTTTCCACTGAATTTCATATTTTTGGACAGGAAAAAGTGTTCCTTATAACCAAGTTCCCTATAACCAAGGATTTTTACATTGAATAAAGAAGGAATTAGATCGGGGATTTGAAAAGTGCATTGATAGAACTCTGCAATAAATGACTGAGTTGACAATTTCCAATTTTTAGATTATGGTTACAAGGTCTCATGCTAAGACATTATTCATCTATAAACCTTATTTGACAGGCTTCACAATGGTTACAGCTAATCATGTACAATGTATCATAGCATTTTCAATCAAGGCAAAGATACATTTATAGATTTTTGACCAATACCAGAAAAAAAGACAAGTTTTATATTCATGTTTTATTGTTTTTCTTTTCTCTCTTTTTTAATATTTTACTAATTTTCTTAGTTTATCTATACAAACAATTTTATAAGTTTCAAATTAAATACAATATAATACAATTCAAAATCTACAATACAAAAATTATTTACTACAGAGTCTGTCTATACAAATTTGAAGTTAAAACAGCTGCCACGTATAAAACATCAACAAATGTAACTTATTCTTACTTGTTCTTTACAGAATAAAACTGAGTCGCGCCATGAGAAAACCAACATAGTGCATTTGCGACCAGCATGGATCCAGACCAGCATCTGCGCAGTCTGGTCAGGATCCATACTGTTCGCTTTCAAACCCTATTGCAATTAGAGAAACCAAATGCACAATGTTGGTTTTCTCATGGTGCGGCTCATTAATGTTAATTGATCTTGTTGTTGGGTTTATGTCAAACTAACTAGAGTTTGATACTGTGACTAATATTTGTTTTGCTGTTTATCATATTTTGGTAGAACCATATTTTTATCTATGCCTCCTTTGGTTCAACCATTTTTTTTGTCTATATACCACTGTAGGTACAGAAACATTTTTCAGCCCAAAGTTAAAGTACTAAATCTTACTAGAACAGAATATATATCAATTTTCAAGATTTTTCAGTTCTATGTTAGCCACAAATGTACACTTGGATAACAATCATTTTTAACAACTGAACAAAACAGATTTTTATTTTAATTAAAGTATTTCCCAGACAAAGGAAGAAGAAGAAGAAATATTTCTCAAAATAATAACGTCCAAAAAAACTTATTCCTTAACCGGCAAGCATGACTGGTGATGCGGTACATACCACAATCAACAACACAGATAGAAGTGGGGAATACCCTGAATGCCTATCACTGATACAGTTTAGAATATGTAACAAACTGTCCTCATAGCAGCTGTTTTAACAGACAAATTGTAAAAGAATTTCATTCTTATTTCATTAAATATTACGCTTTAATACAAATCTTTGGCATATCAGTACACGTGTGTAACAAAAATAACAACCTATTATTCAAATCATACACATTTTGTTTATGTTTTTGTGTATGTTTCTTAAACACCTTTTACAACAGAAAACATCAATAATAAGTGTAAAAGCTTTATATTTAGTAAAAGGTGTGCTTAAAACTGGTTTGAAAATGTAAACTGTAAATTTCAAAAGTTGCAGTCAACTGATTAAACAAATCAAACACAACCAAATTGATTAAAACATAAAATATTTGTGAGAATTCTACCCGTATCTCATTGTGCATTCAAACATAAAATTCTTATCAATTCCCTTTACATAATGGAATTTCTTCAAATAAAATCAAATAAAATTCCAAAGTTTACAAAGCACAAAAGTATTCTGTAACATCAAAAATACCAGTATGTGTTTTGGAGCTTGAATTTAACATCATACCTGCCCTTCTTTCAAAATTTATGCCTTTACTACATTCTGGTTCTCCACAAGTTAACTGGTGGCTACTTCTCCACATATAATGGAGAAACAATACCAAAACATGTGGTATAAGTTCTTAAACATAAATAAATCATCAGTTTATATTTTTCATGATACGTAATTATATTCTATGAACATCTCTCTTCAAGATAAGTGTTATTATATTGATGCAGTTTAAACGGAGCCATTAATTACTTACGAACTCCGTGAAACTTTCCTGATCACAATATGGTAACAATTGCTATTTGGCAACTGATTTTATCAAGATCATCATTTGAGCCGCAACATAGTGGCTTTACGACCAGCATGGATCCAGACCAGCCTGCACAACTGCACATTTCTCTAATTGCAATAGGCTTTGAAAGCGAACAGCATGGACCCTGACCAGACTGCGTGGATACACAGGCTGGTCTGGATCCATGCTGTTCGCAAAGCCACAATGTTGCTTTTCTCATGGAATGGCTTATTTTTTTGTTCGAAAGGAAACAAGCAAATTTTGATTGAAGACCAATGTTTCAAAGTTATAAACTTGGTTAAAACAGATAATATAATTAAACCATAAACTGAAGAGAAGTTGTACACAGAAAATAAGCATCTAACAGTATGGTATCAAAATCTTTTACAGATTAAATTCATCACAGACTTATATAAACATCGAGCACTTTCAGCTATTTCCATATGACAAATTTCTTATTTAATACCGATATATAAAGACTAATTTGTTCCAGTATATATAAACAAAAATAATCTTTACTACTGGCGTTAGGTAGTGCAAGTTATACAAATCAACATCAAAAGGACCTGCAACACGTACAAAAATAATAAACTCCATAAAAAATTTAGTTGTATTTATGAACTGCCATTTTGTATATTCGAAAGCTTCACTTTAAATCAACATACATTTCAATTAAAAATTTCTGAACTGCTTACATCCAATTTTTAGCTAAAACTGTCAACAAAATGACTTTTACCACACATGCAAGTCATTTTGTTAACATAGAAAGACACTTTTTTGCATGATCGTGTATCTGTAAATGATTTATAATTTATTCATGTTTATCGGACTTCCAGCAAATCATGTAGATTACGAGCCAGTACTGCATTTCAATCTGGCTATAGCTGGACCAAGTACTATGAAATATTCACTAGGAAATAATTTTCACTACTTTCACAATTCATTTTTATTTGTGAAAAAAATAATGTATGCCTAACTGGAATTTCGCAAGCAGAAAACGAACTACAAACAGTAAAAACCAGCCCAACTCGGATGTTTTCCAGACAACATAAAATTTTGACATAAAAGACAAGTATCCCGAATGCTGTAAGTCCATAAAGTTTTAGCCAGATAAAAATTTCTGTGAGTGGATACACAATATAACATTAAGTTTCTCATCTTTTAAAAAAAAAAAAAAAAAAAAATCACAATGCCCTTTTTTTTCTTCTACAACACTTCAATGTATCAATATATATTTGATACAAGTTACTTTAGATAAGAGTGAATATAATGATATGCTCACAATTATCACAATGTTTTACCATGTATACGTTCAAGTTTGTTCTCTATCTAACAATTATAATATCAGTTTCTAATATGATCATACAAAGACTGTAGTTACATCTTTGTAACATGTACTAATAAAAATATCAGCTAAAAAACTATCAACACATTCAACAAACACCATTATAATCTGGATTTCAAAATCAAAAATGCCATCGAAAATGCACAAAAAAAAAACTAAGCAGCACCAGAATTTTAAGTAGTTTTTACCACCTTACTATCATAATACAAACAAATGGATTTACCTCCCTTATTCATTAACATATATATATAAGATTTACCTCCCTTCAACCTTCACTGAATAAGCATTACACCAACTTATTTTACTAAAAACAAAAAAATAATAATTGAACTTAAAATGTTGCTTGCAAAAGACTAAAAGCTAAAGCATAATGATCTTCCATTGTAAATTGTATCTAATAACTTGATAAAAAAATGGCTGTTTCACAGGAAATGATTATGGTACCATATCACTGCTGCAAACAGAAATAATTAAAATACTTTTAAACGCTTCACAGTCACTACCAAGTGTACCTCCCTCAACTTAACACATTTTTTTTTTTGAAATCTGGCCACTAAAAACGCCCCTATCCCCTTTTGCAAAATGCAATGTCCCAAGGTGGGTGGGACGGGGTATTTGGCTGTATAAGTAACAATTGTAGGAGCAGTCTGACAATGGAGGTAACTAATGAAACAACTAGAACTGCTGTTGAGGAAAGCGCATGTCTCCCACAACTGCGTAATCATCTGAATAGTTATGTATCTGAGCCAACCATGCACCAATGACTTAGAGTGCGGATACTGGCATCAACCATGCACCAATGACTTAGTGCCGATACTGGCACCACCCATGCACCAATGACTTAGAGTGCAGATTCTGGCAGATTCTGGCATCAACCATGCACCAATGATTTAGAGTGCGGATACTGGCATCAACCATGCACCAATGATTTACAGTGTGGATACTGGCATCTGTGTACTGAGCAATTTTCGATGGGCCATAATTCCAAAGTGCCTGGGCCGATTTGGCTAGTTATTAAACTTGGCCGACGACTTAAAGGCAAACCTATTTTGTTCAAGTTTGGTGAAGACTGGATGAGAACTGTTTGATTTAGAGCGCGGACAAGATTTGTGACAGACAGACGGACACACAGACAGGAGTAAAACAATATGTCTCCCACCAAAGTGATGTGGGAGACATAATAATACGGAATGAGAACACTTGATCGTCATGTCAACCTGAGAATGAAGCCAGTCACTTAAACTGAGGTAATTTTGGTAAATGAACAAAACTGAACCAGTCAACATAGGCAATTCTATGTGTGACTAAAACTTTCACAATATTCAGACTGAGATTTCTAAGACGCATGTATTTCAGTCTAATATTTCTATGCTTATCGGCTGATATTAAAACAAAAACTTGTTTAAAAGATTGCTGTAGAAGTATTCTTCTAAAAGTTTTAATGTAATTGTTTAACAAGTAACCCAAGGTCTTACCTAAGGAGGAAACTGCAAGAAAGAGTTACTACGAACAAGAATTCTTTGATAAAAGTCATCAATTCTATGTAAAAATACTGATACAGGTGACTCCAATGAGCTAGAAAAAGGAAGACCACTAGAACTACAGCTGAATGCAAAGTCTTTGTCTAAAAATTGATGAATACAGGACTCTTGTTAGTATTAATGCTGTAGCAAATTTATGATTACATATTACTTTCACTTTAATTATGAAGCCTAAATATTTAAAAAAAAAAAAACAAAAAAAAAACCAACTAGGTCTTGTCGAAAACAAACACATATGTCAAAGTTCTTTTCAAAATTATTACTCTTCTGTACCGCCTTTTCAAATTGTTAATTATATATCACTTAATCAATTTATACTGACAAACAACTCGTGTTACAGAGCCTCGTATCTAACAGAGGTTCTAATTGCAAAAATGATCTTTCTTCAGTAAATACTGTAGTGTAACAAGATTCAATATTTAACAGAAAAAACAACAACAGAACTTACACATTCATTGAACCTGAAGTAATTTTAAGAAGAGACGAAAAACTTATCTCAACAATTTGATTCTGTCATTCATTTCATTGTACTAAACAGGAGACAGACATTTTTTTTCAGTCTGTTTCAAGAAATGGTAAGTTTATTGTAAACAAATATGCTTTAACTAGATTTAATTTGGAGTGTGAAAACATTTAATATTACTTAAATATCATTGGCTAATTATGCATTTTAAATTCAATTTTGCATTTACATGGTTGTACAAGTTCAACATGGAAAAACAATTAAATAATCTTTTAAAGCTATTGTTAATAATTTATAATACAAAGTTCTGAATAAATAATGTAACTCTGTGACAAACATAAATAACAATTCATATGCTATGAATTTGAAGAGTCTGTTTTCGGTGAGTTAACATTTGGCGACTTGGATAGCTTTTGGCCCGCTGAAGTTTCTCTGTGCCGCGGAGCTGAATGGTGAGTCTGTTGTTGTCGCGGCGACACTTTGGTAGGTGCTGCATGCATCTGCGGAACTTGGTGCGTCGGCATGTATGGTAACGTGTACGCATGTCCCTGCCACGCTGGATTTACGGCTCCGATATGATGATGCACACACCCGACAACACCATTAAGTCTTTGGTTATGAGGAACTGAAAAATTGTTTGTTGCAACATCTTTGGAGGTATGTTGTCTGTGGTCTCGAGAATGTTTGTGTGTAGGGGGAGGAGCATAATGTAAGTGACAATCACACGGAGCATTGACTGGATGAAAATAAGGAACGTAGGGACTGCCATTAGTGAGGTATACACCTTCATCACCGCTGTACTCTGAAATAATAAACACTGTCAGATTTAATCTATCTGTCAGAAATCAAACTGATTCTTTTTTCACTGTTAAAAGGCATATTAAAGTATAACTTTAGGTGATAAATTTAAATATCTTCACTTATACTTTAACATATGAAAATAGATGAAAGTTTGATCGAGAACATTTAAACTACACAGCTTTTCTATTTTTTTCTTTTAGTAAAATAGAAGAATCAAATGTTCCTGAAGTAGACATTTTTAATGTTAACGGAATATTCTTTAAAGATTTGTTTCGGAAGACATTTCAGAAATTCATACAAATGTTTTATAATATGTATTTGTTATCTATACTTATTTTAACAACAGAGAAAAGTATACATACCAGGTCTAACAAAGACACCAGAGCACGGCACCAGTGGAGGAGGTGGTGGAGGGGGAATGTCTTCTTCATACATGTAATCTGCAAACATGTATAATACTGTGTTTAATAACTTTATTCACTTGGGCATAAAATTTATATGAGCTGTGCCATGAGAAAACCAACATAATGGGTTTGCGACCAGCATGGATCCAGACCAGCCTGCGCATCCGCGCAGTCTGGTCAGGATCCATGCTGTTCGCTAACAGTTTCTCCAGTTCCAATAGGCTTTAAAAGTGAACAGCATGGATCCTGACCAGACTGCGTGGATGCGCAGGCTGGTCTGGATCCATGCTGGTCGCAAATCCACTATGTTGGTTTTCTCATGGCACGGCTCAATTATAATATATAATATTGAATACTCACTGTTCTGGTCAAAATCGATATTTTCTCAAATTCTGTTGGAACAAGAATTCTTGGGACATTAAATTTTTTAAGATAAATGGTACTTACATATCGAGGGTTCAACGCAATAAGGGTGTATCTACATATAATAACTATATGTAGATATGCCCTTATTGCATTGAACCCTCGATATATTCATTAGGGTATTGCGGATTGATGTAAATGCGGAACCTATGAAATTAATCACCCATGAATAATGATGACTACCCTGCTTACTTTGAAATCATCTGATTTTCTGGGTATAAAATTCCATGTTTTTGCCTAAAATTTTGTTGAAATATAAATTCATGGATTTCCACTAATTAAGGTAAAAGAATGTGAACTTTGCTTGCAAGTTGGAATTGAATTTCATAGTTTGACAAGTAAACGAAATCCACAAAGGTTAGTTTCCCACAAATATCAATGATTTTACAGTAATCAATGAAAACTATTTTACAAACACAGAATGATTTGGCACAGTGGTCTTGTGGTAACACACTTGACTATCAATTCAGAGGTCAGGGGTTCGAATCGCGGTCCAGGCACTGGATATTTCTGAGATGCTCTTGAGTGTCTTCCACCTAACTAAGAGGCCAGTACTGGTTCTTCCCAGGAAAGGTCACTTGATGTGCTATACAATGGGCATGTTAAAGAACCAGACTGTCTATTCACAGAGCTAGGCTAAGTTAGCCGGACAGGCTGTATTTAAAGGATTTCTCTCTCTATGTTCTGGGAGCTTTATCTCACTCTGTCCCTCTGGTCAGACTGCTGTCTGTACTAGCAGAGGATGAGCCCTGAGCGACTGCCTTTGCAATATGTAAAGGGCTTTTGAATGTGTTTATCATGAAAAGGGCGCTATATAAATCTATATATAATATACTATAATATAAAAGCAGCATAATGTCAGAAAGAGTCAATGCCCAGGTCCCGAGCATGTGGAATATCAATTGAAAGAAATTCAAATACATGTATACAGTATTATCAGTGCACGAACCTCAGTCTCTTTGGAGATAACTGGACTCTAGTACTTTTTATAAATTAACTGTTATTTTCTCAGACTTTGAGGAGGCATACTTACAAAGAATGCAAAAAAAATAGATGTGTAACTTGAGGCACTGCATTTACATGAAGAGAAAGACATGTATGAAGAACTTGCCCATCTAAAGCAGTAGCGAAATAGTTAATATAAATAAATATAAGAACAAAATCATACCTTGAATATCACTACTGCTTCGTGAGATCCCTGGTGGCTGAGCACGATCAAAGTGTGAGTGTCCTTTGTGTCTTGTGTGGCGCCATCTGGAGGGCTTTGGAGGTACAGGAGGATTATTATGCTTGCATTCATGCACGTCTGCATGTGAACTTTCCTCACCACACTTTCTACATCGTGAGTTCACATTTGGATGTATAATCTCTTTGTATGAAGGGAGACAACTATCACCTAACGTATCATCAGTTTGAGATGATACAGAGTTGTCTTTATTTGTATTTTCGCACTGCACTGTATCAGCGTCTGTGTTTATATTATTATCACAAGGAATTTGGTTTACGGAACATGATCGGGACCGTGTCGTCCCTAAACGTTCCTGACTGGCCGCATGGGGATGGAATGTGGTTAAAATCTGTTGCTGACTCGAGTGGGAACTATTCACACTATGTCCATCACTTTTTAAAGAGTCTGATTCACTCTGTGGATATTCTTGACTGGACAAACTGTTTTCTGCAAAACCAAAGCAAATGAAAATATAACATACATCAGGTATAAAACGTATTTCATTTTCTTTTCTATCTTTTAACCTTTAGCCTGCTGGCAGCAACTGATTTTGCCTTTGCGACTAGTGCAGACAAAAGATCAGCCTGCACATCCGTGCAGTCTGATCATGGTCTACACCATTTGCTACTCAGTCAGTATATTTTCAGTGAACACACCTTTGAATAATAAGTGGCATGCCCAAACTGAATAATGGGACCAGTCCATTTTAGAAATTTAGCAGGGTAAAGGTTAATACAGCATTTGAACTCTTCCTGCATGCACTTCCAAGCTGCTTTAAAGATTTCACAACTTAAAACAAAGAGAATTAAAACATATATGATTTATCAGTTACAATGTGAATGATTTATCAATTACAGTGAAAGCAATTTATGTAGCTCCCAGCCATTGTTCCTTATATTTCTTTATTTTTTGGATTGCCTTAAACCCTAGATTTATGTAAGAATTTTGTTCAACCCCTTGCAAACACAAGCAATCTGTGTTGTATCTTTTATTGTTGAAGTATTACTTACAACTGGTATTCTAGAGTCAAACATACTTGAAAATAATCAAAAAGCCAAATTTAAATACTCTGACAACACACACTTTAAATGGAGTCAGTTAAGAGAATTACACTTTAGTCCTACAGGTAACTTTAAGAGTTCAGAACTGATATATTAAAACTCATACCATCAGATTGTTCCAAGTACCGACCGTCTCCCGCTAGCATGTTGTAACTGTGTAACTCATCTTGATCAACATCACTAGGAAATATGGCCGCTGAGCGCGCTGCTCTAAATCTTCCAGAAGAAGATTCATAACCCGACTCCTTCATCTGCATTTCATGATACTGGTAGGCAGGTAAAGAAGTCACAGGAATTCCGTGTGTGTAACTGCCCTCTTTATCCGAGGACATATACCCGGAGCTGGGAACTTCCCCCGGGAGGGTTGTTTCATCTGTTGGTGTGGCACTGTACAGTTCCTGACGTTTTCTAGTCTGGTATATGATTATAACCCAAACAAGCGAGGTTCCCACAACGCAACAAACAACAGCTATTATGATGATACCCGTTGTAGTCGACTCATCGTCTAACCCACCACCCGAACTCTCATTCCGTTCTTCGCGATCTCCTCGCGATGCCCCTGTGACTACAGTTAATGTTGATGTGCCACGAATAGTACCAAGAGTGTTTGACATCTCGCAAGTATATTCGCCAGCATCGCTGGTTTTTGTCTCAACAATGACCAAAAGTCGATCCTCAGCAGTGAAGAAGTGCCTTTGACTAAGAACAAGAGGTTCGCCATCATGGTACCAAGTCAGTTTGGGCTGAGGACTACCCTGAGCTAAGCACTCCATAACGGTTGTTGTGCCCACACGAGTCTCTTTAGGTTCCATAGGCCGAACAAAGGAGGGGGTTTCTGTAAAAATTACAAGTCGTTATTATTGACAACACACAATTCAACACAGCTTACATCGAATTGCCACATAAATAATTCTTTGCTCTTTGAGACACAGTAATACAAAGAATATTCCAAATTCACATACCAGTTTTACAAATACAGCATTGTAATTCAAAAAGATATTGTAAATAACTTTCTGCTCTTACTTATGGGCAAATCTAACCATTTTGCTTGAGATACTATCATTTTTACCACAGGTCAATTTCTTCATTATTGCTCTGTTAAGGAAATTGTGTAAAGTCCATACCCTGCTCAATCATATGTTAACCATCATTAAGAAATTTTGATACTTACGAAGAACAGTTAAAGTGACATTAGCGACAATGGTTCCAGCTTCGTTCTTTGCAATACAGCTATATATTCCCTCATCTGCTGCTTTAACATCCACAATATAGAAATGATCATCCTCAGGGATCACATGCATACGGCGTTCTTGTGCCGCAGGAAAGTGATCAAACCCACCGTCTTTCTGCCATGTGATCGTAGGTTTTGGTTGACCTTCAGCTGCGCAGACAAGGGTGGCCTCAGTGCGAGCCTTCGCAGTCACATTCTGTGGACGCTTGGTAAATTTTGGAAATACTGGAAATAACAGCAAAATATATTAAAATCTATTTACAGCCTTGAAGCTTTTTTTTTTCATTTAAAGTTCACACATACTGTGTACAGGTTTTGAATTTAATAGGAAGTGACAGTTGTAGCCAAATAAAATGTTCATTAATAGTTACATATCCAAACTTAAATCACTAAGCTTAGTAAATTGTACAAACTTCAATAACGCAAAAATGCTCTATAAACTTAATAAAATGACAAATCTGTTTTTTAAATTATATTGAACTCCAGTTTTTATCCCAGAAATCGCACAGTATCTGTTTGATTTTTAAACTTACCATAGACATTAATATTGGCTCTCTTGGAGTAAGCCGAACCATAATCATTGGATATAACACAGTGGTATTTGCCCGCATCAACATCCTGCGCATTACTAATGTGTAGTTTGGACGTGTAATGTGTAAGATTCCCCGAACGGACCGCATAATCCTCAGTCTTAACATCAGAAAGTACCTAAACAAAAGTAACATTAATATTAGAAGTATGACAAAAATTAACTGCCTAAGTAATATTTCCATTACTATGTTTTTATATTAAACATGATATACCTCTTAATGAAAAGAAACCAACCATAACCAGTGCTTTATTAACAGTTTTATTCCAGTGTTTTTTACTATTTAAACTTGTATTAAACAGCATACTGCAGAAAAATTTTATTTTTCAATTTAGTGCCAGTATGTATGGGAGACAAACACAAACATTCATGTTTATTTGCAAAATACTTAAGAGTTGTTTCCCTTCCTCCTTCACAACCATAGACATAATGCAAACAACCTAAAAAAGCTTACAAAGTCATCCTTTCGCCACTGAAAATGTGTGGGAGATCCTTGTGCCTCTGTACTAGCAGCTGAACAGTTTAACGTGATGTTGTCCCCTTTTAGAACCACTTGCGTCTTTGGATTCAAGAAAATCTCTGGCTTCAAAAACTGACCATCTGTAAAACATGTCAAGTTGTGTATTTTTTTTTTGTTCAAATTTGACATGTTTAAAGTCACAGTGATAAAGTGCAGGTCATAGTACAAATTTTCAGCTTTTAAACAGTGGGTGAAGACACCAGTCATCTTTCTAAGCTTAATTTCAAGCTCGGACTGGCACATTTATGGAACCAACTGCCTTCTCTAAGTAAGCCACCTGGATGGCTCCCTAATGCCAAATTTCTACATCTCGAGGAGTTTCAAACACACAGCGGTGATTGGCAAACGACCGAATGTAAGCGACCTTCACCATTAGGTCGCAGAAGCCTGAGATATGACTTACAAGCAAAATACAGAAATGCAATTATAACATTCTGCCTTTTGCAAAGCAATTACGTTATAAATATGAACTCAATATTTTATAACTCTGCACCAATGATTTTTTGCTAGCAGCTCCTGCTATTCATTTCCTTAATGAAGTTTTGTAATCAGAAAACATCTTGAGGGAAATAATTATATAAAATATAACATTGCTATCCTTATCTTTTATCGTTTAACAAATGAATTAATAGATTGTGAAATTCTTTCAGTGAGATATTTAGTAGTACATGTTGACAAAACAAATGCCTTAAGGTCACAAGCCTTTAAAACTATTTTGACTTGTCGTCAGTTTTAGGGGCTCAATACTGTGAAATCATTTAAATTCACTGGCATAAAATTTCGCGCAAACGTGTAAAAGGACTGTTTCGTGTGGGCGTTAATTCGTGCATTTTCAATTTATAAATGAAAAAAAAATTAAAAAATAATATTAGCGCGGTCTTAAATTCGCGCATTGGTTCTAGCGCAAAATACGCGAAAATTCGTCCTACACAAATAAAAATGATTTCACAGTATTTGATCAAAATTGTATATTGTAAAATAGCCTTTGCATAACCGAAAGACAGGAATTTTAGCTTAATTCCTCATGTTTTAATTACAAAATTATTGTTCCACAGAAGTTGAGTCCTAGGTTATGAATAAAATCAACATTCTGCATATTTAATACCACTATTATAAATGATTTCACATAGAACTCAATATAACCACAAAATCCACTAGAATTAGACCTCACGAATATTTATGATCACGAATATCTATGATTTAACAGTAAATTTTTTACTTATTCTACTGCTGATCAAGTAAAAACATATTCAAACACTCCTTGTCCTTTAGCAAAATGTGGAAAAAGCGGGACCAAGCTGTCTGGTTGTCAAGTGATCGCACAGTAACCAATGCTAAGTACATGTATTTCAGTTAAGCATACTGATCAAAATTCTACCTTGTTTAAAACTAAAACAAATTTGTCTTCTGCAAGTATCTGACAACTTCCCCTTATGAATGAAACAAAAATGCATGATGAAAGACTTTAAAGACATAACATCTTTTGTCAAATTCTCAGGTGAACATTTTGCTTTGTCCATGGACAACACTTGAGACCTCTGGACTGGGTCCAAAGATTAAAACTCAGTTTGGAGACCAGTCTCGGAATGCTGCTATGTCACTGGTTGATTTCAAGACTGAACTCAAAATAAACCAATCAGATACTTCAGATCTTAGACTGGTTTAAAACCTTCAAATCTGGTGGTCTAAATCTTTCCTTGACAAGAAAGTACGGCAGGTCCACCAGCCCTAGAAACTGAGCAACTTCTGAGAAGCAGAAAATACCTACCACATTTAAATTCACTAGAGTCGACCACAAAAATGCTCTTGCCCTTGACATTACTCGGATGAGCACACTTGGCAATCACTGAATGCTCAAAGTTGTTGTCTCGTAACCAGATTGGTACCCATGACAACTGACAGTCACAAAACAGGCTGGTTGTGTTGAAAGATCTGTAAAAATAAACAAACAAATTGACTTCTACCTGTATTTCAATTTGGAAAAAAAAATCTATCATATTCTTGAGTAAAAATCTACTCTGTGATATTCAATGCTAGAACACATTACCTCCACGAGAACCGCAAGTCTGAGTTACTTTCACTGCAGTAAAATCTATGCCCACTGCTAAATCATAAATGTTTACAGAGAACTATTTTTTCTTTTTTGAATTTTGTCAAAAATCAAAAATGTTGTGTCCCAATGAAATAGGTGTTGTTGGGGGTTTTTTGCAAAAAGAAACACCAAATCATATCCCAACAAAATGAAATGATCTAAATTGGTTTGACACATGTATGAACCACTTAATTAAGTTTTATTTTTTTTGGAAAATGCCATGTACTTGCATCACATGGAAAGATCAAGCCTGGTTCAAACCCGTAACATGCGGGATGAGCAGACAACACTAAAAAAAACAAAAACTCTGCTATATTAATTAAGTAAATCATAAATAACAGTTCATCACCACTAAACTACTTTGAATCAATTCACTGTATTGAGAGGTACTCTATTTGGGCATCCAATGTTTTGCGAAGTACAATATTTTTGCATTAAATCACAGTCTACTAAGACAAAATTAAGACCATATGAAATATCTTACAGTTGCCGTAGCTGGATGAGGGGTTCAAATGAGTTTCCTTGTATAGAGGTGATATTGTTGCTGTCGAGCAGCAGTACTTCCACACTCTCGAGCCCCGTGAACGCCTGCTTTGTAATCGTCTTGATCTTGTTGTTTATCAAACTGAGCTTCTTCAATCTTACAAGCCCTGTGAATGCCCCGTTCACATCCTCAATGGTGGACGATATTCTGTTATGGTTCAAGTCACTGAAAAACAAAAACAAATAGAAAAGCTATTATGGTAACTCAATGAACTATTTTCAGTATGTTCATTTGGAATGGGTTTACAACTGTTTTTCACGATTTTAGTAACAAAACACCAGTGGTCCTGAATTCTTTACACGTACTGACATGTTCTCGCAAATGAACTGAAACACTCGATTTTATTTTGTACTTTGGTATAATACCATTCGGTTGAAGATTTATGAACAGAAAGAAGAAAAAAATATACGCAACAAGAGGACCATGATGGTCCTGAATCGCTCACCTCTTCCCATATGACCCAGTTTTGAGTATGACGTCATTTTTTCTATTATCTGACATAGTGACCTAGTTTTTGAGCTCATGTGACCCAGTTTTGAACTTGACCTAGATATTATCAAGATAAAAATTCTGACCAATTTTCATGAAGATCCATTGAAAAATATGGTCTCTAGAGAGGTCAAAAGATTTTAATAATTTTAGACCTACTGACCTAGTTTTTGACCGCAGTTGACCCAGTTTCAAATTTGACTTAGATATCATCAAGATGAACATTCAGACCAACTTTCATACAGATCCCATGAAAAGTATGGCCTCTAGAGAGGTCACAAGGTTTTTTTATTATTTGACCTACTGACCTAGTTTTTTATGGCATGTGACCCAGTTTCAAACTTGACCTAGATATCATCAAGATGAACATTCTGACCAATTTTTATGGAGATCCATTCACAAGTATGGTCTCTAGAGAGGTCACAAGGTTTTTCTATTTTTAGACCTAATGACCTAGTTTTTGACCGCACATGACCCTGTTTCGAACTGGACCTAGATATCATCAAGATGAACATTCAGACCAATTTTCATACAGATCCCATGAAAAATATGGCCTTTAGAGAGGTCACAAGGTTTTTCTATTATTTGACCTACTGACCTAGTTTTTGATGGCACATGACCCACTTTCAAACTTGACCTAGATATCATCAAGATGAACATTCAAACCAATTTTCATACAGATCCCATGAAAAATATGGCCTCTAGAGAGGTCACAAGGTTTTTCTATTATTTGACCTACTGACCTAGTTTTTGACCGCACATGACCCACTTTCGAACTTGGCCTAGATATCATCAAGGTGAACATTCTGACCAATTTTCATGAAGATCTTATGAAATATATGGCCTCTAGAGAGGTCACAAGGTTTTTCTATTTTTAGACCTACTGACCTAGTTTTTGTCCGCACATGACCCAGTTTCGAACTTGACCTAGATATCATCAAGATGAACATTCAGACCAACTTTCATACATATCCCATGAAAAATATGGCCTCTAGAGAGGTCACAAGGTTTTTCTATTATTTGGCCTACTGACCTAGTTTTTGACGGCACGTGACCCAGTTTCGAACTTGACCTAGATATTATCAAGGTGAACGTTCTCACTAATTTTCATGAAGATCTTGTGAAATATATGGCCTCTAGAGAGGTCACAAGGTTTTTCTATTTTTAGACCTACTGACCTAGTTTTTGATGGCACGTGACCCAGTTTCGAACTTGACCTAGATATCATCAAGGTGAACATTCTGACCATGTTTCATGAAGATCTTGTGAAATATATGGCCTCTAGAGAGGTCACAAGGTTTTTCTATTTTTAGACCTACTGACCTAGTTTTTGAAGGCACGTGACCCAGTTTCGAACTTGACCTAGATATCATCAAGATGAACATTCTGACCAACTTTCATAAAGATCCCATGAAAAATGTTACCTCTAGAGTGGTCACAAGCAAAAGTTTACGGACGGACGCACGCACGCACGGACGCACGCACGGACGGACGACGGACGACGGACACCGCGCGATCACAAAAGCTCACCTTGTCACTTTGTGACAGGTGAGCTAAAAATACTTAATATAATGTTCTAAAAGGAAAGACAGGAACTACATTTAAATGCTATAGTGTAATTCTGACTAAATTGTTTTATTTTATTATGGCAAGTCTGTAAGACTTGAGCACAAGTCTCACTTATTTAATGTAAAACATTTTATACAATGTGCTGTTAATTGAAGCTATAATTGTACAATTTACACAAGTTTTCAAGAGGTCTAGAGAATAGTTTAAATTTTCTTCAAACACGCTAACAGCTCTATTTGTTTACTTTCGGAGAATACGCACCGAAAATATCCTGAATATAGCACTTTTAACACCTCTTACGATCAAATGAAAGAAACAAAGATATTCAAACAGCCTTTAGGTTTCCATATTTGCTAAATAATAGGTATCAAAAAAACTGTAGAGTGTTTCAAATATAATTGCTCTCGGGACGCGTGTGTGTTATAATGATTTATACCAATTTTCTTAATAAAACTGACAGCTACTTTAATTGGCACTTGAAATTCGGGAGAAAATTTTCAAACTTGCTCTTTCTTTGAAGACGTAATTTCTAAAACTTAAATTAACATAATTATACAAATATTTGCACTTTTAATGATTTCAAAGGCGGAAAATCTGCAGTAGTTTTTGTCTGTGTTGGCATGAAAACAAAATCGTTTGAACAGCTTCCTTAATATTTGTTGCTCATCTTTGTAGCATACAAGAGCAAATCACTTTCAGGCAAGGGATTTCCTGTCTCCACTATCAATTCATTTGGAGGAGCTCTCAGTACAATGTGGAGAAGAAGAATATATTTGTCCGGACCTAATAAAAACTCTTACATGGGACTTCGGGCTATTTCCATTATAATCTTTTAATTGCACTTTAAGACAGTTTTGTTTTCATACCTACACAGGTGATGCTTTACCCAAACATTTTGACACATTCTGATCCAACAACTGCTTTTCAACTGTCTCCAAATTAAGCATTTTTTTTTTAAATACTGTGAATTCATTTTTATTCGCGTAGGACGAATTTTCGCGTATTTCGCGCTAGGACCTATGCGCGAATTTAAGACCACGCTATTATTATTATTTTATTCTATTTTTTATTTCTAACATTGAAAATGCCCGAATTAAAGCCCGTGCGAAACAGTCCTTTTTCACGTTTGCGCGAAATTGCATGCCAGCGAATTTAAATGATTTCACAGTAAATGCTGATTTTTATCTGTCCTAATTTTGTTAACACAATGGTTTGCTATCTTTTATGAGTAATTTTCATAAAATTTCAAAACCAATTTTTTCATTCACCAATTATGAAAAGGTATCTTTACAACATTCTTGTCCCACGTATATCATTGACTTACAGTTCCTCCAACGCCTCGAGATGTTTGAAGGCTCCTTCTTGAATGATTTCCACCTGATTATCTGCCAGTAACAGTGACTTCAGGCTTGACAATCTCTGTAGGGAGTCGGTCTCAACTGTCACCATAGCGTTTGACCTCACATCACTGCAAACAGAGATAACGTCAAATTTATTGTAAGAATTTTTTTTAAACTGCGCACTAGGACTAAGAAAGATATTTGTACAATGAGGTCAAAAAGGTGCACACATAATTAGACCTTATGAAATTTTATGATTTTAGACTATGTCTTCGGGCACTGCAGTCTTAATTTCTTATACTTTCCTTCTGTTCAGTTACTGTTAAAACTGATTTAGGTTTTTTGATATTTTTAGCAACTTTGCAAACAAAAACATTTTTAAGTTGGAAATGAACAAATGCAGGCCTGGTCAAAATGTTTCCCATATTTATATTAACAACTCTGTAACTATGGTAACAACTTAAATTTATTTTATACAGTAACTGGCTTGCCAACAGGAGAATTATTTGAAAATCAAGCGCTTGTGGCGACATTACAACTACTTAATTACATTCTTTTTTTTTTTTTCTTTTTTTTTTTTAGATATTTCAAAAGTTGTTAATTTACCTTAACTGCAGTTATTTAAAAAAAAAAAAAAAGTGAAAGTATATTATTCCGTTTTCAAAATCACAATACCAGCGTAAAACCATTCTACACGCATGTTTAACTTTGATAACCCCATTTATATTCAGTATGTCATAACGAAAAATTTAATTGGTCAATTTTCGCACCTTGTTAAAGTCGTAAATTGAATGATACGATCAGTATATGTGTATTTTTGTACAATTACTGAGACACTAGAATGCCTGGCTCGTTTAATACAAGCTATATATAATAAAGAGTTGTCACTGTTCTTTATTATTTACGGTTGCCCAATTTGCATAATTGTTTGATAAATAAATTTAATTATTTAATAAAGACCGTTCCTTTAAAAAAAAAAAGCTAAACAATTTTAGTATGTGCAATAGACTTCCTCTAAAAATTTCATATTACTGTGAACAAAATTTATTATGCAAGCATTAAACTGCATTACCAATATCAATTGGAAAATAATAGTGCAAAATGCACACCACAAAACATCACTGTGACAAACACTTGTTCCTCTGTTGCATAAAGGTTGTCAATCCAGAGAAAAATGTGCTACACAACATGATAAAAAGAGACATTTTTACCAAAACCATGGAACATTTATTCAATATAATGATGATGATGATATCTATTACAGTGATAAAAAGTTTTAATCAATGCATGCTACTGATGATGATGATGGTGATGATGATGATGGCTACAATGACAACAGTGAAAATAACAAGAACAACGACAACAATTACAATGATGATTATGATGATGATGATGATATGAAAAATTTAATCAGTGTACAGTTATGATAACAACCACAATCCTGATGATAGCAATGAGTCTTCTTTACATTTATGCGGCAGGAAAAAACCCATCGATCACTGGTAAAGTACAATGAAGAGGCTTGTTAACAGTCAAGTTGATATCTTCTAAATGCAAAGTAACACTAAGATGCTGATAATTGGAAATTAATGCAAAGTAACATCCTCCCATTTCTAGGAGAAAAAAAAATCTGACACTCTGGCTTTTTTTCTTGCACTTCTGGCAGCTTGAAAAATGGAGAAGGAAAATAACTTGGGATGTTTTTAGTCCTCACACCGAAAAAAACTATACAGCACTAAAAGAGAAAAAAAAAACAAAAAAAACAATATGACAGTGTGTTAATGAAGTTGCATGCTTGACGTCAACAAGGCTTGCTGGCTTCTAACCTGGCTCCTAGCTGACTGAAACACCCACGTTTCAATTTTTTTTTTCAAAGAAAAAATATGTATCATCACATTCTCAGCAATGTCTGCTGAATTGAGATTTTTAAAAACTGTCACATTATTTTGTAGGAACTTTTTTTCTGAATCTTAAATCCGAGTGCTTCTGAATGTAATTCAAGCCTTGCACACATACAGCACTGTTTATTCACACAAACTTTATATAAAATTGCAATTAGTAATTGTTCATATTTTCAAATATGAAATTTATATAATATATATATAATAAAAACATAAATAAATCCACGGTATGGGTGGAAAATAACTCGAAAATGTAGGAAATAACCAACTATCAAATGTCTATAATATTTAATCGACTACCGGTTTCAAAAATATCATCAGGTCAATTTTAAACAATGTGAAAAATTGACCTGATGATATTTTTGAAACCGGTAGCCGATTAAATGCTTATGTCTCACCCATTATTTTGATGGTGCGTTAATGAATACATTTGTAATTCAGAAATTAAGGAGGCAAATAGTATTTTTACATATTCAAAATTGGTATTCTTATAATCATATTACAGCATTTTATTACTGCTTAATAAAACTGGGGAAAAATGCAGAGCAATTTCTCTGCCTGTTGGATTATTACGAAAAGTGACGTCTGCAGCAGCATTTACAGGAGGTTCAGTATTAAGCCAGGTGGCAGGAAAATTACAAAATCATATAAAACACTCGTTACTTTAACATGCATAATTACGCATACATATGCATGTTAAATTACTGCACATGGTTAGGTCACCGGGGATCAAATTTAATTTTCTCGCTATCGGTGCAAACAATCACTTTTTGCAGACGTAAATTAAGAGAGAATGGCTTCCTGATTAAATATGCGTGACCAATAAAGAATAACTTCTTGCATAATAATTGTTAGAGAGTTTTAATGTATGGGATGTATTGAAAAATGTATCAAAGATCTGCTTACAATTTACTATTCAATTAAAATCTACTGAATTATTACACATTTATATTAGATTTTTCAATTACCTGCTAATATGCTGTAATTGTATGTTTTATGTATACCATAACTACAGCTGCATTATATAAACTGCAAATTAACTTTCAAAAAAGATATAAAAATATTCTGAAAACTACGCATACGAGTTACAAAATGTTAATAAATTTACAGAAAATTCTCAAAAGTAGCACACATGCATCGTAAAATGATCTATAATGATTTTATTGTGTATTTTTTCTTTTTTCCAAAATGATCAAGCACGGGGAAAACATATTTGAAGCTGCAGGAAGGAGGCGTGGCTATTTCAAACTAAAATAATCATCAATAGATGCGTTGATTATCATTTTATTACCAGCAATTTAAACATTACGAGTGTCTATAATGACTGCACTAAAAATTGCTTTCATCCCTAACCTTCTGTGTATCAAACATGATTAAACAAAAATATGTTATCTCCAAAACATAAAAAAAATTAAAATCGAAAACCCCTTCTCCGAGCCCCCACCCTTCCCTCTACCCGGGAACATTTGGCCAACAGGTGGAAAGTATCGTAAGGGAAGTAGATGTAAGAATAAACAAGCCTTCTCACATTTATTTATTCAATATACAGTCGACTAACAGATGTACTCCACATTATACTTGATGTATAACAACTGGAGGTCTTACTACAAGAACATTATAACCACCATAATCTTGTTCCTAACATCTCAACAACATCACTTTAACACCTTTATAAAATTTGTATCGACAGGAATTTCTTTCCCTAACATTTTAAACGTATTACTGTTTTTCAACCGTTGTATAGAAGAGAAACCCCTTTAAACAGGCACCTCTGTAGAGAAGGCAACCGCTTAAACAAGAGTTCAACTCATTTATAGTCGCCATCAGATACCCATAAGGACAAATCCTTGAGAATATTATCTGTAATAGTGCAATATGCAGAAGTTGTTCTGCTTCCACAAGCTTCCCTGGTTCTTGAGGGTGCAAGGAGTTAAATACCCATACACGGGACTTTTATCCCAATGTTAGTAAATTTTAGTTGGAGGAGCAGGGGCACAAACTCAACAACCCTAAACTTCTAAAGGGCAAACAATTATCCATTATATCAGGCTTTAGGTTAGAAGCCTTAACAAATCTACTTTCTTAAAGCCTAAGTGGGTAGTGGTGGTCTAGTGGTTAAAGTGTCAGCTGCTCAACCACAGAGGTTGTGGGTTTGAATCTCACTTGTGTCATAACCAAGTCTTTTTATACTATTCCAGTAATATTATTGGTTTTTAAATATGATGTGGACTTCAGAGTGATTCTAATTATCTTCAAGCTTTCATCATAACTGAGCTAAAAAAAAGTTGGTATAAACCTAAAGTAAAGCCTTTACAGAATTATTCAAGGAAATTCTTCTATATCAAAACTGAAATCTAAGATCAGTCCAGAAAAATTCTAAACCTGTTGCATAGCCATCTATGTTAAAACAGGATTAAAGCATTAAAGTACAGCAAATTTTCTTAGTCAAGCACCTAGATTTAACAGATAAACCCGAAATACTAGCACCAATCCAAGATTATTACTTTTCCCAGCATTCATTAATAATTATCCAGTAATAACAACATTAAGTAAACGAGACATAAGGTGACAACTCATTCTGTTTGTGACGTCCTATGGAGCCAGTCTTGCCATAATGAGACCCGTCGTAAAAAGACAGTGCCAGCAACATTTCTTGGAGTCAGTAATGTGCCATTAAACAACTGTATACCATCTAAGTAAATATCAAATTTTTTCTTCAAATATAGAAATATGTCGAGGTGCTGTTCAGAATGGCGGTAACAATGTCGTATAAATTTAATAGTAAAGTACGTTCTTAAAATGTACGAAACTGGAGATCATTAGCAAATTCTCTTGACTTTCTATTTCGTGGAAATTTTTAATTTCTCGTTTAAGCCAAACATTTTTATGAAGCTCATTAAAGTCTGATGCCAACAGTAGATTAAAGTTGATTCCTGCCAATATTCGTAGACACAATTATTATTTGGACAGACAGAATAACAAATAGAATCAAAGAATGGTTTATACCAGGACACGCTTAGAATTCATAGACTAAATATCTCGCAGTTCTATCTAATTGAACAATTTATAACTAATTATCTATATTTTTCTCATATTAATATTCATAAATTCGGGGAATAATTTACTCAAAGATGATGGCGGCAATTGTAAGTTACACTTTATAAATCATTAATGGAAACAGGGCCAAAGTCCTGGAAATTTGGAAAATCAGCAATTCTGAAAAAACTTCTTTAACACTGGGGCAGCATGGGCCAAACCATTTCAAGTATTTTGCTCTAAAACCCTCCTTCCTCATCCTCTCCAGCCCCTGTCCAATTTCTGTAATCTACAAGTACATGTTATAGCATAACTTATCTTTGAGCATATAAAACCATATTTTTTTTTCAGGTTACTAAAACCTCTTCAGAAATGCCAAAAATACATAATCACAGGTCACTTTTTTCTTTTTGGAAATTTCCTTAAATTCTCAATCAAAAATATACAGTCAGATCATCATCCTTCAGCCTGGTCTGCACTGTTTGCTATTCTGTCAGTAAATTTTCAGTGAACACCCCTTTAAGTAATAAATGGTACTTCCCATATTGAATGATGGATCAGCCCATTTTAGAAATTCAGCAGTATGAAGGTTGAAATTTGAGAGGGACTAATTTTTATCCCATCCGTGCATTCTTATCAAGATCTGCACTGTTCGCCATTCAGTCAGTATCTTTTCGGAACGCACCACTTTTAACAGCCTGTGGTACTGTTCAAAGTGAAAGATGGACAATTTCATTACAGAAATTTAGCAGGGAAAGGTTATACTCAAAAGAATAAAATCAATGAATTCATATCCTAATGAAATCAAGAACCATTATATTTCATGCCCACGAAATTCAACAATTTCACATTACATATTTTTTAAATCATCCATTATAGACAGATTTTTTTTTCAAATTTCAGTACTTTTTCATATCAAGCATCAACTTTCTGAAAAAACATGATTGTGCTTTTTTCTTGTGTAAAAGCATTTATCAGAAGACCAAAATTCATAACCATGTACGAGCAACGCCCCCTGGGTTTCCGTGTCACTTGTCACTAATCCTACATGGCCCTGATGAAATTAACATTATAAAAGAGGCTTACAAATTCCGCATTTGCATCTGAATATTTATAATAGAGCATCAAATCTAGCATACTGCTACAATAATTACACCTATGATTGATATGAATTTTGCCGCACTTGGGTATCAATTCCTAAGATGCATGGAGCAAAAAAGACCTATCTCGCTACAATTTTATATACATTGATCTGTTTCGTACAAATCATTTTCCATACTGAAAGAGAACTCTCTAAAGATGACCTGTAAAGTTTTGCTAACAAATATTTTTAAATGATTTTTATTTCGAAAAAACTAAAACAGCTCTATGCCAACACAGTGTAAGTTATACTATGAATTGTATTGTAGCAATGTTTTAGCAGATGCCTTAATATGTTTTTCTTTCTAAATGAACATGAAATAATAAGATCTTCATCTGAAAAATTTATCCTAATCTTCCCAAGATTCTGCAGTACTTTTCCCTAATAATATTTTCCCAAGATTCTGCAGTACTTTTCCCTAATAATATTTCCCCAAGATTCTGCAATAGTCCCCCATACCACTTATAAATATTTATCCAAGATTCTGCAATGATTCTCCCAGTCAATATTTTCCCAAGATTCTACAATATTTTTTTCCAATCGTTAATTTCCGTATAATTATTTTCCCAAATCATTATTTTACCCAAGATTCTGCAGTATTTTTCCAACCATTAATTTCCTTATACATGTAATTATTTTCCCAATCATTATTTTACCAAACAGTTAGCAGTGATTTTTTTTCAATCACTAATTTCCTTATGATTATTTTTCCCGATCATTATTTCACCCAAGATTCGACTGTGACTTTTTTTAAACATAAACCTAACTAAGCTTCATCTTTTCCTGTTAAAAATTCGATATTCGTAAACATATAACTGCTGAGATGCTCAAATAATTCTCTCATAAATTGTGTAATGTGTACACCAAATTATTTTCCTCCAGTTCACAGACTTTCATCAATAGGGGGTTTAGAAGCTGAGATTTCCCTGCATACATAAAATGACCATAAAATGCTTGAACGGAAATGATTAAGCAAACAATAAGTACAAGAAATAATAATTCAGAGCGAATAATAATTAAACACATCCGAAATTCCTGCTGTACGCCCTGCATATAACTGCCAAAAACATGACATGCACATATGTAAGAAGAAAGTATGAAGAAATCAGATTTCTAAGAGCCTTTATTAAGCTCAGCTGTCTATTAAACCATTAACTATCAGAATAGTTCTTCCATCTGCCATTAATACAAATTTCTCGGTAAAAGTGTAACCTCGCAAACGGCTAAATATGATTCTTCATTACATAAAAAAAGCAATTTTATACCTAATGCGATTTGCTTCTGGCTAAATTCAACTCATGAAGTAAATTTTGAATATTTCAGAAGTAAAACTGTAATCTCGGAACACCAACCAACAAATCAGCATTTTCGTTTATCAGATTTTGCTTCAGTCTTTTTAAGCTGCAATGATGCCTTATCAACGAAATGTTAACAGACACTGCCAAAGAAGGTGATTTTTTTTTTTCAATCACTTTAAGCCCCCTTCAGAAGCAAACCAGAACTTTTCAAACTCTTTGAAATATAGCTGAAAAGCATGAATTTTAACATTATTTCATGGCAATGAATGTATGAATTGATTTCAGACATATTTGCATACTTGGCTGTCTGTTCTTCGTCATCGTTGCATAACAGTTCAGGATTTAGTTAATCGAAAAAGCAAAAATACTTAAAACTAAAAAAAAAAAAACCCACATTTTTTCTACATAGGACTGTAGAAAAAATTGTTCTTTCATAGCATGAATTTCATAGATGTTCAACAATTTCTTGGCCTGGAATGATCTAAATACAAATCGACTCGCCTACACCTCGTTTCTCTTACCAGAGACAGATCGACTAATCATAGCCAAATATCTACTAGAAACTTGAGAAATTGAAATCTGAAATTAGATTTCTGTTGAAATTAGGGTGCTTAGAATGGCAGACATTTCAAGTGATTCCTGGGGAGAAGTTCAACAATATTTACACCTCTAAACCTGTACAATTAATACACAATTTGCGATTTTCGTAGGTAGCGGTAATGATGTAACGAGATGTAAGGAGATAATGCGTCAAACTGATGGAAAATCATCACACCTCCCTACAAGATGTGTTTATTACGCCACCCAGTTGACTGTCACACTAAATTCACAATTCACAGCAGCTTGTTTATTCTGGGAACATGATTACAAAACTGCCGTCCAATATTCTAGCAACTTCTTTTTATCGTTTTATAACAACATCGATTCTAATGGAGAGAAGGATTTTTATTACATTTCCTAGTACTGGCGAAAATGAGAGATTTGATGGACAGAGTAAGAAATAAAGCTTCATACTTGTTAAAAATCTATTTTGTTATAAAGTAAGAGAGATGAGTGAATATAATTACGATGATGGTGAGTACATTGCTTTCAATTATAATGATGATGATGATGGTGGAGGTGATGATGATGATGATTATGGAGGTGGTGCCTGCATAATAATTGATGATGATGATGATAATGATGTTGATGGCGACTGCACAATCCTTGATGATGATGATGATGATGATGATGGTTGTGACCGCAAAAACCCTTGATGATGATGATGACTGCATGCCCTAAGTTAATGGTAAGATACCATTACAGTTAAAGTGTAGACACGTAAAAAAATGGCAGTACACTTACAGAGTAACAACATGTGGCGCATACTCCCAGGCTTTCGGCTCGATCTTGAACACCTTATTGTTTGATACAGATCTGAAAATATAATGCAGAACTTATTAGTACCGGTATATATAGAATACCTAACCAACACACAAAAACTGCAGGTTTCTTCAGATCTCATTTACAGTTGCTTGAAATACATACAATCTGTCAATAGCAATATTCCTCAGTTTTCATAGGCCCTTTTTATTTTCCTATAAACCCCTTTAACAGCCTGTACTTGGGAGAATGACTTTACTACATCAATCATCACACAGTAATAGGTTTACTTAAGTTTCATTTTTCCATGAGCAATAAACTGTTTATTTGTATATGGAATAGCATGCTGCCTCTGACATACTACAAATGAACAGGGTGGGGGGGTGGGGGGGGGGGAATCATTCACATCATCAAAGAAAAGATATCTCCATTTACAAAGAAACAAATGTTACACTTTCTAAGATAAATTTTCAAAGAAACCTCTCTTGGAGGACTAAAATGTGTTTATTGCAGAGGTCGATAGCCTGTAGAGGTCAACCTCTCTGGAATAATCGCTGCTGTGAAGACTAGAATATGTTTATCGTAGAGAAATTGAAGGTCTACCCCCAATACCCACAAGAATCCTAAACAAGATTTTTTTTAGTACAAATTTTACAAATAGTGCACATTGTAGAGAAAATTAAAGACAAATTTTCAAATTCAATTCTCAAAATTATTGTATGGCCTACAACTTTTATCATCACTTTTTTTCCCGTTCAGCCTCTCCAGTTTCAGAGAAGCAAAACAAAGGACATCTTTTTTTTCCAAATTTAACCAACTGTGTATACTTGAAGCAAGATAATATAGATGTAGACAAATATCCTAAAACTAACATCTTTCATTATATACACATCAAGAAACCTATTTTGTACATGTAATTAAGGTTTCAAATTTTAAGAAGAATGTTGTTTCAATGAACATCGGCTTTAATTTCTTAAATTCAATCTGGACCTTTGATTGTAGCGGTTATCCAATATGTGACTTTGTATCTTTCAGACAGCCACTCAACCGTTGCTGTGGATTGCATTATATGGGCCCATCTGAATTAGATTTAAAGAAATATAGCGATGAATTTCATCTTAATGTGGAATTAAAATATCTGAAGTTCGATGAAAATTTCATTAACAGTTTCACCCCCTTCAGCTTGAAACGTCAAAAAATTCCACATGTAAACACAGCGAAAATCTATGATTTGGAGTTATTTTCTTGACCACCTGACAAAAATATGAGTTATGGTTCTAAAAATTAATGCTATATCACTGTAGTATAATAAATGAAAGTTACCAAATTATTATGTAATAATACTCCTAATAAAAGTCAGGCAACATTTTTGTTATGAATCGGGGTATGTAAAGTTTGTGTCACAGAAAATAAAACCAATTTTGCTTAGCAATTACAAGGCATAAATCTGAGAAACATCAACATAAAACTGGTTATACTTTCCCACTTCTGTCCTGGTGTAAAACCAATTACCCCACCCCTCACACCTGGAGAAGCGATCAATCGAGAATTGTCAAAACTTATCATCTCAAGTGTCAAAACTTATCCGTCTTTCATCTAATTTGCGCCAATTTTTCTCTCTTTTCCTTGCATTTCTCTAGTATTATTCAAAACCCAGCCAACTATTGGGGAAAGGGAAGCTTGTGTTTATATTTTGAAAACCTGGTCATCTCATTAGAAGTTCTATGGCTGCATGAAGAATGAAGAAATCACAGATATGAGAATCAAATCACCAGAAATGGAACTTCGTTCTGGAGTTTATAATGAGATAACCAAGCGAGCCAGGAGGAAAAAGGAACCCAAAGTATCAAAAGAACTCAATGTTTATCCATTCAACAGCAAGCATTCATATCTCATTCAAAAAACATGCATTCAGTCTTATTATTGGTATGATAATCAGAGAATTATTCTGACATTTCAACCAACATCAGATTCTGGCATATTTGTCTTGAGAAAAATTATTTATGGTGGGTTGTCCTTGCAACTTAAAAATCTGACAATATTCAACGTCATTTCACATCGTTAGTATTTATATTCAGCTGTTCTAATCTTTATATGAAACTGTCCTACAGATTTTTTTTTAATTCCAACTTTCTATAAATATTTTTATGCATCTTTTGCAGAATCCTATTTTTCAACCAGTTTCTAAAAAAAGTGACAAAATAATTTCTTATATAACTCGAAACTAAAATTGCAGACTGAAAACTTCCTAAACTTAAGAGATAAACTTTTTCAACATCGAGTTATTATGCTACATAAATTCAAATTTTATGTTTTATTCTATTCAGACTGTTATACTAAATGGTCATTACATCACAAAATATTTCATGCACACTTATGTCTCTTTTCAAATTTTGTAGCTCACACAAGTACTCTTCAAGCAATAAATTGGTGCCATTAAGCCTTGCATAATATAAAATTCTGACTCTTTACAATAGACGAATATTGATGCTTTGAAAAGAAAGGCTATCTAATGATGCTGTTAAAAAAGTTTCTTTTCACATTCTGATAAAAAACAAACCAATATTTGTAAAATGCAAAAGAGCTTTCGCCATTTAATGACAATGCCTATTAATAATGGCAAGACTATAAATTTCATGTAAGTACTAATATTTTTTTTCGTATTTACCTATTAAGATTAATGTGCTGATAAAAGTCGAGCAGTTTTCTATATAAACTGTGCTTTATTAACAAACCAAATGGAATAAATCACATTCTGCCCTCCCATTTCTTGCCCCGTCTAACGTGTAGTTGCTGTTTTTCACATACCAAACTCAGTATTAAAGACATTTTGCCAAAATATTGTTTATTGACATGTTTCCCCGATATAGCCCAGGTGTTTTCTTCACACCTATATACCTACAATGCCCCCACCTGCCAAAACATCAAAGTTAATTGGCTTCCAATGTGCCTTCAATTTTAATTAGATCGTTACAAACTTAGATTGTCTGATTTTCTCCTACACCTGGTTAAACAAACCCTTTCCTTCCGCTCTTCTCCTTTGATTTCTTTTATTTTGGCATGATGTTCTTAAAATTTTAAGCGCATTGTGCCAAAAAATAAAGAAAGGAATTGTGGTTTCTGCTAAAAGTTCCGTTTCAAGAACATTTGTCTTTAACACAAGCGGAAATATTTCTTATACAAAAAAAAAATGATACATGAATGATTTCTGTAAGTATAATTTACATTTTGTATCATAAAAAAAACTTACTTTATGGAAAGGAAAAAAAACGTTTGCACTGTTTAATTAGTGAATACTTTCTTATGCATCAGCAAGCTAGTAAACAAATCTAGAATAAATTTCACTGAAATAATTTAGAAGCTGCCCCTTTCATAAATTATCAACATTATTTTCAAGCTGAAAAATTTGTCGGCAAGTATCAAAAGGAAATTTCTGTACTTGAGAAAAATACAAAAAGTTTCTAGTTACTTTTGGTTTTCTCCCTGAAGCCTAACGAAGCATTTCTCATGCTGAATTACTTACTAAATACATTCTGTTTTCGACATAAAACATCCGTAAGTATTACCAGACAACTAACATATGAAAATACGAAAAATAATAATTACATTAAGCCATTCGTTCTCCCCTTTTTTGTCAAAATACTTCTATAAAACAGGTATAAAATACATATGGAAACTCTTTTTTCCAATGTGTGCATGATACGATAATAAATGGGCAAACCCTGTGTGAAGAAACACTATTATTCATCCGTTTCGGAAAATGTGTTCAGGTACTTGACTTTACTGCTATTTGACAAGGGCCTACATGATCTGTTTTATATAAATATTCTCATGTACCAGTCATGAAATTTGTATAACATTTATTACCCACAATTATATTACACTACATGAAAGAAACATATACAATATTTAATGACAGAAACGCAATAAAGGTATAACAGGGGCAATTGCTATCCAAGCCGAATTTACATCCTCCATGCCAACTCTGAACCTCACATTAATGAACAAAACTGAAAAATCAAACAATTAAATTTACCATCCTTTAAGTTTTGAAACCCATTTCGATGTGTTTTATAATTTACCAAGAGCACTTGTATCATTATTATGTGATAAATGTCATAATGGAGTGCTACTTGTGACTCCTACCTGTGACCTGGACCTTAGAGGCTAGCATGCATCGGTGTAGTTTCATTCATAATTTAAACTTTTGGCTCATTATTTATGAAAAATTCAGTTTAATAACCGTATGGCCAACAAAAAGATTTTAGCAATTCAGTCCAGATGTTACAATGGACATAGGCAATAACTAATTTTTTAAAACCAACACTTGATCTAGATGTAACAGACGCAGGCTTTGGCCAAAGTTTTACATGTGACACTCAGTCCAAATGTTACAGTCACAGGCTTTGGCCAAAGTTTTACATGTGACACTCAGTCCAGATGTAACAGACACAGGCTTTTGCCAAAGTTTTACATGAGACACTCAGTCTGGATGTAACAGTCACAGGCTTTGGCCAAAGTTTTACATGTGACACTCAGTCCAGATGTAACAGACACAGGCTTTGGCCAAAGTTTTACATGTGACACTCAGTCCAGATGTAACAGACACAGGCTTTGGCCAAAGTTTTACATGTGACACTCAGTCCAGATGTAACAGTCACAGGCTTTGGCCAAAGTTTTACATGTGACACTCAGTCCAGATGTAACAGTCACAGGCTTTGGCCAAAGTTTTACATGTGACACTCAGTCCAGATGTAACAGACACAGGCTTTGGCCAAAGTTTTACATGTGACACTCAGTCCAGATGTAACAGACACAGGCAATGGCCAAACTTTTGCAAGTGGCACTCGATCTAGATGTAACAGACACAGGGATTGGCCAAACTTTCTACAAGTGGAATACAGAAATACAGTTACTTACAGTTCTTTCAGGTTCTCCAGACCATACAACCAGTTCTGCGATATTGTTGTCAGGTTGTTCTCATCCAGTTGCCTGAAAATATACATGTTATTTCTAAATATAGACATTTCAGAGCTTTTGAAACAGAGTGTGAAAAAAAGGTACTACAGATTCATTAAAGAAACACTGGCATCACATTTTGTGGTTCCAGCCAAAATGGTAAATTCTGAAATGGATGCTAAAACAAATGGGAGTTTCGCCAGTAGACCATTAAATTTGGTGTACTCATGCAACCATAAAATCCACAGAAGTGTCTCAGTTACCAACAATTATGATTTCACAGTTTTCATTAGTGAGGCGATAATTACAACTTTCACCTCATACGCCACGAAAGATATGCCCAGAAATATATCAACTGTTTCAAAATGATCATTATCTACAATACCATTTGATTTTCATAAATTATCTTACTAAAGCTTTATGACAAACATAACAAAATACTTTCAGCAACACTAAAAACTCCATTTTATCAAAATCAGACAAAAGAAAGGATTAATAAGTTTAAGCTTCAATATCAATGTCAGTTAATATACCTTAATGATGACCAGCTGCCAAAAAAATCTGGCATCATTAAGATTAAACACTCCATACACAAAAGGTTTGCATGTCTTTAACATATCAGAATCACATTTTTTCTCATTAACTGGTCACAGAATGTAGCATTACTTATTCTTTCCAGATGTAAAAATTTATATCCGAAACCTTACTAAATTGATTCCCAATTTCTTCATACCCTACAAAGCCAGACAACAAGCATATATTTTAGAACAATATCAAATCTTCACACAGGTCAGAGTATGCGAGAATTTTTCTGTAGATTTAAACACAATATTATTTGTAAGCTGCACTCTGAAATATTTCATGGACCTTTTTTAATCAGCGTTTAATAGGAATTAAGAAACTGCCAGGACAAGTGTCTCGAAATAGGGTTTAAAGGGAGGTAATTCCCATGTTAAATAACATTTAACATCTAATATAATGTTTTTTCCTAATTAAATGTAATTGTAATCAGTTTTTATTATTCTATGTTACAATTCTGTACTAGCTGCATTATCTATTCCTCAATATTAACAATATTATTTCATTTGTACATTAATGTAGGGGAAAAAACAAAAAAAACAACAGAATTCATGACATTTTTATGGAGGTATGGATCTCATTTAGCACCTTAAAACCTTTACAAAAAATAAACTTCAGCACCTTATTAATCAAGTTATTGCATATTAATACAAAATGCCAAACACAACACAATCTTCTTGTAATTGTTTGCAGAGATGCTTTTTTTACATAAAGGCAGAATTCAAAATATTTTGGATGAAACAGAAGAAATACTATGTCATGCGCTAAGCTAACAAAAGCCACCTGCAGTGACATTCTTGATAAAGTCATGACAAGATGGTGTTCACATACCCTTGAACACCAACAACAATGACAATTATGCGTTCTGTAACATTACAGCAATGTTGGTTCATGTGAACGGCAAACACTGTCAGCTCCCAGAAAAAAAATTATTGGAAGTGTATTTTTCAAAGTATTATCTTGGCAGGTAGTTATCTTATAGAACACTTCTGCGATCATAAAAGTCTCTCATTATAAAGTTGCAGGCTTGCTGCAGGTGTCTGTGGTGATTAGGTCGGGTCAATAATCCAGACAGCTAGGGAGCCGAGCACGCGGATATACTGGCAAGTTTCTCCGAAATTCAGCAAATGAGGTGTTTTGTTTGGTGTCTGCGTGTCAGACTTTAAATAATTAGCATCACTTCTACTTAACACAGAAACGCCACATTGGCTGACGGCAAAAACTCAACTTGGCAAAAAACATTACATTCAACAAACAATTTGTTCAACAGTAACTGTTACTGATCAGAATCTCAGATTTTGTTAAATAACATAATACCAAACAGTTTCAGGAGTTAAGAGCTCACAAGAACTGTCAGGACTACAGAAAGGTGTACAAAATCTATAAAAAAAAAAATCAAAACACATTAACGCAGTTAACTGTGATTAAAGACATTTCTCTGATGGGCCAGCCTGCTAATCAACCGTGATCATCAATTTACATTCGGCAGTATTTTCCCCAGAAAACTTAGAGCACCTGAAAGGAGGCCGGTACAGAGAAGTTTCCCAAAATTATTGAAGGGACAGATGTTGTTGATACGAAAGATACAGAATTTTATATCAGTGTGTTTATCGTTCTTTTGGTAATTTTTTTATTATCTATGTTATATTTAATATCAGACCAGGCTGGAAACATATGTTAAGATGGTTTTACACCAGGAACACAAAGTGTGGTCTGTACTTAGCAGGTGCATGGGTTTCTTGTGCGCCAAAATCAAAGATAAGTTACAACCCAGCTACCATATGATACCCATAATGCAACATGATTACAGGAAGTTGCTGTACCACGTTGCCATGGTAAACAGATGTAGTCACGCTACAGAATACTTTGGATGCAGCTGGGCGAAAATAAAAAATCACCAGAAATTATCAGGTGATGCATACATGATTATATGAAAGGGATCCCCTGTATTATTTCTGGTCAATGATTTTATGTAGTCAGTACAGTTGTTTACTCTAAAGGAGGGAAAAAATCTGGTAAAAAAAAAGGTGAAGTTTCACAACACTTCATACACATTCTACATGCTATATGTTTAAAATATCTGAAAAGGTATGTATATTTATAACAAATTTCTTTTAAGTATTTCAGTAAATTACAACCAGGTATATATTTCATGTGTAACAATACTATTAACATCTCTCAATAAACCTTTGATCTTGTGCAACAATGGGACAGTTATGTTTCATCCTTTACCCAGAATTTCATCTATGCACAAAACTACTGACGCTGAAATAAACTTCTTATGGAATGTTATTTATTCCATCTAATCATCTCTCTTTTTTTCTAAAAATTATCATGTACTTCTGGAACCAGTGGATGAGATATTTATATTTTTATGATGGGGGGTATTTAATTTCAAATCATCCTGCACACTGATACAGGCTCCCTATCTAAATTACAGGGCAGGAATGCGGGCCAGTGTTATATCACAATCCGGTCTTGGTATCACATTCTGCAGCGGAACGCTAGATACCGCACCAAACCCAACACTACCTTATCTTTCAAGTACAAAAATCAATATTTACCGCCTTCTGGCTTCACACCACTAAATTAAAATACTGCACTGAATGTAACTATTCTTATGTGGCCAGCCAGATTTTTTGTTTCTCTTTTATCTTTAGAGAGATATTGAAAATAGACAAAAAGTAAAACAAATCTAAATAAACAGGAACTTCTGAAGCAGATTATATTGCAGGCATAAAATTTTAATGAGGTGAAAAATACAACATAAAAAATAAAACCATTATGTTTCACGTTTTCTGTTTATCACCTGCACGTTTCTGCTGGACTACTTGAACTCGAAAGGCCAGAAACAAGTTCATTTTATTTAAATATTGAAAGCATCTTACTTTACACAAGTTATACCCATCACACCCATCCCCAAGTATCCACTGTATAATTTCAATTTTAACTGACTTAAATTTTTTCTTCAATACTTCTGAGTAACAGATGCGTGTTAATTAAAGACGTAACAGATGGTGTGTGTACAGATTTCATACTCCCACCCCCATCCCACCCCACCACCACCCATCCTACAGGTAAACAAACAATAATTACCACATTTTAATTATTTTTTTATTAAGAATTTATTCTGAAATCTTCTCCTGATATGGAAATAATATAAACATGCATGCAAGGTTTCTCAACAGAGATATCAGATTGTTTACATAATTATGTTAAACAGTTTTCTTTTGAATTGACATAAAAAAAGTTTAAAAAAAGACTTCACATTTCCGCCCAGAACTGATCAACTAAAAAACTAAATCTCAACATCTGCCAGTGTTTGCTAGTTATCCACACAAAGCCAAATGTTTTCCAGTGAGCATGCCACAAAACCATCGATAAAAACATCCGAACACCATCTTTGAAGTAAAAAAAACAGCCGGCAGTCGTATCAGGTTGTGCATTGCCGGGGCAATTAATGGGAGTTGCAGAAATCGCACATCAAAACAAAGTGTCAGGGAAACATTGCTCGGATGTCCCAACATCGCTAATGATTTATAATGCGAATTCCACGACTTGCCGAGAACAATGTAAGTGGATATACATACGAGTTGTTCCGCAAGATGATGGATTATCCCATAACTTAACTGTTTAAGAAACAAACAGCGCCTGTCAAAATAGAGTAGCTATTTCTTCCTTTCTCACTTTAAAATCAATACATTTGGACAAAGTCTGCACGGAAAACACCCATTATTTTGAATATTCATTTTACTTGGAATGGAAAACAGCCAAAAATGTTGCTAACAAGAGGAAATGATCTGCAAAAAAAGAATCCTCAAAGAAACTAAATACAAATCGTGTCTAGAGGTTTTTTTCCTGCCGTTGGATGATAACAGTGATATAGATACCCTGCAAATTGGCAAAAAATAAAACAAATGTCGAAAAAAAGCAAATTTGTAACTTAAAGTATCACTTTCTTGAGCAGAATATTCATTTCAGGAAAATGCGCCACAACATTATACAATTACATGTCATGTATAATTCAACAGTAAAATCTATGACGGGAGTTTTTTGTTTTGTTTAAAAAGATAAAAGATTTCGTACAATTTTTTTTTCAGGGGTTTATTGCAGTGCTTTTTTTGTTATCCAGTTAATTTGGTTCCCTTTTATCTAATGTCATATTCAATTACATATAATATGAGTCTGGGTGCCAAAATCTGTCAGACGTGGGCATAGTTCTGATTGTTAGATGTTTTAATTCTGTTTGATATACACTTTTTATTGGGCACGAGTGCCACCTTTCCCTTGTTAAAAAGCGATTCAAGAGTCTAATTACTCCATTAGATAGGCTTTGAAGCTGAAAGTATTCCGTGAACATTTCCGATAAGCGAAACAATTCCTTGCGATGTTCTTCAGTTAACCGAATAAAAAACAACAATGAGACACAGATGAATTTTTTTCTTCAGACATATTTCGACTAGGATTACACTTATGCTGGTAATATTCTAACTGAATCATCAAGCCAATTTAGGTTTATCAATCGGGTTAAAAGTTAACTTAACACTTATATCCTAATAAAGGATGCTTACAAAATGCTTCAATTAGCCCTTACCTTGCTAAATTTCTTTATTATGAACTTGTCCATCTTCCAATTTGGACAGTACCATTAACTGTTTAAAAGGGGTGCTTACAAAAAGAAGATACTGGCTGAATAGCAAACAGTGCAGATCATGATCAGACAGCATGGATGTGCAGGCTGATCATGATTTGCACTGGTTGCAATGTCAAAACCAATCGTGTACAGTATGGTAAGAGTTAGTTATTCAATTTACATATTATTTTGCTGCTTGTGTGTGAACATTCTAGGTGTAAATGTCTAGATTAAAAGTTAAATGATATTGTAACTGTTCTGTGCGAACCTGTTTTCACTTTGTAACATTTTGATCACTGAAGAAACTTGACTTCTTTATTATAACAGACTCTGCAATACTAATATCACAGAAAATGCGATCTTTAAATTGCACTTAGTAAGTACTGTAAGTTACAGATTTTGCAGTGTCGAGACCAAGGAAAAAGCCATCACTGAAATGAACTTACAGACTGTGAAGACGTAATAAAAAAAAAAAACACCATCTTTAAATCATACTTACAGATTCTGTAACCTGTCCAAACCGAAGAAAACACCATCTTCAAGAGTATGTATCATATTTTTCCGTATCTTCAGCAACTGTAGACTTCTTAGGCCCTTAAATGTGAGGCCCATCAGTCGTGATAACTGATTCTTTGACAGATCCCTGAAAAAAGCAATGGCCGATTTTTAGAAAATATCAATTTTGCAAAATTTTGGCATGAGAAAATATCTGGTATTACAACAACTGGCAAAAACTGCTTGTCAAGATATACTTGGTAATTTGTTTATTAACCTTTACCCTGCTGGCGGCAAGTGATTCTGCCTTTGCGACCTGTGCAGACCAAGATCGTGGTCTGCACTGTTCGCTATTCAGTCAGTAAATTTTCAGTGAACACCCCTTCGAGTAATAAGTGGTATTACCCAAACTGAATGATGGACCAGTCCATTTTAGAAATATAGCAAAGAAAAGGTTAAAATCAAACAGAACAGACTACATCCATGTCTTTCCTTGAAACCTTATGGAATTATGTTACTTGCGTTTATACAATCTCCTGAAGCAGACTATAATCCTGTTTCAGGAATTATTACCACAACAACAGAAATAATAATTGACAAGTTTAATCCCTTCTTTAATTATTCATAGATTTCGAAAGTCTACATAAAGGCACAAACATTAATGCAGTTTGATTTTAGAAATAAAGACTTTCTTAAATTATCCTTTGATCAATATTCAAAATTTTAAAGCAAAAACAGAAAAAATTATAACCTTTGCTATACTTGAGAAAGGGTATTTGATGGTATTACAGAGAAAAATCGTAACTATTTATCTGTGAAAGGAACTTTTGGAAAAAAATTCAACTTGCTCGAGAGACCATGTCTATTTTAAGAGACAACTTGCATTAAGAGACCAGTTTTTTCAGTTGTTTTTTTTTGTGTGTGTCATTTACAAACAAATAATTTGGTATTAAGAAACCATTTGTGCAAGACCACATTTTGCCCTTCACTTACGGTATATGGTTGGTGGTCTCTTACTGTAAGTGTATTTTATTCAAAACTGTCAATAACTGGAGAAAAAACATGAATATCAATTATGCACATGTTTAAAAAAGATTCTCTTAAAATATTACTATACTTACAGAGATTTGAGGTTGACGAGTTTTATGAAGAGATCTTTGGGAAGGTGGGAAATTTTGTTCTTGTTCAATTTTAGCGTCTCCAGTTTCGTCAGGTTGTAAAAGCAGCCGGCTTCAAAGTAAATAATCTCATTGTTCCGTAAAAACCTGTAAAAACATAAATAAACAGAATATGAAGCTTCAAAATATATATAATTGAGCCGTGCCATGGGAAAACCAACATTGTGGCTTTGCGACCAGCAAGGATCCAGACCAGCCTGCGCATCCGCGCAGTCTGGTCAGGATCCATGCTGTTCACTTTTAAAGCCTATTGAAATTGGAGAAACTGTTAGCGAACAGCATGGATCCTGACCAGACTACGCGGATGCGCAGGCTGGTCTGGATCCATGCTGGTCGCAAACCCACTATGTTGGTTTTCTCATGGCACGGCTCATATATATGAAATATATAAGGCGAATCAAACTATTAAATATCATCTACATATTTAATTCATTTCAAGTCCTGTTTCTGTATCATGTTTTTAAAATACAAAAATGCCTTTTTTGTCATTGTTTTATTGTTCAAACTTATCTTTCATAATGTGGTTTCTAGATGTAACAGAAAACAGGAACAGCATAACATTAGGCTAAACAAAGAATTACCTATGTAAGGGGGGTTTTTACCAGGAGGGTAAGGGGCCTAGGCCTGTGATTTGGGGGAAAAAATAGCTCGGTATTTGGGCAAAGGGGAATAAAAAAAACCTGATTTAAAGTCAATTTTGGGGGAAAACTGCATGATTTAAAAGAAATTTTCTGAGGAGAAGGGGTTTATAAAACCTTATTATGAAAGAAAAAAACCCTGCTCCGTCAAAAATATAGGGTAGGTCAATAGGCATTTTCTTCTTTTTTTTTTAGAAGCAAGTGTCATTAAAAGTGAATTGAACGAAATTTAACAAATGTTACCAAAATATCCCAAAAATATCCATTTAAAATTCACTTCTAAATATGCCTTTAATTTCTCTCCTTTTTTTCCAAGGTAAAAAAAAAAAACATTAGGATATGGGCTCAACTTTAGAGCTGTTCAGGTTACTCTATTCACAGGTGATTTTTTTTGTTTATTTTAGTCATTTTATGTGTGACAAAAAAAAAAAACAATTTGCATCACAAGCATGTTGAGTATTTTCTCCATATCAAATATAATTTATCACTCAATGAAATTAGTAAAATTTGCAAAAATGAAATAACAGAATGATCATAAACACAGGTTTTAAAACTGTATTTAATTTTAAACAAAAATTATTTTTAAAAATGGACAGTTTTTATTCTATTCTTTAAAATGTAATATTCAGCATGATACAGAGGTGCAGAAAATCTGCCAAAATTGCTGTCAATAAATCATACAGCATCTCTCAATAAATCTTGCCTCCCATAATACAAACTCAGTGTGTGGCAACAAAAAACCCTCCTAGACTACAAAGACCATAGTGTGAAACATGTCAAACAGTTTATATATTATTCCTATGAAATATGAAGCTCTGCAGATTTAACACTGCACAAAAACGTGTGTTATCGCAGAAACTATTGTGGAAAATAAACTACGATATTATTATTAAAATTTGCTGAAGATACTAAAGAGCAATTTACGGGAACATGTTACATGTTGCAATTCGTAGAATATGTTTAATGTTTCTTCACACCCTAGTGTTTCACGTGTTTGTTTACACGATGTAATTACTTGTCAACTACGCGTAATTGAAATGCATGCACACTCCTCGGCATAAAAGAGCAATTATTTTCGAGGGGCAAAAATTCACAGCGCTAAACCAGCTTCTGTCTTCATAAATTTTAATGCTCTGACAGTTTCAATTAAGATTTTCATATGAAACTGCGCACTCATCAATATATTGCTATTTTCCGAAAGAAATTATTTCACGATAAATAACAAATATGGCCTAGTTCCCCCGATTATTGGCAGCCTTCCTCAGTTTCGACTGCATCTGTCAGATTTTACATCAAATATGATTTTATTTGGATGTTTTTCCTTTTTCAAAGAAGACATTTAAATCACTGATATTCTTTCAGAGGCAGACTAATTCTGCCAAAGATAGACTAAATCGCACCAGTTCCTTACAAAAACACTTCTGCATTTTAGTCTCCAAAAACTACTGAAATTGTCTTGTCACTGTATTATCTACCGCCAAGTCATATTATAATAGTGTAATACAGTATACTGAATAAGATTTTTAGAAAATTCTGTAACAATAAAACTCTGATTCACAAGGATATGTGACAATTACATGAGAAAAGATTTTTTATCAGTTTATGATAAATAAACACTGTTGTGAGATATTCTCTTTTCAAACACCTGTAGAATATTCTGTGTCAGGGATAAAACACTAAAGCTGGTGGCTAAGGGAGGTAATCTGAACTATTTGAAAAGTTTCACCTTTGGAATGAAAAGGGAATGGAAAAAAAAAATATCCATATTCAGTAACTCTTCATAATGTCAATCAAGGGAGATAAAACAATCCATTACCTTTAAAAAATGTAAACAAGGGAGATAATTAAATAATGTGAGAAAACAAGGGAGACAATAAAAACTTTGTCCTGGAAGTATACTTACAGTTTAGTAATGGAGAGGTTCGCAGGAAAAGTAGCATTTGTGATGTCTGTGATGTCGTTATAGGAAAGGTCCAACATATCCAACTGGGGTAAATGTTTCAGGGCATTTCCATTGATTGTATGGATCTTGTTGTGTGTTCTGTAAACAAGTAATTTAAACATCCTTTAGGACAGATATTCTTTCAAGTTACTATCTTAGAGAAAAACTTCTTTTAAGTTTCAAGACAAAAGTCATTATTTATTCTTTACAAGTGAAAGGGGGGTTAAATTTCTAGTGCACTTTATGAAACTGCACTGAAGAGTAAAGAACGTTTTGCTTTAACATTATTTGATCCTATATTTTCAGACAGCCATTTTGAAGACCATTACATAGAAAATAAGTTAAATTTAGTTTTCCATTTCCAAATCTGTCTGATCTGTCGAATATCAACGATACTGAAAAGAAAAAAATACTTACAGTTCAAGACGAGTGAGTACCGGATTCCCTTTTAATACTGGTATTTCTGTTAATTTATTGTTGTTTATTTTACTGAAAATAAAAATTACAAAAGTTATATTTTTTTCAAAATATGTAAAATTAAATCTATGTGTTGGCATTAAATCCCGTAGTTCCAACTGGGACAAGAAATTTCAGAACGAAATGAATACAAAATTTGTTATATGTGATATTCATTTTATTTGTTCTAATTTAATTAATGGACTGACACCGAAATCTGAAAATTTTTTTTTACACCACTGTGAAGGATACTGCAAAACTGATGATACTGGTAGCATAACATTCGATGCAATCTCTATGAAAAAACAAGAGGGCAAAGATGGCCCTAGGTCGCTCACCTAAGAAACACTCCATAACAGTGTAAAACATGTTTGACCTAATGATTTCATGGAAACAAATATTCTGACCAATTTTCATTAAGATTGGACCAAAAAATTGGTCTCTTGCGATAAAACAAGCATTTTCTTAGATATGACCTAGTTTTTGACCCTAGATGACCCATGTTCAAACTCGACCTAGATTTTATCAAGGCAATCATTCTGACCAAAATTCATGAAGATCAACTGAAAAATACAGCCTCTATCACATACAGAAGTTTTTTCTTTGATTTGACCAAGTGACCTAGTTTTTGACCTCAGATGACCCATATTCAAATTCGACCTAGATTTCATTAAGGCAATCAACCTGATCAAATTTCATAAATATCAATTGAAAAAAACAGTCTCTATCGCATACACAAGATTTTTCTTTAATTTGCCCTAGTGACCTAGTTTTTGACCTCAGATAACCCATATTCAAAACCGACCTAGATTTCATCAAGGCAATCACTCTGACCAAATTTCATGAAGATCAATTGAAAAATACATCCTCTATTGCATACACAATGTTTTTCTTCGATTTGACCTAGTGACCTAGTTTTTGACCCCAGATGACCCATTTTCGAAATCGGCCTAGATTTTATCAAGGTAATCATTCTGGCTAAATTTCATGAAGATCAGTTGAAAAATACAGCCTCTATTGCATACACAAGGTTTTTCTTTGATTTGACCTAGTGACCTAGTTTTTGACCCCAAATGACCCATTTTCGAACTTGGTCTAAATTTCATCAAGGTAATCAAAATGACCAAAATTCATGAAGATCAATTGAAAAATACAGCCTCTATCGCATATACAAGGTTTTTACGTGATATGACCTAGTGACCTAGTTTTTGACCCTAGATGACCCATTTTCGAACTCGACCTAGATTTCATCAAGGTAATCATTCTGACCAAAATTCATGAAGATCAATTGAAAAATACCGCCTCTATCGCATACACAAGGTTTTTCTTTGATTTGACCTAGTGACCTAGTTTTTGACCTGAGATGACCCATTTTCGAGCTCGACCTAGACTTCATCAAGGTTATCATTCTGACCAATATTCATGAAGATTAATTGGAAAATACAGCCTTTATCGCATACACAAGCTAAATGTTGACAGACGACGGACGACAGATGACGGACATCGAGCAATCAGAAAAACTCACCTGAGCATTGCTCAGGTGAGCTAAAACGTATCCAAAGGGTTTTAATATAACACTGCTACAAGCTGTGCCGAACTGACTCTAAAGCATGCACAAATGTTTTCTCCTTTGGACAGACTCATTTACTATAAATCTAAAAAATATCTGTTTTTGTTGAGATGGCTTTGCTATGCTCTTAACACTTAGCCTGCTAATTTTCTAAAATGGACTGGTCCATCATTCAATTTATGCAATACCATTTATTATTCAAAAGGGTGTTCACTGAAATTCGACTGAATAGCGAACAGTACAGACCATGATCAGCCTGCACAGATATGCAGGCTGATCTTGGTCTGCACTGGTTGCAAAGGCAGAATCACTTGCCGCAAGCAGGCTAAAGGTTAATAGAGGGAATACTGTACGCAGATATAAAATGAATCATGGTTTTCATCCAAGTGTTAAAGGAGTGTGCCATATAGAAATAATTCAGACAAGCATACCATAAAACATTTTAGACATTTAAAGCATATTGCATAAATCACTACTACTGCAATTTATTAGTCTAACTGAGACCAATACTGCCTATCAAAATGACACGTACTTCACAACAACAGCGGAATTCATTCACCTATAAACTCCTCTATCGGCAAATATTAACACCTTACAACAGCCCTGCATTTTTAAACAAATATTACAAAAAAAACCTTGAAGATAACAATATTTTGATAAACAACTTTCATGCACATGCTTTGATATATTTTTCTAAAAACTATGCATCACTGTACAAATATACTTTGGGTTTATTTTTTAATTGTAACTTTTTATAACAGTTTCTGAGTCTGAAATGACACTTCATATTTACTCGGATTAAACTGAAAACCAACGAGACATCTAAGAGATACTATAAGCATCTACTCTGCTTTTATAACTTCTACAAAGGCCACAGAACAAGAAGCAGATCAGGAAATTATTGCTATATTTCTTAAAGGCACTGACCTCTAGATTTTGGCTAAAACTGATCTTTCTTAATATTGCAGTTAAGTCATATGAGCCGTGCCATGAGAAAACCAACATAGTGGGTGTGCGACCAGCATTGATCCAGACCAGCCTGCGCATCCGCGCAGTCTGGTCAGGATCCATGCTGTTCGCTAACAGTTTCTCCAATTCCAATAGGCTTTAAAAGCGAACAGCATGGAGCCTGACCAGACTGCGCGGATGCGCAGGCTGGTCTGGATCCATGCTGGTCGCAAAGCCACTATGTTGGTTTTCCCATGGCACGGCTCATATGACGAACATTAAACATGAGTTTTTGTTTCTAAACCTATCTTAAAAATACCAATTTAATCAAGAAAAAAATGTCCCAGTCGGAAACCGAAACCTGGGCCACCATGGCAGTTATACCTTTCTAGCAGTCTTGACCAATACAAAATGGCGGTGCGTACTTCACAGTTGTCAAATATATAGCACCTTGTTACAAACTCTGTTACGCTTTGAGACTTTAAAGTTACTGACAGATTGTATGTTATGGAAAAACATGAGAATTAGCTGTTTTAACTAATTTTTCCATTCAAAACTGAAAAGCATTTGTAACAGGCTACTACCTTTATATTTAATGGTTGTTATGTAAGGATTCCTCCATGTTGTACTGGTCAAGAAGGAGATAAAGAAGTTTTTATTGCCGAGGCCACCCAAGTTTGATACCCAACTTGGGACTTTTTTTCTGGATTTCACATTTTTCAAGATAACTTCGAAAGAAAAACTCACATTCTTATGTTTATAGTACAACCAAACTTATATGTTAGAGAAAGCTAATTTTTAGCCAAAAGTTGGAGTCCAGTCACTTTAAATAAACTGATCAAGCTTTTTGCAAGACCAAAAATTGGGAATCTGAAATTGGTTAGTTGAAAATTTACAGTTAATTTCAAGTACAAAAAAAATTGTTGCTATCATATCATATTCAAATTCTGCAGGAAATTATTAGGAATTTTATCTTCTTGAAATATTTCTTAGAGATAATAATGTCAAATGTTACTTTAAACAAATATTCACATGGTGTGATAAAAGATGAATCAAACAAAACAACACTCCAAGGTTTTGGGATCAGTCACAGAACTCTAAGTTTAACATCCAACAGGTTGTTATCTCCCATCAGAACTGAACAGCGAATGATACTAATTAACTCTTATCCTGCTAAATTTCTAAAATGGACTGGTCCGTCATTCAATTTGGGCAATATCATTTAATATTCGAAGGGGTGTTCACTGAAAAGTAACCGACTGAATAGCGAACAGTGCAGACCATGATCAGACTGCATGGATGTGCAGGCTGATTTTGGTCTGCACTGGTCGCAAAGGCAGAATCACCTGCTCCAGCAGGCTAAGGATCAATGCTGAAATTTCAGACTGTAGGGCTTTTAAACTTAGAGGGGAAGGGGCACTGACCTTTTGGGAGAAATAAAAATGCTCCATACTTGGGCAAAGCAGACTAAAATTCATAATTTGAAAGAACTTTTCCAAGGGGAAGAGGTCTTTAAACGGCCATAATTATTGAGGAAAAATAGCCCAGAATAAGTTTCCAAACTTTTCTTATTCATCCTGAAAACCGGGAATACATCTGTTATGCAAATTACATTAAATTCATGAATATACATCAAATAGATGAGACAATTCATTTATATACGCTATTGAATTTTTACTTAAGGGCAAATCAAATGCCATCGTTGCCACGTTTAAACCACCACCCTACAGTGTTATATGTATTTTTCACATGAGATTATGAGACAATGTGTCGCTAAAATCTCTGACTAAATATTTGATTGAGATAACTTAATTCGGATTGATGGTAATGAAATTTGCTATTCTTTTATCTACTCTTTATCTGTCGCATCAAAAACAAGAATTTCAAAAGGGCGCTAGGAAGCAAGATTTTTTGAGAGGCAGTTACCTTGGGCTGCAACATACAGACTTAACAATTTTTTTTCTTTTCAAAATTTACCATTTATACCTTTGACTGCAGTCAATATCAGCTTTTAAAGGTGCAGTGTCCTTTGATGTTTAAAGTTAACAAAATTTATTTTGTATTATATACACTTTTATTTTTAAACTACCATTTACTAATACTGCAGACTTTTAATTTAGACGTCTGATGACCAACGTTCTAGGAGACTGAATGCATGCACAGCTAGCAAAAGTTGAACTTTTTCGTAACAGACCTACAAAGTCATGATCTTTTTAAAGAAAAAACTTGACATATACATAAATTACATATAATACTTACATTTCTTTGAGGGATGGAAGGTTTACAAATACACTCTCATTGATGAATGATATCTCATTGTTGCTCAAGTCACTGAAAAAAAGAAAGAAAAAGAAATCATTAATGTTGTTTCCTTCACTGAAAGCTCTTTATCATTATGCATTTGTTTATCCTATTTAGATCATACAAAATTTAAATTTCCCATTATATTTATCTATTTGATGTCGCAATCTTCACCCACTGTGTTAATGCACAAAAAGATGCAATAAAATTTGACTTTTTAGTCCTAAATTTTGCTGAAACTTCAAATAAATTATCTATACACTGTTACTGTTAGCAAAGCATTTTTCCCCCCTTTGCACGCTGCATTCTTTACAGCCAGTTTACATTACCAATTAGGAGCGAAAAGTCAAGATTTTGGAGTAACTAACACTTGATGTCTTTCATTGTTTTTGCAGACAGAGAGAAAAAACGAAAACTGAAATTGGACACAATTTCGCTTTTCATTTTGCAGCATCTTACAGAGCTAAATCTTCAATATAGCAGGCAATAAATTGAGAATCTATCAATCAGCCCTGCAGTATTATACTGTATAGACAATGCATCGGGAATCCATCAATTCACAACGGCAATTCTAACAGCTGGACTTTTTTTCCGAGCAATCATTAATTTCTATCAAGTTTTTTTTCTCCATCTTTCAATCAAAACTGATTCTTGTCTATTGGAGGTTAGGTCTGACTTAAATTTTGTTCGTTTACTGCGAGTCAATCAAACCGTAAAAACTGCCCCTTGTCATTTTTTTAATAATTGCGAGTTACTGATTCCTGAAGTATGTTTTTTAGTGCTGACCCTACTGAAAAGGCCAGTCATGTTTTGCTCAGACACTGAACAGCAAATGCTCGGCAGGCAGGCAAGTATTTACCATTATTAAACTAGCTGACGTCTCACCTACCTGTCTTTTTAAATAACAAGACCCATCTCTGATCGGACTCGAACATTCAACAGGTCTATCAAATGTGGGACAGGTGTCTTACACAATAGGTCATCATTATCTTTCTTAATTTCCCTTCCAGTCCATTAGGTAAAGTGGTCATTTAGTAAAATGAGCTATGTAAAATGTAAAAACTATTTTATATTAGACTAAGTCTAATTTTAATTAGTTTAATATATAACTGAAAAAAAAACAAAAAAACTTTATTAAAAATCACATTCCAGCATTTAAAAATTTCAACTCGAGTGCAGTGAACAAATAACCTTTTTAAGCCTAGCCTTACAGCATATACTGGCAGCTGTGGTGCCTCTCTACTTGTGCAGTCTTGGCAATATGGTTCCTCTTTCCCTACTCTACAGTTTATTTACTCTAACAGTGCAAGCACCTTATGTGCCAAACAGTAAAATACCTTCTTGAAAACTGGAGTCTGATCATGCAGTCTGTCTATACAATTTATTACAACTCTAGGATAAATTTCTAACCATACTTCATTACAGGTTACAATGATTTAGCATCTTTTGTTTTTGTTTTTTTTTTTTGGACAGCTCTTATTACTTTTAACCTTTACCCTGCTAAATTTCTAAAATGGACTTGTCTATCAATCAAATTGGGCAATACCATTTATTATTCAAAGGGGTATTCACATAAAGTTTACTGACTGAAAAGCGAACAGTGCAGAACAAGATGAGCCTGCACGGATGCAAAGGCAGCATCACTTGCCGCCAGCAGGCTAAAGGCTTTAAAAATATATTATAAGTAAGTAACTGCTCTTATATAATGAAAAACAAAACAATTATTGTCTTTTTGAAACAAATATGAATAAGCACATTTCATGCTGTAGAAGATCAGACCTAGACAGTTTCTCCCAAAGGAACCATGGAATTACTTTTGGTTGTATTTGGGTTGCATTACCACAAAAAAAAACGTCATCCCTCCATGGTATTTCCCCATCAGTTCAGTACACAAATTTCATGCCTATGAATATCAGACAGTGCCTTCTTTCCCTAAAGACTACCAACTTTGTGCAAACAATTTCTGTACAGCCTTTCACAAAATAATTCATATTTTCTTCACATGGGTCCCAAATTTGACTGAAGAGGCTACACATGAACAGGCCTGGCACCAAGACTAAAATGCAATTTCAGACAATCGAGGACTGCAAGATGTCAGAATAGCCTTTGCCAAAAGAATATGAGCCACGCCATGAGAAAACCAACATAGTGCATTTGCCACCAGCGTGGATCCAGACCAGCCTGCGCATCCGCGCAGTCTGGTCAGGATCCATGCTGTTCGCTAATGGTTTCTCTAATTGCAATAGGCATTGAAAGCGAACAGCATGGATCCTGACCAGACTGTGCGGATGCGCAGGCTGGTCTGAATCCATGCTGGTCGCAAATGCACTATGTTGGTTTTCTCATGGTGTGGCTCAATTATAAAACAGAACCTGGAAGCCATTTTAAAATGCCACCTTGCCACTGGTCTTTCAAAAACATTCACAAACAGGCTCCATTGGAAAGCCAAATGGTATCTGATCACAGGACCTGGCCTTTAGCAGTTTTGACTGTATTTTGTTTATGCCACCCAGACATCGTTCCTTCCTGATCATAATACAACACTACTTTGCTGCCACTTTTCTCATTATAACATATACCTGCAGGAATACTGAAATTTACATCATTTCTTTTCAAAACACTTTCTTTAACGTAAATTCACAGAAACAACAAATGTCTTTAGGAGATAATTAACGGTAAAGATATAACAACCAATAAAATGTTAAGTATTGCCGCACTCTTTTGTTTCGCAATAAAACACTAATAACCAATGCAACTCGTCTAAATTCCAATCTACGTTTTTCCCCAGTTTTCGATGCCAAAACGACTCGGAGATGATCCGATAATCAATTATTTTTTTACCCTTTATTGTATTTTATATGGTCAAAGACTGATTAAACTGGGATTCAATTCCCAGTTCCATATTTTTTCTCGTAAGATTATTCCCCCCATAACTTCGACTCCTGTCTGGTATGTGTTATTTTTTTCTAAGGAAGCTTTAAGCAGTAAAACATAGTACCAAAATAGTTTACGAATTTAACCAATTTGCCCTTTAATATAATGCTTGATATATTTGTGAACTAGGTTGTGACATTAAATTACCTCATTATCTTGTTCTAAAACGTTGCATAATCCAAGTTGCTTCCTGCGCTGTATCGGAAGAAAACCTTAAAAGTGGTCATTTTTCTAAAGTTTATGTCTTTCACATGAAAAATTGTTATAAAATTTACTTTAGTAATATAAAAAGTATTGTAACGTATTGAAAAAAAAAAACTAAATTACCATGAAAGAATTCAGTCTTTTTTAAACCTTTCACCTTTTCTCATCCTAATTTAACCATAACACTATGTTACGAGGTTGAGGAGGAATGTAACGCAGCTGGTCTAAGGCTAGCCTTTCCCCACTACCTTGTAATCAACAACGATTACGGCATCTTATATTACTCAACTCATGACTGTGAATTGTAAATAGAGACTTTCGGAATAAAAAACACACAGAATTTCGTGATCATAAATTTTTCGTTAAGTATCACCTGTGTGGAATACAAACATCTAAATTTTCAGACAGAATTAAAATTTTCCAAGACTTTTAATCACATTTATGGAAATACAAACTAAAACAGTCGGATTGAATTTCAACTTTTTTGTCTGTTAAATTTGAAGTTTGGGTCTGGTCAATTTTAATTTTACCAAGTCCATGAGAAGGAGGGTTTTATAGACCAAGGGGATGCAATAAACTTCACAAATTCTGAAATTCAACCCCGTACTTTATTATCAGGTCAAGTTAGACCTTGTATGTTGAAATATTAATGGCTAGAAATCACTATTGTATCTTTTTTTCTCACAAAATCCTGTATCAGAATTCTATTAAATTTCACATAAAATTCAAATAAAATAAGAGCATGTAAAACAAGTGTGCCTTTATTTAATACCCCTTTTACCTTCATTCTATAATATGCTTCTGTCTCATTTTTTGAAACATGATCTAATTAATTATGATTAGACAATAAAATGAAATAACGTATCTTTCTGAATGTTTGGTGTTTGATATCCATTATACGGCCTATACCTGAAAAAAGCTGCCATTGCCCTTGAAACTGACCAATGTAAGACTTTTATCTTGACCCACAGTGTCCCTAAACACTGTGATCTTACAATTTTAATGCTTATTGCATTAATTATTTCATAAAACCTGTACTGTAAAGCACACCTGGACGACAATTAAACCGCCTACAGCTAAGATGGTAAATAATCCCAGATATATTTTACATCGTAAAAGCGACAGGTGTGAATATTGACAAGTTGTTACACTGTGACAAATATGGAATCATAAATAAGGCACACTTGTTTTTATTTTACATATTTATTACCCATTCTGAAGTGTTAAAGAACAATCAAAACTTTTAACTTCTGACCCATGATGTATGCTAAATTTTCTCGAATAGAGGACTACTAAGTACCCGGACAGATGACAAAGATCTATCAAAAGCATTCAGAAAAAAGTCCCCACCCCCCCACTATCAAGTATGGAAGTATCCAGACAATTTTGACATATTTGGCGATAATGAATGGTTGGAATATGCATCATTTCTTTGTTCTTTAAAGGCTTTTCCATGAACTTTTGAACATTTCAGACCAGATCAATAGTTTAAAATTTGTCAAAATTTTGAATGTGGATATCCCTCTTTTTGAACATTTGGCCATTAGTGAGATTTGAAATCTGCTGTTTATATTGGAAAATCTTTCAAAAAAATACAGAAATGTAAATATTTGTTAAAACTTTTCGCACTAAGGTCCATTCCTTCTTGAATGTTTGCTGACTTTTTGAAAAGTATAAGTAACTAATTTCTACCAAATATGGATAACAAAAGATCATACCAGATGCAAACACTTTTCTTCACTAACGAGTTACCCTAGTAAAAGCCTACAGAGGAAGTTCACAAATAATTAAGAGAAAGGGCGAAATTTGTTATATTTGCTCACGACAAATTCAAAGTGTACTCGGCAAACAAAATCTCTTCACATGATTTGTATCAACAAAAACGTGGATGTTATTGATCATGGTTTTATTTGAATAAAGAAACACTTTCTCAAAACAAGAAAAGCTTTCGATTGCCTACACCAAGGTGTCATAAAACGGAAAGGACAAGTTAATTAGGATATCTATGGAGCTTTTAAGAATGTCTTTTTTTTTGGCGAGTCCCATACATTGGCAAGACCCAAGAGGCCAATTTAAAGACTTGTTCACTTCTAAAACACATGTTTCCCTTTCCGATAAAACCTGACAAAATTTATGGCAGCGAAAATCATGTAGGCCTTTCATTTGTGATCGAATGTGACAAATAAAACTAAAGTCTTTTGAAAGCCCTCAGCTCCTTTACTTACAGTAATTATTCTATAAGCATGGTAGTAAATAATACTTTAAAAGTAGATCATTTAAATAATTTGAATAAAACATTTGGTGGACATTTTTCCTTGTAAATGCTGAAGGCCATTTTTTTCTATAAAAGATGGGTGTCCAGGACAGTCAAACATAATAAGCCTGATTCCCCCACCCCTCCCCAACACTTGGGTTTTACTAACTACCGTGAGTACTTAACTGTCTTTGGCTGGTGCAGAGGCTCGTGTACAATTGGTTTTCTATCATTTATTCTTTAAAATTTTATGCTTTCCATAAAATCATAAAAAAGAATTTATCGTGTATCGTAGATTGACAGCATTTGAAAACAGTACTGATTAATTTAAATTTTACATGTTATGGACCGAAATCGTCTGTTTTTGTTTTTCTCAAGATCTATTTTGCATCAGGGCTGTACAATATCACTCTAAATAATGGCTCATTTATTTGTACTAGGACATTAAGGCTTTCTTATGACCTGCTATCACATTACTGATTCATCAAACATGTTACAATGACAAGATTTGATATAAATATGCACTGCTATTCTCCAAGTACTATAATCCAAATGATGCGTGTAATAGTTGGTCGACAAAAATACTAGCGTACCCAATAATGGCTCAATTACCATCTTAAGACTTAGGCATTCTTAATGATCCCGTTTGACTTTAAACAATAGCACACCTGTTGTTTTATTTCCTCAAGGCTCGATATATGCGTTAAAGATACATGCGTTATCAGGTTTCTCCAATTCAAAATATATTGATGCGGAAACGCTGCTTTTGTACACATTTTGCTTATTCTTTGCCCTATATAAATGAAAACAATAAAATAATCCCCAAATTTAATGTAAAATAAAGGCACTATTTTGTTTTATTTAACATTTTTCTGAACTGGATTTTCAACATTTGCTGCGGGGGTTTTCTAAAAATGCTAAAGTGAACACTTGTAGATTTCTTTTGAAGTTCATTTTACATTTAATTCTTTTAATTATCAATGCTGTAAGATGGTATTTTCCAATATAAAGTTATATAAATATATTTGAAAATAGGGCAAGTTATTCAACATTTCAAGCATCAATCCGGCTTTTTCGAATATATGGCAGTAACCTTTCTCGTGAACTTTCAAAAGCCTTTGACAGCCCATGGCGAACAATGCACTACCCGTTTCAAACCCACTTCACACTCGATCCAAACTCTCGAGAGCTCCATGAACCGAAGCTATTGTCAACACAAAGTGTTTCTGAGCCACTCCAAATATGGACAGATTTCAATTCTATTCAATAAAATCAATTTCTACTTCGGATTAGCTTTAGAAAAGAACTAACTACACCTGTATAAACCAAATTTTTGAAGCTTTTATATTAAAATTCTGAGCCTATTATACCTTCGTTTCTTTTCACACCTTTTACGAATGAGTTTTGCAACAAAAGTAAGAGGTTTCGAAAAATGGTTTTTGAATTTCAAGATCGTCAATCCAGCTATTTCCTATTGTTTGACGAGATTAATTTGGCAAGTCATTCCTTAGCTGCAGTCTCAATCTGTACGTTTTACTGTCTTATTTCTTTTTCTCTCAATTCTGTTTCCAGAAACAAGCAAAAATATTCAACAATGCTTGCATATACAACTCCGACAGCCTACTAAGTAGGAGTAAAATCCTTAAAAAAAAGGGCATATAAACCTCGCAGATTATTCAATAACAACTGAGTAGAAAATCTGATCCAATCAATCATTTTTCGCTCTCACCTAACTCTATAGGACTTAATTGATCTGATTTTGAAATAAGATACACTATTCATGCCATTCAGTTATATAACACTCAAAACTGGCTGCAATTGTAATATTTTGAACCAGTCTGGTAAATCTTTAAAACTGATTGAGATATCTGTACAAGGTCATCAGAACCAATTATACTGTATTCATGTGAAATGAAGAGAGATTACAAAGTGAGTAATTTCCAGCACATTTGGTGATTATTAAATGAGGCCAATAAATTTGATTTTATAAAATATGTGTTCTTTTTTTCAATGCACAGATAAATAATGAATTCTTATAACATTAACTAATTTCTGCTTTACTTATGTATGACCAATATTGGAGTCTGTATCAAATAATTATACTGTCTCAAACTGGTCTTGGCCGATTATCTTAATTTGAACTTTTCTGCTCTTATTGCAGTCTTAATGTGAGTATGGTCCCTGAATGGTAAGCATATTTCAAACACAGAACCCTTTTAGGCTTTGTGTACATGTACCATAGAAAACATTACAACAGTAAGGTATTATATGGCAAACCATAATTATATTACTTACATCTATTTTCCAGAATTATATGAGCCGCGCCATGAGAAAACCATCATAGTGCATTTGCGTCCAGCATGGATCCAGACCAGCCTGCGCATCCGTGCAGTCTGGCCAGGATCCATGCTGTTCGCTTTCACAGCCTACTGCAATTAGAGAAACAGCGAACAGCATGGATCCTGATCAGACTGTGTGGATGCGCAGGCTGGTCTGGATCCATGCTGGTCGCAAAGCCACTATGTTGGTCTTCTCATGGTGCATCTCATATTACTAACATCTGTTTTCCAGAATATGTGTATGTGTATACTTACATCTTCTGTAATTTATGAAGTCCTTTAAAATCTTCAGGGTTCAATGATGATATGGCATTGGACTGAATTTCCCTGGAATGAGAAAATACGAACGCATAAATTTAAGCATGGCTTGGAATTGACCTATATCCATCTAATGGACAGGTCCATCATTCAGTTGAGCAATACCATTTATTATCTGAAGTGAACACTGAAAATTTACTGAATGAATAGCTAACAGTGCAGACCATGATCAGCCTTCAGAGACCTGCAGACTGATCATGGTCTGCACTGGTCCGAAAGGCAGAATCACTTGCCACCAGCAGGTTAAAGGTTTAAAGTGTTATTAACTTTTGAAAGGAAATACTCAGTAACGGTCTTCTGAATTTTGTTCTAGTGAAGTCTCAGACTTCTACATTTTTTGTCTGGAATTTCAACTTGTTTCAAATAGCTGTGGACTGTTCATACTTCAAATGAAAACCCCTGTGAACTTTTTAAACAGAATTTTGCTGAAAAAAAAAAAAAACTCATTGGACAAGTATTACGTTTTTAATACCTAAAACAATTTACTCTGCCATGTTTCGTAGCAGTAGCACACCTTAAAATTTGAGAAAAATGAAATATATTATCAATATTTCAACCAGAAGTAACTTTTCACACCAAAAGGAAAAATAATGAGAAATCAATGCGGATTATCAGCCCTTTGATTCATAGATACACAACTGAATGGAAACTTATTTAACATATGTAAATCTGAAGTTGTGGGCAATAGATCTTGATACTTCTATCAGGAGCCTCACACCTGGGGCGTGATTGTTCTCCACAAGGACTAATCAGCCTGATAAGACCCACAGCTGGAGGATTGGCAGCCTGATTATCACTTTATCAAAGCCAAATTTTCATGGAATTACTGAAACATGTTGCAGGGAACTCTCATGTTGCAGTGCATGTACACTTGGCGTTTTTTTCAGGTGGCACAGACCCGTTAGGAAGGGGAGAACAGTTAAGAAGGGAAATCGCACCATAAGACAAAAACTGGGGGAAACTGCATCCAAATGAAAACTACATTTTTTAAATAAATACTTTACAAAGAACACCATTTAGTAAGCATACAGATCTACAAAGGGCATTTATTGGAATATGCTAAAATTTTGGGGGAAGAATATGGGAAGAGGGAAATACAGCCAACTTCTGTCCTAATTAAAACAGCCCAAGAAGCTCTGACAGGAAAATCAGTTGGGCAAATTGTTTGAGAAAGGCACTGAGAATTTATGGCAGACACTTTGTGCGGAGGAAAGCACTCATTTGCTGTCTCTGACAAACTTTATTTAACGGAAATCAGGCAAGTAATAAGGAAAATACCGGCAAAATAATACCTGAATAGAGACATTTTCTCTGTGTGTGTATAATAATAATAATAACGACTTTATTTTACGTAGGTAACATATTTGGTATAATGGCATCCAAAACAAATCGGGATGCCGATGCTGGGTGAGTCCAATAGCTGTACCTATTCTTCAAATAGTTGAGCTAAAACATACTACTACAAAAGAATACTGGTGCAATGAATTTTACATTTATGCAAGTAAACCATTTTATTCATTATCTTCAAAATATAGCACTTGTAAATAAGTCCACAAACTGTAAATGCAATAAATACAAAATTAATAATACTTTTACCCAACAAATTTGTAAATTGTTTTTGTTCACTGCAAATAATTGCTGTCGTTAATTGAAAATTTTATATGAATATAAAATGACAACTACCCACAATAGCAGTCTATATAGAAGTAGTATGTAAAGAGAAAATATGGCATGAAAAAGTCATTCCATCCAAGATAATTTCAAGTTTAAATAACATTTTTCGCCCTTGTTATAGTCAAAGAAGATTCTCTGATACCAGCAGAGTATAAAAAATAATAGTCAGATTTTACAGAACTTAATATATATTTTCATTTTCTTACTTTAAGGAAATATTTTTCATTTATCTTTCCTACTTGAACTAGATTCTAAGTTTTCTTTTATTCTCTTGACATTAAAAATTCTGTATTGATACTTGACCAGTCTGTCAATACATCAAATCCTTGATCACTTGCCCAGACTGTCAATTTTTTTTTTAGAATAAGTCAACTTTCTAATCCTACACATGTATCAGACTACATAAATTTTCATCATATTTGTATGACTATCATTTCTTGAAAAATTTGTACTGATTTATCAAATGAAGAATATAGACAAAACATTTATTTATAAATATAACAACAAGACTCCTATGCAAGAGTACGATTAATTTCAAGACTCCTTGATAAAATATTAATACGGTACATACATTAAAATATTTCATTGGTACAAGTATATTCCTTCCAGCATACATTAGATCTATTAGAAACTGTTTAATAATTACTTATTAAAAAACCAGATATTTTAATACTAAAACTTGTGATTTAGAAAAAATAGATATTTGGACTGAATAATCACCCAGTTATAAAGTTAAATTCAGGGAAAAACTGCTTGATTTGAAAGAAATTTCCTACTGAGAAACAGTGTAATGAACCTGGAAACGCCTGGTTAAAACATGGAAATACTGGTATATAAATATAGACTATCTTGTTTTAATTTTGCAACAAATATTAAATGTTGAAATCAAATAAATATGGTGGTCGCACCCATAGCTTCTGTCTGTCATATTAAAGGATATTTGATGATGGCCAAGACACATATTCTACAAAACTTACTTAAGTAATATTAATTTGCATGGATCCATAAAAATACACTTTTCGTGATAATGCATACTGTAAACTTATGCATCTCATTAAAGTTTGTGTACCGCTACCTTGTCTTAAAAAGATAATCAAGAGGGAGGCACACATATAACAACGTCAAACGAATTTCAACAGCCAATTAAAAAAAGCAGGTGCCCCAATTAACACTATGTACATGCAATTTGTAAATATACTATATATGTATGACTCCTGTATTTTTACCACCAATTTCATAAGACACAAGTAAATATAAATTCAAATTGTTACAACACATATAAGCATTGTCCTAAATGTTTCAGTGACAACCTAGTCAGCCAGTCCCATAAACAATATTTTTGACAGCAGTGTTCACTTGCAGTTACAGACACAAAGAGTACAACTGGCATACATATAACATAATAAGATTTATGTACAACATAATTAAGGTTTACGATAATAATATATTTCACAATATATTGACTCCTTCCTTCTATTATAAGAACCTTGTGAAACAAATCAATGTTTTCCTAATAAAACAGTTTCTTCTTATTCTAGTTAGATCTAAACGTGTAGAGCATGCATGCCGAAAATTGTTGTTTACTTACAAGTCGGTAACCCAGGTCGGCAAATCCTTCGGAATTTCTATTAAACCCGTTCTACTACAATCAACATAATCTCCTAAACACGAACACACGGACGGACATAAGTTATTAATCGCCGAAACAACGCTGGATTTACAGCTCCAAACAAAAGCGGCCCATATGAAAAAGTAAATGGCCGCCATGTTTGATTTTTGGGTCAAATCCCGTGTAATAAATTTTTTATGAAATGCGTCCGATCGCTAGATTATACACCAGTAAACGTCCTATAGGCAAATGCTCTGACATCCTGAACAGTTAATCCATTTATTAATTCACTGCTATGTCAAAATTTCAAACAGAAAACGCGAAGTGTCTCTCGGACTTTAAAACACAACTTCACACCATTGTATTTGTAACCTCTTTACCACACGTTCAAGTAAGAAACATTCCTATACACAGAAAGCGGCATTTTGATTGGACAATAGGCGTCACGTGCGATATACATTGACACATCGGGTATGAAAGGCTGAAAAACAGTTAAAATTGAGTAATTCGCTTTACTCAATTTAGATTAGATTAGCTCAAAGTAACGGGAGCATTAAGTTGATGTTCTTATCAAAAATATTTAATCTGAAACAATCGGACAGTTTTAAAACCTAGTTTACATCGTAAATTAAATTTTAGTGATTAAATTAAGACTTTGAAATAGTGATATTTTGTTGCAATTATACTTTTGATTATTATCAAAACAAAATAATAATTATAAATTGTTCAAAGTTTTGCATAAAAAGAACTTAGAAAACTAAACATTTTAAATTAATACAGGCTTCTTCCTATAGGCCTATCAACTTCGGCCTTTATATCAATAGCAGATCCATAATGACCAATTTTCATTATAGTCAGCATTGTGAAATTGTTAATTTTAAGAACTACCGTAATTAATTGTTTATATAAATTCCATTTCTATCCATATAACGTTTTTAAAGTAGGCCTAAATAAATATTTTCTATATTGGCTGTATACGCGCATTATTAACATTTTATATGCCTTGTTTTTAGCAAAGAGCTATAAAATTTATTTTGTACTTCTTTCTTTTTAGTGTGTAAAAAAAATACACAAAAAAGTAGAAACTGTAGCTTACAGTTTACGTGTAATAAGATCTGTTCTGTATATTCAGCATATGTTTGCTGGACCAAGAAGTCAAAAACTGAAAAACAAAACTGTTTGTTATCAAAACTATAAGCTGCCCTCATTAGGACTTCGGGCAATAGATTGGACTATTTGCCGGCAAGTCATTCAATAAGTACATAGGCTACTATTACCCGAGTGTGGCATTATGCTTAAAAACATCTAATGACGTATTCATGAGCATGAATATTCTGACACATGCTCAGAATTTCGAAGAATTAAAGATACGCGACTATGATATTATTATAGCCGTCTTATGCGCATGAAACATTTTGAGTTTTGTTGAAAAGAGGTCGCTGAGGAAGTTTAGATAGACCTAATCTACTTAGGATATGACAAGTCACGTTCTTAAACAAAATGCAATACAAAATGAATAACACAGAATTTTCAACACCTGAACTGTAATTATGTATCAAGTTTAAGCTGCATTTGGGCCACATGCATAGTACTTTTGTGGTTTTTTTTGGATTTTTTTTTTCACATCAAGCAATGTTTCCTTTCACTGGAGTCAGAGCAGATTCTAAAGCAGCGGTGCCGACGACGCTTGGGTGATATACTGTAAGGGATGCAAAGAAAAATACTCACCCGATCGGAGAAAACTTTGTCAAACCACCAGAAGAGATTGTCATGACCGACTGCAAACGCCACGGAACTCTTACTTTATTCTTGTGACCGCACTTATATAGATAGCCAACTTCCGGAAAATATGATTACAAAGCGATACCTATATGTCCACTAGACTTTTCAAACGGTCCCCATAGTCCTGTGTGGAACTGACCTCTCGTGGAACAATTTTTCTTATGGAGTCAATAATTATACTCTAATATTTAACTTCTTCATGGTATTCACGCGCATATCTTTGTGTTATTTATGTGTATGTTCATCCAGGCAGGATTATAAAAAAAATGTCCAGCTAATTTATTGACATCAAGTTGTTATACATTTTTCAAAATTAAATTAAAATAACAATACCTACAAACATGGCTAGAGTTGACAAAATTTTAGAATACTCTTATTCAGAAAGAAATTATCGAAAGATTAACACACCTGACTAAAATGCATTGCTTTGATATTATAAACATCAAGAAAAGGCAGCTATTTTGTACACGTGATGGCATCCTTTTTGCCGTGCGGTAGAGTATAGTTGTTTATGAAGTTTTTTTTAAAAGATGTGAGCCGCGCAGTCTGGTCAGGATCCATGCTGGTCGCAAATGTGCTATGTTGGTTTTCTCATGGCGCGGCTCAGATATATTTGTAGTTAGAAAGTGTATAAACCGATACATTTTTTTTTTATTTTGGAAAGGGCTTTTAAATCAAATCTCTACAAAACAAAACGGTTCATGCTTTTTTTAAGACTAAAACAATATATTTCCCCCATCATCAATATTTGAACAAAGTTTAAATCTAATGGTGACCCCCTGTATCCGAACTTTCACTGCATTTTATACAGGAGCCGTGTCACAGAATATTGATATGTGTGTATCCTTACATGCTTAGAGAAAGAGGGTCGCACTACCTTAACATACATACCACAAGGCCATACAACTGAACCCCCCCCCCCCCCCCCCCACAAAAAAAAACAAGTGACAGGATACCTTCAAGCAGGGGATAGTGTATAAACTGCAATAAAAAATTGACATAGAGGACTACTCCCAGCTGTAAAACTTGTTCGAGAATTGAGGATTAGTAAACATTTGAAAATGTAAGGGTTTGTATATTTTGTAAATAAAGTTAGAAAAAAAATGATACAAGCATCTGAAGAGTATGGGGTACCTTAACTGATTCAGACATAGATCACTCTGCTAAAACAACTGCGCAGTGACTTGTTGAAAGGACTATTGCGATACCGCGTACTGGCGCATTTTTCTGCAGCCTTTCACCTATTCAAAAGTGGTCCATATTGGTGTTTAGAAGACACTGACCATGAAATTTGATGCGGGCATGCACGTGCTGCTGATATTTTCACGTTCGATGTTTTTACTTATGTCCCATTTTTGGTCTTTATAGCACAACTGCATCTGTACTATGTCTACACAACTATTACAGTTTTCATCCGATTAAAATGAAACTACCATTGGTGCACACCATCCACATCAACCAGAAAAGCACACGTTGTCGGGGGTTTCATATTTTATTTTTTTAGTTATGTCCTTTTTAAGACTTTATAGTACTATTCTACCAATCATTTCCAAGGGGCATGTGTCGTACAATCTTGATTGTTAAATGATATATAATAAACTGTGTTTCTTTGTTGCATCTGAAAGTCGGAAATCTTATGCACAGTAAATATGCAGGAATGCAAGAACATGCAATTTTCATGCAAAAAATAAATAACTATATTCAAGAACAATCATCTAAGGACAAAGTTACATTATTTATTCAAAGTTTTGTAAGAGCTGAAACTTTTTCCTCTTTCTCATGGCCACCTGCGCATTAGCAAAAAGTGCGTGATTTAATGAAAGGGGACTGGAAAACTGTTTTCGAGTGTCGTAATCCAGTTCGTATTATTCGTCCTGAGTGCATTCGGATGGCATAAATAATGTAGGTTTTAACACTTCGTTGACATTTTTTGTTTCAGGATTACCACTCTTTTTGTAACAAAGTTAGAAAAAATTCTTTTATTGAAATTGAAATGTCCTAACAAACAATAAACCAGTGAGATTTTACCATTTAAAGCACGTCTGAATTTTGATTAATGCCCACTGACACTGACTAGGAGACTAAATACGGGCAATGGATAGTCACATCTTTGTGCTAGAAGAAAGATAAGCTATGCAATACAGTTTAATAGCTACTATATTTGTTGACAGAGAATATAAAATCAGGAAGATAAAGCATGTGTTACACTCATAAAAACTTCAATTTTGTTTGTTTTTCAAGATTGAAAATCTTTCCAGGCTTTACGGAACGTGTCAGATTGTACGTAAGGTCAGGCCTTTTAAAATATATTACTGTGTAAAAGAATAGTTCTACTTTTATCAAACTTTTTTTTTCACCCGATACTTAGGTAGAAAATTAAACGGTTTAATCTGCCAGATCAAAGTTGCAAAAAAACACAACAAAAAACAACTTGTAGTTTTCCCGCAACATCCCCATTTGGTTGAGCAACGGTACGTCGACGTATCGGCCATATACGTACCGTTGCAGAACAACGCCGGGTATTGTTTAAATCATTTAATGGATAAAGAAATATCCACTAACTTGTGTGTGCGTGCGTGTGCGTGTGCGCACGTGTGTGTGTATATGTTCGTTTGGCAGCAAAATTTTAATACCTCGAAAAAATGGTACCAAACATGAATACTTTGATTTCAGAAAAAAACCCCGCTGTTTTAGTGAAAAACTGCAGTACACACTTTCTCTTGATTATTACAGTTATTGAATGTCTTGCTGATCAATAGTTTTGACTACTGACCGGTAAGCCATTAAATAAATGTTTTATTACATAATATCAGAAATAAGTTTCAATTAGTTATTTTTTCAAGTTTTGACTCAAGTCCAACAAAATGTGGTATTGAACTTTAGGCCGGTCATATAGCTCTAACTACGGACCGGCGATTTATAGGAAATCGAACATTAGCCGAAACGAATTACAGCGTGCGTTTCTTTATACATAAATTAATAACCGTGTGATAAGATATTGATTAATTAAGTAATTGATTAATTAATTAACTTATTAATCAATAATTATTTAGTGTTGGATAAATTTCAATATGAGGGCAAGGTAAATGTTTTTTATGCTGAATTGACAGAAGACATTATGTCTGCAGTAATTTGTCCTCAGATTTTGATCAAGTTATGTGGTGACGTTGTCAGCTGCTTGTGGGGAACCAGTCATTACCTGAACAGAATCAAGGATAACGTTTTTTTTTTTTGGAAGAATACCCCAGGTGTTCCTCCGGGCATCATTGCAGAAAGGGCGGGCACTTGGGTAGAACCACCGACCTTCCGTAAGTAAGCTGGATGACATCCTCCCATGAAAAATTTTACCCCCAAGCGAGGTTTCCATCTCACAGTGGTGAGGGGCAACGCCAAGTGCATACTGCATACCACTTACAGATACAGACAGTCTGGATGAAAAAAAAATCAAAGTACTCGAAGTAAATAGCGATAAAGTACATTTGATTCGACAATGGGGTTAGCTAAGTAAGATGGTAGGACCGTAAACGGATAGCTTAGCTTATAGCAAGTCAAAAGGCAAAACGTATATACAGGGTCACAACAATAAATCATTCACAGACAAAATTTGATGACCAGTCCAACATTGGTGCGGTAACTGGTAAAAGCGTAAAAGCGCAGAGTTTACGGAACATTCTTTTTTTATTTATTTTTTTTTTTTTGCGTGAAATTTACAAGACATGCACACGTTATTTGCAGTTATCATCGAAGTTTGGCGACACTGTCGTTGATGGCGGCAAACTACTATGGACAATGCTAGCATACTGTTCTAAAGTGAGAGCGGTTACCGCAGTTGTACTAATCACCGTAACCAGACCAGTTACCGTGTGTATATCTTGGACTAACTCCGTATATTCCTTGGTTTTTATATATATTAGACTAACTCCGTATGTCTTGCTTGTTTTATATATTAGACTATCTGCGCCGTATGCCTTGTTTGTTTTATATCTTGGACTAATTCCGCATGCCTTGTTTGTTTTATATAACTTAAAGTAGCTCTGTATGCTTTGCTTTTTTATATCCTAGACTAACTCCATATGCCTTGTTTGATTTATAACTTAGACTAACCCCACATACTTTGTTTGATTTATAACCTAGACTAACTCCGTATGCTTTGTTTGTTTTATGTCTTAGATTTACTCCGTATGTCTTGTTTGTTTTATATCTTAGTTCAACTCCGTATAACTTGTTTGTTATATATCTTAGACTAACTCCATATGTTTTTTTGTTTGATTCTTAGAGTAACTATGTATGCCTTATTTGTTTTGTGTTTTAGATTCACTCCGCATGTCTTGTTTGTTTTATATCTAAGAATAACTCCGTATGCATTGTTAGTTTTATATCCTAGACTAACTCCGTATGCCTTGTTTGTTTTATAACTTAGACTAACTCCGTATGCTAATGTTTGTTTTATGTCTAAGATTTACTCCGTATGCCTTCCTTGTGGTATATGATTTCGTATGCCTTGTTTGTTTTATATACTATACTAACTCCGTATGTCTTGCTCGTTTTATATCTTAGTCCAACTCTATATAACTTGATTGTTTTATATCTTAGACTAACTACGTATGCTTTGTTTGTTTTATGTCTTAGGTTAACTCCGTATGTCTTGTTTGTTTTCTATCTTAGACTAACTATCCATCTATGCATACTTGCTTGTTTTATATCTTAGACTAACTCCGTATGCCTTTCTTGTTTCATTCTTAGACTAACTCCTGTTTGTTTTATGTCTTAGGTTTACTCCGTATGTCTTGTTTGTTTTACACCCTAGACTAACTTTGTATGCCTTGCTTGTTTTAAATCAAAGACTAACTCCGTATGCCTTCTTTGTTTATATCTTAGACAAACTCCGTTTGCCTGGTTTGCTTTATATCTAAGACTAACTCCGTATGCCTTGTTTGTTTGATATCTAAGACTAACTACGTATGCCTTGTTTGTTTATATCTTAGTCTAACTCCGTGTGCCTTGTTTGTTTATATCTTAGACTAACTCCGTATGCCTTGTTTGTTTTATATCTCAGACTAACTCCGTATACCTTGTTTGTTTTTATCTTAGTCTGACTCCGTGTGCCTTGTTTATTTATATCTTAGACTAACTCCGTATGCCTTGTTTGTTTATATGTTTGTTTATATCTTAGTCCAACTCCGTATGTCTTGTTTGTTTATATCTTTGACTAAATCCGTATGCCTAGTTTATTTATATCTTTGACTTACTCCGTATCCCTTGTTTGTTTACATCTAAGACTTACTCCGTATGCCTTGTTTGTTTATATCTTAGACTTACTCCGTATGCCTTGTTTGTTTATATCTTTGACTTACTCCGTATGCCTTGTTTGTTTACATCCTTTTCTAACTGTGTATGTCTTGTTTGTTTATATCTTAGCCTAACATAGTATGTCTTGTTTGTTTATATCCGTTTGACTAACTCCGTTTGCCTGTTTTCTTTATATCTTTGACTTACTCCGTATCCCTTGTTTGTTTATATCTTAGACTTACTCCGTATGTCTTGTTTGTTTATATCTAAGACTAACTTCGTCTGCCTTGTTTGTTTTATATCTAAGACTTACTCCGTCTGCCTTGTTTGTTTACATCTTTATCTAACTACGCCTGCCTTGCTTGTTTTATATCTTAGACTAACTCTAATTGAATAATAACATTCCTTTCAACAACAGACTTGCACTTCAGACGGGTGCACTTTCCACCAGAAACCATTCTGCATTTACCTTTTATATTATTTCCTGCACATTTAGCTATGACTGACTCGTAATAGTTGCATATGTATATGAGATGACCATTTTATGATACTACATGTTATATTTCAAATAAGCGCGGGTACATGCATGAGTAAAGACCGAAATTTACTTAAGTAAATTGGCGCTTTTAATAATTATATACAGTACGATAGTGCTTGGTCATATTAAGAAAATCCATGTCCATTAATTCGCCAAAAAATATGCTATTTTTCACGTGCACCCTCAATACCCTCCACACAGTAATATTCTACAGTACAGGTAAGGGGAAGTAACACTGTATCGGAGTTAGAGATATTACGATCTTTGTGGGTGCCGTTTCTGGTCATTTCAACGGTTATATCGCAAAGGCTGGCACTGCTTGCTTTATTCATTGCAACCATAGAAACAGAAAATGCGGTTGGACCTTTGATTACTGACCCCACGTTCAAATACCGACTACTGGAACCAAGGGGATAAACAGAAAAGTCTGAGTTTTTAATTATTTCTAAGTGATAAAAAATTGCCCCGCATCTTCTTTCATAGTACAATATTATGTATGTATTCACAATCAAAATATTTTGCTGAATTCTATATATATTCCACTGACGTTGTCCACGTTGTTACTGCACTTTTTTTTTTCAGAACAGCATAGACGAAAGCCGTCTATTACCTTAGAGCATCATAATATTATGTTAGTCTCGGGTAGACCGATTTTACATTCTGATATATCACGTCTACCTTGAGGGATATCGACCAATCAATAATATATAACAATATTCAACGTTTGAGTTCAATTATTTGGACTAATCATATGTGTACCTTTGAAGCAGAAATCACCAGAAAGGCATTATGCATGTGACAGTAATTCACATGGGGAAAGACTTTGTATAGAACAGTGTATTTATGATAAAAAGAAGATTTTTTGTTAAATAAGACAGAAATAATTTCTATTAAGGCTAATTATATATGCGCTGAAATAATGCTCTATCCTAAAAATAAAAGTTACGAGACTCGCCCGGGGCGATGAATTTTTCATGTGAGGAAGCCATCCAGCTGGCTTACGGAAGGTCTGTGGTTCTACCCAGATGCCTGCCCGTGATGAAATAATGCACAACGGGACACCCAGGGTCTTACCCCTCCAACAAAAGCTGGAAAGTCGCCATATGACCTATATAATTGGGTCGGTGTGACGTTAAGCCCTACAAAAAACAAAAACAAACAAAAATAATAATAAAATAAAAAATGAAAAATGGAACGAATGGTATACACAAGTACAAGCATGGGTAATTCAGTGCGGCGTGTCGCACCGTCGTGCGTCGCTGTACAAAATGACACGTGTCGTGCGCCCTTACAAAGAACGACTAGGCGAAGTTGCCGTCATACATTGAGCGCCCCATGAGAATGACCCGCCATATGCTTCTATCATATGGACAGGTCCATACCTTACCATTATTTCAAGTTTTCATTTTTCACTTATACGGTGGTGACATGGAACAGTCTTCCTTCAAATGTTGTCTTGCAAACTGATCTTGTAGATCTATCCATCAATGCATACTGTCACTTTTTTCGAGTATTACGTGCAGGTGCGCGTCTTTGCGATAAATTTAAAAGAAGACATGTACATGAGGGTAAAAGTAATACTAGTGTATTCATGATGTGTTGAAAATCGAAGATGACAGTGGTGTTAAAAAAGAAGAATATACAGTTAAAACAGATAAAAAACAGCATTTTTCATAATTAATCTTATAAGAACATTTGGTCACACCCTGTCTGAATTGTTCCAGGGTAGGAACCTGCACAACAATGGTCGGAAGAGAGTTCCATAGAATTATAGTAGCTGGGAAGAAAGAGAACTTATAATAGTTACAATGTGTAATTTAATCTGCTTGTAAGACAAGGGGTGCATGTGTCTAGTGGAGCGTGCAGGGGGTATGACGTGAGAGGGCATCGACACTGCAACCAGTCCATTTACAATTTTGTAAAACATGAGTAGCCTGCCATAAGATCTTCTGTCAACGCCACCCCAGTTTGTTTACCATTTGGGAGACACTGCTGTATGTGGAGCAATCACTGGAAACCCATCGAGCAGCCCTGCTCTGAACCATTTCAAATTTATGGATGTTATGTTTAGTATAAGGACTCCCAAACAGAGCTGGAATATTCAAGTTGAGGTCTGACTAAAGTTTTGTAAGCAAATTCTTTAACATTTGGGTTTTAAGTAGGGATGTTCCTTTTCAGGAAGTTAAGAGTTGACCTGATGTGGAAGTAACCTGATTAACATGTTTGTTCCAGTTAAGGTCTGAGGAGACAGTGACCTCAAGATATTTTGCATCACATACTGTTTCGAGGATTTGGCGATGGAGTGAGTATTTGGATCTGAATTGGTTCTTTGACTTAGTGATGTTTATCACTGTACATTTTGAGGGGTTGAACTCCGTGTCCCATTTGCTCTCCTAGACCTGTAACCTGTCCGATCTTGTTGAAGAATACTTTCATGAGAAGAGTTTTTGGCGGTGATATAAACAGGATAACCGGACCTGTGAAACTATATTTTCAGGCAGGTCATTTATGCATAACAGAAAGAGAAGAGGGACAGAACCTTGGGGTACTCCAGATGCTACTGGGACTTTATCTGACGTTTCACCATCAACTAATACTGATTGGCGCCGACCTATCAAGAAGGATTTGATCCATTGCAAAGCATTGCCCCGGATGCCATGTACATGAAGTTTTAAAAGAAGCTGAAGATGATTGAACTTATCGAAAGCTTTCGAGAAGTCCAACAGTACCAAGTCTGTTGGGTGACCTTGGTTTAAATTTCTTGCTAGGTCCTCAACTAGTTGTAGGAGCTATGTTTCGCATGTCCTTTTCCCCCTAAAACCATGCTGTAAATCATAAAGAATATTGTTGGCCTGGAAATGCATTGCAGTATTGAATGCAACAATTCGCTGTAATAATTTACATAGAACACACGTTAAAGAAATTGGCCGATAGTTTGCAGGAATACCTTTATCTTCCTTTTAAGAAATTGGCTTCGGACTAGTCGGCTGGAATGGTACTAATGTCAAGAGATTTTTTAATTAACTTGGTAACTAGTGGAGAAATTTGGACACACAGATTGGTTTCAAATCATCATGGCCACAAGCTTTGTCAGTTTTTAGAGTTGACAGTGATTTTTGGACGTGTACATCAATAGTGACTTTAGGCATTATCGGATATAAATTTACGCTTTAAGCTTTGGGTAAGACATTGCTAAGGTGAGTTTGGACTTTCATCTTACACAGTTAACAGTATTTTAGAGGTGACATTGGTGTAAATACTGATTGGAACTGGCGATTCAATACATTTGCTTTATCATTACTATTTGTGTGGAGTTTACCATTCTCTGTCAGTGGAGAAATACCCTGTGAATCCTGTTTTGCATTTTTTTTTTGTGAGGGAAAATGATTTCTTACTTGCGGGAAAAGTTTTTACCTGTTTGAGGGTTATCTAAATCTGATTGATCAATTTGGTATTCAAAGATTCCTAAGATTCAAGTCAAGCAGGCCCTGCACTACTACTACAATACCCAGATAGCTGAAGCAGTGATTTAATCTTTTAACTCATCTGATGACGGCCTATACATGTCATCTTTTAACTTACATCACTCTTCACAACTCTAGTCAATTATTTGTTTAACTTTTTCTCGCACTGACGCGCAGCTGCTAGTAATACCCGAAAGGGGAGTTGATTGGAATCAATAGATAGGTAGGTAGGTAGGTAATATTTAGCACACGGTGTGATGTCAATGATCTGTTTGTTGACGAAGAATTCATTACCGGCATGACTTTATAATTATTCTAATACTGAGTAAGTATCGTTTTTTCGTTGGCATTAAATTTCACCCCAAATTCATTGGCCCACATTTATTTGCATTCGATTTAACGCTATGCTTGAAAGACATGGAGGGGACTAAAACACGTTATGGATGATAGATTTTTTTCGCTCGATTAACTAAGAACTAGAACATATTCCGCAACTTAAATTAACCGGAAATGGATTGTGAGCGTACTTTCCCGGAATAAGTCGCATGCGACCTGGGATTTTAGCTTTCGTGGCGTCACATTTCATTATATTAACGGTAATTGTGCTAGTTATTATTGACAAAGTAAATATGAAACTAGAAACAGTATACATGCAGCAGAGAAATGCATACTTTCGAAATACTGCAAGCATGTCACATGTTTTCGCGACACCCTAAGATTTTTTTTCCCAGCAAAATAGATATATTGATAGATTTATGTACCGTACGCATGTCATTTAGAAGAAGCTGCGAATACGAATAGCATGTAATAGCAGAGCTACCGGCGCCGCGAAGCGGCGCCGACAGCATCGCATTACGGTTAAACGTATGAACAAGAAAACGAATAGAGAGATCTAACTGTGTATACTATCGAGTTGAAAATTCATAACTTTACCATGACATCACAGTACATTAGGGGTTCTAATTGACCAATCAGAGAGCTGCATTTTCAAGTACCTGCCGGTTTCCACTTGGGTATAACGAAGTATATTTACAATGAACATATAGTGACTTTAAAAATAAATATCACACTATTTTAGTAATCAAATTAAGATTTTTCACTGCACATGCCCCAGATGATGCTACAAACCACAAAACTTTGAAGTTTCATTGAAAGATCATATCGATTTAATACCTTTATTTTAGTTAAAAGTTTGAGATTTTACACAGGGAGTCTATGATAAAGTCCAAGTAAAATGTAATCAATACCCAAGTGAAATAAATAGCATTCCACAATGTTTTGGACATGTTAAAATTATGAATTCGTGGTACTTTTTGGAATCGGTGTTGTTCGGATTTTTCCATGTGCACTATGCACATAGTAATTAATCAGTAAAGACGTCAGTAGACGCTTACTGTTTACGGTTGACAAAAGCGTCTCGCTTACTGCTTTGAATATTGAATAAAAAATGTAAATGCGCGTTTGATAATAAAAAATTAGTGCTAAATACATTTTCTACGAAGAAAAAAGAAATAAAATACAATACTTTCATTTTGAAACCACTTTCGTCACGCTGCCATTACCGAACTTTCTAATATATGCTTATGTTTGTCATGATGACGTCATAACTCCACAATGGTGTAGTGGTTAGCGAGTTCGCGTTGAAAACTAGAGGTCGTGAGATTGAACCTCACCTGGACCAGATTTTTTTTTTCTATTTTTTTTTTTATTTCATTTTTTTTTTGTATTATTATGAGTTTTGAAAATATTGTATAACTAAAGTCATTCATGTGAAATTTAACAAGTATTTAGTTTTGATGTCAGGTTCCAACAGCTTTAGGATCAAAATATACAGGCATTGAACTGTGAGAAGCAAATAATGCTCTTCTCCCCGTTCGCATATATTTCATTAGTGCTAAAAGGTTAACCATAAAAAAACCCATAGAAATGTTAACTTAGAACTTCAGTAAATAAACAGGGTTTTCCGAGAATTTTGGCAAACACTGTTTTTCTCTATGTAAAATTCTGATCATTAATTTTTAAAAATTGCTAGTCTTTTGGGTTTAAAACAAGCTTTGTACAGTAATGTAAATGATTGTAATTTTCCCATACCAGGCGTCTATTATAGCTGTATTTTTGACTGAAAGTTGGACACAATCATTCTTCCTTTCAGAAAGAACCAAAATTTGACAATAATGACATTTAAAAGAATTACAATAGTCATTTCCAGTATTACGTAAATTCTAATTTTTAACAACTTTGGAATTGAAACATTAACTTTTTACATTAAGTCCTCATTGCCAAACATTCACGAGCAAAGATACAGAATTCCTTTGGCTATTGGACTAATGAGATTCTGTTAGGTTTGAAGCTTTTCAATTTGAAGGGGTTATCATTTGTGACTGGTTTCCAGTATGATAATAATTTATGTAAAATTGTTGATGCAGTGCGTTTTAATAAGAATAACAGAAGTTATTCAAATACCTGTTTTTCTCTTTATCTTGGTGCAGATTTTAATCTATACAGTATCGAACTTTCTTTTAATTATATACAGAATATCTTTCGAGTATTTCACATGTCAAGAATTAAATTTGATGCAGTCGAAAACATGCATTCAGAAATCATGAATTATCATTAATACTTATAATTTTAATAGATCTAATAGAACATAAACTTCCTAAACGAATCCATAATTCCAGACAATTCCAACACCACTCCTTTATTTTTTAAGGGGCACTGTGATTTTTCAAGGGAGCTCTGCCATTTAGGTAGCACCTAATTTCATATTATGAAATAAGGCAAAGCCTCAAAGCGAGCTGAAAGAAATCGGATTTATCTAAAAATATTATGCATCATTTATTTGTCACAAAGAAACTATTCACTAGTCACAAGAATTCAGGAGAACCTATTCACTTGAAAAAATCTACATTTAGTGTCACCATACCTGTAACAGTGAATATCATACGTTGCAAAATTTATGGGTAGCCGGTGTCACGGTGACGTCATTACCGCGTTCCCGTTTCTTTCTGCTTATTAATGACATTTTTTCCATTTTCTGGCCGATGCTTGATCTTTTAAATGACAACAATATTTTTTTCAAACAACTGGAAATCATTCTTTCATTATGGTTGAGTGATGAATATTTTTTAGCAATTGAATGAAGTTCTGTATTCACTCCGGAAAGAAGTACTTCCTGTGAGCACCTATCCGCTAGGGTGCGCTTTTTAAAAACTTCCGACGAAACTTTTCAAATCCATCACCAAGAGTGCAAGTATACTTGCGTTACCGTAAAGCTCGATTCTCGAGCAGGCCCTTTGGGCCTGCTCTTCGAGCTCGCTATTAAGCTTTAAGACTTTTACAAGTGAAGCCTTTTGCAATCTCCCCTCGGGGTGAATTTTTCTTTTAGATTTTGTCACATAGGACTTAGTTTACCATAAAGAAAAAACCAAACTCAGGGTTCTCGGAAATGCCTAAATCGGCGTCTCTGTATGCATAATTGGTCCTGGTATACCAGGGCTTGAGCTAGGGAGCGACTTGAGCGACATAGTCGCTTTTGATCTTCCGACTTCGCTCAATTTCAAGATCAAAGCGAAATCCAAGTCGCCCGATTTTTAAGAAAGCGTCATAGCTAATTACCGATGATCCGCCTGATGATCCCCTGTTTTCAGTTTGCACGCTTCTCAATACCAGCCAATTACCGTTAATCCCATTGATTATGTTGATCGGTGACAATTATTAAGCGTGTCAACACAAATTGCAGTACACACCGCGGGGCATATACAGGTAGAGATTATCGGTAAACAGTAGTAAACACGAGTAGCGAATCAGATTGCCCGTTATATCTAAAGCGAATCAGTTAAACCAATCAGCGACCCGGTAACTGTAATGACAATTTCTCAAAATGGCGAGAGTTACTGCAATTAAAGTTATGTTTTTGTTGATTGCATGATTAAAGCGAACCGCAGAACAGATAATTGGCGCGGTGTTTTACGAGCAAAGGTAGGTAGTGTTTGTTTTTTCAAAAAGAAGTGAGAAACTATTGAAACTCGATCGTTTAGAGGTACTGGTGCGCTGAATTATAGAAATTTGCACGAAACACTTTCGTTGTTCTCTTATTCTTTGGTTAACTGTCGTATGTTAAACATTGAAAAATAAATGTCTCTTTCAAATTGGCTGACGGGCAACTCGCCCAAACCTGCTACAAAATGTAAATTAGATAATGACCGCGTTGACTCTCCATCTAAAAAAAAATTCTCAAAAGAACTTAACCAGACATCGTTTGACTGGTATGTGCAAGATGCCAATGGCAAATGGCACTGCACTGTATGCAGAGAATGTAGACTTGAAGGGGCTTATGCTAAGGGTCATGACGCCCCAGCAAAAACAACAAATCACACAAGACATACTACTTGTAAGTTTTTTTAGCAAACAAAATGCAGCTTTTTGTGTTTATTGTTTGTATTTGTATTGTGAATTGCTTGAAATATCATTTTCTTATTAACATAAGTAACCTTATTTTTGTTTTCTATTTTCAGCACAGAGTCATCTGAGTGCAGTTACCAGGTCTAAACTGAAAGCACAACAACCTATGCAGAAACTTGTTGAGCAGAAACTAAATAAAGACGACGAAACAGCTATTCAGTATCTGAAATGTGCATATTACATAGCGAAACGAGAACTTCCTAAGTCAGAAATGAAACACATGATAAATTTTGTAGGATCTTTAGGCAAAGAAATAAATAGCATGCAACATTCAAATTTAGACTATACTAGTGGTACAAGTGTCTCAGAATTCCACAGTGCTATCGCAGACGTTATTTTAGAAGACAAGTTGGAACTTATTAAGAGATCGGGTGTGTTTTCGTTAGTGCTTGATGAGAGTACAGACATTGGAAACTCCAAAAGAGTGTTAATGTATGCTCAGTGTGTAACTGTTGAGGGACTGGATTACTGCCTATTATCTAATAAGCAGCTGACAGCTGGCTCAGGCAATGCAGATAACATTGTTGAAATGGTACTTAGTGAACTAAAATCTAAAGGACTTGACATCTCTAAAATGGTTGGAATCGGCACGGATGGAGCAAGTGTCATGACCGGGAAAAAAAATGGTGTTGTTGTGAAACTAAAAGAACATTCATCTGCGCTTGTAGGTGCACACTGTGCTGCACATAGAACTGCCCTTGCCACCTCGCAGGCTGCTAAGTATGTGCAAGAAATGGATGACTACTCAAGAACAGTGTCTTCAGTGTTTCGCTATTTCAGCAACTCTTCTCTTAGATCCAACCGGCTACGTGCGGTACAGTCGGTTCTCAATCTTCCTGAACTGAAATTTGCTGAAGTACATTCTGTAAGGTGGCTTAGTATGGAGAATGCTGTGACAGCCATTTATAGGTCATACCCAGCTTTGTGTATGTGTTTGGAACGTGAGGCTGTGTACGACAGTGCAGCTAAGGGACTTTATAATGAAGTAATACAATTCAAATTCATTGCACTGACTCATGTTATGATGGATATTTTGCCATTCATGGGACGTCTAAGTAAGAACTTTCAAAGTAAGGTCCTTGACTTCAGCATGATAGATCCGCTCGTCCAAAGTACTTGTGATAGTTTAGAGGACTTAGTTGAATGTGAAGGGGCTTTTGTGGATAAACTATCAGGCTTCATTCAGGAAAGAAATGGGAAAGTGCAGTATGTCAGACCAGATTCTGAATCAAAACTTGGAACTGTAAGTGAAACTGTGAAAAGTAATCTAGAGTTTGAGGGTTTTGACAATGATGACATTGAGGACTGTGACACTGAAGATGTTGATGCTTCAGGATTTCACCCTGAACTGAAATACTACTCACAGCAGAAGGATGTTGTTCACAAAGTGATGGAGAAATATGTAGGCAAATTAGTTGAAAATCTTCATGATAGATTTCAGGACAAAAAAATAATTTCGAACATGAATGTGTTAGTGCCTGGAAATATCATCAGTGCTGAGTCTTTAGCAAAGTACGGAGTTACGGAATTCAAGGACTTAGTTGAACATTATGCCTCTCACATAACAGGCAGTCCTGATTTGTGTCTTTCAGAATATCAGCAGTACAAGAGACTAGTCTGTGGAAGTTACAGAGATAAGACACTGGTTGAAATTATGTGTGAAATGTTGAACAAGTACAGTGAAATGCTCCCAAATGTACTGATGATTTTGAAATGTTGTGTTGTACTGCCAATGTCCAGTGTTCAATGTGAGCGTGGATTCTCCACTCAAAACAGGATCAAGTCAAAGCTTCGAACTTCAATGAACAATAAAACACTTGACAATTTGATGCGAATTTCAGAGGAAGGTCCGGATATAATCAAATTTGACTTTAGCAGAGCTCTCAAAAAGTGGAAATCCGAGAAAAAAAGGAAGCTTTATGCCTGTTGAAATGATAAATTTAGTACATAGAAGCTACATAATGTGATGAAATGGTTGAATTTAGTGTTTTACCTTGAGTGACCTTATAAATTCATAATCATATACATGTACTTATGCTGTCATGCACAGTAAAAGTAAGAGATTTGAAGTTAAAATAATGTGATAGAGCTTCTATTTTTCTTGACATCTATAGTTGGACACTGTCATGCATTTTTTACTTTACTGATATAAGAAGTAAGAGTTGTCTTATTGTTATCATGCTTGATAATGTTGTTATAAACATAAAGATGAAAATTTATATAATATTATGCATGTTTGATTATGTTGTTATAAACATAAAGATGAAAATATATGTAATATTATGCATGTTTGATAGTAAAAGAACTGTTTAAAAATTTAGTGGTGTTGCTAATGTTTTATCTTTGCTTTTATATATCTGCATTACAATTTCTGCAGTAATCCCTTTAGTCTATCCGTAAAGTCCGCAACAATGCCGAGCAAGTCTCCCCACTTCTCCCTAAAGTCCCCTCACTTCTCCCTAAATCAGCTGGAGGGAGAAGTCACTTCTCCCTAAAATTTGGCTCTAGCTCAAGCCCTGGGTATACGCGTGTTTATTGCAGCTTGGGAATCCCCGGACGCACGTTTCTGCAGTGGGACGCAAACATTAAAACCATGAAAATTAACTGATTACATAAATCTACGAATACATAACGTTTGACACGAGAGCAAAATATATGGGCGGAGTCACTCGCTTGTCACCGATAGCCGCGTATAGCCAATCAGCGTTGCCCGTTTCCACTACACCGCGAAACAGATCAACTCAATATTACATGTGATTGTCGGCGTGATTGCATAGGTGACAACCCTATAATTGTAAACAATGGATTACGAAGTGTTTGAAGTAACTCCGATTGTTTTCTCACGTACTAATTACTAGGCAGAATAAAAGAACTTATTAGAAAAAGTGATAATTAAGCTTAATTATGAATGTCTGAGTAATTTTAAGATGCTGTCGATGCGGTCTTAATTATCTTTTCACTGTATGTTTATATACGTTTCCATTTTGAAATAAAGAGGTAAAGAAAAAAATATCACAGGGGATTTTGTCCAACTTGATATTTTCACGAGGGGGATTTTGTCCACCTTGATAATTTCACAGGAAGACTTTGTTTGGGTAGATCAGAAACAGCAGGGGGGGGGGGGGGGGGTCCAGGGGTGATTTTATCCTACATTCATTTTTGATTGCATTTTTCACCTTTTTAGTCTCTCACCTTATCAATATTCGGGTGAAGAATTGTGGTTACAAGTTGTCTGTCAGTCTACACTTAATTTCACAGTACAATAGAGGCCTTTGTTTTGACGAAACGTTAAAGTCTGTTTGTCAGTCTAGTTGGGACTGCAACTTTTTCAGCTTTGGGAGTCCCAGGACTGCAACTTGAAATTGCTAGTGAGAACCCTGAAACTGTTCATAATAGGAAGAAGAAACTTTCAGTACAGGTTATTCACTATTGAACATGTTTTGTGCCATAATATCACATGTAATTTGTCTGATATCAAGCTTCTTATTCAAATGGTTTTTGTCATAACTTTTATGATTATTGTGTGTGTAATATATTTCTCCAGGTACTCTGTGAGTAGTCAAAATAATTTGACGTTCAGATTGTTTTATATTTGCGATGGGGCAATCTAAATATCAAAACTTCGAAGGACCAAGGATAAATCACAGTACACAGTCATGTAAAGTTATTGGTTTTATCACTTGCGTATATTGGTGTGTAGACACGGTAAACGTTAATCATGTACAGTACATACATCTATAGGTTTAAACCACCAGAATTCGTAATTTTGGATATTATTTGATAATTTTTACAAAAAGATGAGGAATAGAATCCCCTTTCGATACATGTAAGTTTTATTTGAATTTATGACTAATTTGTGACATAATTGGCATTTAAACCAATAGCATGTAAAGCGTCGGCAGCGATGAAAATTTCATCGAAAATTGCTCCCGCTATTTTGGTCTTTCAATTGTTTGACGCGAGTGGGGATATTGCCCATGTGAAAAAATTATCTCAGTATTTCCTAGGATCACGTCAAATTTGTTGGACTACTCCAGGAGTTAAAATTGTTACAAATCATGTACATTAAAAAAAAAAAAATGCAAAATGTGAGAGTAGTTCTTTTTAAATGACAAAAAACTGCAATATTTCAAAAATTATTTTTCATTTCCCAGAGTACCTAGACAAGTATGCACATAAAAAAATAATTTAAAGAAAAAATATGTTTGAAAAAGAGGTTTGATATTTTCTACAAAATAGAATGTGGACATATGCATTGCAGTCAAGTACATGTGTTGTAAAACAAAATATATATTACCAGCAGGTTCGCCTTGTTAACTGCTGGTAAAAGTTTAAAAATCCACCACTGTGTGTGAAAGTATACTTGCATTACCGTAAAGCTCAATTTTCAAGTAGGCCCTTCTCTTCGAGTTGGCTTATATGAAATTTGACACTGTCAGTATGAGAAAACCAGATCATGCAAAGCACCTTTGAACGTGTTTATCATGAAAAGGGCCACTATATAAATCTTGTATAAGAATAATGATATAATAATCATGTATGGTAATTTTCAGTGTGGGGAATCACGCGACCCAAAATGGTACGGAACAGGGAAATCAAGATGGCGGATTTTTTACTTTTTTACCAATTTTCAAAGGTTAGTAAAAACTACAGCATCTATTTCGCTCGTTTTATAGCGCAGTCTATGCGCATTTTAATGCTTTTTCTAGCGATGTATGTGTCTTGTCTATGTTCTCTCTAGTTTTTAAGTTACCTTCGAGGTTTTGACCGAAGCGAGGATAATTTTCTTTAAAAACACAATGGTACGATACACGTAATTACTCTTTGCACACAAAAATCTATGTAATTTGCAGCTGTTTAAACTTGTTTAAATCTGTAACTGTTAGATCTTTATCATAGAGTAACTATGCACAGTGTTTGTTAATAATTGTTCGCGAATTCTTGAGAAAAATCGACAAACTATTGAAATGGTACGCAACACTTGCTATGATACGCAACACATGCATGTGTCACTAACGGCGATTTAACTTCAGATTTGTGTCATAATTAATTTACTAACTGTTTCAAACGTTGTTTTCAGTTTTTAAGATCGTTCGGAAGCACTGCAATCATTATTTATGTTTAAAGAGGTCAGCATGCTAAGACTTTCAGGTTTCAAAATTACATAAAATGTTTATTTTATTTCAGAATGGCGAAGTGATCTAATCTTGTATACTTTTCCTTTACAGACATGGCCAAACCTAAGAAGAAACAGGGTCTGACACTTGGGAAAAAGAAGTGGTAAAGAAGCAAAACAAGAATGTCAATAACTTTCTAATTGCCACAATCCGTCAAGCAATCACCAGCGAGAAACCATCTAAATCACCTCTGTACAACTCATCTCCAGCAAATAAAAAAAAATAAAGTGAATTTGGTCACCTGTCGTTTCCAAAAAACAATTTACAATAACTCCCGATAAAGGTCTTCAAGATCACTTTTTGGACATGTAGAGGAAAACAGTGATACCAGAGACGATGTAGAACATTTCTTAAACACTGAATTATTGTGTGAAGAAATCACATGTTCGATACTGCAAGCAGAAAGAGACTTCCTGTGAAAAGAAAACAGGGAACTGTTAGTACATCAAGGAACGCAGTTCAAAAAGGAGCTCTGTGTATAAGGTGGAAGAAGGCTAGGACGAATGAAATAAAATGCTACCGATGAAGAGGATGGAACTGGACTGAGAAGTGCTTATGAACGAGAAAAGAAATAGTTACGATATCAGTACCGAAAATAAAAGGAAGATAATATAAATACAACTGGAGAAAAGAAACATTATTTGAGTACTTAATGTGAAAGGGAATGTGATATAAATATACACTAAATGAGAACAAATACCGGAAGTGAAATAGATACTGAGTGAAGAAAGAACCGATGTTTTTAATAGTAAATGGTAGGGAAAATTTGATACATTCAGTAAACAATGTGAAAACAGTGTGATTAAAATAATGGGGCTAAATTTTATGCAAAAGGACATTATGTGATATAAATTGACATACTAAATGGGAATAGAAAGACTCAATGACATTGAGAAAAAGAAATTTTAAGAAGTTTTAATTTATTGTTGGAAGTTTGCTGTATAGATTCTGTATAGATAATGAAAATGAGCTTTGATAGCTTTTTTGTCAATTGAAAAAATGATATGTTCTTTTTTTTTTGCACATGCTTTTGTGACAAAATTTTGTTTAATTATGTTTTTAATAGCAATAAAGAAGTAACCGAACTGTTATTCAAGTTTCTAATCACTGTGAAATTGAAAAGATAGAGGGTTTATGTTACAGCCCCACTAATACCAGCCTCTTTATATGAGAAAACTAGGTAGGATCTTGTGTTGGTTCTTCCAAAGCCTCTTTCTGCTGGTAAGTATCTGAATACTGTTTCAATGGACAATATAGCCACCAAAAACAACGTCAGTTTAAATTATTATAATTATTTATTAATTGTCCATCTTTTGTACGTAAATATAAAATACGTATTTAACTTAACTCCTGGTTAAATCACACTTTACTCACACATAAATAATACTTGAGCAAATTGCAAGTATATATATATATACGGATTTACAAAACTGAAACTAGAAACAATGTCAAAATGGTGATACCGTCACATAAAAATGCCAACTATAAACATAGTAACACAAAATCCTTAAAATCGCGAGAAGAGTATTATAAAACAATTACAGATATACAAAGACGAAGTATTCGCTCCAAAATATCACTGTGAAAAACATACCCCCTTGGCCAGACCCCCATATTAGTTACGCCCATATACAGTATTGTACATTCCGAGACATAAAACAATCGTACATAATATAAAAGCTCACCCAGCTCGCAAACATGGTGTGGCGGGTGAACATTTTAAAATGTGATCCGATGAAGACTGTTTATTTTGTATGATTGTTTTATGTCTCGGGATGTACCATAACGTTAAAATATACTGTACAGGGGGTAGCAGATAATGTTGGCTTGGCCAAGGGGGATAGGTTTACCAGACCCCATGTACAAAATGTAGTGTAGTATTTTGTTCAATGATACTGGAAAAAAAAAACGTCTTCTGTTAAATGTTTCCATGAAGAAACTATCGGAACTATTGACTAAAAATGCGTCAGAAAGGTATATAGTAACATTTATTTAGAGTTCAGTAATTAGTTCAAATTTTAGATGATGTTATTTGTTACTAAATGTTATGAACACTAGCAAATCTGGTACGGCAAAGTTTATCAAATATGTTTAGTGTGATGCCAGCCCTTGATCTGACATTCCCAATACGTTCTCTACCCTATTTTTGTATCCGCTCATAAAACAAATAAACCGTCCTCCAAACATTCTCCAGCCAAGTATCCAAACATCTTAGTTTTGTTCGAGTATCTCCTTTGTGTTGTATTAGTGCACCCAAACCAATAAACAACCTCCATCCATGAAACAACATGAACAAAATGCTATACTGTTTACTGGGATTTTTTAGCTTTAGCCAATTTTAGAAATTTTAGCATTACTTCATCAAGTCCATCTTCCTCTTATAATACAGAGAAAACTTCTGACAATAAATTTTCATTAATTTCTTCATCAGTCACAACAACGGGGACTACATTGTCTGTATTATGCAGCTCTTCACACTTGCAATCCAGTGTTTAAGAAGTGCTCTACATTGTCTTTAAATATCACTGTTTTCTTCTACAGGTCCAAAAAGTGATCTTGAAGACTTTAACTTTAATCGAGAGTTATTGTATGTTTGTATTTTTTTGGAAGCGACAAATGACCTAAATGCTTTTTTCCTTCAGTTTGCTAGATATAAATTGTAGAGTGGATTCAGATGGCGTAAGCAGTCTTTTTGTTTGTTTTCTCGCTGTTGATTTCCTGGTGCATTGCTGCAGTTGGAAAGTTACTTTGATATTGATATTCATGTTTTGCTTCTTTATCCAATTTTTTTCCCAAGTGTCAGACTCCGTTTCTTCTTAGATTTTGCCATGGCTGTAGAATAAAAGTATACAAGATTAGAAAAACAACTGCGCATTTTTGAAATAAGATTAATAGATTTTATGTAATTTTGAAACATGAAAGTCTTAGCGTGCTGACCACTTTAAACATAAATAAAGATTGCAGTGCTTCTGGACGATTTTAAAAACTGAAAACCACGTTTGAAATAGTTCAATAGATTAATTGTGACGCAAATTTGAAGCTAAATCGCTGTTGGTGACACATGCACGTGTTGCGTATCAGACTGCCAACAGTTAGTACGTGTTGCGTATCCTAGCACGTGTATCGTACCATTTCAATAGTTTGTCTATTTTTTGCAAGAATTCACGAAAAATCATAAAGAAACACTGCATGGTTACTATATGATAAAAATCTAACAGTTACAAATTGAAACGAGTACGAAAAGCTGCAAATTACATAGATTTTTGTGTGCAAAGAGTAATTACGTGTATCGTACCATTGTGTTTTTACAGAAAATTATCATCGGTTTGGTCAAAATCTCGAAGGTAACTCAGAAACTAGAAGAAACGTAGACAAGACACATACATTGCTGGAAAGAGCATTAAAATGCGCATAGACTGCGCTATAATAAGAGTAAAATAGATGCTGTAGTTTTTACTTACCTTTGGAAATTGGTAAAAAAGTCAAAAATCCGCCATGTTGATTTCCGTGTTCCGTACCATTTTGGGTCACGTGATTCCCCACACTGATTTTGGTCCTTCAATGCATGAGTTGTTCTTTCCAATCTGTTCAGTAAGCATGATGATAGGATATAATTATGATATTCAGGAATAAAGGAAAGTCATAAAAAATTTCTTATTGTAGAAACATAATAATGCAAAATGTGACATAATTTTGATCTTGCATGTTTTTCATTTTATGTCTTTGCAAAAGTTTAAACAACCCTGCACATTTAGCCCACGTAACATAACACATACATTATGATGCAGCGCGGTAAAACACTACACCATTTGCATACTGCCTCCAGGAATAAAGGCACTTATGCTCCACTTCCTTTTAAAAATGTATTTATAGGTTTTTATTAGCTCACCAGAGCACAAAGTGCTAAAGGTGAGCTATTGTGACCGGTCATTGTCCATCGGGTAACGTTAAAGTTTACTTAGTCTTGCATTGTTAACAAGTGGCAGAAAGTTGGGCACCATTGTCCTATGGACACGCATGTAGTTTGTAGAGTAAAACAAAGACGAAAACTTAAGTTGAGTAGCTAAACATAAGTTTGCTTTTTCTTCAGGAAGAGTTAAAGAGAAAGCAAAGATATGTTAACACCGGCATTTGAACTGCGACAGGACAGAGACTTTCTGACAGTGATTATAAAGGCTCCTTTTGCCAAGGTATAGTCTTCATATAAATTACTCCTTTTCTGTGTAGTAACTCCTTTCTCGGGGATATGATTCTTCCTCCTTTGAGCTGATTTCCTCTTTTTAACAGAAAAGTTTCAAATGAAAGTTGTAGGATTTGGTAAGATACAGTCTAACCTAAGGGGAAACAGGGGAAACAGACAATTTGACTGCTTAAGCTATGTGACTCGAGACAGTTTACCTGGAGTAAAAGCGTGATGAACGCTTTTCAATTTTCATCGTAAAAAGTAGTAAAAACAGCAAATTCTCAAGTGTTTCCGTAACAGAAAGTTTCAGTAATTAAGTTTTAAAGCCTTCTTAAGAAATATAGCATTTATTTCAAGATATCTAAAAAAAATATTATTTTTTGTTGTCGAGTGATCTGGAGGCATGCTGCTTTAATTAACTAAATAATAATAACAAAATTTCAGTGTGCATACTTTACAATACTTTGTGCCAAGCACGAGGTAGTTTTGATCTTTTGTTTGGAAAAAACTGTAATGATAATCAATGAAGCCGATTTTGCACCTTTTTTATAAACAGTTTAAATCGACAACAGAACATACGTAATTAATTGATCATTAACATCAATTAGTAATTAACTTCTTCAACGACCGCAAAGTGTGCATGTTTAAGTAGGTGTCAACAAACTTTTCATTGGTCAAAGATTGTGGTGAAGTCTTGTGAAACCTAGCTATCACGTGTTTGTCAAATCTGGTATCTTCGGCGTTATTCGCCAAAAATTGGTTTTGATGAAACATGGCTGCTGAAATGGGTCAAATATGGCGGTCTGGAGGCAATTCCTGTGGTAGCTAGTGACCCTTGAATAAAGTGAGGAAAATCCGTTGGTGTGGAATGAGAGGGAGTCACAAAATGACCGCCAGACCGCTGAACGGAGGTGACCGCTGATCAGAGGTGACCGTTAGTACAGGTTAGACTGTATGTGCAAAAATTTATTGTTAAAAGGTGTAGGGGGTATCCTCTGATTTCATCTTTTTTAGGCAGTTGGCAGTAGCATCCCCATTTCTGGGGTGGAAGGTTGCCATTATAACCTAAATCTTGCCAATCTGACTTTACACCCAACAAAAAAAGAAAACTTCTATTCTAAATTTCGGGTTTCATTGGTCTGCAACGTCTGGATTTAGAGAAAAAAGTACTATTATTATAATGATTAAATAGCTGTTCACCAATGTTAATGATTAGTGAAAAATTATGGTATTATAACAGATACAAAAGACTGTAGATGGCAGGAATTGGAAGCAGTTGGAAATTGTAGGTGATTAAATTTGGTATGACATTGTATACAGCCTTGTTTCAGGTGTTAATCCACATTTGAAAAATAGTTAAAATGTCTTTTATTCCTAGATTTAGTTCTTATTTATGTAAAAAATATTGAAGTATCTTTGGTTCTTTCCAGGTGGCAGAGACAGAAATATTTATTGAGGAAGATGACTTCAAGTTTTTCTCGAAACCTTATTTCCTCAGGTAAACCAAATTTCATCTGGTAAACCATATTGCCTCAGGTTAACCTTATTTACTCAAGTAAACATTACTTCCTCATGTAAACATTATTTCCTCAGGTAACCCATATTTCCGCAGGTAAACCATATTTTCTCAGGTAAACTGTATTTCCTCAGGTAAACATTATTTCCGCAAGTAAACCTTGCTTCCTCATGTAAACCTCAATATTTCTGAGATAAGCCCTATTCCCTCATAACATATATTACTTGTTTCCCTCCTGAAGGCATTTATGTGCAGAATTAGTTATATTCTAGCTTTTTATTTATAGTGTAGAGGCTCCCCTCAGATTTGTAGATGAAAGTTTTTGTCATTGAAATAGACTGCAAACCTTCAATTATTAAAAGGTTTTATAATGATCTTACTAGAAATTATGATAATTTTTTAAAAAAGACTTCCTCTAATACAGCTGTTTCATAGCTGAGGAGAACTCCTGTAATGGAGGCTGAAATTCTGTGACATTCCAATCCAGCGTTGTTGGCTTATTGTTTCTCATTTTGTATAAAACAGTTAACCAAATTGTCTCCCATACCACTGTGGTGGGAGACATATTGATTTACTCCTGTCTGTATGTGTGTGTCCCTCCATCAGTCTGTCACAAATCTTGTCCGTGCTCTAAGTGGAACATTTCTCATCTGATTTTCACCAAAAATACTGATGCCAGTGATACAGGTCTTGGTGCATGGTTGACTCAGATACATAATGGAGAAGAAATGCCAATCTAGATGATTAGGCAGTTGTGGGAGACATGTGCTTTTCTCAAAGTTTCTCTACTTTAATGAAAATTCAGTGGAAAAGAGGGGTGGTCTTGTTATTTATCATTCAGTTAAAGATTGTTTTATCTCAATGCAGGTTGACCTTGCCAGGTAAAATTGTTGAAGATGGCAGAGAGAAGGCTGATTATAATGCAGACAATGGTAAGCTGTGACTTTCCAGTGTTTTTTTATGCCCCCCTTTGAAGAAGGAGGGGTATATTGTTTTGCAGATGTTGGTCGGTCGGTCGGTAGGTCGGTCGGTCGGTATATAGACCAATCCATTTCTGGATGATAACTCAAGAACGCTTGGGCCTAGGATCATGAAAATTGATCGGAAGGTTGGTCATCACCAGCAGATGACCCCTATTGATTTTGAGATCTGTATGTCAAAGGTCAAGGTCACAGTGACCCTGAATAGTTAAACGGTTTCCAGATGATAACTGAAGAGCGCTTGGTTCTAGGATCATGAAAGTTGATAGGGAGGTTGGCCATGACCAGCAGATGACCGCTATTGATTTTGAGGTCAGTATGTCAAAGATCAAGGTCACAGTGACCCGGAACAGTTAAGCGGTTTCCGGATGATAACTAAGATTGCTTGGGCCTAGGATCGTGAAAGTTGATAGGGAGGTTGGTCATCACCAGCAGATGATCCTTATTGATTTTGAGATCAGTAGGTCAATGGTCAAGGTCACAGTGACCCGGAACAGTTAAGCGGTTTCCGGATGATAACTAAGATTGCTTGGGCCTAGGACCGTGAAAGTTGATAGGGAGGTTGGTCATCACCAGCAGATGATCCCTATTGATTTTGAGATCAGTAGGTCAAAGGTCAAGGTCACAGTGAACAGGAACAGTAAAACGGTTTCCGGGTGATAACTCAAGAACGCTTGGGCCCAGGATCAGGAAAATTGATAGGGAGGTTGATCATGACCAGCAGATGACTCCTATTGATTTTGAGGTCATTAGGTCAAAGTTCAAGGTCACATTGGCCAGGAACAGTTAAACTGTTTCTGGGAGATAACTTGAGAATGCTTGGGCCAAGGGTCATGAAGATAAAATGTTAAATGGTCGCAAAGCCACTATGTTGGTTTTCTCATGGCGCGGCTCATATAAAAAAAAACGATATTTTTCTTAAGTATGTTACACTATAAAAGAAAATGACTTAAAAACACATTGCCTTGTGTTTTAAATGATATTGTTTACATATTTATATAGATCTACTCGGAAGTCACCATATGACCTATAATTGTGTCGGTGCGACGCTAAACCCAACAAAAAAAAAGAAGATCTACTCCAAGTTTTTATTGAAATATATAAAAAAGACTGAAGGGAACTTTTGTCATAAACACAGGTAAAAAGTATACCTTTTGTAGAAGGGAATGAAGACAAATACAGAGCTCCAGATAAGCTGCGTATTTGCGTATTTACGCAATTAAAATTGCAGAAAACTCAATTGAATTCATACAGTGTGCGTACTGAAACGCAATTAAAATTCCTAATACCCAATTCGTAAAAAATAGCTTGCGTATCGCATTTTCCTTATAACTAGAACGGGTACGAGACTTTAACGCTAGATTTGACTGACTGGTTATACGTTACTGCAGAACAGGTTGCAATTTATTGGAAAAATAACAGGACCATTCAGTCGGCTGATCGGTGTTATTTGGACGCTTTGTAAACAATTTTACGCCGATAAAATGTAAAGAGGTTGCAGGAAAAAACATTGTTGCAGCACAAACAAACAAATTAGTGGGATATTTTGCTGTTCAACAATGACAGTTATCTGTTTGTGACGATGTAGTGTCACCAATACTGGATGACATCTTTTGGGAGAATGCATATTGCGGTGACCACATCGTTTGGGATATTGTGGATGAACTGATCTCAGACTGCATTAAAAGTGAAAAAGAAAACAACAGTATGAAACATTCATTACAATTTTAAATACATTTTTGTATTAAACATTGAAGGGCGCCATTAAAATACTTAGTCAGTCCTGTTTAATGATATATACCATGTATACTGTAAGCAAAAAAATACTCAATTGTTAGTGCGAGATTGGTAAAATACCCAATTGGTTTTAGCAAATACCCAATTACTTCTGAAAAGGCCGGGTAATGATATTATTTTTACCCAATTCAAATTTCCAATACCCAATTCAGACAAAAAGTGATGGGTAAATACCCAATTGCACCAAAAGCTTATCTGGAGCTCTGCAAATAAATTGTCAGTAAAATGGCCCCCAAATCACTGCTTTCATCAGAAATTTTTAGGTTTATTTAAAAATGCTTTTAGTAAAGTAACCGTAAGAAAGTTTTTTTATATCGGTGTATAAAAAAAGCTCAAGAAATTGCTGGTATTTTGGGACTAAACATGGGAAGTAATGAGAGTAACAGATTATCAGTTTTATCAGATGTTATAAACTTGCATCACAAGGTTTGTTACAAAATAGTGCTCATTATAATTCCAGGAGAATTCACTGTTGTTGTACCAAAACAAACACCAGGAGAGCATTTTGAAGGTTTAGACATGTTGACCAAACTTTTAGAAGCCAAGGGAAAAACGCCAGCAGCTTCCTCATTGATAGAAGTCCTTCGTAAGTGACAGCAAAATAATAAAAAAAACTTGTGAGGGATTTGTTCTTAACTGCCCGTATTCACAAAAATTAATTCATATGAACGTGTTATTGTTACAAATAGCCATATAGATATATGTCTAACAAGTTGGCTGTATATCTGACAAGTTTGCTGTATATCTCACATATTGGCTGTATATCTGACAAGTTTGCTGTATATCTCACATATTGGCTGTATATCTCACATATTGGTTGTATATCTGACAAGTTAGCTGTATATCTCACATATTGGCTGTATATCTGACAAGTTTGCTGTATATCTCACACATTGGCTGTATATCTCATATTGGCTGTCCACTACCTTAATAAGTGTTAGACTTTGTTCACCAATGTGTCCGCTACCTTAAGTGTCAGATGTTAACCAACAGACATCTTACTACCCAAATAGTTTAAGTGGTAGAAGAAGCCTCTTTTACTTTTAATCACTAATCCCTCACAGGTCTTCTTGTGAGAAAGTCATCTGACTTGTAGGGCTGTGGATCGTCAGACAAGTGGCGATCCGATCCGCGAGTCGGGGCTGATGATTCACAGATCGAACCACGGATCACCAGCAACAACTTATGATACAAAAATGCAAGCCTGTTATTTTTGTACTTTTTTCTTTATGGAATCTAAACTTTGCAGTTCTCATGGTGCTCAGTTTAATAGTTTTGACCTATGTTTAATATTTTGCTCATTAATTAAAGTCAGGTTTCGCAGGTAGTTCGGTCATTCTTGCAGATGAACAATATGACGTCGGTCATTAATATCACAATATTTAGTAACAGTTCCAAATTTTTTGATAAAATTTTTTTTGTTGGACAGAAATTTCGTACCTAACTTTTTATTGAATTTAATTACTTAAATGATAAATGTTTATTCACTGTTTTGACAGATTTCATATTAATTTTAGTGATGCTAACTCTGCCTAAGACATTTGTTTACGTCCGGTTGAGAATCTGACAACGTGTAATCGTCTTAGATGTGCAAGAAAATTTATTAAAGACGTTTAATGTGGCTTTAATTTAGTTTTATTAATAGAATTTTACATATTTGCATGTATTAATGAAAAAAATAGCGATCCAACGATCTTGACAATGATGAATATTCGTACTCGAACTTTTGGTCAAACTTGTGGTTATCGTTACAGCCCTACAGACTTGCTTGCAGAAGTGCGATAGTGCTAATGCTGGCCTGTGTCTAAATAATGTCTTGTGTGAGTTATCTTAAGTCTTCCATTATCATTAAAGCTGGAGAGGTGCTGGATGACCTAATTTGTGTCTGAGTGACTTTTAATTTACATAACTTTACCTTTGATTCTTATGGAGAAGTTGGCTGTTACTTGCAGAGAACAAGTTTGCACTGGTACAGAACTCTGGAAAACTGGTTAGTTTAACTGCCCGCAGTTACATAACTGAAATACTGTTGAAAATTGGGCTAAATGCAAACAAACAGAATTTAACTAACACAACAAACTTTAAATGGTGGAAAAGCCAGCAAAGATACATTGTTTATCAGTGATGTTTACTGTTAAATGTTTAGATGATGATACAGTGGAAGGCAGTGATGAAGGTGAAAATGAAGAAGAGTTTGATTGGCGTGTTGACCAAGTGCCATATAAGGAACAGCCTACATTGATTGGTGCGCCTAAATACGGTTTTGCAAACCAGAAGTCTGGTGTGTTTGCAAGGCTTCAGGTAGGACGATGTTGCTTTCTAGCATTAGCTTAAGTTTTAAACTATGTGACAAAAGACTAAAGAGATCATGCAGAGACTTGTGTTTGTTTTGAAAGTGTAATCTTTTCACCATGTTTCACCTTTAATTTAAAACTAGCTTTGTCAGAAAACAAGTTAAGAAAGGGAACATTTGTGAAGCTCAAAATACACAGTCTTTAACAGTAGGAATTTCTATGGCAGAAGTAATACAAGACAACCTTACAGGTTCCGTTACTCAGTTTTTACTCGAACTTTTACAGTTGTGCAAAGTATGTTACTTATTAGAACGTAGCATGTCTTCAGATACCTTAGAAACCTCATAAATTGATCTAATGATTTTAATCAAACATTGTCCACATTGCTTCTGTACTATGCAGTGCGTCCTCTGGGATTTTAAAAGTTGGAGCCACCAGTTTAGCCACTTTCAAATTTTGGAGCCACTTTGAGCCAATCCATTTCTTTCAAGCCGTGGTCTGTTTTGTATGCATAAAGATGGGATATGTATATAAAATAAACAACATAACGCTTGTTACACTTACTATCTATTTAATGTCATATCTTTTGTGTTTTATATTTTCTTGGCAGTAGGTATAGAAGATAGAGGGTCCAGGAATTTTTTTAATACAAGTGTGAAACGGTGGGTTCTGGTGCATTTTTTAGTCAAAACTTTGTTAAATAAAGGTAACTTTTCGAGCCACTAGGGGCAGGGGAGCATAGGGCTCCCAACCCCTCCACCCCGACCCCTTTGAATCCAGGTCTGTGTAGACGAAGGTGACTTTGACCAGCTGTGGAGCTTCTCATGCTTATTTTTTTAGTCTCTGTTTAGTGAAAATTAAGGCTTGAAAACTGAAAGGCTTCACTTTTAAACTCAAGCTGAAGTATGTGTATGCATGTCAAATTGTGATTTAGTTCCTTAAAGTAAGGAAAAAGAAACGAAGTTTACAGCACTTCAACTGCAAATCCATAAATCATCTCAGTCCTTTTAAATCAAAAGTGTATTAGGTAATACACAAATTGTACAGACCTTGAAGAATTAGGTCAAATTACATCACATACATCACAACCTTTAGCTGTCAAACAGGGCTTCCTTTCATCCTACATCAAAGGCCAAATGCCGATCGGCACCTTTCCTTTGAACTTAAGCCGCCATGTGCCTGTGTTTATTTCAAGATGTTAATGCAATTTTGTCACCAAATGTTTCGGATGATACTCAATACCATGAATACTGGGATTTAAAAGTTAAATGTTTGAAAATACAGGAATATTAGGATTTACAACAAAGAAAAAAATCTCAGTAAGTGGCTTTATTAAGTGTTCGAAAAAGGTCTCAATTAATAGATATCAATGGGAATAGTTATCACTCAAGTTGCCGATTATTCCGTTGTATGATAAAAAATTTGGATGTCTCTTTTCATTTATAAACTTTTAAACAGAAAATCAGAATAAATTTTTAGACCGTAGTCATGTTGACTGACTCATTGGTCAGGTCCGTGGCGTCATGTCAGACGACATTGTTTATTGGAAAATTGTTTATCAAATATACATAGGTCACAATTACTGTAAATATTGTCTGATTAAGTTAATCGTAAAAAGAACCGAAAAATTGCTGGGGGAAAATGAAAACAGCCATTTAAAACAAATGGGGCGCAGCTCTTTCATCAATAAAAGTGGTTGGGTCATCGATAATTGGATCAGTTAAAATAAACAGTAGCGAACTTCAAACATTTCCATTGAAAACATGCTTTCTTAATGCGTCGTAGCAGCAGCTGATTACTTGCTATTGTTTTTTTCTACGCGGGAGAATACCGGATATGCGCGAAACAGGAACCACGCTTCCGGATCAAATACACAATAACACACCGTGGGAAAAAATGAAAATATATATGGAGCCATAATGTTTCGCCACTCTAGATTTTTTTGAGCAACTTCAATAAAAGTTTGAGCCACTGGCTCCAAATGCGATAGGCAGGGGACGCCCTGACTATGTTTGGCTTGCATGTACATACAAAAATAGATACAAACTCACAAACCTTCAAATTACAGTACAGTGTTTATGAATATAGGGAGTGAAGCATGCACAGTTGTTTAAGAAGTGATGTATAAACATTTCAGGAGGATATGGTGTGTATAGTAGATTGTAGTGACCCAGATACGCTCAGTGTAGCTGAAAGGCGAGAACAGAGAATACAAGCGGAAGTTGACAAGTTTGATGAGGATCATTACATGTTAGTATATACACTGAAAATGGGGTATTTTTGTATTCTGATTAGCTTATCTGATTTTTGGAGAGAGAAAATGGCGAGTTATTGTCATCACTTGATTGGCGTTGGCGTTGCCTGGTTAAGTTGTTTAGGTCAGCTTTCTCCTGAACTATAAAAGCTATTGCATCATTAAAAGCTGACTCTACACAGCAAGTACCGCAACTCTACATTGCTTTTTGCAAGAATTATGGCCCCTTTTGGACTTAGAGAATCAGATTTCTTGTTAAGTTTTGTGTTTAGGTCAGCTTTTCTCCTAAACTATCAAAGCTATTGCTTTAAAACTTGCAATATTTATTCACCATCAAAAGCTGACTATGTACAGCAAGAAACATAACTCCTGCTTTTTGCAAGAATTATGGCCCCTTTTGGACTTAAAAAATATCATAAAAACACATGGGAAAGACAATATTTCTATTATACAGAGAGAAAAAAATCAGATGAGCGTCTGCACCCTCAAGGCGGTGCTCTGGTTACTTTGTGATTTGATTGCAGCATTTTTTGGTGTTGCATAAAATTAGTAATCTCGCCAGTTTTAAATTTGTGAGTCACATTATTCATGGATATACATGAAACTACGGTAATTCCATTAAAAATATTTTCAAATTCATGGTAATTTGCTTATATTCAAGGTTGTTTGTTTTTGTTTTTAGCTTGACTTTTGAAAGAATAGGTAGAGCTATTGGTCACGCCCTTGCATCGGTGTCCACGTCGGCAGTCCGATTTGGTTAAGATTTTGTATGTAGGCTGGTATCTCAGTAACCACTTGTGGAAATGGATTGAAACTTCACACACTTGTTCACTGTCATGATCCGACAATCATTGCTTAGGGTTCATAACTCTGCGTTTTTACAAAACTGTGCCATTTTTTTGATGGGCGTGTCTGGTCCATATCTTTGTCATCGATAGATGGATTTTCAAATAACTTGGCATGAATATGTACCACAGTAAGACGACGTGTCGCGCACAAGACCCAGGTCCGTAGCTCAAAGGTCAAGGTCACACTTAGACATTAAGGGATAGTGCATTGATGGGCGTGTCCGGTCCATATCTTTGTCATTGATGAATGGATTTTCAAATAACTTGGCATGAATGTGTACCACAGAAAGACGACGTGTCGCGCGCAAGACCCAGGTCCATAGCTCAAAGGTCAAGGTCACACTTAGACATTAAGGGATAGTGCATTGATGGGCGTGTCCGGTCCATATCTTTATCATCGATAGATGGATTTTCAAATAACTTGGCATGAATGTGTACCACAGTAAGACGACGTGTCGCGCGCAAGACCCAGGTCCGTAGCTCAAAGGTCAAGGTCACACTTAGAAGTTAAAGGTCATTTTTCATGATAGTGCATTGATGGGCGTGTCCGGTCCATATCTTTGTCATTCATGCATGGATTTTAAAATAACTACGCATGAATGTGTGACACAGTAAGACGACGTGTCGCACGCAAGACCCAGCTCCGTAGGTCAAAGGTCCTAAACTCTAACATTGGCCATAACTATTCATTTAAAGTGCCATCGGGGGCATGTGTCATCCTATGGAGACAGCTCTTGTTCAACTTACATATTGATTCAATTGACAAGGCTGTTGAAAAGTCGAACCTTGCTGTCCTTAGACAGCTCTTGTTTGGTTTAGCACTGTCAACAGTGCTTCATTTATGTAATGGCAGGCAGTTTACCTAACCAGTATTTCTGGATTCGTTGCTAATACTAACCTGTTTCTGAAAATAACTGCCAACTTACCCACATGAACAGGAGGTGGAGAACACTGATCTTCTATTGTCACAAAGAACATAAACATCCCCTAGGATCTGTTTATTGACTTGAGTAGATGGGCAACTAAGCCAAGCTTGAATTAGTTAATCCAATTCTCATCACATTGAATTTTGCTGTGTTGTTTGTCATTATCATGCAACGTTTCCAGTAATAGTGTGCACTTCAAAACCAGGAGCAAATAAAGTTATTCGCTGAATACGGGCTCAGAGATTTATTCCATTATAGTCTATATGTTTGCTACTTGTAGAGCTGACCTGTATGAAGATGATCTTTTAAAGCCATTACTGGACTTCAGACCACATTGGTATGAGGAAGTGGAGCTTGTTGACGGAGGAACTCCAGTAGATATGACAGGTGAGTGATCCACTAGGTGTCTGTTTAGTGCAAGAAAACACTATGCATTAGATGTTTGCAAGAGGATAAGCAAAATGTTCGAGATATACTGGGTTTTGAGCAGCCCAAACAGAGAAAATGCAAGGAAAATGGTTTGAGATCATGTGAATTGCTTGAAGTAGCACCTATGCCTGTGACATTGATGCTGGATGGAGCTTTGCTTCAGTGTATTTTCTTTGTAGATTGATGCAGCAGCTGTTATATTCCAGTATTCAAGATACTGTGGAATCTCATATGATTTTCATGAGGGACTGATTGTCACAAATGTGGTTCCTTTTATTTTACCTTAAAATGTAACATCTGGTGAAGTATGTCATGGTGAAATAACCACTTTGGCCGAAACATTTTACTTTTAAGCGGACAAAATTCAAAATGATTTTACGGTACCATTTACCACATTGGAAAGATGAAGTGGGATTTTGAAGGCATATATGTTTACATCGATGGAGAGGCCATGCATATGCACAATGTTTAATTTTGAGTAATTTTGTAACGGTATTCATGAATGGCCTTGGCTGGTTTAATTTTCACTTCTGTGAACCACTACTGACTAGTGAGGTTGTTGACTTCAAATCACTTGCCCCTCATCGATGTGGGTTTGAGCCTCACTCAGGGCGTTGAATTCTTCATGTGAGGAAGCCATCCAGCTGGCTTACAGAAGGTCGGTGGTTCTACCCAGGGCCCACTAGTGATGAAATAATGCACGAAGGGGCACCTGGGGTCTTCCTCCACCATTAAAAACTGGAAATTCGCCGTATGACCTATCATGTGTCGGTGCGACGTTAAATCCAACAACAAAAAAAGTGAAGTTATTGAAGTCATTGATGCATGGAGGTAATAGTTTAAGTAGAGGGTGTTACATTGTTGTCTTTTTCTATTGACTGATGAAATAAAAGGTAAGGCTGTCAGGAGCATTTATCTGTTTTCATTCAAGGAGCTGAGCATTTAATCTTTTCTATTTGAGTTTGATTATTCAGTATGGAAACACAAGAATGTATTATTGTTTTATTAGATGTTAGCTTTTTATGGTGAAACATCGATATTCGCACCTTCTTTACCAGTTATAGACCAACGTTGTCTATACTTGGAACAACAGCATGATCAAAATATTACTAACACTTGATGCCAAAATCTGGCAACAACTTTATTTCTCTCCCATGTAAAACACATGATACTGTAGAATATTTGACAGCAGCTTCTTTATTCCAGTGGAGTTAACTGCAGATGAAAAAGAAATTATGAGAAAACTTCCGAGAAAAGAATGTATCTTTTTCTTTGTGTTTATAAATTTCCAAATTCCAATCCCTGGTATATGATAACATCAGTAATTTAAAGACCCTGGTTGGTAAGTTACACTTAATACTTGGTAAGTTACACACAGTGCTTGGTAAATTACACATGCTTAGTGAGTTACACACCATAGTTAATAAATTACACATGGTGCTTGGTAAGTTGGTAGGTTGCACTTCATGCTTGGTAAATTACACACTGTGCTTTGTGAATTATACATCTTCCTAGTAAGTTACCCGTCATGTTAGGTTTGTTACATCCAGTGCTTGTTCAGGCAACACTATCTATATGGTAAGTTACATATCATGCTTGGTAAGTTACACTTTGTAAGTTTCTGGTCAGTGTAACTAAAAGAGAAAAAAAAAAAGAAGATATTTCAAGTCTTTAACTATATTAAGATATCCTGGATTCAGCAGAGGAAACAATGGTATACCTTGGTCTTGTTGACATACTCTATGCCTACTGTTATAATCATAGGACAACTGAAGGTGAAAATAATGTAAGTACACTTCTACTAAAACCATTTTGTTGTCTCGTAAAATGGTATAAATGTTACTTATGACCTGTTGCGCCTTGTACATTTTTAGAAAACTGCATTCTAAAGGTCAAAACTGGGATATACAAGCATGCAAGTGTGACACTGCTTTTTGAACCAAAAATGGCATAAATGGTCTTATACGCTGCATTCAACCCATTTCAGTTTTTTAGGAAATTCTATTGATGAAAGAGGCTTTATCTTCCACTTCCAACTTTATGAAATTGAAATGTGTGATTTTAGATACTGAATTTTTGCAGTAAAATAAAGTTGTAAGTGGCAGATATGTTCCTTATAATGATTTTAAATAGTGTATGGAAAATTGCATAGATAACTTCAGCTTGATTAATATAAAATAGTGAATACTGCCAGTATTTTTATGCATTAACTGTGAGGTAACCAATTGGCTAGACAATTTCAGTGAAAAAATTGCAAAATAAACAAAAGCTTTTTTTTCCACTTTTCCACAAAGAAGTATTAAAGTGGGGTTATTAATCATATTCAGTGATAGCTCTAGTTTGAACAGATGGCTTCTAGCTATGATACTTAATTGTGATTGCAGCTTTACATATATTACAGGCTGTCAAGCAGGCTCTACTTTTCCTACTTTTCCCTCATCTTATGAGGGGCTCCTACTTTTTCCTATTTTTATGCCCCCGAAGGGGGGCATATAGTTTTTGAACCGTCTGTCGGTCTGTTCGCAATTTTCGTGTCCGGTCCATATCTTTGTCATCGATGGATGGATTTTCAAATAACTTGGCATGAATGTGTATCACAGTAAGACGACGTGTCGCACGCAAGACCCAGGTCCGTAGCTCAAAGGTCAAGGTCACACTTAGACGTTAAAGGTCATTTTTCATATAGTGCATTCGTGTCCGGTCCATATCTTTGTCATCCATGGATGGATTTTCAAATAACTTGGCATGAATGTGTACCACAGTAAGACGACATGTCGCGCGCAAGACCCAGGTCCGTAGCTCAAAGGTCAAGGTCACACTTAGACGTTAAAGGTCATTTTTCATGATAGTGCATTCGTGTCCGGTCCATATCTTTGTCATCCATAGATGGATTTTCAAATTACTTGGCATGAATGTGTACCACAGTAAGACGACCTGTCGCACGCAAGACCCAGGTCCGTAGCTCAAAGGTCAAGGTCACACTTAGACGTTAAAGGTCATATTTAATGATAGTGCATTGATGGGCGTGTCCGGTCCATATCTTTGTCATTCATGCATGGATTTTAAAATTATTGGGCATGAATGTGAACCACAGTAAGACGACGTGTCGCACGCAAGACCCAGGTCCGTAGGTCAAAGGTCCTAAACTCTAACATCGGCCATAACTATTCATTCAAAGTGCCATCGGGGGCATGTGTCATCCTATGGAGATAGCTCTTGTTTTTTCTGAAAAAAGCCAAACTATCCCTAATTTTTTTGCCCAAAAAGTCATCAAAATATTGAAGAAGGCAATCAGATACTTTTATTCAAGGGAATTAACTTTATTAAAATAAAGTTGTTTCCAGTGTTTGTAGATTTTGCCTGGTGCAGTTGTTCAAGAGGGGTACCAGTATAAGGAGATGAGGTTATCTCTACAATGCCAGGTTTGTCTCCTTGTGCTGCTGCTGTCCTCCTTGAATGACTGATGACAGGGCAATGAAAAAATCAAAACAACTGAAGAAAAAGGTTTGGTAATTCATTAATTAGCAAGGGATTTTTTTTTTTACCAAGAGGGGAAGGGGCCCAGGCATGTGATTTTGGGGAAAAATAGCTCGGTATTTAGGCAAAGGGGAATAAAAAAATTGATGTAAAGTCAATTTTCGGGGAAAACTGCATGATTTAAAAGAAATTTTTTGAGAACAACGGGCCTTCTAAAGGCCCCTATTACAGAAGGGGGAAAAAACCCCCGATTAGTGTAGCAAAAGGTGTTTAAAGAAAAAAGTCCTACTATCCCTACTTTTCGTTGACAAAATCTGTACTTGCTCCTACTTTTAGCCCAACTTTTTTTCTTGTTGACTGCTTGACAGCCTGACAGCCTGCATGATATACATTCATTTTATATTTTAGTCAAGTGTACTTCAATGTTATAAGTTATATTCAATACTTGTATCAGTTTCTAATGGTAAAATGGAAAGTTATTCAGAAGTGGTATTCATGTACTGTCTCTAAAAATCTGTTTCAGTGTGAATCTGGGTGGACGATTTGCAAGATCAGTTCTACATTGTCGTGGTTAGAGGTAGTTATTTTCCTAATTTGATATAATTTTGAATTTAAAGATCAGACATGATGGTTTTTAGCTCACCTGAGCACAAAGTGCTCATGGTTAGCTATTGTGATCACGCTGTGTCCATTGTGCATCCGTCCATTGGTTCGTCCGTTTTCATCAGTTGTGTTCAAAACGCATCTCCTCCAAAACCACAGAATGGATTTTGATGAAACTTGACGTGGATGTTTTTTGGATGATCTTCTACCAAAGTTGTTTAAATGATTCAGCTTGATTGCTCATAGCGGCCACCAGAGCTAGAAATAGAAAAATCTTCAAACGACATCTCCTCCTAATCCGATGGTCCAATTTTAAGATTATTTCACACAAATGGCCTTTCTGTCACCATTTACCAAGATTGTTCAAATTATACTGATTCCTCATAAAAAAATGGCCACGAGGGGGCGTGGTCACTCTTCCCTGTATGTATATAAAGGAAATTTTAAAAATCTTGTATGAAGCTGCTGGCCCAATTTTAAAATAATTTTACACAAACGGTCCTTGTGCAACCCTGTACCAAGATTGTGCCCACCCGCTTGGCTCAGTAGATAGAGCGTTGGTCTACGGATCGCGGGATCGTGAGTTCGATCCCCGGGCGGGGCATATGTTTTCCGTGATGATTTGATAAAAGACATTGTATTCTGAAATCAACCGTCCTCCACCTCTGATTCATGTGGGGAAGTGGGGAGTTACTTGCGGAGAACAAGTTTGTACTGGTACAGAAACCAGGAACTCTGGTTAGGTTAACTGCTCGCCGTTACATGACTGAAATATTGTTGAAAAATGGCTTTAAACCCATAACAAACAAACAAAATCTACGAAGATTGTTAAAATTATTTTGATTCATCAAAAAACATGGACAGGTGTGGCCACTTTCCCCTATACTATATAGTGGAAGCTTTAAAATTTTTCAGGTGTGAAACTGCTAGACCCATTTTAAAATAATTTTACACAGATGGTCCTTGTGCGACCCTGTACCAAGATTGTTTAAATCATTATGTTTCGTATTCATCTTTTCCCTATACTATATAGTGGAAACTTTTAAGAATCTTCTGGTGTGAAACTGCTAGCCCCATTTTAAAATAATTTTACGCAAATGCTGCTTGTGTGACCTTCTACCAAGATTGTTCAGATTATTCCGAATCATCAAAAAACATGGCTATCAGAGGGCATGGTCACTTTTCCCTCTATGTTGATGGTAGAAATTTAGAAAATCTGCTTGTATAAAACTGTAGTCCAAATTTAAAATAATTTCACACATTGTCCTTTTGTGACCCTTTACCAAGATTATTTTGATTCATTAAAAAACATGGCCACCAGGGGATGTGGTCACTTCCTTACATGTTTATAGTGGAAATTTAAAAAATCTTGTATGAAACTGCTGGCCCGATTTTATAATAATTTTACACAGATGGTCCAAGATTGTTATACCCCCACCAAACATGTTTGAGGGGGGTATATAGGAGTCAGTTTTGTCGCGTCGCGTCGCGTCCCTTCCCGTCACATCGCGTTCCGAAATCTATTATCTCAGTTATAACCAAATGGATTTGATTCAAACTTAAAATACATGTTCCACCTTATCACCCACATCATGTGACACAAGGTGTATAACTCTGACACCAAGTATTCATGAATTATGTCCCCTTTTACTTAGAATTTAAGGTTGATTTTGATGTATTTTCACTATATCTCAGTTACTACCGAATGGATTTGATTCAGACTTAATATAGATGTTCCACCTCATCACCCACATCATGTGCCCACATCATGTGACACAAGGTGCATAACTCTGACACCAAGTTTTCATGAATTATGTCCCTTTTTACTTGGAATTTAAGGTTAATTTTGTTGTATTTTCACTTTATCTCAGTTATTATCCCCCGACGAAAGTCGGAGGGATATAGTTTTGGCGTTGTCCGTCCGTCCTTCCGTCCGTCTTTCCGTCTGTCCGGAGCTATATCTAGGAAATGATTGGGAATATTTATTTAAAACTTCATATACATGTTCACCACTATGAGTTCTTGTGGCCCATTGGATCTCAGTCAGATTGCCCTAGTAACGCCAGAGTTATGGCCCTTAGAAATTTCTAGTGTTAACTATATAGGGTACTATAAATATGGCAATTTCTGCATCATAACTTTTGATATATTTGACCTAGAACTATGAAACTTAAACAGAATTTAGATTACCATAATGGGGTTGTGTACACACAATTTCATTCGGATTTATATGTAAATTAAGAGTTATTGCCCTTTAATTGTATAAAAATCCACATATTTTTACATAAACTTACCATTTGGTAGAATTTCATAAAATTTCTTTCATTCTTTCCCATGAACATTTATTGTAAACATGTGAAGTTGTGTACCCACACCTGGTCACCCCCTTACCTTGATCACACACCTCCCCCCCTCCCCCCCATCCCCCGACCCCACCCACCCACCCAATAAAAAAAATCATTCCTTATTATGTCTCCCCCAGGAGACATATTGTTTTTGCCCTGTCCGTCCGTCCGTCCGTCCGTACGTCACACTTCATTTCCGAGCAATAACTGGAGAACCATTTGACCTAGAACCTTCAAACTTCATAGGGTTGTAGGGCTGCTGTAGTAGACGACCCCTATTGTTTTTGGGGTCACTCCGTCAAAGGTCAAGGTCACAGGGGCCTGAACATTGAAAACCATTTCCGATCAATAACTAGAGAACCACTTGACCCAGAATGTTGAAACTTCATAGGATGATTGGCTATGAAGAGTAGATGACCCCTATTGATTTTGGGGTCACTCCGTCAAAGGTCAAGGTCACAGGGGCCTGAACATTGAAAACCATTTCCGATCAATAACTAGAGAACCACTTGACCCAGAATGTTGAAACTTCACAGGATGATTGGTCATGAAGAGTAGATGACCCCTATTGATTTTGGAGTCACTCGGTCAAAGGTCAAGGTCACAGGGGCCTGAACATTGAAAACCATTTCTGATCAATAACTAGAGAACCACTTGACCCAGAATGTTGAAACTTCATAGGATGATTGATCATGAAGAGTAGATGACCCCTATTGATTTTGGGGTCACTCCATCAAAGGTCAAGGTCACAGGGGTCTGAACATGGAAAATCATTTCCAATCAATAACTAGAGAACCACTTGACCCAGAATGTTGAAACTTCATAGGATGATTGTACATGCAAAGTAGATGACCCCTATCGATTTTGGGGTCACTCTGTGAAAGGTCAAGGTCACAGGGGCCTGAACATTGATAACCATTTCTGGTCAGTAACTTGAGAACCACTTGACCCAGAATGATGAAACTTCATAGGATGATTGGTCATGCAGAGTAGATGACCCCTAACGATTTTAGGGTGACTCTGTTAAAGGTCAAGGCCACAGGGGCCTGAACATGGAAAACCATTTCCAATCAATAACTTGAGAACCTCTCGACCCAGAATGTTGAAACTTCATAGGATGATTGTTCATGCAGAGTAAATGACCCTTAATGTTTTTGGGGTCACTCCGTTAAAGGTCAAGGTCACAGAGGCCTGAACATTGATAACCAGTTCATATCAATAACTTGAGAACCACTTGACCCAGAATGTTGAAACTTCATAGGATGATTGATCATGCAGAGTAGATGACCCCTATTGATTTTGGGGTCAGTCTATTAAAGGTCAAGGTCACAGTGGCCTGTTCATGTAAAATCATTTTTTGGAAATAACTTGAGAACCACTTGACCTACAATGTTGAAACTTAATAGGATGATTGGACATGCAGAGTAGATGACCCCTACTTATTTTGAGGTCACTTGATCAAAGGTCAAGGTCACAGGAGCCTGAACAGTGACTTGAGAACCACTAGGCCAAGAGTGTTGAAATTTAGCGGGATGACTGGACATGCCAAGTAGATGATCCCTATTGCAGCCAACCATCAGTGTCTCTTTGACTTTTGCTCCTGACCCCTATTAACTTCTTGCCTATAGGACTTTGCATTGGGGGAGACATGCGCTTTTTTACAAAAGCATTTTCTAGTTTTAGATTTTTTTCAAACAAACTTCATATACATGTTCACCACCCTGAGGTTATGGGGCCCATCAAGTTTCAGACAGATTGCCCAAGTAATAACAATAGAGTTATGGCCTTTAGAAGTTTCTGGTGTTAACTATATAGGGTACTATAGATCTATAGATATGGCAATTTCTGCATCATAACTTTTGATATATTTGGCCTAGAACTATGAAACTTTAACAAAATTTAAAGCACTATAATGAATGTGGTTGCGCACAGACAATTTTGTACGGATTTCTTTTGTAACTTCAGAGTTATTGCCCTTTAATTGTCTAAAAATCCACATATTTGTACATAACAAACTTACCATTTGGCAGAATTTCATTAAATTTCTTTCATTCTTTTCTGTGAACATTTATTATAAACATGTGAAGTTGTGCACCCACACCTGGTCACCCACTTACCCACTTGCCTTGGTCACACACCCTCCCCCCCCCCCCCCCCCCCAACAAAAAAAAATTTTTTTTTTCATTTCTTATTTTAGATTTTTTTTAAACCTTCCAAGTCGTACCATTCCCCCACCTCACTTCTCCACCCAGTCATGCCCACCACTGATCATGCATCCGCTGCCCCCCCCCCCCCCCCCCCCCCCCCACTTCACCCTTTTACCTTATAATCAACATGTGAAATTTTGTTTCCTCTCCTGTTCCCCTGCACCCCACCCCCTAAAAAAATAAATATATACATATATCTATATATATAGATATATATATAGATATATATATTTCCATTCCTTTTTTTTTTAAATGTTCAAACCTTCAACATGTTAAGTTGTGACTGCACAAACCTTGCCCTCAGCCATGTTCAAGATATCTTACCTGTGTTCTCTTAAGGACATCTGTTCTTTTAAGTTCAAATGTACATGTTAAACAGCAACACCTGGTGCCAAACCACTCAAAGACAATATTTTGTTCCAGTTAAACTTCAAGTTCACATTTCAATTAACTGCATTTAATTTTAAAAGCTAAACTTATTACAGTAAGCATATCCCATTCAAAATAAATTCTTTAGTCAGGATCAAAGTATCATACATTTATTATGTACTCCTTAATTAAACATTTGTTTTCTGTTTAATTGATTTTGACTAATGAAATTATTTGCTTCTTATTAACAGCCTTAACCTTTTGCCGGATATATCTTTTTGCCATTCCTCACCACAAACCCTTTCCGCGGGGGATACCAATTCATCGAATTTGCTTGTTACTAAATGGATTTGATTCAAACTTAAAATAGTTGTTCCACCGCATCACCCAGATCATGTGACGTAAGGTGCTTAACTCTGACATAAATTTTTTATGAATTATGTCCCCTTTTACTTTAAATTTAAGGTTGATTTTGATGTATTTCCACTATATCTCAGTTATTACAAAATGGATTTGATTCAAACTTAAAATAGATGTTCCATCTCATCACCCACATCATGTGACACAAGGTGCATAACTCTTGACACCAATTTTTCATGAATTATGCCCCTTTTTACTTAGAATTTAAGGTAAAGTTTGATGTATTTTCACTATATCTCAGTTACTACTGAATGGATTTGATTCAGACTTAAAATAGATGTTCCACCTCATCACCCACATCATGTGACACAAGGTGCATAACTCTGACACTAATTTTTCTTGAATTGTGTCCCCTTTTACCTAGAATTTAAGGTTAATTTTGATGTATTTTCACTACATTCTGATTGGCTTAGAGCCAAAGGGAAGTAACCTTTTTTTAACCTTTGTACTGAGTTTCTTCCCCTTAAATTCCAGGAATTAGTCTATTGTTAGAAATCCTATTTTTAGATTTTCAATATTTTAGGTATTTTTCTAACGTTTTATTATAAGTCCTATGTAAAAAGTAAATACATATTTCTGTGGTAACATGGGTCGGTAAGACACTTTTTTTATTCACTTTTAGTCTATCTCTAATATTAGAGATTTTTTATATTTACTGGTATTACTATACTAGTATTATACTAGTATTACTTATATATGGAAGCCCAGGATGAAGTACTCCAAAGACTAAGTATTTTTAAGATTTCTTATGGTTGCCATTCTTCTGTGACAAGACCGTATGGTGGGGGTATGAGTCACTCCTGTGACAGTTCTAGTTAAATTTATTTTGATTTGTCAAAAAAAATTGCCGCCAGAGGCCGTGGTCACTTTTCCCTATAATATATAGTGGAAACTTTAAAAATCTTCTTGTGTAAAACTGCTAACCCATTTTTAACTTAGAAAATATTAAACAGAGACAAAAAAAAAATCAGATAAGCGTCTGCATCGGCTAGGCCGTGCTCTTGTTACCCATTTTATTGAAGTTGTACTACATATTGCTAGTTACGTAAGATAATATGCTTGAAAATGTAGCTACTGATAACCTGCTTAAATGTAGTCTTGACTGTTTTCTAAAATAAATCTTTAATTTCTTTAGTAAGGTTTAAACTCGCAACACCTTACAGCCACTGTAATTTACCTGACACCTTGCTGTCATATACATGTTAGGTGGCGGATACAAACCCTATGTATTTGATTGTTTATAACATCTGCTCGGTGAGAATCCGAAATGTTTTCAAGACATTTTTGGTAATATGTGTAGGATCTTTGGCAGATTAATCTAAACAACCTTCTGTTTACTGTGCAGGTGTTTTCAAGTCTGGAAGAAGTTTTGAGAAGCTGCTACAGAAGATGTTTATGTTACCCATTGTATAGACATTGGAAGCTGAACCAGGCAATACAACAGGACGTTGTTCATATATTACAGTTAGGTAAGGCAATTTGTAGTGGGCAGTACAATAGAACATTGTTCATATATTACAGCTAGGTAAAGCAATTTTCTTGGACAGTATGGCAGGACGTTGTTCATATCTTACAGCTAGGTAAGGCAATTTGTAGCAGGCAATACAGCAGAACGTTGTCCATATCTTACAACTAGGTAAGGAAATTTGTAGTTAACAATACAGCAGGACGTTGTCCATATATTGCAGCTAGGTAAGGTAATTTGTAATGAGCAGTATGGCAGGACACTGTCCATATATTGCATCTAGGTAAGGTTATTTGTAATGAGCAATACGGCAGGACATTGTCCATATTTTGCAGCTGGGTTAGGGAATTTGTAGCGGCCAACACAGCAGGATGTTCTCCATATAAATCAACTATGTAAGGCAGTTTGCAATGGGCAATAGAACAAAATGTTTTCCATATATTGCATTTAGGTAATGTAATTTGTAATGAGCAGTACGGCAGGACATTGTCCATATATTGCAGCTAGGTTCGGAAATTTGTAACTGGCAATACAGCAAGATGTTGTCCATACATTACAACTACGTAAGGCACTTTGTAGTGGGAAATAAAACAAAATGTTGCCCTTATCTAACAGCTAGGTAAGGCAATTTATAGTGGGCAATACAACAGGACGTTGTCCTTATCTTACAGCCAGGTAACGCAATTTGTAATGGGCAGTAGAACAGGATGTTGTCCCTATGTTACAGCTAGGTAAGGCAATTTGTAGCAGGCAATACAGCAAGATGTTGTCCATATATTACAACTACGTAAGGCACTTTGTAGTGGGAAATAAAACAAAATGTTGCCCTTATCTAACAACTAGGTAAGGCAACTTATAGTGGGCAATACAACAGGACATTGTCCTTATCTTACAGCCAGGTAACGCAATTTGTTATAGGCAGTAGAACAGGATGTTGTCCCTATGTTACAGCTAGGTAAGGCAATTTGTAGCAGGCAATACAACAAAATGATGCCTTATCTTACAGCTGGGTAAGACAATTTGTAATGGGCAATACAGCGGGATGTTGTCCGTATCTTACAGCTAGGTAAGACAATTTGTAATGGGCAATGTTGTCCTTATCTTACAGCTGGGTAAGACAATTTGTAATGGGCAATACAGCGGGATGTTGTCCGTATCTTACAGCTAGGTAAGACAATTTGTAATGGGCAATACAGCGGGATGTTGTCCTTATCTTACAGCTAGGTAAGGCAGTTTGTAATCCGCAGTACAGCAGGACGTTGACCATATTTTACAGCTAGGTAAGGCAATTTGTATTGGGCAATACAGCAGGACGTTGTCCATATCTTACAGCTAGGTAAGGCAATTTGTAATAGGCAATACAGCGGGATGTTGTCCTTATCTTACAGCTAGGTAAGGCAGCTTGTAATCCGCAGTACAGCAGGACGTTGACCATATTTCACAGCTAGGTAAGGCAATTTGTATTGGGCAATACAGCAGGACGTTGTCCATATCTTACAGCTAGGTAAGGCAATTTGTAGCAGGTAATAAAGCAAGAAGTTGTCCATATATTAAGCTAGGTAAGACAATTTGTATAGCAGGATGGCAGTTTTATTATTTCTATCTCTTCCCTGTTTGGACAATTTCATTATCCGTTTAATATAAAATATTTTGCAGGTAGAAGGAGTGTGTTGAAGGCATTGCTAGAGGTACGGAACATATTGATGGATCAAGAGTGTCGTTACGTGCTCAATGATCTGTACATCACTGACTACTGTGTATGGATACAGTCTATAAGGTAATATGGTGTAATGTTTGCTCCTACTGAACTTGTTTCAACTGTGTTGCAGGCACTATTGTAATACATTGTATTCAATTTTCTCACCATGTTTTTGAAATCGAAACCATATTCATGTAAACACACTTCAGTTTCTTCTGCGATGAAAGATACAAGTTGTTAATATAAAAATAACATATCTGAGACAGGCCAGATATAGTTGCTAATATAAAAATAACATATCTGAGACAGGCCTGATATAGTGCAGGGTTCGAATTTAGCCAGATTTTCTACTTGCATTTTTTCGCAAGTGGTATTTTTTTTAACTTGCTAAATGAAAAAACAACTTGCATTTTCCGCGACTTGTCACTTTATTACAACATTAACACAAACATCCACGTGACGAGTCAAGCCAATCGTATCTGCGCTATGTAAATAGTAACTTATTATAGATTACCAAAAAAAACCACCGGATGCGGTAAACGTCATCAAAATCAGCGCAGGTACTTGTCAGCAGTTGAAAAGACATGCACACGGGACATGTATCGAGTGTAAACTTCCGTTTACGAAGAAAGATGAAAGAGTGCTCCGAAATTCGTTCTGCAAATGACAATGCGCTGCAATGACCGCGAGTTGTTAAAGAAAGAACAGTGTAAGATCGAGACGACCGTTAGAAATGCACATTATTCGGCCAAAAATTTTCACTCGCAAAAAAATGCTGGTGTCTGAAATCTCACCTCGCAGTTTGAAATTTGCACTTGCATTTCGCGAGTATGCGAGCTTAAATTCGAACCCTGTAGTGGTAGATTTTTAGCTTGACTATTCGAAGAATAAGTAAAGCTTTCTTATCTCCACGGCGTCGGCGTCACACCCTGGTTAAGTTTTTCTTACCAGTCCACTTTTTGACAAAGTCTTTTGAGATAAAGCTTTGAAACTTTCAACACTTGTTTACCATCACCATGTCCAGTTGTAGGGAAGAGTACATAGCTCTGTCAAGCATTTTGACTGAATTATGGCCCCTTTTGACTTAGAAATCTTGGTTAAGTTTTTCATACCAGTTCATATTTTGACAAAGTCTTTTGAGATAAAGCTTTGAAACTTTCAACACTTGTTTACCATCACCATGTCCAGTTATAGGCAAGAGTACGTAACTCCATCTAGGCTTTTGGCTGAAATATGGTCCCTTTTTGACTTAGAAATCTTGGTTAAGTTTTTCGTACCAGTCCACATTTTGACAGTCTTTTGAGATAAAGCTTTGAAACTTTCAACACTTGTTAACCATTACCATGTTCAGTTATAGGCAAAAGTACATAACTCCGTCAAGGATTTTGGCTGAATTATGGCCCCTTTTGACTTAGAAATCTTGGTTAAGTTTTTCGTACCAGTTCATATTTTGTGTAAAGTGTTTGACGTATGGCTTTGAAACTTTTATAACTTGTTTATTATAATAGTCTCTATCAGTAGACAAGAATACATAACTCTGTCATCTATTTTGGCTGAATTATGGCCCTTTTTGGATTTGGAAATTGGTTCTGTTTTCGTACATGTCCGCATTTTGTCAAAATTATTTGACCTATGGCTTTTAAACTTTGAACACTTGTTTATCATCATGATTTCCATCTGTAGGCAAGAGTACATAACTCTGACAACTATTTTGGCTGAATTATGGCCCTTTTTGAACTTTGAAATTTGTTCAGGTTTTCTTACAAGTCAGCATTTTGTCAAAACTATTTGAACTGTGGCTTTGAAACTTTTAACACTAGTTTATCAATATGATTTCCATCTGTAGGCGAGAGTACATAACTCTGTCAACTATTTTGACTGAATTATGGCCCTTTTTGGACTTGGAAATTTGTTAAATTTTTCATACAAGTCTATATTTTGCCTAACATATAACATAACATATTTGCCATCATGGTCACACATTGCCATTTAGTGCAAGACTTATCAAAATTCACAAGTACAGGAACATTTTTGTGTTTAATCCATTTTTCTTTTTTCTGAAAATCTGTGGTAATATTTTGACCCCATTCTTCAATCAATTTTTCGAATAGTCGAGCGCGCTGTCATCCGACAGCTCTTGTTATGTCTCCCCCTTAGTTAGGGGGAGAGACATTTTGTTTTTGCCCTGTCCATCCTTCCGTCTGTCATAGTTCATTTCCGATCAATAACTCGAGAACCATTTGACCTAGAACCTTCAAACTTCATAGGACAGTAGGGCTTTTGGAGTAGACGGCCCCTATTGTCTTTGGGGGTCAAGTCACAGGGGCCTGAAAATAGAAAACCATTTTCGATCAAAAACTTGAGAACCACTTGACCCAGAATATTGAAACTTCATAGGATGATTGTTCATGCATAGTAGATGGCCCCTATTGATTCTGGGGACACTGTTAAAGGTCAAGGTCACAGGGGCCTAAACATGTAAAACCAATTCCGATCAATAACTTGAGAACCACTTGACCCACAATGTTGAAACTCCATAGAATGATTGGACATGCTGAGTAGATGACCCCTATTGATTTTAGGGTCACTCTGTTAAAGGTCAAGTTCACTGGGGCCTGAACATGGAGAACCATTTCTGGTCAGTAACTTGAGAACCCTTTGACCCAGAATGTTGAAACTTCATAGATGATTGGACATGCAGAGTAGATGACCCCTATTGACTTTGGGGTCACTCTTTTAAAGGTCAAGGTCGCAGCAGGCGGAACATGGAAATCCATTTACGGTCAATAAATTGAGAACCATTTGACCTAGAACCTTCAAACTTCATAAGATAATATGACTTACAGAGTAGATCTATTGTTTTTGGGGTCCCTCCATCCAACGATATGGTTACAGGGGGCTGAACAGAAAACTCTTTCCAATAATAACTTCAGAACCACTTGACCCATAATGTTGAAACTTAATAGGATGATTGGACATGCAAAGTAGATGACCACTACTGATTTTGGGGTCGCTCGATCAAAAGTCAAGGTCGTAGTGGTCTGAACATGGAAAATCGTTTCAATTCATAACTGAGAACCACTACTAGGCTCAGAATGTTGAAACTTAGCGGGATGATTGGACATGCCAAGTAGATGATCCCTGTTGCAGCCAACCATCAGTGTCTTCTGTCCCCTATTGACTTCGTGCCTGTATGACTATGCATTAGGGGAGACATGTGCTTTTCTACAAAAGCATCTTCTAGTTCTCTGTCAGATTAATATTAAATCGAAAAAACCCACTGCATATGCCTTCGTAAGGACATGTACTCCAGTTAAGAGATTTTACTTAAATCCCCTTTACTGAGGGAAACAATCTGTTTCCATTCTCATCTGTAGAAAGTAAATTGTTGATAACACACTGCTTGTTCTTCCCCTTCCTTTCCTTTATTATATGCCGGTTTCGAAAAACGGATGTATTAATTTGATTTGTTGTGTGTCTGTCCATCTGTCTGTACATCATATTTCATTTCTCGAGATTAACTTAATAACCATTTGAGGTATTGACTTCCAACCTTGCATATAGGTAGGTGTGATTAGATGATTTGCAAATTGGGTCATTAGGTCAAAGGTCAAGGTCACAAAATGATCTTATAGGTAAATGGCAATGAGACTTACAGAACACATGAACTTTGTCAGTAGCTCAAAGGTCAAGGTTACAAATACCAAATCTGTCATTTGTAATTCTTGTCTGGAGCACAAACTAAAATCTGTTCAGGGTATTGACAAGTATGTAGGCAGCAGAGATTTTACTTATTCCGCCAATATCTTTATCAGGATAAACTCTGTGGGATTTAACTTGTTAAAAAAAAATCTCGTTGGGGGGGGGGGGCTGAGTGTGAGGTCCCTGACTTTCAGTCAGTTACCCCTCACTGCCGAGTTTGAATATTTTTAAGGGTGTAGGGTTCTTTAATGTGAGGAAGCCTACTGTATTGAAGTGCCTACTTGAAATTTGCAGTGTTAGATTCATACGCCTACATTTATGTACATGCATAAAGTTTACATAACGTTGAATATAGATTGCAGCTAAAATGAATAGACTATTAAAAATTTGATGCAGTAGTCTGATAAAGTTTGCAGTATTAAATACCATTTATACAAAAACTGAATTATGGATGTTGTATTACAGTGAGAAAAGATTACAGTCATTGTCAGAGACAATATCAAAGGTATGTCTTAATCTTGTTGTACAAGTTAATTTTTTAAGACCAGAAATGGGATACAAATTGAGAGGCTTCTAGGGCAGGGTATGGAAGAATGCAGACTTTGAATCACATACCCTTAACTGCTGTTGGCTTGATACCTGGCTTCTGTGGAAACAAAATTTGTAGTCCTGTTTTGCGCCATATAACCTATACTGTGTTGGTGCGCCGTAAAACCCAAATAAATAAATGATACCTGGCTTGGGATGTTGAATTTTTTCCTGTGTGGATACTGTCCAGCTGGCTTACAGAAGGTTGGTACCCGGGTACCTGCCTGTGCCAGAAATAATGCCCAGAGGGGCACTTGGCATCTACCTTCATCTTCAAAAGCAGGAAAGGCCCCATATGACTGACCAGTAACTGTGTTAGTTTGACACTGAACCTTATAAAATCAGTGGTAGAAAGTCATTGGTTCTACCAATGTGACAGCAAATGCCTGAAAATATGCCTGATTGTCTAGTGTCTTATTGCAACAATTTAATTAGAAACTTGCGGAAAAAGGAGTTCCACTTAAAATGTAGAACCACATGGAGTTGCCATTGTCTGTCCATCTGTCTGTCTGTTCCTTATTAGTCCCCTACTGGTTGAAAACCAGTTTTGGGGACTATAGGAATGCTCTTTTCCGTCATTCCGTCGTTCCGTCATTCCGTCTTTCCGTCATTCCGTCATTCTGTCATTCCGTCATTCCGTCCGTCCGCAATTTCGTGTCCGGTCCATAACTCTGTCATCCATGAAGGGATTTTAATATTACTTGGCACAAATGTTCCCCATGATGAGACGACGTGTCATGCGCAAAACCCGGACTCGTAGCTCAAAGGTCAAGGTCACAATAGGAGGTCAAAGGTCAACAGAGCTTTTTTCCTGTCCAGTCCACAACCCTCCCATCTTTGAAGGAACTTTAGTATTACTTGGCACAAATGTTCCCCATGATGAGATGATGTGTCATGCACAAATCCTGGACCCCTAGCTCAAAGGTCAAGGTCACAATTGGAGGTCAAAGGTCAACAGGGCTTTTTTCCTGTCCGGTCCATAACTCTCCCATCCATGAAGAGATTTTAATATTACTTGGCACAAATGTTCCCCATGAGGAGACGACGTGTCATGCGCAAAACCTGGACCCCTAACTTAAAGGTCAAGGTCACAATTGGAGGTCAAAGGTCAACAAGGCTTTTTTCCTGTCCGGTCCATAACTCTCCCATCTATGAAGGGATTTTAATATTACTTGGCACAAATGTACCTCATAATAAGATGATGTGTCATGCACAACTTTCAGACCCCTAGCTCAAAGGTCAAGGTCACACTTAGCAGTCAAATGTTAACATAGCATGAACAGGGTCTGTTTCGTGTCCGGTCCATAACTCTGACATTCATTAAGGGATTTTAATATCACTTAGCACAAGTGTTCCCCATGATGAGACGACGTGTCATGTGCAAATCCCGGACCCCTAGCTCAAAGGTCAAGGTCACAATTGGGTGTCAAAGGTCAACAGAGTTTTTTTTCCTGTCCCGTCCATAACTCTGCCATCCATGAAGGGATTTTAATATTACTTGGCACAAATGTTTCCCATGATGAGACGATGTGTCATGCGCAAACCCAGTACCCTAGCTTAAAGGTCAAGGTCACACTTTGAGATCAAAGGTCAAGAGGATTTTTTTCCTGTCCGGTCTATAACTTTGTCATGCAAAGCAGGATTTAGATATCAGTTGGCACAAATATTCCCCTGGATGAGACAACATGTCATGCGCAAGAACCAGGTCTCTAGCTCTAAGGTCAAGGTCATATTTAGAGGTCAAAGGTCAAATTCAAGAATGACTTTGTACGGACATTTCTTCTTCATGCATGGAGGGATTTTGATGTAACTTGGACCAAATGTTCAACACCATGAGGCACCCTTGTTTTTAGAATTACATCCCTTTGTTGTTACTATAAATAGATTTTATTGTAACTTTTTTATTACTGGCGGTAGAGAAAAATCGAGACCACTTTTCTGTGGTACAGCATGCATGTTACATCCAATTTTTAGGTGTATTTTGACCTATCTCTACCTGGTAAAGAGTTTCTTGTGGACTTATGTTATTATTATTATTATTATTTTTTTTTTTTTTTTTTTTTTTTTTAAAGATTAATTTCCCTTTGTTGTTACTATAAATAACTTACATGATAACATTTTTATAATCGGCCCCAAAAATTCAATATGAAAACAACTGTTGGTTTTTATATATGCACATTTTAATCCAAGTGTGTTGTTATAATGTTATAACATATTGTATATGTAGTACAAAATTGTTTATACATCATTTACAGATATCAGTTCATCATGTTATACTGCAGTAGAAAAAATTAGGTGCCTTCCAGTAGGGGACTTTGTATTGCATGGCAATACTTCATTCACTTGTTTGTTTCTTGCATAGCTCAAAAAGTTTTTGACCCAGAGTCATCAAACTTCACAGGATTGTTATTCAGTCTGAGAAGTTGTGGACCTGGTATTTAATCTTGCTCAGCCAGACCAGAGTTATGGCCCTTGACATAGTCAGAAATATGCATAAAGGGCCTAAGTTTGTGTTGCATGTATCTCACAAAGTATTTAACCCAGGGTTATGAAACATTTCAGGAATATTGTTTAGCATGTGAAGTTATGCACCTGGGATTTTGTTAGAGATATCACTGAGCCAGACCAGAGTTATTACCCTTGGCTGTGTCAAAAATATGCATAAAAGAGCATAAAAGTTTGTGTCACATGTATCTGAAGAAGTGTTTGACCTAGGGTCATGGAACATCATAGAAATATTATTCAGCATGTCAAGTTATTGATCTTGCTCCGGATTTCTGTCTTCAGACCAGAGTTATGGCCCTTGATTAACAGAAATATGCAAAAAAGGCATACAAGTTTTTGTCACATGTGTCTCGAAAAGTATTTTTCTTAGGGTGATAAAATGTTAAGGGATTATTATATAGCATATGAAGTTGCACACCTGGTGTTCAATTTGGGATTTCACTCAACCAGACCAGAGTTATTGTCCTTGACTTAGTGAAAAATACAGATGAAGTGCTTAAAAGATTGTGTTGCATATTCTTAAGAATTATTTCACTTAGAGTCATGAAACAATGTAGGAATATTGTCCAGCATATGAAGTTGTGCACCTGATCTTTTTAGCTCATCTGATTTTTTGAAAAAAAATGATGAGTTATTGTCATCACTTGAGCGGTTGTCGGCGTCGGCGTCGGCGTCTGCGTCGGCGTTGCCTGGTTAAGTTTTATGTTTAGGTCAGCTTTTCTCCTAAACTATCAAAGCTATTGCTTTGAAACTTGGAATACTTGTTCACCATCATAAGCTGACCCTGTATAGCAAGAAACATAACTCCATCTTGCTTTTTGCAAGATTTATGGCCCCTTTTGTACTTAGAAAATATCAGATTTCTTGGTTAAGTTTTATGTTTAGGTCAACTTTTCTTCTAAACTATCAAAGCTATTGCTTTGAAACTTGGAATACTTGTTTACCATCATAAGCAGACCCTGTACATCAAGAAACATAACTCCATCTTGCTTTTTGCAAGATTTATTGCCCCTTTTGGACTTAGAAAATCAGTTTTCTTGGTTAAGTTTTATGTTTAGGTCAGCTTTTATCCTAAACTATCAAAGCTATTGCTTTAAAACTTGCAACACTTGTTCACCATCATAAGTTGACCCTGTATAGCAAGAAACATAACTCCGTCCTGCTTTTTGCAAGATTTATGGCCCCTTTTGGACTTAGAAAATATCAGATTTCTTGGTTAAGTTTTTATGTTTAGGTCAACTTTTTCTCTTAAACTATCAAAGCTATTGCTTTGAAACTTGCAACACTTTTTCACCATCATAAGCTGACCCTGTACAGCAAGCAACATAACTCCATCCAGCTTTTTGCAATAATTATTGCCCCTTTTGGACTTAGAAAATCATTTTCTTGGTTGAGTATTGTGTTTAAGTCAACTTTTCTCATAAACTATCAAAGCTATTGCTTTAAAACTTGCAACAGTTTTTCACCATCATAAGTGGACACTGTACATCAAGAAACATAACTCTATCCTGCTTTTTGCAAGAATGATGGCCCTTTTTAGACTTAGAAAATCATGGGTAGGACAATATTTCTATTACACAAAAAAAATCAGATGAGCGTCAGCACCCGCAAGGCGGTGCTCTTGTTTAATTTCACTTTGAAGACAAGAGTTATGGCTCTTGACTCGGTCAGAAAATAAAAGTTTGTGTCCCATGAATCTCTACATTAAAGTAAATGACATAGAGTTTATTAGAGGATTGTTATACAGCCAGTGAAGTTTGTGCACTGGATACTCTCTTCGGAATTTCACTGTTACGGTCCTCCACTTAAATAGTGAAAAATACACAAAGTGCTGAAAAGTTTGTGTTGATATATCTTAAAAAATATTTCACCTAGAGTCATCAATGTACAGGGACAAGAGTTGGGGTCCTGTGGACAAACATCTAGTAATTAATAAAGTCATTAGAGTTGCATACCTTCAAATACTTGTACAGCTTCTTAAAATCTATAAATGGTTTTCTTCTGTTTGGAATTGCAATAGAATTTTTTATGCCCCCGAAGGGAGGCATATAGTTTTTGAACCGTCTGTCGGTCTGTCAGTCTGTCAGTCTGTCCGCAATTTTCGTGTCCGGTCCATATCTTTGTCATTGATGGATGGATTTTCAAATAACTTAGCATGAATGTGTACCACAGTAAGACGACGTGTCGCGCGCAAGACCCAGGTCCGTAGCTCAAAGGTCAAGGTCACACTTAGACTTTAAAGTATAGTGCATTGATGGGCGTGTCCGGTCCATATCTTTGTCATCGATGGATGGATTTTCAAATAACTTGGCATGAATGTGTACCACAGTAAGACGACGTGTCTTGCGCAAGACCCAGGTCCGTAGCTCAAAGGTCAAGGTAGCACTTAGACGTTAAAGGATAGTGCATTGATGGGCGTGTCCGGTCCATATCTTTGTCATCGATGGATGGATTTTCAAATAACTTGGCATGAATGTGTACCACAGTAAGACGACGTGTCATGCGCAAGACCCAGGTCCGTAGCTCAAAGGTTAAGGTCGCACTTAGACGTTAAAGGATAGTGCATTGATGGGCGTGTCCGGTCCATATCTTTGTCATCCATGGATGGATTTTCAAATAACTTGGCATGAATGTGTACCACAGTAAGATGACGTGTCGTGTGCAAGACCCAGGTCCGTAGCTCAAAGGTCAAGGTCACACTTAGACGTTAAAGGTCATTTTTCATGATAGTGCATTGATAGGCGTATCCGGTCCATATCTTTGTCATTCATGCATGGATTTTAAAATAACTACGCATGAATGTGTGACACAGTAAGACGATGTGTCGCGCGCAAGACCCAGCTCCGTAGGTCAAAGGTCCTAAACTCTAACATCGGCCATAACTATTAATTCAAAGTGCCATCGGGGGCATGTGTCATCCTATGGAGACAGCTCTTGTTTTTCAAGTGATTAGCTTTTTATCTGTAATGACACTTAGACAACAGAATATATAAAAAAACTGTCAAAAGCTTTTGAGTTACACTGTAACTATATAAACGATACTGATTTGTCATTTCGGTATCTAATGTTAATTGCTATTTGTTTTAAAATGTTTTATATTGACCTTGAGGTATGTTGCTATAAATGAGCATTGTGACTGATTTGATGATAATGTTCTAGATGTTTTTGTTTCAGTGGAAAATCAGCAAAGATGATATTGGATTAAACCTACCAGAACTGGAAAAACTGGCTCAGCATAGTATGCAAAGTGAAGAGTCTGAAGAGGTTGAAAATTTGACAGAGAAATTTAGTGGCATTCATGTAGATAAATCAAATGGGTCGGATACCGAGTCTGAAAGTGATGAATCAGACACAGAAAGTGATAGTGATGTGACAGACAGTGATGATCTTTCATCAGAAAATGATGATGGTAATGATGAGACAAAAAGTGATGTCATAGAAAAAATTAGTGATGTCACTGAAAGAGCAAAAGATAAAATTGAATGTGATAACTTGAATGTAATAGGGAAAAATGACATTAAATCATGTAATGAGATTAGAACAGAAACTGACGATATTGGAAAAGATTCTGTGGTAACTAAATGTGCAACTGATTTGACATTTGTTAGCGATAGTAGTTTAGCAGAAGAAATTGAAGGTTCAAGCACTGTAATAGAAAATATAACATTTGAAAATTCAGCAGAAAAAATAAGTAACACAGAGATTAGTGAAACAAAAGATACTACCAAGAAAAAACGGTGTGCTTTGGTAGAAGAAATAAATTGAGTTTCTGCTGTGACGTTTAAGTAGAATGTAGTCTGTAAGCAGTGATCTTATTTTTCAGTAATACAATATATACTGACAAAATGTTATTTTTATGAACTAGGGCTATCATTGTTACCATAATTCCAGGAAAGATGTATCTGCAAGTTACTTACAAATTCTAGCCCCCCACAAAACAGCTATTTTGACTAAAACCTCAAAATTTTATGTCGTTGATATTAAATGATTTTACAGTTTTTCAGTTCAGAATTTTTGAGTATTGATAAATCTGTTTTTGTTATGTCATTTCTGGGCAAGTCCTGTGGCTTCATAACTGTTCTGATCATTTATGATGACTCGCAGTTGCTTTGTCCTATTAAATTGGTCCATAGATTATAGCTTGAATTAATTATGTATCCCCACCCCCCACCCACTGGGGGAGACATATTGTTTTTGCCCTGTCCATCCGTCTGTTACACTTCATTTCAGATCAATAACTTGAGGTCCATTTGACCTGGAACCCTCAAACTTCATAGAGTGTTAGGGCATAGATCACTCTTATCAAACGTCACGGTCACAGAGTCTGAACATGGAAAACCATTTCTGATCAGTAATTTGAGAACTACTTGACCAAGAATGTTGTAGCAACTCTGACTAATTTTTCAAAACAGCCCTGCATTCAATGTGTTTAAATAAACCTAAAGAGCAGGTCTTCAGCTTTCCATAACAGTTTTAATTTTGACAATATCTCCATAAATATACAAGTTATGACAATTTGAAAATCGTGAAATGGGCGAAAAATCTGGAAATTTTACTATGAAAATTAAAAGGGAAAAACTTGCCCATTGCAGAACCAAACTTTTCAATATTTTTTTAACAAAATTGATTTACTCCACTAATAATGGAGATACTGTAATGAAACTTTATATATTTATTTATTTTTTCCTGCAGAATTGAAACAATGTTACCCTGTAATTTGCAGTCAAAGACCTTATTAAACTGAAATATTTTCATGAAAATTTTTTGTGCATTTGACCGTCTCTCATAACTTCTCTACTTGTTGACATATTTTCATGAAATGTGAGTATCTGTGTCAGACTTGAGTATTTCTTATGTATTATTCAAATTTAAATATTTTTATTTAAAAATAAAGGTATTAATATATCTAATGAAAGGTAAAACACCACTGATTTTTCATCATAAAATAATTTTATTGACAGCTTAAAATCATAAAATGTAACATGTATAAATATACATGTATATACACAAATACAATTTATTAACCTTTTAAACACACACAAACGGTGTGGTCTACTAGAAATATAGTTCTTGAAATGTCACAAACTTCTCTTTTCATGATAGTCAAAAATTCATATGTATAATATAAACAAATACAACGTGAAGATTGTGAACACACACAAACGGGCATCACGGGGAGTCTCCTCCAGAATGAATTTACAGTCAATCAACAGTCTATCATCTCTGCTGGGCCACTGAAAGTGTCCAGCTGTGTGACAGGGACTCATAAATTTAATGATCGCTGTTTCTTCTGTTTTAATGCCCCTGAAGGGAGGCATATTAGTTTTCAACTGTCCGTTCGTTCGTTAGTCACAGCGTTAACTTTTTGCATAAAGGCACTTTACCTGCAAACCACTGTACCCAGGACCTTCAAACTTCACATGCTGATAGTACTTCTTGAGTACACCACCCCTACTGACTTTGGGGTCACCAGGTCAAAGGTCAAGGTCACAGGGGCCAACGTTAACTTTTTGCATGAAGGCACTTTACTCGCGAACCACTGCACCCAGGACCTTCAATCTTCACATGCTGATAGTACTCATTGAGTACATGACCCCTACTGACTTTGGGGTCACCAGGTCAAAGGTCAAGGTCACAGGGGCCAATGTTAACTTTTTGCATGAAGGCACTTTACTCGCAAACCACTGCACCCAGGACCTTCAAACTTCACATGCTGATAGTACTCATCGAGTACACAATCCCTACTGACTTTGGAGTCACCAGGTCAAAGGTCAAGGTCACAGGGCCAACGTTAACTTTTTGCATGAAGGCACTTTAGTCACGAACCACTGCACCCAGGACCTTCAAACTTCACATGCTGATAGTACTCATTGAGTACACGACCCCTACTGACTTAGGGTTCAAAGGTCAAGGTCACAGGGGCCAATGTTAACTTTTTTGCATGAAGGCACTTTACTCGCGAACCACTGCACCAAGGACCTTCAAACTTCACTTGCTAATAGTACTCATTGAGTACACGACCCCTATTGACTTTGGGGTCACCAGGTCAAAGGTCAAGACACTGTGGGGGCATTTGTCACCATTAGTGACAGCTCTTGTTATTTTTAGCTCACTGTCAATGTCTGTCGTGTGTCGTCCTTCGTCCGTCCGTCAACATTTCCTAAAAAAATCTTCTTGAAAACCACTTGGCAGAATTACACCAAACTTCACAGGAATGATCCTTGGGTGGTCCCCTTTCAAAATTGTTCAAAGAATTGAATTCCATGCAGAACTCTGGTTGCCATGGCAACCGAAAGGAAAAACTTTAAAAATCTTCTTGTTCAAAACCACAGGGCCTAGGGCTTTGATATCTGGTGTGTAGCATCATCTAGTGGTCCTCTACCAAAATTATTAAAATTATCCCCCTAGGATCAAATATGGCCCCGCCCCGGGGGTCACATGGTTTATATAGACTTATATAGGGATAAGTTTGAAAATCTTCTTGTACAAAACCACATGGCCTAGGGCTTTGATATTTGGTATGTAGCATCATCTAGTGGTCCTCTACCAAGATTGTTCAAATTATCCCCCTAGGGTCAAATATGGCCCCGCCCTGAGGGTGCCAAGTTTTACATAGACTTAATATAGGAAAAAAAGTTTAAAAATCTTCTTGACTGAAACCACAGCACTTAGATGTTTGATATTTGGTTTGTAGCATTGTCTTATTGTTCAAATTGTACCCCTTGGGTGAAAAGAGGCCCTGCCTTGGGGGTCCCAAGTTTTATATAGACTTATATTGGAAAAAGCTTTAAAAATCTTCTTGTCTGAAACTATACGACCTAGGCTTTTGATATTTGTTATGATGCATTGTCTAGTAGTCCTCTACCAAAATTGTTCAGATTATGCCCCTGGGGTTAAAAGAGGCCCCGCCCTGGGGTCACTTAGTTATTATGTGAGTTATATAGAAAAAATACTTAAAAAATCATCAGATCCTATTTCCAAGACTGTTTATTTATAATTACCTGATGACCCCAAGTAATATGATGTCACTTGACTGTGACCTTGACCTACTGACCTACTTTCTTGTTTTTTTTTAAGATACAGCCTCGAAATTTTGATGACATACACAGTTTTGCACACAAATTGTAAAACTGAATTTAATTGACCATGAATGTGACCTTACGACTTTCTTAATATTTTACAGGGTTCGCACAGGCTTGAAAAGTACTTGAAAATGAAGGGCAGTCTTGAAAAGTCCTTGAAAACAAAATTTGTCTTGAAAAGTGCTTGAAAATTGCCCAAAGACCTTGAAAAGTACTTGAATTTCTTATTTTCTCGTATGCTAGACAATTAAAATCTCCCTGAAAATTAAAAGTAAATCTTTTAGAATAAAATCGGCAAGTTTCAAGCAATGGGCAGAGCTACGAAAACGCCGTAATAAAAAAGGTCGAATGTGTTCGGGACGAAAGCGAAGTTTGGGTACGAATGTTTCGTACTTTCTGTTAGCGTTGTCTCACCTGACTAAAATGGCGTCAATTCGTCACGGTAATCTGTGTAAGTATTATTTATTAATAAGTCCTTGAAAACTATAAGACTAGTGCTTGAAAAGTCCTTAAAAAGTCCTTGAATTTGACTTGGCCTTGTCTGTATGAACCCTGTTTTATCATCAGTTTGACATTTGAAACGTGTAGCTCATATTACTCAGGTGAGCGATCCAGGGTCATCATGATCCTCTTGTTTCAACAATACCTGGGTTCCACCCATCTTGATACGCGATTGCAACATATTGATTTTCAAGAAATTCATGAACTTGGACATTATTCACAATTTCGCTTTCATTTACAGATTCTTTGTTTTGTTTTTTTCGTTTCTGTTTCTGATTTCTGACCTTTGAATTTCTTTTTAGCTCACCAGTCACAAAGTGACAAGGTGAGCTTTTGTGATCGTGGGGCGTCCGTGGTCTGTGCGTGCGTGCGTAAACTTTTGCTTTTGACCACTCTAGAGGTCACATTTTTCATGGTATCTTTATGAAAGTTGGTCAGAATGTTTATCTTGATGATATCTAGTTCAAGTTCGAAACTGGGTTACGTGAGGTCAAAAACTAGGTCAGTAGGTCTAAAAATAGAAAAACCTTGTGACCTCTCTAGAGGTCATATTTTTCAATGGATCTTCATGAAAATTGGCCAGAATGTTCAACTTGATGATATCTAGATCATCTTTGAAACAGGGTCACGTGTGGTCAAAAACTAGGTCAGTAGGTCTTAAAATAGAAAAAACTTTGTGACCTTGCTAGAGGCCATATTTTTCAATGGATCTTCATGAAAATTGGTGAGAATGTTCATATTGATGATATCTAGGTCAAGATCGAAACTGGGTCACGTGCAGTCGAAAACTAGGTCAGTAGGTCAAATAATAGAAAAACCTTGTGACCTCTCTAGAGGCCATATTTTTCATGGGATCTGTATGAAAGTTGGTCTGAATATTCATCTTGATTATATCTAGGTAAAGTTTGAAACTGGGTCACATGCGTTTAAAAACTAGGTCAGCAGGTCTAAAAATAGAAAAACCTTGTGACCTCTCTAGAGGCCGTATTTGTCAATGGATCTTCATGAAAATTGGTCAGAATGTTCACCTTAATAGAAAAACGTTGTGACCTCTCTAGAGGCCATATTTGTCAATGGATCTTCATGAAAATTAGCCAGAATGTTCACCTTGATGATATCTAGGTCAAGTTTGAAACTGGGTCACGTGCCTTCAAAAACTAGGTCATTAGGTCAAATAATAGAAAATCCTTGTGACTTCTCTAGAGGCCATATTTTTCAAAAGATCTTCATGAAAATTGGTCAGATTTTTTGTCTTGATGATATCTAGGTCAAGTTCAAAACTGGATCACATGAGCTCAAAAACTAGGTCAGTATGTCAAATAATAGAAAAAACTACGTCATACTCAAAACTGGGTCATGTGGGGACTGGTGAGCGATTCAGGACCATCATGGTCCTCTTGTCTTTTGTTGATGTCATTTCATTATTTATTTCAACTAGCGCTTCTGTTTTGCCATGTGTTCATTTCTTAAGTTTTGTCCACCTTTCTGCGCTACTTTCAAATGAGAATTTCTTTCATCACTCTTCATCTGATTTAACCACTTAAACATCTGGGTCCTATTCCTTTTCAACAATTGTACACTTGTGTGGTGATGAAGGGATGCGCTTCTGACTTGAATCTAAATCCTCAAAGTGATGTTCACAACTCTGGTTTGTAACCATTGCAAAATTTGTGCGCTTAAATTCTTTATCACATGATGTACCAAAGTATGTTCCACCTTAAAGGAAGTCGACTCACTGGTGGCTAATCACCGAAATCATAGCCTTTGCCACTACAACTATTGCTTGGTGAAGTAACTCTTGACAGTTACTCATTTGTGTAAGAGCTTGTCTGTATTTCTTGATATGCTGAAGTTCCCTAAGTTCAAGTGAGTTCCCAGGCACATAAACTGCTCAGGATTTGTAACACAGTCCTCCAGGAATGATTTCAGTTCAACAATATGAGGGGAAAGTTCAAGGTAAAGCACTTTGCCAGAAGTCATAAGGTTCCAATAAGGTCCGGTGACTTTCACATAGAACATACCGTACCATTGAAGTAGGGTGCAGATAACATCTGAACTAAGGTCAGCTTGTACAGACTGCAGGAGCATATTTGGTTTCTCAACTGTCTGAAGCACCTTCTGAAAGTCCTGCCGGTGAAGAATAACTTGTGCAGAAGTTTCAGATACTGAATTAAATCGATTATCTTTATAGTTAACAGTGCAAGATTTCACACCATTCTCTGCACGATATGCATCCCACCTGTCTCTTAATCCATGATGATCTCCAGCTGGACCAAAGACATCAGACACGGTTCTAGCTGTTCTTTCTGTAACCATCTCCGTTTTCCCCCAACACTTAAAGAATGGAATAGTATCACGCCTTAGCTGTCCAAGTTCATTAGTCATCTCTTTCAATACTGGGTTTGTGTAACTATGAAAGGCAAGCAGGGTATGTGCCATACAGTGGAAGTGATGAACAATGTCTTTCTCTTCTGTCTGACGTAAAACTCTCCATTCATCTAACAACTGATCGACCTTCTTTTCATTACTAGCTCTGTCCGACATAGTGAATGAAAGTTTTTCTAGGGACTTCACAACAAATGAATTTGCCTCTTCATCACAGTGCAAAGTTCTGTGCAAAGTTTCAAGTTCACTGATGATTTGTGGTAACGTCATTTATGGCCACTCTGGTTTCTCTGTTAATATGGTTAAAACCTAGACTTATGACATCACTGTGTCAAATGTCACTGATGTGTCCAGAATCTTCTGTTTTTAGCCCACCATCATCAGATGGTGGGCTATTCAAATCACTCTGCATCAGTGGTCCGTCGTCCTTCCGTCCGTTAACAATTTCTCGTTATCGCATCTCCTCAGAAACTACCAGGGGTATTTTGACCAAACTTCGTCAGAATGATGTATTGGTACCCTAGTTGTGTGCCCCTGAAAATCAGACTGGTTCAACAATTTTTTAGTAAGTTATGGCCCTTTGTTTATTTCTATAATTTACATAGATTTATATAGGGAAAAACTTTGAAAATCTTCTTGTCCAAAACAACAGAGCCTAGGGCTTTGTTATTTAGTATGAAGCATCATCTAGTGGTCCTCTACCAAGATGATTCAGATTATTTCCCTGGAGTCTAATATGGCCCCGCCCCTGGTGTCACATGGTTTATATAGACTTATATAGGGAAAAACTTTGAAAAACCTCTTGTCCAAAACCACAGGGCCTAGGGCTTTGATATTTTGTATGTGACATCATCTAGTGGTCTTTTACTAAGATGGTTCAAATTATCCCCTTTAGGGTCAAATATGGCCCCGCCCCGGGGGTCACATGGTTTACATAGACTTTTATAGGGAAAAACTTTGAAAATCTTCTTGTCCAAACCACAAAGCCTAGGGCTTTGATATTTGTATGTTGCATCATCTAGTGGTTTTCTACCAAGTTGGATAAAAATTTCCCCCTAGGATCAAATATGGCCCCGCCCTGGGGTCACATGGTTCATATAGACTTATATAGGGAAAAGCTTTTAAAATCTCCTTGTCAATAACCTACAACATTCAAATTTGGACCACATGTATGGTTTGAGTGGCAAGATGAACCTTGACATGAGTTGACCATGATTTTGACCTAGTGACCTACTTTCACATTGAACTTTGACCTTAAGATTGACCTAGTGACCTACTTTCACATTTCTGTAGCGACAGGCTTCAAATTTAGACCACATGCATAGGATTGTGTACCGAAACAAACTTTGACCTTGACATTGACCTAGTGACCTTCTTTCACATTTTTGAAGGTACAGGCTTCAAATTTGGACCACATGCATAGTTCAGTATTCCGAAATGAAATTTGACCTTGATTTTGACCCAGTGACTTACTTTCACATTTCTCAAGCTACAGCCTTCAAATTTGGACCACATGCATGGTTTTGTGTACCGAAACAAACTGACCTTTACATTGACCTAGTGACCTACTTTCACATTTTTGAAGGTACAGGCTTCAAATTTGGACCACATGCGTAGTTCTGTGTACCGAAATAAAATTTAACCTTGATTTTGACCTAGTGACCTACTTTCGCATTTCTCAAGCTACAGCCTTCAAATTTGGACCACTTGCATAGTTTTGTGTACCGAAATGAACTTTGACCTTAAGATTGACCTAGTGACCTACTTTCACATTTCTGTAGCTTCAGGCTTCAAATTTAGACCACATGCATAGGATTGTGTACCGAAACAAACTTTGGTCTTGACATTGACCTAGTGACCTACTTTCACATTTTTGAAGGTACAGGCTTCAGATTTGGACCACATGCATAGATTTGTGTTCTGAAGTGAAATTTGACCTTGATTTTGACTTAGTGACCTACTTTCACATTTCTCAAGCTACAGCCTTCAAATTTGGACCACTTGCGAATTTTTGTGTACCGAAATAAACTTTGACCTTAAGATTGACTTAGTGACCTACTTTCAAATTTCTCAAACTACAGCCTTCAAACTTGATGCACATGCATAGTTTTGTGTACAAAGAACTTTGTCCTTGAAATTGATCTGGTGACCTACTTTCACATTTCTCAAGCTACAGCTTTTGAATTTGGACTACATGCACAGTGTTGTGTACGGAAATGAAATTTGACCTTGAGCTAGTCAATAAGTCTTGAAACTTGGAACACTCAAAAATGGCACATTGGTGGGCGCCAAGATCACTCTGTGATCTCTTGTTTCCTGTATGTTCCATCTCGACTTAACCCCCAGTTGTGACAAGTGTCAGATTTGTCTGCGATGAACGATTTTTCCAGTAAATGGCCTTCATCAATAATTCTTTGAACAGTATGTGGATTGGGTAGTTCAGATCTATTAAACTCTTTTCCAGTTAAACGTAAGCAGATGCACTGGATAATCGGAGAAACTTTTTCAATGGCCACTTCCAGTCCTGCCAGTTCTATTATGCACATTCGAATATTCTCATTGTAAGTTTTACCGTCACTTTTTGTAGCTATTTCATTTTTTGTATTCGTAATTATTTCATTTTCACTTTAAGTTTCCTTGATTTCTTCATTTTTAGCTTGACTATTGGAAGAATAGTCTAGCTGGCGTCGGCGTCACACCTTGGATAAGATTTTACATGCAAGTACATACAGCTATCATTTAAAGGCATATAGCTTTGAAACTTATTATTCTTTTTCTAGGTCAGTTACCAACCTCACTGGGTCAAGTTCCATAACTCTGATGTGTATTTTGAGCAAATTATGCCCCCTTTTGGACTTAGAAAATTCTGGTTAAAGTTTTACATGCAAGTTACTATCTCCAAAACTAATGCAGATATTGAATTGAAACTTCACATGTGTCTTCGGGGTTATAAAACTAGTTGATAGCAGCAAGTCCCATAACTCTGACCTTCATTTTGGCCAAATTATGCCTCCTTTTGGACTTAGAAAATTCTGGTTAAAGTTTTGCGTGCAAGTACATACAGCTATAATTAAAAGGCATATAAATTTGAAACTTATTTTTTCTTTTTCTCGATCAATAACCAACTTCACTGGGTCAAGTCCCATAACTCTGACATGTATTTTGAGCAAATTATGCCCCATTTTGGACTTAAAAAATTCTGGTTAAAGTTTTACATGCAAGTTACTATCTCCAGAACTAATGCAGATATTGAATTGAAACTTCACATGTGTCTTCAGGGTCTTAAAACTAGTTGATAGCACCAAGGCCCATAACTCTGACCTTCATTTTGGCCAAATTATGCCCCCTTTTGGACTTAGAAAATTCTGGTTAAAGTTTTGCGTGCAAGTACATACAGCTATAACTAGAAGGCATATAGATTTGAAACTTATTTCTTCTTTTTTTTTAGATCAATAACCAACCTCACTGGGTAAAGTCCCATAACTCTGACATGTATTTTGAGCAAATTATGGACTAAGAAAATTCTGGTAAAAGTTTTACATGCAAGTGACTATGTCCAAAACTAATGCAGATATTGAATTGAAACTTTACATGTGCCATTGGGGTTATGAAACTAGTTGATAGCAGCAAGTCTTATAACTGTGATATGCATTTTGGTCAAATTATGTCCCCTTTTGAACTTAAAACTCTTTTGATATTTAACCTTTTTGGGTAATATTTTCCTGCTTCTGGGACAATATTTGGAATAGTTGAGCTTGGCTGTCTTACGGACAGTTCTTGTTTTCTAAGAGTTGAAGGCGCAGTGTCTTAATAGTGTCTTCCTGCTGCGCAATCGTTTCTGAGAGACCAATTTCTTTGTCTGTGTTCCTTTCATCACAGCTTTTCTTTCCCTTTTTTTTCACATTTAGTCACTGACTGTATCGATTTTCTTATTGTTAGTGGCTAATTTTGTAACAGTCATTTACATAAACTCTGCCCAATACGTGAGTCAAGTTTCAAATCAAACATTTTTTACAGTGGTGTCCAAAACGTGCACTCGTGACTGATTACATTATGTCTGTAAAACTGAACTTTGGCTGTGTTTTAGGTGGTCTGTGCTTCAAAGAAATCTACCCTTACCTATTATCTTTTGATTAACGTCGCATTATCTCGATCATTTCACGTACATAAGTATTTTTTTCCTGTCACCGATGTACATCGATTTCCTTTCGACAATTCGATAAAAATCATTGATCCCTTACAGCCTTTCTACAAAATGCAAATTAAGTCAGCGGGTGCATATGTATTTTTGTCGCTTGGTCAGGGATCTAAGTTTACAATAGTAAATCATAGCCTGATGGGCATCACATGGATATAAGCAACTCAATATTTAACTTACATTTACATACAAAAATCCAGACTTCTCTTGCAAACCCCTACCCTCCTTAAAACCCAGATTTTGGATTACTCTTTGTTTATTTAGTTGTACAAATCCTCTGGGAAATCCAATAAAAATTTACATTTAAGATTTCTTTTTTATGCCTCCAAAAGGAGGCATATAGTTTTTGAACCGTCTGCCGGTCTGTCAGTCTGTCGGTCTGTCCGCAATTTTCGTGTCCGGTCCATATCTTTGTCATCGATGGATGGATTTTCAAATAACTTGGCATGAATGTGTGCCACAGTAAAACGACGTGTCTCGTGCAAGATCCAGGTCCGTAGCTCAAAGGTCAAGGTCACACTTAGACGTTAAAGGTCATTTTTCATGATAGTGCATTCGTGTCCGGTCCATATCTTTGTCATCCATGGATGGATTTTTAAATAACTTGGCATGAATGTGTACCACAGTAAGACGACGTGTCGCACGCAAGACCCAGGTCCGTAGCTCAAAGGTCAAGGTCACACTTAGACGTTAAAGGTCATATTTCATGATAGTGCATTGATGGGCGTGTCCGGTCCATATCTTTGTCATTCATGCATGGATTTTAAAATTATTGGGCATGAATGTGTACCACAGTAAGACGACGTGTCGCGCGCAAGACCCAGGTCCGTAGGTCAAAGGTCCTAAACTCTAACATCGGCCATAACTATTCATTCAAAGTGCCATCAGGGGCATGTGTCATCCTATGGAGACAGCTCTTGTTTTTCTTACTTTTAAGGAACTTTGGAACAATGACTTTTCTGTAGGCATGGTAAATTATTTTGTCAAGCAACATCCTTTTGCTTCATTATCAATATAACATACTTCTGACCTCGTTTTGAAAATTCGGGTTTTGGCAAGAAATCCTGAGAATGCTGAATTCGCCGAATGGTCTATTGATTATATGGTATTCAATGGTTGCTGTAAAATTAGACATTTTTGTGAGGGATATTATTTTCACAATTTTTATACGCCCGTTTGAAAAACGGGACGTATTATGGGAATGCCCCTGGCGGGCGGGCGGCGGGCAGGCGGCATCCACAGACTTTGTCCGGAGCATATCTTCTACATGCATGGAGGGATTTTGATGAAACTTGGCACAGTTGTTCATCATCATGAGACGGAGTGTCATGCGCAATAGTGTTTCCTGCAGGCCTTTTTAACATGGCGCAGCGCCATGCCCCGTTTGAAGTGCCGCCAAGCTGCCCTTTAAACCGCCCGTTTGCGCCACTTGCCCTTTTATTCTATGAAGCTTGTATATTTATCTTGACAAGTGCCCTTTCAAAACCAGTCTGGAAAGCCAATGTCCGCGGGCCATGTTCCGTGTATTGTACCGTCAATTAGCGGCTGTGATCAACAGGTCGACACGTGGGTGCATCAACCGTGAATGACCCTGATTAAGAACTGACAGGATTATGCAATCAATTACTGTTTTATGATAGTTTAAATGGGAACAGTAGATGAAAATTTGTTTGTTTTAGCACGTCGACGGTGAAGCAACATGTAGCCATTTTACGGAAGATATGATTGAAATGGTCAATTAAACGATAATTATTTTAAAAGGTTGTAATCATTTAAAATGTAGATTGATTATCGCACATTTTTGATGCGCTAATTAGGCCTTTAAAAATAAAATATTGAAGGTTTGCCGATCGCCGACCAACCCATGAAAATTGACCAGACTCAAAATATTTTATATCGATTTTATCTACAAGATTTATTTTATTCCTTTACGGATATCATTTATAAAAATAATAAGATAAACGTTTAAGCTTTAGAATGATACCAGTTTCATTAAAATCGACCGATGCCTTGATTTGTAATATTACGAAGCACATTCATGACGCGCTGATGCAGAAGTCGTCGCCATCTTGAAAATTTGAAAACGTACATCGGTATGAAAATAACCCATAACTTAGCGATTAAGTTATAAAAACTGATCGAGATTTAAATGAATAAACTAAAAATGCAAGGCTCTAGTTTTGTTTTCGTAAATAATTTGTCAATATGATGAGGCCGAAATTTAAGATTAAGTGCACAGCCGCATGCGTCAAGCAAGCCGAAATTGTGAGTTATTACTCGCAATGAACCATTGGTAAGCACATTTATGTTTATATTACTGAATAATGTGTGATTAGACGGGAAAAAAACAGATTCATAGTCAGTCACTGTATGTATCGCAAAAACACCCGAGCAACGGGGGAGTGATAAAAATAGTGGCAGACGATCTAATCTAGCAAATTTCACAGCATATACTTTTTACGTCGCATTCAACTTTCGTTTTCGCATGCCCAAAACACTAGCAAAATATAACTTTCCGACTCGACCTGTCCTCTAAATCTTACTGGCAAGGAAGAACAGTGGGTTTAATCAGCAATATAGGTACAAAGTCATTGATTACATGTAGATTTGACGAACTGCCTATTCTCTTAACGTAAATCAGTGGTGAAATGATATGATTGACAAAATAAAGTTGCGCACCGATAGTTGTTCAATAAAACTTGTTGCTTATTAATTATCACCTGAAATCTGTCTCTGAAAATGCAAGCTAACACTTCATGAGGGTAACAGAATAAAAATGTTTGAAAGAATGAATCATCAGTGTCATCTTTAAACAAAAGAAAGGAAAGCACTTTCACAACATGCCATGGTAGGCATTATAAAGAATACTACAAAATATCTATCCCATATCTGAGATATGAAAGATTCTCAGATTCAATGAGAAAATAGAAGGTAAAATGATGCCGACAAGCGTTCTTGGACGAATGCCCTTTCAATGCCAAACCGCGCATTAAAAGTGCCCCTTTTCAAGGGAAGCACCATGCCCCTTTCAGAGTCTGCAGGAAACACTACGCAAGAACCAGGTCCCTAGGTCTAAGGTCAAGGTCACACTTAGAGGTCAAAGGTCAAATTCAAGAATGACTTTGTCTGGAGCATATCTTCTTCATGCATGGAGTGATTTTGATGAAAGTTGGCACAGTTGTTCATCATCATGAGACGGAGTGTCATGCGCAAGAACCAGGTCCCTAGGTCTAAGGTCAAGGTCACACTTAGAGGTCAAAGGACACAAGAAAGAAAACTTTGTCCGGAGCACATCTTCTTCATGCATTGAGGGATTTTGATATAACTTGGCACAAATGTTCACCACCACGAGGCGGAGTGTCATGCGCAAGAACCAGGTCCCTAGGTCTAAGGTCAAGGTCACACTTAGAGGTCAAAGGATACAAGAATGAAAACCTTGTCCGGAGAATTTCTTCTTCATGCATAGAGGGATTTTGACATAACTTGGCACAAATGTTCACCACCACAAGAAAGAGTGTCATGCGCAAGAACCAGGTCCCTAGGTCTAAGGTCAAGGTCACACTTAGAGGCCAAAGGTCAGATACAAGAATGACTTTGTCCGAAGCATTTCTTCTTCATGCATGGAGGGATTTTGATATAACTTGGCACAATTATACACCATCATGAGATGAAGTGTCATGCGCAGTTCCCTTTTTAGAATTACTTCCCTTTGCTGTTACTATAAATAGCTTATATGGTAACTTTTTCATTACTAGTCGTAGGGAAAAATCGAGACCACTTTTCTGTAGTACAACATGCATGCTACATCCAATTATGAGGTGTATTTTGACCAATCTCTACCTGGTAAAGATTTTTGTGTAGACTTACAATTTTTTTTTAGATTTTTTTTTTTTTTGGATTTTTTTTTTTAAGATTACCTTCCCTTAGTTGTTACTATAAATAACTTATATTGTAACTTTTTTATAGTTGACCGTAGGGAAAAAACAAGACCACTTTTCTGTGGTACAACATAGATGTTACTTTCAAATTTTAGGTGTATTTTAAGGTATCTCTACCTGGTAAGGAGTTTTTTCGTGGACTTAGAAAAATAAAAGACTTACAATGATTACTAAACAACCACAAAATTAAAATTCCATTTGCAAATACAGGTGCTAGAGTAAAGAAATTTGCTGTGACGGGCGTATATTGTGACATTCTGGCACTCTTGTTCTCTTGTTGCTAATTGTCTCTCTTTGGAAACAATTGTTTAAAATTATATTAAGTACACATGTATGAACCTAATATTCTTGTCGGCGTTTTACGCACTTCTTTGTACGTGACGTCGTGGCGCTGCGCCTCCACTGATGTCACATCCGTTAACATCATTGTTCATATACAACGTTACTTATGAACAGAAAGTAAATCGAAATTGAACCTGGGAAATGCTTATTTATTCTTTATACTATATGATCCCGACATTGGTGCCATGATCAGGATATTCTAGCAAGCCAACAAATTCCAATCTTTAGCTTCTTGAAAATTTCCTATTTTACGGTATTTTATGTCTTTTTAAAATTCATAATTATTATATATCGATTAAGCATAAATTATGTTAATGAGTTATTTACACTTTCATTAATTTGCTTTGAAAATACGCGTCTACTACGCACCATTATATTATTGCTTGTTACCCTTTGTGCAGTACTGCAGTGCATCTGTCCACTTTCCTAATAAAAATATTTACCTACTCAACCATTTTCTATTTTCTTTTTTTCATACAATGTCTTGTTATAGCCTATATGATTCAATAATGAAGAGACTTAAAACCTGCTTTGCGGGTGTTCTATTCTGTTTACTAGAAGTATGACTCTTTGATAAATTCTAGTATCATCATTTTAATCATTATTACAACTGAAAAGGTTCTTGTTCTGGATTCGACACATTTATCTTTCTGGAGCCTTTAGGTCAATGCTTGCTATTCATATTACTTATAGGTAGGTCATATCTTGACAACCATTTGATCCAGAACTGTTTGGTATATCAAGTAGATGACCCCTGTAGATTTAGAGGTCAAAAGTCAAGGTCACAGTGGCCTGAATCACAAAAATGTTTTTTTCAACTAACTTGACAACCACTTGACCCAGAACATTCAAACTTTTTAGCACTATTTGGCTTTTGAAGTAATGACCCATGTGGCTTTTAGCTCACCTGAGCCAAAGGCTCATGGTGAGCTTTTGTGACCGCTCAATGTCCGTTGTCCGACAACATTTTATAAAAAAAATCCTCATGAAAACCATCAGGCAGAATTACACCAAACTTCACAAGGATGATCCTTGAGTGCTTCCCGTTCAAAATTTTTCAATGAATTGAATTCCATGCAGAACTCTGGTTGCCATGGCAACCAAAAGGAAAACATCTTCTTGTCCAAAACCACAGGTCCTAGGGCTTTTATATTTGGTTTGGAGCATCATCTAGTGGTCCTCTACTAAGAGTATTAAAATTATCCCCCTAGGGTCAAATATGGCCCCAACCTGGGGGTCACATGGTTTACCTATACTTACATATGGAAAACTTTGAAAATCTTCTTGTCCGAAACCACAAGGCGTAGAGCCTCAATATTTGGCATGTGATATCATCTAATGATCCTCTAAAACGATTGTTCAAATTATGCCCCTTGGGTGAAAGAGGCCCCACCCCAGGGGTCCCAAGTTTCACATAGATTTTTATAGGAAAAATCTTAAAAAATCTTCTTGTCTGAAACCATAAGACCTAGGCCTTTGATATTTTATTTGGTATGGAACATTGCCTTGAGGTCCTCTAACAAAGTTGTTCAAATTATGCCCCTGGGGTGAAAAAAGGCCCCGACCCAGGATCCCAAGTTTTACATAGACATATATAGGAAAAACTTTTTAGCTCAACTGAGCCAAAGGCTCATGGTGAGCTTTTGTGACCACTCAATGTCAGTCGTCCGGCGTGCGTTGTGCGTCCGTCAACAATTTCTAAAAAAATCTCTTCTTGAAAACCACTGGACAGAATTACACCAAACCTCACAGGAATGATCCTTGGGTGGCCCCCTTTCAAAATTGTTTAAAGATTTTAATTCCATGCAGAACTCCAACCAAAAGGAAAAACTTTAAAAATCTTCTTGTCCAAAACCGCAAGGTGTAGAGCATTGATATTTGGCATGTGACATCATCTTAGGGTCCTCTATCAAGACTATTCAAATCGTGCCCCTGGGGTGAAAAGAGGCCCTGCCCCGAGGGTCACAAGTTTTACAGAGACTTGTATAGTAAAAACTTAAAAAATCTTCTTGTCTAATACAACAAGACTTAGGCCTTTGATATTTTGTTTGTAGCATTGCCTTGTGGTCCTCTACCAAAATTTTTAAAATTATGCCCCTGGGGTGAAAAGAGGCCCTGCCCCGGGGGTCTCAAGTTTTACATTGACTTATATAGGAAAAAAAGCTTTAAAAATCTTGTCTGAAACTGCAAGGCCTATGCTTTGATATATAGTATGTTGCCTTTCCTAGTGTTTCTCTACCAAAATTGTTCAAATTATGTCCCTAAGCAATGGTATATGGATGACCGACGTTCAGATGGACAAAGTTATACAGCAGATTTTGGAGCATATAATGTGTGTATATTTACTTTTTCTTTTTTTAGTTGGGAACACTTCTGTATACTAGTATTTCTTTCTCATTTTACACATGCCCCTCTGTATCTATACCATAACAGGATTACCATGGAAACTAACATCTACACCTAGACAAAGGCACAAATGGACGACCGACGTTCAAGTCTACAAACAACATTGAGAGGAATCCTGCGACCGATCACGTAGCAAACGCTTAGCTTTAAGTAGTCTTAGACTTGCTACGACCTGTATATGAATTCAGGCAAAACTCGAATATAAACAAAAATCTGGATAATAGGTGCGCTAATTGAAATATTGAAAACCCAATCTAACTTGTATGTTTTTTGCTGCGTAATTCTTGGTGTTCGGTGTTTGCTGTTTTGTTAGGGATTTGTTTACAATGGCTAGTTGGTGGTGTTTTTTGTGTGTTTGTGGTGGTGTTTTTGGTGTTTGTGGTGGTGTTTTTGGTGTTTGGGGTGATTTTGGTGTCTTCCATGTGGTATTCTCGGTTGTATTCGATCATGTTTGCGTTGTTTTGCTAAAATTGGCTTTTGGTGCGAATTGTTTGTCGCATTGGGTTCTTCGTCTTTTGTTCCGTTACAAGATAATTTTCTTTCTGTCATTAGCAATACATTATAACTAGATTTATTCATGTACATAATTAATCGAATAAGCAAATATTGCTTTGTGTTTTTTTTCTTTTCCCATCAGATTTAGATAGCTGCAAAAACATACCATGAAATATGCAGACGACAGACATATGGTGCAGACGACATCTCGGTAAACGCGCGCAATTGTTCTGTTTTTTTTCTGTTGTTTAATCTTTTCGTTTTGTACTGCTGTTTGTTTTTTTTACTAGAATGTGGGGGTACTTGGAGAATAAAGACGCAGACGATTATGGAGGCGCAGACGGACATGAAGATGCAGACCAAACAAAATGTGCGCTTCTCTTTATCGCGATCAGGTATGTATATTGCTTCTTATATTGTCCTGTATTGTATACATTTCTCTGCAGACTTCCAAAATGCTGGATGATGTTGACTAGAAGCACGTGTGAATATATCTTAAATTGTAGATATTATGTAATGGTTTAGTGGATGGTGAAGCTATGGTGTTTGATATTGATTACAAGCTCGTACATGGATGTCATGTTGTAGCTTTCACATTTGGTAAATAGATGATGCAGCAATGGTGGCTTATGTTGACACTTTCATATGTTTTTTTTCGCACATGCATTTCTGTATCTATGCTCTTACCTAGGCAATAGTATAAATGGGTGGCTGGCGTTTGGATATACAAATACACACAGCAGATTTTGGATCATATAGGTATGTATATTGCTACTAATGTTATCCTATTTTGTATGCATTTCTCTGCAGAATTTTTCAACTTGGTGGCTGATGTTTACAAGCACCTGTGAATATATCATGTTGTAGACAATGCAATGGTTTAGTGGATGGTGCAGCTTTGGTACTTGATATTGACTACAAGCATGTGCGTGGATGTCATGTTGTAGATTTCACAGTCGTTAAGTGGATGCTGCAACTTGATCCTTTTTCTCGGGCGCACTGAGGTATGTTATTTGTCTGTTTGTCTGACGGGTATCATTAGATTATTTCGTTTGATAGCTTTTTTTGCAGTTTTCATCCCGCAAATTACGCACATTCATTTTAATTTTAATAAATTTTCTATAAATTTTATATTTTCTGGTTATCGTGTAGACGTACATTGTTTTAATTCTTTTTTTTTATTTTTAACTTAGTATTGTTAATTGTTAAATAATGACTACCAGTATTCAGTTAGAAGTGCATAACTTTAAACCTTTAGAAAGCAAAGGACTATTTTTCTCGTAGTAATTCTGGAGCGTAGGAATGTTCATTCAGCTTCTGGCTTTGGTGAAAGTAAAATTCGAAGTATCGGACCAGAAACTCAAAACTATTCGATGAGAAACTCAGGCTATCAGACGAGGAACTCTAATTATCCAACAAGAAGCCGTTTCTTGTACCATACATGTAAGGACTTACGCATTTTGAATACAGTCGGTAATTCAGTTCAGTTACAATCTGCATTTTTTGACTGGTGTAATTTTAAGTCAAGAAAACTTTATTGGGCTAATTGCAGTGCTGTGGTCTAAAAAGGCAAGCGTTTGCTACAGTATCGGCCAGAGACCGTGGTTCGAATCCGAGATCCTCGGTGTGTGAGTTTGAAATCCATTTTTTTCAAACCGCAAGACTTTGATATGAAAATTTATTTTATGTCATTGAGTAGTAAACAGGAATAAAAGTGACTTCATTTTTAAAGAAATTTAAATACTCGATCAGCTGTCCATATATGACTTTGGTGTGAGTAAGTACTGGCGAGAAACCCAGGAAACACAATGTGGCTATTAATTTTATGTATTAACAGGAGGAAAAATTTAGTTGATGGAACTACAGTTGCCGTAGGACTGCCTTGCTGGTACTAAAATGATGCCGATAATCAGAGGGGCACTGGTAACCAATCGATGCCGCTCATCAGAGGTGTTCAGGACCCCTTATGTCAACATAGTAATCAACTGTTCTCGAGAAGGTAGGCTACTAAATTACTTAAATTTACATTTACGCGACGCGAGTCCGAGCCACAGTTTGTATTACACTTACGGTTTCTGACTTATCTGAAACAATTTTAAATGTGACAGGCACAGCGAAAAGCTATTGTTGATATAGCCTGATGACATCTGGTTCTGTGTCATAACTTTCTTTTTTCCTGAACATATTTGAGAGTTATGTAGATTCTAATCGCTGGTAGTTATTTAAATTTTACAAAATAACAATTTCGGTAACAAAACTTAAGGATTATATATCCATATGTAGATCAAAAGGATTTAAAAATACCAAGACAACACATTCTTGACTAGTTTCGACCTTTATGTCTTCGTCCATATGTAATAATTTAACTTTATTGTCGTCATTATGTACACTGATACTGACTTGTATAACATGCAGACCCTAAAGGCGATGCATTTATGGGGAGTTTTGTTCCAGAAATGAAAAAAATACCAACTTTAAAGTAATTATTATATTAACGGTATGAATTATTTTTTAACATGAATAAAATTGAAAATATCGTCGTTAACTAAGTATGTAATTGAGTATGTAATAAATAAATTTTCAGCATTGTTCGATTGGTCAAGATAGACTGGTTGTAGTGTAATTCAGTCCTTGATGGTCATATCGTCTGTATTTGCCATGTGCTGATGGTAGAGAGGAGAGCTCTTCCACACCTCGTGTACATAACAGAATTCGGATAGGCGACGAATTCATTCAGGTAAAGAGAAATGTTACTTCATAACGTTTGTTCTGTTAGTTTGAAAGTTATTTTATCTGCTTTGTATGCAGATGTTGAAATTTAAGTTCCATAAACAAACAATTCTTCCGGCAAGCAGTATGTATTATATAATTATTTTGCCACATAAATTCGTGACTGGCAAACTTGGCTATAAACGTAGAGCATTAGACTCTTTGTTTGGAGTCGCTGATTCAAATCCCGATGTGAAAGGACTTTGATGGGTTGCCAGTACTGTGAAAATAATTTATGATTTCAAGAATACTTTCTATGAATCTGTGTATACGAATTTCTTCATAGAATTAACGAACATGTCACTCTGAAATCCAGACCGTATTTGTACTGTCACCACCAAATGTTCAAATACTTTACTCATTAATCTTTAAAATTGTTAATCTCTGAGAAATTTCAGATGGACCTAAAAATAACCTTGTTTGTCTTCATTATAGGTGAACTATGATACGACGTAAATTGTTAGATATATTTTATGAACACGGTGTCAAAGATCCGTGACGCATAATATTATAGTGTTTGAACTTTCCGTCCGTCCGTCACATTTCTTGTGTACTTGTTGCTCTTACAGTTTATATCTAACTGACATTTAACATTAACATTGACATGCCCATATTGTTGGGATTTTCATGTCATATTCATTTGGAGTAATGGCCCTTTTCTTGGACTTTGAAATATTTCATCTACATCAGAACATTACCTCCTCAAAATCTCATACAGTTTCTACTCAATTACAACGACACATGAAGTGGACATGTGTATTATTGGAACTTCCATGTCTCTTTTTCCCGAATATTCTCGGACGTCCTAATTTTACAACTACATCAGAACATTGTTTACCCAAGTCCTACAATTAAAACATTTTCAGCACAAAGTAGACGTGTGCATTTTTTTCTGGAGTACGGTATGTGTCCAATGCTTTTTGGTAGTTTTGCCCATTTTCATTTTTAGAATTATTCTATGAACAGTTTTAAGGGTCACGTGTCATACAATGTCGACATAATTTTTTGTTATCTTTCGACAGTTACTGAAGACTGAAATTTCATCTTCACATATTTATACGGTTTCATTGCTTAATTTGTTTACTCGGTTTTAAAGATATTGATTCAAATGTCTTGAGAAATCCTGCATTTGTCATTTATCATCTTTTCTCCATGTCATCAGATAAGACGCACATTTTTGAACAAGACATAGTTTGGCGTGCCTACTAGTAATTCACAGTAAAAATGCGAAAGGGTACTCGTTTCTGTTGGATTATCACTACACTTTACTCGGACTTTATCACAGACTCCCTGTTTAAAAGCTCAAATTTTATATTTAATCAGTATAGTATTCAAATGAAACTTTAAAATGTTTTCGTTTTAGCATCCTCAAGGACATGTGAGATTAAAAACTGAACTTGATTTCTAAATTACTGCGAGTCGCAATACATGTTCAAACTTCATTGTAAAAACGTGGAAAATGACAGTACTTGAAAATGCAGCTTTCTGATTGGTCATTTAGAATTTCTGACCTGCTGTATAGGCCATTTTGATTTGTATAAACAATGTTATAACCATAGTTTTCCCCTACTTATTGCTCAAGTCATTAAGTTTAAATATTGGCCACCAACTTTCAGCAAAACAATTTCCTTGAATTGAAAGAATTCAACGATCTCGAGCGAGACTTGAACCCACCCAGGGAGTTGCAGTTACCAGTTATTAAGCACTATGTAGCATATTTTCATTGAACTGCATGGATTTCGCGTGTTATTATTATAAATATATTTTATTTCAGATTTAAAACGACACGAAGACGGTGTTTGACTGTGTTGAAAGACAAAGAAAAAGAATCGATTCAAGGACGTGCCGTCTTCCGACAGCTGAGAGTCCGATGCATGCCAGATATTGATTATCTGTAAGAAATTTATGATTATTTTGTACAATTTATTCTGAAATAGCTTGTTTTAAACACAATTATGTAGAGAGCTATCCTACTCGGCGCCCGCATCCGCGGCCATTCTGACTAGTTTCTTGGCAACAGTTTTTTTTTGCACTTTCACGTTATGTCATTTGTGACTCAAACCTAAAACATCATCCACATCATAAGGTGCTGGCACCAGTCTGTCATGAATACTCTCCATGTTTTGGTTAATCATTTTTATGTCCCAGCTGTCGAAGACATGGGAGCCGGGCTTAGTAAAATTTGGACGGGCTGTCATTCTATCCGTATGTTTTTTTTAATGCATTATATATGCCCCGGTTTTTGCTCCTCATCGATGTTGGTTCTAGCCTAACTCTGAGCGTTGAATTCTTCATGTGAGGTAGCCATCCAACTGGCTTAGGGAAGGTCGGTGGTTCTACCTAGGTGCCCGCTCATGATGAAATAATGCACATTTTCTATAAAACCACTGAATGGATTTTGATGTAACTTGCCCTGGATGTTCCTTGCTTAGTCCTCTTCCAAAGTTGTTCAAATGGTTACGCTAGGTTGCACGTAGTACCAGAGATAACAATAGATTAATCTTCAAACGACACCGCCTAAAAAAAAAGTTCACTCAACTGGTCCTTACGTATCTCTCTACCAAGATTGTTCAAATTTTTCCGATTCGTTAAAAACATGGCTGCCAGGGGGCGTGGTCACTTTTCCCTATATGTATATAGTGGTATGAAACTGCTGGTCCGATTTTGAACCAACATCACACAAATGGTCCTTATGTGACTCATTACTCAGATTGTTCAAATTAATTTTGATTTATCAAAAAGCATGGCCTCCAGGGGTGTGGCCACTTCTTTCCTATATGTACATATTAGAAATTAAAAAAATGTTTTCATGTCAGAAATAGCAGACCAGATTTTGAAATCATTGTCAGAAAATGCTGACCCTTTACGAAAATTGTACAAATATACTATTTTATAATTATTTCACAGACATTTACTTGCGTTATTCGTTCTTCCGAAACTGTTCAAGCAAGCAGTGTAACTAGTTGAGTGGTTTAGGGACAACATGACCCTCTTGCTTTAGTGATAAGGCTGTTGAAGAGATAAGCGTTGCTGTCCTCAGACAGCTCTTGTTTATTATCCCTCGCCGAAGGTGGAGAGATATAGTTTTGGCGTTGTCCGTCCACCTGTCCTTCTTTCCATCCGCCCGTCCGGAGCCATATCTAGGAATATTTAAATCAAACTTCATATATATGTTCACCATTATAGGGAAATGCGGCCCGTCAAGTTTCAGTCAGATTGCCCAAGTAACACTTTGTAGTTTCTAGTATATATGGTACTATAAATACGGCAATTTCTGCTTCGTAACTTGTGACATATTTGACCTAAAAATATGAAACTGAAATTAAATTTAGATCACCATAATGTGGTACTGCACATACAATTTCATCAGGATTTCTTGAGTAACTTATTATTATAAGTTATTGCCTTTTATTTGTTTAAAAATCCACATATTTGTACATAACAAATTAACCAGTTGGTAGAATTTAATCAAACTTCTATTTCATTTTTTTTCCATGAACATTTATTATTAACATGTGAAGTTGTGTGCCCACACCCGTCACCCCCACCTCCCTTGTTACACCCCCTCAACATGGAAACTTGTAACCCCCCATCCCCCTCCAAGCTCCTCCACCTGGTCACCGGTCATGCATGCACCCTCTGCAATTTTTAGCTCAACTATTCAAAGAACAGTAGAGCTATTGGACTCGCCCGTGCGTCGGCGTCGGCGTCCCGATTTGGTTAAGTTTTTGTATATAAGCTGGTATCTCAGTAACCACTTGTGGGAATGGATTGAAACTTCCCACACTTATTCACTGTGATAAACTGACTTACACAGCACAAGTTCCAAACCTCTATTTTGCTATTTAACAAAATTATGCCCCTTTTTCGACTTAGAAATTTTTGGTTAAGGTTTGTAAGTTGGTATCTCAGTACCCACTAGTGGGAATGGACTTAAGCTCCACACACTTGTTCACTGTCATGACCCGAGATGCACTGTGCAGGTCCCATAAATCTACTTTGTTTTTTTTGTTCTCACAATTATGCCCCTTTTTAGTTCGACTATTCAAAGAATAGTAGAGCTATTGGACTCGCCCGTGCGTCGGCGTCGGCGTCTGCATCGGCATCCCGATTTGGTTAAATTTTTGTATGTAAGCTGGTATCTCAGTAACCACATGTGGGAATGGAATGAAACTTCCCACACTTATTCACTGTGATTAACTGACTTACATTGCACAGGTTCCATAACTCTATTTTGATCTTTTACAAAATTATACCCCTTTTTCAACTTGGAAAATTTTGGTTAAGGTTTTGTATGTAAGCTGGTATCTCAGTATCCACTAATGGGAATGGACTGAAACTTCACACGCTTGTTCACTGGCATCATCTGACATGCACTATGCAGGTCCCATAACTCTACTTTGCAGTTTTTCAAAATCATGCCCCTTTTTTCACTTAGAAGTTTTTGGTTAAGTTTTTGTATGTAAGCTGGTATCTCAGTATCCACTAATGGGAATGGATTGAAACTTCACACACTTGTTCACTGTCACGATCTGACAAGTACTGTGCAGGTTCTATAACTCTACTTTGATTTTTTAGCTCGACTATTCGAAGAATAGTCTAGCTATTCTACTCACCCTGGCGTCGGCGTCGGCGTCGGCGTCACACCTTGGTTAAGTTTTTGCATGCAAGTACATACAGCTATCATTTAAAGGCATATAGCTTTGAAACTTATTTATTCTTTTTCTAGGTCAATTACCAACCTCACTGGGTCAAGTTCCATAACTCTAACATGTATTTTGAGCAAATTATGCCCCCTTTTGGACTTAGAAAATTCTGGTTAAAGTTTTACATGCAAGTTACTATCTCCAAAACTAATGCAGATATTGAATTGAAACTTCACATGTGTCTTCGGGGTTATAAAACTAGTTGATAGCAGCAAGTCCCATAACTCTGACCTACATTTTGGCCAAATTATGCCCCTTTTGGACTTAGAAAATTCTGGTTAAAGTTTTGCATGCAAGTACATACAGCTATTACTAAAAGGCATATAGATTTGAAACTTATTTTTTCTTTTTCTAGATCAATTACCTACCTCACTGGTCAAGTCCATAACTCTGACATGTATTTTGAGCAAATTATGCCCCCTTTTGGACTTAGAAAATCCTGGTTAAAGTTTTACATGCAAGTAACTATCTCCAAAACTACTACAGATATTAAATGAAACTTCACATGTGTCTTCGGGGTTATAAAACTAGTTGATAGCACCAAGTCCCATAACTCTGACATGTATTTTGGCAAATTATGCCCCCTTTTGGACTTAGAAAATCCTGGTTAAAGTTTTGCGTGCAAGTACATACAGCTATTACTAAAGGCATATAGAATTTGAAACTTATTTTTCTTTTTCTAGATCAATTACCTACCTCACTGGGTCAAGTCCCATAACTCTGACATGTATTTTGGGCAAATTATGCCCCTTTTGGACTTAGAAAATTCTGGTTAAAGTTTTACATGCAAGTAACTATCTCCAAAACTACTGCAGATATTAAATTGAAACTTCACATGTGTCTTCGGGGTTATAAAACTAGTTGATAGCACCAAGTCCCATAACTCTGACATGTATTTTGGGCAAATTATGCCCCCTTTTGGACTTAGAAAATCCTGGTTAAAGTTTTGCGTGCAAGTACATACAGCTATCATTTAAAGGCATATAGCTTTGAAACTTATTTATTCTTTTTCTAGGCCAATTACCAACCTCACTGGGTCAAGTTCCATAACTCTTAACATGTATTTTGAGCAAATTATGCCCCCTTTTGGACTTCTAGTTACTATCCCCAAAACTAATGCAGATATTGAATTGAAACTTAACATGTTTCTTCGGGTTTATAAAACTAGTTGATAACATCAAGTCCCATAACTCTGATATGTATTTTGGTCAAATTATGTCCCCTTTCGAACTTAAAACTCTTTTGATATTTAACATTTTGGGTAATAATTTCCTGCTTCTGTGACAATATTTCGAATAGTCGAGCTTGGCTGTCTTACGGACAGCTCTTGTTCAAAATTGTGCCCTTTTTTCGACTAAGCAGTTTTTGGTTAAGTTTTTGTATGTAAGCTGGTATCTCAGTATCTACTGATGGGAATGGATTGAAACTTCACACACTTGTCCACTGTCATGAGCTGATAAACATTATGCTAGTTCCATAACCCTGTTTCCCATTTTTACAAAATTATGCCCCCTTTTCGACTTTTGTATTCATTCAATTAACAAGGCTGTTGAATAGTCGAGCGTTGCTGTCCTCTGACAGCTCTTGTTTCACCTAGCAGTTTTTTGTTATTAAGTTTTTATATGTAAGCTTGTATCTCAGTATCCACTAATGGGAATGGATCGAAACTTCACAGTCACACCTGTTCACTGTCATAATCTGACATGCACTATGCAGGTTTCGTAACCTTGTTTTGCATTTTTACAAAATTATGCCCCTTTTTCGACCTTTGTATTCATTCAGTTGAAAAGGTTGTTGAATAGTCGAGCGTTTTATTTACCCATCAATATTTATTTTCAACATGTGAAGATTTTTACCCTCACCCGGTCACCCCCCCCCCTCCCTCCACAAAAAAACAAACAAAACAACCCCTAAAAGACTGTTTTTAATTTTTCAAATCTTCAATCAACATGTAAACCAACCCAGTTCAAATGTAATGAAATTAATGAAATAATTTGCTTCCTGGTAACATCCTTAACTTTTTGACCACAAACCCATTCGGCGGGGGATACCAATTCTTCGAATTTGCTTGATATCTTAAGATGAGAAGGTAGGTCATAAACTTTAACTCTTTTCTTGAATATTGACTAAGTACCTGCAGACAAGCGTTACATAAGTAGGTGTGTATGGGAGGCGTGGCTCTTGTTATTAAGTGTTGGATTGGAAAAATAATCTACTGTATTTTATGAGTTTAATATTTTATATATCTTCTTAGCTCGACTTTACGAAGTGTACGGAGAGCTATCCTACTCAACCCGGCTTTAGCGTCCGTGTCCGCGTTAGTTCCGCGTCCACATCTTTGTTAATATTTTGATACACCCACTTTATCTCTGTTACCGCTAGATGGATTTGCTTAAAGCTTTAAAGAGTTTGTCCTCATTATCACCCACATCATATTTCACAAGGACCATAACTCTGGCACAAATATATTTTATGAATTAACACCCCTTCCCCATTTTACGTAGAATTTCAGGTTAAAGTTTTAGTGCACTTTCACTCTATATCTGCTATTACGAAATGTATTTGATCCGGACTTAAAATAGTTGTTGCACATCATCACGCACATCACATAATACAAGGTCCATAAACCTGACTTCAATCTGACATGAATTGCGCCCCCTTTATACTCAGAACTTTAGGTAATTTTTTTCTATGTTCCTGTTATTCCAAATAGGATTTGATTCAAACTTAAAATAAGTGTTCCACATCATTTCCAGGATCATATGACTCAAGAGCCATAACTCTAGTACCAATGTTTCATGAATTATCTCCCTTTTTACGTAAAATTTTAGTTTAAAGTTTTGATACACTTTAATTCTTTCTCTGTCATTACTAAATGGATTTTATTCAGCTTCAGATAATTTTATGAATTTTGTCCCTTTTTTTCTAAGTATTACAAGTTATGATGCTCATTTTCTCTACTAGTTATTACTTAATGGATTTTATTCAAACTTAAAATATTTATTCCATATGACTCATTGTGCATTACACTTGCAGAAATCCTCCGTGAATTATGTCCCTGTTATACCTAGGTAATGTTCACCCTATCTCTGTTATTATTAAATATTTTGACTCGGGCTTAAACATTGTAGAAAATAGTCAATTGCACTGGAGACAGCTCTTGTTACATGTCTTAATTCATTGTTTCCGACTTTTGTGTTGTATTTTGTTGTAGAGTGTCGGTCTACGGATCGGGGGGTCGTGAGTTCGATCCTCGGGCGGGGCGTATGTTCTCCGTGACTATTTGATAAACGACATTGTGTCTGAAATCATTAGTCCTCCACCTCTGATTCATGTGGGGAAGTTGGCAGTTACTTGCGGAGAACAGGTTTGTACTGGTACAGATTCCAGGAACACTGGTTAGGTTAACTGCCCGCCGTTACATGACTGAAATACTGTTGAAAAACGGCGTTAAACACAAAACAAACAAACAAATCAGTTAAGAGTTACTTCCCCTACCCGCCTTGACGTCATTTGCAAAATTCACTCTTACCGACCTAAAATTTTTCCATTAAGAGCTACTTCCCCTGCCCGCCTTGATGCCATTTGCAAAATTAAGGGGAGGTCACTCTAACCGAACTGGGTTTTTCAATTAGGAGTTACTTCCCCTACCTGCTTAGACGCCATTTGCAAAATTAAGGGGAGGTCACTCTAACCGACCTGGGCTTTTTCCATTAAAAGTTATTTCCCCTACCCGCCTTGACGCCATTTGCAAAATTAAGGGGAGGTCACTCTAACCGACCTGGGCTTTTTCCATTAAGAGTTATTTCCCCTACCTGCCTTGACGCCATTTGCAAAATTAAGGGGAGGTCACTTTAACCGACATAGGCCTTTACCATTAAGAGTTATTTCCCCTACACGCCTTGACGCCATTTGCAAAATTAAGGGGAGGTCACTCTAACCGACCTGGGCCTTTTCCATTAAAAGTTATTTCCCCTACCCGCCTTGACGCCATTTGCAAAATTAAGGGGAGGTCACTCTAACCGACCTGGGCCTTTTCCATTAAAAGTTATTTCCCCTACCCGCCTTGACACCATTTGCAAAATTAAGGGGAGGTCACTTTAACCGAACTGGGTTTTTCAATTAAGAGTTACTTCCCCTACCTGCTTAGAAGCCATTTGCAAAATTAAGGCGAGGTCACTCTAACCGACCTGGGCTTTTCCCATTAAAAGTTATTTCCCCTACCCGCCTTGACGCCATTTGCAAAATTAAGGGGAGGTCACTCTAACCGAACTGGGTTTTTCAATTAAGAGTTACTTCCCCTACCTGCTTAGACGCCATTTGCAAAATTATGGGGAGGTCACTCTAACCGACCTGGGCCTTTTCCATTAAGAGTTATTTCCCCTACCCGCCTTGTCGCCATTTGCAAAATTAAGGGGAGGTCACTCTAACCGACCTGGGCCTTTTCCATTAAGAGTTATTTCCCCTACCCGCCTAGACACCATTTGCAAAATTAAGGGGAGGTCACTCTAACCGACCTGGGCTTTTTCCATTAAGAGTTATTTCCCCTATCTGCCTTGATGCCATTTGCAAAATTAAGGGGAGGTCACTCTAACCGACATGGGCCTTTACCATTAAGAGTTATTTCCCCTACCCGCCTTGATGCCATTTGCAAAATTAAGGGGAGGTCTCTCTAACCAACTTGGGCTTTTACCATTAAGAGTTATTTCCCCTATCCGCCTTGACACCATTTGCAAAATTAAGGGGAGGTCACTCTAACCGACCTGGGCCTTTTCCATTAAGATTTATTTCCCCTACCCGCCTTGACGCCATTTGCAAAATTAAGGGGAGGTCACTCCTTGACAGTTAACCTTAATTGTTATTTCCCCTACTCATCTTAATGCCAGATGGGAGGTTATTGTCAGCGACTTCGATCTTTTTTCAATCCAGAGTTACTTCCCTTACTCACTTGACGGCTTTTGTAAAACATATGGGAGGTTACCCTAAAATTAATAAACCAAAATTACTTTCCTTACCCCTTTAACACCATTTGAGGTTTTCCATACCTTTAATATGGTCATAATTATATTTCTGCTGCTTGATGGCTAGAGGCTATCACGATACTGTTGTAAACTGTCAGAGATTTTTTTTTATTTTTCTGAAAACGTTTCAGCAAACCATAATATTTTCTAGATATTTCATTTGTTTCCTGAAAATATTTAGCGCAAAATTTAGCGTTAGTGCTTAAATTGCCACAAGATACTTTGTAGCTATCACGATAATATTCTTGCCTTTTCAAAAAGTGCATTTTTCTGAAAACATTATCGTTGTAAATAATTGTTTTTAAGATATTCTTTTAATTTCCATGAGACTTCAGGCTATTGAGATAACATTTTCAGAAATGTTTGACAAAAATCAAGAAATTTTTAAGGTAATTGCTGAAAATATCTAGATGGTTGTCTTGCTAATAAATGGCACTTGTGGGCACTTACTGAAAAAATGTCGAGATACTAACGTAAATTACCGCAAGAATACTTTCGACTAATGAGAAAACTTCGCTTTATCAAGATAACATTTTTAATGTATCGCGATAGCGATAGCTACCTATCTATCTCGTGGCAGAAATATGCCACTATACTTTCCATCCATGGTAATCTCACTTTCAAAGGCATTATATTTTGGCCGCAGAGCGAATAGACGCTAAATACTGTATTTTAGTCCCCTGTTCCCACTTTTTAGCAAGATTGCCTCCACGATTCTGCCATTCAAAGCTGTTAAGAAGTGTTTTCGCTTGGTGGAATTGCTTGAGGAAACGACGAAACAGCTCAGTTCAGCCCTCCTGCTATGCAGACACTAACAAACGTTTATCATCTCACACTAGCTACTGGGTTTATCGAGCCAGTGCAGCCCATTAGCATGTCATGTGACACCATTTTCGGAGATTCCTTCCTTCCAACAAATTCAGCTCTTGTTTCACCCTAATACTCTATCATGGTTTGTTTCCCCAGCATATGTCATGTGACATGCGTCGATGCTCCAGAGTGGGCCCAGTAATTTATCCGGTGGAAGAAGAAGACATTTTTTATTTTCAAAGAATATTGTTGCCCAACAAATTCCCCTTTTATCCATCCAAATACTATCACTGGCGAATTATCATGTAATATTTTTACTATTCACCAGTAAACATTTCAATATATGTATAATAGTGGCTTATTTGACATTGACCTTTTATAACGTCATATTGTAACGAGTAAATAAAAAGACTGGTAACAAATTTTAGCGGCAATTAGAAACTGGAAGATTCTTGTAATATCCACAACGAAACTATGCCAGAGGTCACTGTTTAACAGCCACACGCTGAGGTGTGGTAAAGGCTATATATAATATGACTAAATGTATGAATATTTGTGTAATATGGTGGTGAGAAGTCCATCAATTCGAAACTTGCTGAACCTTGTGCGTCGTATGTCCTAAAAGTTTTCTTTAAAATACCACCATATACGAATTGTGATGTAAAATTCTTCCATTTAAGGAAGCCATTGCGGATGTGGATCTACCAAGGTATCAGCTCGTGCCTGAAATAATACCAAGATGGAAACCAAGGGCTTTCCGCCACAATCAAAAGCTGGCAACTCGCAATATGACCTAAACTGTGTAAGTGGGACTTAAACTTATAACCCAACAAAACCAATGACTTTTTGAAATATCCTCAAATTTAATACAATGAATAACAGATGGTTATACTTCAAAACAAAATACCACACGATTTTATTGACATATACAATTGTACACAGAGATCAACAGATGTTTCAGTTACTAGTCACAACCAGTTAAATAGTTTTCTCTATATAGTCTATATAAAACTGACATTTTTAAAGAGCTACCAAACATAGCTAGACCCATTTCAGAGAACAAATCCTTACCTCATTTTAAAGAGTTATGATAAAACTGATATAAAAATGAAGAGAAAAGTAGGGGTCATGTATCTTCTAAGAGAGATTTCTCTGGTCACATTTGCTTACTGTAAACTGACATCAAAATCACACTGCTATGACCTGGAAGTACTACTCATACTACAATTGAGATTCTCTTCACCAAATACAATCTTCTCTCACATATTTCCTACCAAAATGTCACAAATACATCCACAATGAAATTTAAACAGAAACTAGCTTTAATTTAGACCTCTGTTGCCATGTCAAGTGAAAAATTAGTGTTCAAATTACCTGGCAGCCATTACGCGACTAGACCAGATGGCTCCCACGCTGGTTCCTTTAGTTTAGTTAGGCCTACTTGGTATTCTGATCACATTATTCATTTTACTTGACAAACTCTTCAGTAACAATAGCCAGACCCAGCTGACTTAATTAATGTTGGTGGTTTTAAAGGTATAAGTAAATACTTTCCGAATTCATCGACCATGTCCACTGCTACGCATGCGTGTACCGCCCCTTGTTTTCCCAGAAACACAGACTCCTCCTTGATTGGATAAATCCGCTGGTGCCAGATATCTGCATGAATTTGGACACCAAAACTTCCATCGAAATAAAACGCGACAAAGTCTTCCATTTTTATATCATCCCCTGGCAGGGCAAGCAGCGCAACGAAAGAGATCTTCATTCTTCGGGTAGAAAACTTGACCTCCATCAGGGTGATAGTTCGCCTCTCTGACGAGCACCTGCATCCTATCTGAAGGTGGAATATATTTTGGCAGTCTGCCAGTTATAAAATCTCCGTCTTCTGTATCGTCAGTTACCATTGACTGAACTCCAACCCATTTGTTTGTCAATTCATCATTAATTAGACCACCGAGTGTACCCATGCCGGGACACAGTCTATGGCAGCCTGAAACGATGTTGTACATTCATTTCATAAGCATTCATATGCAAATATTTTGCTTTGATTATTTCCAAAGTTCGTATTTCATTTCATGATAATGCGTTTCAATATATTTTAGATTGATACGGAAACTCATACATAACGACCTAATGGCGTCCCCATCGTGAAAGAAAAATGCAATAAGATTACCATTTAAAATAAAAACAGAACAGATGAAAAATAACACTTGAATCTCAGAAAATTCTGAACCAGCTAAGTATAATGCGGAGTCAAAAAATATTTAATATATTAATATTTTGCAGTGTCTGGACCAGTACTAATCTATGCCATACCGGTAACAGTAGTAACACACTGAACACACTGCAGAGATTTCTGAAACTTTGAGTGATAGCAGATATCAGCCGTTTTGATTATACCTTGTTGTTATTTAACGTGTTTGGTGTGATGGATCAAGAAGCTGGAGCCGGCTCAATCTCGGGCTTTCAACCTTTAAACACAAAGTTTAAGAGGAGATCATAAACACACTGTTAAGTCTGGGATTTTCAAGAAATGCCGCTATAAAGGTAAAAATGTATTTATTTGTTACAAATCCAAGATTTTGTCAGAACCAATTGAAAGGGCCACGGTTGTTTTGGTTATAATATGGCTTCCACATTTCTTCTTATGTAACATAAAATAATTATATTAACTTCTTGTTATTTTCTACTTTTGGTAGTTTTCATCATAGGTTAGAATATTTTATCAAGTATCCGACAGAAGGAAGTATTATTGTGTTTTTTCTTTTTTATAACCTCCCATTATGGATCTGAGAGTATAAGTTCATATTCAGTGTTCAAAGTAGCGCTTTTTGTAACTACCTTAAAAGGGTGTGCATTAAAGCCCTACATTTTACATCTTTTTCAGTCAAATTATCTATAAATGCAACTTCTTATGAATGAATTTTAACAGTTTAATATATCACTACAGTAGTCTACCATAGTGGAGATATTGACATAACTAACTTAAAATTTTATTTTTAATATTACCGGGTATATAAATTTGTTTTTGTCAAAAAGATATGGGTGCATTTCTTAGGGGGAGGGGGCCTTAATTTACTTAATTAGGGGATGGCATATAATAATTTATATTGAAACTACTTTACCTGTTTTTAACATGAAATTAAAATTTCTATTGTCCTTTTATAAAACAAACAAACATTTTGCAAGTGGATTTGAAAAATTCCAAGTACTTTATGAACAGATCTAAGACTTTGAGAGGAGTTCAAACATAAACATGATAAATGCAGTAGAATAATTGCTTGCTTGGGGACTGCAAAGCTTTCATGTGAAGAAGCCATCCAGCTGTCTTGGAAAAGGTACATTGTATATGGTTCTACCCAAATGCTCAAAGGGGCACCAGCATACTAGTACCTAAGAATGAAAATTACATATACAGTTAGCTCTGACAGGCCATCATGGAGTTAGGGTATATGCATTTGTTATACAAACAGCTCTTGTGATTCACCTTGAATTTAAAGATGAAGAAGAAGACAGTGAAGGTGATTTGCCAGATGGTTTTGACTTCCATAAGATGGCGTTTGTGGTCAATATGGAACTGAACATTGGTGTTGATAAAGTAGCGGCGCAGTGTGTACATGCTGCTCATGCCCTCCATAGACTTATGATTGATAACACAGACAAGTTCGGTGAGATGATGTTGAGCTTGGAACAATTCGGGTAAGTGTACCGTATTTATCTATCTACAAGTTGATCCTTCCAATAAGATGGGTTCCATTGATAATTTTAAAACTGGCAGTATTTTTCATACACTGATAAACACTTGACGTCAGTGACTTTGACTCACTTACAAGACAAAGCAACTCATTTGGTCTGATACAAAAGAAAAAAACCTCATAGGTGAATAGATATGATATATCTTTTTGTTTTTGCTAGTTTTAATATTTGAGCCACGCCATGAGAAAACCAACATAGTGCGTTTGCAACCAGCATGGATCCTGGCCAGCCTGCACATCCGCGCTGTCTGGTCAGAATTTATGCTGTTCACTTTCAAAACCTATAGGAATTAGAGAAACTGTTAGCGATGGCATGGATCCTGACCAGACTGCATGGATGAGCAGGCTGGTCTGGATCCATGCTGGAAGCAAAGGCACTATGTTGGTTTTCTCATGGCATGGATCATTTCTATAGCTTCTGATTGTTTCTTGTTTTAGTAGACTTTTCAAAAAAATAAGTTGTCGGAAAATAATGGTATGTTCCGTCTTAAAGCAGCATGCCTCCAGATTTGGCTAAAAAAACTTTCTTTCTTTCAGATTGAAGTTTGATCTTATTATGAACATGAATTTTTGTTTCTAACATATTTTAAAAGTTTCAAATCAAGAATAAAAGATGACCGCGCCGGGAATCAAACCCTGGACCGCCTCGGCAATAAAGACATTTTCCTGTTGTCGTAACCAATCGCGCTATAGCTGAAGTAGTGAACAATGACTTCAAAATATAGATATTTATAATCGAGACAGTTTACCTGGAGTAAAAGCGTGACAAACGCTTTTCAATTTTCATCGTTAAAAGTAGTAAAAGCAGCAAATTCTCAAGTGTTTCCGTAACAGAAAGTTTGTCAGAAATTAAGTTTTAAAGCCTTCTTAAGAAATATAGCATTTATTTCAAGATATCTAAAAAAAAAAATTTTGTTGTTGTTGAATTATCTGGAGGCATGCTGCTTTAAGATGACATTATATCTGACAACTTTAACTCGAGCTTTCAGAATATTTCTGTGAAACAAATTACTGGGGCAGATTGTAATAGGTATCATAACAGTAATACAGACTGGTTATATACCCAGTAATAAACTGTTTTCTGAAAAATAGGCAACACTTTTTTGTTAAAACGGAAAGTAGAACGTTACAGGTAAGCTTATTTCGACTATTTCAGCTGTCATTGTAAAGAAAGAGATCTTTAAAGATATTCAATGCTTATCTGTCACTAAAACATTTTATCTTTAGATATTTACTTAAGATGTTGAAAGTCCTCATCAGCTAGGGCCCATATTCATAAAGCATCTTAAGTATAAATATAAGAAATTGCTTATTTACTTAAGTATTACTTAGGTAAGAAAGTTATTTTATATAAAAGTATATTCATTATTCATAAAACAACTTGCATTAAATTAATTTTTATCTAATAAATAAATTAAATGTGGATGTAGATTGTAGAGCTACCTTCATGATTAAATGCCCTGCGAGAACAGTCAGTTGTTTTAATACACTGTCTTCCAATTTTATTACTGGTACACTTAATTTTTGATTTTATTAATGGTATTGACTATTACACATTTACACTTTGTTTACCGATACATTTATGTTAAGTGTGTACTGTTTTACACATGATGCATAATACTTTTAATACACAGAAACTTTAAATCCTTATGTTTACTTAAATTATATATAATAGTAATTGTTCATATTTTGAAATATTAAGATTTAGGTCTAGTATACCTTTTAAGTGTTTAAAGCTACTGTCTCAGTGATAGAGTGGTTTTTTTATACAAAGTATTGAGAGCTATCCTACTTGACCCGGCGTCAGCGTCGGCGTCGTTCCGCGTCCGCACTTTGGCACTTTCTCATTATCTTTGTTATTACTTGATGGATTTGCTTAAAACTTAAAATAGTTGTTCCTTATTATCACCCACATCATACGGCACAAGGGTCATAACTCTTGCATCAATATTTTATGAATTATCCCCCCTTTTTAGCTCTATGCTCAGGTGGGTTTTTGTGATCGCTCAATGTCCGGCGTCTGTCTGTCGTCTGTCAACATTTAGCTTGTGTATGCAATAGAGGCTGTTTTTTTCAAGTGATCTTCATGAATTTTGATCAGAATGATTACCTTGATGAAATCTGGGCCAAGTATGAAAATGGGTCATCTGGGATCAAAAATTAGGCCACTAGGTCAAATCAAAGAAAAACCTTGTGTATGCGATACTGTATTTTTCAACTGATCTTCATTAAATTTTGTCAGAATGATAACCTTGATGAAATATAGGTCAAGTTTGAAAGTGGGTTATCAGGGGTCAAAAACTAGGTCAAATCAAAGAAATACCTTGTGTATGCAATAGAGGCTGTATTTTTCAATTAATTTTCATGAAGTTTAGTCAGAATGATTACCTTGATGAAATCTAGGTCAAATTCGAAAATGGGTCATCTGGGATCAAAAATTAGGTCACTAGGTCAACTCAAAGAAAAACCTTGTGTATGCGATAGAGGCTGTATTTTCAAATCACTTTGCGTCCGTGGCCGTCCGTCCGAAGTTCGTGACACGCCTAGCTCAAAAAGTATTTGATATACATTGGTGAAACCTTGCACGAGTCTTTATCATGATATGAACTAGCATATCTTTTATTTTTCGTCTGGCTCCGTCCCCTTATTTTCAAAGTTATGGCCCCTGAAATCGTCAAAAATGCACATTTTCACCTTGTGACAGGCCTAGCTCTGAAAGTATTTGATATAGATTCATGAAACCATGCAGGAATCTCAATCATGATATGAACTTGGGTACCTCCTATTTTTCATTTAGGTCCAACCCCTATTTTCAGAGTTATGGCTCCTGAATTAGTCAAAAATGCATATTTTCACCTTGTGACGTGCCAAACTCAAAAAGTATTTGATATAAATTGATGAAACCTTGTACAAGTCTTTACCATGATATGAACTTGTGCACCTTTTATTTTTCGTCTGACTCTGCCCCCTATTTTCAGAGTTATGGCCCCTGAAATTGTCAAAAATGCACGTTTTCACCTTGTGATATGCTTAGCTCAAAAAGTATTTGACACAGATTCATGAAACCATGCATGAATCTTAATCATGATATGAACTTGCGCACCTCCTATTTTCCTTTGGGTCCGCCCCCTATTTTCAGAGTTATGGCCCCTGAAATAGTCAAAAATGCACATTTTCACCTTGTGACGCACCTAGCTCACAAAGTATTTGATATAGATTCATGAAACCATGCATGAATCTTAATCATGATATGAACTTGCGCACCTCCTATTTTCTTTGAGTCTGCTCCCTAATTTTCAGAGTATGGCCCCTGAAATTGTCAAAATGCACATTTTTACCTTGTGACATGCCTAGCTCAAAAGTATTTGATATAGATTCATGAAACCATTGCATGAATCTTAATTATGATATGAACTTGCGACCTCCTATTTTCTTGGGCTCCCCTATTTTCAGAGTTATGGCCCCTGAATTAGTCAAAAATGCACATTTTCACCTTGTGACAGCACCTAGCTCAAAAAGTATTTGATATAGATTCATGAAACCATGCATGAATCTTAATCATGATATGAACTTGCGCACCTCCTATTTTTCATTTGAGTCTGTTGCCTAATTTTAGAGTAAGGCCCCTGAAATTGTCAAATGCACATTTTTACCTTGTGACATGCCTAGCTCAAAAAGTATTTCATATAAATTTATTAAACTTTGCATCAGTCTTTATTATGATTTGAACTTGCACCCCTTTTATTCTGGCTCCAACTTGTATTTTCAGAGTTATGGCCCCTGAATTAGTCAAAAATGCACATTTTCACTTTGTGACACACCTAGCTCAAAAAGTATGTAATATAGATGGTTGAAAACTTGCGTGAGTCTTTGTCATGATATAAACTTGCACACCTCATATATTTTTGCTGGCTCCACTTCCTATTTTTAAAGTTGTGGCCCCTGAAAGAGTAAAAAATGCACATTTTCACCTAATTTATTTAATGTAAATTCATGAAACCTTGCTTGAGTCTTTATCATGATATAACCTTGCACACTTGGCATTCTTCTTGAGAATCTTAGTGCTCATTACAGAGTTATGGCCTTTGAAATATCCAAAATAGTGGATTTTTTGTTTGTAATGCTTTTAGCTCAAAAAGTATATGGCCTAGAATAATGAATCCTTTTCATAAAATGTTTGTTGAGGCTGTACCCCATTAAAACTGCAAACATTTGAATTATTGCCCCTTATTTGTGACAAATGTATCAGTGGGGGCAAACCCTGTGTCCTACAGACACGGCTGAGTTATATTATTCTAAGTATTTTTGAGATTTCTTATGGTTGCCATTCTTCTGTGACAAGACCGTATGGTGGGGGTATGAGTCACTCCTGTGACAGTTCTAGTTGTGTTAGGCATTTTAGATGTATAGGGGCATGCATGATTTTATTGTATAAGTTTATGATTTCTGTAAATAACTTTTATTTCTTGGTACACATTTTTATAAAGCATATTACACTAACACATTGTTATCACACAGTAATTTGTATGCATTGCTTGATAATAAAAAAAGATGCAAAATCTCATGAATGGTAAAATGAAAAATTCATACATACATCGCAGTGTTACTGAAAAATTGCAGCAAAAATACATGTGTATTTCTAGAATTATGTTTATAATAAGATGTTTATAAGCCTTAAAAAAAATTGCTTGTTTCCGGTATCCCGACCTACCCTAAATTTTTGGCCCAACCTTAAATATTTTTATGGCCTAATTGGAGAATGAAAAAGTTGAAAAACTGCACTTTTTATGCTTTAAACATGGTCAGTGATGTTAGAAATCAACTTACTGATGCTTTAAAGGCATAACCCCCTTTAATATTTGTATTCATTTTTTGACACAAAAATAATTTCTGAAAAGTCTCACTTGATACAAAAAAAAAAAAAAAAAAAAAAGTCCTACCTACCTACCCTAATTTTTTTGAGCATGATACTGGAAACAGATTTTTTTTAGGCCTAATAAGTAAAATTGTTTCAGCTACAAATTTACAAGAAGTAAGTAAACCTTTGGACTTATAAGTATGGCACAGTATTATGGTGTTTTTATTTTTAGTAACATGTAAATAAACAATCAGTACTTCAGCAATCTTTTTTAAAAGGAAAGATATTGAAAGTAAGATCAATAGTTAGCTTGATGGCGCAGTAGGTTGAGTGGATAGATATGTAATTATTTTGTAGTGATAGGTTTGGTGGTTCGAACCTTGCGTCCGTCATTTTTTTGGCATTAAATTTATATACTTTGTGTAAGTTTGTTTTTCTCTGATTTCTAATTTATTCACGAAAGTCTCATAAAAACATTAGATCATATTCAAAAGATGAAGCTTATTTAATGACTAAAAAAGTCTTATGACTACGTTTTAACAATGACATATATAAGTTAGTGAACAAGTTAGTACTAGAACTAGATTAACAAACTTTTGTTGTTTTCGTTGAATCGTATTGAAAAAAAAATGAAATTGAATACAGTTTTCAAAATACTTTTTTAGCTCGACTATTCCAAGAATAGGGGAGCTATCCTACTTGCCCCAGGTATTAATGTTAAAGTTTGCATACCACCCCAAATATTTTCAAAGTCCATTGAGATATTGCTTTGATATTTTGCATATTTGATTACCATCATGACTATGTGTTAACAATGACATATATAAGTTAGTGAACAAGTTAGTACTAGATCTAGATTAACAAACTTTTGTTGTTTTCGTTGAATCATATTAAAAAAAATAAATTGAATACAGTTTTCAAAATACTTTTTTAGCTCGACTATTCCAAGAATAGGGGAGCTATCCTACTCGCCCCGGGTATTAATGTTAAAGTTTGCATACCACCCCAAATATTTTCAAAGTCCATTGAGATATTGCTTTGATATTTTGCATACTTGTTTACCATCATGACTACGTGTTAACAATGACATATATAAGTTAGTGAAAAAGTTAGTACTAGTTCCAGATTAACAAACTTTTGTTGTTTTCGTTGAATCGTATTGAAAAAAATGAAATTGAATACAGTTTTCAAAATACTTTTTTAGCTCAACTATTCCAAGAATAGGGGAGCTATCCTACTCGCCCCGGGTATTAATGTTAAAGTTTGCATACCACCCCAAATATTTTCAAAGTCCATTGAGATATTGCTTTGATATTTTGCATACTTGTTTACCATCATGACCCCAGTCTAAAAAAAGGAGGAGACAACTCTGTCAAGCATTTTGATTGAATTATGGCCCTTTTCGACTTAGAATAAAGCTTAAAGTTTGCGTACCACCCCAAATATTTTCAAAGTCCATTGAGATATTGCTTTCATATTTTGCATACTTGTTTACCATCATGACCCCAGTCTGTAAAAAGGAGGAGGCAACTCTATCAAGCATTTTGACTGAATTATGGCCCCTTTTCGACTTGGCCCCTTTTCGACTTAGAATATGCTTATTGTAATGTTAAAGTTTTACTTTATTGCTTATATTATACCATCAAGCATTGAGAATAGTTGAGCGTAGTTTTACTTTATTGCTAATATTATACTATCAAGCACTGAGAATAGTTGAGCGCACTGTCCACTGACAGCTCTTGTTTAAGGATCCGGGAATCGAACTCCCGACGAAAAAGTATAAGACGGATACCAATACCACTCGGCCAACGAGGACTTAATTACTATCTGCAGCGTAAACTTAGTGTATTGATTTCAATTTATGCTTTTGTTTTGTTTGTTTACATTTCAAAGCGCCTTATTACTGGATACCTATAGCAAGTAATAAAATTGATATTTTCAACTGTTTGATTTGAACATTGTCCAATGGGGAAAAATTGTGAAATATGAATTTTAAATTGTCCAAAGTAAAACAGTTGAAAAGGTGCACAGGGGACATTTGTGGGCCAATTAACATGCATAAAGATTCTGAGAAAGTCCCATGTTAAATCAAATGAGCCGCGCCATGGGAAAACCAACATAGTGGCTTTGCGACCAGCATGGATCCAGACCAGCCTGCTCATCTGCGCAGTCTGGTCAGGATCCATGCTGTTCACTAACAATTTCTCTAATTCCAATAACAACATGGATCCTGACCAGACTGCATGGATGCGCAGGCTGGTCTGGATCCATGCTGGTCACAAACCCACTATGTTGGTTTTCTCATGGCGCGGCTCATTAATTCCCTTCAAAGCTGAAAGGTGGAAGGTCTTAGAAAAAACATTAGGACAAAGAATTACAGTTAGGAAATTGTGGTGTCCAACATCTTTTAATAATTTTCTCGCTATTTTTTGTGAAGGGGGTTCCATCATATGATGTGAAATATTTGTTAGAATAAGATGTAATTTTTGAAGAAAAAAAAAGTATTTTGCATAAAATGAGTTCTAGTTACATTAAAATAATTAAAGAAATAGTCATAATGCTTGCTAAGCACAGTTGAAAATACACACTAACTTATTCAGAGAAAAAAAAACCTCATTAATTTGAAAACCACTCACATGTAGATGTTTTTGTACCATATGGCAGGTATCAGTATATAAATCATAAACATGAATGAAGCTATGACAACTTATAAGACAATGGAAAAAAAAATTGTAATTGGCCAGAAAGTATGAATAGATAAAAAATGCAAATGTCAAGCTTTTTCTTATAAGCTGATTTTCATGGACTCTTTATGTATTTGATTATATGAGCCACGCCATGAGAAAACCAACAGTGCATTTGCGACCAGCATGAATCCAGACCAGCCTGCACATCCGTGCAGTCTGGTCAGGATCCATGCTGTTTGCTAACAGTTTCTCTAATTGCAATAGGCTTTGAAAGTGAACAGCATGGATCCTGACCAGACTGCGCAGATGCGCAGGCTGGTCTTGATCCATGCTGGTCGCAAACGCACTATGTTGGTTTTCTAGTGGCGTTGCTTATATAGTCTAGATTTAACACACATTGTCATTGGCATTCTAATTTTTAAAAACTGACATAGATATCTTGTAAAAAATAAATTCAGTATGATATTTTCATTGTAATTTTCAATGCTTTAATTGTGATGACAAATTTTGAAAAATTGAAAATTAGACACTATTAATTGTGTTGATGGGCCCATAAATGCATTAAATTAGGAACATTAGAAGATTCATGTATGTATGGTAAAGTGTAATACATTAAGAAGAAGAAAAATTGGAGGAGACAGCAGTTATGTCACCAGACCTGTAAAAACACTTGAGGCAGTGTTAAGGCTGGGAGATTAGTGGTTCTCCTCAAGCCATTTTGAAATTCTACATGATAAAATGCCACTGTGGTACATTTTAAAGCCGTTTTAGATAAAAGAATCTGAGCAAGTAGGGGTTCACAGATCCTCCATAGGAAATTTGGAAACTAATGGTACATTCTTGAGCTGTTTTAGGCATGAACACACTAATTAATTAAATAGCTGGCCTTCTTTATTCTGATTAATTTCCAATGGCTGCAGCACACATCAGGACCCATTTTAAATGTCTGTTATTATATTTTCTTGAAGAGTATATTATCAGTACTGAATTAAAAGAAAAGTGGTGGTCATGTTTGATGCAAGAAATATATTTTTCAGTCAAACACACAAACTACAAAGTCAACTAAAAATGAGACCCCAAATTGTAGTGGTGGTGTATGATCGAAGTTTCCATGACAAATTCTGTCATGCTTTTATTCCATTGTGAAAATGCTACCGAAAAGTCTAGCATTGAGCTGTCATGTGATTTCCACAAAAAAATGTGAAGAAAATAAGGGAAACAGCTCTACAGAGCAACAGAAGTGAGAAGTAATTTTGAATCTGCCGTTATGCGACTACCATTTTTTTGTGCCATTTTCCTATTTAGTGTCTGTATATATAACCTTTACACACAAAATTTTTAGAAAAACTTAATTGTGATTAAAAACTGCAGAAATATATGCTGGTAATTCAATGAAATACCATAATATTTTCATATACTGAGTACTCCGTGAATGTCAAAATCTCAGGTAGCCATTACTGTACTAAAACAACATCACTGAACACACTGTTTCTGGCATCTGTATAATAGGTTTATGATCTACCACATTTAAACTTAATAATTTTTCATTTTCTTTATTAATAATTTTTTCTTTCAAAACCCGGTCACAGAGCTCCAGATAATCTTTTGGTGCAGTTGGGTATTTACTAATCACTTTTTGTCTGAATTGGGTATTGGAAATTTGAATTGGGTAAAAATAATATCATTACCCAGCCTTTTCAGAAGTAATTGGGTATTTGCTAAAAGCAGTTGGGTATTTTACCAATCTCGCACTAATAGTTGAGTATTTTTCCTTACAGTATACATGCATCCCTTACAGAAGCAAGCATCTGCGGCGTACATAATGTGTACATGCTGCATACATGCCGCAAACACAGTAGTACGCCAAAGAAGTACGTTTTACAATTACACCGCATGCTGCATACGTGCTGCGTACTATTTCACAGAGTACACAACATGCATGCTGCACAGTGATTGAAATTTTCAGAAGTACACTTCATATACACTGCAAGAAAACAGATTTTTCTAGCAACTCGGGTTATAGATTAGACCCATCATGTGATCTCTTTGGAGCATGCCCAGTAATAACTTCCTGTCTGTTGAAAATTGGAGCTAAAATGACAACAGTCTCTTAGAGTAAAACATCCTAAAATAAAGGACTAACATACAGTATCAAAGTTTTGTAAGTTGAATTTGCTTTTTGTATTTTAACTGAAGTTAAAATATTCATGTAGTATAATTATTTACTTCAGCTGTGTTTGACTTTTGTATTTCATTTCATAAATTAGCAACTTGATCAAGACAACTTACATACTGGTATATAAAGGAAATATTATGTATTATAATTTAGGTTATAATTTTAAATCATAACAAACTTGCCACAGCAAAACTTATTCTATATTAATTAGCATTTCAACTTCTCTTTCAATTATAGTAATCAATAAACATTTTTTTTTCTTTTACATTTTGATGTGGCTTAAAAACTTATGATCATTACTTTACTTAAAATACATTGCATTCCATTGCCTAAATGTCTTTGCACAAAGTAAATACTGACTGAATGTGTAAAGAATACATCGATGCAAATATACCAGAAAAGAATACATAATTTGCACCTTGTTCACAGCATGTACACCGGAGAGCCAAAAGTGTATGTGCCGTGTACATGCTGTGTACTATTTCTCTGGTGTACTTCACGCGTACTGAATTAAAAGTCTCCGGTGTACTTCCTGAGTACTATATATTCGTAGCATGTACGCGGCAGGTAGTACGCAGCAGAGCTCATTTGCATGTCAAAAGTGTACTACAAACGTACTTCTGGTGTATATGCGATATATATCCTGCATACTGTTTCAAGTCCAAGAATTTAGTACACATCATGTATGCGACAAGTACGCCACATATACGCAGCAAGAGTACACGGCAGGCCCTTTTCTTTGGTAAGGGTGGTATGTATAATTAAACAAGATTGACTGAGTACCTAAGTACTTTAATGGTGCCCTTCAATGTTTAATACAAAAATGTATTTAAAACTGTAATGAATGTTCCATACTGTTGTTTTCTTTTTCACTTTTAATGCAGTCGGAGATCAGTTAATCCACAGTATCCCAAACAATGTGGTCACTGCAATATGCATTCTCCCAAAAGATGTCATCCAGTATTGGTGACACTACATGACATCACAAACAGATAACAGTCATTGTTTAACAGCAAAATACACCACTAATTTGTTTGTTTGTGCTGCAACAATGTTTTTTTCTGCGACCTCTTTTACATTTTATGGGCGTAAAATTGTTTACAAAGTGTCCAAATTACACTGATCAGCCGATTGAATGGTCCTGTGATTTTTCCGATAAATTGCAACCTGTTCTGCGGTAACGTATAACCTGTCAGTTAAATCTAGTATTAAAGTCTCGTACCCATTTTAGTAATAAGGAAAATGCGATACCCAAGTGATTTTTTACGAATTGGGTATTTGGAATTTAACATGCATTTCAGTACGCACACTGTATAAATTCAATTGGGTTTTCTGCAATTTTAATTGTGTGTATACGCAAATACGCAGCGCTTATCTGGAGCTCTGAAAACTGATGTGGTAATTTTGACTGAGAGGGCAATCTTGTAAAAACACAATATGACTTGTTTCAGAGGCCTCCTGAAGCACGAGAACCTACATGTACCACAACCCACGGTCCCCACCAGACCTGTCTGCTTCAATAATCTTATTGATTTCTTGGATATATATTTAATGTTATTGACCATTGAGTCCCGGGCCCATACAACTGATCTGTGAAAGTTATAGATACAGAACACAGGTAGTGAAGATTCAGGTCCATGTTTTTTAGCTCATCTGTCACATAGTGACAGTGTGAGCTTTTGTGATTGCTCTTCACCGCCGTTTGTCCGTCCGTTTTCACAATTTTATGTGAACATGATAGAGACCACATTTTAAAACGGATTTTAATTTAACTTGCACACAACTTGTATTTGCATAATATCTTGGTTCCTTTCGAAAACTGGCCAGATCCCATCATAGGTTCCAGACTTAAGTCCCCTTAAAGGGCCAGAATTTGCTATTTTTGGCTTGTGAACACGATAGAGACAAAATTTTGCAATTGATTTTGACAAAACTTGCACACAACTTATATTGGCATAATATCTCATTTCCTTTTGAAAATTGGCCAGATTCCATTGTGGGTTTTAGATTTATGATCCCTTAAAGGGCCAGAATTTGCTATTTTGGACTTGTGAACAAGATACAGACCACCTTTTGCAATTGAGCTGAATAAAACTTCCTTTCGAAAACTGGCCAGATCCCATCACAGGTTCCAGAGTTATGGTCCCTTGAAGGGCCAAAAATTGTTATTTTGGCTTTTGCAGCCATATATAGAGACTTCAGTTATGATTTGATACAAACTTGCAAAACATCTTTAACAACAATAGATCTTGGATTCCATGATGAATCCAGCAGATCTAATCATAGGTTCTGAAGTTACGGCCACTCATTGGCCCCTGAAAGAGCCAAAATTTGTTAAGTTTACCATGTGAACACGAGAGAAGTGACATTTTACATTCGATTTTAACCAGACTTGCAAGTCACAATGTTATCTCAGTTCCTTTCTAAAACCGGCCAATTTCCATCATGGGTTCTAGAGTTACTGCCCCTGAAAGGGGCAAAATTTTCTATATTGGCCCTTTCAGCCCTATAGAGGTTTCATTTATGCTTTGATTTCTCCACTAGTGTATATGTATCTACATGTCTGAAGAATACACAGAGGAGGGAAAGAAACTGACTAGTTGGTTCTTTTCCCGCATGTATTTCAAAATTTTCCAGGGGGAGAGCCCTTAATAAGAGGGGAGTGCCCCCTCCCATTCCCAAAAATGAACCAGAGCCCACCATTTCTTACCTATAACTAAAAAATTCTCAGGGGGAGACACCCTGATCCCCTTAACACATGTGGCAGGCCCCCTCCCTTACCTACCTCCACTCGGTGCTATGCGTCTTGCCAGTGATGCCTTTATTTAGAAATGTCATATCGTTTCATTTAGCCTATAACTTTTCAAAATTTTCTTAGGGGGAGATCTCCTCAATCCCCAGCAATGGGGGATACCCTCTCCCACACCTATCCCCCTCCCCTGCACCCACTACAGATTTTTAGCTCGACTATTCAAAGAAAAGTCTAGCTATTCTACTCACCCTGGTGTCGGCGTCAGCATAGGTGTCAGCGTCATACCTTGGTTAAAGTTTTGCATGCAAGCACATACAGCAGTGCTATCATTTAAAGGCATATAGCTTTGAAACTTATTTTTTCTCTTTCTAGGTCAATTAACAACCTCACTGGGTCAAGTTCCATAACTCTAACATGTATTTTGAGCAAATTATGCCCACTTTTGGACATAAAAAATCCTGGTTAAAGTTTTACATGCAAGTAACTATCTCCAAAACTAATGCAGATATTGAATTGAAACATCACATGTGTCCTCGGGGTTATAAAACGAGTTGATAGCATCAAGTCCGATAACTATGACATGCATTTTGGCCAAATTATGCCCCTTTTTGGATTTAGAAAATCCTGGTTCAAGTTTTGCGTGCAAGTACATACAGCTTTTACTTAAAGGCATATAGATTTGAAACCTGTATTTTAGGCAAATTATTTTAGACTTAGAAAATTCTGGTTAAAGTTTTGCGTGCAGGTTACTATCTGCAGAACAAAATTAATGCAGATATTAAATTGAAACTTCACATGTGCCTTCGGGGTTATAAAACTAGTTGATTGCATCAAGTCCCATAACTCTGACATGCTTTTTGGTCAAATTATGTCCCCTTTTGAACATAAAACTTCTGGTTAAAGTTTTGCATGCAAGTTGTTATCTCCAAAACTAATGCAGATACTGGATTGAAACTCTATAGACATTTTAACATTTAGGGTAACATCTTCCTGCTTCTAGGACAATAATTCGAATAGTCGAGCATTGGCTGTCTTACAGACAGCTCTTGTTACACTTCCGGTATGTCCCAGTCATCTGAGAGCGGAAGTGGTATGACATAAAAGAATTATTAAAAAGGCGTAAAAAGGTGAAAATTACACTATACAGCTTTAATACTTTTTGATCAGTCTTAATTTATTGGCTCTTGCACTCTTTCTTCACAGTGTTTAAAGTAATTTTTATAAACATTGATGGAAATGGTTTTATTTCTTTATAACCTAATGTTTTGTTAGTTTTATTTTTCTCTTGGTGATTTTAGAGCAAGAATCTTTTTCTCCATAAAAATCCCATGCTCTCTCTCCCAAAAAGAATATCAAATGGTAAAATCCCAAGCTCTCTGTCTCTGTCTGTCTCTCTCTTTCCACTCCCCCCCCCACCACCACCAAACAGAATATCACATGGTTAGCCTTAAATATTGTAGTTATAATATTTTGAGCTCAGTACTGATTCATTATTTAAATTAATAAAAGTTTTTAACCTGCCATGTGTTGCAGGTTCGCAATTCACAACTGTTTCTACATTGATTTTTTTTTTAATATGGCAAAATATACAATGGTAATTCTCCAAAAAGATCAAACATAGACATTCATGACTAGAATTTTTTATTAACAGACATGGTACTAATTGGCAAGAACTGGCATCTTTTGAGAAGGTATATAACAGACAAAAAAAGTTAATTCATAAAATATTTTGATCATGTATAATAGACTAGCTCCTAGACTATGATATATCTTTTTATGCCCCCAAAGGGAGGCATATAGTTTTTGAACCATCTGTCAGTCTGTCAGTCTGTCGGTCCTAGACTATGATATATCTTTTTATGCCCCCAAAGGGAGGCATATAGTTTTTGAACCGTCTGTCAGTCTGTCGGTCTGTCAGTCTGTCCGCAATTTTCGTGTCCGGTCCATATCTTTGTCATCGATGGATGGATCTTCAAATAACTTGGCATGAATGTGTACCACAGTAAGACGACGTGTCGCGCGCAAGACCCAGGTCTGTAGCTCAAAGGTCAAGGTCACACTTAGACGTTAAAGGTAATTTTTCATGATAGTGCATTCGTGTCCGGTCCATATCTTTGTCATCCATGGATTGATTTTCAAATAACTTGGCATGAATGTGTACCACAGTAAGACGACATGTCGCGCGCAAGACCCAGGTCCGTAGCTCAAAGGTCAAGGTCACACTTAGACGTTAAAGGTCATATTTCATGATTGTGCATTGATGGGCGTGTCCGGTCCATATCTTTGTCATTCATGCATGGATTTTAAAATTATTGGGCATGAATGTGTACCACAGTAAGTCAACGTGTCGCGCGCAAGACCCAGGTCCATAGGTCAAAGGTCCTAAACTCTAACATCGGCCATAACCATTCATTCAAAGTGCCATCGGGGGCATGTGTCATCCTATGGAGACAGCTCTTGTTTTACATTTTTATGATTAAATGTAGTGAACTGAGACAGTCTATATTCTATGTCCAATATCATAATTTCAACATCATTCCTCTGTGAAAATCTCTAAAATAGACTGGCTTTTGTCTCTATGAAATTAAATTAATAAAAAAAGGAAAAATGTAGAAATACATTATTATCAGTCTAGTGGCTAGTCTAAATGTATAATTCAGTGTAAAATTGACACAGATATCAGTTTGACTCATTATATTACTCAATACTCCTATAATACATAATAATACATGATAATGATAATAATAATAAAATAATAATGCAGCATAATCTTGTAAGGCCTGGAGGGAAAATTAAATTTTTAGATTCTTGTCCAGATTTTGGAAATTGGCGCGGATGATATTTTTTAGCTCACCTGTCACATAGTGACAGGGTGAGCTTTTGTGATTGCCCTTTGTCCTTCGTCTGTCCGTCTGTTATCCATCTGTCGTCCGTCCACAATTTCTTGTCTGCACGATAGTGGTTTCATTTATGATTTTATTTTAACCAAACTTGCACACAACTTGTATCACCATAAGATCTTGGTTCCTTCTTGAACTGGCCAGATCCCATTATGGGTTCCAGAGTTATCACCCCTAAAATGGCCAGAATTAGCTATTTTGTCCTTGTCTGCACAATAGCAGCTTCATTTATGATTTGATTTTTACCAGACTTGCACACAACTTGTATCACCATAAGATCTTGGTTCCTTTCTTAAACTGGCCAGATCCCTTTATGGGTTTCAGAGTTATGGCCCCTGAAAGGGCCAGAATTAGCTATTTTGACCTTGTCTGCACAATAGCAGCTTTATTTATGATTTGATTTTTACCAAACTTGCACACAACTTGTATCACCATAAGATCTTGGTTCCTTTTTTGAACCGGCCAGATTCTATTATGGGTTCCAGAGTGATTGCCCCTGAAAGGGCAAGAATTAGCTATTTTGACCTTGTCTGCACAATAGCAGCTTCATTTATGATTTGAATTTAATCAAACTTGCACAAAACTTGTGTCACCATAAGATCTGGGTTCCTTTCTTGAACCGTTCAGATCCCATAATGGGTTTTGGTTCCTTTCTTGAACTGTCTGGATTCCATTATGGGTTCCAGAGTTATGGCCTCTGATAATGATAACTGATGATGATGATTTAAATATTAAAACCAAAGATACAGTTATTACATTTAATTGAAGTATTAATTCAAAACAAATGTTTTAATTACACTTCCTTCATTATAAACATCAATAACTTCATCAGTAACAACAATATAAATTATCATCATCATCATTATCATATACATGCCATTCTTTTTTCACTGACAACATTATAATGAAAATATCTTCATTGCTAAACATAATCATCAAAAACATCCTGTAATCAAAATCATCATTTATCATCATCATCACCAGCAGTATGAAAAGACAAAATACAATTATCATAAAGAAGCGGCATAATTGCATGTCATTTTGTTCCGTTCAAAAAAAAAAAAATAACATCATCATCATCAGTGCTATTAACATCATCAGCTGCATTTTCATCATCAACATTTTAAATTATTTTCTCCAGTAGAATTTCAGAAATTCATGAAAATTTGGATGAATTGAAATTGAGAAATATGCATCTTTTAAATCTACTAAACAGAAGAAATTGTTTGTGTTTTTTTGTACAAGATCTAAAATCGCTCTAAAATATTCTTGCTTGAAATGCTCATAAACAATTCAATTCAAGAAGATTGATGATGGGTCTGTTTTTCACTTTATCTTGTCTAAATTTTATTTGTTTGGCAACAAATATGTTTGAAGTAAACTTATCATATTCCAGTTCTGACGCGACTATTGCTTCCTTTTCAAGTAAAATTTTTCTTTCTGCATCAGTAATTGCCATGTCTTCCTGATTAACCCTTACCCTGCTACATTTCTATAATGAACTTGTCCATCTTTCAATTTAGACAGTACAATTAACTGTTAAAAGGGATGCTAACCAAAAAGATACTGACTGAATGGCGAACAGTGCAGATCATGATCAGACTGCATGGATGTGCAGGCTGATCATGATCTACACTGGTCGCAAAGGCAGAATCAATCGTGTCCATCATGATAAGGGTTAAAATTGATTTCTCGTGGTGTGGACATTAGATAAGGTTTACAGTCAAATTACCTTGCAGAATAACCTTGCCCATGGCTAAAAACCCAAGGGTCATACGTACTTTATTCCCATACATCTATACAATTTTTAGCTCGACTTTACAAAGTATATGGAGATCTATCCTACTCACCCCGGCATCGGCGTCTTTTCACGTCACCACTTTGGTTGAATTTTTTTTAAACTTTCTTTCTTTTTACACACCCAAATGGACGTATTATGTTATGACCCCTTGAAGGATTTCAAAGAAACTTGACACAAATGTTCACCACACTGAGACGACGTGCAGAGCACAAGATATGGATGTCACACTTCAAGGTCAAGGTCACACTTTGGGGTCAAAGGTCATATCAGATTGTTTTGTGTCTGCTCTGTAACTCTTTAACTGCTTGAAAGATTTCAGAGAAACTTGGCACAAATGTTCACCACACCAAGACGACGTGCAGAGCGCATGTTTCGGATTACTCGCTTCAAGGTCAAGGTGACACTTAGGGGTCAAAGGTCAATATGACTTTGCTTTGTGTATATTGCTCTGCATTGCAGTGCTCTTGTTGTTTTTTTTTTTTTTTTTTTGGCAGATCCCTTTTTAGCTCGACTATTCGAAGAATAGTCTAGCTATTCTACTCACCCTGGCGTCGGCGTCGGCGTCGGCGTCGGCGTCGGCGTCATACCTTGGTTAAGTTTTTGCATGCAAGTACATACAGCCATCAATTAAAGGCATATAGCTTTGAAACTTATATTTTCTTTTTCTAGGTCAATTACCAACCTCTCTAGGTCAAGTCCCATAACTCTGACATGTACTTTGAGCAAATTATGCCCCCTTTTGGACTTAGAAAATTTTGGTTAAAGTTTTACATGCAAGTTACTATCTCCAAAACTAATGCAGATATTGATTTGAAACTTCACATGTGTCTTCGGGGTTATAAAACTAGTTGATAGCAGCAAGTCCCATAACTCTGACTTTCATTTTGGCCAAATTATGCCCCCTTTTGGACTTAGAAAATTCTGGTTAAAGTTTTGCGTGCAAGTACATACAGCTATTTCTAAAAGGCATATAGATTTGAAACTTACTTTTTCTTTTTCAAGATCAATTACCAACCTCACTGGGTCAAGACCCATAACTCTGACATGTTTTTTTGAGCAAATTATGCCCCCTTTTAGACTTAGAAAATTTTGGTTAAAGTTTTACATGCAAGTTATTATTTCCAAAACTAATGCAGATATTGATTTGAAACCTCACATGTGTCTTCGGGGTTATAAAACTAGTTGATAGCAGCAAGTCCCATAACTCTGACCTTCATTTTGGCCAAATTATGCCCCCTTTTGGACTTAGCAAATTCTGGTTAAAGTTTTGCGTGCAAGTACATACAGCTATTTCTAAAAGGCATATAGATTTGAAACTTATTTTTTCTTTTTCTAGATCAATTACTAACCTCACTGGATCAAGTTCCATAACTCTGGCATGTATTTTGGGCAAATTATGCCCCCTTTTGGACTTTGAAAATTCTGGTTAAAGTTTTACATGCAAGTTTCTATCTCCAAAGCTAATGCAGATATTGAATTGAAACTTCACATGTGCCTTCGGGGTTATAAAACTAGTTGATAGCAGCAAGTCCCATAACTGATATGCATTTTGGTCAAATTATTCCCCCTTTTGAACTTAAAACTCTTTTGATATTTAACCTTTTTGGGTAATATTTTCCTGCTTCTGGGACAATATTTCGAATAGTCGAGCTTGGCTGTCTTATGGACAGCTCTTGTTTGTTCACTTACAATAAAACTTTTTTGAATTATTTCCCTTTTATGTAACTATAAATAGCTTATTTTGAAACATTTTTATTATTGGCCGTAGGGAAAAACCGAGACCACCTTCCTGTGGTACAACATGAATGGTACCTCCAATTTTTCAGTGTATTTTGACATACATGTACCTGATAAGGATTTTTCTGTGGACTTAGAATTTTTTTAGGGAATTTCTTCCCTTTGTTGTTCCTGTCCTTTGGGTTTCAACAGGCAAGATCTTTAAAGTTTGCTCCCATCCTCTGATGTAACCCTTTGGGTGTATATTGCCCCACTTGGCAGAGCTCTTGTTCTCCTTATCTCTGTAATTACTTAATGGATTTGCTTTAAACTTAAAATAGTTATTCCCATAACTCTCACACCAATATTTCATAAATTATCCCCCCTTTTTAAAAGTTTTGAAGCACTTTCACTCTACCTCAGTTATTCCTTAATGGATTTGATTCAAACTGAAACTAGTTGTTCCACATCATCTTCCTCAGCATATGACACAAGGCCCGTAACTTTTGCACCAATATTCAATGAATTATCCCCCCTTTTATTTAGAATTCCATATTAAAGTTTTGATGCACTTTCACTATATCTCGGTCATTTGATTTAAACTTAAAATAGTTGTTCAACATTACCACTCACATCATATGACACAAGGGCCATAACTCTTGCACCAATATTTCATGAATTATCCACCGGCCACTTTACTTAGAATTTCAGGTTAAAGTTTTGATACACTTTCACTTTATCTCAGTTGTTACTAAATGGATTTGATTCAAACTTAAATTAGTTTTTTCACCTTATCACCCACATCATATGACACAAGGTGCATAACTCTGGCTCCAATTTGGCATGAATTATACTCACTTATACTTAAAGGTTAATTTTGATGTATTTTCACTGTATTTCAGCTATTACAAAATGCATTTGATTTAAACTTGAAGTAGTTGTTCCACATCATCACCCACATCATATGACACAAGATACATAACTCTTGCACCAATGTTTTATGAGTTATGCCCCCTTTTTGCTTAGAATTATACCTATATATAGTGTTTTGATACACTTTATCTTTACCTAGTCTCTTATTACTTAATATTTTTGACACAGTCTTAAGCTATTGTGCAATATCTTCATCCACCACTGGAGTCATTAAACACGCTATTGACAGCTCCATGGCAGTTTCCTCCGATGTGCCCAGTTTCACTATACCAGCATCAAAAAGTTGAGTTGAGCACACTTTCTCCTGTGACAGCTCTTGTTTACTTTACCTACCACTAATTCCCCTTGTATAGGGCAACAGAAGTAGCAGTGGCTGTAACTTAAGGCCCTCTATTGTAGGTGGAACCAAATGAGTTGTAGCCTGCATGAAAACCAGACTGGGGAGCCCAGTATGGCCTCCCACATCCTCTGTAATGCATCTTTATGGGATACCGACCTCTGAAACTAGATCTACCGTAAGGTGATGAATAAAACTTGTTGCCTAGATTCTGTTCAGCTTCACAGTTCTTTATCTCTGTTGAGATATCATTATCAAACAAGTTGGTGGACAAAGGTGTGTTTACACTGCAAAAATTCGTAAACCTATATATTACTTACTTTAGGCCTTATAATGTAATGCATATGTATGCTAAGGATGTAATGGACCTGTCCAAATAATGTGATACAGTCTGAAACCAAGTGCTTAGGGTCTTGATTGTTCATAATGGCTGGTTTTAGTAGTTTTGCTAATTTAAGAACTGGCACCAACCTGGCAGCCGGAAGTGCTTAAAACTCTTGAAAAAGTGTATTCCTTTCCATTATTTCATTGTATTTCTTTCCTTACAAAACATCATTGTGACTTAAATAAGTTTGTTATTTAGTTGTATATCAATTCTATGGAATGTTTTCAAAACGGAATTAACACTAAGACTGGTTAGAGAAGCTGCTGATATTGGACTTTCAAAAGTAAAATGTTTCGCTAAGACTCTGCGTTCAGTTTAGAATTTTAGTTTTAATTCTTCACTCTTGTATGTTTTTCAAATTCTAAGGTAGCTCTGTTGTTTACCAGGCATGTTTATTATTTCTTGCATAGGTAGAGCAGTACTTCTAAGATTTTTCAAGAAAAAAAATATAAGAAAAAACACTAAATTTTTTACAAAAAAAGTTTGTCGGCCCAATCAGTTCTTTTTATTTGGCCATGTAATGCTACTGATTGAACAATACTAATCTTGTTCATTTATAAAATGAGTCACCCCGTGAGAAAACCTACATAGTGCATTTGCGACCAGCATGGATCGAGACCAGCCTGCACATCCATGCAGTCTGGTCAGGATCCATGCTGTATGCTACAGGTTTCTCTAATTGCAATAGGATTTGAAAGTGACTAGACTGCATGAATGCGCAGGCTGGTCTCTATCCATAGTGGTCGTAAATGCACTTTGTTGGTTTTCTCATGGTGCAGCTCAACTCAGTACCATAGTTTATTTGGATTTCAATGATTATAATTATGTATGTTTAAGGTATGTTTATTTATTACATGTAGTTTGTAAATATTTGCACAAATAATGGTCCTTATGTCACCCTCTACCAAAATTGTTTAAATTATACCGATTTGTCAAAAAACATGACTGCCAGGGGGAGTGATCTCTTTTCCCTATATGTATATAGCGGAAACTTTAAAAAATCTTCTTGTGTGAAACTGCTGGCTTGATTTTATTGTTTTTTTACTCAAATGGTCCTTGTTTGACCATCTACAATGATAGTTCAAATATTTTGATTAGTCAAAAACATGGCCACCAGAGGAAGTGGTCAATTTTCCCTATATGTATATATACATATAAAATCTCCTAAACTTTGCATAAATTATCTCTGGCGAGCCCTGTTTCAAAATTGTTCAAATGGTTCCAGTTCATTGAAAAGATTTGGGTGTTTTTGGTTAAAAATAGATTTTCAGCTATCAGACTTTAAAAATCTTTTTTTCTCTGGAGCTTTGATATTTAATTTGGCATGTGATATAAGGGTTTGACTCTCTACCATACTTGTCCAAATCATTGTCTAAAGGTCAACCATGTGTGAGATGTACTTACTATAGGCTTATATATAAGAAACTTTGAAAATTTTCTTCTCTGAAACAATTATAGCTAGAGCCTTGATATTTGGCATGTGATATCGAAGTTGAACTGTCTACCGAAATTGTTCAAATTATTGCCCTAGGTTCAAAAATGTGTGTGACATGTGTATAATATAGGCTAACATAGAAGAAACCTAACCCTGTACCCTGCGTTATACAAACACACTTGAAGCCTTGTACACAGGTGAGCGCTTAAGGGTCAGTAGCCCTCTTGTTTCTTTGCTTTAAATTTGGGTAGCGTCTAATCATCTTCTAATACCACATCAGATTCTCCCAAACAATGCATGCTTTTTCCCTAACTACATGAGAAGTTTTCACATTGATTTGAATAGCACAGATCGTAAACATATTTTATTCTTGGCAGAATGTCCTTTACAAATATCTTTATAAAATAAATGATCTATAAATAAATAACAGTTAAAACTTATCTGGTATTAAGGCATGTTGTACCTCTACTTTAATCATGCTTAGTTATCTTAATAAAATAATGGATGAAGTTCTGAAACACTGTTAAAATCTAAAAGGACTATTAGGCTCCAGATTTTGGCTGAAAATGACTTAAAGTTTCCTTTCAAGCTGAAGGTTGGTCATATTATGAACGTTTGTTTGTTTGTTTTCGGTTTAACGCCGTTTTTCAGCAGTATTTAAGTCATGTAACGGCGGGCAGTTAACCAAACCAGTGTTCCTGGATTCTGTACCAGTACAAACCTGTTCTCCGCAAGTAACTGCCAACTTCCCCACATGAATCAGAGGTGGAGGACTATAATGATTCAGACACAATGTCGTTTATCAAGTAGTCACGAAGAACATACGCCCCGCCCGAGGATCGAATTCATGACCCAGCGATCCGTAGACCAACGCTCTTACCTACTGAGCTAAGCGGGCGGGCGTCATATTATGAACGTTATCTAACATGAGCTTTTGCTTTTAAACTATTTTTAACTACGCTAAATCTGAAGGGGAAAAATCATGTCTCTCCATGCATTCAATCTGAAATAGGAAATAGAATATGCAAGTAAATAAAAATGGTAAAGGAAATAAAAAAGGTAAAGGTCTTGTTTATTAAAGTGTCACCCCTATTGAAAGGACCAGCCAGTTTGGCTTAAGAGACACCTTTATTGTGCGTACCAATTACCTCCCAACTCCTACCACTATGCCAGCCGCCAGGCTGATAGAAGTTGGTAACCATTCATTTAACTAGCTCGCAGCTCACGAACCGGCCTTTTCGGAACGCCCTATGGGGCTAGAACCTTCAACCTCCCAATCCCGAGGCGTATGCCTTAACTACTGGGCCATGGCGACTGGTTAAATATGTGCTCTTTATATTGTTTTATATGATAAAAATATCAAACTCTGTGCTTATCAATACAATATAACAAGGGATCCGGACAAAATCCCCTGCGGACAAAACACCCCTGTCACTTTGCATAGTGAGGGGGTTTGGCATAAATACAGCACAATATCTACATTATGATTACCTGTGGCCCCATAACTCTGCAGAGGTCAGGCATTTTACTTCTATGGTGATAAGATTATTTCACAACTCCACTAGGCAGGAACCCTAGAAGTAGATCATACCAAAAATGTGAACGTGACTCTTTGTAATGATGTGTTCATATTTTGCTTTAATAAGCACTTTTAGCAGAGAAATTTGGTTATCGGTGTTTTACATCTTGGATGAAAAGGTGGCAGATTGTCAGTTTCATATTGTAATTACATTCTCTATTTGAATATATGTTAACATGTGAACGAGCATTTCGTTACTTGCTACCATTGGAGACGGACGCAGAACTTGTTAAAGCTTTGGTAAATTTAAGAATATATTTTTAATATTTGTATATAATTCTTCTGTTTTATTATTACATCTTAAAGGATAAACATAGTGTGTCTTATAATTGTTAACTAATGACAGACAGTATCTGTCTTCAACATCTTTTTAAAGGTAAGTTTTTTCTTTTTCTAAATTGTTTTTTAACTTCAATATCCTCCATTTATGGCTAAAAAATCTTGTTCTTTGTTTTCCGGGATGTAAATATCAACAAATCTTTTATCTAAAATTGATAAAAAGGGCAATATTAAATAAATTATAAATTGGACAAAAAATATTTTTTAGTGGAAAACAGTTTATTCAGTATGGTAAAATATGATTTTTAAATTAAACATTAAAAGATATTATGCATGTCTGACATAATGAGGACGTCATGAAAAATAAAATATTATCAGCATGGCAAAAAAAAACCCACAAAAAATGTGCTTCTGTAGAAATCTAGAATAATAAAGCATGTCAGAGTGGCAGAAAATATATATAATTATGTACATCAATACAATCTTAAGAACATCCAGGACTTAAAACTCCTGAAATTTCCTTTTTTTTTTTTTTTGGCATTTTGCGTAAATAAAAAAAAATACTAAAAATCAAAGGAAATTCCTCAATTCCTCAAAAAGTTATTTTCTCTTCAGGTTCCTTAAATCAGACTTGGACTTGTTAAAATATACCTGTAATTGTTGTAAAATATGACACCAAAATGTGTGACCAAATGTTCTATTTAGAATGCACATATTTATCGATAACCAATTTGTTCATTTGGTAAACCCAAGACCAATTTTATCAAGAAATTGGGAAATTCATATGGGGATAGTTGCACATTTTGAAAAGAGTATATTTTTTTTTCTGACTCCCAATAGGGATAGCCACATTATATAAGGTATGTTCATTTGCGAAGCAAAAGCTATGAAAAAGACACTGAAATAAGTTAAGATGAACATACGTATAATAAATACAATATTTTTTCCCAATAGATCGATACTAGCTTCGCCAGTGAAATATAACTTTTTCGAAAAGGAAATGACAAGTAAAATTTGGCAAAGTATATTTTGGTTGTTGCAGTTCTGTAACTTTAATGTAAATACATTGTGAAAAAGTTTTACTTCCATATAATTATTTATGTATTGGAAATGGACTAAAAAGATATCAAATTATAGCTGTAGTTTTCATTAGGCATAAACAAAAAATTCTTTGTTTCCGGTATCCCGACCTACCCTAAATTTTTTGCCCGACCCTAATGTTTTTATGGCCTTAGAGGATATTTTTTTTCACCTTTTTGTTTTTTATGCTTAAACATGGTCAGTGATGTTAGAAATCAACTTACTGATGCTCTAAAGGCATAACTCCCTTATTTGTATTCATTTTTGACACAAAAATAATTTCTGAAAAGTAAAAAAAAAAATCCAACCTACCTACCCTAATATTTTTGAGCTTGTTACCAGAAATGAAGATTTTTTAGGGCTTATCATGCAGTATTGTATGGTGGCATAGAGGGGACATAGGAAATATTTTATTTATCACGTGCGCACATGATAACTATCAGGTTCTCATGTGTTAGCTTCCACGTGCGCACGTGATAAATAAAATATTTCCTATGCGAACGTGTTAAATAAAATATTTCCTATGTCCCCTCTATGCCACCGTAGTATTGTGCCATTTTTTGTTCTTTAATTTTTCTAATCAGGTGAAAACTTGATAATCCGGTAATATTGACCAACAACATCTGCCAATGTCATAAAATTGAAAAAGTCATACCAGTGAATATGATCTTAACTGTATATTTGTGATTAAAAAAAAAAAAGATTTTTTTTTATAAATGTGCAATCACCCTTATTGGAATTATAATTATAACTTAGAGACAAATTCAAATTCTAGTGTTTCATCTATACTGAATGTTACAATATAACTGTTTGCATGAAGTGTACTTTTTTCATTCCTTATTTCATGGTCGTTGAAATGCACACAAGGTTTTCTGCCTTTTCTTAGACAAATATTCTTTACAATATTCAGACAGCAGTAAAAGAAAAATTCAGATATGTAGATATCACATTTCTCTTAAAATGAGCCGCACCATGAGAAAACCAGCCAATGTTTGCTAACATTTTCTCTAGTTGCAATAGGCTTTAAAAGCGAACAGCAGATGCAGATGCGCAGACTGGTCTGGATCCATGCTGGTCACAAATGCACTATGTTGGTTTTCTCATGGTGTGGCTCAAATGTCATTTGCACCTTTTAAACAAACATTACCAGATATTTATTCTAAGATTCAGTCTAAGTTCTGTCAAGATTAATTTTTTTGGTAAAACTTAAACCATATAAACTTGAAAAATTAAAATCATACTTTTCCTCCTAAAGCATGTTACAGTAAACCTCGCTTATAAAGAACTCGGATATAAGGAACACTCAGTTATAAGGAACAGTTTCCAATTCTCTGATCTAATTTCATCTTAATTCAATATAAAAATCCTCGGTTATAGGGAAGTCGTGCTAAGGAACACTTGGTTATAAGGAACACCTTTTCCAGTTCCAAAGTATGAAATTCAGTGGAATTAAACCCCCCGGTTATAGCAAATAGACATCAGGCGCGTTGCGAGGCAACTGCTATGGGGGCGGCGTGAGATATTGACTGGGTGGGTATGGGAGGGGTGTCCCCTCATAGGTTGTGGAATGTTTTTTGCTAATTGTACCATTAATGGCACTATTTCCTTGCATTCCTTGCTATACGAATATAAGAACCTCGGTTATAAGGAACAAATTTTAGAGGTCCCAAGCAGCTGAGTGTTCCTTATAAGCAAGATTTACTGTAAATAGAGATTTAAACAGGCTACTGTCTTTTGATATCAGTGTTATAAGGTCGAGGGTGATATCCTTCCTGCAGCTGTAACATAATTTAACGTATCTGATGGCCCTTTCACGCTTCCGTAGAATCAACATTTATTACACAAAATTAATTTTGAAAATATTTCTGAAATGTCTAGGTCTGCAGCTCTCAAGTACGGAAATATCTTGCATCCAAGGCAGATAACATATATTTTTTCGTAGATGAAAAGCTGACATGTCCTGCTAAAGCACAGGTATTTTCAAATTGTTAAAAAGTGCTGAAAATTGACTCCCCATTAGCAAAAAAAATGTATTTAGACAGGGTGAGCCCTCCCCGAGACCTGACCATAGACCATTGCAAATGCGACTTTCGTTTTCAAGTTTAGCCTGTTTACTTTCCTTTTCTTTACTTCTGGAAAAAGCTGAAGGTCATTTGATGTCATTTTCTGTGTTGTCAAAAATATACATAATATTGCCTGGCTAGATTGTATAAAAATGTGCTGGCATCTTAAGGATATGGGCTGGAAGTGGTGAGGTTTTTACCAAACCCCTTCTGCCCGTATCTTCCGAGTCTGATAACATTGATCAAAAGACTGTTGTCCATTTATCATGAAATGCATACTGAAATATTGAAAATACTTGGCACAAATGCTTCCAGTAATTAGATGACATGTCGTGTGCAAGACCCATACCCTAGCTTCAAGGGCAACAGGTCACATATTTGGTCCAATCTAAATGAAATTTGGTCAGAATATTTGCTTCCATGACATCACTAGGTAAAACATATTTACCCTGTTATGCTGTGCCATCATGGACCTCTTATCTAATCAAGCCCGCCCGCTTAGCTCAGTAGGTAAGAGCGTTGGTCTACGGATCGCAGGGTCGTGAGTTCGATCCTCGGGCGGGGCTTATGTTCTCCGTGACTATTTGATAAACGACATTGTGTCTGAAATCATTAGTCCTCCACCTCTGATTCATGTGGAGAAGTTGGCAGTTACTTGCGGAGAACAGGTTTGTACTGGTACAGAATCCAGGAACACTGGTTAGGTTAACTGCCCGCCGTTACATGACTGGAATACTGTTGAAAAATGGCGTTAAACCCAAAACAAACAAACTTATCTAATCAATAATTCTGCCATTCACCAAGGGATTTTACAATTGCTTGGAACAATAATTGTTCCCTATAATGAGTTGACATGTCATGTGCAAGACCCAGATCCCTAGCTTCAAGGGCAAAGTCTCACTTAGAAGTTAACAGTTTCTTGATTGTCTGGTCCATAACTCTGCCATTCATCAAAGGATTTTAAAATTACTTAGCACAAATGTTCCCTTTAATGAGTTAATTTATTTTGTGCAAGACCCACGCCCCTAGTTCCAAGGTCAAGTTACCTTTGGTGTTTTTTGTCTAGTCTAACCTTTTTATGCATTATATATATAGTGTTCAAATAATTGACATAAATGTTACCATTACAAGACATTGTGTCATGTGCAAAGGTCAGTGTCACAGGAACCCAAATTGTCATTCTTTTTTAGCTCATCTGATTTTTAGAAAAAAAGAGTTACTGTCATCACAAGATCGGCACTGGTGTCAGCATTGGCGTTGCCTGGTTAAGTTTTATGTTTTAGGTCAGCTCTTCTCCTAAACTATCAAAGCTATTGCTTTGAAACTTGCAACACTTGTACGTTCACCATCAATAATTGACTCTGTACAGCAAGAAGCATAACTCCTTCCTGCTTTTTGCAAAAATTATGACCCCTTTTTGACTTATAAAATCAGATTGTTAAGTTTTATATTTAGGTCAGGTTTTCTCCTAAGCTATCAAAGCTTTTACTTTAAAACTTGCAACACTTGTTTACCATCAATAGCTGACTCTTGACAACAATAAGCACAACTCCATCCTGCATTTTTGCATGAACTATGGCCCCTTTTGGACTTATAAAATCAGATTTCTTGGTTAAGTTTTGTATTCAGGTCAGCTTTTCTTCTAAACTGTCAAAGCTATTGCTTTAAAACTTGCAACACTTGCTCACCATCAAAAGCTGACTCTGCACAGCAAGAAACATAACTCCATCCTGCTTTTTGCAAGAATTTTGCAAGAATTATGGCCCCTTTTGGACTTAGAAAATATCAGATTTCTTGGTTAACTTTTGCGTTTAGGTCAACTTTTCTCCTTAACGGTCAAAGCTATTACTTTAAAACTTGGAGCAGTTATTCACCATTAGAAGTTGACTCTGCACAGCAAGTACTATAACTCTACATTGCTTTTTGCAAGAATTATTGGACTTAGAAAAGCATGGGTAGGACAATATTTCTATTATACAGTGACAAAAAAATCAGATAAGCGTCTGCACCCACATGGCGGTGCTCTTGTTTGTACATGAAATTACCTCCTTTTTATATGATAAAGTACAATACATGTGTACAATACATTTTGTTTTTATATCAGTTTTCCCACAAATTTGAAAATGAAATTGTTTTAAGTAAGGTGATTGGTATTGATAAATATAAAATTCTATTTATTTTAATTGTAGACTTGTAGAATAACTTAAGGGTATATATAGGTAAATGCAGCATTGCTATGGTTGTAATACATTAGGTTGATATGTAGTGCAGCTCTGCATTGATCAGCTGTAGAATTAACCATTTCTGGTGTGTAATTTAAGAACAAGTTTTTTAATACCATAATTTATTACAAGAGTCATGCATTTTATTTGTTTATTAAAAAATTACCTCCCTATAATATGATATAATGTTTAATTATATTTTTGTTTATTTTTCAGTACCAATTTAAAAATAAAATAAGATTAAATCTATAAAATACAGATATAAGCATTTGATAGCATTCAGCAATTATAGATTTCCAGACATTTTCAAACATCAGAATGTCTTCATGAATTATATGATATATAGTTATGATTTATGTACATTGTTAGTATGTTGACTTTTTATTTAAAAGATGCTTTATCACGTTTGACATCGCGCGAGTGTAATAAAGCCATTAAATAAAAATGATAATACACTAGTGTAATAAAGCTTTGACGTCGACGTCATTTATAGCATAGGCGAAGTCGGTCATATTGTCTTGTTTATATAGTAAAGGAAAGTAGAATTTTTGATGTTTCGACAAAAAAGGCTAATATGTGATAAAAAGAATATTACATTTGTGACTTTCCACATTGCATTTATTAAACTCGTTGAATAAAATTGATAAAATGCTCAACAGAGCCTCACCTTTTATTATTTTATTCAACTTGTTTGATAAATTCAATATGAAAAGACACTCGTGTAATATCCTCTATTTATTGGCATGCAGCATGTTCTGTGAAAAATGTCCTTAGGCAGTAGATGTTGGTAGTTCTGTTACAAATTCTTGTATAAATCTAGTATATTACTTTTAAGAAGAAAAATGCTATAAATAGCATATTGCTTTCTATTTTAAGAAATACATCTTTTGACAGATATCCGAAAGCCAGACTGATTGTGTTCACTTAGAAATCGAACATGAAACTGACATTATATTGTGCTGTAAGTTGTGTTTTATATATATATATAAATATATTAATCAATAACAGTCATTAACTGAGAATTGATTTACCAAAATTCTAGTCTTAAAAGAGTAGTAGAACTTTTTTTTTAGCTTACTAGAGCACAAAGTGCTCAAGGTGGGCTATTGTGACAGGTCATTGTCTGGCAATTGTGTCGGCATGCATCTTCTGTCAATTTTTGCCTCGTGAACACTCTAGAGGCCACAGTTATGACCCAATATTTATGAAACTTGGCCAGAATGTTTGTCTTGATGATCTCTAGATCAGGTTTGAAATTGGGTAATGTGGTGTCAAAAACTACGTCAGAAGGCCAGATCAACTCTGGTGAGCGATATAGTGCCATCATGGCCCATTTGTTAATGCTTACATTTGATTTGCAAGTAATTAGAAACTCAGCTCAGAATTAAGAGAGGCTATAAACAAATATTAAGTTTACTTGCTTCCCCACAGACAGAGAGCTCTGTGCCAGTACCAAGTTTTTCAAGTATAAGCAAGCAGTTGTTAATTTACAGGAAAACTACTGAAATTATACAACATGGTATCTCTTATGTATAGATCGACCTCTTATCTGAGGGATCTGCCTTCATACAATTTCGTACCCTGCTGTTACATAACAGAAATACTGTTGAAAAACAGTGTTAAGCCTAAAACAAACAGTTTTATACATTTTTTTCACGTTATTTTTCCATGTATAGTTTATACACATTTGTTTACAGACTGTCTTATCTCGCCATTAGGGCCTCTTTGGCCGAGTGACTTCAAATCACTTGCCCTTCATCGATGGGGGTTCAAGCCTCACTCTGGGCAATGAATTCTACATGTTGGGAAGCCATCCAGCTGGCATATGGAAGGTTGGTGGTCCAGGTGTCCCCGCTCATGATGAAATAATGCATGGAGGAGCACCTTGGGACTTCCTCCACCATCAAAGCTTGAAAGTCGCCATATGACCTTTTTCCATTTGGAATAAATGTTTGCCTCAATGAGACAGAGTGTGGCGTGCAACTCCAAGTCCTTTTGACAGCTGTCGGGCTTGACATGTTGCCCGTGGGCATTTAGTTTACTGTGTGTTGTTCTATTATTCAACTGTAGTTTAGTATATTAGCATTACATGTGCGGAGGATTCCTCAGCAACCTCTGTCTGAAACTTCACTCCCAAGAAGAAATGACCATAATAACTTCTTGTTCCAGTTGGATCGTTTTTCATTGAGTTATTTCCCCTTGATTATTCAGCATAAGTGAATATAGTGCCCCACTGTCCAGAGTATTCCTCACCAATTCTTGGCTGATATTCAATGAAACTTTGTAGGAAGCTTCACTCCTAAGAGGAGATGTTTATATTTTGCACATGCTTTTTTAACTCATGGTGAGCTATTGGGATCATGCTGTGTCTGTCGTCCGTAGTCCGTTGTGCATCCATCCATCCGTCAAGTCGTCGTCATCAACAATTGTGTTTAAACGACATCTTCTTCAAAACTACTGAATAGAATTTGATGAAACTTGGCCTGGATGTTCCTTGGGTGGTCCTCTGCCAAAATTGTTCTAATGGTTCTGCTTGGTTGCATGTAGGGGTCACCAGAGCTAAATATAGAAAAATCTTCAAACAACATCTCCTTCTAAACCAGTGGTCTGACTTTCAAATAATTTCACACAAATAGTTCTTATATCACCCTTTACCAATATTGTTCAGATTATACCAATTCGTAAAACAAACATGGTCACCAGGGGACTTGGTCACTTTTCCCTATATGCATATAGTGGAAATTTAAAAAAATCTTCTTGTCTGAATGGATTTTGATGAAACTCTACACAAATGATCTCAGGGTACCCGTCTTTCAAGATGTTCAAATGGTTCTGGTTCATTGAACATATGGGTCTTTTTGGTTAGACTTAGGTTTTCAGCTATGAGACTTTAAAAAACTTTTTCCCTCAAGCTTTGATATTTGGCATGTGATATAAGGGTGTTACCTAATAAGTTTTTGATTGTAAATATAGTTTAGGTAATTTATGTCAAATTCATGGTCACTTAATGAATGTTTTTTTGATCAATACATTAATTAGTAAGCAATGAGATATTGTAACCAAACTTGGTATACTAGTTAGTTTTTATAGATGCCAAAATTCAGCTGCATTCAATGCTTTCTTTCTGCAGACAATGCATTTTTAAGGGTAAAACTTTATCCTATATGGCGGGTCATACCAGTTAACTGAATTTGCTTGTTCTATATGCCTCTTAGGTTTTTATTTATATTTCAGGTTATATGCTTAGCATTTGCTATAACCTGTTTCACAGGTCCTGAGATTGCTGCAGATGCCAAGCCCATTCCTGGATGTGCTTCAAACACAGAGGTATATTTCTACAATATGCTTAATGAATGAAGTACTTACCTTGTCATCTGGTCTTTTGAACTCAAATGACTTATCAAATTGCAAGAATATAATTATTAAAACCTCATATTTTCTGTATTTCTGTAAAGAACAGCCTTTCACGACTGACTAACTAAGACACTTTATTTTAAATGATGCGTTGATTTATTACATGATTCAAATGTGCTAAAATCTCTTATATTATGTTATACTTCAGTGTCCACAAGGAAGAAGAATTTCCAGGTAAGTACCAACATGTGCATTCTCTATGATGAATGCGAGTTTGTTGCTTGTTACAAGCCTTGTTGCCAGACTTCTAAAGTCTGTTCACTCTGGCTCCTTATTTCCAACAAAAAAGTTATAAAATTTAAGTTAATTTAAGGAAATAATTATTTCTTGTTCCAGAGAAAAATATTATATTATTTTAATGAGGCAAATATTTCATTTATCAAGACTTTTTTTGGTATGTGAAATTGCTGGTTTCAGTCATCATTTACTATTGCATCTTAAGATGTCCGTTGGTGTTCTTTTTACTTTTTGTCCATCTGTTGCTCTGTCAGACTTGCTCTTTCCCAGAATATTTTTGCAACGGATAGTCCGAATTTAAATTTAATGTTAAACTAAATGTATGTATAAAATGTTTGCTCAAACAACTTTTTATGTGCAAATGTTTCACAGACATGTGCAGGGTCAGCTTGAGCCGCGAAGTGAATCGAGCAACTCAGATGATGATTCATCAGACTTAAACCCAGGTAAATGTTCACCAGACTCAAACCCAGGTAAAAGTTCATCAGACTCAAATCCAGGTAAAAGTTCATCAGACTCAAACTCAGATAAAGGTAATCAAACTTAAACAGAGCATATGTTCCTCATGACGATTTGATAAAAGACATTGTGTCTGAAATCTTCCGTCCTCCACCTCTGATAATTCATGTGGGGAAGTTGGCAGTTACTTGTGGAGAACAAGTTTATACTGGTACAGAATCCAGGAACACTGGTTAGGTTAACTGCCCGCCGTTACCCGACTGAAATACTGTTGAAAACTGGCGTTAAAACCAAAACAAACAAACAAACTTAGTTAAAGGTTCATCAGACTCAAACTAAGGTAAAGTTTCAGCAGACTCAAACACAGTTAAAGGTTCATCAGACTCAAACTCAGTTAAAGGTTCATCAGACTCAAACACAGTTAAAGGTTCATCAGACTCAAACACAGTTTAAGGTTCATCGAACTCAAACACAGTTAAAGGTTCATCAGACTCAAACACAGTTTAAGGTTCATCAAACTCAAACACAGTTAAAGGTTCATCGAACTCAAACTAAGTTAAAGGTTCATCAGACACAAACTCAGTTAAAGGTTCATCAGACTCAAACTCAGGTAAAAATTCATCAGACCCAAACACAGTTAAAGGTTCATCAAACTCAAACTCAGTTAAAGGTTCATCAGACTCAAACTCAGTTAAAGGTTCATCAGACTCAAACTCAGTTAAAGGTTCATCAGACTCAATCTCAGTTATAAGTTCATCAGACACAAACCAAGGTAAAGGTTCATCAGACTCAAACTCAGTTAAAGGCTCATCAGACTCAAACTCAGGTAAAAGTTCATCAGACTAAAGCTCAGGTAAAAGTTCATCAGACTCAAACACAATTAAAGGTTCATCAGATTCAAGCTCAGGTAAAACTTCATCAGACTCAAGCACAGTTAAAGGTTCATCAGACACAAACTCAGTTAAAGGTTCATCAGACTCAAACTGAGGTAAAAGTTCATCAGACTCAAACACAGTTTAAGGTTCATCAGACTCAAACTCAGTTAAAGGTCCATCAGACTCAAACTCGGTTAAAGGTTCATCAGACTCAAACTCATTTAAAGGTTCAACAGACTAAAACCCAGGTAAAGGTTCATCAGACTCAAACTCAGGTAAAGGTCCATCCGACTCAAACTCAGTTCAAGGTTCATCAGTCTCAAACACAGTTAAAAGTTCATCAGACTCAAACCCAGACAAAGGTTCATGAGACTCCAATTCAGGTAAATGTTCACCAGACTCAAACACAGTTAAAGTTTAATCAGACTCAAACTCAGTTAAAGGTTCATCAATCACCAGGTAAAGTTCACCAGACTCAAACACAGTTAAAATTAATCAGACTCAAACTCAGTTAAAGGTTCATCAGACTCAAACTCAGGTAAAGGTTCATCAGACTCAAACTATCAGTTCTACAAGCAATTCTTGCCTTGTGACTTTATGGTTTTTGACTTGAAAGGGAAGTGATAAAATTTGTAAGTGAAGATTTAGTCTGAAAAGAAGTTTTGTTGTCTCAAATGTTCCTCTGCTGATTTTCTATCAAGACTTTTCTTCAAATTGCTCCTTTTCATTTCAAAATAGATAACAAAGAACAAGATCAATTTTCCCTACATATTTATAGTGGAGACCTTTAGAAATTTATTTTAATCTTATTTCACAAAATGCCTCTTTGTTCCTTTGGTGACACTTTACCAAGTGTTATCATATGATAATGATTCATCCAAATTTATTGCCATTAAAGAAGATAGTCACTTTCAGTAAATTTTTAAGTAGCAGTAAATTTAAATTTCTCTGTATTTGTATATGATGTTCACTTTCAAAATCTTCTCTGAAACTGCAAGTTTGATGTAGGAGTTTCTTCATGAAATTGTCACCACTGGGTATAGTTCTACTGTGAAATCATTAATATTTATGAGGGTGACTAATTTGCATGGATTTCATGGTTAAAACATTATACAAAATGTAATCCCAATGAACAAAAAATAATTCTCATTCATTTTATGTCCAAAAGTTAAAATCCACAAAATTACCTTTTTGACCCAAACCACGAAATTACCTGACAACGAAATAAAATGATTTTACAGTAACAGCATTTTTAGCTCACCTGAGCACAAAGTGCTCAGGGTGAGGTATTGTGATCGCTCACCGTCCGGCGTCCATCCATCCGTTTTTCTGACGTCCGTTCACACTTTCTTTAAACAACATCTCCTCCTAAACCAACAGGCCAATTTTGATGAATCTTCACAGGGATGTTCCTTGGAAGGTCTTCTTTAAAAATTATTCAAAGAATTGAATTCCATGCAGAACTCTGGTTGCCATGGCAACCAAAAGGAAAAACTTTAAAAATCTTCTTCTCCAAAACCAGAAGACCTAGAGCTTAGATATTTGGTGTGAAGCATTGCCTAGTGGACCTCTACCAGTTTTGTTCAAATCATGACCCCGGGGTTAAAATTGACTCCGCCCCGGGGTCACTTGATTTTACATAGGAAAATCTTCAAAAATTTTCTAAAAATAAACCAGAAGGCCTAGAGCTTAGATATTTGACATGTAGCATTGACTAGTGGACCTCTACAAAATTTGTTCAAATCATGACCCCCAGGGTCAAAATTGACCCCCCCAGGGGTCACTTGATTTTACATAGAAAAATCTTCAAAATTTTTCTAAAAATAAACCTGAAGGCCTAGAGCTTAGATATTTTACTTGTAGCATTGCCTAGTAGACCTCTACAAAATTTTTTCAAGCATGACCCCTGGGATCAAAATTGACCCCGCCCCAGGGGTCACTTGATTTTACAAAAGGAAAATCTTCAAAAATTTTCTAAAAATAAACCAGAAGGCCTAGATCTTAGATATTTGACATGTAGCATTGCTAGTAGACTTCTACAAACTTTATTCAAATCATGACCCCCGGGGTCAAATTGACCCCGCCCCATTGGGTTACTTGATTGTACATAAAAAAAATCTTCAAAATTTTCTAAAAAAAAACCAGAAGGCCTAGAGCTTAGATATTTGATATTTAGCATTGCCTAGTGGACCTCTACAAAATTTGTTCAAATCATGACCCCCGGGATCAAAATTGGGGCGGGGTCGCTTGATTTTACATAGGAAAATCTTCAAACATTTTCTAAAAATAAACCAGAAGGCCTAAAGCTTAGATATTTCACATGTAGCATTACCTAGTGGACTTCTACAAAATTTGTTCAAATCATGACCCCCGGGTCAAAATTGACCCCGCCCCAGGGGTCACTTGATTTTACATAGGAAAATCTTCAAAAATTTTCTAAAAATAAACCAGAAGGCCTAGATCTTAGATATTTGACATGTGGCATTGCCTAGTAGACTTCTACAAAATCTTTTGAAGTCATCACCCCCAGGGTCAGATTGACTCCGCCCCATGGGGTTACTTGATTGTACATAAAAAAATCTTCAAAATTTTCTAAAAAAACCCAGAAGGCCTAGAGCTTAGGTATTTGACATGTAGCATTGCCTAGTGGACCTCTACAAAAGTTGTTCAAATCTTGACCCCTCCAGGGTCAAATTAACCCAGCCCCAGGGGTTACTAGATTGTACATAAGGAAATCTTCACAAATTTGCTAAAAATAAACCAGAAGGCCTAGATCTTAGATATTTGATATGTAACATTGCCTAGTAGACTTCTACAAACTTTGTTCAAATCATGACCCTCGGAGTAAAATTGGCCCTGCCCCAAAATTTCTAAAAATCATCAGTTTGACATTTGAAACATGTAGCTCATATTACTCTGGTGAGCGATCCAGGGTCATCATGACCCTCTTGTTACATTGTTGCTCTTAGCTTTGCTTATTATCATGAAAACTTTAAAATAACTTTGAAAGTATTGTTTTGTACTTTTATGTAACAATTAATCTACCGATTGATTATATTGTATGAACTATGTCCAATATCTTTGTAAAATTGAACAGATTGGCTGGAAGTTTACATCCAACATGATTTTTTTCCCTCATTTAAATAATTTGCTGTTAGTGTGTATTCGAGAAAATAACACACTAAATGAATACTGAGGAATTTATAAACTGTGTGTAAAACAGCCATAAATCTCTATTCCGAAAGAATTTGCTAATAACATATTTCTATAATGCAGAAGTGGACAGATGTAGCCCAGATCCCTGTGAAAATAATGGCACATGTGTAGAGGTTGCAGACAACTACACATGCAGTTGTAATGACGGTTTTAAAGGCAGGAACTGTGAAGGTATTTGAGCCGTGCCATGAGAAAACCAACATAGTGGGTTTGCGACCAGCATGGATCCAGACCAGCCTGCGCATCCATGCAGTCTGGTCAGGATCAATGCTGTTTGCTAACAGTTTCTCCAATTCCCATAGGCTTTATAAGCAAACAGCATGGACCCTGACCAGACTGCGCGGATGCGCAGGCTGGTCTGGATCCATGCTGGTCGCAAACCCACTATGTTGGTTTTCCCATGGCACGGCTCATTTGTATTTCTATATGAGAACTGCTTTTGTTTGGTTTGGTTTATATGTCATACTGACACAATTATCGGTCATATCCTTTCTGCACCTGTAACGTAATTAAAATTTTTCGGCTACTGGCTAGACGATAGTAGGACACGATTTTGCAACCACTGAATGGAAGATAGTATGACTCAAGTTTGCATTCATTTGAGGGAGGATAATAGACATCGTTTATGCAACCACTATGTCTCAATTTTGTAACCGCTGAAGGGAAGACAGTAGACCTTGATTTTACATTCATTAAAGAGAGGATAATAGGCCTTGATTTTGCAACAACTGAACGGAAGATAGGATGACTAGATGTTACCACAGAAAGGAAGATAATAGGTTGGGACTTTGTAACCATTAAAGAGAGGATAATGTATGTCTCCCACAGTGGTGTGGGAGACAAATTGATTTACTCTAGTCTGTGTGTGTGTGTGTGTGTGTGTGTGTGTGTGTCTGTCTGTCTGTCTGTCTGTCTGTCACAAAGCTTGTCCGCACTCTAAGTCAAATATTTCTCATCTGATCTTCACCAACTTGAACAAAATGTGTTTGACTATAAGGCCTAGGCCAAGTTCGATAATTAACCAAATCGGTATAGGCATTTTGGAGTTACGGCCCTTGAATTCTAAAAAATCGGCCTTTTTACTCTTGTCCGCACTCTAAGTCGAACGTTTCGCATCTGATCTTTACCAAACTTGAACAAAATGTGTTTGACCATGAGACCTCGGCCAAGTTTGATAACTAGCCAAATCGGTCAAGGCATTTTGGAGTTACGGCCCATGAATTACAGAAAAATCGGCCTTTTTACTCTTGTCCACTCCCTAAGTCAAACATTTCTCATCCGATCTTCACCAAAGTGACCAAACATGAACAAAATGTGTTTGACCATGAGACCTCGGCCAAGTTCGATAACTAGCCAAATAGGTCCAAGCATTTTTGAGCTATGGCCCTTAAATTACTGAAAAATCAGCCTTTTTACTCTTGTCCGCTCTTTTAGTCAAACATTTCTCATCTGATCTTCACCAAACTTGAACAAAATGTGTTTGACCATAAAACCTTGGCCAAGTTCGATAACTAGCCAAATCGGTGTAGGCATTTTGGAGTTCTGGCCCTTGAATTGTAGTGAGTAAACAGTATATAAAGACTGACTTGCTATTTAGATGATTAGGCAGTTGTGGGAGACATTCGCTTTTCCCAGCGGCTGAAGGGAAGATAACAGGAATTTATTGTTGAACTAGTAAAGGGAAGTAATTGAAATTAAGTGTGCAACCACTGAAGGGAAGATAATAGGCCTAGATTTTGCAGCCACTGAATGGAAGATAATAGCGAGAGTTAGATTTTTTGAGCACCTCAGCAAAAAAATTGGATTTTATTATTATTATCATTATTATTATTATTATTATCATTATTATTACTATACTAGATTTATGTAGTGCCCTTTTCATGATAAACATGTTCAAAGGTGTTTAACATATAGAAAACGCAGCCACACTGTGAGGGCGCGAAATTCATCCTCTACTAGTACAGACACAGAGCAATCTGACCAGAGGGACAGAGTGAGATAAAGCCCCCAGAAAAGATAGACAGAAATCCTTTTTAGATACAGACTTGTCCAGCTAACTTAGCCTAGCTCTTTGCAAATAGACAGTCTGGTTCTTCAACATGTCGGGTGTATAGCAGAAGCTGTCTTTCCTGGGAAGAACAGTACAGACTTCTAAGTTAAGTTGGAGACACTTAAGAGCATTTCAGAAATTTCCGGTGCCTGGACCGGGATTCGAACCCCGTACCGCTGGATTGACAGTCAAGCATGTTACCACTAGACCACCGACCCACCTGTTTGATTTGATACAGCCATTGATCAGAGGAAAGTCAGAGTTTTAATTCTTTTTTTTCAGTGATTACTGCTAATGTCTATCTGTTCTCATTGGTACACAGTGACATGGGCATGGCTGTAAAAATTATTTCTAGCTGATTATTGTTTTATTTATATGTAGATATTAAACATTTACATTTACAAATGTATATGATTTGTTGTCTGAAGTGATTGCACATGCATTTATTGGGCTAATTTTTGTGTTGCAAATAATACATACTAAAACTATAAATTATGACTGACACATCACTTTTGATTCCATATCTAATGTTTTTATTTTGATGTAAATGAGATGTGGAACCAAAATTTGTAATCCTGTTTGGCGCCATATAACCTATACTGTGTTGGTGCGCCGTAAAACCCAAATAAATAAATAAATGACACATCACAAGAGGTGAGATATACTGTACCTCTACATGTAACAAGCAATTTAAAAAACCCTAAAAATATGTCTTTCCATACTTACAAAAGCAGTTGAACCATGTGAACAGGGACCATTGTTTTCTCTCCAAATATTTTGTATCTACAGAATCTGAAGCAGTTGAACCGTGTCAAATGGGACAGATCTTTATTTGCTTCCTTTCTTATTTACAGAAGCAGTTGAACCATGTAAAATGGGACAGATTTATTTGTTTCCTTTCTTTATTTACAGAAGCAGTTGAACCATGTCAAATGGGACAGATCTTTATTTGTTTCCTTTCCTTATTTACAGAAGCAGTTGAACCATGTCAAATGGGACAGATCTTTATTTGTTTCCTTTCCTTATTTACAGAAGCAGTTGAACCATGTAAAATGGGACAGATTTATTTGTTTCCTTTCTTTATTTACAGAAGCAGTTGAACCATGTCAAATGGGACAGATCTTTATTTGTTTCCTTTCCTTATTTACAGAAGCAGTTGAACCATGTCAAATGGGACAGATCTTTATTTGTTTCCTTGCCTTATTTACAGAAGCAGTTGAACCATGTCAGATGTGACAGCTCTTTATTTGTTTCCTTTCTTATTTACAGAAGCAGTTGAACCTTGTAAAATGGGACAGATCTTTATTTGTTTCCTTTCTTTATCTATAGAAGCAGTTGAACCATGTCAAATGGGATAGATCTTTATTTGTTTCCTTTCCTTATTTACAGAAGCAGTTGAACCATGTCAAATGGGACAGATCTTTATTTGTTTCCTTTCCTTATTTACAGAAGCAATTGAACCATGTCAAATGGGACATATCTTATTTGTTTCCTTTCTTATTTACAAAAGCAGTTGAACTATGTCAAATTGGACACATCTTTATTTGTTTCCTTTCCTTATTTACAGAAGCAGTTGAACCATGTCAAACTTGACAGATCTTTATTTGTTTCCTTTCCTTATTTACAAAGGCAGTTGAACCATGTCAATGGGACAGATCTTTATATGTTTCCTTTCCTTATTTACAGAAGCAGTTGAACCATATCAGATGGGACAGATCTTTATTTGTTTCCTTTCCTTATTTACAAAAGCAGTTGAACTATGTTTACTGTGATAGATCTTTCCATATTTACAGCATGAGCTGAATCATGTGTACAGGATGGATCTGTCTTTATTTACAGATTCTAGAGCAGTTAAACAATGATTATTGGGACAAAGCTTTATGTGTTTCTTTATTTACAGAAGCAGTAACTGTTAAATCATGTCCAGAGGGAGGATGGGTCTTTTTCAATGGGAGCTGTTACTATGTTAGTACCACGACAGTAAGTTGGATATCTGCTCTGGTACGTAAACATTTTTAGCTCACCTGAGCCAAAGGCTAAGGGCGAGCTATTGTGATTCCTCACCGTCTGTCGTCCGTCCGTCCACACTTTCCTTTAAACAACATCTCCTCCTAAACCATCAGGTCAATTTTAATGAAACTTCACAGGGATATTCCTTGGACGGTCTTCTTTAAAAACTATTCAAAAAATTGAATTCCATTTAGAACTCTGGTTTCCATGGCAACCGAAAGGAAACACTTTAAAAATCTTCTTGTCCAAAACCACAGGTCATAGGGCTTTTATATTTGGTTTGTAGCATCATCTAGTGGTCCTCTACCAAGATTGTTTAAATTATTCTCCTAGGGTCAAATATAGCCTCGCCCTGGGGGTCACATGGTTTACATAGACTTATATAGGGGAAACTTTGAAAATCTTCTTGTCAAAAACCACAAGGCATAGAGCCTCAATATTTGGCATCTGACATCATCTAATGGTCCTCTATAAAGATTGTTCAAATTATGCCCCTGGGGTAAAAAGAGGCCCTGCCCCGGGGGTTCCAAGTTTTACATAGATTTACATAGGAACAAACTTAAAAAATCTTCTTGTCTGAAACCAAAAGACCTAGGCCTTTGATATTTGGTATGTAGCATTGCCTTGTGGTTCCCTACCAAAATTGTTCAACTATGCCCCTGGGGTGAAAAGAGGCCCTGCCCAGGTGGTCTCAAGTTTTACATAGACTTATGTAGGAATAAACTTAAAAAAATCTTCTTGTCTGAAATCGAAAGACCTATGTCTTTGATGTTTGGTATGTAGCATTGCCTTGTGGTTCTCTACCAAGATTGTTCAAATTATGCCTCTGGGATGAAAAGAGGTCCTGCATCGGGGGTCCCAAGTTTTACATAGACTTGTATAGGGGAAAAAAATCTTCTTTTCTGAAACTGCAAGGTCAAGGCTTTTAATTTTTGGTATGTTGCATTGCCTAGTGGTCCTTTACCAAGATTTTCAAAATAAGCCTCTGGGAAAAAGAGGCCCTGCCTTTGGGATCCAAGTTTTACATAGACTAACATTGGAAAACATTGGAAAACATTGGAAAACACTTTTAAAAATGTTCTTGACTAAAAGTTCAAGGGCTAGGCTTTTGATATTCAGTATGTAGCATTGCCTAGTGGCTCTCTAACACACTGTTCAAATTATGCTCCTGGGGTGAAAAGAGGCCTCTCCCCGAGTGTCACATAGTTTGTTTATGAGTTATATAGGAACAAAATACTAAAAATTATCTGATCATATTTCCTAGACTGTTTAATTATAATTATCTTATGACCCCAAGTAATTAGGGGTCACTTGACTGTAACCTTGACCTACTGACCTACTTTCTTGTTTTTTTAAGATACAGCCTTGAAATTTGGATGACATTTACAGTTTTGCATGCCGAGTTTTAAACAGATTTTCAGTGACCATCAATGTGACCCACTGACCTACTTCCTTGTTTTCTAAGCTACAGCAAAAGGATTTGGGCCACCTGTAATTTTTTAGCTCGTCTTTTTGAAGAAAAAGTAGAGCTATTGCACTCGTCCCAGTGTCTGCGTCAGCGTCGGCTTTGGTTAAAGTTTTTGATAAAGTCTAATATCTCTGTTACTATTAAAGCTATTGACTTGAAACTTAAAATACTTATTTACCATCAAAGTCTACACCAGGAGAAACAATCCCCATAACTCTGATTTGAATTTTGACAGAATTATGCCCCTTTTTATTTTAGAATTTTTTGTTAAAAGTTTTGATAAAGTCAAATATCTCTGTTACTGCTAAAGCTTTTGACTTGAAACTCAACATAGTTATTTACTACCAAAGTCTACACCAAGAGACAGTTATGTCCCTTTTTGACTTGGAATTTTTTTTACTGGCAAAGCTCTAATTCAGAGTCTAGCACTGAGAAAAGTCGAGCGCGCTGTCTTACGGACAGCTCTTGTTTTTTTTTACAGATTTCGAAAGTAATCTTGCATAATCTTTACTAATCTAGTGGTCCTCTACCAAGATTGTTCAAATTATCCCCCTAGGGTCAAATATGGCCCCGCCCCGTGTGTTGCAAGTTTTACATAGACTTATATAGGGAAAAAAGTTTAAAAATCTTCTTGTCTGAAACCAAAACTCTTAGATCTTTGATATTTGGTTTGTAGCATTGTCTTATGGTCCTCAACCAAAATTGTTCAAACTGTACCCCTGGGGTGAAAAGAGCCCTGGGGGTCCCAAGTTTTATATAGACTTGTATAGGAAGAAGCTGTAAAAATCGTCTTGTCAGAAACCATACAACCTAGGCTTTTGATATTTGGTATGATGCATTGTCTGGTAGTCCTCTACCAAAATTGTTCAAATTATGCCCCTAGGGTTAAATGAGGTCCCGCCCTGGAGTCACTTAGTTATTATATGAGTTATATAGGAAAAATACTTAAAAAATCATCTGATCCTATTTCCAAGACTATTTAATTATAATTACCTGATGACCCCTAGTAATATGATGTCACTTGATTGTGACCTTGACCTACTGACCTACTTTCTTGTTTTTTAAGATACAGCCTTGAAATTTTGATGACTTACACAGTTTTGCACACAAATCGTAAAACTGAATTTCATTGACCATGAATGTGACCTACTGACTTTCTTAATATTTTATCATCAGTTTGACATTTGAAACATGTAGCTCATATTACTCAGGTGAGCGATCCAGGGTCATCATGACCCTCTTGTTTATAGCTTTTATTCAAACTAGGCTTCTGTATTAACGTGTCAATCCGTAAGACTTTTAGTAAAACTACGCATGACTAAACTCATAACAAAGTTAAAATTGAAAATATATAAAACTTGTAATCATATGGATTGCCATTTACATTTCACTACTTAGCATAATTCCAAAATTCTTTGACCATGCATATTTCTTGTGGAGTTCCTATCATCATTAGCACCACCTCGAAAGTATCAATATATTAATTGGCTCTTTTTTCAACTCACTTGAAAAGAAAGAGAAGGAGCCAGTGTTTACAAGCCGTGTGAATAGTATTCAGAGTTCATTGAAAGAAAATTTATATGTATAGGAAAATATTTACATTAAAAAAATAATATTTGCAAATTACATAAAATCATGAAATGAGTAATATACAATTTTCAAAAGTAATCAAAATAACTTTAATTAATATTGACAGGCTGCCTGCAATGAAACAGGTGGATATCTTGCAGAGATCCAGAGTCAGCTAGAACAGGAGTTTCTGAATAATATAACTAGTGATGGTAAGTTAGACAATTTTATTGCTGTTTTAAGTAGTATTTGCTAATGCTCTCATTTGGTTGCGAATGTACTAAAATGATTGTGGGAGGGTTGTATGCAATCGATGTGTGTGTGTGTGTGTGTGTGTGTGTGTGTGTGTGTGTGGGTGAGGAGGGGATCAATTAGATTTTACTGTTTAGCTGAGACATGCAAAGAGTGTAACTCATTTACCAAGCCTTCTTTGACCCGCAGTTGAATATAAAATATATAAGTCTAGGTTTTAAATACTGAAGGAAATCAAAATTGGTTCTGTAAACTGACTTTGAGGTTTATAGTCACTTGAGCATAAAGTGCTCGAGGTAAAGTTGTTATGACTTCTTACCACAAAGGTTACGCAGATGAGCTGTGAAATTCAAGTAATAAACAAATTTGAATTAAAAATATAATTATCTGCTTTCTCATAATTACTGCAATAATGATAAGCATTACGATTTTAAATGATAAGCATTACAATTATAAATGATAAGCATTACAATTATATTTTTGTAGGTTTTAAGATTATTATCTGATTAAATTTTGAAGGTGACTACTTTTGGATAGCCTTGAATGATAGGCAGACTGAGGGCCAATTTGTTTGGGAAACATCAGGGGACCTAGTGTCTTTCGAGTATTGGGGTTTGGAAAACTTCCAGCCAAAACCTGATACAGACTGTGTTTTCTTCGCCAATAAAGCTTCTGATAACAGATACTATTGGTTCGAAGTCGACTGTGATTATGATTTTGTGTTTTACGTCTGTGAAACAGATGTCATTTGACTTTGTGAGTCCAAGACTGTTTAAACATTTTTAATTAATTTTATAGTAACCTTCATTTTTATCATGTCAGGACCATCAATTGTTTCTAAAGGTGCTCAAAATAGCCACCTGACGTAACAAAATAATTTGCAGTACATGTATATATTCATAAAGACAGTTTCAAAAATGATCTCATTCTTTCATTTTAGCATAAGATGTGTGCTAAATTGCAAATTATTTAAATGAAACATAATGTTATGTAAAATCATAATATCATGTACATGTATATATATTATGACTTTTGAAATGGGTTCTATCCATTTTCTTTACAGACGTTTAGCAGAAGAAGATGTTCAACTTTAGAGGACTAAAACAGGACAATTAGTTTTACAAAAGAATATGCCAGTGGACTGAAACATTTTTCTGGCATTTGTGAATGTACTAAACATTTTCATTGAAAGTTATTATGTATTCTTTTTAATCTTTTTAATTTAAACCAGTTGTTCATTCCAGATTCTCAATAATAAAGCATTACAAAATAAAGATGATTACCATCTGTTTTGAATTAATAAGATGCTATTGTAGGCAAACTTAAAAGGAAAGATACAAATAAATGTTACTTAATTGCTTGCAACCATTATGTCAGTCAAGGTTCAAAAGTTGGCCATTACTTTTTTGAGGCCAGTATGTTAATCAAATCAGATTGAACCATGAATGGCAATCAACTCTTATTGAATCCGGTATGTCAGTCGAGCCAGGTTTTTCCATGTTGGACAGTTATGTTGAAATTATTGTGTCAGTCAAGTTAGATTGTACAATGTACAACATTCAACTCTTATTGAATTAATTGTGTCAGTCAAGCCAGATTGAATTGTGTATGACAATCAACTCTTATTGAAACCATTATGAGTGTCAAACCACATTGAACCATGTATGACAGTCAACTCTTATTGAAACCATGAGTGTCAAACCACATTGAACCATGTGTGACAATCAACTCTTATTGAAACCATGTGTGTCAAACCACATTGAACCATGTATGACAGTCAACTCTTACTGAAACCATGAGTGTCAAACCACATTGAACCATGTATGAAAATCAACTCTTATTGAAACCATGGGTGTCAAACCACATCGAACCATGTATGACAGTCAACTCTTATTGAAACCACGAGTGTCAAACCACATCGAAACATGTATGACAATAAACTCTTATTGAAACCATGAGTGTCAAACCACATTGAACCATGTATGACAGTCAACACTTACTACAATTATGAGTGTCAAACCACATTGAACCATGTATGACAATCAACTCTTACTGAAACCATGAGTGTCAAACCACATTGAACCATGTATGACAATCAACTCTTACTGAAACCATGTGTGTCAAACCACATTGAACCATGTATGATAATCAACTCTTACTGAAACCATGAGTGTCAAACCACATTGAACCATGTATGACAATCAACTCTTACTGAAACCATGAGTGTCAAACCACATTGAACCATGTATGACAGTCAACTCTTACTGAAACCGTTTTGTCAGTCAAGCTAGATTGAATCACATATTGACAATGAACTCGTTTTGAAACTGTTATTTCAGTCAAGCCAGATGGAAAGCCATTTTGACACCAATATGTCGATCAAGCCCCATAAAAACATGTATGACAATCAAGTTTTATTGCAACCAGTATGGCAATAAAGCCAGATTAAAACCACAAAAGAATCAAGCATTACATGAAATAGTATAGCAATTAATTCGTTTTGAAACAAACTGAATTGAAAGCATGTTATTCTGAAGTTTAAAGCGATAAAAACCCTATTAGTTCAGGTATTTTTTTGTAATAATGTACCGCTTCACTACCGTGGAAGGTAAAAGTTTGTACTTTAAATCTCAAGTATGCAATGGCATTGACCTTGACATAATGACCCATGCAAACAGAAGTCATAATGACCCTGACATTTGGTCCTTTAAACAATGCCATCAATCGACAAAATGCAGTTATCATAGGAAGTTGAAGGCTGTAGATATAGAGTCGATACAAGCATATTCCAAAATATCCGCCTCGGGCCACAAGGCCACTGTTAACCTGACCCTATGCCTGCTGACCCTTAGCAATACGGGCAAATTATTGACCTCCCCCATTTGGGAGACATAATTATCCGTCCTTCTGTACGTCACACTTTATTTCCGATCAATAACTGGAGAACCATTGGACCTAGAATCTTCAAACTTAATAGGATCACAGGGCTTATGAAGTAGACGATCCCTATTGCTTTTGGGGTCACTCCACGTCAAAAGTCAAGGTAACAGGAGCCTGAACATGGAAAACAATTTCCGATCAATAACTTGAGAATCACTTGACCCAGAATGTTGAAACTTCATAGGATGATTGATCATGCAGAGTAAATGACCCCTATTGATTTTAGAGTCACTGCGTTAGAGGTCAATGCCACAGGGGCCTGAACATGGAAAACTATTTCCGGTACGTAATTTGAGAACCACTTGACCCAGAAAATTGAAACTTCATAAGATGATTGGACATTCAGAGTAGATGACCCCTCTTGATATAAGGGTCACTCTATTAAAGGTCAAGGTCACAGGAACCTGAACATGGAAAACCATTTCAGGTCAGTAATTTGGAGACCACTTGATCCAGAATGTTGAAACTTCATAGGATGATTGGTCATGCAGAGTAGATAAACCCTATTCATTTTGGCATCACTCTGTTAAAGGTCAAGGTCACAGGGGCCTGAACATGGAAAAATATTTCCAGTCTGTAACTTGAGAACCACTTGACCCAGAAAGTTGAAACTTCATAGGATGATTTGACATGCAGAGTAGATGACCCCTATTGATATTGGGGTCAATCTATTAAAGGTCAAGGTCACAGAGGCCTGAACATGGAAAACCATTTCCGGTCAGTAACTTGGGAACCACTTGACCCAGAATGTTGAAACTTCATAGGATGATTGGTCATGCAGAGTAGATAAACCCTATCCCTTTTGGCATCACCCTGTTAAAGGTCAATGTCACAGGGGCCTGAACATGGAAAACAATGTCCGGTTCGTAACTTGAGAATCACTTGACCCAGAATGTTGAAACTTCATAGGATGATTTGTCATGCAGAGTAGATGCTTACTGATTTTGGGGTCACTCTTAAAGGTCAAGGTCACAGGGGCCTTAACATGAAATAACATTTCCGGTCAGTAACTTGAAACTTAGTGGGATGATTGGTCATGCAGAGAAGATGATCCCTATCAATTTTAGGGTTACTCATGGAAAACTATTTCAGGTCAGTAACTTGAGAACCACTTGACCCAGAATGTTGAAACTTCTTAGGATGATTGGTCATGCAGAGGAGATGATCACTATCGATTTTGGGGTCACTCTGTTAAAGGTCAAGGTTACAAGGGCCTGGACATGGAAAACAATTTCCGGTCCGTAACTTGAGAACCGCTTGACTCAGAAAGTTGAAACTTCATAGGATGATTGGACATGCAGAGTAGATGACCCCTATTGATTTTGGGGTCACTCTGTTCAAGGTCAAGGTCGCAGCGGATAGAAAATTGAAATCCATTTCCGGTTTACAACTTTAGAACCATTTGTCATAGAACCTTCAACTCCAGGGAGATAGGAATTACAGAGTAGGTGACCCCTATTGTTTTTGGGGATCACTCCATCAAAGGTCAAGGTTACAGGGGGCTGAACATATAAAACTCTTTCCAATCAATAACTTGAGAACCACTTGACCCAGAATGTTGAATGTTTTAATAGGATAATTGGACATGCAGAGTAGATGGCTCCTAATGATTCTGGGGTCACTTGATCAAAGGTCAAGGTCACAGAAGCCCGAACATGGAAAACCGTATCTAGTTCATAACTTGAGAACCACTAGGCTGGCTCAGAATGTTAAAATTCAGTGATTGGACATGCCAAGTAGGTGATCCCTGACGCAGACAACCATCAGTGTCTGTTTGACTTTCACTCATGTCCCCTATTGACTTCTTGCATATGCGACTATGAATTGGGGGAGACATGCGCTTTTTTACAAAAGCATCTTTTAGTTTTTATGGGTTGGGAAGGGGTCACAGGGCAAGGTCACAGGTGCCTGAAACTTGGAAATTGTTTCCGCACAATAACTGGAGAATCACTTGATTACGATATATTTGAAAACGATTTACGCATAGTAACACGAGGACCGATTGACCTTGACTGCATGTTTAGCTTAACGAAGCAGTTGATACATATTTATTTGCGGTCTTAAGTCAAAGGTCAGAGTGACATGACCTGATTCTTGAAAACGGTTTTAGCTATAACTTGAGAAATACTTGAGGCAGAACCTGCCATCTTGATAGTATGAAGGCACTAAGTAGATGATCTCTATTTTTGTGGTCAGTATGTGAAGGTCCCCGGGGCCTGATCCTTGAAAATTGTTTCCACCCAGTAACGTGAGAGCCACTAGGCTAAGAAGCAACAACCTTTGTAGCAAAAAATGTGATTATGTTGTATATGACCCCTATTGTTTTTCGGAGCAGTTGGTCAAAAATCAAGGTCATAGAGGTTGAAAACGGTTCTCGCCCAATAACTGGAGAGTAACTTGACCCACAGAATTTAAACTTGGTAGCATGATTGGTGTACTAAGTTAGTTGACCCCTATTTTAAGGTCAGAAAGACGTGAATTTTGAAACCAATTTCTGCCCAGTAACACGAGAACAAATGACTGAATAATTAGGCTGAATGAATTAGATGACCCTTATTGTTTTTGGGGTCAGTAAGTCAAGGTCACAGAGGCCTGAACCTTGAAATTAAATTCTGACCAGTAGCTTTCAACTTGGTAGCACGATTGTGATCAAGAAGTAGACGGCCCCTAATATTTCCTATTTTGGGGTTAGACCGTCAAGGGTCAAGGTCACAGGAGCATAAAATAGAAAAAGTGAAAACTTCACAGGTCGCTCAACACGACAAAAAAGAAAATGTTGCAGGCTCGGTTTGATTGAGCCTGTTCATGGACGGTAGTGGAAATGCATGCTACCGTCCACGCCCTCTAGCCCCGGGTTTAATAGAACTCAACATTTACATATGCTAAAAGTACTAAAAGCAATTTAGAGACATCCGCAGATGTTTTCAAATGGCGGTGCACATGGAATCTTCAGTGATACACATGTTGTGGCGTGTAATTCTGTAAAAAGCGGCGTTTGGTCCCCAGATAAAGTAATGGGTTTGCCCCAAACGAGAAAACAATGGACAGAACTAAACAAACTGGAATTAAGAAAGGGGATCTGAGGTTATGGAGCCTGCATATCACAGGAACTGTCAAAAGACAAAATTAAAAAGCAGGCAGCATATCCAAGGGGTTATTACACAATATCAAGGCTATGAAAGCGGGAGTATTGAAACCACCCAAGCCGAAATGGTCATGCTGAGAAACTAAACAGTACCAATAACACGACTTAAAAGTCGTGCTGAACGATCTGAGAAGATCGAAATATAACAGCCTTGATTGAATGTACGAGGAGACTTTTTACGGTCGCCACACGGCACAAACAACGCTGCTGTGATAATAAAATAGAAAAAGTGGAAACTTCACAGGTCGCTCAACACGACAAAAACGAAAATAAGCCATGAAAATAGTTTCTGCACAATGACTGGACAGCCTCTTGACCAAGAACGTTTAAACTTCAGAGCTTGATAAGTGTTATCAAGTACATGATCCATTTTAGCTCACCTAAACCGAAGGTTAATGGTGAGCAGGAAAATAGATGAATTTTCCGGTGTCCTTTGTCCGTCGTCAACATTTTCACTTAAACATTTTCTCTGGAACTACTGGCCAGAATAATACCAAATTTGGTCTGTAGCATCCTGACAAGTTCCTCTATCAAATTTGTTCAAATGGCGGCACTTGGCCTTCTTTAGGGGCCACTAGAACTGAAAATGGAAAACAAAACAACAAATTTTAAACGACCTCTATAATGAACCGCGTGATGGATCTTCATCAAATATGGTCTGTAGCATCATTATATTGTCCTTTCTTAAGTTTGTTCAAATGGGGGACACTTGGCTCCTTTTAGGGACCGCCAGAGCTAAAAATAGTATCACCTTTAAAAGTCTTCTTCTCATGAACCGCTTGATGAACCTTCATCAAACTTGCTCTGTAGCATCATTATATTGTCTTTTCCCAAGCTTGTTCAAAATAGGACACTTGGCCCTTCTTATGAACCGCTCGATGGATCTTCATCAAATTTGGTCTGTAGAATCATTATATGATCCTCTGCCAAAATTGTTCAAATGGGGGAAATTTGTCCCTTTAAGGGGCCCGCTAGAGATAAACATAGAAATCTTCTTCTCATGAACCGCTTGATGGATCTTCACCAGACTTGGTCTATAGCATCAATATATGATCCTCCCCGACGTTTGTTCAAATTGGTGCACTTGGCTCCTTTTAGGGGCCGTTAGAGCTAGAAATAGAATACTTATACCTTTAAAAGACCTCTTTTCATGAACCGCTTGATGGATCTGCATTAAACTTGGTCTGTAGCATCATTATATAGCCCTCTCAAGTTTGTTTAAATTGGGGCGATTGGCCGCTTTAAGGGGCCGCTAGAGCTTAAAATCGAAAAACGTTTAAAAGCCTTCTCACGAACCACTTGATGGATCTTCATCAAACTTAGTAACGTCAGTTTATGGTTTTCTTCCATATTTGTTCAAATAGGGACACTTTCCCCGTTTTAAGGGCCGCTAGTGCTGAAAATAGAAAAACATTTAAACTACTTCTTATCCTGAACCGCTTGATGAATCTCCATTTTTATACGGTCCTATTCTAAAGCTTAACAAAATAGAAATGCCTTTAAAAGTCTTCTTCTCATGAACCGCTTTCTGGTCTGTAGCATCATAATATAGCCGTCTCTTAAGTTTGTTTAAAAGGCGGCACTTGGCCCCTTTAAGGGGCCGCTAGAGATAAAAATAGAGAAACCTTTAATCGATATTTTATCATGAACCGCTTGATTAATCTTCATCAAACATGGTCTGTAGCATCATTATATGGTCTTTAAACAAATTCAAATGTGGCCACTTGGCTGCTTTTAGGGGCCACAGGAGCTGAAAAGAGAAAAAACCTTAAAACGACGTTTTATCATGAACCGGTTGATGGATATTCATCAAACGTTGTCTGTAGCATTAATATATGTTTCTCGAACATTTTTTTTTCAAATGGGGGGCACTTGGCTCTTTTGGATGGCCGCTCGAGCTGAAAATAGAAGAAACAAACTTTAAACGACCTCGTACCCTTAACTGCTTAATGAATCTTAATCAAACATGGGCAGTAGCATTATTAAATGGTCCTCTCTTAAGTTTGTTAAAATGGGGGCAATTGGAGGTTTTAGAGGTTGCTAGAGCTAAAAATGGAATTACCTCCTAAAGTCCTTTTCTAATAGACCGTTTGATGGATCTTCATAAAACTTGGTCTCTTGCATCAGTATGTGGTCATCTCCCAATTTTCTTCGAATTGAAGAACTTGGATTCTTTTTAGGTCCACTATACTGTATACCTGTAAAAATCTAATTCTCATGAACTGCTTGATGGATTTTCATAAAACAACTTAGTTTGTAGCATCATTATATGGTCCTCTCCCAAGTTTGTTCAAATAGGGCCACCTGGGCCTATATGATGTTAACGTAGATCACGGACGACATTTTATTTGAGGGATAATGCCCGGCAAGTAAAACAGACTGGTTTCAACTTGATCGCGTTTCGTTAGGTTTTCTGCCGATTTTCCTGAAACAAACCCGACTAATTCTATGAAAATACAGATGTTTTGTTTTAAGAGGTAGCCATTTAGATAGGAGATGCTTTATTAATTACTTTGTTCACGATAAACACTATATGATGCGATATTGTCAACAACTGACAACCCCCACCCCGCCCCCGCCGGGCTGTACAGTAGTGTTTGAATAAACGGCACAAATCTCAGCTAAATTCACTTATATGCTTAGAAACATAGACATTTGCACTCCTGGGCCACCCGTCGTTTTCATTCAGTTCGTTATATAACGGGCAGAAATTCCTTTAAATCATAGAAGACCGGAAATTTATACGATCGACCGTATTTCTCCATCTGTTCTGCGTAAAATTCACCGCCCAAACAACGTTGGAACCACTTGATCTAATAAAGCTACGGCCAGTGTATATAATAAAAAGTGCTTAAAAGAAAAGCGTTCGTTTTACTTCATTAATAATACGGCATGCAAGAAAATCTATATTTTGAATATACAGTGCAACCTCTGTAGAGCAACACCCTTTGGGAGATACAAATATTGCCTGTTATGTAGAGGTTATTGCTCTGGAGAGGTAAATTTGATAGTATATTTCAGCTTAGGGAAATTTTTATGATGTTGATATGAAGAGGTTTTTGCTTAAGAGAGGGCCGCTCTGGAGCGGTTGTACTGTACTTATTTCAGTTTGGAATCTTTGTGAACGATTTTTGAATTTACACTGATTGAGTTTAAATTTGACAAGGACAGGATTTGGACTATTCTTGCATATTAGATTGGATTTTACGGTTAATTAACATTTTAAAAGTATTTTGAATTGTTACTTTTCAAAATCACTACTTGAAGGTGTGGATAGAAATATCTGGCTCTCGGGGTAATTGTTTTGCCATAACGAGGCTCTGCCGCCTAAACAGTTGCCGATTCTTATAGTTAAGTCATGAAGGTAGTAATTCGCCGGATATGAATGTAGTCCATATCTGTATAGTGCAATATTCCAGACTAGTAAAGACCATTTTCAGGTATAAGCTAAATATTGATGCTTGATTCACGGTTACTAAACCCTAGCGCACCACTAAAGTGGTTATAAGGGATAGAGCTATCGATATTTCCATGTTGCAGCTAACACCGGTTTCAAAATGTAAAAAGGTGAATAAAATTTATATTTTACGTTAAATTTTCGTTGATAGAAATTATTTACAAAATCGGAGAATGAAGTGTCGCGTAAGAACATTATTACTACAGGTTGACTGTAATTCCGATAAGATATTATGTAGATTGTGGTGCCAAGAGCTTTTTTCCTGATTCCTACGTTTGTAAATTTTGACATCTGTATCGTTCCACCTAAATATCGATGCATAGACACACTATATGATCATTATCGCGCTTGCAATTGGTCTAAATGTGTATGATACTCACACAGACATACATTAGTATTGATAAAATGTCCTGTAAATGAAATACAGCAGCATTTTTAAGAGTGGTGGCGCTTTCACATCAGTGATGGCGCTGTACAGCAGTGGTGGCGCCGTAGAGGACAGTTAACAAGTAAGTATATTCATTCATTTATAACAAATAAGGTACGATTACAGGGATTGTCATTTACCTATTTAAATCTAATCCGTTTATCCGTTGCAGATGGGAAGTTTTGAGCGAAAAGGGAAAAGTGGATCTCTCCTAAAAACTTAAAAGAAGAACAATATCTTGCCAAACACAATTATCTCACTGAAGGCGAGTTCTACACTCCTCCAAAATACCGTCACTAAAAAACTTTGAAAAAGGGTTTAATTTTTTAACCGATCGAAAAATAGGTCATAAAACTGATATCACATTCCAAATAAAACAAAACTTTTGACAAGTCAGTCGCTTTCAAATCAAGAAAACTTTAAGATATGAAACGATTCTAATTGTGACAATATGGAGAATTACTTGAAAATATTAGCGAAATGGAGGAATGTGACACTTAATTGTATTACTTTGGTGCACGTGATGACTCTGTCATTGATTAGACAGATAAGTCGATTGATTCCTTTCTTTTCATTCTCGCATACCAGAGGTCTTCCATGGTTTCCCGGATGAACGGGATTTCCGACGAACTTCTGATGGGTGAGAATGTTTCTTTTTAACAAAGGGAAAACCATTTCAGAATATTAGTAGTTGTTCTGAAAACATTTGAAAAAAAAATGTAAAAACTGCGTTTCTGCCATTTCACGAAAATTCCACATTCTGATGTTACATGTATGTTGTTTCTAGATGTAACAAAATGATTCATTTAAGATGGAGTTCAGCAGGTTAGATATTTATAACGATACTACAAGTAGTCAGAGACGTTCTAACGCTAACCAAAGAAGTATATATACACTTTACTTTTATAGCTCTTTGCGCTAACCGTCCGCCACAACGCCACCACTGCTGTAAAGCATCATCACTGATGCGAAAGCGCCACCACTTTTAAAAATGCTGGTGTATTTCTTTTACGGGAGATTTTATCAATACTGATATATGTCTGTGTGAGTATCATACACATTTAGACCATTTACATGCGCGATAATGATCATATAGTGTGTCTATGCATCGAAATTTAGCTCGGATGCATAAAGATGTCAACATTTACAAACGTCGAAATCTGGAGAAAAGCTTTTGACACCACGTGGAATGACATTCGCCGATTTATGAAATAAGTCATATCAACGAAAATGTAACGTAAGATATAAATTTTACTCACCTGTTTACATTTTGAAACCGGCGATAGCTGCGCCCTGGAAATGATGATAGCTCTTTTCCTTAGCACCACCTTTTGTTGGTGGCGCTAGGGTTTAGTAGCCGTGTAACGGCGGGCAGTTAACCTAACCAGTGTTCCTGGATTCTGTACTAGTATAAACCTGTTCTCCGCAAGTAACTGCCAACTTCTCCACATGAATCAGAGGTGGAGGACTAATGATTTTAGACACAATGTCGTTTATCAAATAGTCACGGAGAACATACGCCTAACCTCAGGCTTACGCAGAATTCCATTATAAAAGGACACGAAATAGACATTAGAATTAATAATTCGTTGTTTACAGTAGAAATTTGCAAATTTGTAAATACAATTAACAAATTTAGAATATCTGAAGAATGCAATATTATCAAAGAAAATTATAAAAAGGGCTAATATTTCTTGTATTGTTTGATGTGTTAGCTTTCTCATTACGTCTTTCGGTATTTTCTAGTCTGGGATATTAATATATTTTGATGTTCAGTAGCCTCTTTGATCACTGTATTTCTCTGTTTTTCCAATCTTACCTGCGCGGTCACTCTCACTACAACTCGTTCTTCAGCGAAAGAATATTGCGCTCCTAAAGTCGCGCAATATTTCCGCTGAAGAACTCGTGCATATTTTCCGATGCAAAAATAATAACCTTTTTATTACATACGCATCTACATGTATAAATATTATGTAAATATCATAAATTCGTTCAATAGCCTGAATAGGATTGACAATACTGAACTAAATAGAAAAAAAATAGTGCAACAACACACACTGAATTACGTCACGCACCCGATATGAAATTCAGGCGTCAGTGTATGGAAAATATTGACGTTTCCGGTACCAGTGTAACTTAACGGGGAATAGTTATAGGTTATTAGCTTTGTATCGGGAAATATGCACGAGTTCTTCAGCGAAAATATTGCGCGACTTTAGGAGCGCAATATTTTTCCGCTGAAGAACAAGTGCATATTTCTCGATGCAAAGACAATAACCTTTTTTATTACATACGCATCTACACGTATATATTATGTAAATATCATAAATATGTTCAATAGCCTGAATAGGATTGACAGTACTGAACTAAATAGAAAAAATAATAGTGCAACAAGACACACTGAATTACGTCGCGCACCCGATATGAAATTCAGGCGTCAGTTTATGGAAAAATATTGACGTTTTCGGTACCAGTGTAACTTAACGGGGAATAGAAACGAGTATGTAATAAAAACGAGTATGTAATAACACATTGTTTCGACTTATAAGGTTTGCTAAATCATGCATGTTGCATCAGGTAGAAACCTGTACTGGAATGTCCACAGGTATGAAGATCAAACAGATTTTCCCCAATACATATAGACGTATCATGGAAAGTTTTAGCTAGAAGCATAATAGTAGAGCAGCAACATTCCTGTACCGATGTATTTCATACTTACCCATTTTAGTTTTAACATTTTAGCAAATAAACAAATAAAATGCACTTACAATAAATATTTTGGAACATGTTTGTCTTCATTATTCGGTGAAATCTTTGCATTTGTGCACTTTCAGGCTCTTGGCAAATAGTGTTCATGACAAAGATAAATTGATCTAAATTTAACACACTGTTGCCAAGTGGTTCACGTTAATTATTTTTTTTAGATCTGGGTGTGGTCGAAGCTCAGAATACTTGGAGCCGGATCTTGGTTTGCGCGTGAATTACATACGGTTTTGGTTGCAGTTCCAGATGGAACAAGGTAAGCTGGTGATTTCTTATATCTTGTATTAAAACCAAGGATATGCGACATGGAAAAGTACGTTTCAAGAACGCAACTTCCCCAAACCACAACCCCAAATCAATTTTAGTCCATGTTTTGTATGTCCGGAGGAGTACCTAGCTGAACAATCGTCATTTGATCTATGATTGTATCAACGTGACGGCAAAAGTAAAACGTAGTGTGCGTCATGCAAATATGATGCACGTATTGCTGTAGCTTTTCAGACAGTATCTTTGCAACTAATGATGATGTTTTATTGGACTACCATAACGTTATGAAAGACGGCAATGAGAGATTGCAATGCACAAAATGCAAAGTGTTTCTCCCATAGTTTGCTGGTCAGTAAATTTGCTACTTACTGGTGTATCTTCCATTCCCTCTGTAATAAGCTAATTTCAGTGAAACATATTTTCCCTTAACTTTTGTTTACTTCATTTTCTATTGTTAATTTCAGAAATAGATTTCTTGTACACATGTGGAGTACTTACAGAAAATAAATCACTTCAGGATTTTAGAAATTCGAGATTTGAGTCAACAAAAATGTTTGACCGTTAAACAACTCTACCAAGAATGAAAATTAATGCAAAAAGACATGATCTATCGTATTTCTGAAAGAAGGAACCAAGTAAATTTCAACATGAAACTCAAAACTAATGGATAAAAGACTGTCAAATAAAATAGTGAAGGAAGAAGGAAAAATGAATATTGAAACGTGTTAAAAGTACTGTTGACCAAATAAACAAACTATAAAACTACATGTTTGTATTTATCCAAAATCAGAGTGTCAGCTTTTCGTGAGATCCATAAGGATAAAAGTTTGCATCATAAATGGATAGGTAGAGAGAATTTATAAAAACCAAATCACAAAAAAATAACCAACAAATTCTGAAAAGCGCGGGGCTTACTATTGAGCTGCGCCTGAAAAAAACCCAACATGGGCTTTGCGCCCAATTTCCAAAAAGCCTGCCCGGCGGGTCGGGTCTACCATACTGTTCGTAAGGTGGCGGCGAGTGGATTTTGCGAATTCCACTTGACTGGGGGTACCGTTTTTTAATATCCATAGAAACTCGTTTTTGCTTTTTTTTTTAAACTATATGGCCATTGCGATACTTTGACACAAAAGACGACTCTCCGGCCCTATGCACCTGTCCTTTTCCATGCAGAGTAGTAAAAAAGGCCAAAATTCACCCTTTTTTTAAAGCCAAAAAATTTCCAAACCGGCCCACGTTGAACCTGCCTTCATCCATTTTGTATTTTTAAACCCAAATTTCGTAGAAAATTATGTATGTGGAACATAGAGCATCCCAAGGTGGTGGGGAATGTTTTCCCCCCAAACCACCACTTTTTCCCCAATTTTTCACTTAAAAAAAAGTGGTGGTGACACCGACGTTGGCCGCTTTTGTTCTGAGTTTTTTTTTTAAGCCTCACCGAAGTACGGAGCTGGAAATTTTTAAAAACACCCCCATGTAGAACTTTAACCTTCCCTCACCCCCAGTATTAAAAAATTAATAATGATAAAAAACCAGTAAAAGTACCCTTTTTATATCTACCCTGCCCCTTTTTTTATACAGAAAAATGGGCGGGCCAAAATACAAAAACCCGCTCCCCTCCACCAAGGGTTTCTCCTTACTAGGTTTGAAAGCGGTGCGCAGGCCTGGTCAAAAAAACACTTTTGGTTTTTTTTTGCCCTCTTTTATTTTAATATTAAACAAAAAATTTCGGGTCGACTTCTATATTTTTTTGTGACAACATATTTTAACAAAAAATATCCTTTTATTCTGAAAAATTTGGGTTTTTCATGTTATGAAAAAACTATTTGACATTCATTTAAAGAAAAACCAAATCGGCCCAAAAAAAATATTTTCTTTCCGTGGAATAAAATTTTGCAGAAAATTATATTCCAGTAAAAATTTAAAAAAGGGAAAGACAAAAAAAAATTTTTATGTAAAGACGTAAATTTTTTAAATTTTAAAAAAATCTATGAAAACGCACTTTGATAGCCCGGCTTTTAAAGTCTTCGATTTTGCACTTTTTAGTGAGACAACCCCTGACAAAAAAGATTAAAGGTTGTCAAAAAAAAAGGGAAGGAACATATTTTTCGCACCTTCCTTGTCAGGGCAAAAACTATATAAGGATTTTTCACAAATTTTTTTTTAAATCGTCTATTTGAAAATTTTAATAAATTTTTAAGATTTTTGGGATTTAAGTGTTTTATGCAAATATCTTTTTTTTTATAGTTCAAAACGGTTTTTCTAAAGTTTTTCTTCCGAAACGACTTCCTTTATTTTGATAAAAAGCTTTTTATTTTTTTTTTTAAAAGAACCCACTTTTGTTAATATTTTTTTTGGAATGCAAAATTGAAAATAATGTAAATAAAAATATATTTTCTGAAAAAGACAAAATATTAGTGTTTTTTAAAATATTCCCCCCTTTTTTCCCGGGGGGGGGGGGGGGGGTTTTTTTTTTCAATACCCCCTTAAAACAACACTTATTACACTTTTTGACTTTTTCCGCGATAAAAATTTATTTTTTTTCCGGGAAAAAAACTTTACGCAATTAAAAGGGAGTTCGGTAATGGAAATAGATTTGCATATTTTGCCCATTACCGTGATTTTTTGTTTTTTCAATTTTGGGTTTATTTTAAAATTTCCGGCAATAATGTATTTAGAAAAAGGTTCGTGGTCTCATAAAAAAATAATTGGTGGATAATTTCATGGCGATTTACCATTAAATAAATTGCAATTCTGAAAAGCTTTGGATTTGGTTGCATTTTAAAAAAAAAGAAAAAAGTACCCATCTTTTTGGGCCGTGCCAGGGAAAATAAATTAGTGGCTTTGCGACCAGCATGGATCCAACCAGTCTGCCATCCGCCATTCTGATCGGGATCCATGCTTTTTCCTAAAAATTTTTCGAAATTGAATGACTTGAAAGCAACACAGGATCCTGACCGACTGCGCGATGCCAGGCGGTCGGGCCCCTGCTGATCGCAAGACTATGTTGGTTTTCTCATGGCACGGCTCATAATTTAAAAAAATAAAAATTAATATCACGTGGGGCCTCGGTGATATAAAAATACGCACTGACAAACAATGAAGGAAAATCCAATTCGATTAAAACCGTTACGAAGGAATTTAATACTCCTTACGTTTTCCCTTTATTTCCCCTTTTCTATTTTTTGTCGTTTTCTTTTCCGTGCACTAACGTAATAATTGTGACGTCGGGGGAAAAATGTTTGATATATAAAATACACATAATCCAAAAAATAAATTCTTTGTTTTTAAATCTGCGATAAATAACGGTTGACGCGGGCCGGTTAAGACAGCTTTGAAGTCCTTTTGACATCAAATGTGACATGAGCCGGTTTTTTATTACTTGGATAAAAAAGCCCAGAAATTTTTATCAGAATTTAAATTACCATGAAAGAAAAATTTAAAAAGGCCGTCGAGTCGTTTTTTCACCTGATTTTTTACGTTCAGACTCAGATGCGCGGAATTGAACCAAACTGTTTTTTTGATTTAAAATTAAAATGCAAAATTTTAAAAGAGCGTGATTTATTGAAACAGGGGTGTAAATTTTTTAAATGAAATTTTCTATAACTCTAACAAGTTTTACTCTTTGTAAAGCATTTGTGTGTATCATTCTTTTTTTTTTTGCAACTAACGAAAATTTAAAGAGTACTAAAATAAATACAAAATTGCGTTATTTCTTTTTAAACCCAAAACGTTTTTTATATCTGAAAAATGAATGTTTTAGTTGAAAAAAAAAATCGACATTAAAAACAAAATTTATTTACAAAAAGCAAAAAAAGTTTACGATTTGTTTTGCCCTTCATCCTAAGGTCTATGCCACAGTGTAAAAAAAAATTTCAACAAACATATTGTTTTTTTTAAATGTTAAGGGGTTTATTTTCAAAGCTCAATGTATACTCCCAAAAATGGAAACGCTTTTTGCTATTTATAAAAGCAATTTTTTTTGTCTTTCTTACTTTTTTACACTGATTCGTTTTGCTTTATTTTAATGTTTTAAGATAAACTTTTCACTTAACGTAATAGAACAATTTTGAAAATTCAACAGGAAGGGAAATTTAACCTCTAAAACTAAAATAATTGTATTTCGAAATGGTCCCCCTTAAAAGTTTAAGAAGATGGTTTTTCCCGGGGCCATTATTTTGGTTTAGACTGTTTTTTTTAAAAGGGGGCTCTTTTTAGCCGCCCTTATTTTGGACAGTGCAAAAAGAAAAGTTAGCGCACCCCAAAAGTCGATAATCTATGTTAACATCAAAGGCCTTTTGGGGAATTTTTTAACTTTAAAAAGTTGTTTCAGTTATTTGATGTAGGTAAAAACCTACTCGCTTGGATCTAAATTTGGGGGGATATAAATATTCGCCAAAAAAAAACCTCAACAAGTTTTGAAAAAATTTTCTTGGGTAAAAAATAAACGAATAATATAATTGTTTTGGGAAGGGGGAACTCCCAAATTTGTATAACCATTATTCAACTGTGTTAAGTTTGGGTGTAAACTAATACAATGGTAACTCTAGATCCCTAAGGGTGTTATTTTTGCTAAAAATTTTAGATAACTAGGCGAATACCTGGGCTATCAGGTCAAATTTTTAAATTTTTGTTGGTTTTGGTTATTTTTGGGGTTTACAGATGTTGGAATTTTTACTCTTCGTTAGTATTTTCGTCAAGACTCATAGTTGTCTAAAAAAACGGAAGGTCTACGATAAATCAGTAGATTCACCTTTTAAAACATTTAAACTTTATTAAATACAGAACGTTCCCTTTCAAAAAATTTGCCATTAAATACGGGCTACTTTTCTTTCGTTTTTCAAGCCAAAAGCGCTCTGAAACTGGTAGGCCAACAAACCCCTTTTGAATCTGTATCCCAATTTTGTTATAATGAATAACCTGTTTTGTTAAAAGTAAATTTCTGTTTTTTTTCAATGTGAAAATTAGTGGATCCTAACAGTTCTTTTTTAATTGGTTTTTCACTGACAGAAAAACCCAAATTTTTTATAACTACAGCTCGATAATAAAAAGGTTTATATCAACGTTAAATTTTGAAAGCTTTAAAAAAATTTTTGACCCTTTTAATTATGATTTTCGCACCCTGGGAAATTTTTATGTTAAAGATTGTTTGCTAGTACTGTGTGCAAATTATGATTGTGTCTCAATTTAATCATGTATATTTCATTTTTTGGCACAATTTAAAACTTGACTTGACTTACAGCTATTTTTTAACTACTTTCCATCAAAAAAGTTTCTTATACTTTAATGTCTGCGAATCTCAAAAAAAAAGACGCGCGTCTGAGCTGTACCCCAAAACGTTCTGATTTTGTAGCCCCTTTTGGGAAACCAATTACTTTTTTAGAATTTTTATTTTTTTTTTTTTTTTTTTTTTTTTTTTCCTTTTTCTAAAATGCAATCGTTTAAGATATGTTGTGTAAAAATGCTTATGTTCACTTACACTCCCTTTCATTAAAGAAATAATGGGGTTTTGGGGCCCCCCTTTGGGTATAAATTTTTGGGACGTTTTTTGCTTACAAAGGCGGTAGTCTTCACACGCGCTTTAAATAAAATCATGTATTTCATACCAAAATAAATTTGTAAACCACTTTTGGTGATGGTAACTTTAATCTACGGGAAAAAAACAGCAAATTTTTAATTTTTTTTGGGAGTTATACTTCTCGGGAAACCCTACAGTTAATTTTTTTGGGGTGTCACAATGCATTTTCCCATTGGCCAGTAACGTACACATTCCCCTACCGCAGTTGTTCCCCCTTTACGTAAGTCATAGTAATGGTACATGGGTTTATCGTTTAAAAGAGAAAAATTTTAACATATACTAATGGGGCCTGCCCCAATTGTAATTCTTTTTTGATTAGAAACATATGTAAAAGACATTTAAAATATTTGTCACAGTCTACGCGGGACTAGCACAGTAATCATCTCAGGTAAAAAGCATTTGATATAAATTTTAGATCAAAGTGCCACACAAAAGGAATAAACTTTTTTTTCTCTCTTAAATTTATTTAATAGACCAATGTTTCTGACAGGTAAAATAAAAAGGGGAAAAACTTCACAGGTCCCCAAAACACGACAAAACAAAAATGTTGCCGGCTCGTTTGATTGGAGCCTTTTCATGGGGGTAGGGGAAAATGCATGCTCCGTCACGCCTCTAGCCCCGGTTGAGCAGAACCATTTTACACCAAAAGTAAAAAAAGAAATTTTTGGGAAAATCCCTACGTATTCAAACGGGGGGGAACAGGAACCTTCAAAAACCCGGGTTCGGGTGAATTCCGGAAAAGCGGCGTTTGGCCCCGACAAAGTTGGGTTTGCCCCAAACGAAAAAAATGGACAGAAAAACAAACGGGAAATTTAGAAAAACCCAAAAATGAAATTTAGTAGGAAATTGTTTCAAAATGCGCAAATTTCATTTTTTATTCTCGTTAAAAAGTAATTCGGATAGCACCCCCTCTCTTCCCCCCCCCCCCCACAAACCCAAACCACACCAAAAACCCACACCAAACACCACACAACTCCTTCTTTCCGTATTTTCCTTATCGGTAAATTTGCTTAGTTCTGTCAAAAATTATCTCGATGCCACTTTTATAGAATTCTAACATGTTTAAAAATGCTCAAAAAAACAATAAATATGAGCTAGATACTTAAAAAATTTTTAAAGTTCTTTATTCGCCGCTTCTAAAGGGGGGTTTGCAAAATTGGGCTTGATGTGAAAAAAATGAATCTAAATTTGCATTTTTAGTTATGAAATTTTTGAAATTTTACTAACAAATTTTCAAAATTAAGGGGGAAATTGTGCTGTAGTAATTTAAAAGGTTTTTAAAAAAGTCTAAGTATGAGGTTTGGGTTTGGGACGTGCATGTTTCATACTTTACAGCTCTAGCCCATCGCGGAAATAAAATCTCTCTGACCTATCCCTAAAAATTTTTTTTAAAGGGAATATTTTTTCTTTCTTTTTAATTTTTCTTGTTTTTTTAACTTTAGAAAAGGGTCTGCTTTTCTTAGTATTTTAATGCCATCCCTTACCTATTCTTTTGCAAAATACTCGTGTTACGAAATTAACCATCTCTTGTTCTTATTATTTTATAAAAGTAAAAAAAAGTGCCAAAAGATAAAAAGTTTTTAAATTAAAATTTAAGATTCTATAATTGATATTAATAAAACGGGGTTTAGTTGTATCCAAAAAAAAATTTAAAAACTTTAAAAAGAGCAAAATAGGGGGGATCTCCCCCGATGTGGGGGGGAAAAGTTTTAAATGACCAAAAAGGCATTTATAGCCCCAAAGAATTCAAGCGTAAAACAATTAAAACACTTTTCCTCTTTTCAAAACACTTTTTTTAGAATATTTGCATGTTTGAAAACGGATGTAAGTTTAAAATGTGTACTCGTTTTAAAATTAAACCCCTGTTCGTGCAAATTTTCCCAAAAGAATTTTTTCTTTGATTTTTCTTAAAATTAACTTTGGAAACCTCATACCCCAATTTGTTTTGTCACCAGTTATTAAAAATTTCGAAATGGGCGATAAAATTTTAAACGGCAAACGCCCAAATAATTTTTTACGAATTCAATATTTAAAGGACGTCAAAAACGTTTGCCCGGGCGTCAGGGTTGACTGTTTCGAGTTTTTCCATACCCTGAATTTATCTTCTGGATTTTTCTTAGAAATGTATATCTTAATCTCTACAAAAATTGTGCAATTCGGCCAATTTTAGAATTTAAAGCCGGCTATGATTTTTTATAACAAAATTTCTGTTTACTTTTCAAATTCGGTATTTTTAAATTTTTGCAGTTTTCTTTTTGGGCGGGGTATTTTTAAATGACCAAAAATCGATACAGTGAAGCGCCTATATTTTAGTCCAAAACCCTTTTATACCTCAAAGAACATGAAAAATGTTTATTAACTAACATGCACAGAGTTTGTTTCCCAAGAAACTTAATTTCAAAGTACAAAACCCAACACTGTAAAATAATAACATCTTTTTCAATTTGCTTTAGCCCCAGTTAAAGAGAATTTAAATGCAAACTAGAATTTTGAGTAAATTTTTCCCCCAGCTTTGTTTTGATATGTGTCTGGGGTTAACAAAATTATGTATTACTTCATTACTTACCTTTTTGAAATAAGCAAATTTTTCTCCTCTTTAAAAGGGGGTAAAACCTTTTACGGGAAAATTTCCCAAAATTAAAAAGGGAACCTTTTAAACGCACGTTTGTTTCTCTTTTGGGGAGAAAAATTTTTCCGGCATTATTAATACTTTTCAGTCTTTGGAGCAACAATATTACCGGCTTTATTTAGCACTTTCCTTTTTTGAGAACAAATTTTTCCGCATTTATTTTTAATAGCACTTTCCGTATTTAGATAACAAGTTTACGCTTTATTATACGCCCCTTTCCCGATTTGGAGTCACAAATTTCGGCATTATTATAAACACTTTCGTTTTTTGGTAACCATATTACCGGCATATTATACCACCAGTTTGGAGTAACGATTACCGCATTTTTATACACATTTTCAGTTTTTGGGATAAAAAAAATTTTTTACCGGGCATTTTTATACACACTTTCAGTCTTTGGAGTAACATAATTATAATACCGGCATTTTTTAGATTCGCCCTTTTAAAACATTCGTGTTTTGGGGTTTAAAAGAAAGTATAAAACTGGTCGTTTTCCAGTTTTCTTTGGGAAATTTTAAAACCCAAAGTTTTTTTCTTATTCGGGGGATAATGGTATTATGTTACTTTTTTTGTTTGGCATAAGTTGTTATGTTTCAAACAAAGATCTTTTTATCATTTTTGCAAAACTTTGTGCTATACTTCGTTTTTTTTTTCCGAACGATTGTGCAGTCTCTATGGAGTTTCAAAACCCTTATCCAATGTTTGACTCAGGGTTTTTGGTGGGGGGATTTTTTTTTTCCTTTTTTAAATTTACTTAGGCGCATGACTGGGGTTTTTAAACCTTTGTTTCTTAAATGTACAAGGTCTGGAGTGGAGGAAAAGAAAAGAATTTTTTTTAAAAAATTTAAAAGGGAAGAAATTCAAATTGTACTTTTTAAAAGTCTCACTTAAAACTAAAAAAGAGTTTTAATTTATTCGAGCCATGGGTTTTGGTGTTACTTTAGAAACTTTAGTGCCATCAAGGGGGGGGTACAATTTTTTTTTAAATAACATTTTTAAAAATTTAAATAAAAAGTTTAGAAAAAGATAAAAATGGTAATTTACTTTTTTAAATCCTTATTGAAATTTTTGATTTTACGTTTATGCCATATGGTCCAAATAGAATGAACCTCCCTTTTTTTTCTTCTTCGAGATAAATTATAAAAACTGAAAATAACTGGAATAGTAGGAGATAAAAATTTGGTTTTGGATCCTGCTGGATTGTTACAATTATTTGAATTTAAAAACCAAGTCACGTGATGTTTTTTTACAAATTTCATGAATTCGATTTGTTTGACTTTTGGAGAGAAAAATAGGGAAAAAAAAACCAAAATAATTTGGGTTTAAAAGAAAATCCAATAAAGAAAGCAAGACTTATTTTTTCCTGATTTCAAAATTTATATACGTCAAAAAACTGAAATCGAATCTGGGTAAAGGACCTCTTAAAATATATTTAAGTTTTGAATTAGGTAAATTTGAAAAGGGCCATCAATTGGAATTTAATAACCTCTTCAAACAATAAACAATATGTAGGCAATAAAAATGTCTCAAACGGGTAAAAACCATAGCTGAAAATGTAAAATTAAAAAAAATGAAAGAATAAATCTAAAATTTATTTAAAAAGATAAATTTTTTTTGAAACTTTTTTTATGAAATCAGGGAAAAAACCTTTTCTTTTCCCTTTTAAAAAAGAAAAAGAGACAAAAGACAAAAGAAAAATTAAATTAAAAAAGTTCAAGTCGTTGGGAAAAAACCCTTTTTGGACTAAACTTTAAAAGGAAGAAAAATAAAATTAGGGGGGAACAAAGAGAAAAAAAAATGCAAGGAGTTTTTATAAGATCAGGGCCAAGGGGTTCAAAGGGGGAAAAACCAAAAAAACTTTTTTAATTTGGAAAATAGGTTTTATACAAAAAAAATAAGAACCATTAAAAAAATCGGGAACCTGCTAAGGAATCAAAAAGAAATCATAAGGAAATAAAAACCTTATAAAAATTTATTTCAAAAACAGACAAAAAATATAAATTAAAAATTTTTTCTAAATGTTGAAGGAAACCCTTTAAACAAAATGAAGAAAAAAAAAAAAACATTAAAAAGGGTTTTTGATTTTAGGGTGAGATGTTGGCAAGTCTGAAAAATGCCCCAGTAACTCACCCTGGTAGCGTGGTTTTACAACAAAAATTCTTTAATTTTTTCGGATAATATTGGTCATTTTTCTTGTTAGGTCATTTAAACCGCTTTAGGTACGGTAAACTTTAAAAAAGGGGTCACATTTGTATTTCCAAAAGGAAAAAAGACAAACAATTTAAAAAATTGGGTCCAAATCACATTAAATTTTTCGTTAAAATTCCCCAATATTTCCAACGTTTAAAACTTTGTTACTAATTGATTGTAAGAACAGGTTTTTACCAGGGGTTTTAGGGGAAAAACATAAGGGTTATCTATGATATAATGTACTTTCAGAAAAAAAAATTTTCCGGCGCTTTTACTACTGGATTTTGCTCTGCTTTGACTCCTGTCATGGTCTACATGTTTAAACTCAAAAATTTTTTAATTTTTGGGGGAAAATTTTTACAATTTTGGGTTAAACTTTTCTACAAGATATTCAACCTGCGTTTTTTAACGGGCATCTTTCAATTGGTTTCCTTTCCCTGGGTTTCGTCGGGGACCCGTTTCCCTTATATTTTTATACTCTGTCTGAATCCTTTCAATTAGCTAAACCCAAAAACCCGAATCTGGCATTATCTTAAAATTTTGTTTCACTGTCACAATAGGGAGCCAACTTACATTGATGGAAAAATGAAATATCTCTCAGAAACACAATGCTACATTAAATACTATGCCAAATTTTGGGTTATGTTTAAAGGGAAAAAACAAAAGCTGTTTGGATGGACAAAGAAAAAAATTTTATTTAGGTTATGTAAGTTTGGGGCTCATTGGAAAAAGAACAATTTAAATTTCTGGGTGTAAACCTTTTCATAAAATTTTAAAAATATTGTTTTGAAATACTATCAAAATAGAGAAATTTAAAACTTTTTAAACACAAAGGTCTAAAAGAAAAGATCAACCAATAGGGAGATATAGTTATTAAGACGTTAGCTAGTCAAAATTGAACACCTAATACATGTATTTTAAATTTACCAAAAACCCCAAAAATGAGATAAATAAATCTACAAAAACCATTTTACAAGTTTTTTTGGAATTGACCTGATAAATAAGAGAACGTCAAACGCAAACTAGATTTGGGTGGCTTAGGGGTAACTTTAAAACCTTAGCATCTTTAAAAATTTCATGGTTTTTTAAAGGAACCCGACCTAAATACTAAAAACTTTAATTTTTTCACAACAGATTTTCCTTTTTAAAAAAAATTTCCAGTTTTGTGCTGACTTTTTAAAAAAAAAAAAAAAAACATAATGTGAAAAATGCTTTCTGGAAAAACGTTTTTTAGGGGTTTTTTAAAATCAGCAGCAATTCCAAAAAAATGGGAAAATTTCGTTTTTACAGTTTTGGGGATAATAGATGTTTTTAAAAAGGGGGAGCATTACTATTTTCGAGATTTCAAAAAGGGGAAAAAAGGGGAATGACTTCCTGATAGAAAAAGGAATTTTTGTTTTCATTTAACAGTTTTTTAAATTTATATAATATTCAAACTAACTTTCTTTAGTACCCAAAAAATAGTTGAAACATTAGGGAATTTTTTAATAATTTAAGATTTTTCCCCATTAGCCGCAGGAGGGAAAATCCTTGCCCCCCATTTTCCAAAAAAAATCTTCAGAGGCAAAAAAAGGTTGTAGGGGTATTTATGACTTTTGTAACTTTTATAGTTACAGATTCAAGTAAAAGGAGAGACAATTAAATTAAAACTGATTTTAATGGAAGTTTTTATTTAAAAACTCCATTTGCAATAACAAAGGACCAAAAAATCAGTGGTTTTTAGTTCAAAATAATCACAGAATTATTGGCACAAAAATTCTTAGAAAAAAGGGAAAAAATGATAACTCTGTACTCTATGCACAATCACTCAGAAACTATGGATCTATTTGTTGGGGCGTTTTAATTTTACTAACTTTTGGGGAGAAGTTAAAAGAGGATAAAAAGAAAAAGTCCTAATGCAGAAAGATGGCATTTTCAATTTATTAGGTAATTTAAATTTCAGTGCAGCTACTCTTTATTAATGCCCGCTTGGAAAATCACTATTTACAAAGTAAAAATTAAAGGGGGGGTTCCTACCTTAAATGTTTTTAATATTTTTAAAAAACAATTAAAACTGAGAAGTATGTTCTAAAAAAACTCAAAAAAATGAAAAGCTTTGTAGAAAATGGAAAAATTTTAGGACTCTATTTTGAATGGAATGAACACTGGGCCCGGGGCTTCATATGACGCGCCTGTTATCTTTCTTTTTTTTTCTTTTTTCTGTTTTTTTTCTCAAAAAAAAAATAACTTAGGGCTGAATTTCAGCTATTATGAAACAATTTAGCTTTTCATTTAAAGGGTATTTTTACTGACTCTTTTCCTTTTTGCCCCTTTACTTGAAATCAAATTTTTTTCCTTTTTTTCACATATATTTTGAATAAGTTATTTTAGAGAAGATATGCAACTCTGCAATCCCACCAAATTCTGTTGAGTTTTTTTCCCCCTAGACAAAATTTATGTTAATGTAAAAAAACTTGCAGTTAAACTAAGCAAAATAACGCCCCAAATTTTTTTGTGTGTAAATTTGGGTTTCTGGAACCTACTTTTTCTTTTTTTCCCTTTTATTTCGTACTCGTTTCTTTTTTTTTTCGAGCAAGGGTAACAAAAAAAAAAAACAATTTTTAACGATAAAAGTAACCCAAAACATTCAAATTAAATTTATTTACTGATAGTTCTCAAACAAACATTTGAAAAAAAATCATCATGGTACGGGCTTTCACGTTAATATATTACTAGTTTATCTTTTAGAAGGTCCCAAACGAAAACAAGATGTTATTACTTGATGTAATGAAAATTATATCATTTTTTTCTTTCATGTACATTTATACCTTTCAAAAATTCGGTTTTGTAGGTAAATTTATTTTTTTTTTTTGCAAAGACTGTAAATTTCAAAAAATCTTGTTTAGTAGGAGATTTATTTTCCCGCTAAGCTTTTATTTCTATGTAAAATTTTTTTGGCACATAAAATTAATGTTTGGATGAATGTTATATTTTGGGTGTGGAAAGGAAATAATTAAAAAAAAAAAAAAAAAGATCTTTTTATCATTCATTTCCAAAAATCTAATGACTTATTTCTGCTACCTACATAAGTTTGACAGTATGTTATCGGTCACAGTATTTTACAGAACAAGCTTATAAAATGTTCATCTATTCTTCAAAATTGTATTACGGTTTTTCAATTTTTGTTTTTGTGTGTGGTGGTTTTGGGGTGTGTGTGGTGGTGTTGTGTGGCGGAAGGGGGGGGGGGTCTTTTTTCACAAAAACAAAACAAATTAGAAAATTTTTTAGCTAACGTTTCTTTCTCCGAAAACAAAAAATACTTTAACAGAAGGTTTTTTTAAAATTTTTCTGAATTTGGAAAGGAAAAAACTTCTTCTCTCCAAAACAAAAAAAAAAAACAACAACCATAAAATTGGTTAATATTTTTGTTTAATTCCTTAAACCTTATTTTTTAAATTTTTCCCTTTGGGAATAAAAAATCATTCTTTTTCAATAAATTTGAAAAAAAAAAACTTATTATTTTTTTATTAGAAAATAAAAAAGTTTTTACAAAGGCAAAATAAAAGGGGAAAAATGAAAAATGAAAGAGAAGCAAAAGATGTTCATAAATTTAACACCCGGGGCCCCAGTAGAATTTTTTCAATAGTACACGCTTTAAAAACTTGGAAAATTTAAAAAGGCACAAAATTTACAGCACAGTGGGGCAAAAAAAATTTTAGCCTGCCTAGAAAACATCATAATGGCTTTTTCGCCACGGATCCGACCACCCGCGCTCGCGCAGTAGGGCAGAACCATGTTTTGCGGGCTTTCTTAATTGCTATGCTTTTTAAAGCGAACAGCAAGGTTCCTGACCCAAGGCGGATGCGCAGGTGGTCTGGGGTCCAGCTGATCCAACCCCTTATGTTGGTTTTCCCATGGCACGGGTTATACAGTCGCATGTTTAATAAAAAAAAAGTTTATTCCGACATCCCACATCCCCATCATCGAACAACCGCTTTTTATCTCTCAAAACGTTGTACAGTGGGGCCCCCAATTAAAAAAAAAATTTTTTTTTCTAATTTTCCATTTTTAAATCTTTACCACGGCAGAAAATTTTTAGGCTTCTTATATTTTCCGGAATAGTCCAAGCCAAATTCTATAGTTCCCCCCTTTTTTCGATGCGCTTTTTCCCCGAATGTTTACCTTTCCCCGGAAAAAATTTATCACCATTCCGCTAGATAAAAAAGATAAAAGTTGCATATGGGCCCTAAGTTTTCTCCACCCGACCCCGGGTATTTTGCACCGTGAAATTTTTTTCACAAAAGGAAAAAAAAATGTTCAATATAAAATTTTGGTTTAAACGGGCCAAGGCCTCAGTTTTAAAAATTTAAAAAGGGGGCATTAGGAGCGAAGACCAAGTTTCATGTAGATCAACTAAACAATTCATGAAGAAGAAATCATCTTAAGATAATTTCTCTTGTCTCAGCATTACCATTTAAATAAAAGTAGGAAAGGGCCTTACAGTTTCGCTACAAATTTGATTTTAAAAATTTAAAAATGGTTCATGAAAGAAGTGTTCAACGGGATTTCTACTTTTTTAAATTTACGGCCCCTATAAGACCGATTTTCACCAATGCGAAGAACCTTTAAAAAGGGAATTTATTTAAGTTTTTTTGGGCCCCCCAAAATTGAGGAGCACACACCTTTGCCGCGCCAGAGAAAACCAAAAGTAGTGGGTTGCGACCAGCATGACCAGACCCCTGCGCTTCCGTGCAGTCCCGGTGGGTCCTCCCGTTCGCTAACTTTTCTCTAATTGCGGTTATTTGAAATAGTTTTTTATCAAAGAAAGGAAATGCTTTTAAAGGTCCCCGATGCCTTTGACCCCTATTTTTTGCTATCATTTGAAAAAGTTTGTCTGCGAACCGGTTTGTAAATAAAATGGCCCAAAAAGATTTGCACGAAGCCACAGTCATGTTTTATGATGCGAAATGAAAAAACTTGCACTGTAATAACTGGGGCTTCTTTTAAAGTTTTTTGAAAATTTTAAAAAAATCAAAAAAATTTTAGCATATTTTTTTCACATAGTTTTATTTTCTTTTTTGGACAAAAACCCAAAATACCCAAAATTATAGAGCTTACCCGGCATCATTCTGATATTTTTCAATAGCACTTATGTAGAAAATTTCTATTTTTGGACAGATACCTTTTCTTTAGGAAAAACAAAGATTAACCAATAGACCTTTCATTTTTATAGCTGTTATATTCATAGGGGGAAAAAGGGCATTTTTCTCACCTCCCTTTTTCACAAATCCAAATGTTTTTAGAAAGTAGTTTAGCTACTGTAGCCACCCTGAAAACATACCGTTGGACAAATAAGGAGAGGCCCCTTTTTGTGGCTAAGGTCCGTCAAAAATTTACGAATACCCCTCAAGCGGTTCAGAGAAGTTGTTTTAAAAATTTATCTCTACATTTCCGCTTTAGCTTTAAGGACTTTTAAAAGGGCTGGTGTCGCGATTTTTAAAAAAAATTGGGAGAGGGGTTTTTAATTTGGGGTTTTAAACCCGTTTGAAGAGATGAAGCCCTAAAGCGGTTTTGAAAGAGTTTTGAAGATTTTTTTTTTATAAATCTGTAGGTGCCTAGTTTTTCCTTTGTACAACTTGGGGGGGAAAAATTTAGAGGTCGATCTAAATTTAGAAAAATCCATCAAACGGTAAAAAAAATTTTTTTAAAGATTATGTTAGCCGTGGGCCATAAAGGACCCGGGTTCCCTTTAAAAGTTGAAAAAAAAACCCTTCTTTTTTACAGACAATTTTTAAAGAAGACCATTAAAACCCCCTTTTTAAAAAAATCTTTTTAATGTTTTTTTTTTACTTTTAGATGTACGGCCCTCTTAAGGGCAAAAAATAGAGAGGGCCTTGCCAGAATGCTACATACCCGGGGTTTTTTTCCCACCATACTTTGAGGAAAGACATTTATATCAATTGAAATACACAAAAGACGGGGGACCCGGGGCCCTCTCCATAAACCAGGTCAAACCAACCTTTGGTCAAAGGGGAAATAAAAAAAGATTTTTTTTGAACTCAATCTCCCTAACAGAGTTGTCGTTTACTTCGAGAGGCAAAGAACTAAAAGCCGAGCCCTTGAAAAAAAAGGGAGTCGCTAATGCCGGATTCAAATGTTCTCGTTTTTTTTTCTGTAAAAGGATTCCCTGAAATCATGCAATATTTGGGTTTAAATCATTTTGAATGCCTTACTTGAATTTCTGGTCTTTGAAAAAAAGATCAAATTTTTTCTTTTTTTTTTTGTGTTTTTATTTTTTTTATTTTGGTTTTTTTTTTTTGGTTTTGGGTTTTTTTCCCTATTTTTTTTTTTAAATTTTTTTTTTTTTTATTTTTTCCCTTTTTTTTTTTTTGTTTTTTTTTTAAAAAAAAAAATTTGTATTTGGGGAAAATTTTTTCTTTTTTAAAATTTTTTTTTTTTGTTTTTTTTATTTTTATTTTTTTTTTGGATTTTTTTTTTTTTTTTGGGGTTTTTTTTTTTCCCTTTTTTCCCTAAAAATTTATTATTTTTTTTTAAAATTTTTTTTGGTTTTTGGGGGTTTTTTTTTTATTTAAAAAAAAATTTTTTTTTTTTTTTTTTTTTTTTTTTTTTTTGTTTTTTTTCCCTTTGTTTTTTTATTTTTTTTTTGACGAAAATACAATTTTTTTTTTTTTTTTTTTTTAAAAAAATTTTTTTTGGCCCTTTTTTTTTTTTTTTTAAAAGGGTGCAAAAAAGAAAAAAACAAAAAAAAAAAATGATTTCCATTTTTTAAATTGCATAAAAGAATTAAAAATAAAACGAATTTTTAAAAAAATTTTTTAAAAATAAAAAAGCCATTTTTTTAAAAAGGGGGGCCAATTCTGAAAAAAAATTTTAAAAAAAAATTTCAGGTGGTTTTTTTTTTTTTGGTTTTTTTTGGGTTTTTTTTTTTTTTTTTTTTTTAGATTTTTTTTTGGGTTTTTTTTTTTTTTTTTTTTTTAGAAATCAAAAATAAAAAAAAATTAAAAATAAACTTATTAAATTCCTTTTTTGGTTTTTTTTTTTTTTAAAAACTTAAAAACTTTAAACATATAAGATTTAAAAAAACATTTTTTTTAAAAACAATAAAAAATTTTTTTTTTTTTTTTCCTTTTTTTTTTTTGGACTACACAAAAACGGGGGGGGACCCCAAAAAACCCCCATGCCTTTATAAACAAATTTTTTTTTTTTTTTTTCTTTTTTTTTTTTTTGGGGTTTGTTTTACATTTTTGTTTTTTTTTATTATTTTTTTTTTAACCAGATTAAAAGAAAGAATAAAAAAAAATTTTTTGCCAGAAAAAATATAAAAAAAGGTTTTTTTTTTTTTTTTTTAAAAAAAAATTTTTTTTTTTTTTTTTTTTTTTTTTTTTTTTTTTCATTTTTTTTTTTTTTTTTTATTTTTCTTCCCTTTTTTTTAACTTTTTTTTTTTTTTTTTTTTTTTTTTTTTTGAAAAAAACAAAAATTAATAAAAAAAAAAAAACAGAACTTTAATAGGGTGGTTTTAAGGGAATTTTTTTTTTTTTTTTTTAAATTTTTTTTTTTTTTTTGGGGGACCAAAAAAAATATAAAAATTTTAAAAATAATTTTCAATAAAGCCTTTTTTTTTTTTTTTTTTTTTTTTTTTTTTTTTTTTTTCTGCTTTTTAAAAAAATTTTTTTTAAAAATTTTTTTTTTTTTTTTTTTTTTTACAAGAAAAAATTAACGCAAAAAATAAAAAATATTTTTTTTTTTTTTTTTTTCAAATTTTTTTTTTTTTGTTTTTTTTTTTTTTTAAAAAAAATAAATCGGAACACCCCGAAAATTTTCACTAACCAAAAAAATCAATTTAACACCATTTTTTTTTTTTTTTTTTTTTTTTTTTTTTTTCTTTTTTTTTTTTTTTTGTAAAGCCCAAAAACAACAATAATACCCAAATCACCGGTTCGAAATTTACTCAACCTAAAAATATTATGACAATTTTAAAGAAGAAATTTTTTTTTTTTTTGTTTTTTTTAAGTGACATAAAAAAAATTTAAAGGGAAAACTTTTCTTTTACAATCAATAAACCTTAATAGTTTTTTTTAATTTTTTTTTTTTTTTTAACCCCTTTTTTTGGTGCCTTTTTTAACAAAAAGCGGCCCCAATTTTTTTTTTTTTTTTTGAATTTTTTTTTTCACTTTTTTTCCACCCTTTTTTTTTTTTTGTTTTTTTTTTTTTTTGACAGGTTTTAAAGAAAAAAAGATTTTTTTTTCAACAAACCTCGGAAATGGTTAAAAATTTTTTTTTTTGGTTTTTTTGAAATTTAAAATTAAAGACTTTTTTAAACAAAAAAATTTTTAATTACATTAAAATGTAAAAACACAAAAAAAAACACTGAAAAATATAAAAAAAACAAGAAAGTTAAGACAAATAATTAAGATCAATTAACGGAATAAAAAAAATTGTTTTTTTTTTAAATTTTTTTTTGTTTTTTTTTTTTAAAAATAAAAAAAGTAAAAAAATAGAGATTATAATTTTTTTTTGAAAAATAAAATCCTAAAAAATTTAAAAAACTTTTTTTTTTTTTTTTTTTTTTTTTTTTGTTTTTTTTTTGGGGGTAAATAGGGAAATAAAAAATCAAAAAAAATATGGGTTTTTTTTTTTTTTTTTTTTTTTTCCCCTTTTAAATTTTTTTTTGGAGGGGGTTTTTTTTCCCCCCTTTTTTCCTTTTTTTTTTTTTCAAAAATTTTTTTTTTTTTTTTTTTTTTTTTTTTTCTTTTTTTTAAAAATTTTACAAAAAAAAAAATAAATTCCTTTCTCAACTCCCGAAGGAAATTAAATCAACAAAAGCACCGTCGAGACCTCACTTCGGTCTCTGAAATTTACTATCTAACCTTGAATATATATATATATATATATGACAGCATTGTAACAGCCATTAGAAGACTTTGTTTACAATCAATAGGACCGTCGTGTCTCTGAAATTTACTATCTAACCGTGAATATATATATGACAGCATTGTAACAGCTATTAGAAGACTTTTTTTTTACAATCAATAGGGCCGTCGTGACTACACGTCGGTCTCTGAAATTTACTATCTAACCTTGAATATATATATGACAGCATTGTAACAGCCATTAGAAGACTTTGTTTACAATCAATAGGACCGTCGTGTCTCTGAAATTTACTATCTAACCGTGAATATATATATGACAATCTGAAGCATGAATGGTGACAGCTGCATTAAGTATAAACACATAAACAAGTAAAGTGTCAAGACAAAGGTAGATTAAGATCAATTAACTGGACCATAAGCAGAAATTGTTTAAAGTTTTGTTTTCAATTTTGTGCTCTAGTGGTCCCTAAAAAGGCTGACTAAACCCACGTAACAAAACATGGGAGAGAGCCTTATAATTGCTACTGACCAAAACTGACGTGTATCCATCAAACAATTAAAAAATCTTGAATGAATTTTCATTTTTTATCTAACAGTCCTCAAAATGGTACTATTTCCCCAAATCTGGGAGGGGACCTAACAATGAGGGGACCTGACAATGATGCTACAGACCAAGATCGATGCCGTCCAGCTGGCTTGAGGAAGGAGGTCAGTTCTACCCGCGTGCCTGCCCGTGTGCCTGCACGTGATTTAATAATGCCCGGAGGGGCTACTAGGGACGCCATCCAACACAAAAATGTGGAAAGTCACTATTTGAACCATATATCTAAACAAAATAAATCTCCTTTTTATCAAAATAGGGGCACTTGGCACATCTTATCTTTTATCTTTCATTTTTAAACAACGTTTTATCAAGAAACTTGGTCTGCAGCATCAATATGAATGTCTTCTCAAGCTGACTGAAGTGACCGTTAAGTGGACTCAGAGCTAAAATAGGAAACATTTAAACAATTCTTCTAATGGATAGTTTGATGGGGTTTTATCAAACTTAGTTTGTAGCCTCATGGTAATGATCTCTCCCAGATTGGTTCGAAACAGGGACACTTGGGACATTTTAGTGGCCGCATGACCTTATGATAGAAATACATTTTACGACTTTTTCTTAAATTAAATATGAACGTCTTGATTGCACTTCATGAAACTTGGTTTGCAGCATCACTGAACAAATCTCTAAAATTCTTTCATGTCTTGGCCTCTTCGCTAGTGTATACTAAACATCATTTATGAATTAACGTGTCATACATATATTCAAGGTCAGAGAGTCAAGGTTAGGTAAGCTACTTAGGACCACAATGGCTCTGGGTGTGTATGTCTTGCTTTAGTTAACAAATTTCGCCTCTAGATTGCAGGGGAGTGGGGTTTTCGTAATTTAGAATCACGAAGATGCACATATTTTCGTTTATATAAAATCATAATAAGTAGCAGGACCAGTGCTTTGTTCTGTAATAGGTCAGTAATGTTTGCTTCAGAATTAAGCCCTTTGGGATCACCTTTAGAATTAGTAGGCATTTAAACCTATCTTCATCCCCTATTAAAATCAAATAAAGTTGGTCATTTCTTCCTTATTTCCAAGACATGCCATACATTCGTTTGTGTACTTTAATATAACTTTACTATGTTTTCAAATAAATCAACATTTAGTTTGCAAAATCCTGCTAAGCAAATTGACTGACAGTGAGTGATTTTAGTAGAATTAACCTGTTAAAGGATTTGTCATTTTGCTACAGAAAACACACTGCTTCTTTCATATCCGCCTCCAAAAATAATAAAAAGTCTATAACACAAGCCCATAACACAAGAACAGATACCGACCGCTGGAAACCCTTTTCCAATTTTTACCTTTATTTTTTGTTGGATTTAATAATATAACATTCGTTGTCTTTAAGGTTTGGTCAATCAGAGAATTTATCGGTATCACTAAAGAGCATCTCATATTATAAAATTGCAACAATTTTAAGAATTCCTTCTGTGAATATGTGTAGCCAAAGGTTTCAAATGGTATATGTCAAAGCATACGCTATACGTCTATAAAAGCAGGTTGAGTTATATGGATGTTAGATAATGAAAACAATGAAAACTGGAAAAGAAAACAAACTACTTATAAGTGATAAATTAGTATGACAGAAAGTTAAATTTGAATCTAATGTAACAGAAAGTCAAAGCTTAAGGTAATTGACTCGTAATATCGTTCGGCAAATTCCGTTGGTTTACGTATTCTCCGTATGCAATTTCGGCATTCTCCGGTTTTATGAAAAATAATTGAGCCGCGCCATGAGAAACCCAACATAGTGCATTTGCGACCAGCATGGATCTAGACTAGCCTGCGCATCCGCGAAGTCTGGTCAGGATCCATACTGTTCGCTTTCAAAGCCTATTGCAATTAGAGAAACCATTAGCGAACAGCATGGATCCTGACCAGATTGCGCGGATGCGCAGGCTGGTTTGGATCCATACTGGTCGCAAATGCACTATGTTGATTAATTTTCATGGCGCAGCTCAATTAATATCTGTTATGGCAAAATGATTCTTTTCTGCCGATTTTTGTCCGGTTTCCGGAATCAGGAAGATCCGGTTTAAGGAAGATAGTTTTCTTATAAAATAAAATAGAAGAGGAAAATTCGGGACCTACAGAAAAGTAAGGAAGATCCGGTTTGCAGGGTTTCCACAGTATACATGTATTCACAGAACTGAAAATGAAAAAAAGATGCATGAAGCTTTGATTTACACAATTTACTTTTAGGTCACGCTTATAAAATTTTCTATGACAAGTGCCCAAGGTATCTACTGAAAAACTTTCAAAAAGTATGTTCTATTCATAATTATGGAACTAGAAGTAGTGGTAAATATTTCTATGTTCAGAAAATTTTCAATAAGTTAAACATGGATAGTAAAACATTTGCTTATAATTGTACTCTGGACTGGAATTCTCTTCCTGGGCATTTCAAAAAAAGAAGTAAATGTATGTCTTTTAAAAAGGACGTAAAGAAACATTTTCTAGGACATTATTCTACTAAGTGTTGAAAATTGAAATTCTTTTATTTTATGTTTTATAGCTAGGCTATCGTAAATCAATAATCTTTTAAATACAATTCGGTTTTGTATAATAAGCTCTAGCATTCTAGTATGGGACAATTTTATGACCGATTATTGATGTTTAACTGTTACAGCTTTTTCATGTTAATTTGAGATTTTCTAGAACATTTTATTACAAATTTAAGGGGACCCCATTAGACTTTTATGGGCTATCCTGCATATATGCATCTTAGTGTGAAATAATCAAAGATTATTTTATTTGTTTAAGTTGTTTTAGGTCAGGAAGGACATCAATATGCTTTCCACATCTGTCAAGTTGATATATGATGCATTTATATATTGTTTATTATACCAAACCTTCACGTTTTATACGTCAAATTGTCAGACAGTGCATATAACTGATGTTAGAGAATTGCTATATATTGCTGTTTTAGATATCTCGGATGGTCAGAAAGGGTCTAAGACAGACCAGGTTTAGGCCGGTTTTCCGGACTGAGACCTAGGAAATGGGTCTCGTAGATATTAAGATTAAGTTAGGCTTTAGATATGACACTTGTTAAGATCAGACTTAAGAAGTTACAAAATGAATTATGAAAGTTATGTACGAAATATTCTACTGTGTAAATAAACATAAAAAACGTTCAGACTCGTGTTGTGTTACGTTACATTCCTCAGTACACATTTTTTTCTTTTCTTTCCAAGTCTGACTAAAATGGGCTACGTTTTATGTTGGCATAGGAATATGAAAGCTAACTATGATTAATAGACAGTAATTAAGTTATGTGCTAGTAAGTATGCTCAAGTAATTCTGTGATATATTTTTATTGTGATATTTATGAGATAAGTTTGAAATTATATGTTGTGATAAAATATGATGTATATATGCAAATAAATCTATCTACTTATCTACTTTTTTCATTTTTCTTCAAATTCAACAGTATGATATCTTGATTTCAAGGAAAGCGTACATTAGCGTTTGTCAGGGTACGAGTTATATGACCCAGTGAAGTGCCTACGCCTTTAGTATCTCGAACAATGAAATGGGTCCAATCGCTATAATGACTATGTCTTAGACTAGCTGACAAACGATGTTGAATGTCCTTTGTTAAAACATATAGCTGGTGAGACCAAATATCTCATATATAGAATTTTCCTCTGGCTACCTTGCCTAAATGATTTCAATTCTGAGCTAAATAATTTCAGGGATCAGGCAAATCACTACATGTTTCAAACTTACAGTCTTCAATTAATGATAATAAGCTCAAACTCCTATAAGCTGGAGATTCTATACTTGTCTGGTCTTTTTGTTGAAGTTCCCGTCAGACAATGTCTTTGAATCAACAACATACGAGTCCTATCGCATAGATGCTCGGCCTCTGTCCTTTTAATTGAAGTTACAACTCTATATGAATGCCCCGACTCCTGGCGCCTATATGCTATCACGTTTAGCATTCAAGTACCATATAGGTATATCCCCGATGCCTTGGCTGTACTTCGCCAATAATGCTGAACCGTCTATAAGCTGGAACTCTCCTACTATCTCAGTAGATTTCAAAACTTATGGTCTCTGTCTTAGCTTTCCGATGCTCAGTCTATATTTGCTTTCGTCTATAGCTTCAACTACCATTAACGTAAAACTCCTATGCGCTGGCCCTATAGCTCGAAACCTTCTTGAAATTCTGCAACTCTTCTTTAGTCTATAACTTCAAACGTTTTCTTTTTAATAATTTATCCGCCCTGACAGGGTAGTTGCAATAACTTCCTTTTCAAGGTACTGGGATAACTTATTAGTTGAATCCTCAATGTGTCTTCTTCGATCGCTGGATACAGAATGCTCTCTGTGTCATCCATCTACCTATTTATACCTTAGCAGACATGCTATTTATAGAACTTGTTCCTGATTGGTCCAAATTTATACATAGTATTTTACAAATACAAATACATGGCATTTATATAGCGCAAAAATTATAAAATATTCTATTGCGCTTTACAATTACATAACACACATTTAACATATATACATACAAAATATGAACAGGATTTTAGAACTTAGATTTAAAGATTTAGACATATATAAATACTATTTTACACCACATCTGAATATTTTGTATTTTAACAAGACTACACTCGTTTTTCATAAAACTGCCTAAATAAATGTGTTTTCAGTTTTGATCTAAAGCTGGCTTCAGACTGAATGTTTTTCAGATAGCTAGGCAGATCGTTCCACCATTTGGGACCAACGACTGCCATAGATCTGTCTGCTAGTTTTGTTCGCCGTCTAGGGATGTTAAAGTTAGTGTCACTTTGTGAGCGAAGTCTGTATCGTTGTCGAGTAGGTACAAACATTTCCCTCAGATATACTGGAGCTGTACCATTGATGACACGGAAGACTATTACTAAAACTTTGAACATGACTCTAGCCTTAACTGGAAGCCAGTGTAATTCTTTCAGAAGTTCGGTACTTGGTTTTTCATAGGAAGCATTCTTGACTACTCTAGCGGCATGATTTTGGACTCGCTGTAGTTTATTGATTTGGAAGGCTGGAATTTCTGTAAATAAACTGTTGCAGAAGTCAATGTGAGAATGAACCAATCCATGCACTAATGATTCAGTTGACTTCTGTGTGAGATGTTTCCGTATTTCCCTAAGGTTTCGTAACTGTACATGAGCTATCTGACACTTTTTCTGAATGTGATGGTCAAAGTTGAGTGTATTGGTCATAGTTACACATAGGTCTCTGACGTGATCGACGCATTTTACGTCACACCCACCAACGTTTACACTTGTGATGTCCATTTTCGCTAACTGTTGTCTTGTTCCATACATAATAATTTCAGTTTTAGACTGATTCATTTTCAGTTTGAAGGTTGTCATCAATTTTATGATTTCATTTAGACAACTGTCAAGTTGTTGAAGAACAGTTGTCTCATTTTGAGAATTTCCCGCTTGAATTTTTAACACAATCTCGTGGTCGTCCGCGTATCCATAGAGATCAGCTGGATATTTCTGCACCACTCGGTTAAGAGCCGATATATACAGGGTAAAGGTCACAGGTCCGCACAAGAACCCTGCGGGACACCAAACCTTAGTGGCTCCGTGTCAGATGCTGACTGTTCGACTAAAACTTTCATTGTTCTGTTCGTGAGATAAGATTCTATCCATTTCAAGGGAGTGCTATGTATACCAAAGTCATCTTGAAGGATTTGAATCAGTATCGGGATATCGATGGTATCGAACGCTGCACTCAAGTCGATCATGACCACGATTGTTATTTGATTTTCATCTATGGTTTCCAAAAGATCATTATACATTTTGACCATTGCTGTTTCAACCCCATGATATGTTCTATAGGCACTTTGGTAAGCTGGGAGGAGATTATTAGCTTCAATATGCTTGTTGATATGATTTAGTGCAGCTTTTTCAAGAATTTTGGAGAGGAATGTTAAATTTGACACTGGGCGATAGTTCAAGTGGGAGACCTTTCTTCTTCAACAAAGGTTTTATCACAGCACTTTTCCATTCATCAGGGAACCCACCAGATAGCAGTGATCGATTTACAATTTCTGTCACAACGGGAACAAGTTGTGAAAAATGCTCCTTTAATTTCTTAGTTGGTATCACATCAAGTTCACAAGTTGTAGATTTTGATGCATATACAAGTTTCAAAAAATCGTTTTCGGAAAGTGGTTTGAACGCAGTAAATGTATTCATAGTCACAGGTGGATTTGAGTAGGAAGAATTACCATTGGGTGTTTCAGTTGATATGTTGTCAAGATCATTTCTCAACTTGATTGTTTTATCAGCAAAGTATCGTAGAAAGTCATTTGCCAAAGATACTGCACTTGTGTGTAATGGGAGCGGATTGTCCTTCGACCTTCCCAGTAAATTGGATGTTACGGCATACAGCTTTTTGATGTTTCCTTCTGCTTCTCCAATCTTGTTCTGGTAATACTCATCCTTGGCCCTAGAAAGCTCAGCGCTATATACATTTCTTACACCACTATACACATTCTTTGAAAGGTCAGATTTGTCATTCATAAAGATTTTTTCTATTGATCGTTTGTATTGTTTCAGCTGTTTTAGGTATCCAGAGTACCAAGGAACTGTCGGTCTACAGAGAATAGTTCTTTCCTTTAGAGGGGCATGTTTCTGAACAATGTCGGACGTGATTCTAGTGAACTCAGACACAAGATCATTGACATTGGAAGTGTTCACTACAATTTCATTTAATTGACCGAATTCTGATTGTAATATGTCACTTGATACAGATTTCCAATTGCGAGATTTGATTTCTTTACAACGAGTACTTGCTCTAAAAAATATCTGTCTCCATTTAACTGTTATATAGGACGGATTACACCAAACCGGAAGTGACTACTCAGTGTTACATTTGAAGTAGTCCAAAATGTAGTTCAATGCTATGGATGAAATCTGGTATAATGAGTGACATGAGGAGGTGACAGTTAAATTTTTGGCTTATGTTTATTGCTTATTGTATTGAGAATAGATCTAGACCATTTTCATTGTAAATTTCCTGGAATAAGTTTTATTCTTTGCAAAAAATGTGCAGCTACGCGTAATTGCTAAACGGCTGTTTTCATGGGGGCATTTTTAGAGGGTGATGTTTCTCAGAACAGATTATTTTTCTTATATACAACATAACATGTCAATATTTTTCTATTTTTGATAAGAAGACATGTTATACTAAATGACCATTATTGGTTTTCATATCATTGAAATGCTCTAAAGTGCTGAAAATGAGGTCTGAATGCTTTGTTATTAATATGAAATAAATAAGGAATTGAATTAGTAGAATGAAACCTATATGACATAGTGTGTAATGCTATCAACATAATGAACCCAAATTAGCCGTAAATGACCCAAATCCTTTTATTAACACCAATTCAACAATAATTATAGCAATGACACCATGAAAAGGGAGTCAAGCACTATCTGTGCTTATGTGAGCACTATCTGTGCTTATGTGTTACGTTATCAATATATCAGATATATAAATTATTCTGACAGCGTTTTGAAATTTGCGTTATGTATTGTTTTCATCGATATAATGCCTAAATGTTTCGAACAAATTCACATTGTATGAATTGTGCAAAATATTAGAGGTAGTAGTGTTTTTAAATACTACATATTTATCTAGAAGTTTCGAAAACTGGTTAATGGCCCAAGATATAAATTAGCTCAACACTATACAAATCAAACAACGAAGGACATGTTCTTGCATGTTGCGTAAGAAACTGTGAAATAGTGTAATGGGCGTTGGAAAAGTCTTTAATACTGATTTTGAGAAACTGGTGCAGGATGCGATAGCTCATGGACAATCTTAAAATGAGAACTGCTGAGGAATGGATGCTTAAGTTATGCGATAAAAGACCACAAAAAGACACATGAAATAGAATAATATTTACTAATTCAACTTTGGCGTCTTGGTCTAAGTATTAAAGAATGATTTATGACCATCTATGATTTGATAAAACGCATCACAAATCATTTTCTTATATATGCTGAACCCCTCTGGTTACAGATCATTCAGAATGGAGTGCATTTTATGTATTTCTTTCTATGAAAATAATTTATATCCAGAATGATGTGGACTGGGCGGTATATAGCAAGTTCCTTGGGGGTGTTATTGCTACCTTTCATCAAAACTGGAAAAGTAAAAGTGGAAACACACAAGGTCGCCTAACGCAACAAAAAAGAATCAAAGCCCTAAAAGGACTAAAAGCCAGTGCTAAATGAGTGGTATTTCAACCGATACACCTGAAGAATCATCTTTTCATTGTGCATAGCTCGGTCATGTTTCGAACAATGTTGGTAGAAGTGCAGTAGTCAATGCTACATGCCAAATATCTAAGCTCTGTACATTGTGGTTCAAGACAAGAAGATTTTTTAAGGGTTTTCCTATACAACTCTATGTAAAACTAAGTTTTCCTCAGGGTGAAGCCTATTTCAACCCTAAACCCTAACACTAAAGCGGAGTGATTCCGAATATTTCGAATGTGAATATAAACTTATAATTATTCTAGAATCCGTTACTGCTTGCTTGTTTTCGTTGTTTAAAACAGTAGTCCTCAGTTGCTCACACACTCACACAATACCAAGATTATAAAAATAATTACGAGACTATTTTATTACACGTCCAGAATATTTGTGTGATGCGGTAACATAGAAATAGAAGGAAAGTTCAAACGACGCGAGATTGAAACTTGGTAGTTGATTTAGAGATATTTTCAGTTGCTAAAGCACTGGCTTAAAAGTGTCAGGCTCGGTTTGATTGAGCCTGTTCGTAAACGGTGGTGGAGATGCATGCTACTGTCTATTCCCTCTAGTCCAATTTGAGCTGAACTTTACATGAGCCAAAGGACCAAAATATATTTTAGAGACATCCGCTGAATTCGGTCTCCAAATGAATAGAATAAGACGACTGGAATTTGGAGTGCAACTTTGGCGTTTTCCCATTGCCATGGATATAACTGATGGTTTTAAGATTTATAACCATTTTCTTTTTGCTGCTACTACTTGAACTTTCGTTCCGATCTGTTAATTATACTACTCCTGAAAATACAAAAAATGAAAAAGCCATTGTACCATGCATGATGATATTATTAATCAAAATGTCATATACATTATCACTTACTCAATTCGCCGGAGTCAGTGTCGAACACATTTGTTTAGGTCGGTATTTTTAAAGTCTGAATATGACTTTTGTAGCTCTTTTCGATTGATGTTCCTGTTTCTATGCACGAGAACACAAGCAAAAAAAAAAAAAAAAAAAAAAAAAAAAAAAAAAAAAAAAAAAATAAATAAATAAATAAATAAATAAATAAATATATGTGTGTTTTGCAAACCAGACAGTTATGATTATCAGGTTATGAAAAACAATTGAAATTTTCATTCTCACTGTACAAAACACATTAACCTTTACCCTTCTTCATTTCTACAATTGACTGGTCCATCATTCAATTTTGGCAGTACCATTTATTATTTAAAGGGGTGTTCACTGTAAATTTACTGACTGAATAGCGGACTGTAGAGACCATGACCCTACGTGCAGGCTGGTCTTGGTCTGTACTGGTCGCAAAGACAAATCATTTGCCGCCAGCAGACTAAAGGTTAAGAATTAATAAATGTAAGTTTTGTTTGAATTTAGCATACATGTGGGTAAGTACATGATTTATAACATATCAATACTTCAAAAATATATCAAATTACTCAAAGATATAATTTTGTTCATTTTACTACCACACAAGGTTTCAGAAGACACTCGATTATTTTCAGAAGCCATACGATTACACATGAAACATGTTTTTAAAAAGGGTGAACGCCTTTCATATGAATTCAGATGTGTAGATTTTGACTTTTAAACTAGAAGATGGATGAATATCATACAAATATGAAATGATCGTTTTCGATAGGGTACGGCAACGATACTTGTTTTGTTCTAATTTCCTTCTAATTGTGTGAATTCCACACATTTTAGGGTACTTTTATGACTTTTCAAAAAAAAAAATGGTTAAGTTGTGGACATAGTTTATACAAATTTCTTTTAGGTCGATATTGAAACGAGTTCTAAATATTATATGAATCATTTTCAATAACTCAATTTTGATAGAGCCCATCGCCACGAGTGTATGAGAGAAGACCATTCCTGTATTAAAAGCGGACGCACTGAAATAGAAATGTCAATCACATGCAAGTGTATAGGATTCCAAGAGATATTTATATTAATTGTAAATTCGATTGATGTCCCCTTCAGATGAAAAGTTTGGCATTCAGTGAATAATGAAATGAAATGAGGTCAGCAGCCTTTGACATTTATACGAAATTTTATACAATAAAATTCTCTAGAATAAATAGATATTTCCCAAGGGGTAAGAATCAACGGCGAAAATTTTCTTCAATGTTTGCCATCTCGTCTCTTAAATTGGAATATTGAATAACCAACTACGAAGAAGTCTTCGTAGTATTATTAGAGGGTTTTGTGCAAAATGATTGAATTTCTTTCTTCCTTTCGTATGAACAAAAACTATTTCGTACTTAGCCGCTGGTAAAATCTTACAATTCTTACGAGTTTTAAAACATACCGTAATTAATGACAAAATGTAAAAAGTAACTCTAAATATGTAAATTTTAATTTTGTCGTCATCTATTATGCCCTCTAGAAGAAATCAACAAATAAATAATATGGTTAAATTATTGCAGAATATTTGTTTTGACATATGATAACATGTTTTTTTTGTTGATTCTCATTGTTTGGGGCTGATAGACTTGGGTTAAAGTATGAGCGGCATTTCACAACTATGCATGGGGCCAATATGGGGCATTCTGATCTTGCTCTGATACCTGCAGTTTGCAGGGGATATACATACCTATATCATGTTTATATGCCTTGCATAATAACGTATACATTTTATGTTATACTATGCGACTTTATAGTCGTTTGTTTGCGTTATTCATAATTTTAATTACTGAACTATGCTTTCATTGTTTTTAAACAGTTTCTAGACAGAAACTAGCTTGTTGTAATTAAGTCATCAAAGGCTAAACAATTTTTATGACATTTTACAAATATATGTTACTTGTGTTGTTATGACAACCAAAATTCGAAACGACAAAAGAACAAAGAGAAGACAGAGCTCATAATGAAACAAAAATACACGGTTACGTAATTTTACAGTGAAATATTTCCAGATAAGCTCTTAATATTCAAACATATGATAATAATTAAGTTATAGAAATATTTTTCGCAAGGATGAATTCCAATGAACACGCTATGCACGATGACGTCATACTTCTTTCATGAGTTTTTTGGTGTGTCATGTTTCTAAACGTGTTCGGTCATTTAGTTTTAAGAATTGTTTGCGAAAAATAATTCTTTTGACGGGCACAATGATACTATTTCATGAATAATTAAAAATCATGTATTCCAGTCAAACCTACAACGGCTGGCTTTGATTTTGAACAGTGTTATCGGATAAAGTATACAAATAATACAATGTTCTGCTCTGGAGACAAAATAGTAAATTGATTTGGCATTTAAGGTATCTATGATAGGTATTTAAAACTTTAATCTGCGGTTTGATCTGTGGTTTTCCACTTTTTATATTATTTTAAAGTACAATATTAAATGCTTTACTGTTGCTGATACACAAACTAATCTAGAATAAGACAAAGTTGTTTGACTATATTGATCTTCAGACTAAATGGTGATAGCACATTTCTGTAAATGTTTCATAAAGAAGTGTTTACAACCTGTTTATAATTTAAAAATATTTCCAAAGAAGTTGCTATTCATTGTTTTTAATTATTTTCAGGAAATGAAAGCATTATATCTGCTGGTATCTTTCTAAAGAAAAAACAGATTAAATTATGCAAAAAAAAAATAAAAAAAAAAAATAAATGCATGTTATATGAAAAGATGTTATTATATTAATTTTACTAAACATGTAAACTGATTAATTTCCTTCAATATAGAAAAGTATAATCCGTCTTAAATTGTTGGAACACTGTTTTTAGGTCTAGACAATAACAAATGTATTAACCACGCAATCAGAACATGAAAGTTAGACAAATACTCAAGAGAAACCATCTGAATGCTTTATGTGCGATATCAAACACAACACTTCAGCGAGACTGGCCATATCAATGACATAATTAATTACCTTTTCTGTCTGGCAATATATTTTGACTTACGTCGGCATTTAGATCATATGAGTCGGATAAGATTGGTTTTAGGTATTCGTTCGATCATAGTCTGATGATCTTAACCATAAAATAATGTGTTGTGTATCCTAGCATAAAACTACTGTTATAGTCGTTGTGTGTTCCATGTCTGGACGTAAACGTACTATAAAGTATGATTAAATATTTGAAAGAAAAGAACACACTTATAGACAAATTATTCAATTAATATAGCTTTTTGTCAGTTTTATACAAAAATAGAATTAACGCTGGTCTTTGTTCTAGCATCTGTAGGTTCTGAGGAATTCTGCAGATGCTATATCACGAAAAAAGTGCTTTTTGCAGATAGAAAAGGTACTAAAAAACGGTTTACTTATAACAAAATCAATGCACTTTATAATATTATAATTTATATTTGCAAATTGAAATTACCATTCTCTTTTACAATATTGTCGAATCATTGCATGCAAAAATAGCCATTCATAACTGTTCTGTTTTATTTATTTGTCAATCGAATCTGAAAGAGTGACCTAAAAGGAAACTGAGGTCTTTTCCAACCTAAGAGCTTGACCTCAACTTAATGACTTGAATCCCATCAGTCATAACTAAACCTGTACATTCTACAATTTAGCTACCAGACGGCATTTAGGTTGCAATTTAGGGGCTAATATAGGACTGAAAACCAAAGACATATTGATATGTAACAACAAATGCTTTAACTATTGTGTGTAATTGCTTACTAATTCTAATAAAGAAAAGCAGAAACTGAATAGTGTCAAATCTTGAATAGTTCTCGAATCTGTTTATAGCCCACTCGCCTAACGCAATGAGTTCAGATTTACATCTACGGATCTTGTGGCCGTGAGTCGATCCATGGGCGAGGGGTATGTTCTTCGTGACGATAAGACAGAAGAGATTATGTCGGAAAATATTCGGCCTCCACCTCTGATAATGCGTCGAAGTTGCCAACACGAACCTGTTATTAATATTCAGTGCATCTTTATTTTTCAGCTGACGTGTAATTCTTTTCGGGACTGGCAGAAGAAAAACAAAGAATTTATCCATCAAATCAATACATGAACTGTTAATTAGTTTAATATATGTAGCCTGGTTAAATTGTATTATTTATTATACGTACGAAAATTTAAAAATACATGAGACAATACTGTGGAGTTTCTGACGTTAACCCTTGATTCATCCAATATCTAATTATTATCGGCAATATATTGTTACACGCAGGAGTGTCATGCAAAGTGTAAAAGGCAAACGATCATATAAATTCCGTTTATGTAATTAACATAAATATATATATATATTGTAATTATTCTTGATTTTTTCTTAGAAAGGTTGAGGTTACATGCATGTTCAGGTATGGGTACTTGTAAGATTTCACAGCATGTGTAGAATTCAGGCTATATATTCATTATAGCCAGAATAAGAATCTTGCGACGGGTAGCTTTTCCCTAATCGTATTCCAGGTTTTATTCCAATACCTATGTTTACTTATTACATACATTACTTTGTCGGAATATGTATATGAAATGTCCGGAAATAACTCATTAGTTTTTCCCTTAAGTTGTTTGAAAGTTAATGAATAATTTATCACTTCCTCAGCTAAAAATAATACTACATATATAGTCTATTTCGCAATATTTAGACAATTTACTTGACTGATATTCTTTTCTGAAAAAATAGTTTTAACAGAAACATGATAAAACATTGTTTTTCTTTCAAGATATTATAGCAAAGCTAGTCTGTTAGCTCATTTATAGATCATGATTGCCTACCTGCTTTAACTATCTATGTAACTTCCTGTCACATTCATTTCGTATATTAAATCCTAGTTGTATCTGTAACCTCGAATGGAAACATAATTGGAATGTTTACAGTTTTCATTTTGTTGTCGTTGTTTAAATTTCTAAATGTAACTACCATAGTTTATTAGTAAGATTGTGAATTATGTTACCTAGTTTCTGATGGTGGCGGAAGACCCCAAGTGCCCCTCTGGCATTGTTATCGGGAGCAGAATTCGGAAGCCGTCTGGCTTACAGGTGCCCACGCGTGATGAAATAATGTTCGGAGGGGCACCTAGGTTCTTCTCCATTAAGCTGGGATGTCCCCATATGACCTATTATTGTGTCGGTGTGACGTTAATCTCAAAAGAAACTAAAGTATTTAGTGAACAAAAAGTTTTATAACAACTGTAAATGGCAATAATTTATCTAGTAATTCATATCATAATAAGTGATTTAGCTTTGAAATTCACTGGAAGTTTAGTAAAAGAAATGACATTTTTAAAAGTCATTTTCATAATTTTCTTTTACTATGTCCTCAAAAGTTAGCAAAGACGACAAACCAAAGGTGATAATTTATTAACTGAATTTAGCTTTTATGCGAGAAGCCTTCAAAATGTTATAGATAGATAAACATAAACAGTCATATTTTTTTCTCAAAAATTTATAAGAGCAAAAAAAGCAAATTAATAAAGAAATGTCGCAAGGCTAAATTGTACTTTTCAAGTTCAAAAGTACTTATTCATTTTATATAAGATAATAGTATTGTCCTGTTTGTTAATGTCATTCTTCATGTTATACTGTCCTGTTATCCTTTGTTAGTTTGTATGTGTATATGCTATAATATCGAATATACTTACATAATAACACCAATGATCATCATAATTCAGTAACATCTTTCACTAGTATTAAGATATAAACATGGTTTACGGGCTATAAGAGCTTTGCAGGTAAAATTTATGACTGACATTTGTTTTGATTGTTCTTTCCTTGAGCATTTTCTGTATTTTCGTATTTTATGCGCACTCAGAACATGAAATAAACACGGTTCACGCTATATCGTGTTTGTTATACTTTTCCAAGTATTTATAAGAGCTATGTGCCTTTGCAGACTATAGATGACTACTTCCTGTGAATACAACTTAGTCAGAAGTGTAGAATCCAACTACGACACAAACAAGTAAATACTTATTTTTAGGTTCTACATACCTTCCCTTGAAATGTAGGATCAGGAGACAGGGCCTTATCATCAGATAAACTGGCCACCATGCGAAATTAACGATATCATGTATTCTCGCACCCTATATTACAGCGAAGAACTAGGCTGGTGTATTTAAATTTCAATATATTATCAATGGTGTTCTCAGTCATTCCTCTCCCATTTGTATTTCAAATAAGGATTTCAAATAAGGAAATTTCACTGCTACGCGTAGGAAATGAAAGTTATAAAAGGGAAAAGTATCTGAAAAAACATGTTCTAACAACGCAGTCCATTCAAACCGAAAGTCTAATAGACCTTATTATATTAACGTATAGATAACGTAAAAGAATCAAATAAGCAGTTTTGTATTTGGCAAATACCAAAGAGACTAAGTTATCCAAACGGGTGTACGCCTGTTGTCCAAACCAATACATTCTTGTTTCCAGTTCTCAACGTTTCGTGTCCTTTTGAATATGTAGTTGTCTTGTAACAGAACAGTTGATACATACTCATACCTGAGATTATCATCAAGTATACTCGCTGCCATTAAGTCAAAATACTTTGATTTTGCAAACAATAAAAACAAAATTTTAGAACACCTGACAAAATTCTTACACTTTCTATGAGTTTAGAGCAAATATTATAGCTAAATACTATTCAGATCGCAATGCTGGTGCGGTGATTACTTTTTTGGGCACCGCCAAAGTAACTGGACTGAGTTAAGTAACAGATTTTGAAAACGACGTATAAAATATCTTCAAAAACATACATGACGTTCCATTGATTTTTGTTTTGTTTTGAGAGACTATGTTGGACACTCAGATATATATATCAAGTGCTATCATATGATTCTTAAGTAGTTTCAGTAGTAAGCCTTGTGTTAGTAGTATATCTGTTTTTAGAAACCAATACTGATGTCTTCAATATTGATAAGGGAAGTAACTGCTGTAGAACTGGAATAACAAATTTCCACGACTATGTCCCCTGAGCTTGTAATAATAATAATAATAATTAATATTCTGTCTGCCACGTAATGTAATGGTTATTGTTTACTTGTTGTAACTGAGCGTTAGAAGACTATAAAATTCGAAGACTAGCTTATTACACTCTGTTAGCTTTGTATCGAGAAATATGCACGAGTTCTACAGCAAAATTGCTGCGCAACTAAAGACCGAGTACATAATTGAGCCGCGCCATGAGAAAAATAACATAGTGGCTTTGCGACCAGCATGGATCCAGACCAGCCTGCGCGGATGCATACAAAATTTACTTGATTAAATGTCATGAAATAAAATCGAAATACTAATCAAATTAGCAAATGTACAAACTACTAAAAACTGCAAAGATGACTATTTTGGGGCTTGTAAGTTAGCACCATTAACAGCTCTTCGTTGATGCAAGTCTTTTTTATTTGTCAGAATTGTGAAAGGGAAAACGTTGCATTTACTATGATAACTAACTTAAAGAAATACTTATATCACTGTATAAGAATTTCAACCAAAAAGATAAAGCAACGATAAGAAACTTACAATGGTAAATGAAAACTTTATGAGCTCTTAAATCATTACCACGAATGTATTCACGATAATGTGTAGTTGCAAGTTATTTACATTTTTCGCTGATTTTCAGAAAATTCTACTTTCTGTCTTTGATAACCTAATATTTATCATATGCAATACTTTTAAAAACGTTTTATCTCTTAAAACTCTTCAAATTTTATTAAAAAATTAATATAAAATATACTTTATACACTTCTGTGGTCCGAAGGCAAATAGTCTTGACTTTAAACCGACAAGCACTCCAATACATGACATCTGAATTAATTTTTCATACGTTTTTCTTCAAGAATGGACTTAAGTTTATTAAAACTTAATGTTGAACTAAGTACTGGTTAATAGTTCAAACTAAAGACCGGCAATTAATATAGGAGAGAACTTGTGGAATTTTTCCACAAGGTCCACAGAAATAATTGGAGTTAAGCAACTCTATGATGCACAGGTTCTTGAAAGTATATTTGATAAGTTAAATATTTGACTCACACTTTGTGAAAGGTCATTTCACATATAATTAAGAAATAATAAATCTGTCCCTATATTTTATCAGTTAATAAAATATGGGCAGGAGTTTGGATGCGTTATAATTAAATCACGAGCACGAGTGGTTTAATTATTCGTATCCGAACGACTGCTCATATTTTATTAACTGATAAAATTATTGGAACATGTTTATTATTTCGATTCTAACAACGCAAATAATTCGTATTTTACAGTACTACATTTTCAGCGTAATACGTCATTCGGATCATATGCAGTTACAATTTACCCCCATGGTTAGAAAGTGTTGCATAACCAAAGGAACGTATAGATATTTGTTCCTTTTATATTAGAATTTTGAGAAGTATTCATTAACTAGTTATCTAACAGCTCGCAAATTATTTATGAACAGAATGATCAAATTTGGTAAGTTGACACTGTGTTATGAGTTACAAGCATAACCTTTATGCATCACATTATTATGACGTCATACATTTATGACGTCACCGCTGAATCATAATTGAGCTAACTGAATTCGCTCGTAGAGATCAAACGTGTTTTACGGTCCTACACGTACGTCAGTATGACTTTTTATCATAATTATGTTTTTCAAATGTTGTTTACAAACGTTTGGCTCTGAAATAATTCATATGTAATGGAACAGAAGTAGAATTTCTTATGTCACAATCGTAGGGGCTGAAATGTAACAGCCAACCATATTCTATCTTAGATTCATGTATAGGCGATTTCGCTATATGTTTATATAACAGTTGCTGGGGATCGTGTTAGAATAGTGGGTATTACACCTCATTAAATTAAGTAGTTGTCATACCAATGCATGTAAATGTTAAGTCAAACTGACATGGAAAGAAAAAGTTGCAATATAGTAGTCGAAGATTCACGGAAATTTATATATTCTCAATACAATTTATAAAAAGGAACAAGATCTTAAATTCAAACATGCCTGGAATATGCAAAGACTTGATAATTTTAAGCAAATCATCATTTAGATATTTGGTCATTCGTAGTGGATCATTATTATATATTACTGCTTGAGCTTGTTTTCGAAACGGCACCATAGTATTTTAAAGTGTTTTCTCGAATAGAAATCCTTTCATTTTTAGATAATAAAATGTGTGTTGGGTAACAGCACTGCAAACTTCAAAGATTTCCAATATCATGTATGTGTTAAGCATTTATTCTAAGTGATTGTTGGTTGTATTAAAGTTTCAAAATATCTTCAAAGTTGTGTACATAATTTGAGAGAATTCTCTGAATTCTTTACCTATAACACGTGCATTGGCGATCCAACGAAAACCTCAACTTACTTAAAGACCTAAGCGAAAAGTAATTGCCGAGCGATGCTCTAACATTAGTAGTTTTGGATATAACATGTGGACAGTTATCTTAATCCACTTTTCAAATTATATTGCCCTTTGATGACTTTGCCGAGAACATTGTTTGGAGAGAACTCTTATAAAGTAAGAAGAGATATGCCCATAATTCTTATGTAGAGAAGTCCTACAAATGACCTTAAATTAAATTTTCAGTTGAAATCACAAAATCCTACGATGTTTATTGGCGTTTACTGTCTTCTTCTTTATTTTTGGCGCATTTTCATGTCTGTCTAATATCTATTTACGACCAATAACGATAAAACTAGTGTGGCTTTTCAAGGAAATATCTGTGAATTATAGTGTCCCAATTTATTTTAATGACGGTATTTAGAGAGTATTTATTGTCAAATTGGTAAAAAGCAGAAGTAAAAGGTGATAAAATAGCCCATGGCATTTATTTGTCAGAGTGCGACATTGGTATACAATACATGTGATGGTAGAATAGTTTAGGTGTAAATGTAGGCGATCATACCGTTTCAAAAGTAGGACACACCCATTTACATAAGGATAACGAAAGCACTTTACATAGACTATTCAAACTAAAATTATCCAAAGTACAATGGAATTTCAATACCACATTGTTATATATCATTATTCAGGTTTTATACATTATGCGTACAAAAGAAGGAGAAACTAAGTATTAGTCACATGTGTTGCTTCTGCCTGTTTCAAATATTTCAGTTTACAAGAGCCCTGTAAATGGTTATGTTTTTCTTTAACATTTCTGTACATTACTAACAGGTACGGGAATGCATAAACCGTTTCTACGATTAAAATCTTCTACTCAGATTTTGTACAACAGACACAAGAACACTATTGCATTCACATTTTCAGCATTTTTGTGTCACGTGGTTGTTATGCTATGGACATCTAATTGACTGTGCGTTTGCAAAGTTTGTACCATAATGACAAAGGTTCTTACTACTGAGACTTGTTTATATGTACAGTGCCTGAGCTTCAATACGCTGTCTCATGATTGAAAATATATGACAATAAACAGCTGAAGGAATAAACTAATTTTCTCAACCTCTATTTTTCTCTGAATTGTTTACCTATAACGTGTACATTGGTGATCAAACAAAAACTTCAACTTATTTAATGTCTATAGCGAAAAGTAATTGCCGAGCGATGTCCTTACATTAGTAGTTTTGGAAACAACATGTGGACAGTACACTTAATCCACTTTTCAAATTATATTGCCCTTTGGTGACTTTGCCGAGAACATTGTTTGGAGAGAACTCTTATAAAGTAAGAAGAGATATGCTCATAATTCTCATGTAGAGAAGTCCTACAAATGACCTTAAATTAAATTTTCAGTTGAAATCACAAAATCCCAAGATGATTATCGGTGTGTCCTTAATTCTTCTTCTTTTTTTTTTTGGCGCTTCACGGAAATATCTCTGAATTATAGTGACCCCATTTATTTTCATTACAGTATTTAGAGAGTATTTATTGTCAAAATGGTAAAAAGCAGAAGTAGAGCGTGATAAAATGGAACGATTGCATGGTTTATGGCAATTATTTGTCAGAGAATTAGTGATGTAAATTAATCTTAAATTTTAAATAAGATTAATTTACATCACTATTTTTTAAAGTCAAAATAAGGTTTGAAATCGGGCGGTACGGAAAATTACCTTTATGTAATAAAAACGCCAAAATCAATACACTAGAACGCTATTCTCTTTATCTTGGGCTTAACTTGTTCCAAAATGGTATCAATAAATTTGTGCTTGGTAATGATTTACACCAAATACAGTCAAACTTGAGCAAAAGACTGAAAGAACACATACATAATTTCTAATTTAATCATTTTCAGTTGGTTTTAACCTGTGAATAAAGAACACATGTGAATGAAGACTATTTTTGACCTTCCGAAGCGTGCTCTTCTTAAACAAGTTTGATTCTAAATTGCTTTAGAAGAAAGACGTCATTGTCTATTGAATGATTATTATTTTGGAACATGTCCGAAATGATTCAATTAAGATTTAATGCTTTATTGTTAGCTACAGACATAAATCAGATTGAAATACGACTCTACAGAAAAAGTGTTACATTAATTACTTTTATGCGTAAATTTAGTGAAAAATAAAGTCAAAGTCCAACAATTTAATTTGGCTTTTGACGTATTTGGAAATCTTGGTGTTCTAACTGAATTGCCTGAACCGATATTATGGAGAAATTATGCACGGTAGAACACTTTGTTCTTGCGTTCTTTGTAAGGCATTCAAAGTATGAAAGCTGAAACAAAGAAAGTCAAAGTCTAATTATTTAATTTGGCTTTTGTCGTATTTGGAAATCTTGGTGTTCTAACTGAATTGCCTGAACCGATATTATGGAGAAATTATGCACGGTAGAAAACTTTGTTCTTGCGATCCTTGTAAAACATCCAAAGTATGAAAACTGAAACAAAGAAAGTCAAAGTCTAACAATTTAATTTACCTTTTGACGTATATGGAATCGTGTATTTCTAACTGAATTACCTGAACCGATATTATGGAGAAATTATGCACGGTAGAAAACTTTGTTCTTGCGTTCCTTGTAAAGCATCCAAAGTATGAAAACTGAAACAAAGACAACATTTTCAACGCGAGATAGTTTAAATACATGTAAATTAAACAAAATTAACTAAGTATTAGTCACATGTGTTGCTTCTGCCTGTTTCAAATATTTCAGTTTACAAGAGCCCTGTAAATGGTTATGTTTTTCTTCTACATTTCTGTACATTACTAACAGGTACGGGAATGCATAAACCGTTTCTACGATTAAAATCTTCTACTCAGATTTTGTACAACAGACACAAGAACACTATTGCATTCACATTTTCAGCATTTTTGTGTCACGTGGTTGTTATGCTATGGACATCTAATTGACTGTGCGTTTGCAAAGTTTGTACCATAATGACAAAAGTTCTTATTACTGAGACTTGTTTATATGTACAGTGCCTGCGCTTCAATACGTTGTCTCATGATTGAAAATATATGACAATAAACAGCTGAAGGAATAAACTAATTTTCTCAATCTCTATTTTTCTCTGAATTGTTTACCTATAACGTGTACATTGGTGATCAAACAAAACCTTCAACTTATTTAATGTCTTTAGCGAAAAGTAATTGCCGAGCGATGTCCTTACATTAGTAGTTTTGGATACAACATGTGGACAGTACACTTAATCCACTTTTCAAATTATATTGCTCTTTGATTTTTTTTGCCGAGAACATTGTTTGGAGAGAACTCGATATAAAGTAAGAAGAGATATGCCCATAATTCTCATGTAGAGAAGTCCTACAAATGACCTTAAATTAAATTTTCAGTTGAAATCACAAAATCCCAAGATGATTATTGGTGTGTCCTTAATTCTTCTCCTTTTTTTTGGCGCTTCACGGAAATATCTCTGAATTATAGTGACCCCTTTTATTTTCATAACGGTATTTAGAGAGTATTTATTGTCAAAATGGTAAAAAGCAGAAGTAGAGCGTGATAAAATGGAACGATTGCATGTTTTATGGCATTTATTTGTCAGAGTTTAAAAGTCATCCCAAGACATTGTTATTCAATACTTTTAATGGTAGAATAGAGTAGATGCAATGGTAGGCGATCACATCGTGTCAGAAGTAGGACACACCCATTTACATAAGGATAAAGAAAGGACTTTACATACATTATTCAAACTAAAATTTACCAAGTACAATTATGGAATTTTAATACCACATTGTTTATATGATTCTTAGGGTTGTATACATTATTCGTATTCGAAACAAGCATTTTATACTTAGTTGTCCTGAAATGTCGTTCATTGACGTCTAATGTACAAAACCTAATCGTTTTCTGTGATTAAAATGCATAGAAATATGACTGACTTGACTAATTTGAAACAAAGATGTAAATATTGATGTAACCTTTAAACATTGAATGTTTGATTACAGAATAATCGTATCAACATAAGCAAACTCCTTACTGTTCTCAACTCTAAGAATAATGCACATCAATATTTTCTAAAGTCAAAATAAGGTTTGAACTTGGGCGATACGGAAAAAGACGTTTTATGTGATACAAACGCAAAAATCAGTACACTAGAACACTATCCTCTTTATCTCGGGCTTAACTTTTTTACACAAATTTCCAAAATTTTATCAATAAATTTGTGCTTGGTAATGATTTATACCAAATACAGTCAAACTTGAGCAAAAGACTGAAAGAACACATGAATAATTTCTAATTTAATCATTTTTAGTTGGTTTTAACCTGTAAATATAGAAAACATATGAATGAAGACAATTTTTGACCTTCCGCTCTTCTTATACAGGTTTAACTCTTAATTACTTAAGCAGAAAGATGTCCTTGTCTATTGAATGATTATGATTTTGGAACATGTTCTACGATCAATTTAGATGCAATGCTTTATTGTTAGCTACAGAAATAAATCAGACTGAAATAGGACTCTACATGGAAAGTGTTACAGTAATCACTACTGTGCTACGTTAAAGTTAGTGGAAAATAAAGTTTTAAAGAAATCTTGTATTTCTAACTGATTTGCCTGAACTAATATAATGGAGAAATTATGCAAGGTAGAACACTTTGACCTTGCGTTCCTTGTAAAACATCCAAAGTATGAAAACTGAATCTGGCAACATTTTCAACGCTAAATAGTTTAAATACATGCAAACTAAACAAAAATAAGTAAGCGCTAGTGCTTCTGACTTTTTCAAATATTTCAGTTAACAAAGTCCTATAAAATGTTATGTTTTCCTGAAAATTTTTATTGTATATTACTAATAGGTACGGGATACGTTTTACCTAGCTTATGTACAACAGTCACAAGAACATAATTACATTCACATATTTTAGCTTTTTTGCGTCACGTAATTGTTATACTATGGACATCAGATTGACTGTGCGTTTTCATTTAAAGCATGCCCTGTCTGGCGTTGGGAAAACGCTTTTATGTGAATTTTTGTGCCCTAATGACCAAGTTTCTTATAAATGAGCGTTTTTGGTACGTGGCATTCCCTGTTTGATATTTGTCTTTGTCTTTTTACATATATGTACAGTGTCACAGCTTTCTCATGTTTGAAAATATATAATAGAAAAAAACTGAAGGAATGTACACATTTTCTCAGCCTCCTTGTTTTCTCTGAATTGTTTACCTATTGGGTGTGCATTGGAGATCCTACAAAAACCTTTATCAATTCAAATCACCTTTTTTTATGACTATAGCGAAAAGTATTTGCCGAGCGATATCCTTACATTGACAGTTTTAAATATATCAAGTTGACAGCCACCTTCCAAATTATATGGCTCTTCGTCGACTTTGCCAAGAATATTGTTTCGAGAGAGCTCTTATAAAGTAAGACGGAACATGCTGATAATTCTCATGTAGAGAAGTCCTACAAAAGACCTTAAATTGAATTTTTCTGTTGAAATCACATATATCCAAAGATGATTATCGGCTTCGTTTCTTCTTTTTGGGCGCTATTTCATGTCTGTCGATTAAATATTTACGATCTATTACGTTAAATTTAGCATTTCGAGGAAATATCTGTGGATTATAGTGTTCCAATTTATTTTAATGACGGTACTTAGATTGTATTCATTGTCGAAATGGTAGAAAGCAGAAGTAGAGCGTAATAAAACAGAACGATAGCATGGCTCATGGCATTTATTTATTTGATTTAAAAGTGTTATACAATACATGTAATAGTAGGATAGTTTGGATAGCAGTCGATCACATCGTTTTAAAAGTATGACATTTATGTAAGGATAAAGAAAGCACTAAACTTACATTATTCAAACTAAAATCTTAACAAGTACTGTAACAATAGAATTTCTGTACCACATTCTTCATGTTTTTATACATTATGCGTACATATAGAATTTCAAACAAGCATAAAATACTTAGATAAATGTCCTGAAATGTAGTTCATTGACGTCTGATGTACAAAACCTAGTTGTTTCCTGTGATTAAAATGCATAGAATTATGACCTACTTGACTCATTTGAAATAAAGGAGTAAAAAATATTTATATAACTTTTAAACATTGTTTCTGAATCTTTGATTAAGGAATAATCCCATTTACATAAGCAAACTTCTTACCGTTATCATATATTTCAAGCTTTCATTCAACTCTAAAATTAATGTATATTATTATTTTTTATCAATGAAATACTGGTTGTGTAAACTTTACTTTTTTAATCAAATCTATGAAAAGTTGCAGACGATGCACAACTAATAAAACTGGTAGTTGAATATGTATATTCGTTAATCCGTTAAATAGTCATTATTGTTTACTCAAATATCCCATTTTCTGTTAGAGGTTAAGTAAAGGTATTTTTTTCAGCATGATTCCACTAAATTTGGCATAGAATCACATTAAGATTAAAATAAAGTGAGTGGAAGTAAGTGTAGATATCAAACTGGTAAAAAGGCATGAAAAGTGTTGATTTTCTCCGTTATTTCTACCAGCCAGAAGACGAGGAAAGTTTTAGCAATAATGCGTCAAACGTTTCTGCAAATACTTTATCCGACAAATCCAAATGGACTTGTCATGTAACCATCGCTAGAATTTCAAATGAATACTTGAGAAAATCTTATTTCTGATACAGGGCCTGTAAGGAGTCATAAAATTTTGTAATTACTGTCCCCACGTTATTTTATGATTGACAAACAGTGTTCATTCAACAATTTCACTCTATAAACAAATTGTTTCCTTTGTGTAAAGAGGCTTAGGGTAAGTCTCTATACATATGCAGTTAAAACAAATTCGGATAAACGTTTGACTCGTAGCTTGTCTTATTTGCCAGGGCAGACGAACTTCTTCTCATAGGCATCTAATAGCCTGTCTTGACGCTTTTATCTACGCAGAAGCTCTTGTGCCTCTTCCGAGCATATACATGATATAGAAGAAAATGAAAGAGGGGAGAAGCCTTCTGATGCAAAATATTCCGGAAGAAAACGGAAGTTGCTGATCAGTCCCGAAATATGTCATGTATTTTTATAAAGGCATAATTCCAAACGAGCCATAGTTTTTATTTCAGAGAATTTTCTTTCGCTCGAGCTTGCTCCTCATTTCGGATTATTGTTTATAAATATTTAAGCTGAACAATTTTAGCAATATGTTTGGCTCCGTTGCCAGAAACTTCATACTAAATAACATTGTATTGTTTTAATACAAGTCTGGTACAAAGGTTCTATGTAATGTTTTAGTTTCTGTAAGTGATAACGATGTCAGCTAATATTCTATATATTCGTTCCGTACTGGTATTTCAGCGCAGATCATGTGCTACCTACATTTAGGTTTTCTTTATACTAGAAATGTATAAGAATATGACATGCCTGTTCCTTTAAAAAGTAATTTAAAAAATCAACGATGTATGTAATGTGTTCGTTCAGTCTTACAAACATATGAGATCAGATGCTGATCTGCTCCGTTCAATTACAAACATGTACAACAAAACGAACACACTTGATTTGTTATCATCCCTTTTCATGAAATGCAGCATCATGGCATTTGAACAAATACGATCATGTCGTTTTTTCCACTGTAATGTTTCTACTAATTAATGTCTAGTCGTTGAATTAAAAAGTAGAGGATGGCAACAGAATGATAAATTACTCTGTGTGAAAACGAAATGTGTCAGTCAGTTTGACTGTGGGGCTTTTAGCGCAACGTTTGTTTCTCCTACTATTCTTAAAAGGACGTCTATCCTGCCCCAGGGACATTTCGTCTCCAAAACGATTTATTGCATAATTCAAATTTATCTTATGTTGCTTTTTACATGCAAATTATACAAAGCTGAAAAGTAACACAACACTTAATGACGTAACGGAAAAAATAGAATATTATATAAATGTTGTAATGATTTACCTCAAAATATTTTTTATTCTTTTGGCTATTAGATTATTTCCATCCCCATATTTCCAATAATATCGTGACAATAATGAAAACGAATACAAAATATACAATATTCTAAGTGCCATGTCTTAAGCTCGTCATGTATTTATTAGTTTCATAATAAATGAATAAGGAGGTTTAAATATATATTGACATGTCAACACACTATAGAAAATGTTTTGTTTAGTTTCTTTAAAAAAGACACAGCTATGGGTTTACAGAAGATAATTCAAAATATTTTATCAAAGGAAATGAGAACTGATAACTCGAATGAGTTGTTTTTCAAATGGTGGTATGCATAGCTCTACAAGTTATTCCACAGGTTGAGTACGGGCCTCGGCTAATGTTGTTTGGTATAAGTTTAATATAACGTTTATGTTAGATATACTGCCATAGAATAATCCTTTATGGAAATATTGGGAAAACTAAAAATGGAGAAATGGCATTCAGACAGTAAACAAAACTGTAATGGGACCATTAAAAGAGATTATACTTTATTACAACAATTTGCTGTAACCCACACACTTTTATTGTGCCAACGAAACAGCATAATATCTTACTAGAAAATATAATGAGCCGCGACATGGGAAAACCAACATAGTGGCTTTGCGACCAGCATGGATCCAGACCAGCCTGCACATCCGCGCAGTCTGGCCAGGATCCATGCTGTTCGCTTTCAAAGCCTATTGCAATTAGAGAAACCGTTAGCGAACAGCATGGATCCTGACCAGACTGCACGGATGCGCAGACTGGTCTGGATTCATGCTGGTCGCAAACCCGTAATAATCTCTCAGTGCACTATAAAATGCAGAGAGAGTAGGTCTCTCAAGAAAAGTTTCTCTGAAAAATAATCATAAACATCGTATGATTGAAAAGTAACAAAGAATAAGAGAATGTGACAGATATTTACTTCTGATTAATATTAACATGCGTCCAAATTTGTTCACATTTACTTTGTAATGGGGTTTGCTTGAAAAGGTTCCAAACTGAAGTTTTATCAACTTTAATTAGAATTTTAACACCTTAAACTCTAGGCAAATACTGGCAAAGGTTGATATTGACCTATAATTTGAGACAAAATTCATTTTCCAAGCAAACGAAATAACTTGCGAAATAAAACTGTAGTACGAGCGCACCTCAGAACAATTTTCTCTCATGTAACATTCGTTGTGGTTTTGTATTCATCTATACATATCCCAAAACAAAAATTGTTTTCCCATGCGCTTGTATTGTATCTTGGTGCAAAAGTGGAAAATGTACACAATCTGTGTTGATGACATGAAACTTGACTATGGATAAAACCTTTTAACTTCTAACATATCATTCCCATCCCCACAAAAATGCAAGATTTATCCTTCATCTTTCAAATAATCCGTGCCGATTTCACTTTAATTTTTGTTGAAATTAAGGGGTTTGAAAGCAGTCATATCATACAAAAATCCTTTACTTGAACGTCCATCATCAATCAACAGAGGTATCTTCAAATATTCTTCATAAGGAGTAGTCATAAAATTCCCTATGATATTTTAATTTCATCTTTAAAACATTTACTTTTGTTATCATTGTTTTCTAAACCTAACCCTTTGTTATGTTTTAGAATAAGTGTGGACACATACGCGTTCTTATAAATTTTAAATATATGCTTATGTAGAACATCGTGGACTGTCTGGAAACATCTAATATTTGCCTATTTTTACTGACTACTACTAAAAGATATAGCAGATGTGAATACCATAATTTTACTAAAATGTTGCATTTTGCACTACAGTCACTGTTTCACTTGTGATTTGGTTGAATTACGTAGCAAAAAATAATACAGAATGCTTCACAGTTAAGATGCCATAAATGTCATAATCATACGCTAAATTGACAGCAATTATGAAATCGTCAAATCTTAAGCTAAAATTGACAGGTTGCTAATGATTTTGAAGTTAGTATAATATTTGTCAGGCAATTTTAAACCGTAAAGTGAAGCCCACAAATGGCTGATGTAAATAACAGCAGACTATAATATGTATTAATAAGAAAAATCCTTAGGAAGCATGACATCCAATGTAACAAATGAGCCGTGCCATGAGAAAACCAATATAGTGGCTTTGCGACCAGTATGGATCCAGACCAGCCTGCGCATTCGCGCAGTCTGGTCAGGATCAATGCTGTTCGCTTTCAAAGTCTATTGAAATTAGAGAAACTGTTAGCGAACAGCATGTATCCTGACCAGACTGCGCGGATGCGCAGGCTGGTCTGGATCCATGCTGGTCGCAAAGCCACTATGTTGGTTTTCACATGGCATCGAAGTTGAATAAGCTGTATAGATAAACTTCCATCAGTTATATCGATCGTAGGCTTCCAGTGACGTTTCTGTGGGTACGTGTATATTAGTTTAATAATATTCAACTGGTATATTGTTTATTTAAGAAATAATAAATATGTCCCCATATTTTATTAACTGATAAAATTATTGGAACATATTTATTATTTCGATTCTAACCACGCAAATTCTTCGCATTTTACAGCACTACATTTTAGCTCGATACGTCATTCGGCTGGTCATATGCTATTATAAAAACCTCCCCACGAATGGAAAGCGTTGCATAAAACGGAATTTTCCTGTATTCAGTAAATTTTAATTAAAGTATTAAATAGTTACTGCTGTGAAATTTTATTTTCAATAACATTTAAGGTCGGATATAGAAATCAGAAGTAAATACTTCATTCAAAATTTATATATGCAGTTTCTAAAAATAGAACATATCACCTACATGATGGCACTGAAACATATACGCCAGAACATTGCGGCATATAAACACGTAAACACTTGAATCTGGAAGATTGGAACATCAATTATAATTTATTTACTGTCAAAGTAGAACCTAGTTGATATTTGTGGTGCTTACAACGCAGAAATTGTAAACTACGCGCACGACCAAATATAGATCTAGATGCACCGATGTTAAGTTGAAACTTACCGGGCTGAAACATTTTCTTACGGTAAAAATATAAACAAACAAATTCATCATTTAGAAATTGTTTGTTTCAGAAAATTTGATGTACTTTTTATTACTACTACTTAGCACTGAAAAAATAGAGTATTTAGTCTGCATGTAGAATCTCACAGTCATGTTACAACCGTAGGTTGGAATGGAACAGCTATATTTTATCGTAGAATCATGTATAGGCGATTTCGCTATATGTTTATATAGCAACTGCTGCGGATCGTGTTAGAATAAACTATAACTAAACTCCACTAACTTAACGCAAATATTTCATTACATATTTCAATAATATTAAAAAGACATTGAAAATAATGAGAAACGGATATTTGTAAGACAAAATCCTGTCTTTATATATTTCTTAATATTTATCCAGTAAGGAACGTTTTGTCAATGTTATACAACAAGAAGTACATACCGCCTATAAAACAAAACACAGTCACTAAATATGCAAGAAGGTAGAAGCAAAGCCATTTTTCATGAAATAGATCAAATGCGTCGGTAAATTACTATAAATCCAAAACAGGCAAAACTGTTTCTGCGTTGCTAATGGTAACGCATATTAAATGAAAGTGTTTGGTTTTTAAGAAAATTTCTTAATATGAATTCAAACGAAGCAGTCATAAGAGTTAGAGAATAAGCCTATGTAGATGTATAAAATAAAAAAGTCTATATATTTGTGCTAAGAAATATCAAAATTGCTTCAACGATGACAGAGTCATGGCTCGGACAGAAAAAAACACTAATTCTTTTTTAGCTCTAAGTGTGACATTTACCTTTGGGCTATGGATCTGGGTGTAATGTATAACACGTCGTCTCATTATCGGATAAATGTGTGCTTCGTAATTATATTAAAATCATTTCAAGGGTGACAGTGTTATGGACCGGAGCAGACCTTTGACCTACAATGTGACCTTGACCTTGACATTTAAGCTAAGGTTCTGGGTGTTGTGCATGACACATCATTTAATTATGGGGAACATTTGTGCCAAGTAATATTGAATGTTCCTTGACTGATGACAAGTTACAGACCGGAGACGAAAAAAGCCCTGTTGGCGCTTGACCTTTAAGTGTGACCTTGACCTTTAAACTAGGATCCCGTTCTTGCGCATGACACATTACCTTATTATGATAAATATTTGTGTCAAGTCATATTAAAATCCCTTGATGCATGACAAAGTTACAGACCGGACACAAAATCGAGACGAACAAACAGACGGACGGACAGATGGACGCATGAATTACAAAATGAAACCCCCAAAGGGAGGGGGTAAATGATTAAAAGGGAACATTTCGTGATTTCATGAGATTTTATATAGCTTGAACATTATCAGACTATTTAAACTGTACTGGAAAGCATACACAAAACACTGATTTTCACAGCGAAAGCAAAGGTTATCATACATGTAAGCAATAGATACGTATACTACATAAGTATTTTTTTTTTTGCTTTTTTCTTGTAATATTTAGAAAAAAGCCACATGGACAATTGCTATAAATACCCTGTTGACCATACACTTATCAATATTTTGTAAAAAATATGCTTTTTGGCATTTCTAATGTAAAGTAATAGTACATTATATTTTCTTTACTTATATTGGTACGATGAAAGTACATTCTTATGAATTAGAGAACAAAGTATTGGTATTTTCGGTTTTTTTCTTCCTATATATTTCTTTGACTTTTGGCCCATCCTATCCAACAAGCCTATTCAACGAGCCCATCCAATGTAAACATCGTTAGAATTGACGGAAATATACGAGAAGGTTAAGAGTCTTGCCCGTAACGAAAAACTACTTTTACCCATTTATGTCTACTGATACATGTTGGTAGTTTTTCTCTGTTTGATTTACATAAACAAAAAAGACCACATGAATTGAAACATGTCATTTTAATAACAAATGACAGAAATTATTATATAACTGCATAATAGTGTAAAGAGATGAACATCAAACTTATAAAATACACCCATTATTACATTGTCTGCAACTATTATGCATGTAAATCAAATGTTGGGTACAACTAACCCGCCACATATTGCAAACTGCAGACTCGCGCCGCTATTTAATGTGTGCCTGAACTTACTACCATAACCTGCATTTTGCAATACCGCCCAACAAAACGCCGATGCAAGTCAAAATGTTTGTCGTTGATGCAAAAAAACGTGTTAAAGAAATGGCGTAGATAAGAATGAATAAAAACTGAGTGCCGACCCTAATCCGGCTTCGACTAACTTAGGTTATATTACACTAAATTATACTGCCCAATGCAGACGTAAAAGGTAACCTAGTCTCACAGCCATAAAACATTTATTTACAATAAATAATATTTATAAAACGTTTAAAAACTAGTTTCTTCTTCAACTAATACTGTAGTTAATTTCAAACGAAAGTTAAAATGATAAATTATTAAGCCGTTTGGAAAGGTCTTACAAGGTAAACAGTTATACTAAATTAGTAATGAAATAGTATTTTAATTGATCTAAGATATACAAAATTGATATGAAAAAAAATATATTGAATATGATCATATTGGCTGCAATGCTTAAATATCTAAAATATTTTTCAATAAATTTGGAAAAAAGTAGAGAACCCCTTCTTTGCGCTTTAACAAATATTAATAAAATCTGTAAAACGGTCGTTTGGAAAAAACTCGGAGAGTCTCGTTTTCCCATATGATGTACAATGCAGACAAGTGGCAAAAAGAAATCTATTTACCAGTATTTGTCAATACTTTATTACATTATGTATTTGTCTTAAAAAGATATTAGTGATTCATAACAAATAAGTCTCTTTGTACGTAAGAAATTTGCGACGTTTCTAAAAATACAGGTGAAAATTGAAAACAACAAATGGCAGCCTTGATGTTATGTAGTCTGGTCATTTCTTTCAATTAGATAAGACTGAAACAACACGCAGTTTTACTTCACATCGAGCTGGAGATATGCGAAAAAGCCATAATATGAATCCTCATTCATACAACCATTCCTTTAATAATCTCAAAGTGACTGTCATAAGTTTTATCATCTAATGTAAATATGCAATTTAAATTGCTTATAACAGGGTAAAACACTTTCTAAATAGCAGTCGACTGTCTAGGAAAACAACATTAAAACTGAAAATAAATATTCTAAGTAATATAAAGGTATATTAATGTCTAGAAAGATCTTACTTGGTGTTATTTTACCATTAATTGGGAACTTAGAATGTTTTATCTTGTAGAAGTACTAATATTGTAACTAGAACATGTTTCCAATCCATTAGATTTTATTTACATTTCTTAAAGCATAATTCAGTTTTGTGAAGTACTACAGAGAACGATATTTAATGGTACATGTAATTTATATAGTTATCACATGAAATTATTCGTTATCTAACATTTTTCTGTAATTTTGTCAGCATTACAGATATAAATAAATTGTATTATTCAATATATTATTTAAAGAGAAACTTTCATTATTCATTTTATTTCTTTGGTGAGAGATGATCTATTTACTATTATTAACTATCATTAAGCTATATGTAACAGATGCATTTTTATTGTATGATTTTTTTTTACAGATTTTAAGCTCTTTAAGGCCATAACGAGTTCATGTTTTTAGGGTAACGATCCTACCGATTTTCGTCGCGAATCAGAATCGATCCCTCTACGGTAACATGCGATATAACAAATGAGATATATACTATCGAATTAAAAAATGTATACTTCCGGCTCGTGAACAGAGCGTCTGACTTCGGATTTTTTGGAAGAGTACGCCTTTTCTTCGTGTCTAATAAGCGTCCACAAAACTTGTCCGAATCGCAACGTCTTGCACATCAGTACAAACAGGGATATATGGTATATATACACGTTTTGTTCACTTGTAAATAAAAGCATCTTGTGAGCACAGTTCATATAAATAAATATACCTCTCCAGAGGGTGCGCCTATCTACCTTTAAACTGATTTAGTTTAAGACAGCATTTTTAAGTTATGCAGAAGAATATGTCAAAGGGACATTTGACTTTATTATACCTCACTTTTGTCTACAATGATAAAATCCCATTACCCATAAAAGAGATATTATGACTATCAAACACATTTTCAAACTTTTTGCCACGTGACCGAGCGAAAGTGACTGTCAGGTCATGTGACCGCGCTGATATTTTGAATGTCATATAAGGGCAAATAACTGCTTCAATGTTTTCAGCCAAATCATGAAATGATTGCCTCCCTTGTACACATATAGTAGTGACGTCACTGTTTAATGTGTAAACAGACGATTCAGACAAAAGTTAAAACAGTTGAATTAAATGAATTAAAAACTTTTTTTTAAACTTTTTTATGTACTTAATTTTGTTCGGTATAATAAAATAAATATCATATGGCAGCGTGTGTGACATTGATATTGTCAACCCTCGAAACAGAATGTCACCACTCGGCTTTCGCCTCGGGTGACATTCTGCCCTCGGGTTGACAATATCAATGTCACACACGTTGCCATATGATATTTATATAATATCCTAACGGGAGCTCACATATTTAGAAGATTCTGTGATTTATCAATATACTTCTTTTGCTAATATTTCATTGGATTCATTTCTCATTGAAATATTGGAGACATGGTTCTACACGAATGTACATAAACACATTTTATCAAACGATTGAAGTCGTGGGAGTAAAATGAAGCCATTCTATAATTTTAGGTATTAAACTTGTGTAATAAATTTTGACGTTAGTCGAAGTGACCCAATCCTTAATAGGTAAAGAAAGAAGAAAGTATGACATTTCAGCAGGAAAAGCTTACATGTGATAAAAAGAATATTTTATTTGTGCCTTATCAAACTCGTTGAACAAAACAGATATAATGCTCGGCAGAGCCTTGCATTTGATAAAGTTGTCCAACTCACGTAATAAATTTAATATAAAAAGATTCTCATGCACAATCCCCTGTCTATCTCATAATTATCATAAAGCAGAAAATCTAAGGGCATTTAAAGCAGTAACTGGTAAACAAACATCACATAATTAAATGATGCAACATACTCAGGTTTCGCTGAATGATATAATATTATTGTAGTCATCGAGTATTTTTTAGCATTATTTTCTTTCTGCAAGAAGAAAGTAAACACTAACTGTATACATTATTACCTTTCGATGTTGATGAGACACATGATTAATTTTCTTTACTTCCGGGGATTTGTACGATAAGAACATGCTATGTCGCTTCATGATTAAATCTGTTTATTTCATTATAAAAAGTGAAAATCAATCTCAGTTCCAAAAACTAGCCATACTACTCAAACATAGTTCTATGTTATCAATTGATATGTTCGTGAAACTTTTGTACTTTTTTGTTTCCTTCATTGTTAAAGCATGCAGAATACGACGCTCAAACACAATTAAGATAACGTTTACCATCAAATTGATGATGAAATAAATTAATCACATGGATGTATTTCTGTTTTGTCTTTTTCTGTATTTTTGTTGTTCTGCTAGGGAAGGTTGAGTGTTTTAGGGAAATCCGCTTCTTTTTTACATTCCATAATTTTAACTCACCCATATATAAAGTTATATCCCATTCTGAACGCATTATTGAGGAGTTTTTCGGAGTTAGCTGACCTGTAAAGTCAATTTAATTGTACAAAGGTCCGTTAGGAGACTGTATGTTGTGAATTTCTTATCAAATTACACCAAAACAAGATTTCTTTGATTGTGTAGGAGTATGTTACATTCATCTAAATTGTCACAGAAAATTGGAGAAAGTCTTTATTGACACAAGTCAACTACATATGTAAAATATCACAGCCTTCTGACTTTCAAATGCAGGAAGAAACATATTTAATAGGAGTTCTACGAGATAAAGTAATTCATACGAAAACTAAAATATTTTTCTGCAATCTGACAAATAAAATCGGGATCCACATTACATTTTGAAAATCGGGTTAATGCTTGCAAGTACATTTGTTTCTATAGGCTTTATCTCAGAAATTCTCGTTTGAAAGTTGTTTTCATATGAATAAAAAGACCAAAAAAGATGATTATACGTAATATTATAGATGAAACCCCCATGCCTTAATCGATTTTATCCAGACGACCTTCCTTTAGTGCCAGATACTTACACGACTCATTTAGGTATCCTATGTCAACAATGAAGAACGCTGATGATGTTAAATAAATTGCTATGGTATGAAAGGTGTATGTAATTTCAAAGTCCATTAGCTGACAATCTGTCTTAAATACGTCGTGTAATTGTTTTGTCTTCAATGTTCTTACAGCCACAAATGAGCTACGCTATGAGAAAACCAACATAGTGCGTTTGCGACCAGCATGGATCCCGACCAGCCTGCGCATCCGCGCAATCTGGTCAGGATCCATGCTGTTCGCTTTCAAAGCCTGTGGAATTAGAGGAACTGTTAGCGAACAGCATGGATCCTGATCAGACTGCGCGGATGCACAGGCTGGTCTGGATCTATGCTGGTCGCAAACGCACTATGTTGGTTTTCTCATGGCGCGGCTGAAATGTCTGGAAAAGCATTTTAGAATGGATAGTTATTTTCTGACACTACCGATGAAGTATAATACTGGGACAATAGCGAAACAATCACATATCCAGAGAAGAAGATTTTATACTTTTTTAACTTAAACCGTAAATTAAAGTATACAGTTTTGGAATATAATTCAAATGAACACAGATGGCAATGCAATGACGTCACGAAATGCGTATTTCTTGGAACACGTCTGTCTGGGTGGATACATTAAAACCGTTTTGAATCAATTTGGGTAAATAAATCACTCTAAAAAAGGCATTGTAAAATTATACGGTTCCAGTTTCAGATTATATCTCATTCAATTTGATATTTTATTCAGAAATATGTCTCATTTCAGGCAAGAAAACAGTTCAAACAAATTGAAATATATTTTCACAACCATCGTTGTACCGTCATACAGTGCCCGAATCAACTTGTATTGCTAACCAGGTAAAATAATTATCGTTTTCCTGACAGCCTACCTATATGTTTCTCTGGCTTTATCTCTGTAAATACCTGTAGAAAGCAGATACTTATTCTTTTTTTATAAGAGATAAATAAAAATGAAATCCTGATCGCCCTAAGATCTTAACAGACGGCGTCAAATCCTGGTCGCTCTAAGATCTCAACAGACCGCGTCAAATCCTGGTCGCCCTAAGATCTCAACAGACGGCGTCAACTCCTGGTCGCCGTAAGATCTCAACAGACGGCGTCAAATCTTGGTCTCTCTAAAATCTCAACAGACTGCGTTAAAACTAGATCGCTCTAAGATCTCAACAGACGACGTCAAATCCTAGTCGCCTTAAGATCTCAACAGACGGCATCAAGTCCTCGTTGCCCTAAGATCTCAACAGACACCGAAAATTCGTTATCGCCATAAGACGCAGCAATCACATGCCCTCTATCCGTTAAACGATTTCATAATTCCATCAAGTAAATTGAAAAAAATCTTATCGCAGTACTAAACTGTGCCATTATGTCTCTACCTATCAATGGGTTCCAGTCATCGTTTTTACGACTTCGTGGCATTAAATATAACTACAGGTGTCACCACTAGAATATTTATCAATTATGTAATTTAAATTTACAAAATGTAACGTTTACACAAGTTGTTACTCATCGTCTCATTCACAAAGCTCTTTGCAACATGCTACTAAATCGGCACTAACGCTTTTTAAATTGAACAAAATATTTTCAAGACATGAGGACCATGACAGCCGTTTATCCCATACAAGAGGTTTATAGCTAAAAGTTGTAAAAGAGGACATGGTAGTTATGGTTTTGTATGACAAATTTAGAAAATTTAGTAGATGATTTTTCAACAACAAAAGTTTCATTGAACAGCTTACCATAGGACATTTAGCATATTAGAAAGATCAGAACAAACTACATCACAATTAATTAAAACTAATTCTAGTATGAAAAATCAATGCACTTTTCCGATAAATAACGGCAATGTGACGTCACATCGACGTATCATTTGGCGTCATATACGCGCCAAGAAAGGGTGCTTCTACATTTGATCTACTATTTTATATAAAAGACTTTTCAGAATCGGAATGATATAACGGAATGGTGTTAAAGTTAATTCACAAACACTCTATAGCTTATCACACTTCTACGTACTCCTAAGTTATTCCGTGGGGACGTTTAAGTTTTCGTATTTTAACAGTTTGAACTCAGGTACGCGTTGACGTCACGTCGCCCAACTATATTTGGCATCATACATAGGCCATGACTTAGATCTTCCTAATTTTATCTTCTTGTTTTCATAAAAGTCGTATAAGAATCGAATTAATATTTAATAGGACCATGATTTCAAATATGTCAACAACACGAATCGTGTATAATGTACTAGGGTAACGCCCTAATGAAATTATTCCTCAAGCGTATAAACTCATCGAATTGTTTCGACACGTTAACACATAGTTATGCTATATAAAGTATCCTATTAAATAAATAAAGTATTGGTCCGGGGCAGTTTTTGTTTTCCCTTTTTCAGGGGCATGACTTAATTACATGCTAGGAAGTGAATTCAGATTTTGCATATAGGTAGTCAACAATAATTTGGAATGTGCATAAAATAATAAGAATCAGCAAGTTTTAAGTTACTCTTCCTCTTTTTATTTCATCTGGTCCTGAGCATACCTTAGATACAGATCAAATGGATACGGCAAGGAGATGTGCAATAACCTTAACTCTAGTGCCAGTTATCATGTATGTTTAAGGTTTTTTTCTGCTGCATTTTTCCTTGTCTAGCCATTTTCTTGGTTGTTACAGACATCAATCCAACCATTTTTTATTCAGGAAGCAATATATAGCAAAACCATGTTTTACACGTCCAAGAAATAATATCACGAGGGTGTCACCCGTGTGAATTATTTTATGCGGCGTGCATCCTCTTTTTGTCGTATTTTAATATATTGAAACATGGTTCTGTTATATAAGATTTTGATTCTATCATCTCTTTTATGTATAAAGGTGACTTTAATTCTAGGCGCATATATGTCACCAAATAATAGGTGAACATGACGCCAAAGTGATCGTGTTTTGATGATACTGAAAACGGCGGAGATGTTGCACCTTTCGATTGTCTAGTGAGATATTCTGTGCGTTTTTAACTCGGTTGTGCGTGGAATTAAACGAAAAACCTTTCTGTCACTGTGTTTTTAAAAGGTCTGTAAATTCGATATGGAGATCAAATCTGGAAGCACTATTTCTCGATGCTTATATGGCGCCAAATATAATGTCGATGGGCCGTCAATATTGTAGTAATTTAATGACAATGGACATCATTTATTCATATAAGAAACAAGATTAGAAAATGATTAGGGTAATTAAAACGAACAAGAACCACAACTTAGTAGGTCCCATAGACTAATACATCTTAGTTATTTTACTAAATTTCAAAATATTATTTTTCTACAAAAATAAAGCATTTGTCTCTGGCAAATAATCCACTTTACTGACACTAAGCTCAGACAATCCATTTCCAATAATTAGTTTTCCGATTGGACGATTCATCGTATACGTTTTGCGACAAAATTAAAACGTAATACAGGAAAACGTACTTAATAAATCAATTTTGGATTGTCTCTAAATCTCATACAGACAAGCGTGAAAAAAACAACAACAATAGTATTTATAAATAATCCATTATCTTTATTTTGCGTGAGTATATCAAAAAATTAATTTAGATCTGTCTTCTTCAGCTTGTGAGATAATATCTTAATCAATCATTTACGAGACTGCCAACAAAATATACGTCTATGTCTTATTTCAAAATGACTGTGTTTTTGACATTCAATTACATTATAGTCTGTGTATGGTTTACGTTATCTTCTAGGCAGCCAGACATTTAAAATTATTTTTAATTAGATTTTTCAAAAATTTTCAAAATAACATAACAATATGCAAGAAAACTATACCTGTCTTACTGAAATAAGTGTCAATGTTGTTAAATTATCCGGGAACATGGAGTACATTCATTATTACTATAAAAGAAATCCGCATAAACCTGTGCCAGGGGACTTGAAGGATGTTGTACATTTCATAACCTCTCATCAAAAGACTTAATCAGTTTAAACGCCGAGTTGCGATTATGTTGCCTGATTACGTTCTATGCTTCCTAAGGATATTTTCGCAGATTTTATTGAAGAATGGAGAAAAAAAAGATTATAATGTAGATTCGCGTTATTATCATTTCTTGCAGATGTAGTTTGACTGAGTTCCGTCAGTTTCTAAAGGATCTTTGTTATTCCACTGATTTTATATGTTAAAGATATGTTGTGAAATTTAGATACACAGGCTAAATGTTTTTGTCTTCATGAATTATGATCAATAGAGACTTGATCATTTGAACCTCACACAGTAGGTTCTATCACCAGGTTTTTTTGTTTAAAAATATTTTGATCCAGGCACTTAATGTACATATTATTCAACCATTTTCCTATTTTTTGTGTGTGCAAAGTTATTGAAAGTGCAACACCCCTCGTGCCTCTTAGCTAAGGCTTAAGCAATCTGACTAAAGTACATCTCCAATTAACGCTACGAACATAGGATCTGAAGACGTGCTATTGTTAGCCTCGTTCTGACGACCCTTCTGGCAGCCAATCAGAGCCTTACATAAAACATTTATTATGTGAAAGTAGAAGTTCAAAAAATCTATTTTCAGCCTGGGATTTTCATATTTACATTTCTTATGACAACCACATCGCGACTACGCCCTCGTGGTTTGAGAGAAATCATATGTCATGGTACGGACTTGGTCACGTAAGGTGTCGGACAACCGGTTAGCTCAATAGGTAGGGCACTCGCTCTGTAAGCGAGAGGTCCCGGGTTCGAGCCCCGGACTGACTATACATTTTTCTCATTCGACGCTATTTTGATGGTTTAGCCAAATGCTTGTTGAAACAAGTCGTCTGACTGGTTCAAATAAAAATAGATTTGCGAAAATAAAAATAGCAATATCGGAAATCCAAAATATACAGAAGAGGAATGTGAATGAGTCATTCTCAGATCTTCGTTTAGAAGATCAAGTGCTTGAGTCAGATTGAGGCTTAAGCGGAATTCGACTATGCAGATAATGAATGACTCTGTGATCTCGAAGGGCCAGAAAATAAAACAACACTGAATCTAGACTTTTTAATACTTCTCATTGAGGTACTAGATAAAAGTAAAATGAATTGTGTAAAAATTGTCTTAAAAATGTCTCACTGCACACATATATAATTTTTATCAAACAAATAACAGATAAACTATTTGAGACAATACAGCTTTTATATAAGGTTTACAATTTCATATGTGCATTTTACATTGATGGACATGTTATCACACATCGCTCAAAAATCCAATGTGTTTATAAATTTTGTAAAATTTGTACATTAAGTTTTCATGTTTACAATAAGATTTCATGTGATATTTTAATCTATTTTTCAGACGGTAGAAAAGGGTCACTATATGTAGCTATTTATATGTGTATTCGTCTTCACTTTCATTTTGATTACCTTTCGGCTTCTTTGTTTCGATGAGGTCTATAAACACCTTATAGACCACTTAAGTCAAGAGGTCTATAACAATTACCAGACCTGTCTTACTTTTTACTGTTTACACGAAAATGTTTATGACGAAAAAATCTCAGATGCCTTTAGCGGGTATCGAACCCGATCGCTCAGATGCTAGTCCAATGTTCTAACCACTGAGACAGATTGTCGACACACTTACGCACTTGTCAGAGATTAAATTTAAAGTTATGCGTAAGCGACCGAAACAATGCAGTAGAATCATGAGAAGTCCGTGCATGTCATGTATGATGAACGCGTAATTGACTCCGAAAATATAGTATTACTTGTTTCAAAAAGGTACGTTTTAAGTGAAAAATTTCTGACCAGTTTTGCATATCCTGAAAATTGATCTAAACATGACTTTACTTTAAATTTTTAACTTTCAATTCTAAAAAAATCTTGATATTTGTCTGAAGTTAATACGGGCATACTTTTCCGCTAAGTGGAGAATGCTTCATGAAACAGGACATTTTATTTTACAAAGAAAAATAATGACAATGATATAAATGCAAAAAAATACAAACACCACAAATTTCCTACAAGTTAATTATTAATATGCTATTAAATAAAAATTGTGACGATTTTCTGACAATTTACATGGAACATAAATAAGGAAGTTGTATTTTAGAAAATAACACAGTTTAAATGTTCGTGATATATTCCAGACGTGTCTGAAATAAGATTGACAGTTTAAACATATTTAAAGGCAGTTTTTAGGTAGTGGTAATTGGTAGGAAACTGGTCAAAGCACATCTCTTGTTTTCTGAAAAATGTTCTAATTTTGCTGAATGTCGTATTAACAGTTGACATTTTTATGCCTTTAAATATCATTTGATATTTTGCACTGTACAAAGTTTTGCCGACTTGACAGTCTTACTGTCAGTTTCCTGGATTCTTTATTATTAGTATCCGATAAGTATTGACATCCACAAGTAACTGACAACTTCTTCACGTGAACCAAATGCGGAGGACCAAAACAACTTTAAACTATATAATGTTTATTCAAATCGTTGCCATGTCAGTCAGAACAGAGGCCTCGAACTACAAACCTCTTAATTAGTAGTACTTATTATAGTCAAGAAGACTGAAGATTTTAATATCTTCTCGATGGTGTGGGCGCAGGTTTTAGCACATTTCGTCGTGTCTTCTTGGCGTGTGCTTGATCAGGGTATATTATGGTACGCAGTTCTTGTGATAATGAAAATTTAATGATAAATCTAAATCAATACTTTTATACTGCAATGTATATTTAAATCGCAAATTAAAGGACTAAATAAACTCAAAGTTTCTTATAATAATTATGAAAAAAACTTATAAAATACCATTCGCAGTAAATTCTGACTAATTGACTAGACACACATTGATGATCTCAGGAAAAGACTATAATCTTCCCAATATTTTTCAAATGTGCACGGATTTTTCATGCAAAGACAAAATCTCATATTCTAATTGCTGACAAATGTATTTACAGGTGCGTAGCAAGTTGGGCATTTTGTTATATCAATAGTATCCGATAAATTGTAGCACATATGGTCTTGTTCCTTCTTCTTACTATGTAGGTAAGTCAGTTATCATTCTCGGAATAGGTCTGCATAGTATTTATAGACCTGTGAGGAGATTTGAAAACCTCGCTAGCTACGCTCGCTCGGTTCACAAATCCCTCACAGGTCTATAAACACAATGCAGACCTATTCCTCGAACAATAACTATTACTTATTGTTATCATAAAGGGGCAAAGAGGGGTTAAATAATAAATTAGGTTCTTTTCTGGAATTAATTTTAAAGAAATAGAAAACATGACCTTCTTCTGTTTCGGAAGGATGTAAGGGTGATAAAAAGTTATTTTGAATAGCAGAAATCGGATTATCTCACTTTTTGGTGGTATACATGTATGTAAGTGCAATTTCTTACAGAATCCAAATTTTTATACCAGATCACCAACAAGAATTTCTTTTTTTTCCTCAAGTTGATCATTGACTTAACGTCTGAGCATTTTTAAAAAGGCTTCATGCAAGGAAAATATCAAAGTTAATGAAAACGACTATTGAACAGTTAGACTGCCTTGACATTATACTTTTCGTTTATTACGTGGTCATTCCAGATTGTATTGTGCTTTTGCTAGTTAGTGCTGTACAATAAATACTTCGTCATGTGCATTTTCCAATATATTCGGTAGAAATTATAATTTGCTATGTAGATAAAACAGTCTGTTATGTACATTTACTAGTTTGTACATTTCTTAGTTTGTTTTGTACATTTACTAGTCCAATGTATAGTTCATTATGTACATTTCACAATATATTTGGTGCAAATTATGTTTTGTCATGCTCACTAATCAATTTGTCATGCGGAGATAACAGTTTGTCTTGTACGAAAAACAATTCGATATGTGAATTATTTGTACAGGTAAGTATTAGACACTGCACCGGTAAAAATAGAAGGATTGATGATTGACAGTCAACTTGTCCCCCAATCATCTCGTTCTCCAGTCAACTCATCCCAATTGGCGGTATCAAATTAGTAGTTTCGCCCCACTATTTCGACCCCTAATTTTAATACTAATTTTGACGAAGTTTGCAAATAAATATTAATTAAATATATGCATGTTCTGCATAAAAATATGAAAATTAATTTACTTTTAAAACTACATTTTTTTTGTTTTATGAATACCCGACTGTATGTAAAAGTGTTAAGTGCATGCTCGTTTCGTAGTTTAACGTGTAAAGTTTGCGGAATGTTGTTATTCTAATCGTGATTGTATTGAAAAATACATGCTTAAATGCCTAATACTTAAAAAAATCTTGCTTAAAAATGTCCGATTTTATGTGCAATTACAAACACGTACCCTTACTGTTTTGTCATTACAAGTGGATTCTCATACTACTTGTGATAACTGATAATTAAGTTCTTTTCGGCAATAATCTATTTTCATAAACCTGTGAAAAGATAATCAATACATATCTGTTTATTTAAACAAAACAAAGTGCTTTATTTACAAGACAATTTATGATTTGTACCGAACATATTTGGGAAAGTACATAACGGACTATTAATTGAACAGCACAAGTTAATGAATGTTCAACACAAACTAACAAATGTACTGGACAAACTAGTAAATGCACAACACGAACTGAAACTGTACAGGACAATTTAGGTAATGTACATATTAACAAACTGTTTTGTCTACTTAACAAATTATGATCTGTACCGAACATACTGGGAAAAGCACATAACGAACTATTTATTGGACAGCACAGTAACTGTAAATGCACAAAACAAACTAAAAAATGTACCGGACAAACTAGTTAATGTACATAACAAACTGTTTTATCTACAAGACAAATTGTGATTTGTACTAAACATATCAAGAAAAACACATAACGAACTATTAATTGGACAGCACAAACTAGTAAATGCACAACACAAAATAAGAAACGATTTGGAAAAACTAGTAAATGTACACAACAAACTGCTTTATGTACAAGACAAATTATGATTTGTACCGAATTATTGGAAAAGGCACATGACGATCTATTAATTTGACAGCACATAATAGTGAAAGCACAGCACAAACTAAGATATGAATGGGACAAACTAGTAAATGTACACAACAGACAGCTTTATCTACATTTGTTCCGAATATATTGGAAAAGGCACTATTAACTGGAACGAACTATTAATTTGACTGAACAAACTAAGATATGTACGGGACAAACTAGTAAATGTACACAACAAACTGCTTTATCTACATAACAAATTAAGATTTGCATCGAATATATTGGAAAAGGCACATGACGAACTAATAATTATCATGCCAAGGCAGTTTAGGCGTTCCATAAACGACACACTTGTAAATTTGATAATGATTATTTAGAAAAAAAGCTATACAAGTTTTCTAAGTTTTCTCCTTCCAGTTAGAATTAAAATTTTCATTACCTCTACAAATGAAGTCAGCGCACCCTGAGTGTCCTGCTTACTCAGTAGTTAATGTATTTATTTGATTAGATGATTATTTAGGCTTCATTTGGCTGAATATCTGATTATATATACAGTTGATTGAAGTAGGTAATTAAATTGAATGAAGACAATTCAACAATCCAAAAGCATTTTCTGCAACAAGCTCATAATTGAAACAGTATCATTTTTGTTACTCTGATATACATTGCTTAATGTTTGCTTTACGCTGGTATGAAGTGTTAAAGGTTTACTAGACTAATGATTACACAATGAGCGTATCTTGTTTTAAGATGATAGATGCTTAATGGGTAAAGGTAAATTTCATGTCAAATCTATCAACGAGCTGTAAGGTATACTAGGTTTTGGATTTACACTGTGTATCATCTTGTGGTGTATAAATTAATAAGATTTTCTAGATCCAGTAGCCATTGTAAAAAATCGATATTTTGACGATAAACTCAGCTTATTCGTTGGTTGGGAGACACTCAGAAATTTCCAGTGCCTTGACTGGGAATATTTCTAGACTGGGCCGGCCTTGTTTGTATCTATTAAAAGCATCAAATATTACATACGCCTTTTCTGTCGCTTATCGTGCTAGTTTCCTTTTGCCCATATCCCATTGTTATTCATGTTTCGTCATGGGAATATTATGATACTTAATCTTTGTATTCCTGAGGGTTATTTTGACAATAATAATAAATCTTATATTTTATATTACATCTTCAATAAGAAATATTTCTGGCTCACAAATACATCAACGGTAATGTCCAGTATTAATAATATAACTAAATACGTGAATAAATATGTCATTGATCGCCACTCAAAAAAGCACGCGTGGTTTCAAACGTCTGCAATCGCTACGTCTTGCAATCTGTTATGTCCTATGGCTTTATGAAAAATAACGATCTTAGATCTTAGCCCTGTGTAATATTCTTTATTCAGTCAAGTGATCAAAATGGAAAATGTTATTTCCGTTCCCTTCATCTTTAGTGAATGTCATTTCTAGGATTTATCATTTGACGAAAATAGCGCTGACACTAGGATTTTCACCAGCCTAATTGATTTTATGGCAGGAACACTTTAAATGTGGCAGACTAGAAAATGTGGATATTATTATTTCATACTTTCATTTGCTTTTCATTGAAAGTGGTGGAACAATTATTTTTAGGCTATTTTTAATTTTCAACATAATATGTTTGTTGTTTCTAATGACATAAATATGGCCCTTGTTCATAAAGTATTACCTGACCTTTACAGCCCAGACAAAAAAATGTTGCTAGAGAGTCACCCGAGAAACATTTCTGCCAAATGATTTTGAAAACAAGGCTGCAGATTAAGAGGAGAAGACTTTCAACAGAACCCTACACTACTGGATGCACATGCCATTAAAAGGGTCATGAAATTGGCCTTAATTTTTTCAAACGTTTTTAACAGAGTTTTAACAGGTCACCATTAAAATTCACCCATTACTTCTAACTATTTAGTGGGATTTTCATGACCATAGTTTTAATGCCATACATTAAAAAGCCATGAAATAAGTATATTAAAACCCTGGTAAAATATACCTTGTTAAAATGACTTTGATGGCCATGAAAAGCTGCTTAAAATGAACCATTAAAATAAGTTAACAGGCTCCTTAAAACTCCATGAAAATTTTTAATTGGCATGAAATTAATGTGCCATTAAAAAAGTACCCCTTAATACCACATTAATTAGTAAGAACTAATGGAGCCATTAATTGTTTTAATACTCTGTTAATGACCGTTAATTATTAAAAAATTGCTTAATGGTCTCAATAAATATGTCAGATTCAATTTTAATGGGTTCGTAATATTTTAATGGTATATCAAATTAAGAGCCATGAAAATTTGCCATCAGAATTAGACATCTTAAGATAATAAACTTCATATTTATATTTGCCGTATTGGTTTAAACTACGTATTACTACACATGTAATAGTATCTATACATATGTACTGTTTTGTAAAATGCTAGAAGAATATTTGTTTCTTCTTTTTTTCTCTCATTATTTTGTAATGTAAACACATCTAACAGCCTCATACAAACATTTGTCTTATTGTATTCTGTCATATGTTCATATGAAATGAGAAAATAAATGGATATTGTATTGTATTGTGTTGTACCGAGAAGGGTTTACAGGTACCGGTTTAATATATCAAGTGACCATGTGGGTAGTTTTAACTTTTCAACATTATGATATTGACAAACATTCTGACCAAGTTTTTATTGGTACAGACATTAGGCATCAAGTGTATTTAAAAAGCAACTGTTGATGACAATGTCAGCGCACAATGGGCAATCACAATTTAGCTCTACTTCAGTACTTTGTGCTCAGGTGCATGCACTTAAACAGCTAAGAGCAAATGTTTGAGGGATTGCATCACAAATAGCTTCCCCCCTCCCCAATCAAGCGTACCACACTCTTTGATTCATTGGAAGGAAGAAGCGATTGATCTGCCCATGCCCAAAATGAATTTAAATCAGACTGTACATAGTCACAATCTTGTGTACTGTTCACTTCTCTATAAACCTTAGTTTCTACTCAAGGATTGGAAAATTTGAAAATCTAAACTGGTCTGAACACATTTTATAATGTAAATTCCTTACCCCACCCATTTTCTTATACAAATGCTGATTATTTGGACAAGAAAAACAAAAAACAGAAAAAGTGGCATGCATCAATACGTATTTACCCTTACCAAAATAATGTAGACTGATGTTATCAAATAAATCAATACGTTTTCATCCGACTTTCATTGAAATAAATCCGATTTTTTGTAGAAACACAATTTGGCAAACATTTGAAAAAATGGCGTAACTGCATCAATGGGAAATAACTTTAATGCAACTAAATATAACATCATGATATGTTATAGATGGTGTGTGCGTAGTATGTGTTTATTGTGATGAAAGTCCAGTTTAGAACAATATGGGACAGGAATTATAAGCATTCAATGGGAGTGCAAGCCAAAAATCCCCCCCAAAAAAGAAAATACACGAATCACATTTTACAGAATGTAGCATTTAATGGGCATCACATTGCTGTTAAGGGACATTAAGTTTACTCTTAAATGAAATTGTACAGAACCTGAACATTTAATGGGCATTAAATCAAATTTAAGGCCTATGAATAATCCTGTTAAATTCAAAACATACAGAATTTCACTATTTTTTTAAAGCCATTAACTTTTTTAGCTACCAAACTAAATTTTTAATCTCATGATTCATGGTCAAAAATGTGTGTTTTAATGGTATTTAACATGTAACCCATTAATATTGTGAAACCTGTTAAATAAAGTGATGCAAGAATTAATGGGGTTAGTTTTTTCCTATTTTAATGGGTATTTTACAGGGTTTTAAACCATGTTTAATGGTATGTGCATCCAGTAGTGCTATAGGGGCAACTAGACCCTGCCACGCCAGCAATGATGTTTTCTGTTGCCAAAATAAGATTTTTCAATTTTATTAAGGATCACACAATGAATATTTCTCATTTTATCTATCGTTAGCTCTGACTTCTTTAAAAACATGAACAGTCATGGGAAAAAATTAGACGAGAAATATTTCTATGCAGTTATTAAAACATGAGAACAATGGTTCAAAGGGATATTCTGTTTTCAAGCCTCGATGGACTACTTCTTTCGAATCAAAATTATTTGAACTATCTTGGTTTATGTGAAATTATTTTAAAATCAGGCTTTCAGTTTGTTGCAGGAAGAATTTTAATTTTAAAGCATTTAACACAGGGTAAATGACATCCGCCCCTTTGCTGGCCCACCAGATTAAATTTAAAGAGTTTGTAGAGGTGATAAAATTTGGCGAGCGGTTTTTGAAAAGTAGCCTTTCATAGTTTACACTATATGCATATTAAGGAACTTGCGGCCAGTCGGAATAATCTAAACATTATTGGGAGAGTTTCAACCAAAAAACATTTCTGTGAAATAAAAAAAATCATGAGAAACGGTCTAACGGGATACTTTAATTAGAATATTTCTATTTTTAGCACTGGCGAGTCGCAATAATTTAAATGGTGTCTGCAAAGGGCCACCTATGAAATATTTGAGAGAAATTATATGAATTTCTGACTAAAAGATTTTCAAACTTCCAACTATATACAATTTTGAAAATATGACAATGCCTTCTTGCAGGAACTACTTTTTTGCGAATCAAAATAAATTGTACAACTGTGGACTGCCTTGGAAACTAAGTGAAATTATTTTAAAATCAAACCAGCGTTTTTCATGAAGATGAAGTTTAAATATTTTGTATTTTAGCTCTTGTGGCCACCATGAGCAACCATGGTGAACCGAAAAGATTTTTCAGCTATATACATAAAGAGAAAAGCTACACCTGCGTGGAGGGAGTCACTCAAAGAACATTACTTCAGACATAATTTTAAATCAGACCAATGGTTTTAAACAGCCTTTGTGGTAATTTTTTATGGTAAATCAGAATAATTTGACGGTAGTAACACTCAATAAACATTTGTGTGAAATCATTTTAAAATCGCACAAGCAATTTCTATGTCTGCAAGAAGTAGAATTTGAAAGTTGTTATCATACACATATAGGAAATAGTAACCAAGTCCTCTGATGGCTATGTATGTTGACGAATCGGTTTTAAAGATGTGCTTCCTCTCTTGCGGCCACCATATTCAGTCAAGCAGAGAATTTGAGGACCATACAAGGAATATACACGCCAAGTTTCATCAACTTCCATCAAACATCGTATGAAAAACAATGCGTACGAATAGTCGACTCATGTGGGTCTGGCGGTTTATGTCACAACAGCTCAGCTTAAGCTTCGACAGTTAAGATTTTTCTCCAACATTAAAACTATTTAGAGAATACATGTCAAATATCTAAAGTAGTTTTAAGTATAAATCACTTACCTTATTAATCAATGACCTAATGATACAGATTGTTTATAAGTTTTTATTACCAATTTGACACCCAATTAAAGTTAAGTCTGGTGAAAACATTTAATACCCTAAACACTTTGTTTCTTGGCAAAACAACTGAACCAAATTGAAATTTATTTTCGATGAACCTGAAGCCATTACAAAATGCAAATATCTGAAAAATTCAATATGCAAATGGAAAGTCAAATGTCATTGTATCATTAAGGCACTTTAGTTACTTTAGCTTTAATTCTCGATTTCTTAATTAAATATCAAGGAGGACGTATCTATTAAATGTAGGATCTTACAATGCCGATTAGTTGAGTAAATTTTAAGAAATGGTTCTGTTTATTGTTTTCACATATATATGATTATAATTCTAATCAACGTTTTTTTTTTCTGTTTATGTAAAATAAAACAAGAACCAAACTTGAACTCATAAAATGTCTTTTCTTTTTCTAGCCTTTCGTTTATCCAAGCATCGTTCGTTCTCTTTCTGATACACCGCACGTTATACAACGTACTTCATATAACGCACCTGTAACAAGACACGTTATATTAATTAAGACAAAGGTGAAGGAGACGGTTTCTTTGAAAACGTCCACTTCGAATAATCAAGTATTTTCTCAGTCAAACAAACACGATTTATATGTGCTTACCATACCTATAACATTGTAGTATCAAACCACTAAATCCTTTTATTTATTTTGTATTTTCAAGAAAAGACGCATACTATCCCCATTAAGACCTTTTTAAAAAAACTCATAATACTTATTTACAATGTAGATTAAATCTGACCAACCGTTTCGGCGTCTTGGAGTGTTTCAGTGACAACATGAAATTGTAATAAAATTTTCTCCTTATTCCAAGGTTTCCCACCATCTTTTACTAGTGTTATTGTCTGGAGATTTAAAAAAAAAGATCGTCAATCCATATTGAAGACGTAGAACATCGCATTTCATACAGACAATTAGATTAGTCTGGGGTATAATTTGACACAGCAATGCTTTCACGAAAACATTTTTATGACACATCGTAATAAAAACAATACGAAACTCTTTTTTTAATCTTTAATGCTCGCAATTCCGTATATAAAGGGCAGTAAAACATAACTTAATTAAACAGCAATAAGGCGCGTTTGATGAAAATGTAATAGGAAATGATTTGTATATGCGAATATATCTTCTTAAAATGCACATATACATGTATATATCAATTTGTTGTGTTCCATCTTAAAGCTATATAATCATACATCCGTAGCTCCTAAAATATGGCACATCATAACGGAAAACAGAGTGTACGTGAATACCTTAGATTGTATTTAATCGCGTTATTGATTATTGTCGACGTGAAACCTCTGAGATAATGACTTTCGAACATAAAAGCAATATGTAAATAGAATTTCAACATCAAACAGAATTTTAAAGAACCTTCAAAAGTATTACACTGTTGTCATTTAAAAACCAATAATGCAAAACATCGCTTTTTGTTCATTCTGTGTGACTTTTTCTTTCAATTTTTGACACGTAAACTATTTACACAAGAATGAACCACAAAATTATATTTAAATTGATCAATGCTATGATATGTATGAACTTTCCATAAATTATGCTTTAATTCTGGATATTAAATGTAAGTTTTGACAAAACGGTTACATGATTCAAATAACAACACGCATATAAGTGCAGTTTACATAAATTACCAGCAAACCCTGCATATTTATTAAGCATAATGTCAACAGCATTCGATATTCCTTTGCTAAATAAAATTGAAATTGTCAAATTTTGTACTTTCTTAATAATTACTGTTCTCTTTTGATTTTGGCATTTCAGAAGTAAGTGCATCAACGTCAGTGACCACCTTTAATTAACAACGGAGACTCCTTTGATCAAGATAAGTCATACATCTAATTTCAAAGAAATATAGTAAAGATAGAAAAAGAAGTTTTATGTGTTGCTTTGTGTGTGTGTGCGCGTGTATGTGTATGTGTGTGTGTGTTTGTGGTGTGCGCGTCTGCGTGCTGTGGGCTTCGTTTTGGGGAGGCTGCGTTTTTGGTACGTGGCATTCCCTGTTTGATATTTGTCTTTGTTTTTTATATTATCACTTCCTCATTCCTTAGGACGGTCAGCACATATTTATGCAATCTCGCCAGGCATATATATGTTTTTGACAACACAGAAAATGACGTCATTCACTTCAGCTATTTCCGGATGTAAAGAAAATGAAAGTAGAAATGCTAAACTTGAAAACGAAAGCCATATATTGATTCGTAGATAATCAGGGGTCACGCGCAGGAGTCACCCCGTCTAAATGTATGCGCGTGGACTTCTTTATTTTTGCTATTGGGGAGTCAATTTTCAGCCTTTTCTAACGAATTGAAATTACCTGGGCTTTAGTATGGCATGTCAGCCTTTCATCTACGAAAAGATATTTGAGCTCGGGATAAATACAAGTCCCACAGGGGTCCGTAACGGACCAAATGTACATTGATAATTTTGGAACTTCATCAAATCGCTCAAAAGGTCGTTTTTGATGTTGTCTGAGAGTGTCAGTATATGCCTCGAATGTAAGATATAACCGTATTTGAGAGCTGCAGACCTAGACATTTCAGAAATATTTTCAAAATAAATTTCGTGTAATAAATGTTGATTCTACGGAAGCGTGAAAGGGCCATCAGACGCTAATACGTTTTATTACGTTAAGGCTGCGGAAAGGATATTGTCACTTTCTCGATGATAGAAAATCATTTATTATGGCAGGCTTTCTGTCCAGCTTTGATTCTTGAGTTACTCATAATAGTGAAACCAATAAAAATGACATCATGCCATTGAGTAACTGACACTAAAAATAAAAAAGGGTATAAAGTAAATTGCATGTCTGAGGTACCTCTGGCGCATATCATATTCATGATGAAAATTTGAAGAAGTTGGACTTAATGAGCTTAACATGATTTTGTAACGTAAATATTATATTATTTTGTATGAAGAAAAGCCCAATGAGTGTGAACATAGTGACGCCTAAGTAGCATTATTAAAATATTTACTTCTCAGTCACAGACACTATTGCAAAACGCAAATTTTCAGGAAACAAATAATAAATATCTTGGCTTAAAATTGATTTTGGTGCTTATAGCAAATGTAGATGTTGGGTTCTTCTCAACCCGCGGCTAGAAGGCGTGACGGTATTATGCATTTCCACTACCATTCTTGAACATCTATCAAACCGAGCCTGTATCATTTTTATTTTTTGTCGCGTTAAGCGACTTATGGAGTTTCCATTTTTTCTATCTTAATAAGCACATCCAGTTTTCCTTGGGTACTAATAGGTATTCTTTAAAAATTATATAACAAAATAAGGCAACTTCTAACATATATCAGAACTGTATTATCAATCTGTCAATAGCATCATACTATTTTACATCATATCACTTTAAATAGTGTATAGTGTATGTAATGCGTCATCATTTTCAAAATCGGTTAATCTGTGCAATTATGCCGGTGTAATGAAGTATTTCGACCCCCATAGACTAATGACCACCCGGTCATTATTCTACAGAAAAAGTGACCCCCTGGTCATAGTATTATGACCTCCAGATCATAGTACTATGACTCCCCCACGTGAAGTAAACTGAACCTCACGAAGAATATTGACTCCCATAAAAAAACGACCCCGGTCGTTTGGTCAAATTTAGTGATAACTCATGTATCTAAGGCCTAATTTCTGCATTTTATGCCCCCACTCGGGGGAGGGGGCATATAGATTTGCCCTTGTCCGTCCGTCCGTCCTTCCGTTTGACCATTAGCCCCAGATACCATCACTTGACACAGAAATCAGAGCATTCCGCAACGGGAAAAGGGATTCTATTTCTAGACGCTGTATCTTGGTGTATACATTTTTTTTCAGGAAAAAAACAATTCACAATACGTTCACAAAACACACCGGTGTCAATAATCCCTGCAAACTTCGGTACGAAGTAATTTTTCAGAAGAAAACTGCACAAGAAACTGCTAGCATAGAACTTAGTATTAATAGAAGTTGCAATACTTAGCAGTGGCAGTAAAGTACGGTAGCGGCAACAATAGAAAGTAGTAGTAGTAGTAGTAGTAGTAGTAGTAGTAGTAGTAGTAGTAGTACTGTAGTAGTAGTTGTAGTAGTAGTAGTAGTGGCAGTGGTAGTGGCAGTTGCAGTAGCAACAGCAGCAGCAGTAGCAGCAGCAATAGAGGAATAAGTGACAGCAACAACAGCAGCAGGAGAAGAAGAGGTAGATGTATTAGTGGAAGCAGGTATAGTAGTATCAGTAGTAGCAGTTGTAGTAGTAGTAGTAGTAGAAGTAGTAGTAGTAGTAGTAGTAGTAGTAGAAAAAGAAGAAGTACATGTAGTAATTGCAATAAAAGTAGCGGCACCAGTAGTAGTAGTAGTACAATCAAAATGTTAACTATTGGCAAAGGAGGGTATTAGAGTTGTAGATCTAGTAAAATTGTCCGTTAGGTTTGGTGGGGATCACTTTTTAATTGATATTATCGTCGAAAGTCTTTTTATGAGCCGGTGTTTTACACGGAAAGAGTAACTTTTTTAAACAGAATTATGTCCGGAAATCGATATTGTATGAGAGTTCGAATGTAGTAATTTCGGCAGTGAGTATTTTACATGGAAGGAGTCACTTTTTCTATAGAATAATAACCGGGGTCGTTATTCTATGAGATTAGAAGGGAGTCATCTTTAGGGAGTCAGTATTTTACTTGGAGGGGTCAGTTTTTCTATAGAATAATGACCGGTGGGTCGTTATTCTATAGAGTTTTCAAAGGGAGTCAGTTTTTTATAAGGGGAGTCAATATTTTAAAGGAAAGGAGTCACATTTTCTATAGAATAATGACCGGGTGTCGTTATTCTATGGGGGTCGAAATACTTCATTACACCGGCTTGACAGTCAATTATTCTTTGATTTATTTAAAACAGCACATTCTTTGAATATTGAGCATTTAAAAACAAATTATATATTTCTTTTGTCCCTAAATTGGTAAAGTATGAATTAAGAAAATATCAATATGTTTCATTTATCATCCAAGATACTAAAACAATGTTTTGAAAGAACTGCTTTACCCAATCCCTTAGAAGAAGAGTGATCAAATTAATGTTATACATTGTCTTTCATATAAGATCATATAACAACTGTATCCTTAGACAACACCATTAAAGTCGTTTCAAATATTTATGTGACTTGATTAAAAGCACTGTGCCAATTGCATTGTGTTATCTAAACACAAACTAAACGTATCTCTCTATTTGACGTCATAATTGATTTGATATTCACAATGAAGATAAGTCAAAATCCATTTGAAATTACCAGTATTCTCCATTTGATAAGAGAAAAATATCAATTTACATTTCACGGAATATTAGATTCCATTTCGATGTACATAATGGAATTTTGCAATTAATGATGGCATCATTTCCTGTACGGAACTATTACCATCTTACTGGGGCAGCTGAGCGTGAATTCGAGTTTGATACATTATACTGATAAAATAAGGTCCAATCTGGGAATGTCACGAAACAAATACGAACATTATAGATCGATGTAAATAGAATATGAAACAGATCTGGTTTTAGTCCATATTTGCAAAATAACCCTTTTGCATGACTTCAATGTAAATTTTATACATTAACTTTAAATTACCTGAGTATTTGTCAAGTCTTCATTTAGAAGATAAAGAACAATCATATTGTTGCTCATCTACAGCTATGACGCATGCGCCATTCAAGAACTGCATCTATGTCTTTAGATATCAATAGTTCTTATTAATATATTGAGAGATACAGTTTATATATACACCCAAACGTGTAAGACGGGAAACCCCTTATAGTGTTTCTCTACTGAACGGTATGTTCAAGACATACATTTTTTTTTCTGTATCCAACATAAGTCTGGATAAGGAATATACTCCCAAGCAATGTATAGCTTTTTCATAATTTTAATGAAAAGCTGGCTACTGTTTTTCTTACTCCCATTTATCACTCTGAAGAATTCTCATTATTTTTACAAAGTTAAGCACAGTACCTCTTGAGAATCTCATCTTAACAAGTTCACTTAAATGGCGCCTTAGCTTTTAGATATGTCGGAGTATTATATGAGCGTAAATGGTAATTGACGAAGCACAGGTCAAGAACATTTATCATATTGCTATCTTTAATCTTTACCCTGATAAATTTCTAAACTTGACTGGTCTATCATTCAGTGTGGACAGTAGCATTTATTATTAGAATGAATGTTCACTGAAAATTTACAGACAATATAGCAAACAGCCCAGATCAAGATGAGCCTGCACATCCCTGCAAGCTGATCTTGGGCTACACTGATTGCAAAGGCGGAATCACTCGCCATTAACAGGCTAAAGGTTAAAGGATAAAGTTTTCCAATTAATTTTATCAGTTATAATATTTACATGTACATGGAGATATGTTCTTAACTTGCAAAGGCCAGGAATGATTTATTAAACGACTTTTGGTACACACAGGAACTTCGTATAGTAAATATGTTACAGGCAATACTGTTTATTCCGAAGTATTGTAGTTGCACAGGAAAAATACTTCAAATATAAACGTAAATGTATGCAATTCAGCAAATCGACCTATTCCTAAGAATTTACAAGAATAAAAATTGCATAAGTTTGAACCAGATGACGTAGCGCCTAGGAAACCTTATGTAATTAAAGTGGCATATTTTTCGACTCTTAATGTTATCATATAGCAAACAATAAGATGGCATTGAGCTTTATCATGTAAATCTTATAGCCATTGAGCACTTATTTTGTAAAGAGTGGTTCTATGATACTATGTCTTATTTAAATGTCAAGAAGAACTTAATAATTAACGTATGTTGTAACAATGTGGATTAAGCGTTAAGTACCCTCAAGGAACTGGTCCTTTTAAATACATTTGCATTTATATGAACACTTGACTTTTCGCAACGATTTTGTCTCTTTTGTTACAGAAAACGAGAATAGAATTACTACTCTTTCCCATTTTCCTTATTTGAAAGACTTGTTGTGGAAATGAACTGTATATTATTACAAGTAACTGTTCAAAACAATTTCATGTAAACTTCACATCCATCTACCACTGACAATTGCTTGCCTTCAGCCATGCACAGGTTCTTGAGTGCCATCTCCAGCCTTTCGTTTGGTCCATGTTACGTGTTTTCTCTTCCTTATTAAAAAGACGTATTTCTGTATAATAATGTTCCTTATATAATGCATCTTATATCAGTTTCGACGTTACACATGAAATGCTGAAGTATTTCTCACTGAAACAAAAGATGAACTAATTGCCACCATGAAAGGTTATATCTCCAAACGTTAGACAGGTACTGTACACAATCCCAATTAAGGCATTGTTCCTAAAACTGAAAGTACTTATTCAAAATACAAATTGAATCTGATGAATCGTTTTGCCGACTTGTGGTGTTTAATTGACCACATGAAAGTGTAAGTATCAGTATATATTCTACGGATTCTTACTTACATTTTTTGAATATTTTCTGGTTTTATCTGTTTGTACGAAATATAACCACATTTTGGGAAATTACATCTCATTACAGATGATTCATGATAATTTGATTTATTATTTATTGTCATTGGTGTCTGACGTGTTGATATATTTTGATAATCATGTGGAGAGCTCAGCAGAACCAAAATATGTAGCCTGCCGGGAATCAAATACATATTTAAGCCTAATTCACTCAACGTCACTAGAGCAAAATCGTCGCCCTTGAGATTTGAATTTGTTGGCGAAGATTTACTAAATAAGTTCAGTTTGGTACGTTTATAGTTGATGAATGACAGATTCAGATTACATAGTTTTTGGGATTTACATAACACCGACACAGCTGTTAGTCACGTGCTGGCGGTGATCTTTCATCTTTTGGTGATGGAGGAAGACACCAGGTGCTCCTCTGAGCATTATATCAGGTACATGCGGGCACCTGGATAGAACCACCGGCCTTCCATAAGCCAGCTTGATAATTTTATACCAAAAGCTAGGTTTGTTCTTAACCTACATCGGTAAACGGCAATTGATTCGACCTTACCTATTCTGTCATGAAGAATCCTAACCTATAAACTTTTATGAACAAAATCTCACGATTCATCATCTGAGACCAAGTTTGGTCTTATCGAAGCTTGAAAAGATACTTTACGGTACGTTTAATATTGACAAAGGGGAAACTTATAATTCGTTAACAAAGCTACTATCTTTGATTAAAAAACATGCTTTCTGTATTTGCATTTAACAAATATGATGATTTTTTGAAAAACTAAAATACAGCCGCTCAGTATCTCGAACGTTTTAAATATGATAGTGATTTAGTGCAGGCGTTCTTCGATAACTGTATTGCCTTAGCCTCATATGTATATTAATTTATTTTGACATTTACAGTTAAATGTAAATATACATTTTTAGAAAACTAAAAATTTGAAATGCATTAGATTTGTTTTATGTTTGTAACTCATGGTGATGCATTAATATCAAGATTGAATTTCTATTCCGACACATTAATGCATAAATTTTAGGAATTTACTGCCGAGACTTTAAATTTACTTCGACATAATCAAAGTAAAACTATAAATAGGCTTAAAGATAGATGTTGAATGTCGGTAGAAACTACCCACATATTGAATAGAATAATGATGTAAAAAAATAAAATGTAAGATGTTTTAAAATGACAAAAAGTTATCCAACATGTGTGCGAGGTGATATTGAACAATATAGTTGTTTTTTTTTTATTCTCGTTCTTCATGTACCCAAAAATAAGATTATTCTGTCTAAATGGTACACATTTTGTTCATGTGCATATAAGACAAGTGAAACAAAAATGATAAAATAGAATAAATATTATACTCCCAGATAAATACGACCACGGTTTTCGTTTCTCCTCATAGTCTTAACGTTAAAACTTTGAAATAACGAACCAGAAGTAGTGTTTTGCCTAGGAAATAAAACAAAATTAAAAGTTCTGTAACGTTTAATATCATCAGGGAGATTATTATACATTTGACCTCGTACCGAATAACAAAGCTTCAGATTAAATTAATAAAGTAGCAATTTCAGAATTGTTTTCCATTTCTTTTACATATCTATGACTACTTTTTGCTACACTGAACTTCCTGTCTGTTCATTGTACGTACTTCATCACATTCTGACATGAAAACAACAAATGTAGCTTATCAATACAGTTAACCGTATTCTACAAAACATTTAATGAGTCTAAATCTATAACTGTTATGGACATTTTAGGGGAAAATAATTTCTCTCAAAAATCCATAAAAATGAGTAATCTACAAAACAAACAATTTTTTTGCAGGATATTATTGTTATAAGTAACCAACAATATTGTGCAGAATGTAGTAAACATTTGCAACGCTTTTGAAATACTGCAGACAATTTACATTATTCTTGCATTTTTACCAAAAACACAACTTTTATTTTCACCAACTTTTTCATTTTTCAGTTTCATACATACAATCTATGCCAAACTTGGTGGAAATGAACACTTCATCTTAATTGTGGGCGAGTATCTTTAAAGCAAATGATTCAAATGCGTGACATACGCTTGATTGAAATATCAATAGGGTTTAATATTTGGTAGGAAGACAGGTCATACTAACCTGTTGTTTGTTATTATGGAAATGCTCTAAAATACTAAAATTGATGCTTGAAGATAGTAAGGTAATTTACAGTGGCCACCAATCTCTTGTCATAAGCGGTCAGTCAGTTACCTTCCCATAGAGACTTTTTGTCCAAGTTAAGCAGCCTGATTATGTTGCTCATTTTTTGGGGTGCTTATTACTAGCACTAATGTAGTATAAAATAGAGAAAAGTGGAAACTTCACAGGTCGCTCAACACGACAAAAACGAAAATGTTAAAGGCTCGGTTTGATTGAGCCTGTTCATGGACGGTAGTGGAAATGCATGCTACCGTCCACGCCCTCTAGCCCCGGGCTGAGCAGAACTCAACATTTACACATGCTAAAAGTATAAAAAGCAATTTAGAGACATCCGCAGATGTATTCAAACGGCGGTGAACATGGAACCTTCAATGATACACGTGTTGAGGCGTGTAATTCCATGAAGAGCGGCGTTTGGTCCCCAGATAAAGTAAAGGGTTTGCCCCAAACGAGAAAACAATGGGCAGAACTAAACAAACTGGAATTTAGGAAGGGGATCTGAGGTTATGGAGCCTGCGTATCACAGGAACTGTCAAAAGACAAAATTAAAAAGCAGGCACCATATCCAAAGGGTGATTAAACAATACCCAAGGCTATGAAAGCGGGAGTATTGGAACCACCCAGGCCGAAATGGTCATGTTGAGAAACTAAACAGTACCAATAACACGATATAAAAGTCGTGCTGAACGATCTGAGAAGATCGAAATATAACAGCCCTGATTGAATGTACGGGGTGACTTTTACGGCCGCCACACGGCACAAACAACGCTGCTGTGATAATAAAATAGAGAAAAGTGGAAACTTCACAGGTCGCTCAACACGACAAAAACGAAAATGTTGCAGGCTCGGTTTGATTGAGCCTGTTCATGGACGGTAGTGGAAATGCATGCTACCGTCCACGCCCTCTAGCCCTGGGTTGAGCAGAACTCAACATTTACACATGCTAAAAGTATAAAAAGCAATTTAGAAACATCCGCAGATGTATTCAAACGGCGGTGAATATGGAACCTTCAATGATACACGTGTTGAGGCGTGTAATTCCATGAAGAGCGGCGTTTGGTCCCCAGATAAAGTAAAGGGTTTGCCCCAAACAAGAAAACAATGGGCAGAACTAAACAAACTGGAATTTAGGAAGGGGATCTGAGGTTATGGAGCCTGCGTATCACAGGAACTGTCAAAAGACAAAATTAAAAAGCAGGCACCTTATCCAAAGGGTGATTAAACAATACCCAAGGCTATGAAAGCGGGAGTATGGGAACCACCCAGGCCGAAATGGTCATGTTGAGAAACTAAACAGTACCAATAAAAGCCGTATGATATTCGCGATAATATTGTTATTTCTTCTGAAAATAATAGTTCAGAAGATAAATAAGTCAACGATCGTAAAAAATTTTAGAATCAACTTTTGCTTTTATCTGTTTAGTGCAATTTTAAACAAAACTAGATTGATTAAAATATTTTCTTCCTAAAATTTACTCTTTCTTCAAGATTAAGCTACTAGATAACCTTGTAAAGGCGATGTTTTATTTAAGTATAAACACTTTTCACATAAAAATAAAAGTTTTTTTTTTCGCGATGTAATCTTGTAAGAAGATTTTCACCAAAGTTTTAAATCTTCCTTGTTTAGAACTTAATCTACCATGGGTCAAATCCTACAGGTTTTCAAATAATTCACTATGGCTGCATGACTAAACAACATTTGAAAAACAATGCTAGTACTAAGTATATAATGCTAAATGAAATGCCCATTTGGAATTAAAATGACCTACACATACTAGGACTTATAAGAAATCACTACATAGCTGTTTTTATTGCATGATCAGCTAATAGTACATGAACTGAAATAGATCAATAGACAAACTTTATTTAACATGCATGCAGCTTTAGAATAAGATTACGAGAAACTTTTCATTGTGCCTCTTAATAATTGTAATAAGGAAAGATTAGTTAAAATTAAGGATCTTCGAACAGATTCTTAATAACTATATGAAAAAGCATCAAAAACAAGATATTAGCAAGTACAACAAGGGCATTTTGAGCATACTAGAAATGGTTTAAGGTCAGACATTGTTATTAAATGCCGGCTTTGGATTGGTTGAAAAAGAAGTATAGGGACACCCGTAAGATTCAATGAGACGTAAGCTGACTGGATAAAAAGGTTATGTTTACAATCATAAAATATGTATATAAGCAATACAATGTTTTCTGAGAAATCTGGAATATTTTACAAGTATCTGACTGAATGGTTGACTTTAGAATTCTGTATTTAGAATAGTATGTGTAAGTGGGTATTTTGCCTCTAAATGCCATTCAAGAAATGGGGTAGGTTTGTCTGAAGAAAAATTGTAAGAAATTTGATCGGATAAGCCGATATAAAATTGCTATTTTTATGTGTTTGAAATGCTGTTTTGCTGAAAGCATCACATTTTAATGGTCATTTCTCAATTTTGGGGCATGTGACAGGGTCATTACTTATAATGGAAGTCAATGGTAAAATTAATAGGAGTGTCTGACCTTAAATGTCAACGGGTGAAAATGATATCAGAATGACTGAATAAGCCAGCTCTACAATGAAATGGAGGAATGCTCTTCTGTGTTTTTATAACACCGGAATATAAACAGATCCTTTGCTTTCAGTAGAGAGAGTACCTGAAATTTTACATTATGAAAAGCAATTAAAACATTAAATTTGGTTGTTAAATATAACATATAAGACGAAATATAATACTTAAGTCTTGGTTTGATCATTTTGAAACATGCTGTTTAAGATTTTTTTATTTTTTTATTTAACTTTCATGTTTCCCCTCATGCAGATATTGTTATTGATATTATATTGTATCTGGATTGCTATGGGAAGAACTTAACCTAATGCCAGATTTCCGAAAGAGCGTAAAATGACAGTAAAATATCATTTCTCGATGTATTCTAGTTATTGTACAAGTTTGTGAACAAAATCATGACTTTATTGACATTTATCATTCCAATTTCTATTGTAATATGAACAGTTATAAACATCTTCCCCCCAGTGACACAACAAAATATTTTACATGCCTTTGTAAATAAAAAACAAAGACAAATATCAAACAGGGAATACCACGTACCAAAAACGCAGCCTCCCCAAAACGAAACCTACAGCACGCAGACACGCACAACACAAACACACACACACATACACATACACACACACACACACACAAAGCCAACACATTAGGACAAAACGAACAAACAAAGGAACACAGTGAGGCACCGCCTTGGAAAGGTCAGTGGCAAAAACACCACTGGGGAGCTTAAACCGGTTTATGGTGCGCACCCAACCTCACTCTTACCCCCACCATGTTCCAAAGACACGGGACAGTGTAAACAAAAGTAATCCCCTCCAGGTGAATCTCTAACACACGAAACAAAAAGGCATGGCATGTAAAACACAAAAATGCTCGTGTATAAATATATAAAAAGCAAACCTTTAGAACCAAAAACGTATGTACTCAATGCCTTTTCAGAAGACAGAGCAACAAGAGAAACACCCTTAAGGGCCCGACGAAACAGGCCAGAAGACAGATATCAAAACAGTTCAGTCCTGATAGGATTTAAAAACTGCTTATCATAGAGTCCTCCCCCTCTTCCGTCAGACACAATCAGACACAGAGGGAAGCGTAGTGTCCAACTGTAAACGGGTTGAACACTAAACATGCGGTTTGTCTCAAAACAGTTGGGTCGTAACCTCTTAAATATTATATACGTGTGTTGCAAAAGTGGTACTTGGTCACACGGTGTGGGGGTGGGAGTGGGGGGGGGGGAAGTGTTCAAAATTGAAAAAAAAAAATACCAACAAGGTGTGAGTACAATATTGTTACATAAAATATTTTTGACAATTATTGCATGTGTTTCCTAAACCTTCCTTATCGATAGTGTTAATCGTTTTTGTAAATTTAGAAATACTATTGTATAAACAGAATATCAAAACATTTAGAAACAAGTGAATTAGTCTAAAATTCTATCAAATGAAAATAAAAAAATACTCGAAAAATGATGCGTGCATGATATTATAAGACATTATTCTAACTCCGACCTCCATAGAACACTGACAACCCCAGAATGAACATCGACACCCTCATAACTAACACCAATGCCTCCAGACTCACTGCGACGTCACCGGAACCAACCCCGACGTCACAAGCACTAACACCAACACCCGCAGAAGTAACCCCAACATCACCGGAGCTTACCCTGACGTCAACAACACTTATCCCAACCCCGATGCAACTGGCAGAACTATCTAATATTTTTCTGTTTTTCTGTATAACTTGCAAATGCAAAATTTGCACAATATTGAAGTTCCATCCATATCAATATCGATACTAGCTACATTGATATATTGGTCACTCAGTGTTCTCCTACCATTATAATTATGTTGTTTTATCTTTTTTTGTGTTTGCGTAACATAAAGCACATTTATCTGTTTTGCTAGCAATTATAAAGTGCATGTATATAGTATATAACTCTCACTGTAATACCTGGTCAGTATTATACATGTGGACTGCGTGTGTCAATATAGGAAAACAATATATGTATAGAAAACAAACAATAGGCTTAATGCATCAACTGAAGTACAGTTGTGTAATCAAATGTTTAGTTCTACTTTTATTTTTTGCTTTTCAGTTATTTTTAAAAAATGTTGATAGAATTGATAATCTGCATTGTAAAAGTTTATTTATTTTTTTTTTTACATTTTATTATTTTACCTTAAATGCATATAATTATGCTTATTTCACTGAAAATACACATTGCACATTTTACAGAAAATATGACCCTTAGTCGCACAATGCTAGAATTTCAACAAAACAAATATAAAATAAAATTATTCTTGTGACAGTTTGATAGGAATATAACTTATTTATGAGTATTTAAAGTAATTATATCAAATTATCTGTTATTGAAATAATGAAATTTCATTTAAATTTAGGCAAAATCCCTAGAATTTTGTCCGATGACCTTTGAAATTACAATGAAATGACTTATCACTAAATTTTTAACCATACAGTAACTTCATTCCTCCTATTAACTAGTATCATACTAGTTACATACAGGTGTACAGGTTAAAGACGCCCATCCAGCTGGCTTACGGAAGGTCGGTGGTTCTACCCAAGTGCCCGCTCGTGATGAAATAATGTACGGAGGGGCACCTGGGGTCTTCCTCCACCATTAAAGCTGGAAAGTCGCCATATGACCTATCATGTGTCGGTGCGACGTAAAATCCAACCAAAAAAAAAAAAAAGGTTAAAGACGTATCCTGGAATAAAACAAACATCATAAGATAAAATAAATATGTTTTCATGAATAAAGAATTCCTAGCGCGGAAAAATGTACATTTTTTGTTTATATAGGTCAACACATATATCATAAGAAAATGTTAAAAAACCTATACGTCGCCTTGGTTGTTTCCGAGATATATGGCATTTAATTACCCCCCTTTTAAACTTTTGATATTGAGTAAACATTCTGTTACTGTTTTTACCTCTTTAAAACATTTTCAATCTTCCCATCGGATAACAACTCCATGAACAATTAATTTAAACCATAAACACCATTACGATTGATGAATTATTTAAAACACTGGAGACAATGTCCGCTATTTGCAACTGTTTCACCATTTCATCTGATAAAACTTTATCACTTATCTGGCTCATTACAGTCGTGTTGTTTATTATATCTATAAATATAAATTGATAAAGTGGCCAATTCACTGTGTTCTGCTGAATTATCCGCATTTCAAAAGAATTTGTAGCATGAAAGTGAATGCGCAGAAACATGCGCACTAGTTACTCCCGGATACGTTTTTAATGCAGGGAAGGATTATTATTTGTGTCATTGATTGATCTCTAGTACTATGTCTACATTCAGACCTTTCTGTATTTCAATACAATGCCCTTAGGCTATCTGATATAATTAGGTTTTGTGTCCTTATTTGATTTCCGAGGCTTAAATTTGCCTAAATGAAGTGAACACACAAGCTTGTTTTAATTTGATCTGAACAATTCTGTCTGAAATCACAGTCTTGATAATAACGTTTGTATCAAGAGGCAGCATTTTGCCATAAGGCAGAAGAGAAATTGTGATTTCTAGTTATGCGCGTGTACGCATGTTGATGACAGAAATTTGATATACTTAGTAATGAGCATTTGAGGAAATTGTCTTAGATACATTTTGTACACATTTTCAACTTCAATGAATGTTTTCCATAAATATTCTAAACGTGGAGAGCAAAAAACCCAAATATGTACAAACTACAATGTTCGAAATGCTTTTACCTCCGATTTCTATTGAAATAAAGGCTGAAGACATTCACATAGCAATAACCAGTTTGAAATCTCATTTTCTCTTAAATAAAAAGATAATCTTCTGTTCTCGAAGGTTTCTCAAGACTCTTGTGGTTAGCTCATCAGAGCCAAAAATAACCAGAATGAGCTATTGTGATTGATCCGTACCTTAGCAGTTTCTTCGGAAGACACCTCTGAATTCTGTAAATGGAAAATATCAGAGAATATTACAATCAGTGTAACTATTTTATTGGCGTGCACGTTTCATGTATGTTTGAAGATTTTAGTTCAGTTCATTTGCCCGTAAGTTTAGCGTAGCTACTGACATGCTGATAACTGGTCAATGGAAAACAACCGTTGAATCATTCATTTGTTTCTTGGAACTCTATGATGGATGGCCGCTTGTCACATTGAAATCGCATCTATTTTAAACTCGTTCTGCCATTCGCGGGACAGTCGCTTGCGCATGTGGACTGGAAGCGGAATTAACCGGAAAGTTTGACTGCGAAAGTTAGAGAACACCAATTGTTTTCCCATAGACTTCCATTATAACATTATGGCGCGTACGTCCTTCCATAAATCGAAACATGTATATCTAATCACATTTTTTTCAAGAACTACCTTAGTTTCACCAAAATATCAGACGAAAAACATATGAATATTGATTTTATTTAAGTATTTTTCGTGTGAATGAGATGACCCCCTGTTTACATCGTTGCCAAGGCGGGAGAAATTCGTTTGATGAAACTTTTTTTCAATACACATAAAATGTAGCAAATTTTGTCAAAATGTATAATGAAATAAATACTGTAAATGCAGTAAAAATATTCCATTTTGAAAAGAATAATCACTTCTTGGGTTTGTTTACATGACTGACCAACCATAACGCACAGACGCTACCTTATTCCCAGGTATACACTTACCTCATTACCAGTAAGTTCCCTGTACTTTTTGAATTGGTGGTCTCTGACCCGAAACAAAACTTCAAGGTCATTGTAATTACCTAAAAATGTTGACAATATTTTGGTTGTTGTAGAGTTCGAATATCATTGCGTTTTCGTCATCATGTCATCGAACTATCGCAGTATCACCATCGCCTTCCGGATAGACTTGCGTAGTTCCGTGCACGAATGTTTTCGTCAAACAAGGATGAATGTTTCTCAATGTATTTTGTGAGTGATCATTCATATAAAGATGGTACAATGGTGAAAACGAAATGGCATAATGGTGAAAAGGCGATGACACGATGATTATAACGCGATAGCACGATTATGAAAATGCGATGGCACGATGGTACGATGATGAAAATTCGACAAATGCGATGGTACGATGGTGAAAACGCGATGATACGATGATGAAAACCGCGATATTACATATACATTTCACCATCACACTATTGCACCATCGCAATTTAATATTGTGCCATCACGTTATAACCATCTTACCATCGTTGTTTCATCTTGCGCCATCGTACCAACACGTTTTCATCATCGTACCATCGTGCATCTCGGTATAAGATTCAATAAAGTATCACAATTGCCCAAACACCATATAATAATTAGTCTGTGTCCAGACCCTGTGTTTTGTTCACAGGAGTTAACTCCTAAGACTATTCAAATTTTGCATAATTATGTCCCCTTTTCTTCTCCAAACACTGGATCAGAGCCAAGAAATACTTAATATATAAGAAAAATGATTAAAAAATTAAAAAAAATTTATCTAGTCGATAGCAGAACTATATAATAATGTTCTCGTTATTTGAATTACTCAGCGTTCGTTGACATTTATTCCCGTTTAATTCTTGTTCTTGATTTAAGAATCTAATGTAATATCAATCGCTTTGTAAGTTAAAAAAATATTATTATCTAAAATGACCGAGTCAATATTTTCTGACTCTTGGACATTCTTTTACATAATATGTGTTTCCAAGAAAACAAGTGAAGCTGAACATTATTTATACGAATATCTAAGGTACAATCAGTTTTCACTAGACTTGGTCAAAGTTTGTAATCGCAATTAATGAACAGTTCAGACTCGTGCCGTATTTTGTATTGCCAAGAGATTGCGAGATTGCGAAAAAATCTGAATCCCTTACATTGTGTTGATATTTCATCCGCCGATTCCTCATCAGTTTCGCGTTCTACTATTCCCTCTAGATCATTTATCACTCTGCTTTGTCGTAGAACTCATCAGTGGCTTGAATAGAAACGCTTTCTTCCATCTCTAAGGATTAGCAAAGACACTTTATCATACGTATTTTTGATCCCGTTGGAGCGCTTAAATTTGTTTTTGGAAATGGCTCACTCTTCTCAACGTGTTTTCCTAACGGAAAATCAATTGCGAAAGGAGTAAGATATTTTTCAAGCCACGTACTTTGTGAAACAAGGGAAGAGGAAAATATGTTACTTTCAATCTTCGGGTACCGCCTCTCTTCGTTATGAAAATGTGATCCATATTTCTTCTGTTGTAATTAATGAAATGATAATTATGTCAATGTTTTACTTAGTTTTTTTTTGGGTGGAAATTAATTTCTGCATTTGAATTTGATTTAAATAAACTTAAATATGGCAATTCATCTCTCAAATAGCCACAGCAATTAAAAATGATTTAAGTTTAATGCAAAACTTCACAAAAATCTCAATATTCCTCTGGCACGTATTGCCAAGTTGCTTAAAAAGCCGAAAGGAGGAGATATTTTGCATAGAATGGAACCAGGCAAAACAGCAGCATACTCGTTTGTGGGAGTTGATACTGTTTTATCGTAGGAAAATCGCAAGGCATAAAATGTTTTGCACTGAGAATAGTGAAAAAAGCGATCAAAGAGGAAAACTCAAGGCAAATTACAATACATATTTACACCGAATATGCATTTTTTTTTATTTCACATGCTATTTTAATCATGTCTCAGATGTTTATTGTGATGCTTGCATTGTTTTGCCCTTTATTTAAAATTTAATAATGTGTGTCAACATACAAAGAACTATTATTTGCACTTAGGTGCAGGAAATACCTTACATTATTTTTAAAAACATTTTGTACTATTTTGTCTGGAAATTTGCAAGTATTTTTCATGGCAACGTAAGTATTCAAAAAGGTAAATGTAGATTTCCTGGAAGAGCAGAGCACCACAAACACAGCCACAAAGCCATGCATCGCAAAGTAAGTACCTTTTATTTTTTAAGACCAACGGAGGCAAATGTTGAATGGTCAAATTAATGTTCTAAGCATGCGTCACAGTGTTGTATTTGTTATTACGCTTTATATGATACACGTGTCAGAACGATATATCTTAGTAAATAACGATGACAAAGATATGATACGTGCATAATTTAATGTGAGTGATGCCCTAATATATTTATAATTATTTATACTGAACCTTAAAACGGAATGTTTCAAAGTAAGCTTATGCTAATAATGCTCAACTGTTGGTCGTGTTGACTTTAACAGGATCAACAGCAACTAACCTCTTTTAAGCAGCACGGTTAATCATAACGATTTTACATCCACCTAACACGGATTGTATCTGGTATTACTCAGCTTGTGTTCTTAATGGTGTTAAATTATTGTAGCTCTCTGGATGATTGCCATTTTTATCTCAATAAGAGACAATGACATTCCCTCCTATGCTGTAACGTGCCATTAAACGCCTTCTTTACCGCATTATTCTATTCATAAATGAACACTATCAGCTTTTGACAGATATTTGATTGACACAGGAACTGACTGTCTCAATAGAAGTCAAATGCGAAACCAAAAAAAAAAAAAAAAAAAAAAAAAAAAAAAGACGACGGGAAGAAAGATTTGAATTCAACACGTTTTTGAGAGAAGGAACATTAGGCGATGAAAATTTGTCCCAAAAATGTCATCGATTAATCAATGTTAAAAATGATCGAAAATCGATTTATCATCGACTGACTGAGAAAGTAAAAACAGTATTGTACATGTATTTAAAAAACGATGTTCTTCATTTGTATTTGCTAATACTGTCTTACTTGTTAATTGTTTGTTATACTTTTGCATGAGGTCATCATCTCCACTTTATATTTTTCTCTCTTAGTTGTATATGTAGATAGTTATTTATTTCTATTACAGTAAGAGTCGTATATTTCACATCATTTTTCATTACGAAAAATATCTGTCTGATTTCCAAAACATTAAACGCATGTGGATAATTTTGATTCTTAACTTACCAAAAATAAGGTATGTGGCGTATTGTGAATGCTACGACAACATTTTCCTGTGCGTTTATTGTTTGGTTATTTGTGATTTGTATTTTGCTGAATTGGACGACGTTTTAAATCGGCAGTGTCAGATCGTACAATTTCATGAACCAAACTGTCGGCATATAAAATATCTTCGCAGATGAATCGTTGAGATAAATGACACTCTATTGCCGGCGAACTGATAAACTGGCCACGTGTAGGTATACATGAAGCATCTGGGTTTGTAATTTACAGAGCAAAATATATTTTTCACTGGTAAGGACCATTGCAATGTACAAGTTTGGTTAAAACTAATAATAAATATGAAATAAAAACAGAATGCATATGCTTTACACACGGTCTAAATACTTTCTACACATAAACTTACGTAGTGTCGACTCAGTGAAACAAACTTGATAATCAAGTATCTGCTTTGAAATGATGTATATAAATTGCATATAGATCTAATCATAGATCATACTTTCTTGTCCTTAGTTAAATGATAAAGATTAAGTGTAGTAATTATGTTTTCTTTTCTATATATAGTAGCATAAATTGTTAAAGCAAAAGTAAATTTTGTTCCATACGTTTCATCTTTTAGAGCCGGGCATCTAAAACGCCCTTATGTCACGTTGATGAATGAGAGATATCCGTTATTGACAGACACGTAAGTCTTTTTGGAACTAACTGTCTCTGTTGAAACATATTGCGACAGAAAAAATCCGTTCAAACAAATGCTTTTAAACTTATAACACTATTCTGCAGATATTTTTACGGGGTAAACAACTAGTCGTTCCCTTTCTTTAGACATTACATTATGCACAGAAAATAAAGAAGCTATAAGAAAGTTTACGAATGATTTCCCCCAACCATTTCTTGAACTCCTGGTGTCTTTTACTGAATTTTCTAATCAACTGAACCCAAAACAAAATTCGGTTCATTTTGTATGGCTGTATCCTGGGAAAAAGCACTGTCTTCTCAAGTTATTATATCCATAAAATATTTGAGAAAGGAGAGATTGTTGTTTTGGTAACAATGACATTATTTGATATAATATCTGTTCACTTGGTGACCGACCTCTGTTTGCTTGTATTAATATATATCACAAAATATTTTGTGGAAATGTGGACTTAAAGTCTGGTGTTGTGAAATTTTGTTTCAGGAAAAACAGCGATTACATGTACTGTTGATACGGGTTAACAGTCAGAGTGGATTTCGAGATTAAGACTTTAGTCTTTTTTATTTCAGATATACTTTAAACAAGAATACACGTTCCTCACTCATGAACATTTCTTGATTTGGTTTTGAATACTACTACAAAAAATTCAAGACCCTCATTAGATAATGGGAGATAGGACCCACATTATAAATTTTGGTCCAATGACAGGTTAGCAGCAGTTTTGGTCCAATGACCAAGGTAGGGGTCTGACTTCGAATTATATGCAAGCTATATATACTAACGTTTTACAAAATAAAAGGTCAAATATGATTTATTGACGGATCTCGTACATATAAAATACGTGCTATATTCGTTGCAAAAGTTTTATCACATTGAAAAAAAAGTTGATAAAGGGAAGAATTGTGTTTACTACTATGATACCTTTTTCTTTTCGTTTTTAAAATGATTATAACAAATGTGACCAGTCGTTTAGTAAGAAAAGCATGTTGAGAATTTCTTGAGTTCTATCTGGTTTCCGTCTTATTAATATTGTAAAAAAATAAAATAGTGTTGACAATTTTATTTAGACTGAATTTGAATCATAATCTGCTGATCAGTTGATTGAGATGTGCACGGACTGAAGTTGAGTTTTAAAGAGAAACATGACATTTACGAATCTAATTATATTGTTTTAGATAGAAAAGGCCGTGCGCATTTTCAGTGCTATAAAATAAAGCATTACTTTGTGCAACTTACTACTGAAACAAAAATTCCATATACTAGATGAAACACAATTATTGATTCTATCACGTTATGTTATATTCTAGTAACAAAGATTGCATGTGTATTACAAAATCATTTACAAGTTTTGCACATAATGTATATAAATATTAGGTCACTTTAACTGATAATACCTTTTCTATTATTAGGACAATTTCAGATATTGTTTGTCAATAAAACCAAATTATTGAGTTTTCATCTTACCTTTGGTTTATTCTTAAAAGTTTCATAAATCATTATTTTATTTTATTATTTTTATTATTATTATCTCTTTATCATAATTAATTCTTTTCACATTCACTGAAGGAAAACTAATTTCATTCAATTCCATTGCACATACCTTCGTGATCTAGTGGGGACCCCTGCTTTGCTAATTAACTTCAGTTAATTACAATTACATAGTCGCTGATAAGAAGCAGATAAGTTGGGAGTTCTTTATAGGATATATACTTTTTTTCGGGTGTGTGTGTGGGGGGGGGGGGGGAGGGGAGGGGACACTTAGTGGTGGATCTAGGACAATGACAAAATTTGACTGAAAATGGACTAACTAATACTTATATTAATATATGTTTAATTCGGATTACCCAGTGCTAAAGGTTATTTTACTATTCTTACACGATTGTTTTCATCTTATATAGTGATTTTGCAGACTGGGATGTCAGTCTCATATTGTTAATGTCAGGAAATAAAGTTTTTCAAGTTTATTTTCATTAACCAGAAGGTCATAGATCCATCACATATATACATGGCAACAGTCAACATTTAATTATAACACAATAAGCAAATGGTTCATATAATATAACAATTCCAACACCTCTAACAATTCATGTATGTTACAACGAGATTCAGCAATGCAGCTGGAATATGATTTAAAGTATTTAACTGACGAAAGCTATCTAAAGGTATCTATATATAACGATTAAAATTGTGAAATAAATCATTTCATCGCGAATTTGAAGAACGGGTTTTGAATAGCTGGAATATAAAAAGCATAAAAAATCAGAGTCCTTCTTGCTCGTTTTTCTTTCTTGACGTTACTATTAGATTCATGATCCGTCACACTTCACGTTCTGTTCCAGATCAACCAACAATTTATATCATACATTGCGAAATTAAGAAGCATTTTTATATTCAATAACATTGTTACATTTCATTTTCGAGGAATGAATCATTGTAAATGAAAAGTTATAGTTAACATATTTAGGCAGGACCACGTTGGACCTTAGTTTGACTGCAAATTAGGGAATACTGAAAGAAAGGTTAAACAAGTACAGTTTGGTGAGCCACTAAGATTCCTGCACTTTCATCGTATAAGAAAATTAAATATAAATTACTTTAAATCCAATTAATTTCACAGACTCTGTTTGAGCACGTTTCGATAAAACAAATTTCCTTTCGCTGGAAACATGTATTAATAACCATATATTGTATCACTAAATGTTAATATGTTCTTTTCCACTGAGACCTTTCTTCGTTTTTACTTTGACGGCTTTTAAAAAAGAAATATTGAATATAAGCCAATAAAACACAAATGAAAATCTTGCAAATTAGAAAGAGCGTCAACCCATATGTACGTGAATGTAAATGTATACTAGCCCCAAGCTCCATACCTGAAATACGAACAAGTATATAAACAGTTATACAGATAGGTATTAAAGGAATTTAAGTTCTCAGTAAACTTAAAACATGACTGTATAGCTTAACACTGTTAATTGATACTATTGCCTAAAATTGACAGTTTCAATTAAAACTGAAAGATAACACCGGACTGCTACTGCATGACTTTACATTTAAGGCAGATATCTCAAGAATTAGGGGCCGTTTTTCAGCTGTATTCAGCTAACTAAGTGTTTAATTATCAGCTTTAGGGTATCTTGTATTTGAAGATTATGTTAATTACGTGTCCACAAAAGAACGACTCGAACTCCCTGCAATTTGTTGAAGTAGTCACGTGGTTACTACCTTGTAGTTGTAGTACAAAATTATTGTGACTGTTCATGAGGTATATTCTATGTTCTGCTTTTTACTGGGCCTGGCTGCTTCAGCTTTGATCTTTGAAAGTAATCGTTTCCTTCATTCAAGTGGAATACTGTTGAAAAACGGGTTTAACCCAAAACAAACAAATCATTTAAGTGATGCTCAATAATGTTTAATCATTTTCAAGAACAGATATGTCCTCATTTAAGTTGAAATACCATGAAAGAACTAAGTTCGACGTTTACTCTATGCAAGACAATCTCGAACCCTTTAAGCCTTAGCATCATGTTAACAGGATAGTTAAACGTATTCGAGATACAACATATATTAAGAGAACAGTTCTGATGAAGATGAAACCACCTCTTGCTGATCCCTCATGTGGTGTCCTGCATTTGTACGACTAAATTAGAATAAAAAAGAGGCATTTTATAAAATTTTTGACTATTTCTATTGAACAATATTGTTAACGAATTCTGTTTACATGTATTTGTTATCATATCAAAATATCTTTCAGAAATTGAAAGAAAAATTACCTTTCCCAAATTTATTTCTTAACTCCAACATTTGATCTGACAGTTTTCACTTAGGAGACGTAAAATGTTATAACATTCTTTCACTGGTTATAAGTGCAGATAGGAATTTTCGGCCTCAAGGGTAACTGTTTAGGCAGTAACTCGGTTCCTACCGAGTTACCGCCTAAACAGTTACCCGACAGCCGGATATTCCCGTCTGCCCCTATAACCGGTGACACAATCTTTTTCTTGCATACCGATATCAAAATAATAATAAAATAAAATCAGACGAACAGTTTTCATTTTAGAACTATTTCTTATAGCAGCTTATTTAAACAAAACGCGGGAAACCAACGTCCGTAAACAAGAAAGACGTCATAACGTTTCAAAGACAAATAACAATGTTTAGTTCCGGTTTTGTTTTATCAGTTGCAGCGTAACGTTATGAATCATTGATAAAATAACGTGTTTTGAATCAAGAAGTATAGTATCAGGAACAAAGAGGAACTGTCAATGTACTGGACTTTTATTCCGTTTTTCGAAATAAAATATAAATAACTACATAAATCTTCTACATATATATAGTTCGTAATACGTCATTAAAGGACGAGAGTCATCTTACACCGATTTTTCCAGCACCGTAAAAAATACCGGAAATCCCCGTCTAGTATGCAAGAAATATTTCTCTCATCTCCCTTCATCGGAAGAATGCTTAAAAAGAGCTGACGAGGAACAGTTAAACAAACTTTCCAACAAGTCTTACTAAAATGGTTATATTACTTCTATTCTTTTGTTCTGTGGGTCTGGAATCAGAAATCGGGATGCCTGCATGATTGTATTGTACATCTGTAACACTAATACTTTAAGAAGTTACAAATCATTCGCAAGCAACAAGATGAATAAAACATGTGCAGGTCAAGGTCCTCGATAAAAACACAAAGATTAAACGTGATAGACTTCAAAGACGGCATCATTGTTTGTAAATTAAATGTGTTAGACTTTAAGGTATTTCTTCAATAACTGAGGCTGATTAAGCTACAGCGACAATATGTACTCAAAATGACAACTTACGAACTATTATACAGCATCAAACGTCATTAGCTGACAAAATGTACGGATGCTTATCCAGTTATACTGTCTCTAATATCCCATATGTTGTGAGTTATAGCACGAACGAGACAGACGTAATGAAATCAGTTTGATAATCTTCAGACTTGTGATTTTCCAACTAAATCTTATCAAACCTATCGAAATTCACAAAACAATAACTCAGCGACTTCATTTATTGCCTAGAGATTCTTTACTGGTTCAATTTTACAGTGTGATGGGACAAAAATGCTGCTAATACAGTGCTTTGTGAATAATGATATTATGATAAACAGAAATAATATAAAAGAAAGGAATTTCAAAATATTTAGAAAAACAAATGTTTGGCATTTTCATATAAAGAAATAAATTGATCACTTTACTGAAAGCCGATCAAAGAGTATCAACTTCCCTTGTTATGACAGGATCAAATGTCAACAGCCTTGGTGTATTTGATCCAAAACATTAGTTGCCCCAAAGCACAGTCTTTTTATATTTAAAGGCCCGCCACAACATAGTGACCAATTTTTCGTCCACAAAAACTTCATGAAAATCACTCTTATAATACAGCTAATATACAGCTATACTACATGTTTTCAGGTGGACAATTAAGGCCCTATCTGAATAAATGTGTTTTCACAACTGTATCTGCAAACGTATTCAGTCAATCTCTTTTCAGCATAGTTTTAAGAATATATATATAATTACCAAGTCTAAACGCTTGTTGGAAAAGTTACGAGAAGTTCGACACGCCCTCGAACCAGTTTGCTAGGTGAAATTGTCCGAACAACATCGATAGATAAAAATGCTGTATAATGGCTACCACGTGGTATGGAAATTAAACTTTTACGTTGGTTGGATGGGGAACAGAGAGGGAATGGTTGCAAGGGTAACAAAGTTTCGGAGCAATGAAAAACATTGATTGTTTAGCGTCGCATGACCTTCAGAGCTGCGCACATGTATGATTATTAACAAGTGATCAATTATCATGTAATCGAGACATAGATAATCAAAAATACTGTAGATGCATGATGATAACGATGATTAAAATACCGATATCAAAGGCGGGAATTAAGTGGAACAACACTTCTTGTTAATTTTCTTGGTAGTCTTACATATGTCATTTAAACTCTTTTCATATAGTATTTGGGGAGTTCAGTCGGTCTAATTTAATAAATAAATTAATAGTAATATTATAGCCTGTACAGCATTTTAATGCCTGTTTACGTATTTTTGTACTACGAGCACTTTTTGGTTGGGTTTAACATCGTACCGCCACAGTTGTAGGTCATATGGCTACTTTCCAGCTTCGATGGCGGAGGAAGACCCAAGGTGCCCCTCCGTGCATTATTTCATCACGAGCGGGCACCGACCTTCCGTAAGCATGATGGATGTCTTCCTCACTTGAAGGATTCAAGACCCCAAGTGAAGCTCGAACCCACATCGATGAGGGGCAAGCGATTTGATGTCAACGTCCTTAACCACTCAGCCGCGGAGGCCCCATATACCTGGATCAGGGAGGTACGGCAGTTGATAGAGCAAGGGAGGTAATTAAAAATTTTTGGGTTGCAAGAAATGTCATTTCTTGGTCAAAATTTATGTGATAAGTCGCAAAAGCTTCTGATGGTGTATAGATATAATTAATCTCAATCAAAATCGTTGAAGCTGTCTCACAAATAAATTTTCTATTGATAACGCTAGATCAGAAGATTAAAGGATTGTGAAACCAACGTCGTGTTACTTACATGGTTTCAGTTTCACAGCATGATAAATAGTGGTGGCATGTTTTGTATATGATGATGATGATATCTTGAAAACATGACATTGTTATTTGATGGTGATGATTATGATGATGATAATGATGATAATGGTAAAATGATGGCGATTATTATTATGATGATGATGTTTTGATAATATGGTATTACGTTGTTTGTTTATGATGATAGCTGATGAAGGTATGATGATGATAATGATGATGATGATGATAAAGATAAAATATGATCACAATATGTCGTTCATGATAGTACGATTTGATAAGATCATATCGATGATAATGATATAGTTATGATGATGATGATATGATATGATATGATATGATATGATATTGATGCTATGATGATGATAATAATGATGATAGAACGTTATGAGAATATGATCATGATATGATATTACATGATATGATTTCGATGATGTTGTTGTTAACAGATTTAACTTAATTACAAATGGTTAAAAAGCGTCTTGTTTAGGTCTTAAAAATGCAAAGGTGAGTTGTTCCTTTTTTATACTCTTAAGCTAATGTAATTAACATATATTTTGACAAAGAACTTTTAAATAATTTGTGCTCATTGGACGAATTATATTTCACAAAACATTTAGTGGCTCTCGATGCGCCGCATGTGTATTTTGGTTTGGCATATAGCAATGCATACGTTAATTCATACATTAAATCATTTGCCGCCCTTATTCGTTAAGAAATGTAAAATATTACTTAAAACTATAACATGTAAAAGCGATAATTGCATGATTTTTTCCCTGTAGTTCTTATTTTTTATGGGATAGTGATGAACAATTCGCCTCACTTTCTCATCAGCTGAGAATGGTGAAATCTCTGCATTTTGCCAGTTTCCTGGTTGTCTGTTTATAACCTGGGATTCTGCCTCTTTGCGTTGTCTGTAAGCTGCTATGCAATTAAGCTAGTGGTTTTTTCTTCTGTTCATATTCATTCCTATAAATGTAAACATGTTGTATGCCATAATATCAATGAAATAAAGTCACGGCTATTTCCCATCCAGCTCTTTGCATTTGTTGTTTTTGAATGCTAATTAGAATAGTTTTAGAATATTTTTACTGAAGTCGTGCAACGACTGTCATAGATATAGTGAACCTCTTAATATCTTTATATGAGCCGTGCCATGAGAAAACCAACATAGTGGCTTTGCGACGAGCATGGATCCGGACCAACTTGAGCATCCGCGCAGTCTGGTCAGGATCTATGCTGTTCGCTTTTAAAGCCTATTGCAATTAGAGAAACTGTTAGCGAACAGCATGAATCCTGACCAGACTGCCCGGATGCGCAGGCTGGTCTGGATCCACGCTGGTCGCAAAGCTACTATGTTGGTTTTCTCATGGCACGGCTCATATATTCTTCCTTGGTCGTATACGGTCTTAAATTGGTCCTTGTATCAAGGCTTAGGTAGCCATCTGCTTTGGCAGCCGCATGGGTTCATTCCTTCTTGATACTAGTTAGACTGTATATATTTTTTTTGTTATTGAGGGGTTGTGATTTTGTACTTGTGCGGGTACGTATACGTGTAGGTTCAAAGAGCATCTCATGAGACAAAAATCAGAACCGTAAGAATTATTCACATAGAAGTTATGTGTGAATGCACAAGTTTTGCATCACGTTATATTCTCTGATAGTCTTTGGCAAACACTGAATATTATATATAGATCTATATGTAGACATTTAAGTCACATTTTGCGCGCGCATGTGCTTGATATTGCTATTTCTCTATTACTGAGCATTCTACCTGCTGTTCATAATATGTTCTACCATCACCAATGAAATAGCACGAGACAAAGTGTTTAACGTTATTTTAGCATAAAGCGTATACACTTTAAATCGAGTCAAAAGCGTGCCTTTTAGCTTTCTGTTTCATATAATAAAATATGCGTACAAGGGCGTTAATACATTGACATTCCGCCATAGAGCGTAGACATACACGAAAGTGTGTTAAAAGCACTTGTTGTATTTGTTAGCACACATTCACGCTTCATTAAACAATACTTGGAAACAAAAATAACAATATATTACAGAATACGAGTCATTCATTCATAGCTTAAAGATATTTTAGCAGCAATGCATGTACTCAGTCTATAAGCAAGACAGAATATCCCGATATTAAAGAAGCAATGCATCAACTCAGTACTCAAGCAAGACATAATCAAACATAACGACATCATCCATAAATATTTCGTTTATCTCTTAAAGACCTTCTCCTGAACCGTAAAGCATTAAAGATCAAACTGGGAAATCTCTAGCATGTTTCATCTTTATTCTAAATAAGTTCCATCGGAATACTTCATAATGATTGACGAAGAAACATTTTAATAGAAAGAGGCTTTTTGCAATTGAAGGACAATGTATTTGTATTATGTTTAATGGAGATATATTGTCATGGGACTTGTATTGTACAAAGGAAGATCGGCTTAAAGGCCAGTTACACATAGAGGTCAACTGTGGTTTGTATTAGAGATTACCATATAGCATCTTGGTAACTATGTGGCATCTGGATTACAAAATATTTTCGGAAAAATATAAAAAGTACTATATCAATTTTATAAATAGAGAATACGGTGTCCCGTTAGGGCCATCGCCGTATATTTTGAGCTCGAAACAACACTACGATGTTGAAAAAAATGAAAATACGATGGTGAAAACAACTTACCAGTAACGTTTTGAGTTTGTTATTATTTTATTTATATTCTTGAATGTATTCTAAGCATCTTAATTATTATGTCATAGGCATATATCTTTTACTCATTTTGTGTATATATAAAATAGTATTTATGCTGATTTGTTACACTAGTAAATTAAACACTAATTTATCTTTTGCAAACCTCATAATTTACAGACAGCATGCAACATTGTAATTTCTCTGTACGTCTGTACGTGTATCCATCCATTGTCTTTAATTTTTTGCGCATGTGTAACAGGAATGAACGCGAAACTACAATGTTGACAAGTTAAAACTACGATGGTGAAAAGTAAAAATATGATGTTGAAAAGTAAAAATGACGAAACCATGATGTTGAACAAGCTGAAAAGTCGAAACAACGAAATAATTTAGATTTTTTACTATCGAAAATTTCACTGTTTCGAGTAATATACACCGTAGTTTCGTGTTTTCATCTCCGTAGTTTCGACTTTTCACCATCGTAGTGTCGTTATGTTTAATTTTCAACGTCGTAATAGCGTCCTTTTGTTGTTTTGAGCTCAAAATCTGCGACGATGTCCTTAATGTGATACAGATTGATGTCCCTATAATTCATTAGCGCCTCAAGGGCTTTTACAAAGCATTTGCGTTAAAGTCTTAAAGCAATAATTTTGTTGTAAATCGCACTTGCGAGCGATTCAAAGGAATAACACCATTATTGTAAAAAAGGAACAAATGTTTCAACGAGAAAGTCCTTTTTGTAACTTACTGAACATTTGTATTTTTTAGGATAGTCGGGTAGAGCGTCGGTCTACGGATCGCGGGGTCGTGAGTTCGATCCTCGGGCGGGGCGTATATTCTCCGTGACTATTTGATAAACGACATTGCATCTAAAATCATTAGTCCTCCACCTCTGATTCATGTGGGGAAGTTGGCAGTTACTTGCGGAGAACAGGTTTGTACTGGTACAGAATCCAGGAACACTGGTTAGGTAAACTGCCCGGCGTTACATGACTGAAATATTGTTGAAAAAACGGCGTTAAATTCAAAACAAACAAACAAACATTAGGATAGTCAATTCAATTCTTGGTCACGTCAGTACCGCAACAATGGAAGATAACACCATAGGTAAATTACTTTATGGTAATGATATGGTAATCAATACAGGGAAAAGTCAAGGAAATAACACATTAAATTAGAAAATTAAATACAGTACATTTTAGCCACATATATACCATATAGTCACTAAATTAGAAACACTCGTGCCGTTCTTTTATATTTTTGGCTGTATTTTGGCTGGTATTTTGTTTCACAAGGCTATATAATTTAGAAATGCTTTTTACGTGGTAAGTAAATTTCAAAGTTTTTGCATTTTTAAAAAGGCGGCAGATATACTGTCTTTGTTAATCCACCTGATTTCTTTGGGAAAAATGTCGTCTAAAGTCATTAAAAAGATAATTGTTATGTTTCCAAAAATGAAAACACAAATCAAAATAAATCGCAAGCTTTGTATGCGGAGAGGATTTCCATACAAACTAAGAAAGAGAAATTCAGGTGCAAGAAACTAATAAAACAATGTATATTTCCAATAATGTTTTTCTTAAAATGTTTCAAACATACCCGAATAATACTCACAATGGCGAAAATTCGAAAATTGCATTGTTTTATATACATTTGCATCAAAATATTATTAAGCGAAATAATAGTGATTCATTAAAAAACAGTTTCACTTTTATCCAGTCATATAGCAAAAGCTGTGTAAAATGCCATCATTACTTTTTCCAGTTATATGATCACCTGTTTTTGCCGTGTAATGTAGTAAAAATGTTAGTTTCATGAATAATAATACTGTAATATTTAAACGAACAAACATTGTGCCAATATGCAAATAAACTCTTTTATACACTTGGACGACATTATGATTGACAATACAATGAAAGCAAATATAAAAGAATAATATGAAACGAATGCTATTATTATCCTTTGATATATAGCATTGTTGAAAATATGGTATTTTTTTGTCTGATTAATTATCTTCCTATTATCAAGACGTAGTTTATTGACATTAAGACGACGCAACATATGTCGTTTACAAATGATGTCCATAAATAAGCCAGTACTCAGTGTTAAGTAATTTTTTGTATTCATAGATCTAATCGTAAAGTGGTGACCATATAATGCCAATATTTGTTTCGTTTAAGAATATATCTGTGTCAGTACCTTTTAGACAACTTTGCTGCAGATGATCTATCAATAAAACAGATAACTGATCCATAAAATATAGACATAATAATTCCCATAAGATATATGTCAAGTGCCCGCCAAATATTTGTAAAACCTGTAAAAACTTATCCAAAGGGGATACGATGCGGAAATTGTAAAGCACATTGCACCTTTGCTGATTTACCCTCTACGATTTCTCATTTGATAGTACGATGACCTACAGTGTAAGATTGCGTGATCCTTTTCTCTTAAATTCTACAAAAAGAACAGTCGAAAGGATTGGAATTCTGTCTTACAGACTGCTCCGTCGTGCTCTTAAAAGTAAGGCTATTTGTGCTGTGGCAAGGGTAACAGCGAAGTTGGTATGCCCTCAATAGGTTTACACACTCCCCCACCCCTACACACACACATACAGAGTTTCCATTATATAGCGCTAGAAACTAAATTTGTTTTAAGAAATTAAAGTCTTGGAATTGGTTTCTAAGCCTTTTAAATGATTAAACATGAATTTATAACTGTGAAATTTATGAGTTTTGTATATATCAAAAACTAAATTTTTAATAATAAATTCAAAGCTGTGACCATAAAAATGAAAACTCTTGCCTTCGGCAAGTACTTACATTGTGTACATGCAGTGATATCAATAATAAATCCCACATGATAACTGAAACAATAATATGTTTGATAATTATGACTTTTCTTCATTAAAACGTTTCATTTGTATAACATTACAGTATGCACTTAACTTCTATAATTGACAACCTATTTGAGTTTAACGATGCATGAGACCCATAAAATCAAACGATAATATAAACATGCTGTCGTTAAAATTATCGTGTGGGAGTAGTTACTTCCATTGAAATTAAACAATTCAGTGGAAAATAAAAATTAATCATAATATTTTCTTACAACAAAGACATTAAGGACTGTTTCAGATGTTTTGTCAGCCTATTTTAATAGTAAAAAAAAACTTAATAAGCCGATAATAAAATGAAGTATTTTTGAGTAAATCATAGTGATGATACTACAGATTCTCTTGTTTCAGAATGTCACATTTATGAACTGGTGCTGTAATACTTAACAGGTAGGATAAGTAAAGGTGTAAGTATATTGATCTTTATTTCCTATGCCCACTTCATATACGTCACTCATCATTCCGAAGCGGTGCCCCTATTTCATATAGTTATTGCTTCTTTCCTCTTTCCCACCCTCCCCCCGTTGCATTTACGTCTTCTCTTCATTTAATATGAATGAAGTTAGGTACCCATCGTAGTTTTGGCCATCTGCCGTCCAGGAAATCTACCATTTCCTTTTATTTTTATGTTAAAAAAATGAAACAAATCACAAAAAAAAAAAAAAAATAACAAACATATGAAGATGTCAGCCGGAACTCAGCTTTCAACAAAAACTACGCTATACTCAGAATATATAAGGCAAAGAACCATTGAGCACAGCAAAAAACAGAAACTTTAATTCCATGTGACAGTCATCTCTCTATAAAAAGGATTAAACACAAACACTTGACATGATTGAGCATAAACACTTAACATGATTGACAGGATTGAGCATAAACACTTGACAGGATTGAGCATAAACACTTAACAGGATTTAGCATAAACACTTGGCAGGATTGGGCATAAACACTTGACAGGATTGAGCATAAATACTTGACAGGATTGAGCATAAACACTTGACATGATTGAACATAAACACTTGACAGGATTGAGCATAAACACTTGACAGGATTGAGCATAAACACTTGAAAGGATTGAGCATAAACACTTAGGACTGAACATAAACACTTGAAAGGATTGAGCATAAACACTTGACAGGATTGAGCATAAACACTTGACAGGATTGAGCATTAACACTTGACAGTTTAAATGTACAGTTGTCTTGCAGACATTTGTTCTTTTGTTCTTATTCAATAATGAAACATTAATGAATTTTAACATTATTCTTCATGTTGTATTGCAGAAGGTAACATTACCCATCAATGGGAGGTTTTCATACTATCGTCCTAATGCAGTCTCTTACTACATCGCATTTCACAAACCAAGTATGTTCTATTTCTATTTGACCTATAACATAACATTGCAATATCATTAATCCTGACAGCATTTCGTATATTAGTACATATCATACCAATCAAGACGCACTTATGTAAAGAAAATATTAAAACGTTCACCAGTATATTTTAATTTGAAATAATTCAAGAAAGTGCATGCATGTTTCACTGCATTACCCAATGCTAAGAGATTATACAGATGTAATACTTGTTTGGCAATGACGGTTTGGCGGTTGTACCAAGGAAAAAAATAAGGATAAATATCCAACAGAGAAAAACCACGCTTTAAAAACCCAACCTCCCCAAACGCCAACCCAGCACGCAGACGTGCATACGACCAACACACACACTCACACAAAGCAAACACACTACGAAAAAACGAACAAGTAAAGGAACACAGTGGAGCACCGCCTTGGAACGATCAGTGGCAAAACCGCCGCCGGCAAGGTCTGAAACAATTATTAGAGATGCATTAGCATATTCCTCTACCATAAAAGAATCTCCAACGTAACATAAATTTTGTCTGTGTGACTCTAAGTCGTCGAAATATTTTTAAATGTTCAAATGAAAACCATATGATGATACATGTTGCTTTGGTATCGGCAAATCAATTAGCACTATCCACTCCTCAAATACCACTGAACAATGTAATAATAAGCTAATTCCGGTACTTTTTTTGCACTAATATATTAATATAATATATATCTGTACTTATATTGGTGGCATTGTCTTAGGTTTTAAATCGGCGGACAATTGTCAAATCTCCGTCTTTATTTGACATGAAAATCAAAATTGTATTGTAGTTTCAGTAGACTATATCATTCAAGAGTTATGCACTGCAACTCTGTTTTGTAACATATATTTGAAAATGTATATAACAATAACGTTGTATTATTTACTTTCCTTAATAAAGCAATTAAAGCAGCACTTTAAAGTACATCTGTGCTTCCTTGCACATTGTTTCATAAAATAGTAATATAAAGAGGTTATTCTCGTGATTTTATTTTGTTTTTCCTAATTCTTATCAGTGGCCGCCTTGTCTGTCGCTAGAATTCTGATACCGGCTTAAAATATTCCTCCAATAACGCTGCTTAACTCAGTTAAACAAGAGACCGAGTATTGCAGTGGCAATGCAGAAGTCCCCTACCCGGTGGACAACTTTGCTAGTGTTGAATGTTGGCAAAAGTGTAAGGACTAAAAAGCTTCAATGCATTTAGAAGCTAAGAAGCAAAAACTATTTTTAGTTAAATTTCAATAGTGACCTTGACCTACAAGCATAAATCATGTACTCGACACACTGTCTCACCATGGGGAACATTTGTTTGCAGTACTAAGATAATGCATTCATGCACATAAAAGTTACGGAGTGGAAACAATTGTACTTGACCTCCAGTAGTGACCTTGACATTTGACCGACAACATGAGTCATCTGCGCGACACATAGTCTGATCATTGGGAACATTTCTGTGTTGTAATAAACAATCCCTAAATGCAATATTAAAACTTATGGAGTGGAAACAAATTTTTATTTGACCTTAAACAGTTACATTGACCTTTAACCGATAAGCATGTAACTGACTGTTCGTTTGTTTAATATGATTTCAGGTTCAACACTAAATAGTTTCACGCCAATTTATTTTTTTTTTGAAAAAAAAGAAGAAAAAATACATGTCAAAGCATTACGTAACGCGCACCTTGAATTGGGATAAAAACAGAACAGTGCGTGTGATATTTCAAGATCATGGCTGTGTCCCCAAGCACATAGTTTTGCCATACATATGCATGTTTAAAGACTGAAAAAATAACACTAGAACTTAAATAACCATAGTTATGTTAAGATTATACTAACATAATGATAGTTCTCAATTAAACACTCATTAGAGTCATTGATTTCAGTTCAGCATCATTCTTTATCTCAATATGTACAATTAATAAAGCAATGAAAACCGATTTTGTAGATTACTCCTGACAAATTTTACTTTACAAGTTTATACGAGTCTTGCTTGATCAGTTAACATTTGCACACCGCATACAAGTACTATGTTGAACTAATTCAAGACCTAGAAGAATTTATGGGATGAATGAGTAATTAGATTTTACTCTTTCCATCCATAGAGACTCTAGATTGCTAAGTTGATTAGTTATTATGGGGAACTGTTTAATAAAGTCTCGGTCACGTTAATTCAAGTTAATTAAATTTGACCTGAATTATATTTTTACGCTCTTAGAGGTGGTCGAAAATGTTTCATCGTTCTTGTTGTGTGAAAACATTGAATGTAATATTCTACTGATGAAATATATTTCCTTTCTTCTTACTGGAATAGGATTTCCGGTGATTTCTTGCATTAATGACTATTTTTACGTAAACCCGAACTAATGTCAAATACCTGACAGTTCCTCTTTGTTTCCTATGATATATTTCTCCATTCAAGTAAACGTTATGTCATACAACAAAACCGGAATTATTACGATGTTTTAGTCTTTTTGTGACGTCACGACATACTTCCTGCTTTCAGATGTAAAGTTTTTGAGCTTTGTTTAATACCCTACTGTACCAAAACAATGCTATAAGACAGTCGTTTGTTTGTTTATGTTTTGTTAAATATGGAATAAAATAGGGTTATGATAACAGTAGCGAGATCTGCAATGTTGTATTCGTCTCGAGTGGAATTTGCCAAGAAGGATCACACGAAGCGCGCAAATGTCGAATGTGATTTGGCTTGATTAAATCCATGAGAACCGAATACAAAATCTCAGATCTTGCTACTGTTATAATGATCCATTTATTATATACCCCGATCTTTTTGTTTGTTATTGAACGAAATGTTTTTCAATGTTTATCGATGTTAAAATAGAGCTGAGTGTAGTATTTGTTTGCGCTATTTATAGAGCTGTATCAGGTCATGCATATAAAATGAAAGTAGTCCGGCAACTTACAACACAAAACAAATCTGCCTTTCGGTATTTCCTTGTGAAATACATGCCGTATTTTTTACAGAATTTATATAGGTATATATTAAAAGAAAAAATAGATGCAGATGGGCATATCCGGCTGTCGGAAATAAAGCTTGTATAGTCAGTGTAAAAATAATAAGTCAATGTTGAGTTTTGAGACATAATATATATACAGATTTAGAGAATAACCGGGTGTGTATGTAAATGTTGAACCAGTTATAATGATCAATAAAGTTTTAATTGGGTAAGTTCACGTCGGAGCTCTAGGGAAGGGTAGGCTGTTGTGTAAATGATACTGACTCCTACCAGTAAAGTAACCGACCAATCAAAAATTGGGCCCGGAAAATATGTAAAACTTCTTTTTCACTGCACATTGAGCGCTGTGTTGAAAAGCAAGAAACCAGTAAACCCTACCTCGCAGTGGAGTTTGCAGAGATCAGCTCTTCAACAGGGAAGGTACGATTGGTGTACTAGCTTATACCGTTCAAGTGGGTTATCGAGTATAGAGTCGGTCTCAACTCTACCCTAGAGCTTCGATGTAAACTTACCCATTGTATATTCCCATTCATCATGTTCACTGAATACCACCTTTCTAGTTTTAGCAAATGAATATAACATTGTCCACATTGTAACAAATATTTCTGAAATAATTTTTAAACGTATAAAACTATTCATTGTATATTCTAAACCATCAACTAACGTTATATTGCCATACTTAGTCGGTCAATAAGTAAAATAAGTTAGTTGTTTTCTGCTTGAACTAATTTATCTCAGTAGAGAGTGAAACATAACGATTCTGAGATAAGAAGAAGTTTACATTTTCGTCCGCCGTTCGAACTTTATCTGTCTGTACTATCGAGCCTTGCCTGGGCTTAAATCAAGTTATATGGCCTTCATTCTTCCACATACTACTTGGTGCTACAACTGTCTTCCAAGAACAATGCCAGACAACACTAATACTTTCTTGTCATTTATATTCTAATAATATGAAAATAAAATACCATGCCAGTAAGTACTATCTAGACACAATAGCTGACTATCCTTCAAATTATATAGAATATCATTCCTTCTGTCGTGTATCTGGATATTCATTAAAATGCCATTCACTAAAACTTTGATTTCAGCGTGACAAAAAAGGCGGAAATAACTGCATTATTTCTTTATTACAGCTGAATAATCAAAACCAATTAATCAGTTTTGCAATTTCTAATCTCTCCACGTCATAAGCGCTATCACATACTCAATTAAACACAAAGGCAGAAAGAACAATTTTTATATTGATTTATGATCAGTTTTCAGAAATGTTTCCAGCCTCTTTAACTTGTAATCTTGCAACCTAGTTACAGGCTGACAGGTTATCTACAATACCGCCTTTTGAAGTCTAAAAGAGCAGCTGTTTGCCAATAGCTTTCATTTCGGATATGAGCTCAAAAGCTTTGCTTACAAGTGTAATTTTCTCAGATGTACAAAGAAGTAGAATTGTTCTAAGCTCATAATGCATGATACCGAATGCCAAGTTTTGTTTTATTTTCTCTTAAAATAAATAAAATGCATTCTTTCTCTCAATTTGAATCTGATTTTTTTCAGCGAATATGAAATGCATTTCTATCCCTTTATTGCAGAGTTATTTACTTAACAAATAATCAAGGCCTTCGAGTGGTTTATCGTCTGATTTACCACGGTTCAGAGTTCAGATGCATAGGAATTGAACCACGAAGGCGTTAGCCCGAGTGGTTAAATACTGAAGCATCTGAACGATGAACCGTGGTAAATTAGACGATAAATCACAAGAAGGCATTGATTGTTTTCATTCTGACATAGTCATTGATATATTTTAATAAATATTATGCTGGGCTTCATTTACGCGAGAAGTAATGTATCGGACGTCATGCGGCAATTTGACGTCATAATTGACGTCATAATGCTCTCGCGCGTGAACCGTTGTTTGTCGCAGAATATACAGAGCTTGGTTTTCTTCTTTGTTTAACTGGAAATCAAATCGAGCCATGTTAGAATATTTATTAATTTATTGTAAATTCCATTAAGGCGTAGACTTTTAAAGAAAACTAATTTTAAAGTCATCTTTTCTAAGACGAATTTGTACTATGTAGCACAGCGCGGCTGTTACAAAATTATTTACAATTTGATCAAATTAAAAAGTTATTAAACCAAAATGTTCATTTCAACACGAAAACAACATCGATGAGAACACAATGGTTGTTAAACTTATTAAGCAATATATATTCATAAATTGCTTATAAATTTACATTTTTCTGTTATCAACACTGTTTGTACAGTGTACAAGTGTTCTGCTGAGCATAGAAAACTAAACACTGCTGAATATCAAGGATCAAAATAACCACTGGATTCACTTTGTATCTATTTCAAAGTAACAATTTCTCAACGAAGAGACATATTTGTATCTACTTCAAAGTAACAATTTCTCAACGAAGAGACATATTTGTCAAATGTCAGCTACTATTCTGGCAAAATGATAGGAATATAAAAATGATTCTACTAATGGAACAGCATGATGAAACAAAGAATTACTTTAAACGATATTTAAGTTATTTTGCAATCAGTCATTAAATAAATTGATTATTTTGCTATGTCAAGTTAACCTCCAAGTAAATTGAACAACTGTATAGTGCAAAGATATAAAATGTGTGTCATATTTTTTATATTTGTACGAAGAATTTTTAAAGAAACTGACAAAAATACTCTTCTTTGAAATTGTACGCAGAAAACTACTCACCGGCAAGACGCTGTCATTCAATTAAGTTTAACAGTGAATAAACCAAGTATATTTAATATCTCACTGATAGCAGGCTTTCGTTTTCATTGGTATAATCTTCTACCGACATTTTGTTCTTGTGCCTGTTACCCTATGAAAAGATGTTAGTCACTGACCAGTCACTTTATTTCTGGACAATAGATGTAATCCAGACGAAGTGCTGTTATCACTTTGATAGCATTGTATTGTAACACGTCAGGGCTGAAATACGTAAATATAATAAATTATTTAAAAACAGGTGTCATCTCAGAATAACGTTTAAGAAACATTTATTTTTTAGATGAGTAAAGCTGTTCATGTCGAAAATTATATACAGTACGAAATTCGTTCTGTCCGAATTTGTTTCCCTTTAACATAACTTCACATTAGTTAAAATTTGTATCGCCCGGGAGAATGTATGTCAAATAAGTTTGCGACCACATAATTCTCATTGCCTGGTTTTGATTTTTTTATTTCAAAATTCGATGTTCCTGAATACTTAAAGAACGCTCTATCATCAGGAATAAGTGTTGCTGGGGACAATGTTGCCCAAAATCGAAATAAAGATCTTTTCAAATGATACCATCTAATACATTTCGCATTATTCTTCGTTTTAAATATCTATACTGTTTGCATAGATTTGCTGAAGCTACCATAGAATAATAAAACAAATATGTTCACACACTCTTTGGATAACATCGAAATAAAATAAAGACATGGAGGATATTTGTTTGTTTTCAGTGATTTATCGAAATATATCGCCAATGATGAGGGATTCCTTGAAATATTTCCAGGAAGGCGACACTTCACTAAAACAAAAATTTTCTTTTCATTTTATGCTAATTTGTGAAGATCTAAGAATTGTCTATTTATTACATGCCTACAGATTTAAAGAAGACCAATACTTCGTGACAAAAGTCGGATTTACTTAGGCTACCGTGTTACAGTATGCATCCGCTAAATAACCTTGGACATGTACACTGTGATATCCAATACTTATGATTAGGTCCGTGAAATCAACACAACACTATTTTGTTTTTGAATCGAAAACTTTTATTTAAAGAATACACGATTCATTGTTGATAAATATCGACCAATGTGATCGTATGATTTTTTCGGGTCAACGCCATCATTTCGTGTGACATCTAAAGCTTGCTTTGTTGATGGCTGAATGTCAAATTAAAACAAACAACACGCATAAAAGTAAACAATTGATGTAGAACAGAGCGACCTTGCTAAATCAAGCGGCAGAATTAGATAACATAATGGGTTCAATATAGCTACCAAACTCTAGTAAAGAAGCCTTCGTGGCCGAGTGGTTAAGGTCGCTGACTTCAAATCACTTGCCCCTCATCGATATGGGTTCAAGCCTCACTCGGGGCGTGGAATTCATGTGAGGAAGCCAACAAGCTGGCTTACGGAAGGTCGGTGGTTCTACCCAGGTGCCCGCTCGTGATGAAATAATGAAAGGAGGGGCATCTGAGGACTTCCTCCACCATCAAAGCTGGAAAGTCGCCATATGACCAATAAATGTGTCGGTTCGACTTTAAAACCAACAAAAACAAAACACTCATTCTATACATTATTACTGTACGTCCTGTATGGCTTTAATTTTAGGACGGCGATTAAGTAGGTACTAAATGGAGGTAATTATTGAATACTTTGTAGGCGATATATTGTTTTCAGAAACAAAAAGAAGTCCCAATACAATGGATGAGACTGGGAAATATCTCGTTTCTAATTTTTAGTGTTACTATTATAAATAATGATATATTTCTATTAAAAACAGTTTTCTAGGTGGTGGGATCCTGAAGTCCTTATATATTGATGCCTGAAAAGTTATATTTGTTTCTTTATCAGTCGTCCAAGGGTTATAATAGGTCTCAAGACAAGCATTTCTATTTGTAACACCTAAGCCACGTTACACTTAATGATATCGACACCGAGAGAAAAAGGGTAAAATAGGTTTTGAGACAATCAGATGGTTTTGACACATTCTTAAGTCAGTCTTTGAATATTTATATTGTTGGTCCATAGTTCCTTAATATGCATAATCTATGTTCGAGATAGAAAAATAACTCTTAAGCAAAATGCTGTTATCCTTTTTATGCATTTACTTACATCCAAGTAATAATTTGTTTTTGTATGAACCCTTTTCAATACAAATTTTATGATTCGTATAATTACACTTTAATTTTTGATGGAAATTTGACTCTACCTTTCCCTTTAATTCTAAATAAATTCCGTTGTACTTCTGAAGTGGAGGTCATCTTATGACATTGACGATAAGACGTACGCTGAGCTGTACAAGTTTCCATCTAAGTGTGGTACACATTTTTAAGTACGGTGTGTATAAGTGATTACGTAAATAATAGAGATCAGTATCAATCTTTAAACCAAAATACCAGACCAGAACAAGTTTATCATGTACCATTTTTAAAGACTACCTGACACAAAGTCCTGCAAAAACATGCATGCGTCTAACCAATATACTTAAAATGATCATATCCTAATATTTCTTTATTCTTCTACTTTTGTCTTTAATTCTGGTCTGTACATATTCCTTACAAAAACTGTAATCGGCTAAGCCACTTCGACATAAAGGTTTATTTAAAAGTGTTTTATGATTGCCCCTCGGGGGGATTTTCCTTTCATGTTTTTAAGCCTCATAGGCCTTTGTTATATCACATGTACTGTGCCTGTCCACATTCTGTTTTGTAAAAAATATCAAACTTCTTTTTCAAAAAAGTTTTGACATTATATCTATACTTTTGTGTGACTAACATATTTCTCCAGGTACTCCCAGTGTTGAAATTGTTACAATACATGTACATTTCAAAACGTTGCAAAAGTAGAGCTGACAAAATACTCCTGTATTTAAGAAAATATGTAAGTTAACCGTATTTCTATACTGGGAGTACCAAGATAAATATGTTACAGACACAAACAAAACATATTTAAAGAAAAAATACTTTTGAAAAAGAAGTTTGATAATTTCTACAAATAGAACAGTGACAATCGAAGTACATGTAATTTTAGACAAAATACTTATACTCAAAGAAGCTTACCTTTGTATAATGTATTCCCTACTTCGTCTGAACAATTCAGTGTATTTATAATAAATAGTACCGGTCCTTGAAGAATAAAATTTCCAAAATCAAAATTTACCCGAGGGATGGTCTCCGAACACTTTTGATGAACCTTAAATAGAATAATCACCATACCGGTGCGTCTGTTCGTGATTGCTTCCGTCGTTCACCTGTAATAACCCTTGAATGAAGAGTGAATTGAACTTATTTCGGTGCACAGATATATGGCCACAGAATACAGGTCGAGGATGATTTAGGTTACAGTCCAATAATTTTAGCCAGTTATGGCATTGGATTTATTTTCGGTAGACAGCAAAAACTGAGTACATATCCCAGGTCCTGATCTTTCTCTGCCATTTCATTGGCAATAAAAATAGCCATACCCCTATCACTACCTGATCGTAACAATATTATCTACCGTTGCGTTGTAAGACTTTAACCTCATATGAATAATCATCTTAAGATGTTCAATAACTTTAACGAAGTGCCATCAGCTGGATGAAATCAAATAGAAATGACACACTGTATCTCAGTTGATCTGGGTAAAACAAAATCATACGTTAGCATATGTTGGTACAATACTAGTACTTATATGATTTTTACGAGTTAATCATAGACATTGTCTTGCTCTATTAAATTGGAAGTGGAGAAATAATGGAATCAGTACAGAAAGATTTCCTTAAGAATATTTCACTGCATATATAAGATTGCAAGATTTAACGTTTTAGTTGGACTAAAAGTGATGCTGTTGATATCTGCAACGATCACTACTTTGAATGTCTGAATATCAAACGGTGTGCAGTTAAATAAATATCAAAATATTTAATACAATAATTGGACTCGGCGTTCTTATCGTCTCTGTATCTTTTTTAACTTCACAATAGAATGTGTATGTCTTATTCAGAGTTAGTGCTAGTGTGCATCAAAGCGTTGCACATTCCATTACCTAATTTAAAGACACAATAAAAATGAGTCTGATATTGTTTTACTCGGTTGCGTTATATTCTTCAAGAAATTTTCTCCTTCTATCCTGCAGATATTTCACATAAAATTTCTAAGTGACTTGTAAAATGATAAAGATCACTGCAATAAAATCTATTTGTCTGAGGCAACTATTTGCAATAAATGTAAATGGGGTAATTACAATGTTTCTGAAGAATCATTTTATGATGCTTTCAAACATGATTGTGCTATCTTAGTAAAGCATTCAAACTGATATATTTAAAACAATGTTTTCTTAGCATGAAAGTAAAGGATAAAGTGTGAAATACTGAACGCCATAAAGGAGCTAAACGTTTGTCAATGAGCAGAATTTGCATTTTGCTAGAATCTTACAGTTTATTCTCTAAAAAGATTCTAAGGGTAAGAAGTATATATTACATATGTAATGGAAAGAAACTTGATTTGGGCTAAGCAGTAAACACTGGAAACGTACTAGTTAACATGCACTGATGCGTTCCACGTATATAATCTTCATTTTATACACTTTTTGTATTTCTCTGCGCATTGCGTGGTATTCAAGTTATACTCCTGATTTCAGATATTTGGGTAATACACTACAAGTATATTTCTTTGTTTGTTTTGGGTTTTAGCGCCGTTTTTCAACAGTATTTAAGTTATATAATAGAGGGCAGTTAACCAAATCAGTGCTCATGGACTCTTTACCAATACTAACCCATTATCCGCAGGTAACGGCCAACTTCTCCACATGTATCCGATGAGGATGACGAATGATTAAGACAATTTGTCTTATATTAAATCGTCACGGAGAACAAATGCCTCGTTCGGGGATCGAACTCACGGCTCCGCTAAGCAGGCGAACTAGCAAGTATACTGCACGTAATTTAATATCAGCACTTTACATAAATTGTCCAGTATGATAGTCGGTGAGCAATTTCATCAATGCGCTAGAGAGAACAATAACATTTGTTTATCTATAGAAAAAGGTATTTCTGTACGTTTGATTCCCGCCTTATATAAAACATGGTGGTTTAAAAAACAAATGCAGATTCAACACTTCCTCAAAATTCATCTATCGTAGATCTTGTTGATATAACAGATCGTCTATAAGTTGACTTACTATGAAAAGAATCTCCCCGTACATTCAGTCAGGGCTGTTATATTTCGAACTTTCCAGATCGTTCAGCACGACTTTTTTGTTGTGTTATTGGTACTGTTTTTCAGCTTGAACATTTCGGCTTGGGAGTTTCCAATACTCCCGCTTTAATAGCATTGGGTATTGTATAATCGCCCTTTGGATATCGTGCCTGCTTTTTAATTTTGTCTTTTGGCAGTTTCTGTGTAATATGCAGGCTCCATAACCTGAATTCCAGTTTGTTTAGTTCTGTCCATTTTGTCGTGAAGGGCAAGCCCATTATTACAGCTTGGGACCATACGCCACTTTTCATGGAATTACACACTAGTGTATCATTGAAGGTTCTATGTGCAAAGCCGTACGAACACATCAGCGGATGTCCCTGAATTGAATTAATTAAATGTTGGGTTCTGGTCAACCCGGGGCTAGAGGGCGTGGACGGTAGCATGCATTTCCACTACCGTCTATGAACAGGCTCAGACATACTGAGCCTGCAACATTTTCATTTTTGTCGTGTTGAGCAACCTGTGGAGTTTCATTTTTTTTCTATTTTAACAACCGATAAATAAAAAGACCAATATGCACTATAAAATAATAAATATTTGAAAGGTTGCAATGACTTAATTGTAAGTTTACTTTCAAAATGATATCTTTAAAATTCTTCATTCGTCATCCCTGGATAATCAGAACTGTAAATCGCTATTGTTTCCGTAATATTCAAATATATTTTTTTCTACACCAAACTTGATTTAAATGAAATGTAACTTTTTACATTGACAAATCTATTACCATTTTTAACAGTTCGAGAATTTAACAAGTTTCAAATAAGAATTCAAATTCAGTATCAAAATGAATGGCTGAAAGTCCATAAAACATGAAGAAGATTTTTTAATATCTTTTATGAGCATTTAGATACTGTTGATCTGATTTTATTTTGTGCCAAATATACACCATGCATATGCATAGTTGGAATATTTAATGATCCAAATTATAAAGCATTTGTTAGGTACAAACCCATATGCTACAATGCTGGACTAATTAAGACTGTTCCTTCTCATCAGTTATGTTATCTATTCAAGTTAAAATTGGTTCGAGTAGGTCTGTTTACAGAGCAGTATCACCTGAAAACTGACAAAGTTAATGTTAAATTAATTAATTAATTAATGTTTATTTAAAATTTAAGATGCTAGGAGACTTGAAAAAACATAATTCTTTGAATAACATTACACGAGAGCTGCACCACTCTATATACAGCCTGTCTAAAACGTCTTATCATAGTTCTGGTTTTCATAGACAGTGACCTCATTTTCATATTGAGTTCTTACTTTTTGATTTATTAGTTTGTATATAAAAGCCTCACTGTGAAAAATACATATCATCGTTGTTATGCGTTATATTCACATATATCACGTAATATAAATTAATGATACATAAATGTACACTAGATCAAATCAGTGATTCCGGAGTAATGGTTGGAGCATACGTAAACATATCGAATTTTGCTTTATTAAGCAAAGTCAACTTGTTCAAGGTGTGTATGACAACAACGCCTAGTATTAAGGTCAGTTCAGTTATTCTTAATTTATATACGTACATTACCTTTGATTTTAGATATCAACGATTATTTTCCAAATGACCATAATACAGTGCCATACATATTGGTAGCGGTTCAGAAAACGGAACAACGGTTTAATTTAATATAAAAGTAAATGGTATTTATTTTACGTATAACCGACAACGGTTTTTGCCGCTGATCGTTCCAAGGCGGTGACCTATTGTGTTCCTTTATTTGTTCGTATCGTCCTCGTGTGTTTGTTTTGTATGCGAATGTGTGTGTGTGTGAGTCGTGCGTGCGTGCGTGCGCGCGCGTGTGTGTGTGTGTGTGTTGATAGTGTGCACATCTGCGTGCTGTGAGTTTCGTTTTGAGGAAGCTCTGTTTTAGGAGAATGGCATTCCCTGTTTGATATTTATCTTTGTTTTTTTTACTTTGAAGACAAAATGGAATTATTTCGTTTGATTGCGTATTTAATCATTTACACTGTCAGTTATTAAAACATCATTAGGGCTATATAACATATTTAAAACGGTGTTTTGTTATTAATTGTTTTCTTTTACGTTATGTAAACATCAATACACTACTATAAGATTTCTTAAAAAGAGCTAAGGTTCGTAGCAAGTGGCTGTTCTTTTTTAGAAGTTGTTTCAGCGGCAATGATCTAAAGTCATCGGCACAACTTAGTCATATGCCTAGTTTTCAGTTTTAGACGATGATTAAAACCACTGCCGAATCCGTCTCCCCTACAATCATTATTTCAGGCATTAACATCCATAGTGTTTTCAAACAAATCCGTGTTTGATAAGTCAATTGAAGCCTAACGGAACAGATTGATTCTACTTATCGAAAAGATATATTTTCGCTACATAAAAGCAAATGGCATTTTCTAGTTCGAATATGAATTTGTAAGTAAATTCTTGGTATTAATTGATGTGTTTCTACATAAGATCATTAGTGAAAGAAAGTACAGATATTCTTGCTCAAGCTTGAGAAGACTTCAAATTAAAAAAAAAGGAATAAAGCTAATTTACCTTAAAATGTTTGTCACTGATCAAAACGTTGGATAATTTAGGTTTTAAGGTCATTGTTGTGTTTTGTTTGACATCATTATCTCCAACAAATAAATTTAAGGACTTTAATCTGTATAATTAGATATCAACCAATTCATCAAACGCACGAACTTTTCATGTTTTGTTTTCACAACTACCATAATCACAATCTTGATACGGTTGTAATAAGTCTGAAGAAAAAGCAGCTTGTTACATCTAAATAGGATCTTAACTAATTATGGCGTTAACGTAATGTCAAAGTTTGATTTCTCTTCGGTAATACAAAATTGCAACATAGCTGCATTCACATTTGTTTTGCTTAAATCCTTATATTAAGAATACATGTAAAAGATTAATTTTGATATCTTTTTGTTATATAAATCTCGCATCACGCTGATGCAGCTGAATACTAAAATGTACACCATCGCGATTGAGTTTTCTGCCATTGTTAATAGGATTTATGAACATTTCAAACAGTGTTATAGGGCAATTAATTATGTTTTCCTGCTTAAAACATGTCCTTTCTAATTTTCAAACAAATGCTTCTTGTAAATTAAAAGAAGGCTGGTCGAAAAACCGGTATTCAAACATGATCGATGCTCTGTTCCATTTTCAGTTTTGATACTATTATGAAATTGAACTTAAACTTACTGACCCCAAACACGATACGATTTCAGGTCTCCACAGACAATTCTGTTATGAAGTTTGAAGGCGGTAAAGTTACTGAGTAAAGCGGTTTTTTGTTTTCAGTCTCAACGTCACTGTGACCTTGGCCGTTGACCAATCCAACAGAGGTCACCTATTGACAAAGAAGCATTCATCATATGAAATATGACAACTGTACAGCATTCTTTACTTAATGAACGGAAACTGTTTCCAGCTGTATTTAGGGGCCACCAGAGCTAAAAAAAATAAACCAGTTCTTATGGAGAGCTTGAATAAAGTTGAACAAACTTCGTAAGAAGCATCTTTGTATGGGTCTTTCTGAAGTATACTGGAATTGTTCCATATAACTGCTTTTAAGAGCAACTAAAGCTAAATTAGTAAAAAACCTTTAGGCGACTTCTCGCAAACTGCTTAATGGTGTCCACAAATTCTGGTCAAAAACATCATTGAATAGACCTTTGTAAGTGCTGTTCAAATGGGCGGGGGGGGGGGGGGGGTTTAAATTAACAGCATTAAGGAGGTAGCGCTAAAATAGAAAAAGAAATATACAACTCATGACTAGCTTGATGGACCTTCACCAAACTTAGTCTCAAGCATCACATGACCTTGTTCTTTCAGATACCGAACCCAACAAATATATGGTCCATCTCCTAATGACAGGTAATCATTCTGTGAAGTCTATAAAGTGAAGTTCTAAACAGTCTTTAGCTACTGAGTGCAAACACTTTTCAGTCTCGATGTCTCTGTCACCTTGACCTTTGACTAAACAACTCTCAAATCAGTAAGGATCGTGTACAGGTCAAACACAATCATTATATAAAGCTTTATGACTGTAGGCCAAAGCATTCTGAGCAACTGAGCATAAATAGTTTTCAGTCTCGAGAGCACCGAGATCTTCACATACATGTACTAACATTCAAAACAATAGTGTTCTTCTATTGACCCAGGCAATCATCTCATGATGTCACCGATTAAAACATCTAGCATTTACTAGCTATCAGTGTCAGACCGACAGACTGACTGAAAATTCATAACTTTATCATGACCTCAAGAGTTTAAACAACCAATCAGAGAGCTGCATTTTCAAGTACCTGCCAGGTTCCACATGGGTTTTTACAACGAACATATAATAACTTTAGAAATATATAATAATTTTGACTGCGCATATCATACATAATGCTACAAACTACACATTTTTGAAATTTTATTGAAATATTATATGGATTTAATACTTTTACTTCAGTTTAAAGTTTGAAAATTTACACAGGGAGTCTATGATAAAGACCGAGTAAAATGTAATCAGTATCCAAGTGAAATTAGTATCATTCCTCAATCTTTCGGACATGTTAAAATTATGAATAAGCTAAATAAAATAATCCTGATTTTTTGAGGTGATATACAACGGATCATTTAGGGATTACCTAGGGCTGATAAATAAATACAGCAGATTTCCGTCATTTTCGAACATTACTTGGAAAGTTAATTGCCAGCTTCATGGCTTTATAGAGATATATAAGATACTTTTCACCTGTATACAATATGTGCGTGTCAAAATACCAAAATGTAAGAAAAACAAAGTAGGACATCTTAAAATGTCAAATTTAGTTACTAGTAATAACTGCTTATAACCTTGTAAACGCACATTCTTATCGTGGTAGAGCTCAACATAGACTATGAAAATAATCACGTGACCAAGAATAAAAATACGTTGACAACTCTAATTAACAAGGGTGAGTGAATAAGTATTCCAAATGTAGTTTCCTGTTGAAACAATTCGTCTGACAGCATTATGGCAATTTTGTTATAAATTGCAAAGAGGATGTTCAAGAGGACCCAGACATTTAGAGAAGCTTTATTCTTACAGTAAGCAGGTGGTTCTGCACAATCTGAAGTCTATTACGTATTGCTAAATCACGTCTTTGGTCATCATGGAGTACGCAAAAGTGAAGTAAGGTATACAAAAGAGAGGAAATAGTTTACTCATATAAGCATTTTCCTTCGTGTATACTATTTCTATTTGTATATATGAAATCTATTTACATTTGATAACAATGTTCAGATGACTCTTTGAAAACACATTTATTATTATCGGTATTCGCCTCGTTTGATTACTTAATTACATTTGCAGTCACAGAGATGGAATGAATTGCATGTGCTGATAAGAAAACACTCCCTTCAATGATTAATGTGTCTGCTTTTAAACATTCTTCACTTTATGCATGTCTGTAAAGAGGCTCTAAATAGGGTGAAGCCTAAATGAAGTTGTCATGGGACATTTACAGGCAATGTTGTCTTCGTTCAGATAACACTAGTCAATTCAGGAAATAATTACAAACATTTTAAGATAGAAGTTTACAATTTTGCTTATACTGACACTCTGCTTTGAAGTGAATGATTTTCGTCACGTGTAACCGTTGACACTTACTTTGATCTCTCGAGACACACAAACGCTGTAAAGTTCACACTGATATTGACAAATTGACAAGTGCTAATACTTTATTGCATATGAAATTAAACCGATGAAAAATGGAAGACCATTTTGATGTTTTTGCAAATTAAACTACAAGCCGAAATCATAGCTACCTCTGACACTTTAGAGGGGAACTAATGCAGGCGGTGTTTCTATATACCTACCCATATTTTGTCGCCTGAATAGACCGATGTTTTATCTAACAATTTCAAAATTTTGACGAAATTGATACAAAAGATTCATTTGCGTAACTTTTCTTCACCATGATGCGACAATGATGCAAATATATTCTATTTGGTCAAGTAATTATTTTGGATCTTATTTACAAGGGTACAAGTGTAATGAATGGATGCGTTTAGTGAATATTAGGCTTAGATTCATACTGAGATATACACGATAAAATGACCATAATGTTTACAATTGCATTGCACGCTCAGGTGTTGATTCTATAATATCTAATTTATCAGTACAAATAATTATTGTTATTCCGACTGGATTCAGGTATCTTAATGAAACTATTTTGATATATTATTGTAACTACTATTCTGTTGCCAAACCAAACGACGTTAGCAGCAACATAAATAGATACATCTGTCACTTCATTCCATACAAATCGTTTATCCTGATCAGTACAAAAAGAGTTGAGCAAACTAACCTACCAAATAAATTGCAAAGACACGAGAAATACGAGTATGTATGCATTTTCTATAAAGATTAGCTGACAGATAAAATTAATTTATGACTGGTTTATTATTTTGCAAGCAGACTGGCAACGTCATATCTTTACAATCTTCGATTGATGCTTTTAAGATAAAATAACATTAAAGAACGGACAGAGGGAGAATTACTCATTGGCATTTTAACAAATAGTATTGTATTTTCTGTCTTACCAAATATGTTTTCAATTACTTTGACAGACGAAAGTGAATACTTTGCTGTTAAGACTTTTTCTAAAATTCTTATTTTAGTGTTCATTTAGAAGTGGAATTAAATGTGCTTATGTCGCTTGCGTCATTCAAGCGGTTAAATTTTATGTCATTCAAGCGGTTAAATTTTACTGCGGTTGAAAATGTCAAATGTCCATCTTTCACCAAAATATTTATCTTTAGATACTAACGTGTAATTATAATGTAGAAACTCTTCATCAAAACTAATTAACAATACTACATTTATAAACTAATTGTGTATGTAGAGCTACATTCATAATTGAATACTATGCACGATAAACAGTCGTTTGTTAGAAACCTTTCTATTTTGATACATATCTGTTTTGTGTTAAGTTATCTTATATATGTCTAGTGTGGACCTTTTTCAACCTTATTCATATTACAAGAAGTGCACATAAGCTTGTTAAGTTTATATCTACGTAACCTGTATCTAGTAATTGTTCGTATTTTCAAGTATGAAATTTGTTTCTAGTATACCTGTTAAGGTATTCTAATGTTTGTTTGATCTTATACTTTTTCTCTTGTATTTTCAAAACCCAGGCACAAAATAAACCTTTACATAAATCAATAAACCATATGAATTTCTACATTGTTGGTAGTTTCATAATGCAAAAAAGATTTTATTGATAAGTTTGAAACCAGTAAGTGTTCAAGTCAATGGTTGTTATGTGAGGAAGCCATCCAACTAGCTTGTTCCATCCAGCTGCCAGCCCATGCCTGAGGGGCACATATATTCTGCGTCCAGAATTAAAACTTGAAAGTCATCATTTGACTTGAGAACTATATAGAAGTGACTTAAAACCACACAAAAATAAAACAAACGTACTCAGCTGGCTACATAAAAAGGACACACAAATAATAAGCGGAACAGCCAAGAAGCGTAATGATAATTGTGTAACCATTTCAGTTACGGTCGGCATTAAATTTCCCGCATTGAGTGTACGCACGCATTCAATGTACTCTATTAAACCTATGTTAAACCTAACCCTAACCTTAAATCAGTATATAGTACACTCAATGCGTACATCCAATAGGGGCGATTTAATGTGACAGAACTACTTTTATTTTTTACAATGTGTGATGAATCAAATAGCTTTACATTAGGACGATTGACGGTCAATGACGATAGAACAGCCTTTATGGTTATTGATATTAGTTTTACAACATAAACACGAACTTAATGAGCACTAATTGGTGAAAAGGGAGAATGAGGCTTTTAACTATAAACGATATTTTATACAATGCAAATTCGAGACAAAATGATGTCTATCTTATTCAGTCATTAAGTGTTTTAAGTGTATTTATTGTCTATTGATGAAATAAAGTAATATTTCAAAATGTTAATGCATCGGTATGTGTAGGGGACAAAAGGTAAAACATTACTTTTGTAATGAACAGGATTACGAAATGTATACATTTAAGAAACCTTCTATCAACCGAGTCAGCTTTTGACTTCTGTTCAATGTTTGAAAAACAAATATGTAAAAATGAAAACGCAACACTTAACTCACTTAACGAAGGCCATTTCGAAGTATGGAATGCAACCAAGTAAGATAATAGCACACTCGGTTTGACTGAGTCTGTTCCTGTCACATAATGAAATATGCAACACCTCTCACGCCCCTAGCACCGGCTTAAGCTGAATTCCATTACAAAAGTGAAACTGAATGGACACCGTGATCTGAAAGAACCAGAAAAGACAATGTAACAACACCGAGTTAAAGAAAATGTAATCATGACTATACATGACGTATTAACATAACAACAATATTACTTACGAGTATAAAGTGATTTAAGTTGACCATAGGACAAGAATTACAATGAGATAGGAAGAAAGTGGTAACAGGTCGCCAACACGACAAAAATGAAAACTTTGCAGGCTCGGTTTGATTGAGCCTGTTCATGGACGGTGGTTGAAATGTATTCTGCTACATGTACACATGCAGCATTACATAGTTGCATAGCTCTTATATTAGCCTGGAAGGAGAAAATGGTGCAAGTTAAAAATAAAAATCTTTTCAGTATCGCGTCTTGTCTCATATTTCAGCTCAGTGTTGTATTATTTTTTCTGGTATCAGTGATCACAGAGTTTCGTAAAACCGTTTTTGGACAGATTGTCGAAGACAATTCCGTTCAGTGGAACCAAAATAATACATATACGAATTTCGGCTTCTTAATCGATTTTTTGATAACCACCCGAGTTCACACTCCGCCGAAGGAAAATAGTTCTCAAATGGCAGCACACAGAACAACTGAAATTACCACGCTTCACTAAGCGCTTTAATTGAATGCAGAGGATTAGCCTGGTGTAGTATAAACTCGAGCAGACGATGTGCCCGCTGACCAATAAACTAAGCACGCTTTATATACGAGACAGTGTTATTATCGCTGGATGACGGATTTTTCATTGAAGATTTTTCATCAATCGAATTCACAAATAAATTAGCTGTAATAAAATATTAAGAATTTAGAGTATTCAGAATTTAGGGGAAGTTAAAGCTCGGATATTTGTCATTTTTAACCACCGCAAATAAGCGGTAAATATGTAAAAGTTACTATTCTAGAGCAAAATCAAAATATTTCATGCTCAAATGATTTGGCTATTACAGTCTATTTTAATTTGCAACACGGTAATCAGTTATATGTGTATTCCTTAACAGTCTGATCGTCCCTGCTATAATTAGTGACCTTAACATTTCTTTTCACTATGTTATTATATTTTTTATATATACCCAATAGTTATTACAAAATGTATGATTGTTTTTTAATTGAGTTTATGTGTCTACATACACATTTGTGCAGTCTGATAATGATAGTCTGCATTGTTCATATTTAGTCATTACATTCACAATGCACATAGACATTTGGCAAGGAAATGGTTACACTGTTGTAAAAAACAACCGAAAAAGACATTTACTAGTTCAACAGTCCCAACAGGAAAGGGACATTGCTGATCTCGGACCCGACAGAATCAGTACATTTCAAGATAATCCGTCCTCCAGTATTACAATGATTTGATTCTGATCACTATTTGCTTAAGCTTGTACATGTACTTTGGGTCTGCCCGTTTTATTTAGATTGACCGTCAGATTTAATCAGGCGGATTTTATTTGCTTGGTTGCCTTGTTTGTTACCGAGTAATCTTCTTATAAAGAGCAGCTGTCTCCAGCCACGGCGTGTTTCATGACGGTCTTAGGAACGGTAAATAGATTTTAACCCCAGCCTGACTGTAATCGGAACTGAATCAAACCGGTTCTGAATGCGCGCTTTGCAAACAAAAAATATGATTTTTCCATCCTCCATGACCGACACCAAACACAATATAACTTTTGAAAACCTTATATCCAAGCATAATATAAATACAGTCAATAATATAGAAATATATATTTTTACAATAATTTAACAATTTAATAGAGGTAGGTATATTATTCTCTGACAATTTTTCTCGTATTTTCAATGACGTTATTGCATCATTTCATGTATATAAAATACTGGCTATAGACACATTTCAAGTGTTTAATGCTTGATAAATGTTGTTGTTTTTATTGTTTATTAAAGTGATATGCCTTTTAGGTTAAATATCTAACGGCATCTACATCCAAGATGTATATGTTTCTCATTTTCTTACTTTTGACCTCCATAGTTCTTGTTGTTTTATTTATATGCGTTTTTATACTTACATGTTTTACAATTATTAATTCTTAAAGAATCAGCCGTCCCATGTGGTTCTGGGACGATCTGTGTATGAAAAGAATTGGAACCACTGCCTTACCCTTGCATGATCGTAAGAGGCGACTAATAGTGTCTTAACACTTGGTTTTACTGTAACTCTATGATTCCAGCAGGTATGCAAATTTTGATTCCATACCTCATGTTTTTTTCGATGTAAATGAGATTTGAAACCAAAATTTGTAGTTCTGTTTGGCGCCATATAACCTATACTGTGTTGGTGCGCCATAAAACCCAAATAAATAAATAAAAGAATCAGCCACGTTATTTTCCCTTTTATTAATCTCTAGCCTCTATATCTAATGTTGTTTTATGTCATGCATTTTTAAACTTCTAGTAAAATTTTAACATTTTAAGTCATTTTTAAAGAAACCGCAGGCTGGTCTGGATCCATGCTGGTCGCAAAGTCACTATGTAGGTGTTCTCATGACACGGCTAAAATATTTTTCTCTACTCAAATATTTTACTAGCAGAGATAACAAATAAACAGGATCAGTTGTATTACCGTTAACGCACCAGTATTTCATGTTTTGTTTTCTATAATTATACAAATGGTAATCTTGTATCAATTCAGTGGCAAAAGGATAATGCTCAAGCAAAAGCAATGTAAAAGGCATTTTATGTAGTAATGCTCGTGTAAAAATCATTCTGATCAAGGAAGAGTGAAATGAATCAATCATAGGTATTTTAAATGCATTTGATATTGTTTTTGTTTTATCTAAACTTTTATGTCATAAGTATTTTCATGATTGTGACATATTTGTGTTTCCCAGAAAAAAGAAGTATTTCAATGCTATTAATACCAGTAAAGCATATGTATGTCACTGTCAAAAATTTCGTATATTTTCGAAACAACAACATTTCAATGAAATATTCACACTGTAGAAACGTCACTTTGTTCAAAAGTATCGATTTACAGCTGGTACAGAATGTTACACTAATTTTATACAAGTCATAGATGAACAATAATATTAAGCACGGCACCATCCTTCTTTTTGCAACTATAACAACATTTTCATTTATGCAAGCTCCGTAGCATTAGCTCCATATAACCAAGGTATATATCTTACACTCACTTTATGAGCTCTGTTTGATGATGTAGTAAATCAAATCAAAAACCAACACGTATCTTTGATTGAAATCTGTCATTTAATATCTAAATGACGAATTTGAAAACACAATTAACAATAAATGATTCTGTTACAGCATCATACATAATATGTGATAGGTGACTAATTTTATCAAGAAAAGACAAATATTAACAGTTGATATGCATCATCAAAGTTGGGGATCTAACCTTTATGCCAATAAGCAATGAATGATAGTCTTACATCTAGGAAAATACTGAAATACATATTCATTAATTAACAATGATCAGTATAATATTATGTTGAATGTCAGTCTTATAATCAAGAAGTAATGGCACAATGACTAGCATAATAATAATAGTACGATGAATGTCAGCCTTATAGTTAAAAGTAATGATATCAATATATATATATATTTACATGTGAAGTATCAATACAGCATTTATAAATGTATGTTGAATGTCATTCTAACAATTAATAAGTATGAGAAATATCTATTATAACAATGACTAGCATATGTTGAACATCATTTTTACACAAACTGTAATGACATATCTATGAAGACAACAAAAATGACTGGCACATGTTGAACTTTCTACAACTGTAGGTATACTGAGCATACTAGGGATGGGAGGGAGGGTTTGAAGTTCTTGATAATTTGCGCGTAAGCTTTTCGTGCTCCGCAATTGAATAATATTAAAACCCGTACCGTCCCGTACTTGCATAAATATATTTATTTTTCAATAAATCTGTATTTATGCAAGCTCCGTAGCATTAGCTCCATATAACCAAGGTATATATCTTACACTCACTTTATGAGCTCTGTTTGATGATGTAGTAAATCAAATCAAAAACCAACACGTATATTTGATTGAAATCTGTCATTTAATATCTAAATGACGAATTTGAAAACACAATTAACAATAAATGATTCTGTTACAGCATCATACATAATATGTGATAGGTGACTAATTTTATCAAGAAAAGACAAATATTAACAGTTGATATGCATCATCAAAGTTGGGGATCTAACCTTTATGCCACATATTGCAAAAACATAATAAATGGATTTCATTTATTAAGTTATTAGCAATAACCCCATCCGAAGAAAGTGAGTGTATCATTTATCTATCAACAGCTTACTCATGTGTTGTGTTACACCCTCTAACATGCAGAAATTGTAGAAAATGGTATATTTAACATGACAAATAGAGGTGAGCAACCTTTGGCACCATCACTCGAGCAAAATATCAGTAACTCATAAAAACATGCAAAATTGACTACTATTAAACTTTATGTACATGTAACATGATAAAATAAGTGCGAGAGACCCATGACCCCATCGCACCATTAGCAATAAGAATTATAAACATAAGAAAACTAAATATTTACTTGATAAAAATCATCCACACCAAACAAAGGTGTATGATTTCTAAAATCCAATACTGATATTTGTTTTTATGAGGATAACAGATAAGTGCGAGAGTCCCATGACCCCATCGCACCATTAGCAATAAGAATTATAAACATAAGAACACTAAATATTTACTTGATAAAAATCATCCACACCAAACAAAGGTGTATGATTTCTAAAATCCAATACTGATATTTGTCTTAAGAGGATAACAGATAAGTGCGAGAGACCCATGACCCCATCGCACCATTAGCAATAAGAATAATAAACATAAGAACACTAAATATTTACTTGATAAAAATCATCCACACCAAACAAAGGTGTATGATTTCTAAAATCCAATACTGATATTTGTCTTAAGAGGATAACAGATAAGTGCGAGAGACCCATGACCCCATCGCACCATTAGCAATAAGAATTATAAACATAAGAAAACTAAATATTTACTTGATAAAAATCATCCACACCAAACAAAGGTGTATGATTTCTAAACTCCAATACTGATATTTGTCTTAAGAGGATAACAGAAGAATACCTGTTAAAGTGTTGCACCCTCTAACATGCAGAAATTGTAGAAAATGGTACATGTATATTTGACATGACAAAATAGAGGTAAGCATCCCTTGGCACTATCACACAAGCAAAATATCAGAAACTCAAAAAATGCACGCAAAATTGCCTACTAATACACTTTATGTACATGTAACATGATAACTTAAGTGCAAGAGACCCATGACCCCATCGCACCATTAGCAATAAGAATTACAAACATAAGAAAACTAGATATTAACTTGACAAAATCGTCCACCCCAAACAAAGGTGTATGATTTCTAAAATCCAATACTGATATATTTTGTCTTAAGAGGATAACAGAAGAATACTTGTTAACATGATAATCACAAGGTGAGAGACCCTTGACCCAATCACATTTGTGATCATGATGTACCTATATTGTTGGAGCTTTGACCCCATCTGATTGTTCTCCCATAGGAATGCGAATATACTTTTTATAAGCGTTTGAAAACCACCTGCCCAAAGGTCGATTTTTTCCTCTGAAACTCCCCATAAACCTCTTTGCAATGCCGCACCAATGCGGAAACTATGACCTTTTTAAGTCAGTATTATAACCTAACCGAGTGAGTGACATTTGCAGCTTGGTACAAAAGAAAGATCTTGTCACTGGATTATTTTCAAAAACGAAAATAGTGGGCCAGGTGGAGCGTTACTTAATGTATAATACGAGTACAATGCATGCAATGGGCGCACATGATATATGCAGTTTATGGGTCTTGCCTCGACTATATTTATAGCTTTTCAAAACCAAGTCAAAGCTATTTAGTTCGATTGAATGTTATATATACATGTTCTACTACTATAATATACGAGTCAGGAGAGGAAGAAATAAATTCTCCAACTCGAAGGAAACATGAAAGGTCAATAAATAAATGGCTGTTAGCAGTATACGTAGGAATTGCGAATTGCAAACTACGTCCATTGACCGTATTAAGTTATGCAACTGGCAAACGTGTGTCTGTTTTAGGAACTAAATTATGATAACCTTGCAATGCTTTTAAAATGCGTGTCTTAAAACAAAAAAAATATATTTCAGACATTGTAGAACTAATCTTCTGACCATGCATATAATACTTAGGTCCTGAGATGTTTATTTACTAAGCCTACAACTGAATTGGAATGATTTTAAATGCACTTTGGACATAAATTTTGACATAAGCGCACCAGGTCCAATAGTTTTCACAAATTCTACTGCATCATCAATATTTTGATATTGAACAGAACGCATTTCTGATGGGATTCCAGCCTTAACAGATTGACCTTCTGGATAAGGTAAATGATGTATTCCACGAAATTCACTGGGTTCCTGATTTGGTACTAAACCCAGAGTTGAGGTCAGCTGGTTCATTGAAAGGAACCGGAACACGATCCGCATCAATTTCAACAGTGATTCATGCCCTCTAAATTTTCAGTCGCAGATTTGAAATTCCCAGGAAATTTATTAGAATGAGTACCTGTAAAAGGTATTTTAAAGCCCTTTGTGAAACCGTTCATCAAATATCCAGTTAACTTCAAGTCGTACCTTGGAGTCAGTATCATAGGTTCTCAGAATTAATTGGTGTAACAATATGAAAAGTAGCCTTATTTAAGACTGCAAGCACCATGCATAGGGTTTCGTTATCAGTTCTTTGACTGAAATTTGATTGCACCTTTTTAAAACATACAATTCGTCCAGGAAAGGAGCACTTTTAACATCTGTGCTGAAAGGTGCACGATTTTCTTACACAAGACCCGTTGTTGAAATCAAAGCACGGTTTGTTTTGGTGGGATCTTGCGCCCAGAAAGGACTGTTTTTGTTTTGGGTTAATTAACCCCATGGCCAGTGCCTGGGTTTATAAATAGGTATCGATTTCCCCATATGAAATCAAAGCAAATCTTGCTTCTTTTAAGAGACGAAATTGTTTATCGAAAAAATGGCAGCGGAATCCCCCGATTGCTTTGCAAGTTTATGAACTGTGTCGCAATGTTTCATTAAAGTAGCAGCAGATGTTGGGTTCTGTCTGTGTAAACACTTGTAGAAATATGAAATGTATCGAACCCTTGATCCAGCGTTTTTGTACTGGTCGGCGATTTAAAACTTTTTGAACGAGGGTTCCCCACTGCCATTTTCGATTAAACGATATTGATAATCACCTTTATTTTATATGGAATCTAACTCCACAAACTGATCTGATACAATCTTAGTTTTGATTTTTTCATCAATACCAAGAAAAAGTGGACGCGAAAATGTGGCAGAATTTAGATTCATAACTGAAGCTGCCAAAGTTGGTGTTGGAGCAGATGTTGAAGTGCTTTGTGTGGATTCCAAAGGTATCTGTTGTTTTCCGAAGTTTTGGTTCTGAATTATGTCAGGCGGTAGTATCTTCAAGTCTTTTAAAATCTACAACATACCTTGTGTGACAGCCGGAACAACATTTGATATAATTGTGTTCAAGTCTTTTTCTGATAAATTGGATGTGTTAGCTCCTGAAACCTGCTCAATTTGGTTTGTTCTTCGTTTGGTTTTAGCAGCTTCCTCAGCTGCAGCAGCCTTCGCTGTCTTGGTGGCATATGAAATAGAAAACCATATACGAGAGCATGTAAACATCAACTTCCACGAGAAATACTGTATTTACAACAATCTCTTCTTGTAACATTTTACAAGTGTATGGCAGTCATCCTGTGTTTAACCATACAGTAAAAATAATCCATCGACTAAATAAAATAGTCCATATGACTACATATAGTCCATTTGACTATACGAAGAAGTCCATCTGACTTTTCAAAGTAGTCCATCTGACTACACTATAGTTCATTTGACTACAACAATACGGACATAATATCTGAGTAACATAGACTTAGTAGCACGTTTGACTCCATGCAGTCCATTTGACTACATAAATGTAGACAGCTGTCAAGAACAATCTTTTTTTTTTTGTTGTTGTTGTTGTTGTCCATTTGACAACTTGCGGTGTATTTGACTGTAGATTGTCTATAACCATTATTTATATAGTGGAACAGAATATAAGAAAATAAAGACAATGTGTCTAGATTTTATAATTCTAGTAGACCATTTAACTACATATAAACTAATCGGCCACAAACGTATAAACAAATAAAGAAAATCTGTTTAGACTTTATAATTCTATTAGTCCATTTACTTACATTAAGTCTTTCACCACAAACGGGCAGAAAATTTGTGATATACAAGATCTGCCATGTTCATAAGCCTGCAGAAAGACTTGTTTATCTAACTGAAATGGACCCCATATGGGTTTGGTTCTATCATATATGACAGGCCAATATACTTACTATATCTATACTTACTAAAAGAGCATGTAAAGATCAACTTCCACGAGATAATACTGTATTTACAACAATCTCTTCTTGTAACATTTTACATGTGTATGGCAGTCATCCTGTGTTTAGCCATACAGTAAAAATAATCCATCGACTAAATAAAGTAGTCCATATGACTACATATCGTCCATTTGACTATACGAAGAAGTCCATCTGACTATACAAAGTAGTCGATCTGACTACACTGTAGTCCATTTGACTACAATACGGACAAAATATCTGAGTAACATAGATTTAGTAACACAATTGACTCCATGCAGCTCATTTGATTACATAAATGTAGACAGCGGTCAAAAGCGATCATTTTTTGTTGTCCATTTGACAATTTGCGGTGTATATGACTGCAGATTACTTGTCTGTAACCATTATTTATATAGTGGAACAGAATATAAACAAATACAGACAATGTGTCTTAGACTAGCTCCTAGACTATGATATATATATATATATATATATATATATATATATATATATATATTTTTTTTTTTTTACATTTTTATGATTTCATGTAGGGAGCTGAGCCAGTCCATATCCTATGTCCAATATCATGATGATTTTAACATCAGTCCTCTTCGAAAATCTCTAGAATAGACTGGCTTTTGTCCCCGTGAACATAAAAAAGAAATAAAAATCATAGAAATATCTTAATTATCAGTCTAGTGGCTAGTCTAAATGTGTCTAGATTTTATAATTCTAGTAGTCCATTTAACTACATTTAAACTATATAAACAAATCCAGACAATGTGTTTAGACTTTATAATTCTATTAGTCCATTTAACTACATTTAGTCTTTTACGACGAACGGACAGAAAATTTGTGATATACAAAATCTGCCACGTTCATACCCCTGCAGAAAGTCTTGTTTCTCTAACTGAAATGGGCCCCATATGGGTTTGGTTCTATCATATATGACAACTAATACACTTACTATGTCTATACTTACTGTTATATGATAATATAGATACAAATGTGCCACCAATTAGAATATAGTATCTTCCAGTACATGTGTGAATTACATTTTTGCTATGCACTTCAAAATTATTCCTCTCACATTGCGGAAAAATTTCAAATCCATGGTTGTTGAAATGAACACCATCTATCTGTAAAATGTTAGCATTAGAATGTTTCATTCCTTTCAAATTTCAGTACGTTCAATATTCCAAGTTCTTGCTTAAACACCCTGTCTGCTTCTCTCAGTAATAATAAAATCATTGTATATGTACGCTTGGATGTGGCGGGTGTGTTGCCTTAGAATAAATTGGCAAATAAAGATATGTTTCGGATTGAAGCAAGTAAGAAAAGTTTAGCAATTGTAACAATTCGTAATGCTATGGTCTCTGCATTTAATGCAGTAGAGCCTGGTTAATCAGTGTCGTTACCACCAATGAACATGACACCATAGTCAGGATGGTGCTTCACTAATCAATCTTGAAAGAACAGGACATGGTTCGAGTTTGTTAAACAACCGCCACTAATTCCACAGAACTTCAGGTCAATTGCTGAATCAATATTAAATAGATCATATCTTTGCAGTTTATAAATATACCCCACAAATTGAGCTCTATGAGAATCTCCCATGAACAGCAAAGACATCTTTAGCGCCAAGTAAACTATATTACTGGGTCGAAAATGACCGAGTACGAATAAAGAAAATTAAAACCATACAAATACGATTGTCCCGAGTTATACACTACGGCGATGTCTGCAGCATAACATTACATTGCGTTGGACATCAAATTATAGTAAAACATCAGAACTGTACGTGCTAGAACCTCTTCTATTGACAATTTTGAAGTTCTTGATAATTTGCGCGTAAGCTTTTCGTGCTCCGCAATTGAATAATATTAAAACCCGTACCGTCCCGTACTTGCATAAATATATTTATTTTTCAATAAATCTGTATTTATCGATATCTGATTAAAACAATTGCATATTTATCATCATGGAATCACAGCATATATATGCTAAAAGTACCTGTCTTCATTTCCTGAAAAAAATTAATTAATGTTTTTCTCTAGTGACTCAAATATTTTACTAACAGAGAAACATTGTGTTCAAAATCAATAATTGAAAATATATGTTGAAATCTAATTGAAGCCGTTATTTAATTGTATTACAAAGGAAATGTCAGAGTTTTGTTCAAATATCTTCTTCTATTGCTATTAAATGTACATCAGAAAAGCAGCTTGGGCTTTGTTATTGACTTTTCTTCCGAAGTCTAGAAATTTTATCAAGTACCATAATGGAATCAGTGTCATTGAAAACAATGCCAAGTGCGAGATCCGTAAACCAAACAATCATATCTAGTTGCCATGGTTATATATTCATATTACTACTGTCTTACTGCGCTGCCCCCTTCTACATTGTCTACTGTAAATGGTTCCCGTTTTGATTCGAAAACTCTGTATATTAGGCTACGTATGTCTAAGGGTTAGAATAAAACCGGGACTATGAAGGAATGCGCCTGACTGCATTATTATAGGTCCTGATATTGACAAAAGAATTTCCATATATGCTTATTTATATATTCAAGTCACGCTTTAGTTTGAACATTTTTCATTTGGTTCTGATTACTGACAGTACATTCAAAAATACGTAGTATAAAAATTATGTGATCCAAAAAGAGCCTTGTCTGTTTTACCGCACATCGTTGCCTCATTATTTAGACCATTAATAGGCAACATACAGTCGACATCGTACTTGCGACCACCTCTTTTAAGCGATTTTTGTATTAAACGACCAGTCAAAATCCCTCCCGAACGTTTTCAGTACATAAATTCATTCCATTAAACGACTTTTTTTTTTAAACGACTAGCGACCGCATTAATGCAGTCCCGACAGGTAAAATATTCGACAAAAGTATCTATTAAGCGACCTACCAGGCATTTCTTCATCTGTGTAATTAGCGAGTACGTTTTGCACTTGACTGAATGCAATTTACCTTTGTATCAGTCAAACTGACAAACAATGTAGCCTTATTTTCATGGTTTGTGGACTTCGAAGTGTTTACGATGTTAAAACAGATTTTTTGAAACCATATATGTATGTTCATAATAAATACAGTTACATTAACAGTTTAAAATAACTTTCCTTTTCATCTGACTGAAATTCATTAAGAGACCATTCCATTAAGAGACCACTTCTTAGCAGTCCCTCGGGTGGTCTCTTAATACAATGTCGACTGTAACATTTTGTAATAATAAATTAAATAATTGAGGTTCAATATCAGCAATGAGTAATTTATCACAATACAATATAAAATGCCATAAAACTACAAAACTGTGATACGAATCAAAGGCCTGAAGGGCCTGAGTCGGCTAATGATTGATGTACTGACAGTATAGTCTACCAGTTTCAGTTTGTTTTTAGTTTTTTTCTTAAAATTTCATAACACAGCTCGATATTTACCCAAAATATTATATCCGGATACGATTACACTTTTCTCCAGTTTCAACAATATATTTTACAAATTGTGATGATACGAAGACATTTAGCAGCAATTGGCAGTATCTGACATTGAAGTTTACGGTTAAATTACCTCTTATTTAAATCTTTTCATAAAAAAGTTGTTTCGTTTCGTGAAAGCAGCCAAACATAGACGATCTACTTTCGATTTCAAAAACTACAAGAAAATACAATTTAATGTTTCGCCGATTTGTTTATTTCTCGAAAAATAAGAATTAAAATCTTTTTTAATATCAGTAGTAACTAAACAAACCAGTAAGAGCTTCTTCTTACGATAATTAATCGGTTTACTGACTGCAAAATTCAACCCACGCAAATTTTTATAGAAATCATACGATGCGTGTTTACGTTCAATGTGGGAGAATTAAGGCTATGTTACCTAACGCATCCGGACGATTCAGATTTTGTTTTTTAAAAAGCATTGTGTGCGTTTCTGTAATTTTATATACGTTTTTATACGCTTAGAAATTATTAGACATGCGTATTTTCATTATTTCTGTACGTAATTTACGCTAATACGCATCTTATCTGGAGCCCTGTGGAACTATTTTTTGTCTTTCGCTGGATGTTACCCAAGCTTTGTAAGCCTGCGCAATTCTTAAAATGCACATTTATGCTTAATGAGTTACATTCGAGTATTGCACAATTACAAGTCATAAATATGACAGATTACATCGTATATTGGTCATAGCAAAGGGAATTGACACAACTTAACTTCATTCATGCAGTGAACTGTTTGAAGTTTGAGAAATCTAATGGAACTACATCCCTTCACGTGTTATTCGGTCCATTTAGAGAATCGCTGAACAGCAAGGACTCGTCAAAAGGCTTTCAGCCTTTAGCCGACTCAATTAAAAATTGCTTACCATAAAAGTTTTATATATCATTACACAAACGATCGTATTTTTAATGGCAATATAATGTCGTGTCATGCCCATTTATACACTGCGCAGATCTATTACTTCAAAAATGAAATTTATATTCATGGCAATAAAATTTAATTTCATGTCTAAGATTTTACATTATCTTCCTCGACCATTTACACTTTTATCACCAGAGCTACTTTTGTCTCATCCATATTTTACATTGTTTTAATCACATATTTGTTCATTGATAATCAGTTTAAAACATACTTTTAATCATATTCCATGCTAATTTACAAGTAAGTTTTCACCCTGATTTTTTTACTAAATATTCAAAATTACAGTTGAAACTCGATATCTTAAAATAGCTAATCTTGTCGAAGTCCCGTCTGGAAAACACATTGAGCAAAATATCGTTTTAAGTAAAACGTTTCGAGATACTGAGTTTCAAAAGTTAGTTACTGTAATTTGTTTGTTTTGGGTGTAATGCTTATTTACAACAGTACATCATTTATGTAAAGGCAAACAGTTTACATTACTAATGCTCCTGGTTTCTGTGCCACTATTTAGTGATCTTTGCAAGTAAGTGCATACTTCTCAACAAGAAAGGTGGATAGCAAAATTACTTCATAAACAGCGCCTTTTATCAAATAAGCACGGAGAATATACAAATGTACGCCTAGAACTCAAGACCCCATGATTCATCTACAGATCTTCGCTCTTCCTATTGTGCTAATCGGGCTTGCTGTACATGAAATATCTCTTTTTAAAAGACACATTCATTTCTGGCTTAGTCTTTCTTGCAGCACAACAAGCAATATATTATCATGATCCGCAATCTCACTGCTAACTACACTGGAAACTTGGCGTGATTATGATTATACAATCAAGAGTTAGGCTTACACGATCCCAGCGCACGGTGATAATATTTCAGCAAAGTTAACGACGTCTTGCCCTCATCGAAATGCTTTATTCAAGTTTGCATTAATCTATATTTGTAAATTTATTTTCTTAATTTTGACGAATAATACCCAAGTCATAACAAGTTGTTTCCAATAAAAGTTTAATCATGAAAAATATACGGCTCTACAACCCGATCAGTTTGTAGTAGAACTTCTCAAACTCTCCATTGCCACTGACCATTTAATAGCGTTTGATTATAACATCATTTATATCCTTTGAAAATGTTATGATTATTTAATGAATATTTAAACACAGATATGGAAACCAGCAGTTGCAGTCAGTAGCGATTCCGGTACATTTTTAAATATCATCCTGTTGTACTTTTGGAAACGGCAATATGTTTTGAATATCCATAACTGACATAAAAATAGGTATAAACACGATCTGAATTGCCTTGTTTATACATGTACATTAATATATGCCCGGATTCAGTGAAAGAAAAAGTTCTTAAGTAAGAATACTATTTTTGCAATAAAAGAACGAAACGTGAACACTACATTGAAAATTAGAAAAGCGTAAATTCTTGTGATCTTGATAAACTATTGTACAACTGAAATCTTAGAATGTTTGCAGTTTATCTGAAGATTAGCTGATATATGAAATCAATTAATGACAATTGTGCTGATTCACAACCTGTGTTCTTTTCTTTCAATCAGATAAACGAAGTATTGACATCGTGGAAATGTTGTATCTTTCAAATCTCCCGTTTATCAAATAACCAGTGTTGACGAGTGGAAAGATTAAACCATATGAACATGTAATTGAAGAACAATGAATAGATTTATAAAAAGCATATTTCTTCTTGGAAGGCAACTAGACATTTTTAAGTAAAGCATTTACGAGCTACAGAGTCAAAGGTAAGGACATTTTACAAAATCGCAGTTTGTTACCTAGACGTTTTATTATACACCTATATAAATTTTGTCAAAATACTGCTTGTATTTCATAAGTAAATATAAACAGGCAGAAAAAAATCCGTTTTTATACCTTTCGTATTGTATGTTGCCGAACTACTTTCATTTAATATGCATGACCTGACACAGCGCACACAAAAACTTCACTCATTTCTATTTTAACATCGACAAACATTAGAGATTTCATTCGATAACAAAACAACAAACAAAAAGGTGCAGATATATAATAAAAGGGTCGCTACAATAGTAGCTAGATCCGGGATATTGTATTCGGCACTCGTGGATTTTGCAAGAATCTGGCAAAATCCACTCAACCCGAATAAAGCATCCCGGATCGAGCTACTATTATAATTACCTAAATATACTACCTAACACAGTGAGACTTTAATGGCTATTGGGAAACTTTTCTTTGTTTTCAAAAAATTAGTTGTTTTTCAAATTTTGAAGCAATTGCATTTTAATTAAGGTTTCGAAATAGGCCTTGAGAAACAAAAATCAAACAACTCCAAAAGATAGAAAGAAAGATTTGTTTGACATGAAAATTGAACAGCATGTAAAACATGTACAAATTATTACTTTACGAAACACGTGTCAGTATACTGATATAAACTTTGAATTCCAGGAAATGACTGCCTATAGGGGCCCCACTTCCGGACAGTCAAACGCCTGTAAAAATCACTATTTTCAAAGAACTGGTACACATGTTCGTTTTGATGCATTTGCAATAGCGTGCGAGTGGTGAAATTTCACATAACAAGGTGGAACATAGTTTTCAGCAATTGTTTATCTTTATTTTTTTACAAATGGCATTCATTTTCAAAGGGGGACAACTTTTCTCGACGATTACTTAAATTAATCGGAAAAAGTTGTCTCCATTCGAAAATGAATACCATTTGTAAAGAAATAAAGATAAACAATTGCTGAAAACTGTGTTCCACCTTGTTATGCGAAATTTCACCACTCGCCGTCTTGGACGCCATCTTGAATTTCATCTTGAATTCCTCAAAATTCTCAATGAGGCCAACTTGGAATCATTCAGATTCTTCAATAACAACATATTCCCACACAGAATACCATTAAACATTTACTATACAATCCAATGTCGGGTCTAAAACAAATATCACAGTTATAAACCAGACTATTTACAGTTATTACAATTTGAAAATGTGATAAAGACGTCTCAGTGATAATACTTAAACATAAATTTTGTCCTTCTACATACAAAGTAGTAAATTGTATATGTTAAGATACATTCTCATTTTCAGAGAAATGTACCTATTACAGAAACCGGACGATTTACAGAAGTTTATTGATTTAACAAGCCTGGTTTAGATGGAAGGAAATTGACCAATCCCTGATAACGGTTGAAATATTTCGTTTCTTATCTGTGACTGAACAAATATTAGATAGAAAATATTCCCTAAGGAGGCTTGACTTTTCGGTTCGTTAACGCTTAATTACTCGCACGAATATCTATTTAAGTTAAAGACATCTTATATGTACACAATATAGTAAAGCAGGAAGATTTGCATAGTTCGCTGTCGACACAGTTCTTATTTTGAAAAGAAGTGGAGTTGTATATTACCCGTTTTTAACATTCTTTTTACTTGTGTTGCTAGACATATGTTTTTTTTTAGTCTAACCAGTAAGACTGGTTTTCGGCCGTGTAAGGAAGAAGTGATTATGCTCCACCTTTCCAATCACATGTCAAGCATAATACAGAATCTTGTTTCTCAGTACTGTCTGGATCACGTACACACTTTTCAAATTACATAAATTGCCATGATTATACGTGGGATTACTAAATTATCGGTGATAATGTAGTTTACATAGGAGTGTGGTCAAGTACTGATACTGAAAAACAGTCTTCCCACGTGTTTGCACTGAATAGTATCTATAAAACGCCTATATATTTATTTTTATACGTGTTTATGTGTGCTTAAGTTTAAGTTTGTTAGTGTCCGTGGGCGTGTGCATGCGGGCGAACGTGCATATCTTAATGTCTTTTCCAAAGTTTTTTCTTCAGTCATATAAACGGCGTCGCGTACTTGTAGTAGTGAGCACATAAACAAAATTTATGGTTCTGCCTCACAAGAACAGCAGACATGACACGTGACATGATAACCCTACTAGTCAGATTATGCTGACACCGGGCTAACCAGTCATAGAATTATCTTCTAAACGCTGAAGCTACTAGTACCATATTTTTACGTTTTTGGTATGACGCAGACAGGAAGAGAAGCCATGACGTCCCCATCCTGAAACAGGGTCCGCTGTCACTAGGTTACCGAGACAGCCTTGTTTCAGTGTTATATACACTCCCTAACTCCGATGTTTAACAAATTTAAATGTAATTTGAGTGATCTTAGCATAGCATGGCTTGAATATTTACCATTTCAAAAATACAACAAAACTACGTAATTAAATCATGCATTGATTGTTATGATAGGAATTAAATTGACGACAACAAAATATAACAGGCACAAAATAAACATATTGAATTTAGTTCGTAGCAGATATTGCATATATATTACATGTTCTTCTTTTTTATGTTTTTCTTCAGCCATTTATTGTAAACAAATATGTTCTCGTCTCAAACAACTTCACGCGAGATAAAGAACGGTAACACTATCGTGTAAAATCTTGCGAGGGAGCGTCTCAAAGTCGCTGAAAACGGTCTAAATATCGATTCGGGAGCCTGATTTCACAGTCGCTTGTCGCGTTAGGCAGGGGGTTGCTTAATTCAGACTCTTTTAATAGTAAATTGCGTCCGGAGCATAAAATAGGGTCGCGTATGACAGGGAGTCGCTAAATTCAGGGGTTCGTTAAGGCAGTCTCGACTGTACTTACAGAAAAAGTACATTCTGAATATCGCTTTACAAGTGTTACTAGCGTTTTCCACCAAGTACACGTTCGTTGGTAGCTGAAAAGGATTTTGTATTACCATCAAGGTATAGATTGAACCTTGATTTTCTGGAAATACAAGCTAAACAGTCACATTACTGAATCAATTTTGATTTAAATGGATATTCATGTTGTTTTATTTTTCTATGAACTTGATTAGTGTTTAATTTGTAATATTTTATACATAGGTTCAAAGGATACAACACGAAGACAGTTTAATGAACAAAACCCAGCAAAAAAATCTACTTCCATGGAATGACACGCAAACATTTGACAAATTGTATGATGAAAAGTCGGCCATCAAAATGTACGTATTGTGCTTTGTCTGAGGCAGTAAGATGTAAAATTCAAAAATATATGTGGAATACATGTATCATATATGTAGGATTAGTTAGCAAACACATAGAAGTACTTCCTGTTCGTTACCATGATAATGATACATATATTTTCTTATATATGGTCAGCACCAAAATGTTTAAAACAAATCTTCTACGATAAGGAGAGGTACTCTGTCTACTTTTGTTAATAATTCTCTCTTTGATCACCACATTTTGAATAGAAAATGAGAATCCATCGTGTACCGCAGATGAAATTTTCCAAATGTTTTATTTGCTACTGTATACCATGACATTTAAACAGAGAAAGAGAATTTTCTATTTAATCATACAGTGCAAAAGTTTCAAAAATTACAAAACGTAAATATTTGAATTAAAATAAGTTTGACGATCTGATCTATAGCGGATGATAACTGCAAAGAAATAACTTTTTGCTAGGAATTAGTTCTGTTTTCTTTTCTTTTCCCTGCATTTGACAGATTTTATTTCAGCTGACGTGAAAAGTTCAGTCACTTTCCTCCATGCTTAAATATATATGTTATAGCAGAAACAAAATGATAATTCATCATATAATATTTCTCTACAAATTCACAGCAGAAAAGCTTAGCTGAGGTTGAAGAGTCAAAGTGCGGTGAACGAATGTACAGAAGAAACCCTGTTGAGATATCTGATGATAATTTTGACTAGAGCTAAGATACTTCTCAATATGATTGCCGTGTTTATGACTGTAAGAAAACATATCAACCCTTTTTGCCTGAGTAGATATGAAAATTGCAGTACGTTTACGTTAGTAACCCGAGGCTTCCTGCAGTAAACCCAAAAGTGCAGCTTATATGCCTCAGTTTTAAATACATTTGTTTAAGCGACAATGCTGGGATACGTTTTAAGTGATCAAATCGTCTTTAACTAAAGTATGAATGAAGATGTTTAATTACTTAATAAGTTTTAAGGCTGTCCCCCTACAAATAAGAGGGCATATATTATTTTACTCATTGTCTATCGGTTCGTCCGTCAGTTTATATGTCGGCAAGTCATGCGCCATGAATTGGTTTCCGATCAACAACTAGACTAGAGAATGCATCAAACTACAGAAGTAAAATTACAGAAGATGAATATATGTCGTCAGAATATGATCCTTACGCTTTTGGATTTAGTAGATCAAAGAACAATGTCATAATGACTGAGATTGAGAACAACTTAGTTTAGTTTATACTAAGTTTATTTTGGCTCGAATGTGATGAAAGCTTCAGGCTTATTTGAACCAGCCTCGAGTTCGCTTCCTGGAAAAAACAGTACAGGGGCCGTATTCATAAAGCATCTTAAGTATAAGATTTGACTTAAGTTTGTGGTGATTTCAACTTAAGTCTAAGTAAAAACTTAAGTTCTAGTCATAAAAAGCTAAAACTTAAGATACGTAAGAAATGGCGTAGGCCAGAAAATAAAATAGCGTGTTGAGTACGATTAAAGTGTTGTTTTCAGATAAAAGCACTTTAAACATAATTGTGCATGTTGTATCTGTCTGAAATTAATGTAGTCTTTTTAATGTTTTCGTCCACAATAAAAAACAAGAATTACATATTAAGTTGTTTTATGAATAACAAATATACTTAAGTAAAATAAATTTCTAACCTAAGTAATACTTAAGTATATAATTACTTTCTTATACTTATACTTAAGATGCTTTATGAATATGGCCCCTGGTGTCATATGAGAAAACATTGTCATGACCCAGTGGAGATCGAATCCATGCCCCCTAACCCATGGTTTATAAAAGTTTCCGCTAAAGAGCTAAAACTGTTTTGAACTACAGTCGTCAAACTGCATACGGTAATTGTCTGTGTTCATTTCATGGATCATTTTTTGGACCAGCCAAAGTATTTTGATTGCCGAAGAATACATTAAGTCATCCTCATAGAATATGAAAGGTTAAAAGGGAAAATACAATGGCTAAGGAAGATCCTTTAAATATCTACATGTCAACTGATTAATCACTCAGTTACATATAGTTCTTCTCTTTTGTAATCTCTATTGTATGATAGTGGAATAAGGTTAAAAAGCAAACCTGATCATAACAGTAATGATGTCAGAATGAACAATTTTGAAACCTGAAATAGACATAAGATGCGACTGTTAATATATTTCACAAAAAATAACAACAACAAAGGGTTAATGAATATAATGTCTAGCCTATCAGTATCGACATTCAGAAAGATTCCTTGTTTTCCATGTATATATAAATAGAGGCTGTGTAATGACCCTGATAATAGCTACATTTGTAAACAATCCAAGTCTAAATTAGCCGTCAACTTATATGGTATTGTACTCAGTGCTGTTGTAAAGCGTTCGCGTGAACTTGTAGACTTAAATTTAAGATGGTTCAGTACATGCAATAAATCTTACAAAAAAGATTGCTTTGTTTGAAATGATTAATCTACCTATTGTAACATACTTTGACAGTGATGAACATGCTTATCAGCAATTCACAGTCAACACAATATATGTACTTAAAATATTTTTGCCATGAAATGGTTGCGAATCTAACAGTATTATATAGTCAAAACGTTATAGTTTAAGAAGAGGATTCTGTAAGGCTAGAACATATGAGGTGCACAAGCTTCGAATGTGATCCGGCCTGGTCAATTCAGACAGCCGAATATAATATCCCAGATAAAGCTAAGTTACAATGGCACTTTTATGATATACCTCGACTTTTTTCTACATTGGTTTCAACAAAAAGCAACTATATTCTCATGTGAAACAAATAACTACTTATTTAGCTGAAATAAAGTACATGTATTGCCAAAGTTAGAATAGTTTGCCAATACAAGCTGGCTGGAGCCAATCAACTGAGTGAATACGCAGTCTTGCATATAAAAAGATTCGCCATATCTAATTTCAACACATAATTATGCATACATACATACGCATGGAGACATTCTCTCTTGGTAAATAATTCATATAGTGGCTGAAAAATCATGTGAAATGATCATTAATTGGAATAACATCCTTAAATAAAATTAAAAATAAATTGTTTCTCTTTGCGTTTGTGTTCTCAACAATGAACATGAATCGACACTATTACCACTGACACACAAATTTAGTAACCTATAATTTTTGCAAGTTGCTGACGGCTTGAGTAACAAAAATAGTTGTTCTACAGAACAAATCAGAAGGGTTTGTATTTGCCGAAGTATGAACATATCATAAAAACAATTCATATTGTCTTTCGGCAAAAAGCAAATCTGTATTATACAAAGTAGCTATTACAGTAGATAATGAATATGCGTGTGCCAATTTATAAACATATTGGTATTATAACTTTCCACTTAAGAATTCCTGTTTTATAGATGTCATTTTGATCAAAACAGTTTGCTAAGTGCAAACAATGAGAAAGACGTTATGTCGCATCGTTAGGTCATTAAATAATATGCTATTTATATATTCTCGTTTCATTGAACACTCTCTGGATAAAACAGCTGACTGGCATGCTATAATTTGCAGTGGTACATACTGTCAGACTACCGGTTTGATGTATATTCATCGGTTTAGAAAAAAGCGTAGGTTTGTTTTAGAAAAATTTTGATTGCGCTGGTGTGAGTATACAGATTTGAGTGAAGGTATTAGAAACAAAGTTTTAACCGTATTAAGTTTTTTAACAGTTCCTCTATTCAGATCCAACTCTAATTGTCAAACAAGAACGGAAAATATGAGCATGACTTAATCTTTTGCTAACTTACACTTGCATTATACTCTTGCGTGAGGTGTTCTCATTGCAGAAAGAGAATTATTAGCTTCAGGGGATCTTGTCTTGAATACAGCATTTCTTCCGGCAGTCATTTATTTTCCTATCAACACAAATAACAAGCTGATAATGATTATCTTGGATGTTAGGGAGATATGATTAAGCAATGTGAACTTGACACACAATCGTACTTGAAGGTGGCAAGCATGTTTTTTTCAAATATCTCTTCTCTAATATTGAACATACAGCGTAAAACAAAGTCAATTTACGTTGTAATAGGAAAGCTTAATTGTAAAACAAGAGCCGTTTGTAAACTGTTATTGTAACCTTGACATTTGACCAACTGACTCAAAAGCGGTGTTGTCATATAGTGACCACACACAATATCCTATGAAATGTGGCTACTTTATGATCATTTTTTCTCAAGTTATTGATCAAAAAGAGTTTTTAATATCAATATCAAGTTAACTGTGACTTTGACTTTGACGAACTGATCCTATCTTTATCCTATATTAGGATGGTATATTGACAACACGCAAACATCCTATGAAGTTTAACCGCTGCAATTTCACGCGGTCAGAAACATACTCAGTCTCAACACCATTATGACCTTGAAAATTACCTACTCCTTTCAAAAGAAATAAGAGTCATTTAGTGAGGGCGAAATAAAAGCATTATTTCAGTAGTTGTATCTTTAACAAAATCTGTAAAAAGCATAGAATGCAACTAAAAAAGAATAATAGCAGACTCGGTTTGATTGAGTCTGTTGATGAGAGGTAATAAAATGTGCACCACCTCTCGCGCCCCCTAGCACCGACTTAAACGGAACTCTATTACACATCTATTGAATGGACTCCATGGTACCAAAGGACGAGAAAATATAACAACACTGAATCCAAGTACGTTTAAGTTAGTAGATATATTTTAAATAATTTCAGTTTAAAATAATGTTATCTATGATTTTTCTTACTATCTATTTAAGTAAGTTTAGCTTTTTTGAGTATATGGAAACGTGCCTCTTTAAGATCAAACAATACCGCTTAATAAATCTACATTACAAAGAATAACTTCCTAGATAATACACTGTTCCTTTAGTTATTAAAGTGTTTTATTGATTTGAATATTTACATCTAACGTCAGATGATTGTCTCAAGAGAGTTCGCCCCAACAATCGTCTGAAGTTTCTGCAACTGCTTTGATTTATAAATGTTTATGCATAAAGTAAAAAAATATCATTCATTACCTAGAAATGTTGTGATAATTTATGCTAGAAACTGTCGTATCATTAGGTTAATCAAAATAGTAATTTATAGGAAGCATGAGTATAAATTGATTTATACATCCCCAACTTATGCCAAATTTGGTTACATTTGATTTTATAATGCGTTGCTCATAAAATAAACCGTCTGACTCGGTGGGTCAGATATCTCCTGACTCATCTGGTCAGACATTTTCAACCATATATTATCTTAGTTTTCTTTGGCATAATGAACAAGGGTAGTCAGGTCCAGCAACAAGAAATATAAATATGACTTATTATAGTTATACGAAAGAAAGAATGCATTATGATGATTATGCATCCTGGTTGACATATGAATTTAGGGAATTCTAATTGAGGTCTTCGGCGGAGTAAAATCATCTGTTGTAGAACAGATTCATTAAGTTTTCTCTAATCAATTAATGTCTATTTTATGAAGTATCAAGATTCTTCAAAATGGCATACATCTCGTATGATCACATCAAAACGTTCACGCGGCAATGGGATATAAAAATAATACGCATTTATTAAATGACTTACTTGTCGCCAGGAAAAGCTATTTGCCCAAGGTCTAAAGGACCGTTGGTAACTATTTCTGATTATAAACTGGCAAACCATTTGGTAAGTGTTTTTATTACATGACCCAAGAAACAAATTTCAATGTTTTGTTTTGTCTCTTATTTATTTTCTATAACCTATGTTGAACTATTAACCGGTCAAATTCACATACTGTTCACCAGTAATTTATATAAAGAATAAAAATAAAAATAGTATTGCTCTTTCAGCTTTCACACATCGGAAAAAAGCATGGCCAACGTCATCTTAATGTACTAAATGTATTGACAAACCATACATGTATTACATAGTGAAATGGATTCTTACTCGTATTGCAAAGCATCAAATCGGATGTCATAGGAGTCCAGTCAGTATCTAAGTAGCTCGCGTATCAGTCTATAGCAGATATTGTTCATTTGTGAACAGAGCTGTATCGGAGTAAGAAGGTGTTTTGTTATCATAGAACGCTTCTTGGTGGAATAAAAATTGTTCTGTTTTGAAAATAATAAACATTATATATACTTTTTATTTAGACATTGACTATTGTGATGTGTGCTGGGATTGACGCGTTAAACAAACTAATATTAAAATCCATTAAGTCATAGCATGCGAAACTTTATTATATAAATCAGACTATCGATCTGTGAATTAATATGTGATTTTGATACCGATAATAGCCAGATTTGCATGTGCCTTAACATAACATATATCAGGAAATATGATATGTTTATAAGGAGCAAAGAATTGTTTGACAAAATTGACTTCAAACCCTTACGTTATTAGCAACAGTTCTGTTAATCATGAAGTAGTTTACGAATGAAATAAAAGTTATTCCAAAATTCTTTGTTTATTATATAGGCCACTAATATGGCATGTAAGCATAGTTTTGAAAAACTTGTGAATCTTTGAGCGACAAAGGAGTGACAAAATTAAGTACCTCGACATCTTCTATTTAGTGTTGTAGTGTTTAAATGCGTGGGAATGCTATAGTAGTGAATTATCACAAAGTGGACACTGCTTACAAATACAAAATCTCAAATATTTTACAGTTTTCAGTCACAAAAGTAGAAAACATAGTTCTGCCATAATGCTGAAACATCTAGGTAAGTCTGATTTACATATTCAGTATGAATAATATAGAATTAGCAAAAATGTTTTTTACAACAATGTTTTCAATTAATGGAATGTAATTATATTATTATATAATATAAGTATTGTTATGAAAGAAAATAGGTTACTATTTATTTATAAATGTAAATACTATTATTTAACAGTGGTGCTGATTAATTCCATTGTCTTACGACATAAATATATATTTTGGGTGACTATCATGAAGCTACCTTTGAAATATGGGCATGAAATTTCTTTACTTTAATTTTGATGTTAACGCATGTATTAAGAACGGTCCCATTTACTTGCTAATATAAGAATCAAATACATGCAACATAGTGATAAACTTAAACACAGCTAAATTTCTGTGTGCCTTATTTTGTAATATTATCACCTTTTATTTGTTATACATTTACAAACGAAATAGTGGGAACAGTGGTTTACTGGTTAACGTGCCGGCAGTTCAGCGTGTGGGTCGTGGGTTCGAGCCCCGGCAGTTCAACGTGTGGGCCGTGGGTTCGAGCCCTACAGGGGGCAGGACTACACCTTGTCATATGAAACCAGTAGTTGTTAATGCCGGAAGCGAACTCAAGAGTGGTTCAAATAAAAAGCTTTTATCGGAAGCGATCTAAAATTCGCATAAACTAACCCAAACAGTGCCAATGAATATCAAATACATGTTCCTACTTCATGTCTGAATACTTAAATAAATGAGTTAATAGCGTTAATATACTGCTTCTAATTAATTGCTTCTGTAGGCCTATACCACTGTGACTAATGTTTGGTTGACAAGTTTTGTAGACACTGCTTTGCTTATTTATTTACTTTGTTCCGTTTTGTTTTGATTATAAGTCATATTCAGAAGCACCATTCTATAAGTCTTTTTTTGTGGTAGAAACACTTTTTAAATTAAAAACGATTCTCACTCAAATTAAGCTTTCATTCTTACATGTACATGTACCACTTTCGTTTCGTTTTGCAATAAAGAATACTTGCATAAATAATTTGTTTGTACATGAGAAGTTCGAGCTTTTTCTAAAATTAAAAAAGAAATGTTTACGTGAATGTATAAAAATATTGCAGCGAACGTACTTATAAAAATATCCTTATATGACTAATTAAGTCAGAATTACACATCTTAATATATAGTCTTCGAAATCGAGGAAATTGGCGATACAGAAAAAGAGAAGAAAAACGTTATTAATTAGTTGTAAACCAGTAAATGGTTTATTAAAAATAAAAAAAAGAAATATATATAATATAAGTATTTCACAAGATATTTAACGGGAAATTGTGGTGGTATATTCTTCCAACCACATATTCACTTAGATCTACTGTAAATATACGTTGATCTTTTTGAAAGTCTTTCCGATAGGAATTAGCTTAAAATAGACGATTTAGAAGACGGTGGAGATGGTTTCGTATTTACTAAAAGGATTTCATTAGGTGGAGTACTAAACAGAGTCTATTTTTATATGTGAATTTGTGTTTGCCGTAAACATTTTGTCATAGCCAGTCATAGCACAACTAATTAACTGACAGAAATGAAGATATCTAATTAAAGTTAGTAACTATGTGGATGGCAGTGGTTGGCAATAACAGGCAGTTTTGTCCTGTTAAGATAAGATAAATGATGGCAGAAAAACTATCTAACTCAGTATGTGACATTTTTAAGAAATATTCGAGAAAAATAAGCGGATGTGTGGTTGGCAGAAGTATGTCACCACAGAAAATAAGCCCCATAACAAGTATTTATTGATACATTTTTTTCTTCTTTCCTATATATCTATCAATTTATTTTTCATATTGAGCCTAAGTTAGATACGTAAAACGATAAAGTTGTTTTTAGATTACTGAAATTATTAAAATTTTGATTTGAAACTATAACAGATATTTAATATGTAAGTTAGTATAGGATTGATAACATTAATTTTCAAGCCTTTCCTTTATTCAGTAGCAAAGAAAACAGCCATATTAGCGCTTGTTTTGGTTGATGATTGCTTGACTTTCAACTCTTGCTTTGTTATAAATGTTCTAAGAATTAATTCAAGTAACAGCATAATTTACGTCATAGGATGTATAGAGGATATTTGTCCGTTTCAGTGTAAGATCGAAATATAGTTCACCGAGTGAACGCCTGATGCAATATTATAGAGGCGCATTAAAGAATAAAAATGTTAAACATTGGTGATCCAGAGCGAAAGATATACACGATCTCTTTTAATTACTTATATTTCAAATTGTTTTTAATTATACCCATTTTAAAATATATGTGTATTGAAAACATGTTAAGACATCTATGAGATATATTTTAATGTTTTGTATATATTTATCGTTCCAATGACTTTATTTAACTTTTAGCCGGCATGTAATTCTGCCATTGCGACTAATGCAGACCACAATCAGTCTACACACCATGCAGGTTGATCATGGTCTGCACTGTTCGCTATTTTCAGTGAACACCCCTTCGAATAATAAGTGTTACTGCCCAAACTGAATGATCGATTATGTTTAGAAATATAGCAGGGTAAAGGTTAATGAACCTTCTCTGTTTGAGATGTATCATTTATTACAACGACATCTGTATTTGGTATTTGATTCTTGCCACTTAACAAATTAACAAAGTAGCAAAGATCCCCTATAACATCAAAAGAAAACACGATGACTCTTTGAATAAAGATGTTGTCGTGTGTTTTAACTTAATTAAGCTATTTCTGAAATTGCAATTGTTATAAATTGCAAACATATATTTGTTCGAAAGTATTTGCATTTAACAGCTTTTGGCCTGAATGATTGTTTGCTAATACATCCTTCATATCTAATCCTAGATGATTTTAGAACGTTTTAAGCGTCTACAAACCTGTTGACTACTTCCAAAATAATACACCCGCGCTAGTAATATAATTTTATCGCATCTGTAATCTAAAAAATGATTTTATACAACAGAAAATCACTGTCTGAACATGTTATTTCGATTCTAATACGAAATTAAGGATCATTTATGTACATCCTTAACAACATTTACCAGATATTCGCATGTTTTGCGTAGTTTTCTCTTTCCAGGTCGCCGCTATGACAATTAACGTTACTGCGTAATAACTGGCATTTTGTAATGCATAACTCATACATTTTTATCAATATGTCTGCTATCAAATGCATGTTTGCTGACATAGCTTTACCTTAATTTGTTAAAATCATATACATCATTTAAGCACTGAACACATATAAATAGTGATATAACATTAAATTATGCTACATGTAATATTGAATTCACGTTACACTAATGTCTTTTGCATGACTTTAACTCGTTTGTGGCGTTCAAAATATATGAGACAATTAGCATCGGAGTTTGTTAGATACTTGAAGCTTGTCTCATTAATCTTAGACTTGAATGTTTTTTTTACCTTGAGCGGAAATATCATACGTAATTATAGACATACAAGCAACTTGATGTTTTACAAAGAAGCACAGCTTCTCATGAACATCAAAGAAAAAGAAACAAGACGAATCTCTTAAAAGTTGTCGTGGGTTTAGACTTGATTGATCTATCCCAGAAACTTGAAGAAAATGCAAAACAGATCTATGTTTAAAAATTAATTTAATAGTTTTGACAACGAAACTGCATACAGGATTACTTGTCATTCAAGTCCAATCTAAGATCTTTCAAGGTCTTTAAAGGTCTTTATAAATGTCTACAAACGATTTTTTTATATGATTATTCCTCCTAACCATAAAACTGTCTTTAAAATATCACAAAAAGATCGAAAACAAAGAAGAAAGGAAGTCGTTTGCATGTAATGTTGGAGACTATAAACGCCTTATATGTTAAAAGCATCTCTGACGAATAACCATAGAAACCTTGCTCAGAGGTACACAAAAAATTAGTACGCCTACGCCGAATAACATTGACATAGGAAAACACATTTACTGATTAAATGTTTGATGTTTTGTTGCAGTAAAATTAAAATTCAAATGTAATTCAGTAGTTAGTGAACTTTTAAGCTGCATACTTTATACAGATAAATTATCCTAACGTTAGATACAAAAGTCGAAACAACGGGTATACAAAAAGAACTAGTAGCTTGTTTACACATAGTATCTCGAGTTTGATATAATACTGATCTTTTTATGTTTCTGTTGTCCATATAACAGATTTTGCTGTTAAGTGCATCGTTAAATATTCATTAATCATACAATTATAATCTGTTTGAAATGTGGGTCAATAATAACCGCCAAAAAAGTAACACAATTGCATAAACCTATCCAAACTGACACAGTTATACATTCAAGAGTGAAACTGTTAATAGTTTAGTCTAACATTTCTTTCTAGGTAGAGTTATAATTCTTTCTGGACTCATATTTCATGTGTATGCTATTGTTTTAAACATTGTAATGTTTATGCAAATTACCAAGAAGCAAACATACTTGTATAGTGGCCGTAGATCAAGAAAAGAGTCTTTAACGCAAAATTTTCAAAACTAATTTAAATAAAAAAATTAGCAAAATGAATTTTCAAGAACCTTTCCTTGAAATTGCAAGTACAAATCTTTAGTATTTGCAAAATATAGGTTTCCAAAGCATACGCCATTTTCATGATTTATTTTAAGAACCTTATAAACGAACAATAAAAATATTCTATATATTACTCAGGCTTTCAAAGGTTTCGAAGAGAAACTGGACCTCATACTGTTTGTAAATCAGTGTTTTACTGAGATTTTGATATGAGCCGCACCATTAGAAAAAACCAACATAGTGCATTTGCGACCAGCATGGATCCAGACCAGCCAGTGCATCCGCGCAGGATCCATGCTGTTCGCTAACGGTTCCTCTAATTGCAAAAGGCTTTGAAAGCGAACAGTATCCGCACAGGCTGGTCCATGCAGATCGCAAATGCACTATGTTGGTTTTCTCATGGTGCGGCTCATTTTTAAAAGCATGAAATGTACAACTGATCTTTCAATCAGAATAGTTCAATTGAAACAAACCCATGCTGGCTGTAAGAAAACAGGTGTTATCTCGTGAACAAATTCATATTTTATATATTAACATAAACATAATTAAACAAGACAATAAAAGAAATATATTCCTGACAATGAACAAAATTGATATAAAGTCTATATTAACACGTCGCAAGTCGTCATTGTTGGAAGATTTTAACTCTCAGCGCTTACAAGTATAATATTTTTGTATCGTTATGTCGCTTTTTGGAGCATGTGGCTCATATAAGAAACAAAATTTCTTATATAAGAAATATTACATGTTTCCCCATATCTTGAAAAATTCTTAGGATGGAACAAAGTCAAACTTTTCAGGATTATGTACATGTATAATATTATCATAACTGAATGCCTTATATTGAAAGTACAGTATTAACCTCTTGAAATTCAGTCATTCACATCAAGATACCTGTAATCAAGTGCATGCTAGTTATATCATAATTGAGAAATTTTAACAACACATGTACCTTAAATCTTACACCGCGTGAAAGTTATAAAAATATATAAATAATGAAATATACATACTACTTGAGATATAAGTAAGATATCAATATTGAACCCTTTTTTCCAATTTTGCATGACATCAGCTCATTTAACGCCATTCTAAGACAATTAGTATCTACTTTTGATAGTTATCTCAGATTTGTCTCTTTTATCTTTGACTTGAATGAAATCTTGAACGGAATTACCTTATGCTATTATTGACTAACATTCAACTCCATGATTTTACAAAAAAAAAGAATAGATATCAAAAGGAAAAATGCAGCCTCTCCTAAACGAAACTCGCAGTACGCAGATTTGCACATACCAACAAATACTCACATACAAAGCAAACACACGAGGGCAAAACGAAAAAAAAAAAGGGGCAGAGTAGGGTACCGCCCTGAAACGGTCAATGGCAAAAACACCACTGGGTAGCTTAAAACGGTTTATGGTGAACACAACGTCACTCTTACCCCCACCATGTTCCAAAGTCACGGGACAGTGTAAAATAGAAAAAATGGAAACTCCACAGGTCGCTCAACACGACAACAGGCTGGCTCGATTTGAATGGTTCATGGACAGTTGTGGAAATGCATGTTACCGTCCACGCCCTCTAGCCCCGGGTTGAGCAGAACTCAACGTTTACGCATGCTACAAGTACAAAAATTAATTTAGAAACATCCGCAGATGTATTCATACGGCGGTGCACAAGGAACCTTCAATGATACACTAGCGTATAATTCCATGAAAAGCGGCGTATGGTCCGCAGTTAAAAAAATGGGTTAGTCGCAAAACTTTATCATATATAATAACAAAATATTTGTCTAGCTAGCTCAGATTTTTTGGTCAGTAAAACATCAATACTGAATAAGAAAAGTATGTGGTAAAGAAGTTCAACGTCCTTATAGAGGAGGAAATAGTTTTAGCAGTTTTCGCTCGTACAGGGTGGCTGCTCTTTTCAAAACGTACTTAAAATAAAAAAGAGGTATTATCTTTCCAAGTGTTCTTGCCCAAAGACTTTTTTTGCAAGTTTACGCACACAATTAAGCATGCAATATTCAGTCGGAGAAACAATAGATATTCAACATTTAAAGACAACTAGAGTCATTACTTTTTCTAGATTGTCTGAGTAAAGCTCCTTTTAAGAGTAACGTAACTAGAATGTATTTTCGGTACGTAGTAACTGGATTGACAGATATCAGATGCTTCAATATATTACGAAATACGTTCGTTCGAATTGAGTTACGTTGACAACAAGTTTGCATTGAAAATAACTTACCATTTATAGTCAATCTGGATTCAATATATATAGCCAACAGTTTAAATATCTACAGGCAATTTTGTAATGCGTGTTATTGCTGATACCAAACCAGGCATAAATTTGATAGTAATGTCGGATGCTATAAACCCGATGTAAATGTTTAAAACATCATTGATGGATAAATGTAGGGTCTTAAACATAACAAATAATCTCAATACACATACGGAAAATTAAGCTGGTATAGAAAAACACAACTTACAGTAAAAAATTGTTCATTAATTGACCGGAAGCTTTGGCCTTAAAGTTTGTGCAAAGTTTTGACGGAAGAATGTTTTGCAATGCAAACTAAAATCGTACATAATTCGAGAAATTACCAACAGTTATATTAGTATTTTCATACAGAGACATAACAACATTTCTATCTTTAAACACATTTCATTAGGGTTAACCAACATTAACGAATTATTAATGTATTGTTTAAGATAATTTGAATAAGTTATTCAGTGACTATTTCCTATTGAGGTAGGTGCACATGGTCGTTAAAATAAATATACTGGAGCCTAAATGTATTCTCCTAGAAATTGATCCTCTTTATTCTGTTAGAAGGTGCAGTGAATAAAATTGTATTGGATAATCATAAATATCTAACAGATATTATCGACTTCCATCTTACGACCTTCATCAGTATTTTCTGAAAGTGATTATTAGTTCGTTTCCAGTGCGGCACAGGTGGTAATTTAAGATAATTAATTATCTTGCACATTAAAAAGACTCTATAAATATCTCACATTTCAAATAAACAGTAATACCTTAAAGACAATCTGACACGACATTGAAAATTGTCACACAAATATAGCAGAAATCGTTTGAAAGCAAAATACAATTGACCTCATTTTAGAACTTTTAAAACAGACAGTGGAAAATTACAGGTCGCCAAACACGATATAAATGAAAATCTTGAGGACTCGATTTGACATAGTCTGTTAATGGACGGCAGTGAAAATGCAAGCGTCCGTCCATGCCATGCAGCCCCTAAATTGAGTAGAACTCATGAAAACTTATAGTGAAAAGAACGAAAATGAATATTACGTATTTCGAAACGTGAGTGTTAAATAAATTCATTAATAAATTCATTATTACCAAACAATATTCCAAAACTTTTATGAGTAATATGAACGAGAAACTAACATTTCATGCACATGTTTGCAACACAATCCAAAGTTTAAAACACTAGCTATTTTTTCATACCTCATGTAAACTTTCAATGGGAATTCCCCATAGGTTTAACTTTAATATCATACTATATGCCTCATTAATATCATATCTCGTGCGCAGGTGATATTATTTTTCAGATCTCTTACTACGTTCGCATTTAGACTGCAACAATCAAAAGTGAATAGGGGCTTATTGCTATATGCTTGTAAAACGTGCACCTAGTGACAGACAAAAAAGAAGAAAATACATGTAGGTCGTGCAACAAATTCGCCACTATGTCGGATCGAGGATGATCTCTTTCTAGTACTTGCCGGGAGAAATTGGTCAACATGTCTATGTCTTATTAACTTTTAGATTGCTAAATTTCTAAAATGGACTAGTCCGTCATTCAATATAGGGCATATCTACCGTAACCAGTAACTGCCTTGTTATGTTTGAGGTCACACAGGTACAATTTAATGTCATATGATTTTCAAACCCTTGGTAATTAAGGAAGAAATTCCTGTGCCCAAACATCGAATGTATAGTACAGCCGTGTGAGGAAGTCACCAAAATGGCTAACTCTACCCTGGTGCATGTCCGTGCCTGAAATAATATTTGGATTTTGGGTATTTTGCTATCACCAAGGGCTTAATATTTGACGTATGCCCAAATCTGTGTCGATGTTACTAACAACCCAACAACAGAAACAATGAAGTCTTCTAGTCAAGTATTGTCTAACAGCGTCATGAATAAACAAAATATATGATATATTAACGATTAGTTACCAAGTACTTGTTTGAGTTTTCCCAACACAAATATACGATAAACGAATTTCTGTAAGTGTGTATATATAAGGGGGAGTTTTTATTTGATGCTGATTATACGAATGTTGTTTTCTATCGCAATCTTTGTAAAACACAATGTACAAACCTTTACACGCATAGAATATCTGCTAACAAATAATCATCAATGTATACTGTCAGGGGGAAAATACATTTGGCAACACTTTTAAATTGGTTATATCCTTACGAAGTAAAGGAGAGCTTAATGCTCCAACCTAACAATATGAAAGTAAACTATCGATTAAGTGGACACAATATACGGAATTTAAATCACATACTTCTATAGAAGTTGCTCATGATTTCTGTAGGTTTTTTTTTTTTGCAATGATTTATGGAACTGTTCTATCGAAACTGTTTTAGTTTTAGAAAGTATGTTGCGCTGTATAAGAACTCTGCTAACATTTTGTAGCAAATGAGAGAGACACACATGTAGTGGCGGCCTGTTTAGTTGGAAGACTGTGTGGCTTTCATGACATGAACAGAACCTAAAAGCAGTACATAAATTAAAACACGAAAAATAAGTATAAACAGGATACGTAAGAAAATACCTTCCGTATGACAATATACAAAAAAAAAAAAAAACGTCAATAAGTTGGCTTTCAAACTTAAGCCAATTCCTTTAGGTTTACAAACTTCAAGAATTGTTTTTATAGTGTCAATAAAATTGCAATATCTTGACAGAAGGTTCGGACAATGTCGCACTTCTTTTCGTCCATCTAAGCGGAAATGCAAAATAGCATTCTGCAGCCTACGATGTTTCATTCCAGATTTAGTAAACGCTATTTCTTTACTTTTATACTATTAAATAGTGCGATGTATATTGTATCTTTAGTTAATTTACCATTTTTCTTCGAGAAACTGTATTGGATAATCATAAATATCTTACAGATAAAGATTCAATTAGCTTCATCAATATTATCAGTTCACTTTAGTGCCAGTATTAAACATTTACTCCTTTTACCCTAACAATATCTCTCATACCAGAAAATGTCAAAATTTTAAAGACTAGATGACACGACATTTCGACAGGAACTTCTGAAAGCAAAAAAAAAAAAAAAAAACAGTTAATTTATTTCTATCTTCTAGTATTTCCAGATAAATTATAAACACTAATATTTTACTTTCTGATATAAAGTAAATGTCAAAGTTGAAGCAAACCAAGACATGCAATTGTATTGCTCATCAAACTGAGCATATTAAAGCATGTTTACACAGTATCTCAAATTTTAGGGGAAAGTGAAGCTTTAAATGAGGAAAATTTATTGCAAGAATCGTTTTAAGATTGATAACTATCCTACTTGGACTAAGATATTGCGAATATTGTCTGCCAAAGACATTATTGTCATCCTCAATTACTTTTTAATGTATTGAGACATGCATATATGTACTTCTCGGTTAAAAATATGTCTTACATTTGTGAGGAAATTGAAGAAATATCACTTGAAATATACATAAACACTTGTATATAACACTTAAAAGGAGTTGGTGTGTACAAGCTAAGAAATAAAGTATAACTTCTCCCTGTTGACTTTGTGAAATACCAATACATTGTCACAGGAAGTAATTCATGATCTGACAGCGATTGATATATGTTGCTGTCATAATACATCAGTAACGTTGCTAACCATCAATAACTGTCCCCTTACGCATGATACAGTATTAATTTCACTGAGGAAAGAAGAAGATATTGCGCAAGCATTCAAGGCAAACGTACAAGGTAAGGGCTGACTCGAGTTGTCTAACAGAGTCTGTTTATAAGAGGTAATAGAAGAAACAATCCTCTTACGTCTCACTCTCCTTCCCCTCCACCCCAGTCCCACCACCAATTCCCCACCCCACCATCCATCTTAAAGAATCAGCTTAAACGTAACGGAACTCTGTCATTCAGAAACACTGAAATTACTCAATTATCCCCTCAGAAGAATCAGAAAATATAATAACACAGAATTCAAGAAGGGTGAGACATATTTTACTGCCGTCATACAGCGTTTCAAGAATGTTTGGCATTCTCAATGTATTCAACTGGACTGCATTTCTATATCTATAAATTTATATAGCATATATATAACCTGTTCATAATGTCTATTCAAAGGTTCAATTCAAAAAGTTCTTGATGTATCTTGTAACCTTACAATTAGTTATAAAAGATAATGAGGCTAGTATCATAACTTCCGAAGAAACACCTCTCGTAAATAGAAGGGCTTATGACATAGATGTTTGTACACTTCCATTTTTATGTTTGTACACTTCCATTTTTAAGTATGCACTTTAATTTCTTTTGCTGTCTTTTGCTCTCACCGCTCGAAATTAAATAAATAAACATAAATATTAAATGAATCATCGTCAAAGTTATGTTCCGATTCCATTGATACATTTTAATGCCCTTACGATACGTCTTATTTCGCATGATTGAATCTCTTAAATTTTCCTCGAAAAAGTAATATAATCTGAAAAATATTCTCCGTAGACTGTTTATTGTAATTTCAGATTCTGTTCATCTGAATATGACTGTTTGGTTAAGGTAATCCATAACAACATTTTAAGGAAATAGCAATCTTATTTTGCAACATCCATAGATGTGAAACTATACGACAATCTAAAGGTTTCCGAAGGTTGTAATAGGATCGGATTTGAGGCATCTTTAACACTTTTAATTTTCTTCGTGTACAATTTTGGCCAAATCACAATTCCCAATACAATGAAATTTTGCCAACATTGTTTACTTTGAAATGCCATGTTTTATAAAACAATCCCCAACAAATAAAGCCTTAGTTATAATAATTTTTAACTCTTGATATCCAAAATATAACTATATAAAAAGGACCTTGAGGAAAAACCTTTTTGCAAACAGCAGATGAATTTACATGCACCGCTCTCTACAAAATTTATTGTACTCAGTACTGATTATCTTTTGAATAAATCATCTTTATAGAAGGAAAGTCTATACGCTTACGACGGTGCTTTTTGGACGAATAATTTGCGTTGTCCATGTCTAATTGAAATAATGAACATAAAACACGTTTCAGCATTTAAATCATTAACATCATAGCTTTATTTCCGATTCTAAATTTGCTGAGAACCGGTGAAAGTTTTGCAATAAATATATAGATGGCTTTAATATTAATTGGTACAAGAAATTAATGAAAACAAGTTGGCATGTATATAAATATATGTCTTTGTGACCGAGTATCCTGCAAGATCCCACCACAAAACTGAATGGTTAAGGAAACAACTGGGATATATATATATATATATATCATTTTCATTGTCAATGTATAGCTTTTTATATCAAATTTCGGAGGCTCGGATGTGCTTAATATATTAGATCTAAAATTGATACGTGAGTAAATAATTACATAAGATTAAGTATAACTTGCTTGACGTGGGTTCATCCATATCATTGGCTTGGCGTCGATAGGGTGAAGTTGTTTTTTTTATAATAACCAAATTTTAGCCCGTTTACCTGTTACATAATTTTTGTAAAGATTAATCAGTCATAAAGAGTCAACACCCTTGGATCGCTGAACCAAATGTAATGATAAAGAACTTCAAAAACTTCAAAATTGCCTTTCATAATAATTCAATAGAGTTTGTCTTTATGGTAGTAATTTTCAAAGCTTTCATTTCGTGCTAAGATAAGGTAATGATTATATAATTGTGCTCTACGAAACTTTTTATCGTTTTTACCGATTGCTATCTATATTTAAATGCATCAACTATATAACAGATATCGATAAAATGGTTCAGATTAGCATTTACGTTTGACAGATAAACAAACAAATTCCCGCTTCATTACATGGGTAATATCTTATTACATTGACATCAATAGAAACTAATAAAAATATCTGAATTCTCTTTGATCATGAAAGGTAATCATCGCTAACATAAATACCATCTAATCTTCAAGCTAATTTAGATGTCATATATGACAAAACAAGAACAAATCATGATGCATTCGAAAATATAACAACAAACTTTCTATTACATCAAAACAGCACTTCCATTCATTTGTCTACTGAATATATTTCAGACATTGATTTTCAACCTTCATATTTGCAAATTGTCAAAGCATGGTATTACTGAAATGCCCATCAAACTGTAATTATTACCACAGTCTAATCAGTTTCTAAAAGGAGACTAAGAAAATATATGTAAGACCAAAGGATGCTTCATAAGTTCCAACGGTGCCATAATATTATGATATGGGCGAGTAAACGAAGTTTTCGCCGTTCTGTAGAAAACTAAATGTCTCGTTATGGAGAAGATGGACATAACCAATATCAAATATTGAGCGTGGCATTATTAATTATTTTAAGACATATATTTATTGCGTGTCATCGCGTTAAAATATAATTAGCGTAATATTTCAATGTTACTCATTTTTTACAGTGATAAAATTACATTTAAATGTAATAAACATTATCACTTTTGGTCGGAAATTATGTATTACGATATGGCGACCCCTACGTGGCAAAATATCTTTGCAATAGATACGAGCATGTTTGTCGACTTAGAAGTAGATGAAAAAATGTGTATGGTTATATGACGAGCTTTCAAAAACTGTCACTTAAAAGAGAACCCCCCTTAATTTTCTGCATACGTTAAGGAATTATTTCATATATTATATTCATTTACGTGTCCACGTTTAAAGCGATACAATGAAAAAGTCTGAAACCAGTCCATTTTAGCCAGTTAATCTAAGGGTTGTCATTTTACGTGAGAATCTTTACACTTTCATATGCAGAGTAAGGTTTTAATCTATGTTACCCAAGACAACATGAAGTAACGCCATTAGCTTCCCGTTTCACGTTAACTCATAAATATACCGTATCACCCGCCGTTGATAGCCCAGTCCTGTCACCACTAAACTCATGTATCGCAAAATCATGTCCTGGTCATTTAAAAACATATTTTTCATTCTGAGAGATTCATCTCTCCAAAATAATCCAAGAAATGCATTAAAGTCAGTTTGTCATCTCATATCTCCGAGACGACTTAAGAGGTGCTGGCTCTATTACGAAGCTACCAGTCAACAGCTGACATGACCGGCAGAATTTAGGTTTACTAGACCAAGTGTTTAACTTAAAACATAACAGAAATTCAATTCTGTTGTACTTTAACCAACATTTTTGCAGTTTTAGGAAACTCTCTTGTACAATTCACTTTGTGATAAGGTTTTGATGATGCAGTTGTATTTGACGATAATCCTTTTATATTTTACTGCAATTTTGGATTTATGATAGATAGATAGATAGATAGATAGATGGATGAATGGATGGATGGATGGGTTGGTGGGTGGGTGGGTAGGTGGATGGATGGATGGATGGATAGATGAATAGATAACTTTATTACTTTTATATAGGCTACAAAACCCATGATGACGTACACATTTACATAATACAAGATATAGCAAAACACTGGTCAACATTACACTATGCAAACAAACATTGTTTCTGATACATTTGCCAAGCTGATGTTTGTTTCAGTACTTGATAAACCAAGTAGTCCCTTCGAGTTCTTTAAAATATAAAATGTTAAACATCACTCGATTCCAGTTGTTATGACATTTTTGTGATTACATAGCACTCGTAAAACGATAAAAGCGGATCTTAAATAATCTAGTTATCGGCGTTTAACCTGTGTTGTAAGTGTTTATTAAGCACAACCAGGTACCGAGACATATAATCCACTTAATATTCATGGTCAAAGCAGGTAATTCAGGTACATGTAGACTCTTTAGAGAATATGTGTTTATCAATTATACATGTAGATAATTTTACTCTTGTTGTCAGTCTGCCATACTTCTACTACTACTACTACTACTACTACTACTACTACTACTACCACAACTACTACTATAACAACATTTACTACTAGTACTACTTCCACTAATACTAATACTACTTTTACATTTTTATTACATTCCTTGATTTATTCTTGTTCTGTAAAATATTTGGTAATGATTACATATATCATGTGCATACAGTTAATTGATATGACAAGTCATGATATGATAACCATACGAAGAATATGCACCTGCGCGAAAGCTGCCGAAATAGATACAAGAATCAGCCTTTGTTACCTTGTGATTGATGATATTTGGCTGTGTGGACACAATTATTTAATTTGATTACATTTTGCCTTTACCAGCGTGATATGCGATCTGAGTATTAAAGGAAAAATGCCTAACCTATTTGTATATAGACTCTATCACAGAATGAACCAAAGAATCAGTGCAATTACGTTCATACTTGTTTTATTTGTATAAATATTTAAAGATTTCATCCTTTTGAATATATTTATTTGAAGTTCATATACATTTATCAAAATATAGCTACTTGTAGTCATTTTTCCTTCTTTTTTTATTCAGATTACCTCGAAAGATATATCAGTAGCATCTTTCTAACTGTGTCTTGGCAAAATATTTTAATACAGCAAAACCGAGTGCTCAGAATATCTTATTCTACCAAATATCTAGTATATTGAAAACATAACTTGCCGCTTTACTGGTTATGTGACTTCCATAGATCGTTCATATTGTCATAACCGTTTCTGCCTTTTGATAGATAATCGGTGTCAAGGACAAAGCAAACCAATTTGTCATTTTTTGTGTGTCTCAATATAGAAAATAACGACAATAAATATACAGCAAGGAAAGCCATGATACAAAAACTCAGCCTTTCTAAGCACCAACCCATCACGCGGACGCGCACGACGAACACACACACTTTCAACTTTCACAAAAAGCTAACACATTAGGACAAAACGAACAAATAAAAGGAACACAGTGGGGTACCACCTTGGAACGGTCAGTGGCAAACCTACCACTGGGGAGCTTAAACCGTTTTATGGTGCACCTAACACAAATCAAATATTCATTTCTTTGCAAGTAACTTTACCTTGTATTCATATATACCAATTTTTCTGCATAGACACGAGGCATTACTAAGAATTTTATAGGTTTCAAAGAGTGCTTGCATAGAAAATAATTTCAAAAACGCAATATTCATTAAATATATCTCTGACATAATCCATTGATCAATAAACCTTAGTCTTATAATGAATTGTTCTCGATGCAATTATTGTCAAGAGAAAATGAAATTGAATGGCTCGAAAATTCTCTTTGAATTTGCAGATTGAAAGCGGAGTGATTTAAACAACTAAGGAAAGCAAACATTATTTTACAAGGTCATTGATACTGGTTCAAATCAGCTACAAAAACAGTTTTAACAACACTTCAGTGATTTCTTCGAATGTTGAGATACATGTATATCCTAGTTATCCGCTAATCATCAAACATATGATGCCCGAACTTCATATTTGAAACCATAGACTATTACTTCGTGTAAATAATATTGTCTGATTAGTCGGATAAGTATTATAGATAAATGTCGATTATCAAAACGTTTATTTGTTATATGGCAACGACTTGAATGTATTTATAAACAGATGGCATTTTTTTAAGATTACGAATGTATTTTCATTTGTAAGTAGTTGTAACATCATGTAAACGCTCAATGGTTGTGTATTTATAAACTTACATGCATAGTATAAAAATATATATTCAATGCTTTCAAAAGCGTTAGTCTTTAATGAACATCAGCTGAACTGAGCCGTTATCATGAGATATTAACTGAAATGATTTCGGGAACTTTAACCTATTCATACAATTAGAATGAGCATTTTTAAACATGTCATATTGCCACAACTACCTTGAGGCGTTCGGGCAATTGATACAATTTCAAAAACAGGCAGTGTTTTCCTTGTTCATTGAAAGTTTTAAAAAATGTTAAATAAGCTGTTTATTGTTTTTCTTACCTATAAGAATAATAATTATGATTATTAAGTGTATAAATAATGTAAGCATTTCCTGCACAAGGTGCATTATTCCTACAATAGAGTTAAAATAAGTTGTAGTTTGTCACGTGAAAGAATACCTCTATTCACATGAAAATGCAACATGTAGCTGACTACTCTAGAAGTTAAAGAGAAAGAACGGTACAGAAAACATTTTGCCATACAGAAGCGGAGTCGTAAAGAAAGTGCACGTGTATTCGTGGGAAAATAAAGTCAAGTTTACAGTTACTGTCTTAACCATTGGTATTATGTGTGTCGATATAAATCTGTTTTATAGACGGTGATATGTTACAAATGTGCATATAAAAGGTTTGGGATATTGTAGAATCCTAAATCAACCAAACTTAAAGACATTCCCATCTCATAATGCTGTGGAATGTTTGTATGTTATGTCTTATTAAAACAGAAAATTCAAAATTTATTAAATGTTCTCTTTCAGATCAAATTTAATGTTAAATGTGAGACTGCTTTATACAGAAATGTTTTACTTGATCACATATTTTTTTACATATTTTTTTCATGATATACATGTACTTGCTTACGTAATATATAACTGTAAAGAACTCATATGGTGGTTATTTTCGAAACAAAACTATAACATTACCCAGCCAATTAACTTCATACAATTAGACAACTAGATATTTTCAGGCTGTTAGACTGATGATAAGAATATGTCATTCTGAAAGTTTCTTTAATTCCATGGGAAAAAGCCAAACTATTTTAGAGATTTCTCAGAAACTTTATTCTACGAAAACCGGACAATTTGAGGGGGAAAGTGTTCTTGATTTATACTAATTTATTTAAGGTCGACTGTGAAGCAAGTTCTACAATTTATATTAATCACTCTCGACACCTCATTCCTGATGAAATCCATCGCCACGAGGGTATGAGAGAAGAGGCCAGTTTTAATGCTGAGTGTCAAGCAAGGGAGCTACTGGTACCAGTTTTCATGTCTTTGGTATGACGCAGCCGGAGATCGAACCCACGACCTCTCGCACTCGAAGCGGGCGCTCTACCACTAGGCTGTCGAGGCGGTTATATTCTTGACTTGGTATTGACTGTGCAATTTTGATATTGGAGATTCAATATAAACAGGTTACATTTACTTATGTTTTAAATGTAATTTAGATTCTTATATCATAGTGTAACAGCTTATATATTCTACAGCATATCAATCACAGTGACTTTATATTGTTTTTAATAATAGTTTATTGTAAAATGTACTATTAACATGCATGCTGTTGGGCTATGAAAACTGTAAGACTTTACATTTTTTCAGCTCTAGCTCTTTTGAGAACATTTAAATTGTTGTTTCTACTTCATGTGAAATCAACATTATCACGTGTTATTTCCATACTTCGGAACATCTTTGCTGTATATAAAGGATAAAAAGGTGTACATTTTATAAGTCTCTTAGATTTCAACGAAATTGCCTCTGAAAGCAACATCAAAATGCTTCTCACAAATCTGATGGTAATTATCACAGCATCAGTATCAGATGCATTTATTTCAACCCATAGATCGCTGATTGTATGTCAGCAACGCGCAGATTTTGTCGTTTTGAAACGTAAACAGCTGTATTTCATTTTATTTCATTTCTCTATATTTTCCGCCAAGATAGTAATTGCAACTTTACAAGGCAGGCATAACAAGCCCGCAATATAGTCAAATTACCGGACACCACACTCATTGACGTAAGTTAAATTCGAACGGACAACGTTAAAAGAAAATGGATCTCTTATAATACAAGGGCTGTTCAAACCAAACAATATACTGTTACTTTCCTTATACGTATGTTTCAAACTCTAATGTACAGCTTATGTAATAGTGCAAAAAAGAAGCTATAACATAACCTTAGCTAAACGTAAAGCTAGTCTTTTCTATTTTTCAAAATATACACTTCAACATCTACGCATTCATGGATATTCTGAAAATCGAAGAAGAAAAAACTGATACAGGTATTAGCGCAGATGATCACTTCAACATGTTCTTTGTGGTGATGTTGAAGTGTCAAATGATAATGGTGATACCCTGTTAAACAGTATCATAGGTATTTATGTTGAACATCTTGATACTGTGTTAACCTCTGATAAACTTCTAAACAAACTTTTAATGTCTCTGAACGCGGAAAAGGTCGAGGTTTAATCCCAGAGGTGTTTCTTGAATTTAAATACGCCTTTGCACCATTACTGTGTAAACTGATGGATGGTCTTGTCCTTGTTCCAAATTAAGGATATTTAAACAATGTTGATAACTATAACTCTGAGTAGCATCTTTTTATGCCCCTGGCATTAACTGATTCGGGAGGCATATGGTGATTGTCCTGTTCGTCCGTCCGTCCGTTCGTTCGTTCGTCCGTTCGTACGAGGTTAACTAAATTGGACCGTTTCGTCTAGCATCAATACCCCTTACAGATGTAACCTGTGACCATTCCTTATCTTCAAACATCACCTGACCTCAGTTTCACCTTGACCTCGTTTTGGACTTAGGTTGCTTTATATGGGCCATCTCTTGGTTAACCAAATGGGACCTTTTCGTCTAGCATCAATACCTCTTACAAGAATAAATTGACACTTATACAGATGTAACCTGTGATCATTCCTCATCTTCAAACATCACCTGACCTCAGTTTGACCGAGACCTCATTTTGGACTTAGGTTACTTTATATGGGCCATCTCTTGGTTAACCAAATGGGACCGTTTCGTCTAGCATCAATACCGCTTACAAAAATGAATTGATACTAATACATATGTAACCTATGACCATTCCTCATCTTCAAACATCACCTGACCTCAGTTTGACCTTGACCTCGTTTTGGACTTCGGTTGTTTTGTATCGACAAGGATGCCACCGGGGGCATCAAGCGTTTATTTAACGCAGCTCCTTGTTTCTAACCTATTTTCAATGTTAACAGATACAGCAAATGGGCTAAAGAAGTAATATGTAAAGCGACTTCATGTTTGCATTTTATATACTAGATAACAATTTCTGTGAAAAGAACCTTAAAAAATAGATCACAACAAGGTAACATAATAGCAGACTCGACTTGAGTCTGTTCACGGGAGATAATGACATGCGCAACACCCCCTTTCTCCCCTCCCCCTCAAGCACCGGATTTAAAGAAAATTTTTAATTAATTCTGCTATAGATAAATAGAATGTACTCAATGATCCCAAAGCACTAGAAAATATAACAACACTGAGTCAAAGTACGGGTAACAGCTGCAATACGACATTTTACGACTGTTGTTGTGATAGTAAATAAAAAACTTTGGAAGGATAAAAGCACTGTCAATTGTATTTTCTTATAAGTCCAATAAAAAGTAAATTATTGCTTATATAATAAGAGCCTACATTGTAACTTATTTGATTTTTGTTATGTTTTATATGAAGCATGCATGAATGAATATGGCATAAATTATTTAAGATGGACATTTCATGCAATCATCAGAATGTATATCAAATAATTAAAACTGATGCAACTGAAATTTCCGATGGTTTAAGGGGAGTTAAACAAGGCAAACTATTGTCACCTTATTGATTCGTAAATGATGCGATTTTGTTGGGTTTAATATCGCTCCGACACAAGTATAGGTCGTATGGCGACTTTCTAGCTTTGATGATGGAGGAAGGTTACCCTCGGTGCATTATTTCATAACAAACAGGCACCTGGGTAGAAACAACGACCATCCATTAGCCAGCTGGATGGTGCACACATGCAAAATTCAACGCCCCAAGTGAGGCTCGAGCCCACATTTGTAGTGGGGTGGGGGCGGGGGGCGGGCGATTTTAAGTCAGCGAACTTAACCATTGGCCACGGAGGCCCCTAAATGACCTATATCAAGCTTATATGACGAAGCCATTTATAGGTTGTAGGTGAATTAAGTACATCCAATTTTATTTGTCTTAGCTCATGATAAAGAGTTTTTGTCTTACTCTTAACAAAACTACAAAGTTGTTGAATAATTTACATTTTTTTTTCGTAGTAGTTAGGGTAAATACAGATAAAACCTCCACTTTAAAAACAAGAAAAGGCTTGTAACTTTTGAACAAAATGTATGTGTTGTGAGCATCAGTTAGGCTGGTCAGTCCGGGCAAATAATGGAAAACAAAAAGAACAAACTCTTTCGACTAAGTCATTAAAGTCACACGTTTTCTGTTTTCTTTCCTAAATTTTATCCAACAATAAGTAGAATACTTGTGAGTTAGGACATAACTCTTCTGGTAACATCTGTAAAATCCATTACCGACAGCTGTGACCAACCATTACTTGTTCCTAGACATTAGACGTTTGTGGGAACCTTTCAAGGTGACTTTAACCTTTACGGTTTCTCTTAACTAGACAAATTTAAGATGATGGACCAAAAGAAGAAGCTAAGATTTTGAATTTTAAGTAAAGCATAAAATTCTTCAGCTAAACTTGTTTTGGAAAACTTTGCTATGCTATCCTATGCTTTTTAAAGAGGTCATTATGAGGTATTTTCAACCTGGAAAATGTGATGCCTACCGAAGGCGTAGATCGATAATTCCTCATAAAGGAAGCAGTTGTTTGATATTTAAATTAAAACGTAATTGTTAATCACGTAAAATTCACATATTTGCAGCGGTTGGTTAGTTTTTCCAGTATTAAGTTATGTAAAACGTCACCTTGTCATAACGTCAGAAATTTATTTACGTCACTGCTGGAGGTCAATATGTTCTTTGAATACGCTTACGAGTCAATACGACTTTTTTTTATAATTAAGGTAGTTCTGCACGTTTGGATCGAAATTATTTCTACAATGTAGAATTTGATTAAACACTGATTTTTCAAAACTTCAGAATATACCTAGAAAATTAAGCAAATAAAAAAGATAGGGTCGTGTGCTTGATTTTTTGCTAGACTGATTTGAAAAATAGAGACCTCACGCAATATTTCATAATGAGAGCCTATGGGAAAATCATAACTTTCTTAACATTTTCGCGAATAGAAATTTTTCTACAATGTAGGTTTTGATGAAACTTCTCACAGTTGTAAATGAAGACATGGCCTATAATGTGATGAAATAAAATATATAGGTCCGTGTGCTTATTTTTGAGATATTTGACCATGATTAAAGTAAACCGGACATTTTACGCTAAATTTAAGACGTTATTTTGAATTATTTAACATGTGATATGTTTTAATCTCATAATTTGACTTTACAATATAGCAACAGTGCCATTGTAATAAGTTTACTCGCAGGTTACAATTAATTCATAAAATGATTTTCTGTTCCGTACGCCGAATCCAGTCTTTATTCTACGTTTTCCGGAAAAATGGCGTCACGCCATCACTTCCGGTTTATCAAACGTGCAGAACTACCTTAATCACATGTCTGGCTGTATTTAGAACAATGGGTAGGGCTATAAATAATATTCAAAATATATTATTAAACGGAGGATTTAATTTCTTCGGGGAACTTAAAAGGTTCAGGACAGCGGGCGAATCATACTTTCTATGTCATGATTTGATAACAGATTGTATTACTGAAGACATTGCGTTTCTACCTTTGATTTATTTGATGACGTTGGCAGTTGCGTGCAAAACAGGTTAGTACTGGTACAGAATCCTGGAGCACTGGTTAGGTGATTTGCTAGCCGTAATTTAAATACTGTCGAAATAACGTTTATTATACACTGTATCAATAAAAGCATAATCTTTTCGAAGTCTCAAGGGAATCATACAAAATGGACTTATTTGGAGTTTGATTGTGAATGTATATATCATGTGTCAGGAACTCGTGAGATTTATTGCAAACCTTAGAATTATCTGCAGACAATGTTCTAAGTGCAAAACATTTGTCTTAATTATACTATGCATTAAGATTGTTTTTCTGCCACGATAAATTTCTTTGGAGACAATCAGATCCGCATGGATTCACGTGACTGTCAAAAGATGATTGTGGCCATTTATCAAACTGTTACGGTATTATGTGGTGAAGAAAATGCTATTTTGTCATAGAGTACTTCAACATGAAACAGAATCGTCATCAATATTGATTGGTTTTCACGAATAATGTTGTGATATATTGATGCTAGTCCAGCAAAGGGATGCGTAAAGCCAAAGAGCTATAAAAATAAATAGATCGGCAACTTGAAAGACATATAGAACAAATCCCGCCAACATCCCGTGATTACTGAATGAGATCTCGTTTACCGGAAGTGACGCTTTCTACACGCGCCATTTTGTATGCGAAAGCAATTATTCATCGGTAAATTAACTATCATTGTATGACCACGCTTCTTAGGATGGCAAGAAACGTGTACTTTGTGTCTTAAGACTATTTCACATTAAACTAATGTTGTTTTAGAAGCTAACATGTATTTTAAATGTAGTTTTAAATGTACAAATTGTAACTCCATGCTCGCCGATGTTTGTTTTTACTAAGATAACGCCGACACGATTCACGCTCTGACGCGAGATCACGCGAGATTACAGCCAGTTGCCATTCTGTGTATTTCATACGTCTTTGGTAAAGCTAATAGACACTACATTTGATTGTCGTACGTCTTCTTATAAATATAAATCTATCATCAGTTGCAGACTGTTCATAAATAACATTGATAAGTAAAGGATAACATGGCACATTATGATCAAATTAGTGAAAAACAAACAGTACGACCTTAATATTTTGATAAATAACATTTAAACCATGTCACATGTGACTCGCAAATCCATCGATATAATTTTTAATTTCCCGAAAGAAATCTGAGTCACTGTTTATGACATGGTGCCTGTATGAAAAGTCAGTAATTTTGAGATCTGACGACGGTGCAGGCCAGTAAATTGATTTCAAGTTGTACACAGTTTTTTAGCGTTGCATCACCATAGGTCTGCGCACATGAGGATCGTCCTCAGACCTATTTCATTACATATATAAGTAGCTACTGGTAACCACAAGTATAAACTACGTGACGTTCATCTGAAAATAAACTGACGATTTACAATCCACCTTAGCTTCTTCTCTTAACACCATGAGAACCATTTTCGTTTTGTTCATTTACTGACTACCAGACGTATTCTTGCACACCTGCCTGATGTTTCCGGGGATCATATCGATGCCGGCAAAACTCATTCGGTTAACTCTTACCCCGTATCAAATGACCTTCGTGTAGTTAATGACCGCTAACGAACTACATTTAGGTAGATTCGTACAAACTAAATAAAAGGCCTTGATAATCGGTCGGTGTTCCTGATAGTGTGTTTCATGTTTCTAAAATTTTGTTTCAAAGAATACTTAATCGGAACTCGACACCGACGTCGTTTCTATATTTTCCCGAGACTCGTTAAACTGCACTACTGCAAGTACTGGGTGCTTTATAAAGAACTTTCCTTTTTTAATTTATAATTTGATTATTTGAAGAACAAGGTGTGTAGGAGAAAAACGCTTTCACCGGTTGAAGACGCGGATTGAAATATCCGGCTTCTCTAGTATCTGTTCTTGTTTTTTGCGGTAACTCAAGCCTAGTTATTGCGTAATCCTAATATTCCAATTTGCAACTACAATAAATTACATGATATTTTATTCTTAATATTCTCCTAGTTATAGAAATAACATTGAATCGTACGTTTGAATACTTTCCTATCCCTTTATTTTTTAACTTTGATGTGGTTATTAATACGGTTTACAAACTTTTCAAGAAGGAGGTTATCTGTCTGTGTTGTATTACAGTTCTGTGTCTTCCAGTACTATTCTGGTTTTAAAAAGATCATGGCCTCAGAACCTGACACGCAAAGAATTTACTCATTTCACTAATCACATGTCCATTCAAATACAAGTTAATGGTACACGTTGATATTAAGTGAAATTATGCATTTTTGTCAACCCACGAGTAATGTTTGTAAAGTTAAAAAAGCGGAACTGAATTTGTAGTAAAGTAATGATGTCATTGGGAAAAATAGTGCCACTTCCTGTTTCGTTTTCGTATTCATTTAGCAGACAGCAAGAGAGGAAAAATTTACCAACTTTCAAATTTGAATTTTTCTGATTGTATATTAATTATATACCTATAAAAATTCTGTCAAAAAGGGCTTGTATGAACAGGCAGATTAAAAATCCATATTGTATCTTCTTTGTTGTATGTTGCCGAACTACTTTCATTTACTACGCATGACCTGACACAGTTCTATAAATAGCGCACATAAAATCTTCACTCATTTCTTTTTGAACATCGACTTTCGATCGATAACAAAACAACAAACGAAAAGGTGGATGTATATAATAAAAGGGTCAGTACTACATTAGCTGAATCTGGGATTTTGTATTCGGCTATCGTGGATTTTGCAAGGACGAGTCACATTCGTTGCTTGCGCGTCTCGTGAGATCTGATCTTGCAAAATCCACGCGAGTCGAATACAGCATCCCAGATCGAACTGCTATTATAATAACCCTGTTCTATTTCCTTTAATTTTAGATTGTTGGTGAAATCATCTGAAAAGTACATGTATACTATAAATATGCCTTACTCTAAGTATTAAAGGATTATCAAATTTACATTTAATCCGAAAAGGAAATATAATAGGGTTATTATAACAGTAGCTTGATCTGGGATGCAGTATTCGGCTCAAGTGGATTTTGCCAGATCGGACCTCACGAGGCGCGCAAGCGCCGTGTGTGATCCGACCTTGCAAAATCCACGAGGACCGAATACAAAGTCCCAGATCTAGCTACTGTTATAATGACCCTTTTATTATATACGTTTACCATTTTGATTCTTGTTTTGTTCTTGAACGAAACTTCAATGTTTATCGATATTAAATGGAACTTAGTGAAGTTTTTATGTGCGCTATTTATAGAAATGTGTCGGGTCATGCATATTAATGAAAATAGTCCGGCAGCATACAATACGAAAGGTACAATACGGAATTTAAACGGTACAATACGGAATTTTTGTATGTCTGTTCATATTTAATGGTGAAATACAAGCCAATTTTTTTACAGAATTTATATAGGTATATAATAAAATGTTTTATGGAAAAGCATATTTGTTATACTAAGCTTGTAAAAAAAGGTCCACTAATGTCTTACTTACATTCAGAATGTCTTTAGTTGAAGGCTTGTAATACGTTTAAAAATATTTGAAAAATGTTTCATTTGCAAATTTGTCCAGAATATAAATGAAAAGTAGCCTAATATTTAGACATGTATCTAAAAGCAGAATTCTATATACATGTATAAGGAAATATTACATAATGTAACATATTTCTAAAGTATAAACGATATCATAATCAAGGCGTAATGTTTTCATTTTTACTTTAAAAATACACTCTTTTTACATAAATCAGATTTTTCTTTTATGTTTATTTTTTTTGTGATTTTGTTTCGTTTTCTTTTGTTTGGATTTTGTTGTTGTTGTTTTGTTTTTTTCTTTTTTTTGTTTGTTGGTGTTTTTTTTTCTTTCTTATTTGTGTATTTTTCATCATTTGTTTGCTTACAAACTGAGTTTAAAAAGAACGAAACAAAAAAGGGCAAATTATCATCCTATTTCTTACATATTGGAAAACCTAATCATTATCATGATCTAACTTCGCTATCATCTCCGTCTTTGGGAGATAGAAAGGAGAATTTTGTATCGGGATCAAAAATCTGTTTCTGTTGTTTCTTTGTCGCTTTTGATTCCAGCCAATCAAGGGATTCATCTTGCTGGGCACGATAAATGGTATGGATTAAGAGTTTGGTTTGTTGCACTATTTATAGCTCTGTATTCCTCAGTGGTGCTTGGCAAACGATTATTTCAAAGCGGTGTTCCATTGTTTCCTATATATCTATAGTCTATGTTGTTCGGCAGACTATTTGTCCGTTTTTTTTTTTTTGGCTCTCAGTCGACACAATCTGTCAGTTTGTTTGCCGGTACACTAAAAGCAATATTTCCGACAGAAATGATGATAGAACGGCATGATACTTGCTTGTTCTTCTAAACTCATTTCTCTTGACATTTGATAATACATTTGTAGTTTCAAAAGAAGTCTCTTTAAGGAGGTAGGTTACCTTCATATTTGTATGTGCGCATGTCCAACAGGAAGCTAACGTGACGATTTACGACGACGTTTACGACAAACTAAATGTGTTTGTATATTCATTCTTCTGAAAACAAATCATGAACCTGTCTTCGATCTGATGCTTTATGGTTTAGTAATGCAGAAATAATGAATAAATTGCCGCAGAAACGCTTCAAAACAATGTTTTCTTAAAATGACGTCATTGACGTCATGACGTTACGTGTCAGTTACCACGCAAAATTAATAGCTTTTATCTTGAAAGTATGTAATTCTGTGCATTTTCTTTATTTTAACTATTTTCAAATAACCATTATTTGCTGAAATATTTTTTATGAGTCTTTTGCTCCGAATAATAATCAATATTTTGTTTCTTTTATGTAGTTATATCGAAATGTTATGCGGAATGTAAGAAAATGGATAATGGTAACCAATGTTATTTGGAGTATAGTTGGGTGAAAGGTTACTTGTTACGGCCATTTTCAAATAAAAAATCTCGCAGTTTGATTTGTAATACCTATTTTTCAGGTTCCGTTGATAATTTGTTACTTATATACTAAAAGTAAGATCTAAAATTGTTCAAATTTCAGTAGAAAATTGTGGTTTCTTGAATTGAATTGATGTTACCATGGAAACGAAGCCCGTGACCTATGTATCTAAATGTGAAATTCAAAAGCGTTGACACTGGTCTATTTAAGAAACACAGCTTCGGCTTTTTATTTTCATTTCAACAATATTTATGAGAATAATAGCAGCATGCTTAACGATTTTTCCATGAAAAATGCCAGACGAGGGGTACTGCTGTAAGTATTCTAAGCTGTGAAATTTGTTTGAATAAATGCAAATAACACGAAAATATTACTTACGTTAGATAATATATGTTTTAAAGCTAAATCAGCTAGAAAGATAATCTTATTCAATATTTTTTATAAGAAATTACGACAAAAAGCAAGATATAAGCTATTTTAAACATCTCTGTTGCCATGGTTACTTTAAACTTTAAGAAAAATAGGGTACCATGTAAAGTGCTTGGTATTTTGCTAATAATATTACCCAAATATTCCATGTTGGTCATTAACAGAACGGCACTGAAGCCGTCGAAAATCCCTATTTTTATACATAGTTGTTTAAAAATGAGAGACAATGCGTTACTATGGAAACACGAGCCCCGCGACATATACATTTTAAGCTTATATTAGAAAGCTAACGTGCATACTAGTAAAATTATCAATTATGCAGACTTCTACGGATATCAATGAAACTAAAATGCACTGAAAAGTGTTAAATATCCGTATTTTCCTTCTTCTTTCAATATGAAATACCTTTGGAGGGTCATGTTCTTCAAACCTGGATAAAAATTGAACTTGAAGGGACAGAGACAAACGAAATTGAAATTGTAGCAGTTAAAACTTCATATTACACGAAATACAAAATAATGCTGCGTTTCAACTAATTTGAATTTACCCTTGTAACAAGGTAACCTACCTCCTTAAATGTGAGTTTTACAGCCATTTTATTTCTTGCCCAAATAGTGATTATGGAAAGAGACATCTACTCTTACTTTTTGTCGTCGTAAAATGTAAGCGTCATGATTTTTGTTAAAAAATGTGTTTTCTTAAAGTAAGTGATAATTAATATCAGTTATAGGTTTTTATTTAGGTCAGAACAACATTCTCAGCGGCGTGTTATTAACAGTTAAGATTGCTTTCCCGGAACGGCACAGTCCTTAGTAATCCATTTTTAACGATAGTCATATACGAAGTTTCAATTAACACCGTTCCTTGTGGCAAAATAGCATTACCAGGCATGATTATACACCAGTCTACAATGTGTTTCTATAGCCTGAGAAGTCGTTGATAATTTTCGCTTTCTCAAAATATAACATACCTAATATTTATGCGTTCAAGATCTCACTAGTGTTACAAATGTAACTGGCATTTACTGGGTTTATTTTGATGTTGTCTATTTGCAGATTGGAGAAAAAAATATGTAGTTGTCAGACTTGGTTTGCAGGCTAAATAAGTGATGTAAAATTCTGTAATCTGAAAAGGTCCACTCTTGGTAACGTTTTATGTATCGAAAGGATATTTCATAGATTTTTAAAAAATATTTATACTGTGTTAACCTACATATTTATCATCGCATATTATTATTATTTAACCATGTTAACACAGATTTGTCTTTATGAACAAACAAAACATGTTTATTTTACGTTACTAAGGTATTGGAAACTCTACAGGGATATAACAAGACGCTCTCTAATGGCATTTCAAATTAATAAGAGAAAGTGCTAAAAGACAGTATTTTTTTCTTTTAAACTGTTTGCGTGTTTTCTAAAACCTCTTGTGTGATAAATGGTCCAACGGGAATAACTACTGTTTGTGAAACTACTGTTTGTGAGTTTTCCAGCAAATCAGAGTGATAAATTATCCAAAGGGAATAATATAATGCGAAACGCGTGAAGAATTGTATGCAGAAATATCTATCATGAGACAGGGTAAGATTATACGAAATGTCAATAAAATATTTCACAGGCGACTATATCCATTACTTTCGATTTTAAGCTTTGGCCATGTCTGTTGAAGTAATACTTATTCGTAGAGCTATATGTAATTGAGTCGTGCCATGAGAAAACCAACATAATGGGTTTGCGACCAGCATGGATCCAGACCAGCCTGCGCATCCGAATTATGTTGGTTTTCTCATGGCGCGGCTCAATTTATAATTTGCTTCTTGATAGAGGAACACGTTTCATTTGTATATAAAACAATTGTAATAGTTAAAGACTGAAAGTACAGAAAAATGTATGATTCTAGTTCGGATTTCTTTCAGCTCAACTTTCAAAATGTTGCAGCTTATTTTAATCACTCTTGAGACCGTTTATAGAAAAAGCAATACTGGTGTCATATGAAAATGCGTGATCGTGACACAAGTCGAGCTCGAACTAACGACCTCTGGGTTGAGCTATGGATGCCCTTACCCGTTTAAGACAATGACGCAAAGTGTGGTCTCTTGTAACCAGGCAATTGCTTATTGCGTAATTATGATAAATATTCAAGTTGGGTTTACCTTCGTGTTCACTAAATTATACTGATAACAATTTTGAATTGAACCGCTTTTCTGACAAAACCTTAGCAGATTAAAGCCAATGTAGAATATGATTTATAGATAGAGACATGTAGCAAATGTTTCCTGTAACAAGTGATCAAAAGAATTTAGAAGGGAGATAATTCAGTAGAGACAGTCCAATGAGTTATTGTTTCTGTATACTGTAAGTACTCTATCAACGTCATCTATGATAATGTGAAATATCAACTACTATTCCTGAATCATTGTTTTTTTAGATATATTCCAAGTAAATACAGGGGTAACACGAGACAATGTAGAGGTTTAATTCTTCGAAGACATGGGATCGAGCAGAAAAAAATAAGGGTGTTTTATTACATTTTGCATTTTTATCCCGTAAGACTAGTACACAATCAAAGGTAAACCATAACGGTAAAAAAGACCTACTTAAACCATGCAAAGGTGGGAAAATGAATAAGTGGATGTAAAAGAATGGAAGTGTCTTATTTTCTACAAACAAATTAACTAAAATGTGATCATATAATAACCACTAAATAATTATAATTATGACTGATACCTAATTGTGCCTGCAACAAATTGATTAATGATTAAAATAATCTGAAAAAAGCACTGGCACTAGAACCGCAAGTTTAGCTTTGAGTGGCCTATTTTCATAAATATGTGCATAAGTTTTCAATTTATAAAGAAATATAAAAGAAATGGTGCCTTCTTATATATTACGTCCCATCCTCTGTTCTTATATTAAAACATGGTAATGAACGGAATCCGACATCGCTCCGTTTCGCCGGTCATAACTTTCCATAGAAATAGGCTATCGCTGATACTCGTGTACTGATCGGAAGGTCTTACATTTATTTAACAATGACAACAAGAAATCCCCACCAAAGAACGCTATTTTTGAAGAAATCAAGCGAATTTTATCGCTTTCGGAATTATTTACATCTCGATCACCCATCAACTTCCGCTTTTACCAAGTGCGAGCGATCTCATTGGACGGATCAAAAATAGTCAAATGGCGCGATATTTGAATGTAAAAATCCAAACAAACCAGAACAGTATATTTTTCTGTATAACTTCTTCTGGAAAAAGTCATGAATGAGAAAATATCTAGAACGATTTGTCCAACAGAAATAGTATAGTGGTATCCTGCTTTTATGAATAAAATAATTTTTCAGTTTGATTTGCCATGGTACTAAGATGTAATTGATTGGGCAAATCAAATTGAAAAATTATCTTATTTTATTCATAAAAGCAGGATACCACTATTGACTCTTTTTGTTCCGTCCAATGAGATCGCTCGCACTTGGTAAAAGCGGAAGTTGATGGGTGATCGAGATGTAAATAATTCCGAAAGCGATAAAATTCGCTTGATTTCTTCAAAAATAGCGTTCTTTGGTGGGGATTTCTTGTTGTCATTGTTAAATAAATGTAAGACCTTCCGATCAGTACACGAGTATCAGCGATAGCCTATTTCTATGGAAAGTTATGACCGGCGAAACGGAGCGATGTCGGATTCCGTTCATTACCATGTTTTAATATAAGAACAGAGGATGGGACGTAATATATAAGAAGGCACCATTTCTTTTATATTTCTTTATAAATTGAAAACTAATGCACATATTTATGAAAATAGGCCGCTCAAAGCTAAATTTGCGGTTCTAGTGCCAGTGGAAAAAAGTCATGGTTTTTAATGTTATCTTATTACTGAGACAAACTAATCGAAATTTACTGATGATAAATACCTCATGTATATAGGCACAGCACCCTTTGTATTCTCTGTCTTTGTGTCAAATTCCCTTCTGCACTTGAGTTATTCTCTGAACTGGGAGGTATATAAGGCAGTTTACAGAATTGCATATGATTGATATGTATTTAGATAAGTGAGTAAGGTATAGTAATGGTACATATAAACATGATAAACTTCCAACAAACCCCAGTAGTAGTTTTCGAGACAAATGTTTAACGGCTGGACTTACACATATCCAATTATCTCAGCTTAAAATAATGTACAAATAAAAACCTGTTATACCAGCGTAAGTATCGGAATATACCACAATATGCTGCAAACAAAGTTAAAGAATCTAGGTATGAAAACAATAAGTGCACCATACAAAAATTGTATTTGTATTTGGAAACGTAGTTATTTCATTACAGTAGTCTAAGGATTATCATTGTTTATTTAACCGAAATACAATAACGCAATTTCTCATGGTAACGAGATGTTCTTAAAAAGATATGTAATAACGGGCATGTGCTTTGCTATTAAAAGTCAGAAAAAATCTTTTTGTATGAAAGATGAAGCTTGATTAAAATATATGAGCAGTTTACAGAATTGCATATGATTGATATGTATTTAATTTACTAGGAGAATATCAATGATGGATGATGTGAAGGATGTAAAAGTGAATAGTTAATATTATTAGGTTATTTAACATTGTTCTGTACAATACGGTGATATATTTGGACGAGTACCCAGCTGAGAAAACCATATTGGACGAGCCGCTAGGCGAGTTCAATATGGTTTTCTCAGCTGGGTACGAGTCTAAATATATCTCGTATTGTACAGTACAATGTTAAATAACCTGTTTATTCTATATCTATTTTTTCTTTCTATAAAAATGTTTCACTGAATATTGTATTCCTGCCTTTTCTAGTTTTTCCCAGCTTGGTATGAATGCAAATATATATTATACAGAACAATGTTAGACCTTAAATAACCTTTTCATTCTGTATTTATTTCACTTCATACGTAATATACGTAATTCATTGAATGTTGTTTTTTCTGCGTATCATCATTAAAAAAGTATATGGTGCAATCTCCCTACAACAGCCATTTGGCGATTTGGGTGGTAATAATACTTGGCTGAGATATATGCCCACAAACAGTGTCAGCAAGTTTGGTGAAGATCGGATGAAAACTGTTCGACTTAAAAGAGCGGACAATGCTAAATTCCCCGTTTTTCGAGTAATTCAAGGACTATAATCAAGGAGTGCCTGGTACAATTTGGCTGGTTATCGAAATTGGCCGAGATGTAATGCCCACAAACATTCTCAGCAAGTTTGGTGAAGAGCCAACGAAAACTGAATTATAGAGCAGACATGTTTTGGATGCTGACCACCCGCTGCCATTTATAATCTTCTCCATTTTGTTTCTTAACCGTTAAACAAAAAATGCTGAGGTAGCTATTCAGATAGTCAGGGCTGATACCAATTTCTAGGTTTCGTCCGGAACGACTTCTTTTAGCGACTTTTCAAATATTCCAACATCTGATGATCCTTTTTACTGTATTTTTAAGTTTTTGATTATTAACGAACGTTTTAATATCTAAATCAGATAGCATTGTTATCCCTTGAATCGTTTTTGTGTGTTGTAAACAAAAAACAACAACTCAAATTAAATGCATAATCAAACTCTGTACACAGAGCGCCAACTTCATCCGATTTACATTCGGAACATTTTCACGAGTTTCGGGCTTTATCGTATTTTAAACATGGGACTGTTGAACCGTCCAAATACAGAAAATACAGGATTTTTTGTACGCGCGTGCGTCCAAATACAGAAAATACAGGATTTTTGTACGCACGTGCATCCAAATACCGTAATATATTGTACGGTCACGTGTTGCAAATGAACGTTCGCGATTGGATAGATAAAATAGGTATAGAATAATTGTACTTTATCAATTATTTGGCTTCAAGGTCAACAGATCCAAGCAAATCGTGTGACAAACTGAAGTACAAATACATTTATATCTAACCTGTGCTAAATTTGTACAAACTGATTTGACAGAGGTAATTCAATTCAAAACTTGAAAACATTTCGTTTCACACAGGTCATAATTGTTGAATGAGCATTTGATTTTCTCTGCATTGAATGTTGCCTTTTATTTTGACACGACACGTTGAACAAAGCAGGCTGAAAGTGTAATGTTATTATGAGATGAAATAGTACGGTGCACTAAGAATAGATAAGTCACTAAAAAAGCGTTTAGTTTTGATGATGGCGTATGCTTCGAAGTGATGTTCAGACAGACATTATAAACTATCACAACGGACGTTTACTTGTAAGAAGGAAGATCGTTTCAAAGTGGATGACACTATAATGAACAAACACTTCACGTTTAACTTTATGCTTGTCAAATGAGGTTGATATATAACAATGGGATTTTTTTCTTCATGGATAATAATCGCCACACGCAAACACGTACTTGCTACTTATAAATATATACTATATATGAAAAATACTTTAAACAAAAGTCTTTATTTATTTTGCAGGTATTTTGCTTTCTATAAAACTGTTCTTGGTTTGTGCATATGGAAGCAGTTGTCCTTTAGACTGGTCATTGTCACAAGTGATGAAATGTTTGCAAAATGTCACATATGGCGTGAACGGCACAAACGTCCTTGCCGGAACTGACACCAGTACAATACACATGTTTTGTGAGTAAGTATTGATCACACATAATGACAGCATTTTAGCCAGATTTTCTTGAATCTTTTACAATACAAACATGGTCTCCGTAAGAAACTGTAAAGAAAAATGCAAAATGTTAAAGTTTTAGCAGTCAGTTGAATTTACCAATCAGTTCGTTCAGATTATCTTAAAGACGAACATAACAAACTGTAAGGAAATAACCTTGCATGCCTTAATATTCCATTTTAGTACTGCAAAGATTTCCTGATGACATTATGATAGCTTTGAATAGATGGAGGGCATATCTCTGCACATATTGAGATCATATGATGAAGAATTTCTTCCTTTCACATAATCCCCTAAAGGACTGATAATTATTTGAAAACAACTTAGAACTTGGATTCAGTGTTGTTATATTTTCTAGTCGTCTGTGATCATGGAGTCCATTTAATATGTGTGTACTAGAATTCCGCTTAAGCCGGTGCTAGGGGGCGTGAGGGTGTTGCACTTTCCGTAACCTTTCATGAACAGATTTAATTAAACCGAGTCTGCTATTACATTGCTTTGAGTTGCATTTATGCTTTTAAAGAAATCTATTTGGAGATTTGTTACTGAGACCCCAAATTTATGCTTTTAGGTTGTAGTTCCAAAGAATGTCCAATTGTTATTTATTGATGGATTTTTTTTTTTAGGTTTTTACAAATTTTTACAATTTATTATTGATTTCTTGTATAAAAATGGAAAAAGATCAATCTTATAAGCATTTTTTTTTTTTTTGGTGTTAATAACAAACAGATCAAGATAATGATCCGTTTCTAACGTTTTGATAATACTGTATCTTAGAAATCCCTGACCGTTTGGTGAAATCCCAAAACTAAAACAGTTATACACTGGCGGCTTTGCCCATGACAGAGAAAAGTATTTGAACGTAACAAAGCTAAACATTAGCAGACTCGCTTCAACCGGGTCAGTCCATTAGAGGTTACATAAAATCCTACACCCTAGACAAAGTTGCAATTTCAGTCAAACATATTTCCATTTCGCTGTTGACCATGCTGCCTTTGTCAGTGATTTAATGAATTTGCCATGAATATAATTTATAAATGTTGATGACATGTAATAAATTTATATATTCAAATTAGACGTAATTGAAAATTCATTTTACACATTTTTACAGTCAGTGATTTACCTCTAAAAGACTAAAAAAAGTCCATATAATAATAATCAACATTTCAGTTAAGACACTTCAAAGGCAGAAAAACTTCGTAATCTACTTGGCCGGAAGCTTATATTTAGATATATATATTTTTATATTTAAAGGGACGGTACATTAAACCAATCAGTGGAATGCTTGGATAATTTGTACAACAAATGTGGAGCCAGCAATTCCCTGGCTATGTTGGCAGTGCCTAAATTATGGAGATCCGCTGTAGAAAAATTGTGCAGTTCCCTTTCTGGTAAGTATCGTTGTAGCATAAATATTTAAGCATGTCTTTCAGGTATTGCTTTTTGTGTTCTTTTTTTTTTGTCGGTCTTTCTACCAGTAAAGCATTTAGGCAATATTGTTATGTTGTTGTTATGACACCACGAAGATTCCTGTCATTTGCCGTCCAACTAGGGAAAATGTATAGGAAGAGAAATATTTCCATGTTATGGGCAACTTAAAGTACTTATTGCATATGTTTCGAGGAAGATTTCTTTGGAAACTGCAGTGTTGTTTCTATAAATATTTGGAAGTACACTTATATATACGTTTTTTCTTATTCTTCTTTGAGTGTAGCAACTACATATATGTTTAGCGATATTTTTGTTGTTTTTAGATCATGATCTTCATAACATGTGTATTGTTCATCTACGTCCTACAATCAAAAGCTGTCTCTCTCACAATGACGTCATGTTCCAGAAAAGCCTACAAAATCAGGAGACTTGGAAAACACTCAAAATAAAGATTTGTGGGTATGTACGTGTAATCAAATACACAAGTAAAGTTTGTTTTTTTCTTAAGGAGATACAATATTTTTCAAAAGAAACGAAGTAAGGAAAATGATAAATATTTGAGAAACAAATGAGTCCTTGAATCAGAAATGTTTATTTAAAGCGATAAGATGATATTCCACACTATCATACAGACATATGTAGAACTTCATTATTATTTTCAATAAGAATCTGATTTGTAGTCATTTAGAACATAACAATTTATTCACAATTTCGCTGAACTATATCGAAGATAAACTTGTAAAACCAAAAACTGATATTGTGAATGTGTCGTTGTACATTTAATCTGTATGCCACCCCCACCCCCCACCCCGCCCCCGATGTGGGAGACATATTGTGTCTTTGCACTGTCTGTCTGACCGTCCGTTACATTTCATTTCCGATCAATAACTGCATAATCATTTCACCTAGAACTTTCAAACTTCATAGGGTGATAGGCATTATGGAGTAGGTGACCCCAATTGCGTTTGGGGTCATTCCATCAAAGGTCAAGGTCACAGAGGCCTGAACATGGAAAATAGTTTCCGATCAATAACTTAAGATCCACTTGACCAGGAATGTTGTAACTTGATAGGGTAATTAGACATGCTTAGTAGATGGCCCCTATTGTTTTTAGGATCACTCGATCAAATGTCAAGGTCAAAGGGGCCAGAAATCGTCAAACTTCATTTCCGATCAATAACTGGAGAACGGGTTGACCTTGAACCTTTAAACTTCAAAAGTGATAGGGTTTACAAATTAAATGACCCGTATTGTTTTTTAGTTCACTCCATCAAAGGTTAAGATCACACGGGCCTGAACATGGAAACCGTTTCCGATCAATAAATTGAGAATAACTTGACCCAGAATGTTGAAACTGTATAGAATGATTGAACATGCAATGCAAATGACCTCTATTGATTTTGGGGGTCACTCAATTGAAGGTCAAGTTTACAGGGTTAAGAACACGGAAAACCGTTTCCGATCAATACCAGAAGAACCTTTTGACCTAGAACATTTAAGCTTAATAGATTGATAGGGCTTAGGGTAGAGATAACTCCTATTGTTTAATGGGTCACTCCGACAAAGGTCAAGGTCACTAGGACCTGAAGGGTTTCCAAACTACTTGACTCGGAATATAGAAAAATAACAGGATGATTGGACATGCAAAATAATTGCCTCCTGTTGATTTTGGAGTTAATTGACCAAAGATCAAAGTCACAGGGGCCTTTTCATCGAAAACCGTTTCTGATCAATAACTCGAGAATAACTTCACCCAGAATGTTGGATTTTGGTAAGATGATTTAACATGCAGAGTAAATCACCCCTTTTGATTTCAGGGTCACTTCAGCATAGGTCGAGGTCAAAGCGACCAGAATCCGTCATACTTCATTTCCGATCAATAACTGAAGAACTATTTGACCTAGAACTTTCAACCTTCATAGAGTAATAGACTTACTAATTAAATGACACTTACCGTTGTTGGGGTCAGTCTATCAAATGTCAAGGTCCTAGGGGCCTGAATATGAAAAACATTTTCCTATCAATATCTTGAGATCCACTTGATCCAGAGTTTTGAAACTTCATAGAATGATTGGAGGTGCAGTGTAAATGATCCCTTTTCATTAAAAGATCCCTCGATTAAATGTCAAGGTCACAGGGCCCAGAACATGGAACCCGTTCCGTTCAATAACTGAAGAACCATTTTATCAAGAATTTTTAAACTTAAAAGTGTGATAGGGCTTATAAAGTAGATGACCCCTATTTTTAGGGTCACCCCTACAAAGGTCAAGGTCACAGGGGCCTGAACATGGAAAAACGTAATAGAACCACTTGTCCCAGAGCGTTCAAACATCACGGTATGATTGGACGTGCATAATAGATGACCCCTTTTGGTCTTGGGGCCATTCTTTCAGAGGTCAAGGTCATAGGGGCCAGAACATGGAAAACCGTTTCCATTCCTTAACTTGAGAACCACTTAACACAGTACATTGAAACTTCATGGAATTATTGGACATGCCGATATGATGAATTTCTTTAACTAAGCCAACCATCTGTGTCTCTTTGACTTCCTCGCCTGTCCCATATTGACATGTGTTTTTCTACAAAAGCATCTTCTAGTTCTGACTTTTTTCATTAGGATGATGTTCTTTCTTCGTCTAACGGTTTCCTCTTCGTATGCATACAGACAGACGTCTTGAAATGTCAACTCCGTATTAAGAAACAGTCGGTAGTTCATTATGCCGATCAATCTGACAGCAAAATGCTTTCTCCTGTTAATAAGTCTATGTGATATGAGAGGGATTTTGTCCAGAACGTAATAATTATTGCCTATCCTCTTCATTAGGCAAACTGAAGCCGCGAAAATCAAGTTAGGACTTTTAACCTTATCAGGTCAGATAAATCTAAATTGTGTATGCGGAAAAGACACTGTTCAGATCAAGAGATGTTTCTTACCTTTTTTTTTCAACAATTTGTACGATGACAAATGCTTTGCAGTTGCCTAAGTTTTCCTTTGAAAAACGATTTTTTTTCAATACACAGTTTAGTTTATATAACATTGGCTTACTGATTGACATTGAAGACTTGTTCTATGATCAAAACCTTTTGCCTGTGGCGACTATAAGTTTCATTATCAACTGACAAATAGACCTAAATTTACATGCAGGTGTCATTAGGGAGGTTTCTAGTTCATATATACGTTGGTATGCAAGCGTTTAATATTTCCATCTTTATTGGAAGAACCTCCTCACTTGTAAAATTTCAGAATCTTTGAAGGTTTTTATAAATACAACTTTAAACTTCTGTTTCATTTTTGTCAGGTTTAAAGGCAAACCGACCAAAAAAACAAAGAGAAAAACATAGCCAGGCACGACGAGCTGAACTAGTGTCGCTTGATTATTACACGCGTTGTGATAATTATGAGGCGGCATAAAACACACACGGTTAACGGTATGACCGTGATAGTCACGAAGGCGACGCCAGTTCAGTATATTGCATTACGTTGTAAACGTAAAGATTTGAAGCGAGCAGGATATTTAAACATCGGACCATTTTAAAAGACTCATATTCTTACGTATAGGGATTTTCTAAACGTACGTGTGCACGTAAAAGTATGAAAATGCAAACTTTATATTGTCTAAGCCCACGATCCTTGTTTAAAAAATCGTTTATAGCATACCATTTACATATACAAAATTAATTGCGGGCATCTCCAACTTAATTGTTTCTTTGTACATAAAAATTTTTAGAGTTAAGGGACTTTGATTTTTGTTACTATACTATATACATACAGTCTGCATATGCAATCTTGTGTGCGCATAATCTCCTGAACACATGCACACAATTTAATGAAACTTAACACAAGTGATCAGTAGTAACCCTAGTTGTGCATGGTGCATGTTAAATTCTTTCAGAAAACAATTATGCACAGTTATGGGACTTTGTTTTAAGTTAATATACTATATACATAAAGTCTGCATATGCAACCTTGTGCGCGCCTAATCTCCCGAACCCATGCACACAATATAATGAAACTTCACACAAGTGATCAGTACTAACCCTACTTGTGCATGGTGCATGTAACGTTCTTTTAGAGAAATATTCTGCAGAGTTATGGGACTTTGTTTTTTGTTACTATACTATATACATAGGGTCTTTATACTTACAGTCCACATAATTATGCCGTCTTGTGTGCGTCAGATTGCAATGTACTGTGTCAATGCATGCGGGGGATACATTCATCACCTTCAGTGATAGCCTGATAGGTCTAGTTTTTACTATGTTTTCAATGAAAATCGAAAAGCGTTCGTAACGCTTTACTCGAGGTAAACTGCCTTAATTACAAATATCTATATTTAACGCGTTAGACACGTACTCATCCATGGCAGTATTGGAAAATCTTTTAATTGCCGCGGCGGCCCGGGTTCGAATCCCGACGTGGGCATCATATTTTTTTCTTGGTTTGTCATTTTTAGGATAGTAATAATATGACCAAACTTTAGTTTTAAAGAAAGATAATTTTTAGCAAAAATCTGGAGATCAGTGCCTTGAAATATACATGCGATGTTTAGTTTGTCGTTTTGTCTTTTTCAGTTATTTTGAGGGTATGCGAATATGTACGGCAGAGCCTGTCATTAAAAACTGCGACGCAGGTGTTGGTCAGACTCTCAGTGATTTCATGTCAAGTATAAGCCCTAGGATGTGTAAGCCCAATTACACGCATGCTGGCAGTGACACTTCAGAAGGAGCACGTGTATCAAATACGCTATGTTTTAGAACTTTCCTTCAAGTACTGTTGAGTTTTCTATTCATACAACTTTGTAGTTCTGTTTTAATAAAATAGTGTTGATTGCGGTTATCTTTTATATGCTAGACAAAATGAAAAGCAAAAAAGCACAACAAGAGCTACCGAGGCATAATTATCCAGTATAAATTAAGCAAAAACTTGCAAGTTAAAAACTTCTAGATGAAAAGGAAACCGCGCGAAAGACAGTTTTGCTTTTCATATTACATGTATGTGCATTAACTGTGGCTCAATGACATACATACACTTTAGTTGGTAAATTCAGAAGATATTAGATGACTCGTAGACAAAAGGCAAAAGGAGGAATCTGATGGCATGGAAGAACTAAATATTTTCTTCTAGATGTAAAAACTATTACATTAAACAAAATCCGAGTTTGGAATTTAACATTTAGCTGTGTTTGCGTAAATTATGTGGCCGATGTGACTGAAAATCCAAATGTTTCAAAAGGAAACTTTTATTGTGGGAATTTGTCAAACTCTGCTTGCAACTAAGTGCAATGTGTAATAGACATCAGTTTAAAAACCTCCGAAAGGTTTTGAGATGAAACATCTGGTTATATACAGAGTTGTTGTACAGTGACACTTATGCTTAACTTGCGTTCAATTACCAATCATTTATAATCAGACATTCTGCGACTGCAAAACAAATATTTGCAGAGAGATTGCTCGAGTCATCTGGTACAAATGAAATGACAAAATTAGGCGAGGCAAGATGAGTCATGTCTTTTCCCATAATGATGTTCATTCTTTACAGGAAAAGAAGACTTCCTATGCAAAAAGCCTTATTTCGAGTTGTTCATTCAAGGTTAAGTCTTTAATGTGAAACACGACACTTGATGTGGCCTTATTAGCTTAGATCATTAGGGATTTAAACATGTTTTCTGTTTTTGCGTCTCGTATTGTTTTAAACACTTGTGTATGACCTCTCAAAGTTAGAAGTTGTTCAACGGATGTGCCACTAGTATTTTGTAAAAAACACAAAAAGGTTTTCGAAAGGCAAATAAGTTTCAATGCAAGTCACTACTCTGTTTGCGCGTTTGTCAGCATTAATATACTAAATTAGTTTTGGTAAAAATCTACAATATGAAGTTGTCTTCAGGATGCAAGTTTTTTGAGTCTTCATATTTGAAATATCTGTTTGGAATAACAATAAATGAAATGCATGTTAATCGCCATTTTCAGACCTTATTTTGAACTTTGATTCAATCAGTGTGATCCTGGATTCTTGCATAAAAACTACTTTTTTCACTGGATCCGCCCATGTATTAACGGGAGAAAAATCGTGTGCAAACAAGGCAATTCACGTGCTGCTGTTAATACCCGATTTTTATTTTTGAAATGCTTTCCCAGGGACGTATATGTATTTCTGCGCAGATTGACATCTGGTATCTGCGTCTTTTTTCTTTCATAAAAAAAGACTCTTCTTGAAGCATTAAAGATGCAATTTAAACCATAGAATGTTTTACTGTATCAGTAACTAACGCCAAATGCGCTGCCCCCACAATGTTCGTACTCGTTTCTTACCTTGTTTTCTCCCCTTTTAGAACTCGGCGTCAATTCAGATTTTGTAGACAACCGTGAATGTTAAAGAATCGCGTGCTTACCTGTGCGATTCTTTGTTTTAAGGAATCATACTTATGATTTTGGTAAGTATCAGCCGGTATGTTTTTATCTAATTTCTCGAAGAATTTATATATACAGTTTGGAAGCTTGACACTACGTTCGTACTCATCCGTACTCCAACTGTGTCTGTACTCAATATAACTCGAATGTGAAGTTATTATTCTTGAAATTGTGATCGAGTCCACCAAATTGTGAAATGATATGAACAATTATTGATAATTTTATGTATGTAATAACGAGAGATTAAAAAAATCGCTCAAAACCCTTCAGGATGTGCTTTTGATAGTGTTGTTTACTTCTAGGCCTTGGATACGGATATTTAAAACATGTTTACCGTTTCCAAGAGCGACAGGAAAAGTAAATAAAAAATGTACCGGAATCGTCAAGTCATCACATATGAAAACAATACATAAAGTCGTCGTGTATTTTTTTATGCAAGAATAGCGACAATACACGTTTGTTTTGTGTATTAACGTCTGCAGAAGCCCGCGGGATTGTTTGTGACCGAGAAGAATTTGAATGTAATTTCCTTTTCTTTTTCTCTTGCAGCAATTAAATATTTTTTATGACATAATATTTATGCCATCATTACTGATTCAGTTGAAGCATTGTTCTATATACAGATATAGCATATTTCATGATATTTTTTAACATAACGTAAGTTCCACAATGGTTCATTAAAACAAAAAGTGGTATTCGTTGATAATAGTAAATTACAACATGTTTCCATGAAATTTGATACATGGATAGATGGCAATTCTTAATTATAATTCAGCAATTCATTTCATGCTGTTACTACGGCATCAACTCTGGTTTCTCTGGTATCAGTGGTCCAAACATTTGACAAAAAAATGCACATTCAACTATATCTTAAAACGTACAAGAGACGTAATCTTTGGTAGAAGATTATTTGTAGAACATGCATATAATTTATTTTTTTACGTTTGTCGATCCGAGAGACAGTGTCATAAAAAGTGTACTTAGGAAACAATATTTGGAATATACATTTTATTTATTTTGCCCCTTTGTCTGTCAGTTCCTTATCTAATCACCTGTACGCCAGTCACAAACTTTAAGGTAAATCCTGTGTTAACTTTTAAAGTACAAGGGTTCTGTTCAAGATTCTTGGCTTATGGAGGCAGATTACATGGCGAATATACAGTTTGTTTCAGTAACGTTTTGGTTCCTATTGCAACACATATGAATACTGCCCCTTTTGGTAGCAGACCTAAATTACTTATCAAACGTTTTGTTTGATTACTTTAAAGACCAAAGGTATAACCTTTTCCACTTGCTGTTGTGAATTATTAATTTTGTACAATAGTTGGACTGTCTGCTTTAAGTCTTTTTTTTATTAATGGAGAGCCATATATATATATTCTTTCTTCACTCGTTCCTATTTCCCTAAATATATTTTGAACCTTTCAGAAAACAATTTTATGCACAACTTTTCAGTTAGATGTTGCAGAAGATACATTTCGACTTACATTTTAACAAATTCACAGAATATGTATTCTGATAATTTTATTTTTATCTATTGACAAAGTTGGTGTCAAATGCGAGTTTGATGTTGAATTACATGTAAATATATCTGTTTAGCTTTTACTTACCTTACATAGACTGCATGTACAAATGTGTTAGAAGTTTCTCATTTTAAAGTGAATACACAGGCACAAAGAGAATATTACAGACTCACTCTGAAGCTGTTTGCGTGTGGCTGTAAATGTCAATATATTCGTTTTAAATGTATTTTGTAAGCATATCACCTTACATATGAAATAATTCATTTTGGAACCAAAATTCTTGATTTAAGACGTATTTAAAAGACTACCTTATAAATTATCATAAAAGGTAGGATATTTGGCATCGCTCCTATTTATGTAAATGATCTGAAACAACAGAGCCAAGATAAGCAAGTGGACATGTATTCAAAAATTCTGTAACAAATGGTCTTCCATAGAAACCACTGTACATACCACTCCGGGAGTTTTATATACATGTACCCGATAACGGGAATTTACTCATCATACATAATTGTTGAATTATACACACTTGTGTGCACACTTGTATATAATTAAGAGTACGGTAAAAGAAGATGGTCAATTTACTATTACCAAAATAACTGACATTAAAGGCATCTCAGAATCTACCGCCCATCATATTCTGACTGACTGAAATTAAATGAAATTGTTCAAGATTGGTCCCCCGTTTGTTGAAATTAGGTCAAAAGTTTAAGCATTTAGATTGCGAAATGTAATCCTAGGAACATTTCATGACACTCGCCACATTGTGAAAACACCTTGTATAGAGGGTAAAATAAAACTGTCACAGTCAAGTTCTACAGAAAAAATATCACAGCTGTCAAAACCTCTATCAAAATAAACGCCCAAATAAAAGTTTGAAAATGTAACAGCTTATTCATGAATGCGTCTGTCCACAATTGTCAGACTGTAAATCTTCTTAGAACAATGTAAGGTTATTACAGTTGAGTACCGACCTTATTCTCCTCACACACTTTTTGGTTGTTCCTATTTCCCTGCTAAAGAAAATGCTCGCAGGTAAACGTAATGTCAGCTTCTTCGTTAGTATACCATGGAGAGAATACTTTTCAGTATGTAGGTTATGTATAGCAAAACACCGTAAGTGCGTGTCATCTGTGCATGGAGAATACTATAAAGGGATGACATAAAACGTTTTTTGATCTGATTAATAGGCGTAAGAATTTATTTAATCCCCCTCATACATGTCAACAGTCGGTGGACAGACGTTAAATTATCAAAGATACATGTAGTGTTTACGTCATCATATTTTAGACTGGTTGGTTGTTTGCAATTCGAAAAACATATTCTGCTTAGCATTTCTTTAAGTAGTTTTATTTTGAATAGTAATTATGTGAGTCAAAATGTTGAAAATGTTGAATGTATTTGGAAATAATTGTTTTTCTTTTTATTCTAATTAATGAAAAAAATAAATATCAATATATCTAAAAATGAATGTTATTTCTTTATTTGCGAAAAAAAAAAAACGAATACATTAGTACGGGTTACAGAGCCGGGTGTTTTTCCGGGAACCTTGGTCATCATTAGTTACAAATGAATCTGAGATATTTTAGTAGCTTTATATGCTAACACACGGCTACTAAACACTAGCGCCACCACTAACAGGTAATGATAAGGAAAAGACCTGTCAATATTTCCGTTGTGCAGCTGTCAATGGTTTAAGATTATAAGGATTTACATTCTGTATTATATTTTTATTGATATCACTTATTTCGAAAATCGAAGAATGGAGTGCCGTGTAAAAACACTTGCCAATATAAAAAGTATGTAAAAGTTCTGAAAAAGGCATGTAAAAGTTTTTTAATCATATTCAAAATTGAAATTGTTAGATACAGAGTCAAGTTGAATAATTTGCACGCAGATATATTACTGTATAATCGTTCATGACGATATAAGATAATATTTATTTTACGAAAACGTATTTTAGTTAAAGTAAAAAATGTTACTCTCAGAGGTTTTGCAAGAAAGAGACCCAACATTCAGTGGTACTAGACAGTCGCTTATAAACTGATAATGTTTGTTGTCGACAAAAATTCTGTTTGGTGGTGGAGCTAGAGTTAAGTAGCCGTGTAATAGCAAGAATATAATATCAGATGCGAAAAAAATGGCGGCCAAATGTTGGCATGTCACTGTATTAAATAACGCGGTTCAACTGATTGTGTCAAAGTCTACGTACAACGCTAAACCTTTTTTTAGGTATCTTCAATCACGATTCGGAAATGGGTAATTAGAGTGATGACCAATTATATGTGTGTCTGCCTGTCCTTCATTCATTTTGTCTTATAAAGGCTAAATAGACTTAAAGAAGTTAGACAAAACGGTGTAAACATAAAAGAGAAAAAGTTCTGGTGACAAAATTTCAGACCTGATATAGCAAAACATAAAAGTAGGGGAAATTCAAGGTATTAAAACACCGTTATAATCTATAACTTGTCAGAAGTCAGACTATCAAAAGCAGATTGACTTACAAGCGTAAGTTTCAAGAAAAAAAGACACACAAAACTTTAGTATGAAAGTTTCCAGTATTTAAATTAAAAGTTGATATAAAACCTGTTAAAAGCAATTTCGTGTATCACCGCTTACCTTTAATTTTCAGCCTCAGCATATATTTATGTCTCGGGGGAAACGAGTTAATGAAAATACGGATTTAAGAATTTCATATTGATTGACGATAATAATTCAAAATTGCTTATTTGCACTTTGGTCTGTGAAATGTACTTTCAGTCATTTAATACAGATTTTTCTGTCGTATTAAAGGTAGAAATTGTCAGTGCAGTTCTTAGTTTATTGGAGTACCTTAGATACAGAGACACCAAAACGTAAATCTTTCAATTCAAGCTGATCTTTATCAATGTCATATTTCCAATATCCGATCCTTCCGATGATCATGAAAACCGTCATATAAAAGGAATTGAACTGACGGATATACGTAAAAAGTACATGACATACGCCCTACTCTGTGATGATGAAAAAATTCTAGTTAAATATGGATTATTACCCAAATACGGCGTTGACATTTAAGCTGAGGAAAGGTTTGACGAGGAAAACGTAGCCATTTTCTGATAATTATTTATACTTTGAGTCATTGTAAAATCGTTTAATAGATGAAATATATTGAACAAAATTTATAATTGGTCACCTCATGTTTAATGTTTTTAAGATATTAAGAAAGGCTCATTGAACTTTGTAGCGCACGAACGATACAACTTTTCCTGCATTGGGTAGTTGATTACGTCATACACGAGATTTATAGACTTACAATGTCAGCCATCCTTAAATCAGAACATTGCAAGATAAAGACACGCTTTATTTAGTGAAACATATAAAGCTATTTATATTTGTAATAAAACCACTTGTTAATATCATGTCCACCGAATGCAAGACTAGCCTGGAGGAAGATGGGTGCCATTTCGCTCTTTCCGCATATTGCCACTTGCCGGTAGATAGATAACTTTCCGCTGTTTGTTAATTAGCCTCTTTCTCGGATCACGGAAATCCGACTTTACAAATTTCAGAGAAGATTTTCTATTTTAATTTTTTCCTTTCTATTATAGACTCTTAATTATACATTTTGATTGAATATGGTGCACAATTTGTTAAAGACAATAAATAAATATTGTACCGCCCGCAGTATTTGAAAATTACTGGAACTTCGAAGAAATTCTAAAGACGCTGCGGTGACCTAGTTTTAGCGCGTGGGTTAGCTGGCACCAATTTTATAATAAAAAAAATATATATACACAAAGCTTAAGACTTATTATGACATTCCTTTACAAGAAGGCTACAGGAATGGTGCTTCCAGAATGGATTGAACAACCTTAATTTAGACAGTGATAGAATTCAGATTTTCTGGCATGGTACAGGAGGTGCAAGAGTGGCTTATCCAGCTCACCATAAATCTCTGTGGTCCGAGTTGTCCCTAATAAATGATTTGAATGTTACTGTCACCTTCATAGATATAGGCAGCAATGATTTATGTAATCAGCAGCTTTCCCCAAGCGCAGTAGCACAACATATTATTGCTCTGGCAGAGGCAGTCCTCACAAAAGGCTGTGTCTTTGTTATAATTTCAGACATATTACACAGACGTAACCTGCCGGTTTTCAACCAAAAGGCTGATGTTGCTAATCACTTTCTACGTGATGGATGTTCAAATAACCCGAATCTTATTATCATGTCCACCGAATGCAAGACTAGCCTGGAGGAAGATGGGTGCCATTTCGCTCTTTCCGTATATTGCCACTTGCCGGTAGATAAATAATTTTCCGCTGTTTGTTAATTAGCCTCTTTCTCGGATCACGGAAATCCAACTTTACAAATTTCAGAGAAGTTTTTCTATTTTAATTTTTTCCTTTCTCCGCTTTCCACCTCGCCACCCTCCAGGGCGATTCTTATTCATATACATTGAGTTATAACTATTAGAGTTATGGACCTTTCTGCCATCAATATAATACTATGTTCTAGTTTAATTTCTAGTTTTTTAAATATTGTATGAATATACATATTTGATTGGACTTTTTGCAGTCAAACTTTCTGTCATCGAATCAGTATTATGTTCTAGTCTTTGGACTTTTTGCCGTCCAACTTTCTGTCATCAAATCAGTATTATGTTCTGGTCTTTTTCTAATCTTTTAAATGTTGTATGATTTTACATATCTGTTTAAAATAAATCCGTCAGACATTTTCAATCCATATTTTAGTTGATTGTGTTTCTTCCTTTTATGACAGAAATTAACCGCTAAAGCATGGAGGCACAAATATAAAATACATTTGTGGCAATCAATTGTGACATGCTACTGCATCTCAGCAAAATGAATATCGGTCGACCTATTTCAAATTTCAAATCAAAAGTACTCCGGTTTAATTAAGTGCCGAAAGAACAGGCGCTTCTAGTGTCATCAAAAATGTTTGTCTGCTATTAAACAGTGTGATTTCAGCGCATTATTTGTTTTGATAGACATAATTTCATCTTTACATTAAAGATTTGCTCTAGGTGAACCGAAATTTCATACGCATTTCATACAAAAGAAAGTTAATTGGAAAATATTACATTTCATAATGCTGCTGTACAAAAGTTTTGTTACTTGAAATATCAAGATTTCTCTGACATATTGATGGACCAAGACGAGACAAACACTGTGATATATCTATATGCCTGAAAACGTAAAACGTAAAAACAATGCTGTAAACTATCAAACTCAGTTAGCCGATAGAAATACTGATACTATATGACTATGTTATCTCGCGTCACTTACGCTTTGAATAATTTATTTTCAAAGTGTTCTGTTGAGAGAGATGAAACTGTCTTTATAAATAAAGCCTAAATTCTATGCGACATTTCCGGCCCTGTCGCCCATGGAACATGTGCGATTGACAATTTTAATTTTGTTGGCTTAAGATAATGCACATATAAATGTTTTTCTCCAGAAGTAATGAAACGGCTAATGTAAGAAAGTTATTGATGAGTTTTATGAAAAATGTATATTAACCTTTATACATCTGTATGTTGCATCTAAGATAAGTATCAAGTTTTCACTTTTTCTAAAGGTTAGAACTCTTTATCATGCACTTTACTTTCTAACTCCATAAATAACTGTTACTTTTCAAGGACTTACCACTTATTTTAAAATTTCTCTCATCATAAAGACAGTACAAGTACATCATTAAGAATTAAATTACGAATTAGAAAGTCATTAATGAAACAAGCAGTTTCATATCTCAAGTTAAGTAGAGTTTAACATAATTAAGGGTATTACCGGAGAATTCATTTCGCTCCACTTCTTGTAAGAGCATTCATACATGTACTATGTAAAATTAACATATGAGCCGCGCCAATAGAAAACCAACATAGTGCGTTTGCGACCAGCATGGATCCAGACCAGCCTGCGAATCCGCGCAGTCTGGTCAGGATCCATGCTGTTCGCTAACGGTTTCTCTAATTGCAATAGGCTTTGAAAGCGAACGGCATGGATCCTGACGCATATAATGTACTGTACATTTATTTGTACAGTTTGAGAATCATTGATAGCGTCAGGGACGCATCACTTAGTTACCACTAATGTTATTTGTCCTTCAAAGGAAGACGACTTGAATGTATATCTATGTAAAATCAATCGGTAAAATGTAGATTAACACCATGCAGGATTATTGTTTTAGATTAATTTTAAATCATTATGTTTTATATTCTATGAGCATTTACATTCAGAAATGTGAAGTGTGAGAATATGGTCATTCCCATTGAATTAAAAGTGCAGTTCATGTTTAGCTTACCTAGCAGTATGAAAATATTAGAAATGAGAAAAGAAAGCATGTTTTATATGACATAAGTGATTTGGAAATAATTTCATATGAGAAATGGAGACCTGTTTTATATTAAATAATATGTGAAACTTGCTCTTACATATAACGCTAACGAAATGTTAATTACATTTTTTACTTCATAGAGAAATTTGACCTTATCTTAACGATTGTTACTTACTCACTTTTAACAATGGCATTAACAACATCATACAAATTTATGCAATGTTATTACTGGCGTGATAGTTAAAGAAAGTAAAGAATAAAACATAATGTCACATAAAACAATGTGTGAAGCAAATGGATCGGAAAAAGCAATTCTACACAGAAATGAACTATTCTTGTATTGGTTGATAAACCAAAAAGCATGTTAATTTACTTGCTTCAATTGCCGACATTCAGCAACGATAAATCTAAAACACGAATAACTGATGAATACAAACAAGCAAATAAAGAATAATAAAATCTGTGAAAAGATCCTTTAGAAGCATAAAACGAAACCAAGAAACATAATACAGTGTAGCAGACTCGGTTTGATTGAGTCTGTTCATGACAGGTTATGAAATGTGCAACACCTCTCATCCCCTAGCACCGGCTTAAGTGGAATTCTATTACAGAAAAAAGAATGCTATCCATGATCCCAAAGGACCAGAAAATATAACAACACTGAAGGCTTTTTTATGAGCGATGGTTAAGGATGTAGTACACCCTGTCACCAGACTATGTGTAGGTTTTACTTAAATTGATTGAACTGTAGTAACTCCTACTACGCCGTGTAATTCGAAGTTTTAGCTGCATGAAATTCGATTTCTTTTATCAGCCGACTTCTCCATGTTTGAGTTAATTGACTCTAAAGTAATGCTATGGACAGAAAAAAAGGAAAAATTGAATTTTACACAACCTAGTTCTTTTGTTTTCCTTATTAGGAGGAGTGGGGCGGGGGGGGGGGGGGTCTTATCCAAAGAAATCTGCGTAGTTTGTATATTTTGTATAAACGATTTACCTCATAAATATGGCATGTCAAACGTTGCTAAATTATATATGCATGTTATTATTATTGTATGTTTGTTATTGTTATTCAATGTCGTGTCATTCATATTCTAATATTTGCTATTGTTATTGTATGTGTCGTTATTCTTATGGTATGTTCGATATTCTTATGGTAAAAGTCATTATTGTTATTCTATGTTTCGTTATTGTTATTGTATCTTTGATAGTGTTATGTAATGTAATGTCGTGTCATTCATATTCTAAGTATTACCATTGTTATTGTATATGTCGTTATTCTTATTGTATGTTCCACATTCTTATGGTAAAAGTTATTATTGTTATTCTATATTTCGTTATTCTTATTGTATCTTTGATATTGTTATTCAATGTCGTGTCATTCATATTCTAAGTGTTAACATTGTTATTCTATATGTCGTTATTCTTATTGTATGTTCGATATTCTTATTGTAAAATACGTTATTGTTGTTGTATATTCGTTATTGTTTTTGTAAGCTTGATATTCTTATTGTATGTGCGATTTCCCGCGATATAAATAGCACAGCGACGCTATACAAATACAATCACATAACATAGAATAAGAATGACACGTTTTGTAAATAGAATCGTCAGATATTGAACAACAATGATGACTTTTACCATAAAAATATCGAACATACAATACGAATAACGACATATACAATAACAATGGTAATACTTAGAATATGAATGACACGACATTGAATAACAATATCAAAGATACAATAAGAATACCGAAATGTAGAATAACATTAATGACGTTTACCATTAGAATATCGAACATACAATAAGAATAACGACATATAGAATAACAATGGTAAGACTTAGAATATGAATGACACGACATTGAATGACAATATCAAAGATACAATAAGAATAACGAAATATAGAATAACAATAATGACTTTTAGAATATGAATGACAAGACATTGAATAACAATAACAAATATTCAATAATAATAACATACATATATAATTTAGCAACGTTCGACATGCCACACATAAATGTTGCGGGTTCCTATTTATATGGTCCGCGTTTTCTATCTTTAAAGCATCCATAAAAATAACAAGTTTTTCGATGGCGTTAGTACCATTTCCTTTATGACCTATTGAGGACTTGACATTGTAACTAATAATGTTCCGATTGTCGCCGACAATCGATTGTCAATCATTTAATGAGCCAAAATCGCCAACATCGAATATGAACTTGCATAATCGATTATTTGACGCTCCTGCGAGTTTAAAGCCTATTCGGGAGTTACGCATCTTTTTGGTGGTATTTCCTCTTTAGGTTCATTTCTTTTCCACCCTTCAAAACGGAGACAAAGCATACTGCGTACGTTCAAAATTATGGGGGCAAGGGACAGTAAATTTAGAAATTCCATAAATCTGCGCTGATACCAGTGCGAAAAAAATCATTGAAAAATTCCAGGGAAGTGTTTAGCGGATGTATTGGATATACTATGCATTTCATCGTGTTACATTTTCAGCCTGCCGATTCAGGTGTTTCTGTTATAAAAACAAGTAAAACGCCGGTTACAGGACACTAAATTTTCAGGCAAAAATGGCCCAAAATGCACACCTTTCGCGACCTGTACCGCATTATCTGCAAATGACTGACCTAAAACATATGTATGTTTTAAAGCATGTGACCGGACGAAAATAACGGTGGGAAGAAAAGTGTCTCATAACCGTTTACTTTTTTCGCAAATTTGAGCTGAAACTGGATGGATGGATGACCGTTTCCATTTCTTCTGACTTCCGTTACCTCAGGTAAGATTTTAGACCCGGCCGTTTACACGGAACTAGGAAAATCAATACAAGCATATATTTATTTTACACAATAATTACTCGTAAACAGGAATCCTTAGTTCTATAAACCTCATAAATAACCAGTTGAATATAAATGCCTTTAACGTACATCTGTCGATTTAATTTAGAAAACGTACCCGGACCAGATACGTAACAGGCCCCTGCCACTTAATAATGCAACCAAAGCTTTATTCCCCTATCCAGGTAAGACAGTACCACCTGTTCGGAAGAAGTTTGGATTCTACAAGATATGTGAAGGTGCAGCAGTGGAAGAAAATTTAAAAAAATGGGGAATGTCGTTTGCCGATTATGCCGAAAAGACCGCAGATAATGGTACCCCACCCACTTTCGTAATGTGGGTTGATTTACTTCATAATTTCAATCAGCATTGTGCTTCTAGATTTTTTTATATATAGCTATAGATGTGTAATGATAAAAACATGAAATAGTTATAGATAGAAAATTAGAAATTAAAAATTGGAGGGCATTGAAGTTTGATCAAATAATAAATTGTACAAACAGGGACATAAATAGCATTTGTATTGAGGGGTTTTAGGTCTGTCAGCATGGTCAGTTTCTCAGGGCGCAAATCATATAAATATGCCACATTATATCTCAATAAATAAAAGATACTTTTTAATTAGCTACATTGATATCTGCATACAAGGGCTATTTAAAACTTCAAACACAAAATACATCACTCCTGCTAAATAAATGCTAATACAGTTAGTCAAGTGAGCTAATGGTTAATATTTTACAGAAGGTTCAGTGTTAAAGTACAATTATTTACCGACTGATCACTCGGAAGGCCTTCCGATTACATCCGATTTATTATCCTTATGCTGTCCGATTATCATCACAAATTGTAACCTAACGTATTTCAAAGTTGTAGGTTACCATTACAACAGATATGTTTAAAATAACATATATATCTTGTATGAAGCAACAATTTATTGAAATTTATTAATTATTTCTTAATGCTTTGTGCATTTTTAATTAGTCAGTGCCGACACCGACATCAGTAACATTCGAAAAAAGATCATAACTTTCTTATTTCTAAACGATACATGTAAGTATGAGCACTCATTTCTTAGTTAGATCATTCTTATCCTATGATTATAGTTTCAAGGCAAAATTTGATAAAAAGTGGTTTTCGAAATGTTTGGCCTGGCACGCATTACACATGCATGAACACTATAAAATATAATTCAATCATATAAGATATATATAAACGCCTTGCCAAAATTAATCGTTGAAGTCTTTTAATCAATGCGAAAGTATTATATCACCCAACGGGAAATATGAAAATTAATATCACAAGCGCAGAAATTGAAATAGCGCTTTGCGCATATGATATTAAATCATAAATAATATCACATGCGCAGAAAAATAAAATAACGTTTTGCTGCACGAGATATTAAATCACTGGGGAATATAATATATTATTCAAGCTAAACTAATAGGTTAATTGATCTCAGATTCTGGACATTTTTGTGAGTCATAATAAGGTTACATGTCCGACATTCTGATGTTACATTACTAGGTAGAATACCGTGGTATATTTTCACTATCATCATCATGCACGTCAGACAGTACATTCTAACGTTAAAAATAAATATCACTTTAAACCGAGTAAGAAACAAGAAAAAGGAGTGATTCCATGTTGTCTATTTGGCAGGTATCTAACTAACGTAATCGTCTGACGTAAGTGGCCCTATTCAACTAAAAATTTCGATGATATAAACAATATCAAGAAAAACGTCTTGAAACTAAATTTGTACATACTGAGCATTTACTGGAAATATTCTAACTCTTGCGTCAGTATGGTATAATCTCAAGTGTCATTATGCCCTCGATTTGAAAGACTTTTGAACAAGATAATGCACTGTTGACGTCACCTTCGTAATTTATTTCTGATTAGCTGTATCTCTTAAGTTTCTTCTTGGAAAACGTCATTCAGTACATAGAACAAGATCCTACTACAAATATACAAGTCCTTAATATTATATAAATATTGCATTCCTGAGAGGGTGATATGAAAAATGTTCACCGCGAGATATATGAATATTGACCGAGGCGCCAGCCGAGGTCTATATTCATATTTCGAGGGGTGAACATTTTTCATGTCACCCTCTCAGGAATGCAATGTTTATTTTATTATACCGAAAGATTATAAGGGTCAAAGCATTTACTGGAAAATCAACATAATAATTTATTTAACATTAAAAAGTAATTACTAAACAAATAATGAAGACAGAATTAAAGACTCTTTACTTGTCAGCACTCATAATTTGTGGCGACTTTGCTGTGTAATAAGACTTTTTTTTATAGATTTAGTCGAGACGTTTTCATATCGCTGACATCGCTGACCTCTATATTTATTCTAATTTTTCAACAATGTGTCAATCAGTAGCATTCGAAAAACGGCGATAACTTTCTTTTTTCTAAACGAAACATGTAAGTGTGAGCACTCATTTTCTTAGTTAGATCATTTCCAAACTTATTGTGGTAGTTTCGATTCGATATTTGATGAAAATTTGTTTTCGAAATATTTTGCACGTAGCATAAAAAAGAAAATTCGGCCGTGCACATGCTAGAAAAGGGTAATTTAATCCTAAAGTATAATTATATAAGGGCCTCGTCTGAAAATTTATCGATTCAGTCTTTAAATCAATGCGAAAGTATCGATCTCTCAACGGGTGATATGAAAAAATAATATCACATGCGCAGAAAAACAAAATAACGCTGTTGCGCTTGTGATATGAAATTATGGATCATATCACCTGCGCAGAAATTGAAAATAACGATTTTGCGCATGTGATATAAAATCACTGGGGAATATGATACATTATTCAAGTTAAACTAATGGGAAATTTGCATTGGACATTTATGTGAGGTATAATAAACAAAAATATATATAATCTACTGGACTGTCGAGAAAGATCAGTATGCCAGAATCAAAGCTTGATCAGAATTGAGCATCTAGCTTCACTTCTTCCGTATGTTTTTCTCTCAAGTTTATGAAATACTTCACTTAGGTAGTTTGCATTTTAATTCGCGGTATAGAAATAGTGCGGTTACGGAAATATATACAATATATTGCTTTTTCCATAATTTTTCAAAGTTCGAGCATTTCCGTTTTAGTCTTGTTGAATATTTTAAAATATTTTTCTAAAGATATATAATTATATGTTTAAAAACTTTATGTTAATTTAATGTTTCTTTCAGATTACTCTCGTAGTATTCACCACAGTTATACGTGTTATTTGCTGTCAATGATAAGTGTTGAGTTTGTCGAAGAAATATTTGTAATGAAAATGTCAGCCGCATTGGCAGATAAAACGTTGTTGTTGTTGTTTTTTAAATCCAGTTAAAACTTTAGTTGTTGTGTCTTATTTAAACGCTTCAAGGATATCTTAGTGAGCATAACAAAAACAATTAATTGATGTAAATTATTGTGAAAAAAAAAACAACAAAAACAAATATTTGATTGTCCATAATTTTACACAGGCAAACACTACAGTTTTGATAAAAATGACATTATTTAGAATATATTTAAAAACTCAAAAAGATCATTCTGCCAACCCTGGAGACCAATAGAATAATACATAAGCCGCACTTCACGAACAATTTTGTACGGAAAATGTAAATCAAATAGTATTTCAAATATCGGATGTTCATAGATGTTTCTACTTCTTTCATTCAAGCATCCTCCATAGAGGAGTAGTAAATCGCTATCTTCGAATCACTTGCCCTGCACCAGTGTTTGGATAAAGACTCATTTGGGTGTATTTTCATGTAAGGAAGCCATCAATCTGTCTCACTGGTGCTATGGGGTCCTACCCAGCTTGTGTCTACAATAATGTCCGGGAGGAGGGAACTCGGGATCTTCCTCCCCCATCGAACTCTGGAAAGTCACTATATGACTTTTTATTGTCTACGTACGACGTTAAACCCAAACAAAACAATAATCAAAATCATTCAAAACCAATTCAAAAACGTTATTTCTTCTTTTCTCATATATCTCATGTTACATCAACATTACCAAAGACACATTTATTTTTCGTTTATAATGTACAGGAAAATGTAAATTATAAAAGCCTCTTAGACGTGAACAAAATTTCGTCTGAGAGCATTGTCAATAGACTTCTTCTCACGAAACACACAATCATTATCTCAGTATAAGCATTAGATGCACATTTATTTCAACAATCAGACAGCTTATAGTCTGTCTGCAATTCTTAGATTTTAAGACTTATTTGTTAATATCGTAAGAATATGTGTCAGATAAATTTGAAACATAAGCTGCTTTAGTTTACTTTTATGTCGAAGGGAGAAGGGAAGAACACATTTTTAAAATATATATAGTATTTGACGTTTGGAGTCTGAATGGGAATAATACTGCATCAATAGAATTGAATTTCGTTGATTGACTGAACTACGAAATAAAAAATAGCCCTCCCTCCACGTAAATTAATGTTTCCACAATAGCATACATACCACCTCTGTCATCAGTGACTAATGTGATCTAAACGGATAATGCTACAATACAGCATTTTAATTGACAATTTATGTAAATGTATAAACGACAATGTAATATTTTATCGAACCCATTTTTCATATTCAAATTCAGGACATTGTAAATCCCGTATTGAATTAGGAAAGCTTACTCTTTAAGACACGTTTCAAACGAGTTGCCTGGACTTATTCTTAAATCCATTTCCTCATTACATTTGTGCTAGGCTGCTGTATTTAAACGTGAACAAATATAGAGAATAAAATTGCTAAACATTTCAATAGAAAAATATTTAAGTTGTTATGTTAAACTGAAGAGTAAAGCAAATTTCTACAAAACTTCTTAATATATTCATATATCTTTTTACAGCTATTTCATTTCCATACGCCTATGTGAGGAATAAATTGACTTCTTACACATCTTAGGAAGTATCTGCACCAGTGCTTTCAGTCCGTAGGATTGCTTTTCTGTCACAAAAGATTATTTTGGAGACAATCAGTTCCAGGGACTCTCGTATCTGTCAGAAGTTGATAGCGCTCATTTATCATTGGTATTATATTGTGGTTTGAAGGCGTTTGTATCATAAAGCATTACAGCACTTAACAGGGTTGTCATCGATATTGCAACGCATAGTTTTCACGAATTCTGCAACGATATGGTGATAAATGGCGAGTGTATGTAAAGGTAGGCGTAAAACATAGTATTCGTAGGCTTGATTCTCTTATACATGTATTATCCCCTTTCCGACTGACTTTCGACACCTACGGTTGGTTGTTAAACACGACTGTCACATGGGAGCTTGTAGGTTCAATTAAAGCATTCGTTTATTCTAAATGTGATCAATCACATTTAAGTAACATTTTACGACATTTTGCACTTTTCGTATACTGGTTGAGAACCATTTTCCGGACACATTTTCATATTTCGGCTCCATTATTCCCTAAAAAAATATTTGACATAAATGAAGCCCACACTGCACAAACTTCAGCTCCTTCAGCAGTCGATGTTGTAATCAGCATCGCGTTGTGACGTAAAATATGGGTTCCATGGGGCCTCAAATTGGATCACCAAAAGAAGAAGATAACCCCGTGAGGTAAACCAGTATCCGGACAAGTATTTTGACGGTGTTTTGTTGTTAATTTGATATCGAAATAAGTAATTAAACTATTTCTACACATTTCTTTATCATTCATCTCTTCAAAATTGCACATGAAACATAACCCGACGTTCAATAGCGGCTACGAAAGCCAACCGAGGTTGACTATAAAAACTCGAATTTCGTCTTATACGAATTCTTGATAATTCCAATAGATAAAGAATAAAATTAGTGCAAAAATCGACAGCCCTGCATCTTACGTAACTTTTAGCGTGAAATTAAAAGTAGAACATGTTATCAGCAGACAATCATTATGTAGTTTGATTATTTCTTCCCCACTTGATACCTCGGCATGTGTGAACTACTGCGCATGCGCAATGCTATCTTCATGCCCCGTTAAGACAGAAAGTTGTTTTATAAACGCAGGTGAGTTATCATCAAAAACCCAAACATTATACAACCTTATAAAATAGTGGTTTGTTATAGACATGAGGAACAAACATCTAAATGATCTAGATGAAATAATTACATGAATAACAAAGAAATAAAGCGGATATTACATGTGTCCGGAAAGTGATTCCCAACCAGTATACTATTAGAGGTTTTTAAAGGAATAAAAAGACCCATTACTGGGTGTTAGACCCCTATAACAAATGTATATTTTATTGACTTTTATAAAATTTTGTTATTATACCCCTTTTATACCAATTTACTTAAAACGCTGCGTATTTTATTTTGTTTCAATGTAATTCCTAGTTTTACATTTGCATTTGATAGATATTGGTATAATCCAACAACCTGTTTTAAAGCTATGTCTGACTTTGAAAACCAAGATAGGAATTGGGATGTAATAATGGTTTTTCAGACTCGATTTCTAATGACTTTGTAGTTTTTTATGCAAATAATGAACAAGTATAATACAATCGGTCTTATATATTCATATCATTTCTTAGGTAAAGTACGTTTATCAAACTTACGCTTAAATAAGTTCATCTTCAAAAACTTGGTTTGGCATTGAGGGCAGATAAATCAAATGTTAAAGACATTACCAGTGAAATCCATCATGCATTAAGCGCCAACCGAGCAGCAAAAAGTGTAAATGATCAGATAATAAAGTTTGGAACAAATCCATTACATGGTCAAAATCTGATTGACCATCTTTAAACATTTGCACAATCTCAGTAATCATTATTTCTATAATAAAGACTTTTTTATTCAGAAAAAAACACCAGAGCCATAATACAAGACTGTCCCTTTGGCACTAAAATCAATGAGCGTATTTCTTCAAATTAGTGACAGACACGTTCTCGTTGCCAGACGCTCCCTGCATTACAGATAAAGGTCAACAAATAACACACTTGCGTAGATCGACTAACGGTCATTCCTGTATAATTTTTACTTTCCCTAAGAAAATGTGCTTCGCAAATCTCATATTTCAGACGACTCCTAAATATGATTTAAAAGATGTGAGTAATAATGGCTCCTTAAAATACATTTTCATGTTCTAATCACATAAAACATGCAATTTCAGTTCTTCAATTATTTGCCATGGCAACATTTTGCGACTGCAGGTTTTTTGCCGAGCTTTTTTCATACACAAGCTAGGTGTTTTAGACAGTAAGAATGCTTAAGAAAATCTGACAATTTGAGAAGTAAGCTGACTGGCTGCATAATGCAGGCGACTGTTTAAAGACCCACCACGACCTAGTGACCTACTTTTTTCGCCCACAAAAACTTCTTGAAAATCATTCTTATAATACAGGTAATATGCAGCTATACTACACGTTTTCAGGTTTGACTATTTAGGCCCTTCTTGAATAAATGTGTTTTCACAACTTTATCTGCAATCTTATTCAGTCAATCTCTTTTCAGCATAATTTTAGGAATATAGATGAATAACTGTCTTACACTGTAGAAACAAAATGTAATTGAAATTTAACAAAACACACTGATTTAAGTACATATAACTACATTAATTCCATAAAATGTTAAGACATTAAACACATTGTCTTGGCCTAATATATGTCTTTTTTTTTCTCTTTTATTTCTCAATCATAAATACAAACATACAAATCGTTTATATTTCAAATTACACTCAAACATAATAATACAACTAGATTTACATGTTTATATCTAAGAGTTTTAAATAAAAGTTAACGAGTTTAGAAGTGAAAGGACAGTGGGAAAGATAATAATCATTCAGGCAAGAATGGAAGGATGAGAAGGGAGAGTGAGAAGAGTAAGAGTTGAGTTATGTCACTTGGAATCATGATCCTAAAAGGCAAAAAGAAGGATATTTTTAAAGGATAGTGTTGTTCGTTTCCTGTTTTTCATAATTGATAATTTGGTACTGTATTGTATAGCTGAGAGGCTTGGCTTATTTCAATATTAGTCCACTTCAGTAAAATTTAACCATTTTTCTTCATATTTATGGAGCGTGTCATTAATCATTGCTATTTCTTTTTCAATTCTAATTCTCTGCTTGAAAGATGTAAAAAAGTTATCAAAAGAAGGAACATTTTTTGTATATTTCATTTTAAAGATAAAAAATTTACCAAGAATAATGATAAAGTTTAGGATATCTTCTTTATCTGTGTTACCTATGTAACCAAAACAAACATTCTTTATATTTAGTTTTAACTCATTGTATCCCTTATTTTCCAGAAAGACTTGTAGTCTGTTCCAGAAAATTTGTACCTTTGGACATTCCCAAATTAAATGTTCTATACTCTCATTACTCATGCAACAGAAATCACATAAATTACTTTGAGACAATTTACATTTATAAAGATATTTGTTTGTTGGGAGCAAGCGCATTAACAGTTTATATTGAAAACTTCTAAGACTGTTATCTATTGTGGCTTTGAATGGGTTACTAAAAACTTTTTTCCAATCAATTTCCTTATCATCAAGAATGTTTTCCCATTTGAATATAGCTGTTGGTTTTTCATATGTTTTCTTACTCATTAAAAGGTTATAAAGAAACTTGTTTGGGGTTTTACTTGATTTCAGTTTCTCAATAAGGTGGTTGGTTTTGCTTCCATAAAGAAATTGCATTGAAATAAGGTCTTTAAGATTTTTCGGAATTGCTGATACTAACTGATGATATTTCAAAAAGTCAGTCTCATTCAAATCAAGTATTTGTTTTGCGTCTTCAAATTGATACCATGTATTTGTTCTAAAATCAAAAAGTTGATCAATGAATTGTATACCTTTTTCATGCCATCTTGCCCAGTAGATTACATTATTTCCAAGTTTAATTTCACTATTGTTCCATATTATGTGTTTTTGTAATTCATTGTTTTCAGCATAATAACTGTTTATTTAAAACCATGAAACAAGTACATCTTTCAAAAAAGGGTGACCTGTGCATATTCTTGATACATCTTTCTGGTTCATATTGCATTGTAGAATGAAAGTATTACCAAACCTGTTAAGTATGTTTCCATAAAAGACTTTCCAGTAACCATTATTTTTATTCGAAATTATGCGCTTTACCCAACATGCTTTAATAGAAGTTAGGAATGTATTAATATCCGTTAACTTAAGGCCTCCTAAACTGTAATTACTGAAGAGAGTGTTTCTTTTGATTTTATCATTTTTTCCATCCCATAAGAACTTAAAAATTTTTGTTGTTATGTCTTTGACAATACTTTCTGGTGGATTTTCAAGTACTGTGAAGGGATATATAAGTTTAGGTAAAGCAAATGTTTTGATTACTGTTACCTTTCCCATCAGAGTAAGTTTTCTGTGCTGCCATTGTTTTAAACAATTTGTAAATTCCTGTAATTTTGGTTCTAAATTAAGTTCAGGATTGCGTTTTAAATCTGTATGAAAAGTTATACCAAGGGTTCTTGCTTGTTTTGATGTCCAAGTAAAATTCATATTTTCTGCATAGTTCAATTTAATGTTTTTAAGGGTTCCCAGTTTTAATACTATAGATTTTGATGTATTTAATGCTAATCCAGATATTTTACCAAATTCATTTATAACTTTTATCAGTTTTTCAAAGGAAGTTTTTTCTCCATTATTTATATATGTAGCATCATCTGCAAAAAGGGTTTGTTTTATCTCTGTATTATTTATTTTTATTCCTTTAATTTCTGTGTCTCTGGCTACTTCATTTGTAAGAAGTTGAATACATATTATGAATAAGGAAGAAGATAAAGGGCATCCTTGTCTTACACCTTGTTTTATAGGGAAATTTTCTGTCAGATATCCGTTATTTATCATAATACTGCTTATATTTTTATAGAATAGTTTTACCCAGTCTATAAGTGATGGACCAAAATTAAAATAGTTCAAACATTGTATGATAAATTCATGATTTAAGCTATCAAAAGCTTTTCTGTAATCTGAGAAAAAGAGTAAGGCAGATTCATTTTTGCTTTCAATATATTCTATGATTTCAAATATTAGACGGACATTCTCTCCAATATAGCGTCCCTTGATAAAGCCTGTTTGTTCATGAGTAATGATCTTGTTAAGAACTTTTTTTATTCGATTAGAGATTGTTTTTGTTGCTATTTTGTAGTCAATATTTAGTAGACTTATTGGTCTCCAATTCGAGAGATTTGTTTGATCTTTATCTGGTTTGGGTAAGAGTGTTATTATACTTTGTTTCTGTAATTCTGAGAGTTCACCTTTCCTATAGGCAAAATTTATACCATTCAAAAAATAGGTTTTAATATCATTCCAATATAGTTTAAAAAATTCAGTAGTCAATCCGTCAGACCCAGGAGATTTCTGATTTTTCATTTGAAAGAGTGCAAGTTTGCATTCGTTTTCTGTGAGTTCACCTTCACATGAAGTCTGTTCTTCCGTAGATAATTTAACAATATCTTCTTTAAAGAAGTTTATATATGACTGGATTTGAGGTTTTTCTTTATATAGTGATCTATAAAATTTAACTTCTTGTGTCAGTATTGCATTATTGTCAGTAATTTCTTCTCCATCTATAATCAATTTTGAAATATTTTTTTTCTCTGCTCTCCTTTTCTCTAAATTTGCAAAATATTTTGAATTCTTTTCATTTCCATCAATATGGATAGCTTTGGATCTTAACAGAATACCGTTAATTTTTTTATCATACAGGTTTTCCAGTTCATTCTCTTTTTCTGAAATTCTATCCGTTATATTATTATTATTATTATCATTGTCATTATTATTATTGTCATTATTATTGTTGTTGTTGTTGTTGTCAATAAGTTGTTCAGCTTCTTCTTTTAATTCATTTATTTCCTTTATTAATGTCACTTCTTGTATGTTATCATTTCTCTTTTTGAAGGTTGAATATCTAATAGCTGTGTTTCTTATTGTTCCCTTTATGATTTCCCAAAGAGTGTCTGGCTGAGCCTCTGAGTTTATTGCAGCTGTTTCAATGATATTTCTTTGGAGTGTTGTCTTAAATTCATTATCTAGAAGAATGCTGTTGTTCAGCTTAAAATAACCTGGTCCCCTACTACTTTTTTCCAATTTTAAGTTTAGACTAACTGAAGAGTGGTCAGTTTTAAAGCCTGGTATTATGTTACATTTGCTCGCTAAATTTGAAAGGTACTCTGAAACAATAAAGAAATCAAGTCTGCAGTATACTTTGGGTTTTGTATTTGAGGTCCATGTATATTGGTGTGAGGTTCTATTCAATTTTCGCCATATATCCGTTAAACAACAATTCCTCATGATATCTTTCAATTTATTCCTAGATTTAGTATGTGTATGTAAGCGGCCATTTCTTTTATCTATTAACGGATCTAAGACAACATTAAAATCTCCCCCAATAATAAAATTTTTGTCGTCATTTTCAAGTAAAAAGTTTTCAAGTTGTTTGAAAAAATGCTCATCATCATTATTTGGACCATATATGTTGATAATAGTAATATCTTGATCTTTATAATTTAAATCTAGTGCCACAAGACGACCTTTGACTATTTCTTTATAGTTTATAATTTTGTATGGTTCTGATATGTTTAGAAGGATAGCTACACCTTCACTATTAGAGCTAGTTCCACTGAAAAATGCTTTTCCATTCCAGTCTAATTCCCAAAATTTACTTTTATTTTGAGGTAAATGAGTTTCTTGTAACAGAAATATTGATGCTTTTGTGGACTTTAACCATTGGAAAACTTGTTTTCTTTTACTAGAGTTTCCTAAGCCTCTTACATTCATTGTAGTAATTATGGATTCCATATACTATTAAATAGAGTGAGAACTGTTTTATCATTATAAAGACAGGAAACGAGCGGAGATTTCTGAAAGATATTGCTTTGTTTGATACACATCTTAGTGAGATAGGTCAATGGGTACACTTTTTTAAGTAACAAAGTTACAATTTGAGTGCATACAATACAAATGTCAATTTTAAAAATTACATACAAAGACAAATGCAGTCCTATACAATATATGATAAGAGTTTACTTTAATATAAATTATTAAAGTTCTATGTAGTCAAAACTGGCCCAATATATGAAATTCTGAGTTTAATAATATTTAATAAAATTGATCCACCAAATATATAATAAATGAACAGGAATTCTTGAAGAATGTTTCACACAATGAGACATTACTGAAAAATACTTTCGGAAAAGAATAAAAAACCAGTAGAAAAGGATCCTATCGTACTCATCTAGTTTAATGCTATATATATTGTACTTTCATTTGTAGAGGTTGTCACGTTTATTTTATTGTATAACAACATGACAATGCGTTCATTAAAAAACTTGACCCGCGGTCAACGTCATTCAACATCACACACTTACTGATCTGACCATTACGTAAAAGGTCTAAGTTTGGGATCTCAGTGTCTTATGCTAAACATTGTAATTATTACAGCAGTGATTCACTGTTATTTACATGTGCACATATTTAACGTGTCCTTGCTATAATGGTAAACATTACTTTCTTATCAGAAAAAATATATACATGTGCATATTTTGCAAATGTTTAACCAGTATCATACCAAAATTCAGTAACAATATAGTCTGTAACTAATTGACAAGGGCAACATTATGTTCACAATATTCATTCTAAATCTATAAATATCATTCACCCATGATTTACACAGACTGGGATTTACCTAAGCTATAAATAGGCAATCATATTTCATCTGTTTTACATCTTTACTTGTTTCACAGATGGTTGTTAAAGGTGTGCGACCATATTTTAATTACAAATTCATTAGTTGCTTTGTCATATAATAAGATTGGTAAAAAAAAAAAATGACATTATATACATTTGTACTATGGGTTATATAACGCATTTCTACTAGAACCAAAAAAGGTAAAACAAAGGGGAAAGAAGATTCTATGCATAATTCACTTATCCAGTCATATTATGAGAGGGGATGTAACATGTTATAAGCAGCTGCAAAGATTTCACCGGTATTGTTTAACATTCCATGTGATATGGATGATCCTTGAAATAATTATTAGCTTAAAAGCTAAAAAACAGAATCATTTGTTTTCATTAATTGCTTAATATTCATGGTATTCAATAAGCATAATTGGCTAGTAGATACTTATAGATGTTGTAACACCTTCTCCATTTAACATATTTCTTTTCTTTTTTTTTGTTCTTGATTGTTGCTTTTTTTTATATAAAAATCAGTTTGTATAATCACTGCTTTCAAAACAAAAGATGTAATGGGTACTGAAATATTATATACATAAAAACTGGTTAACCACCTTTAACATCATGGAGAAGGGATTAACATTTGGTGTGTATTTATCAACTTGACAGTAGACAAAACAGCTTACAGGCTATTAATAGTTTCATCTTACTAGGCCACACAAACCAAACATCGTTTTCTTAGGTGACATTCTGTTTAGAAATGGGAGAAAAGGGGTCGAAAGCACAAAATGTCAAATAAGAAGGGTTTGATCAAAAGAGCAATAATAGTCATATATCCTGACTTTTTAAAGTCTTGCAAAACGAAAAAAGACTCACAAGCAGGACAAGACTGAAAAATTGTAAAAGCAAATCATATCTCATCAAAAACCATGTGAATACATGCACTGTTATCAAGTTCAATGTTTTGTGTCCATTTCATATTTTTACAAATCATACAGAATTTGTGTTTTACTGCATGTTTATTTTCTGTACAGAATACTTCAAACTGTCATTTGAATAGTTATGCCAACCTGTTAGAAGTTCCCCTTTTACGTGGTGCTTCTGGCCATGCCAGGTTTTGCCAGAACCTAAAGTTCTTATAATGGAGCTGAATAACGTGGTCTGTTTGATCTTTATAGAAAATTTTCCCATTACGGAACCATGCTGCTTGGACCAGATCTGGTTTTTTGTATTTCACTGATTGAAGAGTTTTATAATTCTCAGCTGTTTATTCATCCATTATGGATATTGATTTTGGAAATAACTTTCTGTTTCCCATTACTTTGTTTTTATCTAGTCTAGATTTCAACTGAGCAATAATCGGCCTTGGTTTATCACCTTTTGCCCCAATTCTATGACTGATGACAAAATCTTCACGTTTGAGGTTTAAACCCGGTACATATTCATTCAGTTTCTTCCTTACTATCTCTGTCGTCTGTTCATCGTTTTCTGATACTTGCTTTTCGTTTTCCTCCTCGGTGTTACTTACTTTCATGGCGTATGTATCGTGGTTTGATTCCACACTTTTCTTCTCTGCACTCTCGCTGTTTTCACTCATGTCTTTTTCTGCTGGTTTAGTGTCAATGTTTTCATCAAGTTTCTTTTTCTCATTTCTAACTTGTATTTTAGGAAATGTTTCTTCTGGAATACCAAAAATTCGAATATTGTTTACTCTACTATATTGTTCACAGTCATTAAGGTATTCATCAGTTTTCAAAGCATTATCTCTCATTTCATATTTATATCTATCTATATTTGCATTTTGATCAGACATGTCCTTGCTCAACCTGCTTATATCTTCCTTCATTTTATCATATTCTGTCTTCATTTTGTCAATTTCCTTTTCTTTCTCAAACAGTTTACCTTCAAGTATTTCCACTTTCTTCTCTGTTGAGGCTAGTAGTTCTTCTTTCATAGTTTGTATTGTTTCTTTGATCAGCGTTTTGAGAGTTTCGTCATTTTTAGTCATAACATTTTCTAGCTTTTTGTTGATTTGCCTTAGTTCTGTTTGAATACTTTTCATTGTATTATCATTTGAATCTTCGTTTTGTTTTTCATGTTTTTGTTTTTTCTTGTCACTTTTAATTGGTGTTGCACTCATGCTGGTGTCACTTTTGCTTACACTACTCATTTCATTTCGTTTTCGCTTATCCCGTGCATTTTTGCTTTTACTATCTTCAGACATCCTGAACTTTTACAGTTGTACAATATACTATATATTATATACCTAAGTTTTATTTTTTTAGCTTGGCCTTATAGTCACTTCAGTACTCTCACTGATTCAGTCCACCTAATCCATGTGTTTCTGTTACACAGTGTTCATGTATAGATAAATCCAATACACTCAATGTACACAATGGCTACCCATTCAATAACCTTTGACAAAATTGTTTACATAGTTCCTAATCCTGTTCTTGTTAAAAACACATTTCTTATTTCCAATTAGATACTTTTTATATTCCACAGTTGTTTTATGCAGTTTTATTTAATGTTGATAGTTTATTTCCACCAAAATTTTAAGTTATAATCAGAGCACAAAAAACATGACCATCTTATCCAAGGGACACAACTCCTGTTTAAAGACCCACCACGACCTAGTGACCTACTTTTTTCGCCCACAAAAACTTCTTGAAAATCATTCTTATAATACAGGTAATATGCAGCTATACTACACGTTTTCAGGTTTGACAATTTAGGCCCTTCTTGAATAAATGTGTTTTCACAACTTTATCTGCAATCTTTTTCAGTCAATCTCTTTTCAGCATAATTTTAGGAATATAGATGAATAACTGTCTTACACTGTAGAAACAAAATGTAATTGAAATTTAACAAAACACACTGATTTAAGTACATATAACTACATTAATTCCATAAAATGTTAAGACATTAAACACATTGTCTTGGCCTAATATATGTCACTGTCAATTTGAAACTAAATTCTTGTATATCTCATGCATCTTTTTTATTTTTTATGCAAATCATGTATAATTAACATCATAGAAATACATAAGAATACAGTTATTTTGTGGTGCCTCTTTAATACACCCGTATGCTACGAGAGTGAATATTTTGCACTATTTGTTTAATAAAAAAAGTAAAAGATATGCTTTGGTTCGGTAAAAAAAAAATTAATTTTGCTAGAAACGTATTTATTAAAAATACTGTTTCTCTTTCTGAGATTTTGCGACATTTTGAAAACAGAACAAATAATAGTTCTACAGGTCTAGGAAACATAATGACATATTGACCCGAATTAAGCCTGTAGCAGAAAATCCAACACATGTCCATATCCTTTTAAAAAATGAAATAATGAAATTCTACATTTTAGAACAATATTTGTTTAAAACGTGCAAAACTACACTAAAAACCTGTGTGATGTCGAACTACATTAAAAGCCTGTATGATGTCAACAATTTCAAGCCCTGCTTTCGGGATTTGCTGTTTGTATTTCGAAATACGCTATTAGATATACAAGGTATATCAGTTGTATGTATTTCAGTAACGCTCGAAGTACCCTTTAGTTTCCTAATTTACGTTCCAATATATTTTATAAGTTAACTTTACAGAAATGCAAATACATTAATCTAGGTGTAACCACGACATTTGTGAAATAGAACACACTTTTACAAACAATGTAGTTGTTTTCGTTTTCAGTGCAGTTGCTGCAACTCGCAACTTCAACCAAAAGAAAAATATGTAAAATCTACATCATTCTATTTCTAACTCTTTAGAAAACTTTATTTCTGTACAAGAAGTTCATTTCGATTTTGAGCGTCTGTTTTGTTTCTCTTTTTCACCCATTAGGGACGTGGGGTGGGGGCGTGGGGCTGCGGGTCCGTAGCCAAGTGGTTAAGTTCACCGACTTCAATTTACCTGCCTATCATCAATGTGGGTTCGAGCCTCACTCGGGGCGTTGAATTCTTCATATGAGGAAGCCATCCAGCTGGCTGGCTTACGGAAGGTCGGTGGTTCTACCCAGGTGCCCACTTGTGATGAAATAATGCACGGAGGGGCACCTGGGGTCTTCCTCCACCGTCAAAGCTGGAATGTCGCCATATGTCACCTTTAATTGTGTCGGTGCGACGTTAAACCCAACAAAATAAAATAACTTTCACTCATGAGAAGCAAGTCTAAGTAATTCACCTGTTTGTTAAAAGCTGAAAGTGATCATTCACGTACTGTTAGTTTTGTGGTTTGATGGATGTTCTAGCATTACAAAGAACAGAGAGAGATATGATAGTCTTATATTGAGAAGATATGTCAATCATACAGATTCCTAAAGTCAGCTGTACTTACACAAACGAAAATAATGTAGATCACAAACACTGGTGTTTTGAATGAAAAAGGGACATATAAAAGATGACAGTGCTGTCTGGTGTTGCTCTTTTGTTATTTATTATGAAGATTATACGTAGAGCCGTAGGTGGGCCGGTGGTCTAGTGGTAACACGCTTGACTGTCAATCGTGAGGTCCGGGGTTCGAATCCCTGTCCAGGCACTAGATTTTTTGAGATGCTCTTGAGTGTCTCCCACCTAACTAGAGGCCTGTACTGGTTTTTCCAAGGAAAGACGGCTTCGCGTGTATCGGTGCTATCCACCGGGCACGTTATAGAACCAGACTGTCTATTCGAAAAGAGCTAGGCAAAGTTAGCCGGACACGTCTGTATCTGAAAAATTCTCTCTGTCGGTTCTGAGGGCTTTATCTTACTCTGTCCTTCTGGTCAGATCGCTCTGTGTCTGTACTAGTAGAGGATGATTTCGCGCCCTGTGTGGCTGCAGTTGTTGTAAAGCGCCTTTGAACGTGTTTATCATAAATCTGGTATAATAATAATAATAAAAAAATAATAACAGGGCCAGGTGCTAAACATCGTTATCAGTGAATAAAGTGTAATGGTACAAGTACAGAATTTTACAAAGAACTTTACTTTCATATTTTTATATACATAGCTCTTATAATTGTAATTGATATAAATGCATATTAAACAAGGCAACTTACAAAAGTCGTAAAACTCAATTTTAATGACATATCCGTTGGATACCTGCGATCTATTAAGTATAATATCGATTTTAACGCTGCTATGCATGCGTAGAACACTTTGTGACCAGTCAGCAACAGATGTTACAAACGTTTAATTAAAGCAACAAAGACAGTACTGTAGATATACATACGTGATAATATAAAAAAAGTTTCATTTATTACAACATGTTTATTTATCATTTTTTGAAAAAAAAACCCCACAGAATTATCTATTTTCTATAGACCGTCTAAAACATACTGAATTTTCTTAGGGCTTGTACTTGATATGCAAACAATTATTAATTATTGCAGAAATTTGACATACTAAGTTTTCGAGTAAGATAGCAGCTAGTTTAATTTGGATTTCATTAAAACGCTCTAGATCATCAGCATAATACATAACAATAAAAAGATATGACGTTATGTAATACCTAAGAATCAGTGTTGAGATCAAAGTCTATGTTTAGTATTTCATTTTTATCTTTCCACATTGTTGCTACCTTCTTTTATTTTTTCGCATAGTTGCGGCGTTCTTTTATTTTTCCGCATAGTTGCGGCGTTCTTTTATTTTTTCGCATAGTTGCGGACTTCTTTATTTTTCCGCGTAGTATTTTCTCGCATAGTTGCGACCTTCTTTTATTTTTTCGTATAATTGCGGCGTTCTTTTAATTTTCCGCATAGTTGTGGCGTTCTTTTCATTTTTCGCATAGTAGCGGTGTTCTTTTATTTTTTCCGCACAGTTGCGGCGTTCTTTTATTTTTCCGCATAGTTGCGGCGTTCTTTTCGTTTGTTCGCATAGTTGCGGCGTTCTTTTCTTTTTCTTTTTTTGTGTATAATAAGGTAGAATAAACTAAACAAGCGGGGGTGGGGGGGGGGGGGCGGTAGAAAATTAAGTTGGGTGAAAAAAAGGGTAAGGAACCTAACCAAGGGGGAAGGGAGAAAAATCAGCCAATTAGTTTTTTCTCCCTTTGTGTGTGTAAAAAAAAAATTAAGGGAAAAAAATTACGGGGATGGGGGCGTGGAATAAACGAACAAGTTGATCTTTTCCCGGACTGTTACACCGGTTGATGACATAAATAACCATTGAGTTTTCTCATATTAATGGCTGTGAACTCCAGATATTTATAACTCTATTTCCAGGGTTATACTAAAGTCTCTCCTTAGCAACATATGTAATACTTCACATTTTTGAATTCTAATAACAAATATCTGCGTTCTTGTTACAGCTTGAAAGTTATGGCATAACATTAATAGTCCGTCCGCTTAGCTCATGGGGAGAACGAAGATCTACGGATCGCGAGGACTTAAGTTCTCCCTGACGATTTGATAAACATATTGTATCTAAAATCATTCTTCCCCCATGTCTGTTTCATGTTTGGAAGTTGGCAGTTACTTGCGGAGAACAGGTTTGTACTGGTACAGAATTCTGATATACTGGTTAGGTTAACTGCCCGCCGTTACATAACTGAAATACTAGCACAACAAATGCTTCTTATTCGATTCCGTAAAATGTAGAAGATTACGTTTTATGAGGCAATTTTAAAAGTATCTTAGAATAGTTTTCACTGAAGTGATTCATGATCTCCAAATGACTTTAATGTTGTTGGTTTAGAGTTGTTAAGGCAATCATATCCTGAAATTGTGTAATAATGGTTAGTTATCCTTTGATAAACGTAATATTTCACTGATGAGTTTTCATTGTATAGTAAATTTACATTCTGCTTGCTTTGATTGCTTTATTCGTATTAGTTTTCTGTGCAAATTTCAGTTTTATACAATCAGTTCTTCATCAAAACAGGTTTTTTTTTTTAATTATTACATTGTTTTCTCTATTATTATTATTATTTATCATTTTCATTATTGAGGATATGTATTGCTATGAAGGTTTACATTCTATTTTACTTGATCTATGTATAATGAGTAGATATCCCTTATCACTTTTATAGATGCACTTTTTCATTGGATTTTATTCTTAAACCGTGTTTTCCCAATGGACTTTATCCTTGCATTTTAATGAAAAATTTTAGATCATCTCTCAGATAAAAAGATTTATTCTCTAAAGCCATGCCATTAACTAGGAAACTTTATTTTGTTCATCATGCAAACACATGTTATTAAAGAAGTTTTTTTCGTATCAATGGTAATTGATTTCGCACATAAACGTTTGAAAGTAATTGGAAATACTTTAGTATTCCACAGAAATGTAAGATAAATATCACATTTAGTACCATTATTAGATCCAGTATCACCGTTTTAGTATAAGTGCTAAAATTCTAAAGCTTCAAGCATTATTATTATTATTATTATTATTATACCAGATTTATATAGCGCCCTTTTCATGATCAATTTCACGTTCAAAGGCGCTTTACATAGTTCAAATGCAGCCACACAGGGCGCATAATTCATCCTCTACTAGTACAGACACAGAGCGATCTGACCAGAGGGACAGAGTGAGACAAAGCCCCCACGACAGAGAGATCAGAAATCAGATACAGGCTAGTCCGGCTAACTTAGCCTAGCTCGTTGCGAATAGACAGCCTGGTTCTTTAACGTGCCCAGTGTATAGCACTGATACACGCAAGGATTGCCTGGGTTCCTGACCAGTACACCTCTAGTTGGGTGGGAAACACTGAAAAGCGTTTCTGAAAATTCCCGAGTAGCTGCCGGGGATCGAACCCCCGACCTCAGGATTGGAAGGCCAGTGTGCAAACCACTGAGCTATCCGTCCACCACATAAGCATAACATAATATCTGTATTACATATCGCTATAAAAGTAAAAGTAAAATATAGTGTTTTGATTATTATAGTGTCACCCTTACCGAAAGCTATACAATTGTATTTGGACGATGGCAAGTAAAATTTCAGATATGCTTTTAAAGGATTGTTCTCAAACTGTAGATGACTTTGCTTTCCCTTACATATAACGTTATTACTCCTATTTTAATATTCAAATCCTGATGCATTCATCGTAAATATAGAAACTAGATTTAAACAGATAAATAATGTTAAAAATTTACAGAAGAAATAAAAAAAATGTGTTTTGGTCTGTCGACGTATGTCGCTACTCCTCTCTTATTATGATACTAAAGGTTAAATGAACATATTTGGAAGGCCATTTGAATCACACGGTCAGCCATTGAAAATCTTTTTTTTATCCCAGTAGTCATACAAAACTGCTGAGCTCCTAAGGTATCCAGCGGTACTTTTATTTTAGATGTTAAATTCTTTTCTTAAACAAAGTGATATTTCGAAATATTATGTCATACAGAATATCTATGTCTTCGCATTTTTATGATGTACATGTCTAAAAAAAAAAGAAACGATAATTAATTTTAGGGAATGATTTTTATGAGAAAAAAATATGTTTCTTATTTTCGAAAAAATATTTGTGTTTTTTTTTTTTTACGAAATGATTACTGTAATATTTCAAATAAAATATGTAACTTTAGGTGCTTCGTATAAAAGAAGTAATTCATTCTGTTTAAAATTCTGCTTTGTTCAATTTCTGCTTGCTAAATCTTCTCATATTTGAACATACAAAGTTATTACTATTTGTTACTTTGTATAAATTTCTCTTTTACTAATGAAATTTACAAGCAGATCCCTTGGAAGCGTGAAATTCAAGAAAAATAAAAGCAGACTCGGTTGTACTGAGGTAATGGAAAGTGCAAAATGCCTTACGCCCACTTGCACCGATTTCTACTGTGTTATTGAATGGACTCAATGATCTCAAGGGCCAGAACAACACTAAATTAAAGTGTGGAGAGACGTTTTACGGCCTTTCAGCGACACTCCAGGATTGCTGTTGTGATAGTAGTTGATCTGTTGCAAGCATAGAATGCAAACAAGCAAAGTAATAGCAGACTCACATTGAATGGTTTTCTATATCTAAAACTTGCAAAGAAATAATATGATGATACATGTCCGCAAACATATCTTTTCATGTCCTTATATATATTTAGGCATGCCTTTCATGATTTGTTTTGCCATAGTGCATGACTGTCACCTGATAGATATAATACGATGCTGATGTGGGTTTATTGCAGTGTAAACTTATGTTCGATGAGCTTTGATTATTTGATTGTTATTTCATGTGCACATTACAACTTCTTTTACATTTGATGTCAATCATTCAGTAGGGTTGATATAGACTATTTCCTTCTTTAATATTTTATTCAGGGATCATAATTTCAACTTACAGCCATCCTTTAGATTTAAAATAGCGACCAATAGTCATGCTGCTAAAAAATGGAATCATTATCATTGAAATACTTGAACGGTATCGGTATGCTGTTAAGACGTCAAGAACATCATGAAGTTTCTAGCATTTCCGACATGGAATGGAAATTGCATATGAAGCGGCCTTTTTCAATATTTTGTGAAACCTAAAAATACTTCTACCTCTTGAAAATTTTTTTGGGGAATATTTCCTTTACAAAATGACATTGATGTGACAGTGCCGCCGTGTTCGTAAATATTACCATGATCACTGTTTACCTGATGTTATTATTAGATCATGCTATACATTGTTTATTTTTTAAGTCCTACCTTTAAGAACTGTCTCTATGGCTAGAACAACATGCTTCTATGAAGCTACAAGATCAGGAGACTTGAACACCTTCAAAATTAATTTGTGGATATTTAAGTTCAATCAAATATACAATCACGATATGAAACCATTTATCTGTAAAACATAATAAAAATGTTTATGTTTAAAAATAATCAGCCATTCAGTTTATCCTGACTGTAAACTGTAGCATTCTTTCTACAAGCCATTTTCCTGTATGTCCATTTCAGATACCTGTTAAAACCTATTAATTCTGAAGCGCATTTATTTACCTCTGGTTCTATATTTAACACAACTATTTTTCAGAGGACAATTCGTAGACTGGTGTTACCCGATCATCTAAGGTGGCAGTTTAGCCTTATAGTTGCCAAAAGGAAAAAGAGAGAAGAATAAAAGACAATTAAAATTAAAAAAAATGCAAAGCAATTAAGTCTTATAAGACTGAAGCGCTAATTGGATGAAAATTCCATACTTGTAAAGTCACAAATATATAGTACGATGTATATAACGATTCATAAACACAGCTGAGGTGTCAATATATTTTCTTTATATTTAAAATAGTAACTTAAGCACTCTTTGACCCTACTACGCTATCAAAAATAGCGTTTAAAACCTTCATATGTTAGTTAGTTATGCTGATCAAACTGACAGTGAACTGCTTCCTCTTCTTAATAAGGTTATGTGACATGAGAGGACATTGTCCAAACTGAATTAATCATTGTCTGTCCTTTTCATTAAGCTGCGGAGAAATCTTAATAGGGTCTTAACCTGATCAGGCCAGATAGTCTATCGACACTGTACTGGTCAACTAAAGCAAGAAAATTTCCGAAATCAACGAATCTGTTTGAAGTATGATGTCGTAAAACGGCAAATTCTGGTTAGCCTGAAGCTAAAAGTTTCCATTTTCATTGAACATATTCTTTTATATTACATCTTTGAAACGTATCAACATATGAACGATGGTTTATAACATGTCATTTACAGATTCGCGAATTGTGGCAAGAATCTAAAAATGTAATTTTAATGTTTCCTTGTATAGTGAGACAAATTTACATTGTTCAACCGTTTTGTTAAAAATGTATTTTTATCTATTTCAGTCATAAGAATATGTACGGCAGAGCCTGTCATAAAAAAAAAAACTGGGACACATTTATACTGTCGGTGATTCCTTACCATGTAATCTTCCTTTATGCTAGACAACAGTGAGCACATAAGATCAAAGTGTATAACAATTGCAGCCTATTAGGGAAATATTCAGTAAAGATTAAGTAAGTAGGTAAATTCTTTATTTATAGAGGTTAACTCATTTAGCTGACGCTGATCTTCCATGAGACCGTCTTAGTTTTTGATATGAAACCCGCACGAAACACGATTCAGCTTGCATATAGTACGTTAACACATAAACACATTCAGAACAATACTTTTGAACATCTATAGGGCTTAATGGCTAGATATTTCAAATTGGAACATTTTATTAGGTATTGTTTCAAAAATTAATTGCATTTTGTTGCAAGACAAACGGTACATCAGTTCAAAACCTCTGACTGAACAGTATATCTCATGTGTTTTATTATATGCATAGTTATTGTGCGGTTACCAACATTTAAGAAAACAGTGGTTTTTGGTTGAATAAGATCATTGTTTGAAGTACAGATAACCATGAATTATATCACAAAGATGTAGTCTCAGGATGGCCAACCCACGTGACTTTCGGATACCGTACATACGAAAAAACCGTCTAGATTCAGGCAACACTTTGCTTATATTTTTCATTACTTGAGGAAGAGCTCTTTCCCTGCGCACAGTCAGTTCTCAGTACTTTCCTCAAACACTTTGCCCAACTACTCTTCGCGGAGTAACAGTGTCGATAACGTATACACTTTCGCAATATAAGTAGAAAAAGATTGTTTTAAGTCTCGCCTATACATCAGAATGGTATGTTAAAACAGAGAAAAAGTCCATATCTGAAAGCGACCACTAAACTATATTGTATCCCCAAACAAACTACATTATCGTTAAATTCATATGAGCCGTGCCATGAGAAAACCAACATAATGGGTTTGCGACCAGCAAGGATCCAGACCAGCCTGCGCATCCGCGCAGTCTGGTCAGGATCCATGCTGTTCGCTAACGGTTTCTCCAATCCCAATAGGCTTTAAAAGCGAACAGCATGGATCCTGACCAGACTGCGCGGATGCGCAGGCTGGTCTGGATCCATGCTGGTCGCAAAGCCACTATGTTGGTTTTCTCATGGCACGGCTCATATTTGTTTTACTACTGTTGCAAAAAAAAATGCAATGAACTGCATTCTATTTATGTATAATATTAGCGACACCGATGACAATACCAAAATGAGAAGCCTCGTTACCGCCCAATACGCAGATGCCCTCGGGACGGATATTTCTATCCGATTCGTTAACACATGACAGATGTTATTAGTAAAATGAGTTTTTAAGTTTCGACTACACCTGTATATAAAATCAGAACTGTATAAAGAATCTACTCAGTCTATAAATAGCCATCCTTTGCATGACGTCGCAACCTTATTTTCTTTGTTAACAAAGCAAATTAACTAGAAAATGATGAGTTATAATTGTTTTCGACTTAGATCATAGTAATAATATCGATGACCATTTATTAATATCCCCAAAATTTACTGATTCAAAACGATTTTGTTGAAATATAACATTTTTATCATATTTCAATTTGCCACCAGTCAGTTGAAATGTTTTAACTTTTTCTTATAATTAGGCGGATTCAGAATTATTTTTTTTCTGAGAAGTTCATTGTGGCTTGAATATATTGAAAACCAGTTGGAACGGGTAGTGTAGACCTCACAGAAATTTTTGAACAATCGGTTTTATTATTACAAATAATGAAACATAATGTTATTATTTTCGTTAATCGATGAACAGAATTACAGAGTAAATATCTTTGTGTGAAATCGATAAAGCATGTTGCATGGTAATTTATCAGTGTAGAAAATATTGTCAAATTGAATCATACTACATTAGACTAAGGTTAACTTTATAAACAATAAATTGAAAAACTTGATATTATATGTAAGCGATCGTTTTAGGTACAAATTGGAGTGACATTGTTAGTGGATACATGGACGTGAAGCAATACGGTTTAACTTTTGATGGCTTTAAAAGTACATACATTGACAATTTGTTGTCCTATTTATCAAAGTAGTTATTGCAAAACTATTACAAACCAAACGATAATATAATCTTAACACGAAATCAAATGAAAGTGTGTGTTTTAACGTGATTGTAACATACTGTTAGATAATAAAATAAGTCACAGTAATCTGTCAACTGACGTTCATGAATATTGTATTTGTACCGTTATGCTGTTTAAACTTCATGTATTATCATAAAGCAGGTGGTCAGATGTCACTGGACAGCAAAAACAATTTTGTCAAAAATAAGAAGATTGTCAACACAGGATTTTGCTAATAAATCAGGGTTTAATCATTCTGACCTTCTATTCATTTGCATTAAATCCGTTTAAAATATTCATTTGGAATGTGACTTGGAGTATGAAGAAAACATAATTTCCACAGAAAACTAATCTTCAGGATGGTAATCCCGACGTTCTGGCGGCTTGATCGATGTTTTGTTTTGTGTGTTCGTGGGACACTATGGAAAAGACATTGAAATGACAAATAATATTCAGATCACATATCTCTGTCCAGAAGGAGAGATGTGGGTTGAAAAATGTGGTTTTTGTTAAACAAGTTAACGGTTCCATTTTAATTGTTATGCGGTTACGTTACTTCCGTTTCTAGCTCGAACATTTCACTTATTCTTAGGAGTGTTTTTGGCGTTTTCTTTGTTATTCTGCCAAGAGTGTTGAAGTTTGTGGAGAATCGGCATTTTCGATTCGATTATATATTCTGGTCACTATGAAAAGCAATTTTCTTTTTTGACCGAAGGATGCCGAATATCATACGAGAGTACGTAATTGTACCGAAACTGCGGTCTGACATGATGAGTCCAATACATTTCTTTCTTTTATTACAGAATTAACCTTGTCAATTAAAACAAGGGAATTTGCATGATTCCTTAATTTCGTTTTAAAGAATTGCAAGCAGAAACGGCTACTTGGCATATTTTGCTTTAAGAAATGACTTTGTAATTTGTCAAAGTTAACGCACGGCGTAACCTGCATGTATTCACTGATATCAGATTGAATTATGTAACTTTAATAAGTAAGAGTCTATATTTCTAACATATGTGTATGATATTTTTTGCCATATAACTTCTATAAAATTCTAAACTAAAACATGCTTGTTTGAAGATTATACAACTATTGCAAGCATTGCAAGCTTTAAACTAAGTATAACTTTAAACTAAGTATTATTATGTTATAAATAGCTTTAAAGTAAGTATTATTTACATCATAACTAGCTTTAAACTAAGTATTATTAGATGATTATTAGCAAATTGTGTTTACTTATTCTAATCATACAGTTTCAAAACTGTTTCTTTTCCTTCGTATTTTAACCGCATATCCGGTACTTACCATCGGTATATGAAAACTATTTTAATGAATTCCATAGATTCAGTCCGTATCGTATGAAACAATCATTAACACCGATGCAAAAACCTGACGTCCAGCTAAAAAAAACAAGTGTCGAATATTCGGCCGATTGATAGAACATTCGCATCAATTGATAAAAGACCGTGTAAAATGATTTACAATTTGATAGAATTGTACAAACAAGTTAAAAAACGATAATTGAGCCGCGCCATGAGAAAACCAACATAGTGTAGTGCTTTGTTCCCGCGACCCATTAGCGATTCCAGAGACCACCAGACTGCGCTAGCCAGCGCGTCCATGGTCCAGAATCCATGCATCGAGCTGTCGCCTTTCAAAAGAAATGATTTTGGGCATTAGAAGAAACGAATAGCGAACAGCAGATACATTCACGTAATAATTTCACATCAAACCAATCATTTGTAATATGTAGCATGGCAGCTACATTACTATATGATTTATTTTTGGCCGACTCTCGGCCAGCGTAACCGTATTAGGCGTTTTGACCAATATTGCATATTTTGCACGTGCAGAGCATGCGCACCAATATGCACTTGTTAGTGAACATTTTTGGCATTACGGACGAAAGTCCTACTAGAAAAACACATATCATTGTGAAATTGACACAAGAGCAACGCGCCCGGGCTGTCGGAATTTTACAACAAAACTCAAAATCGGTCACTTCAATGAATTGTCCTTGGGTTAAATTTTGCCAAAAGAGCGCGAATGGTAGATAACCCACGATTGAAGGTTCTTGTAAACGGAAATAAGGTTAAAAATGGAAATAACCGTCAAAGTTACAGCTACAAACAAATTATATCATAATTATTTTGAAATTGCAAAAACAATTACACATGTGTCGTAAATGTGTCCCGGCTAGCAACATTCCGCCAGCTCTATCGCGTTGCTTTTGTGTGAATTTCACTTTGATATGTGTTTTTCTAGTAGGACTTTCGTCAGTAATGCCAAAAATGTAAACGAACACGTGCATGTTGGTGCACATGCCATGCACGTGCAAAATATGTAATGTTAGTCAAAACGCCTAATGCGGTTACTTTGGTTGTGAGTCGCCAAAAATAAATCAATATTTAGCTGCAGTACCTATTCAAATGTCCGTTTGTGAAATTCCGTGTAAATACATGCATTATTAACAAAATAGTTATACAATATAAACTGGCCAATTAGGAATTTTGTTGAGTGTATTTTCTTTCCATTTGTAAACTATATGATATTATGAATTGCATATTATTTGTAGCATTTAACATTAAAATCAGCTTCCCGGCCATTCTGTTCACCAGACGGAGCAGCTGCGACGTCATCTAAGGAACGTTCTCCCTGACTATACGCGGACGTCGTCAAAACAGCGGTCGGTTATCACTAAGCAGCAATGACGTAACTTTCGCGCCTTTCCTTTTGCTGTTCATACGAAATGAATGTCAAAAGTTTCAATGGAAAAGGATAGGGCGAATGTAAATATTAAACAACAGAAATACCTGAGTTTTCATTGTTAAAAATTAAAAAAATTCTTGCAATAAATATGTTAAGTTATGAATTGAAATATTTTGGTACCAATTAATCTAATGGAAATGAAGGGCCACTTTTAAATGATGAAATATTAATTCGATCAGATTGACTATTCAACAAGGGGCTGTTTTATCGCTATCAAAGGAAGTCGTTTAAAATAGCCTGACAAAGTCCACGTAAGTTTGGTAAGTAAACTGAATTATCCAGAAAAGTTGTTCAAAACACATGTGCATGTGATTATTTAACTCAGTTCTAATGTTACTGGGTTTTTTTCTTGGAGCAGGAATATTGTGCAATGTCAATGTAAATAATATGCTTCATGTGTATCTATGTGTCATTATTTTTAATACTTTGTATAATCAGCTACACTGTTTACAATACATTCGCCTTTTCTTAAACATATATTTTGCTCTCTAGTCAAAGCTGCTCTAGAAAGAATATCTAGTGTCAGTCTTGTTGTCCAAAATTATTTTTCCTCGAACTGACACACTAAATCGGAAGAGAATGATATTCTCTGTTTCAGTGCTGAGATAATATTTTCCAATTTTCATGATGGAATTATGATAGCTTTCAATTGCTGGGGGAAATTACACTGCATTTATTGGTATCTTAAGATCTAAAATCTAGGACAGTTTCTCTTTTCGAGTAAAGCCCTAAGGGTGATTAATTGCAAGACTCAGTAATTTCAAATGTTAAAAATCACACATGTGTAATGGCACGATCGATGGTAAACTTAATTTAACCGAGTCTGTCATTGTATCGCTTGGTTGCGTTCTATATTCAAAGTTGATCTTTTAACAGTTTAGATTTTATTCTACGAGTTTTAAATGATATTGATTTTAGTGGAAGTTGTCCTTGATGCACTTTGGAGTGCTAGCTTTTTGTTAATGAATTTGTTGGTATTGTCTACGTTCAAAAACAATATTTTATTATCAAGGATAGCCATAGAATGACATGCCACACACTGCAAGTAGAATAATGATTATAATGAATCAGGAAAATCACAAGAGAAAAGCCCTCAAATGACCTACATCTGTGTTTTTTCCAGTTAGACGCATTAATCCATTGATTCACATAAAATCTAAATTTATTAACATTTAATTTACATGTTTTAAATTTTGGGCGGCCATCTTGGTGGCCAAATTGGATTTTGTCGTACAGTACCATGATGCGACACCATCACTCTCGATTTTCTTGTACCTAAGATGTCCCTCAAATAATTTCTAGATAATTCTCTGGACCTCTCATGTACACAGACACCCCTTCAGGGCCTTTATCAATACGATTTTCCCAAGCATTCATACTACCTAAGGTTCAAGTCAGTGCCGAGGGTGTAACATACAAAATGCTAAAAGGGAAAATTCAGTCGCATGTATGTCTTTATTAAATCAAAATATAATGTTCATATCTATATTTATAGGTAGTGGGTCTTTCGCTCTAGTTTGACTGTATTTTGGTTGCAAACTGCAGAATCTACTGCGTTATCTATAGTAATAAGATTCTCATGCAAACACTCAAGACAAAATTCCACTCAAGACAAAATTCCACTCCGTCCGCTCGTTTCATTTTAGTTTTTTTGTAAGATGACGACATCAGCCAAATTTACTACGGCCTGTTCGACGACGTCAATCAAATTTACTATGGACTGTTCCATGAAACCGTTCAAATTAACTATGAACTACTTTTCTCTAAAGTACAAACCCTGTGCAGTGCTGAAATAGCTGTTACTCCAATTCTTGCTATATATATTACGTGTTCGTAAATAAGTAATGTTGTTCAAAATTCAGATATTTTATTGAAAAACATAATTTTGCAACCGTGTTAATACATTCCTAATCTGCTTTGCTTGAAAAATAAATCACAATAACCCGGCTATTTTATTATTATTATTATTATTATTATTATTATTATTCTATTTTATTCTTTTTTTTTGTTGTTGATTTGTAAAGGGGCAATTCCATTTTTAATCAAAAAGTTATAATAATTACATCACTTCTTACATATACCGCCGGTCCATAGATACTGTGTATGATTTTTAATGACTTGCCGGTTCTTCAAATCGCGGGCAAAGCTTTGTTTATTGACTGGCATACCATTCAACAGGGTTTTGTGACATTAGTATTTTTTTCAAAGATTTGTTTTTTAAATGTTTGACTTCACGTCCACGATGCTACTCGCCCGTGTCTGGAACAACGTTTTCCTTGAAGAAAATACAAAATAATACTCAGATGATTCGCCCGTGTCTGAAACATTTTTTGTTTGTTTTGGAGGACATAACTATGATATCTGTCAGGTGCTAGACCACGACTGAAAAAAGTTTGTTTCGGAGGAAAGCCATGATACATTTCGGGTACACGATTATATTCGCCCACGTCTGAAATAATGTGATGAATGGAAGTCCATGAGAGTATTCACTGACAGGTACACCCGTGTCTGAAAAAAAAATGTTTGTTTTGCAGGAAGTCAGAGATTATCAGTCAGTCACTCATGTCTGATATTTTTTTTTGTATGAGAGGAAAGCAATGAGTCTCAAACAACGTATTACCAAAATGAGTCCAATATACTACTTAGTTACTCAACCATGTTTAAAAAAAATCTGTTTATTGGGGAATAAAATAAATCAGTGATATCAGTCAGATGAAAGCCTGCGTCTGAACAATGTTTGTATTAGAGGAAATTATTGATGCTATTCAGGTACTCGCCTGTGTCTGACGCATGTTTCGTATGGGATGAATTCAGTGATATTACTCATGTATTGGCCGGTATCTGAAAACAATATTTGTATTGTAGGAAGTCAGTGATACTGCATAGGAACTCACACGTGTTTGAAACAAATGTTTATGTAGGTCAAAGTTAAAGATACCCGCCCTTTTCTGAAACATTGTTAGTGTGACATTACTCATTTTCCTGCCCATCTGTAAAACACTATATGGCGAAATTTTATTGATGCTACCTTGGTACTCGCCCGTGTCTGAGAAACAATACTTGGTTAGTTATTTTGAGGCAAGCTTAGACGCTATTGAATAATCAAAAACTCAGTGTGACATTTTTAAACGAAAAATAAACGAAAACTAATTTATTAAAAGTAAATCGTCTCTTCTACAAAAGACTGTCAGATTGTCTTCTTCCGTATTTTAGATTGTTTCATTAACAAAAGGCAGTATGTGTTTCAAGCCCTGGTATGAAAAAATATATATAACTTTCTGAGAAGAAATGCATTTTATTCAAATGCACCAAAAGTAACTGAGAAAAAATATCATTATAAAACTTAAGGAATTGATCAACACCTCTCAGTAATGCAAATTTCCTTGAATAATACCTTGATTAGCATAAATGTGTGGTTAAGTTTCTATTTTTATTCGTTTCCGTGTCCTTCCTTCAGTAATTGAGTAAATTTACACTAACACGTTTTCCTTCATACAACCAAGGATAGGCAGTCTCATTTTTACTCTCGCTTAAAATATTTTCCAAATACAAACTAAATGCAAATTAACCTACAGAAATATGTTATAGAGTTTTTATTTATTCAAATGCATTTACCTACATACATATGTATATGAATTTTATCACCAAAAGCTGTTTGTGTTGCATTAAAAAGAAACAAATTTAAATTCCACTTACTTGGAACTACTTTCTGATTCCATAATGATATTGTGAAATTACTGTTACATGCAGATTTTCCCCTGTGGTGTTTATGTGTTTATGTAGACTGCTCCTATCCTTTTATAGAGATTTTTTATTTCTTGTTGAAGTGTCATTCTTTTTAACAGAATTCATAATTACAAATAAATCTATTGTATTTCACATTTCTACAATGCTTATCTTTTAAAATCTAATAACAAAAATGGTAAGAATGTTCTTTGAAAAGGCATGATGACTATTTACAGAGTCCATCTGACAGACTCGTTTTCATTTCAATGTATGCCGGTAATATCAGGCATTTTTGATTCAGATTAGCATTCACAATACATTTATTATACGGAATGGCAATTTTGGCCTTTTAGGATTAGTGCTAAGTTGTTGGGCCTTGTGTTTATTTTTTTCCAGTTAAAGCCGGAAAGATTTTAAGAAATAAAAGATAAAAGAAACAACACAACAGGGAGTGTTTGCCTTTGCGTATGTTAGGGTTTCACCTGGCGGGGATAACTTCTATTTACACAGTCCTATGACCTTGGAACATTGTTGGGGTAAGAGTGAGGTTAGGTGCACCGAGTGGTGGTTTTGAAACTGACCGTTTCAAGGCGGTGCACCAGTGTGTTCCTTTATTTGTTTGTTTTGTCCTTGTGTGTGTGTGTGTGCGTGTGCGTGTGCGTGTGCGTGTATGCGTGTGTGTGTGTGTGTGTGTGTGTGTGTGTTGGCCGTGTGCGTGTCCGCGTCCGGTTGCTGGGTTTGCGTTTGGGAGGCTGCGTTTTTAGACCGTGGCTTCCCCTGTTAGATATGTCTCATTGTTTTATATTGATACTTTCTATTTTCTAGGATTCTTGTCCAAAATAAATAAGATTTATATATTACTTTTATTGCTTACCTTATTTCATGTAGATATGACCATATTACTGTATCACGCCTACATATATATTTAATTTTCCTCAATACATTTTTATTTACATTTTTTTTCTCTGGCACGTTGGATCGGCATTTCCTTTGATTTTACACATGTCGGAAGAATTAAGCTGGCACCTACATGCCAGATAACTCTCGTGCTATTAATCATAAATCCATTTATTTTTGTTTCATTTACACGGAGCTATATGCTTTCTACAAGTATTTCTTTATAAGGAAATTATCGGACGGACTAATAGTCATCGGCTTAGAATATCAGCCGTTGCGACCTAGCTTTTTGTCATTCAAAGTCCAAACGGGCATTAAAAACAGGTTTACTGATGTCTGTAGGGCTTTCAGGGCAATTATATCTTTGATAAAATATCTTGCCGCCGTCGGCTTAACAGAAATGATTGAATGCAATTAGTATTTAAAACATTATATATGAACTTTGGTTTCTAATATGTGTTTGATATTTCCAGTTTATTATTAATATATTTATTTCAGACCATAACTATTCTGTGTCGTTATCAAGAAAATTTATAAACCAGATGTCAGAAATTTCACAGGATGTCTGAAGACGGTTCCAAACAGACTTTCGCTGTTTCGTTAATAATGTGCTTTTAACCATGTGTTTGTCATTATTGTTTGCTAAAGGTGTATAGACATAAATTAGCTCAACCATTTTAACATTTGTTTTGAAACCATCGAGTGTAAGAGATGAGTGTGAAGACGATTCTAAAGAAAATATCCTAGCAGTTTAACTGCTTAGTGTTTGTTCATCTGTTTATATGTTACAAGTGCACTAAGCCATAGTTTTTGTTCATTGGAGACATACCCGCCCGCTTAGCTTAGTAGCGGGAGCGCAGGTATACGGATCGACGGTCGTAAGTTCGATCCCTGGGTGGGCGTATGTTCTCCATGGCGATTTGATAAAAGACATTGTGTCCTCCACCTCTGATTCATATGGGGAAGTTGGCAGTTACTTACGGTGAACAGCTCTGTACTGGTACAGAATCCAGGAACACTGGTTAGGTTAACTACCCGCCGCTAAATAACTGAAACACTGTTGAACAAAAAAGAAGTGGAAACTCCACGAAAACCAGGTGTACTCCCTGTATTCTTTTATACGAGTATAAGTTTGATGTGCAGTACTGCAAGACATACATGCATGCTTTATCTGAGTTGAAAACGTTATTCTAAATGGTACGAGTAATGTTAGGTGAAGCAAATAAATAAATACAAATGTAGTAATGTAGAAATACTAGATCATCTTTTGGTCACTCCAAAGGGTCTCCAGTACACCAGTCCTGCTCTACTTCGTGGATCTGTGCAGTACATCTGGTCTAGAAGTGAATGATAATATGTTGTCTCTGTATGAATTTGCGGCTTTGCTTTAAAATGTTTATTCAAGTATTCACAAAGATTTTTACATTTTGACTGTTGCAAGTGACCAATGTTCAAATCCCCTGCTATTATACATGTTACTTCTGGTTAAACTTAGTCAACTTATAGCAATTTAATTTCAGTTCAGAATTTATGTTCATCACTTCAGCAAGGGCACATCAAAACAATATTATATAAAAACAGATAGTATTAATATCCATATATCTTTAGAGAATTGTAACTTGTTACTAACTAAAGTTATTGTGCGGAAACCTAAATTCTATATTTTTTTATCAACGGCGACCTTGATCTTGACTCAAATGACATCATACATTGCTGGACCAGATGTACTGCACTTAATGAAACATAGTTGACCTTGACTGGGATATTGGCATCTGCATCTACCACCAGTGACAAATTACAATATTATCAATAAGCTTGTTGTTTGGTAGAACCTTTTAATGAATTAAACATATGCCATATTTTCTAGAGGCGACAACCTTTTAAATGACAAATGCTTGTCGATAAAAAAAAATCACTTGCATTGACAAGAAATGAAATCGTATTTTCTGATAAAATTTACATGGGCGCTGTAAAAACTACACGTCATGGATAATTAAATGCTGCATTAAACCTGGCAATACAAGAAAAAAGTATTTACCAGGCATGTGAAAGGAAAGTTTATTTTACCTCTGAAATGACATCAAATTCAGGCTTTACAAATTTACACAGCTACAGTTGAATGCACTGGCTTGGCATATTCTGTGTGGTGGACGGATAGCACAGTGGTTTGCGCACTGGCCTTCCAATCCTGAGGTCGGGGGTTCGATCCCCAGCAGCTACTCGGGAATTTTCAGAAACGCTTTTCAGTGTTTCCCACCCAACTAGAGGTGTACTGGTCAGGAACCCAGGCAATCCTTGCGTGTATCAGTGCTATACACTGGGTACGTTAAAGAACCAGGCTGTCTATTCGCAACGAGCTAGGCTAAGTTAGCCGGACAAGCCTTTATCTGATTTCTGATCTCTCTGTCGTGAGGGCTTTGTCTCACTCTGTCCCTCTGGTCAGATCGCTCTGTGTCTGTACTAGTAGAGGATGAATTATGCACCCTGTGTGGCTGCATTTGAACTATGTAAAGCGCCTTTGAACGTGAAATTGATCATGAAAAGGGCGCTATATAAATCTGGTATGATAATAATAATAATATTCTGCCATGTACTACATGTATTCAGCAATGAAAACGACATATGTGGCTTTATAAATACCTGTTTTTTCATATCATTATTAATATCATCACCCAAATTTATAGGCTGGGAAATTACACTATGCTTCGTCCAAAATAATAATAAGTATTATTATAAAAGTGAACTTTATGTATTAAATCTTAAGACGTCATTTTAAAACATTAAACTTATATTGCGTCATTTGAAAAAGTAATTACACACATAGTAAAACCTGCCTGTACAGATCAACATTGCGAAATGAAAAGAGTAGTCTTTGTTCACAGGTTCTCTTTCAACACAGGTAAAATTGTACTATTCAGGGCTAAACTGGAACAAAAAGTGGTCTTTATAAACAGTAGAAGACTTCATTCGTTTATTCGGACTTGGTCTTTAGCACATTGTTTGACTGTATTTCTTTTTCGTAGAAAATTGTGTGATGTTGTCCTGTAATCCTTACATCAAAAGCTATATTTTCTCTCAAATGAATAAATGAAATCAAAGGATGTTTTATGTTGTAAGCGTTTTTTCCTCCTCCTCATTCGCCCCTATTGCCCCTTCTTTCCCTTGCATTTACGCTACTTTTGCATCCCCTCCCCCTTTACTTTGAGTAAGTTTTCGTGGCTCCCCTTTGTTTTGGCAGCCGGAATCCTACGACGTTACACGATTGTATTTTTTCTACTTGTTAGTGTGCGTTTGTATGTTTGTGGGTCTATAACGGTGCCCTTCTGTTTCCTTAACTGTTGCTTGTTCGTTTTCCTATGTTATTCAGTTAGTCGTGGTTGTATGTTTATCTTTGGTAAACGAGTGTCTGCGCTATCGTGGTGTACGTTGTAGTGTGTTATTAAGGAGAACGTGCATTCCCTTTGTATATTCGTCCTTGTTCAACTTTCCCCTTTGTGTCCCCCCCCATCGCCCACCCTCGCGGCCCAATTTTGCCCCTTACTGTTTCTTACTCCTCTATCTATATTTAGCATAAATTAATATGTACTTGTTGGATGTTTAAAGCAACCTGTCTGAAATATTTTTCCATTACAGCTTCTTCTTGTTGTGGACCTACTATGCAAATGCGTGGGTCTGTGGCTGTGTTTTTGGTGCTCTGTGCTTCCGAGAAATCTACCCTTACCTCTTATATTTTGACAGGTATTGCATGACTTTTGACAAATTTTCGAGATATACATATGGAATAGTAAACAAAAGTGTTTGTCTTACTTTAAACAAAATGTATAATTAAAACATTGTTTAATTATTCATTTTTACATACTAAGAATTTATATAAAATGCAAGAAGGGCATAGTATAGATATAAAACATGTTATTCTAAAACATTATATTAACCAAGTTATCAAACATTCTAATATACTTGTCTTTGTAAAAACACGCTTACGCTAGAATGACGTCACGTTAACGTCAAAGTTTTTGTTGCAACCGAGAAAGAGTGCTACTATATTTTATTTACTGTTTAAGATTAAAGGTATATTAGAATTGAAATAATAATAGCAAACCGTGTTTTAACACTATTTATACACTCGAGCGGTAATACGTTGTACAAATAAGTTCCCTCGGGCTGCGCCCTTGTGAAATTATTACGCCCGACGCATAACCGCCCATCGTGCATAAATAGTGTTAAAGCACACTTTTGGTATAAATTATATTTCTTAAATATACGGATAGGCTGTGACGAAAAATCTGTTTTCACTTGAACAGAATTGAGAGTCCTGTTAAATGACTGTAAGCATTTGCTAAAATGGGTAAATAGTTAGGTTTATGAATACGAGAACAGTGTTGGTGAAACAGCCATACATGTACAGGTTCATTTTGAGGTAAATGGTCTGATAACAAAGCAAAACTTTTTTTCAAGCAGTTTGAACTTAAGGCAATAACAAATCACTAGGTACAGATACTATTGTAACCATTCACGTAAAGGCAACATCATTAACTGTCGTTGTTTTGAACTTTCATGGCTACGACCAAATTATTTATGAAGAAATAATTTCGCGGGTTTCACAGATTAAAGAGAAAATTGTTGACACGATTTCGTCAATTGACGCCACAAGAAAATCCCCTTGATTTATTCCCCATGTGTATAGTTTGCACCGATGACTTTACAAGATTTCTTTCTGTAATTATGTAGAAACGTCCTAATGAACACAGAGTCATGAATATTCCATTGCAACTGTGCATTTTTGCATTCCCAAGCCAGACTTGCATTTTAATGTGCTTTTTTTCACTTTTGCATCAATCAAAGTTTGTGCGAAAAACAAAAATTGGCAAATAACGCTGATGTAAAGACTAATATGAAAATGTTTTGCTCGTGATTGCTTTTACTGACAGTCTCAGCCTGAAGAAAGTTATGTGCCCGATTTATTTTAGAATAATTTTAAATTAATAAAAATATCGAAAATCCATTTAAGTCATTACACCGTTTAAATCAACAATATACAAACGGACTAGTTTGTTGAATGATAAAAGGTTAAATGGATATTTACGTTGCAGCACGCTAATGTAGTGGCGTTAACACGACAGCTCTTGGTTTTACATTCATTTAAAAAGAATTGTTTTATTCGTTAAAATCTGTTTAAATATAACAAATATCGCTTTTATAACTATTTTATGAGAATAGAGTACCTTAAGGTAGTTTTGCACGTTTGAAAAACAAACCGGAAGTGATGGCGTAACGTTATTTATCCGGAAAACGTAGAATAAAGCCTGGATTCGGCGTACGGAAAAGAAGATCAGTTTATGAATTAATTGAAACCTGTGAGTAAATTAGCGTGAAATGTCCGCTTCACTTTAATCATGGTCAAATATCTCAAAAATCAGCACACGGACCTATACATTTTATTTCACCAAATTATAGTCCATATGTTTAATAACAACCGTAGGAAGTTTCATCAAAATCTACAGGTATATTCTGAAGTTTTGAAAAGTCAGAGTTTAATCAAATTCTATATTGTAGAAAAAAAATCGATCCAAACGTGCAGAACTACCTTAACCTTACTTGTATTTTAATTGTAAGATTTTAAAGTTACGTATTACTAAATAGTGTACGGTTCATGAGATAATTACTTACAAACATTTGCAACTTACAACAAACATGATGTATTTGTAAAAATTGACAGCAGTTATGCTCTTACAACTCCTCTTATTGAGAGAAATAAATTTAACTTTGACTGATTTGATCTACATTTTAATAGATACATATATTTTCAATGCACTACTGGATAGAATAAATATCTACTTGCACTGTAAATAAGGCAGGCATATCATTTACAAAGATTTGCTCAGCAATTCACTGTACAGATATTTAGTTGTTTTGATACGTGGTTGTTAAAAAGGTATCCTCGAGTGACCAGTTTCGATGTCCTTAAGGAATTATTTGTCACCTAACAATGCTAATACCTAACTTCAATTAATAAATGTCTCATTCAGATTTAACAAACCTTGAACTAAAGAAAGATAGTACAACCGAGCCAAATTTTCTATTTATTTTTCATTGAGCTGTCATATCCAACCGTGCATGGGAGCAGCCATTTTGTTTTTTGCTGAGAGTGACCTGAAACGACGCCTCTGATTGGCTGCCTAATCATGTCTTTATAACACAGTGTTGGAATGAGTACAAGATAAATATGATACTTACGTTATCCACCAGTATCTGCAACCTGCCTCTGCAATATGTAAACACATAAATAAATGGATTTTCTAAATCTTATTTCCATGTTTACCTCATAGTCACAACATAATTATACAAACATGTACATGATAACTATGTTAACTTGATTTACTGTTACTCTTCTGTAGCCCGCCCGCTTAGCTCAGTAGGTAAGAGCGTTGGTCTACGGATCTCGGGGTCGCGAGTTCGATCCTCGGGCGGGGCGTATGTTCTCCATGACTATTTGATTAACGACATTGTGTCTGAAATCATTAGTCCTCCACCTCTGATTCATTTGGGGAAGTTGGCAGTTACTTGCGGAGAACAGGTTTGTACTGATACAGAATCCAGGAACACTGGTTAGGTTAACTGCCCGCCGTTACATGACTGAAATACTGTCGAAAAACGGCGTTAAACCCAAAACAAACAAAAAAAAACTCTTCTGTAGTACAGTGTTTACATAAAGATTCATCCCCCTTCTTACAACTCTCACTGGGGTACAGAACCTTAAATGCACCCAATGTTCAAACTTTGTGCACTGTACCCACTTAACAAATATGAGTGAAGTACTCTGCCGGACCTCCTGTAGGGTAAACGAGTTACACACACAGCACAGATCAGTGTCAGATTCCTCATCAAGTGAGACACCACTTTCAGCAGAAGTTGTTACTGGCCTTGCAGTACCAAATTTTCCAGGTTGAGGTTCAGATTTACTTTTCTGACTCTGAGACTTGGACTTCTTGGTTTTAGCTTTCTCATGCTCCTTAATCTGTTCTATCATTGGTTCTTCTGTGATGGCCTTACCACTAACAACAGAACCAAGATACTGCCGTTTCTTAGTGGGAGGTTTCTTTGAAGTGATCTGAGCAGCCTTATAACCAAAACACTGTGAAGGTATTATGCTGACTGTCTGAGATCTCTGGAGTTGTCTCCTGCTGTAAGGCCTCAGACGGCTTGAAGTTGGATGGATCAACAGCATTGGGGCTGTAAGGGTAGATACCAGTTTTGCGAAATGAAGCCTGTAAATTACTAGCCGACAGAGCCTTTGAATAAGCGGAGCATCCAAGTGAACAGACATTGTATCGTGTAATACTCTGCCCACAATGATCACGCATGAACTGGTGACTCACAGCACTGTACACTCTTTCAAATGGTCCAAAACAACCAACATCAAGCGGCTGCAAAACATGACTTGTGTGTGCAGGGAGGATAAACAGTATCAAATTTTGTGTCTTGGCCCAGTCAGTCAGGTTCAAATTAATGTGAGACTTATATCTATCATAGAGTACAAGAACAGGGTCTTCAACAGAACGTTCAGGTAAGTATTTTATCAAATGATGTTCAATGTACCTTCTGAATATAGTGTTGTTACTCCAGCCAGATTCTGTGACAGTCCAAAACAACCAACATCAAGCGGCTGCAAAACATGACTTGTGTGTGCAGGGAGGATAAACGGTATCAAATTTCGTGTCTTGGCTCAGTCAATCAGGTTCAAATTAATGTGAGACTTATGTCTATCATAAGAGTACAAGAACAGGGTCTTCAACAGAACGTTCAGGTAAGTATTTTATCAAATGATGTTCAATGTACCTTCTGAATACAGTGCTGTTACTCCAGCCAGATTCTGTGACAGTCCCATCAGTCCCTGCACTTCCACCCTCCAACAGATCAGGCCTCATCCTTGCACCAGGAAATATGAAGAAAGGTGGCCTACTATAGCCAAGGGCATTACCGCAGCCTATCACAGTCACAAGTGTCCTGGAAGTAGAATTGACAGCTTGAGGTTTGAAAATAAGACCTGTAACCACTGCTGGTGGGGTGTGGGAAGTAGACAACCCCTTCTCATCCTTATTGTAAATCCTTTCTGGTCTGTTCTTCAAGCTGTACATGTCTACTTGTCCAAGATGGATCCAAGTTCTACATAAAACTTTGTCACACAGTCTACAGTGGTTGTCTTAGCCCTCTGAATTTCCAGACCACGTGGTTTCAATACTTTGAGTTCTGGCCAACGTGACATAAATCCAAGGAACCATTTCAATGAAAGCGGATGCTCACTGTCGCGTTTGCCCAGGCATATAGCATATTCACTTGCCATGTCTACAACTTCTGCTCTTCTATAGCTATATCCACACTCTGACATGAATTTCAGATGGTCTACAAAATGGCACTCTTCCACTTGGGAAAACATTGGTGGTGGTTCAGAATATGCAGCTTCAGGGTCAACTCTGCCACTGAGCTTGTGTTTGAGAGAGGTCTCAGTTATGCCAAACTCCCTAGCTGTGGTTTTAATAGGAGCACATGTCTGCCTGACCTTCTCCAAGGCTGTTACCATAGAGGTTGGGGAATAAAAACTGTACTTCCTCTGTGGAACCTGAAATAAAAGAATAATAGTTCATCATTCAAACTAATTCATCACCAACCATTAACCATGCAACTACCAGGCATAAACAATTAACAGTATTCCACATATAACGCACTAGACAGATATAAAGCGTACCATATATTCAAGGGTGAAAAACAAAATACAAAAATAGATTAGCTTATCACATGACTGTCACGTGACCAAAAACAATGAGCGTAGCAGACGGAATCATGGATTTCCCCACTCTCATTTTTGCAAAGAAAATAGCTTTAAAAGATTAAGATTTTTTTGCATTAGCTAAAACAGGTTGAAATCTAATGGATAAAATGAAATATGATAATTATTACCTATGCATCCCTCACTTTCCACATAATTCAGAAGCGATAGAAATACGTGTGTACTATAGTAGTGTGTATAGTAAGTGACGTCATCGCGTCGCTTGCGCGATTGGGAAGGAAAACAAAGATGGCGTCGAAATAGGTCATCGTCAGAGCAGGACCCGCGACGATAGCATTTTAAATTTAGAAGTAAAATGTGACTGTAAGAAATCGTATAAAATAGGTAGTTTATTTATAATGTTATTGATCATAAATGTGCCGGAAGAGCAATTAATTTAACATAACGTATCTTGTTAAACGTAGAAACAATTTTTTGGTAATTACTTTTCTGAACGCCTAAAAATTCCAAAATAAGTAGGAAAATGTGATTCAAAACTAGAACGCTTATGTTTTAGTTGTTTTGCCAAAATAAAATGCAAGTTTACATTTGTTTACATAATTTTCCAAACAAAAAGAGAAAAAGGGAAAAAAAAAACGTTTTCTATTATGCAGTTTGAACCAACATTTTATTTCTGTAACGAACTAAACTAACATAATTATAATTGCTGTTACAACATTCAAAAAATATATAAGTTTAATAAAGGGAAATGTATTTTCAAGGGAGAACGATAATGGAGTGCTGCAGAAAGCTCGAAAATGAGGACAGCTCAAACAAATGGTTACTACCTGAGACTGATCTTCATAAAAAATCTTTGTGAAACACGGTAATTTACTAAGCCACATTGCATAATGAATATATCGTTGGAACCGGAAAGTTGTTGACTGGAAAATGGTCGGTAAAATATATTTAGATATGATAAGAACTAGTAAAAAATCACAAAATACAATCTATTACATTGTGACATAAACAAAGGTCATGCGATCACCCACCATGATAAAACTTTCTTTGCTTTATAATTTTTGCCATGGTAATTAAAACCCTTTATTGTTATGAAAATGATTAATTCGCATTTTATTCGATAATGAGCCCAAACAAACTTCTTTAAGGAATATGTTTAAATTTGTGATATTGAACTGCTTTATCGGCAGTTTCTAACGCTCATACTGATTCTTCTATAGTTTGCTGACTATACCAGGGTCGTACTGATAATAGTAAATTTGCAAAAGAATCTGGGCAGTGCTTTAAAGAAAAATTAAAGTCAAACATTGTTAAGAAAACTGACAACTTATACTTTCGAAACAACAATGAAAGATGATGAAAGCTGCTCACTACATAAACAGCATAAGGATTGTGAAAAAAGTTGGCTTGAAACCATGAATAAAGAATTTCTTCCAGACTGGATAAACTTGTCTCGTTTATCATTCACTTGGAACTTTAATATACAGATGTTCATTTTTAAGATTTAATCACATGTCTGTCAAATAAAAGAAGAAAAATGTGTCCGTCTTTCTGTGACAGCTGCGTGCGTATTAAGTTTGGATGATATATATTCTGATTTATCTACCGCGCAGCAGAAGTTAAAAAGAAAAGGAAACAAAAGGAATATTAAATTTGATGTATGTAAAGTCATGTAATACCCAGTAAACAATACAACTGTACAGAATATGTCATGTCTATCCAAGTATCTTTGAAAGAAAAGTAAATCAGTCTGGCTTTTTATGTCATTTGTTCTTTTTAAAACGTTTGCGTTCTACAATGCGTGGATTTAAAGGGGCATGCCTCACGTTAAACATCAGAATTTCATCTTAGCATCAATATTGACGTATTCTTTTAGCATTATATTTCTCTGTATTCAATTTACATTGAAGACGTGATAAAGAAATAAAGGTTAAGGTTTGGGCAATATTAGGATATATCGCCTCTCCTCGTGAACACTTTTTCCAGGTTGATAAATCCTAATATTGACCTCACTAAAAGTCAATAATTGTATATTACTAACGGACATGATTGCTTCGTTTTAAGATCATTTAATCAAACGAAGGCAAAAGAGATTCTACACGTGGTAACAAACGATGCACTTCAAATCACTTTACCAGACTTCTGATCTTCGTTTTCAAAAGTGAATATAACATACAAACACTTAAACTTTTGATTAGAATGACACGCAACGACTGCCTTTGTCTTATGACATACAGACACTAAATAGAAAATGGCGCGAAAAAGATGGTAATCGCATAATGGCGGATACAAATAGTCCTCAGTTTTTTCGCTGTTTAGAGCTATTTTCTTTGCAATTTTTATGGTAAAATCACATGACAGATCTATGCTTGACATGAAGATAGCATTTTGATCATGAAATAACACCATGACAAAAGTTTTCATGGAAACTTAGATCATACACCACCAGTATAATTTAGGGTCTCATTTTTTAGCTGATTTTGCAGTTGTGTGTTTGACTGGAATTATTTTTCTTGAATCAAACATGGACACCACTTTTCTTTTGATTTTTATTTAGCACTGACAATAATCTTCAAGAAAATGTAGTTTACAGACATTTAAAAAAGGTCCTGATGTGTGCTGCGGCCATTGGAAATAGGTCAATTTTATATAGAATAAAGAACAACAACTATTTAGTGTGTTATAGCCTATAAGATGACATTGGTAAAAATTGAAATCTGGCCTGATGATGGTGGAAATGGATTAGTTTGATTAGAATTTGATAGAAAATGACAAATTTATTGAAATTTGTTGAAAATGAGGATAAAACCTAAAACTATTACCTTTCACTGTTTTGTGTGTATTTTTTTCAAAAACTGCATATTTATAGCCTACTTATTGCTAATGTCTGACCATCAGAGGTAAAAGTGAACATGATTAACAGTTTAAATGTGTAATTTGTATGCAGATCAGAGTAGAAAATGTCAAAACAGGGCCAAACAAGGCTGCATTCAGGGTAACTGCTTCAAAATTATGTCGCGACAGCTATTTTTGACAAAATCTGACACTTTGTCTTGTGGTACTGATAATGCCATAAAACCTTAGAAACTGTTGATATCAAGTTAAAACCTTGTATTTTTTCATGCTATTATGTTTCTTTTACATTTCAAATGAAACTGGCACAGTGTCAGAGAAAATATTTTTTCTTATAGGCATACAGACACTAAATAGAAAAATGGCGCGAAAAAAAATGGTAGTCGGGTAGTCGCATAATGGCGGATACAAATAGTCCTCAGTTTTTTCGCTGTGTAGAGCTATTTTCCTTTTTCTTTGCATTTTTTTTTTGGTAAAATCACATGAAAGATCTATGCTTGACATGAAAATAGCATTTTGATCATGAAATAACTCCATGACAAAAGTTTTCATGGAAACTTAGATCATACACCACCAGTATAATTTGGGGTCTCATTTTTTAGCTGATTTTGCAGTTGTGTGTTTGACTGGAATTATTTTTCTTGCATCAAACATGGACCCCACTTTTCTTTTGATTTTTATTTAGCACTGACAATAATCTTCAAGAAAATGTAGTTTACAGACATTTAAAATGGGTCCTGATGTGTGCTGCGGCCATTGGAAATAGGTCAATTTTATATAGAATAAAGAACAACAACAATTTAGTGTGTTATAACCTTATTCTGTTTAAACTAACCAAGATGCAACAATTTGCTGGAGTGTACTCAACCAAACTTATGAAAGCATTAGTATTAATTATATTTATAAGGGTATTAAACTGCTACATTAAGGATTCAATGGAACATAGCTAGACTGCAATGAATTTGCCAAAGCTACGGTGCAAATAAACCTATTCTTATAGCATCTCTAATAAAATAAACCAGTTCATGCTAACCTGCTGGCATTCATAGTATGTTTGACCACGAAACAATTGTTGGTATCAATAAAAAAAGATAAGTCATCATATTTTGTTTACGAATACATATATTTAAAAAGTGATATAAGAATGGTCACAATATAAACATCTTTAACTATTTCTCCGTTGCAATTGTTCTAATTAAGTTTAGGAGTATATTATCAAAACACTGAAATATTTGATAAACGAACAACATCTTTACCAACATTTTACCTGACCATTACATTTTCTGCCGTACTGTCCCGTACGACGGATACTTAAAATATTCTGAAAAGTTGTTCCCCTTTGAAAATGAATGCCATTTGTAAAGAAATAGAAGTAAACAATTGCTGAAAACTACGTTCCACCTAGTTATGTGAAATTTCAACACTTGTACATTATTGCAAATGCATCAAAACGAACATATGTAACAGTTCAATGTTTATATCATTATACTGACACTTGTTTCGTAGAGTAATATACATGTTTTACACGCTGGTCAATTTTCATGTGAAACAACTCTTTCTTTCTATGATTTAATGTTGTTTGAATTTTGTTTCTCAAAACGTAAGACTTAGCGTTAAGTTACTTTGAAAAATGGCTGACTGTATTAGAACATGAAACAATGCTCACATCACAGGGATGTTTTGTCTGTTCTGGTATATTTTTCTCTCATTAAAACCAGTCTTTTTGTTTTTGTTTAAATTATGCCAGGAAATAAATTGATTTTACGACTTAGACGCATCATGATTTCTTTTTTTTGTGCCATATCACTTTTATTGAAAACAGTAATAAGAATCTTTCAATGACATTTTGATGTTATACGAAATATTTCCGAACGGAAAGAACAGAAATAGAAACTTTGATATAAGCTTTTCTTTGAGTGATTACCCAGGCAAGTAACGAATTGTGACTATTTTTATTGTTACAACTAATAAAAAACGTGTCTTGTTTCCATAGTTAGATGCGTTAATGCATTCTGCTTTTATTTACGGCGCCTTTAAGACTGTTTTATTTGGTATATGAAATGGGAACTTGATATTGAAAATATAACAGAAGTATACATAAGTTACACAAATTTTAATTCTCATCAAAAATGTAACTTCCCGCATATATCCCTTTGTTGACAGTCTCTCTTACTCCATTAATGTATCAAGGGATGCCGTGACAAATAGAAGAAAAGATTCGTTGCGATGAGTATAACCTCTAGAGGACTGCTCTCTAAAGAATTAGCTTTTGATACACTTTCATACTTCACATCAATAACTGCTTAACCCCGAATACCCAAATATGTACCCTTACTATAGATAACCTTTACGGACCAATATAAACTAATTCAAGCACTTTGAGTGGTTGAACCGAGCCGTTTAAATATTGATTCGCCTATTGTTTATATTTTGTACTCTGTACCTTAAACCAATAGTAGTATTATTCAAAAAAATTCTTTTCTTTTAACAAAACATATCATATATGTGAGCACTTATTTTCTGAGATTGAAAGATCATGTTTTCTATTCAAATATAATAAAGTTGCTTTAGACATTGTTGACGAAGCAAGTAAAATCATTAACATGAATACTCTATGGATCGCCGCAGCTGTCTTATGTCGGGACAGTTCATGTTATCATGTCAACGTGTAGTGTTGACCTGTCCAAATGGTGTCTTATCATATCGAAATCTCGTGGGCTGAGCGCGAAACTATTGTAACTGTATGTAAATGAAGAACAAGATACAATAGTTTCGCGCTCAGCCCACGATCTATATTCTTTTGTCAAAGTACCTTGTGATCTTGTCTACAGCGCGTTATGTTAAAATGCTAGAAAAGATCAATTGATACTTTAACAAGATAACATACATTTTTTGACATTAAACGACACTGTTAAGTTAATACCACACTTTGACATGATAGTATACGACGTATAAACAAAATAAGAAACTATTTTGACAAGTTAACGTCACACATCGACAAGATAACATAGCCTTGTACCGTAATGGCATGCTCGGTAGACAAGATCACATAGTATTTTGACATGATAACATAGCTTTTTAATATAATAAGACACTGTTTTGTCAGGTTTACACCACAGATTAGCATGAAAACATGGCTTGTTAACATTATTATCACTCTTCCGACAAGTTAACATTACATTCTGACAAGATAACATGAAATGTCCCGACATAAGACGGCTGCGGTGTTCCATAATACTCCCAGTTTAGCCATCTGGATACACACGGAGAAAACGTCTCGATTCATGTAATATTTTGCCTTTATTTTCCTTATCCTTTGACGAATTTCAAAAAACAAAATTAAATTGCGTCGATGACTGCAAAATGAGTACTTTCTTCCGCACAAAGCGTCCGCATCAGTTTTATTACTTTTCCCTAACACTGTTTTTCGTGGACTAACTGTGAAGTACACACTTTCGCAGTTGGGTGAAGTGTTTGAGAAAAGTACTCAGAACTGATTACAGACGTTTTGTACGGTGAAAAGCATTCATTTTCAGCCTTCGACGCTCTTCAACTTATAATAACCGATTATTTTATGCCTTTTCGTGAAATAAAATTGATATTTTCACTATTTCAAAGAGTGAAAATATCATTTTTATTTTTCACTGGTACGGAACTACACTTCAATGCGAAATAATATGAATTATAAATAATAAAAAATTCTTTGCAAAATATACTTCGATAAAGATAATAGGTTATTATAACAGCGGCTCGATCTGGGATGCTGTATTTGGCTCGAGTGGATTTTGCCAGATCTGATCACACGAAGCGCGCAAGCACCGAGTGTGATCCAACCTTGCAAAATCCACGAGATCCGAATACAAAATCCCAGGTCTAGCTACTGTTATAATGACCCTTTTATTATATACCTCTACCTTTTTTGCTGTTTTGTTACTGAACGAATTCTTCAATGTTTTTCGATATTACAATGGAACTAAGTGAAGTTTTTATGTGCGCTATTTATAGAATTGTGTCAGGTCATGCATATTAATGGAATTAGTCCGGCAGCATACAATACAAAAGAACAAAACGGAATTTTAAAGGTACAATACGGAATTGTTTTCTGCCAGTTCATATTTAATTGTAAAACACAAGGCTATGTTATACACAATTTAAGTATATAATAAATAGATATCTACGCGAAAGTTAAGATATACGCCCAACCGTAATAAAATGTAAAAGAATCTTGTCAAGTATTTAACAATTTTTCAACACAGATATTGTAACATCACGACACCGTGATGTTATGAGCTATGCACGTGACGTTAAGTGGGTAAATCGTAAATAATTTGATAAAGTCATCGAAAATGATAAGATAGAAATGTTTTATATGTAAGATCAAAATTACATCACCCGCCAACACCATAATGTACATTTTACTCGTGGCTGTGCCACTCTATGAAATATATTTTGATCTTATCCCGAAACATTCAAATATTATCTATCTGTTACTGGTGGTAAAAGTCAAGACCTTTCTTATTATTGGACAGTGCTTTATCATTTAACAATGTAACATTGCGTTGATAATAATGTTTAAAATTTAAAGAGAAAGATCACTAGTATATATCGCTATAACCTTTGTCATAGACATAACATTTTTAAGGAAACATGTTTATGAAAACTTACAGAAATCGTTTTTTTTTAATCACTCCCCTGCCGATAAAAGAGGAACAAGGAAAGTATCAGTTATTACTTTGATTGCCTATTTGCCGGTCAATCAGAACTTTTGAAACGATTAATGCTTGGGAATGGACATTACACAACAGCGCTTCTATTTATTACATTTTAATAGGTGTTTTAAACAACATAATGGTATGCCTATCTTACATGTATGTACCAACAGTTACAACTGCCAAAACAAGGAAACATTAACACAAACTCCCAGTTGGTAAGAAATAATGAAGATATTATTTTCCTGAGTGGCAATGAGAGAATAGCATATCTAAACAACAAAAATAACAGCCGCACAATAATCTCTTGAAATATGAAGATGTAATCAATGAATGTAAACACGTACCATATTAGGCTGTAGACGTACTGACACATTTTATTGCACTTACAGACTGTAGATACTGTGAAATCATTTAATTTCGTGGGCATGAAATTTCGTGATTTTTGTCAAAAGGCAATTTCGTGGGGATATGAATTCGTCGATTACAACTTTTGAACATGAAGTGAATGGGGATTTTACTTGTTCGTTGGGATTAAATTTCGTGGAATAACTCAACCACGAAATCCACGAAAATTAGTCCCCCACGAATATTAATGATTTCACAGTAAATAAATCTATCATTAGATGTCATCCTTGTAAATTGAAATACATATTTCCCTATTAGAGTAAACATAACTTTCTGGCCTATGTAGCTTTTATATTTGCTTTGCAGTTCCAGAAATGTTCCTTAGATTCTGAGAATATATTTCATTGTTTGTATGATCTAAGTTTGATTTTAGCCAGATATATAAGCGTTTATTAATTGCACACGAATGGTCATGACTATTTATGGAATAACTATTACAGTAACATGAGTCATGCATGTACTAGGTTTATTTAACCTTTACCCTGCTAAATTTCTATAATAAACTTGTCCATCTTTCAGTTTGGACAGTACCATCAACTGTTAAAAGGGGTGCTAAACACAAAGGTACTGACTGAATGGCGAACAGTGCAGACCATGATCAGACTGCACGGATGTGCAGGCTGATCTTGGTCTGTACTGGTCGCAAAGGAAGAAATACCTGCCGCCAGCAGGCTAAGAGTTAAAGAAGATGTATCAATGAAAAAAATCTTCATCTTAGATGAATATGGGTAATCTTGAAATATGAAAACAAATGAAAGGATTGAACGCTCTGTTTTCATATTAATAGCTGGAAATATGATATAAAGTATTTTTGTGTAATGACCATTATTAAATATAATCCAAAGGTTACAAACTTATCTTAAACATTCTTTTTATTTATATGCCTTCATAAATAAGGCGTAACTGGATGTTATTAGATAGACTAAGGTAATATATTGGTCTGTGGTACTTGATTGATGAATAATATGATATTCCTCTTCCTTCTTAATGTCCAATTATGTTGTCGATTCCAGGAAAGTAATGTTTATGTGTCACGTTATTCTTATTATTTGCAAACTAATATCAAAGTTTTACATTTCATGAAAAGGTTACATTGATTTTTCCATAGACGGATGGCCACAAAAAGCTCTTGCTGTCTGGTAAAACATGGATAATCGCGTGGATTAGTTGTTAGATATATCTTATAAATTTGGTGAAAAATCAACGATGCGAAACAGTAACTTTCAGATGTCATCAAATGAATTTAACTTGACTAAAAGTATAAAATAACTGTGTCTGAAAAGCAGTTTAACTGGTTCGAACATACTGTTATTTCTTGCAAGTAGACTAGGTGTGTGGTGTTTACACTGTTGATAAAGTTATTGATCATGTTTTCAAATAAGGATTAGTGCATTTGCGACGAGCATGGATCCAGACCAGCCTGCGCATCCGCGCAGTCTGGTCAGGATCCATGCTGTTCGCTAATGGTTTCTCTAATTGCAGTAGGCTTTGAAAGCGAACAGCATAAGATCCTGGCCAGACTGCGCGGATGCGCAGACTGGTCTGGATCCATGCTCGTCGCAAATGCACTATGTTGGTTTTCTCATGGCACGACTCATTTAAATGCACCATATGCCTTTACTTGAAATGTGGCTGCCATATTTTCCGTTATGAATCCTAAAAAATATTAATTTGTTAGTAAATCCAATTTTAGATAATTGTTTTCTCTAATATTTATCAAAGATTTCAATATTGATGAATATAGTAGACAGTTAAATTGAATGTTCTTTTGGTTACCTCCCTTTAGGGCTCTAACCATATTAAAAATAGCACATTTCTGACCATGTAATTATGCATATCATCTATTTGGGGAGCTGTTTCATTTTTTTTTATAATAAAATTAAAGTTTTATGAAAAGTACATCGACAAAAATGCATTTTCATCCAACATACATTAAAACCTTAAAAGATATATTAGATACCAATCCTTATTTTAAAACATGAGCAATAACTTTATCAACAGTGTAAACACCACACACCTAGTCTACTTCCAAGAAATAACAGTATGTTCGAACCAGTTAAACTGCTTTTCAGACACAGTTATTTTATACTTTTAGTCAAGTTAAATTCATTTGATGACATCTGAAAGTTACTGTTTCGCATCGTTGATTTTTCACCAAATTTATAAGATATATCTAACAACTAATCCACGCGATTATCCATGTTTTACCAGACAGCAAGAGCTTTTTGTGGCCATCCGTCTATGGAAAAATCAATGTAACCTTTTCATGAAATGTAAAACTTTGATATTAGTTTGCAAATAATAAGAATAACGTGACACATAAACATTACTTTCCTTTGATATGTAATTATATTATTTTATTTTATTTACTGTAACACATAAATACCTCTACAACAAATTCTTAAACTCGTTTAGAACTGCACCTTCAGGGTCTGTGTGTAGCATTTCGCTTAAATTCTTAAGTAATGTTTTAATAACTTTTCATTATATTTGTCATTAAACGTAAAATTTAAAATTTGAGAATAAAATCGTTTACGTAATGAACAGTATATGTCATTAAATGTTAAGTTTGTCAGTTCTTTAGAACAAAATCCATAACGCCACGTGCATGTCATTAAATGTTTAAAGTTGATTTGAATAAATACATGGAAATGAAAAGAAATCCACATTACTGATGTTCACAGTGAATATTATATTTCGCAATATAGTGGCATACATCTTACCTTATGCTTCGAAGGACAAGGACAAACTTAACATTACATGACCTTAGACGGTATGCTGGTTTGAAAAATCGGTTATTTTATAAATTGTAAATTATAATTCGCCCTATTCATTATAGGAACCCTTGGATACTTAAATAGTATCATATTCTAAAGCGGTTATATTGTTTTTATCAAAAATGTGAACTATCATTGGTATAAATTAGAAATGGTTCATCAAAACGAGTTTTATTTTCTATTATTAAGACTTAAGTATCTACTTCGAAGTTAAGCGTTCACTCGTTGATCATTCTACTGTATATCAATAAATCGAGGGGATATAGAAAACAAGTGATCGGTAACTTTAATAATACTGACCTATGCTCTTTTAGACACTGTAAATTGTTCATCAAATGCTTTCATAGAGCCCAAAGATCAGGGCCTTTAAACTACAAATATATAGAATTTAAGCTGCATTGTTCACAGTCATATTTACTAAAATAAACGCACCACACCATGGCTAATGTTTGAATCATGTCCAGATCTTTTACATATTTTCTTATATAGTATTTAATAAATAATGAATGCAATAAAATTAATGTAATGACATTTTTTTTACTTTAAGGAATTACACTATATCATCCTCGGTTTTGTTTTATTAGATAACAAAACAACACAGACTTAATGTCTTAGAGAATAAAACAGAAAATGTCTGAAAGCATAATAAAAAAATCCCCAGATACGCTGTAAGTATTAGACTCACATTCACGTTAAATGTTTCAGTAATAATCTTATGTCTGAAAGGCACAATCAATATAATATTTACTAAATAGAGCAATTATTTTGTGATGTCATTTGCTAGACAGAAGGGATGTTTTGTATTTAAGTTTCCAATTATTCCACACAGTATACTTTGAAATTTGAACAAACAAAATGATAGTTAAAAGTATATAGTTACAATAGCTCCAACAATCGTTTCTTTCATAATGCCGGGTACCTAAACTAAAATAACGTTTGGACAATGTATCTATTATTTATTACATGTTTTGCACACTGACACCAGACCAGAAAGAAAATGCCTCTGTACATGTTATACCTTACCCCTTGGTATTCTATAAGAACCATGGTCATGAACGGGAAAAAATACTAAAGATCATAGGTAAGGGTAGATTTCTCGGAAGCACAGAACACCGAAAACACAGCCTCAGAGCCATGCATTTGCAAAGTAGGCCCACAACAAAAATAAGCTTTAAGGTATTGGACCCGTAATAGAGTATCTCTTTTTTGAAGAGTATTCAATTCCTAACATAAACCTACGTTGACTGCAATTTTCAGGGGGGCGTAGGTTCAAACCCTACTAGGACCAAATTTTTTCCCATGTTTTCCTTTTTTGTAGTACGTTTTTACTTCTTTCAAGACTAATTATGTATGTATTGTACAAAAGTGGAAAAGTTTCATTTTATAAGCGATGTTTTGCTGTTCAATATGAATTTACCTCTGAATCAGGAGGGGTAGAGTTAGACATCTTTAAAAATACTGAGTTACGTGCGGTATAAGTTCTTTATTTTGCCTTCTTTCTTTAGATTACATATTGTGGAAGAAATGCAGATAGGTTTTACTATTGCCCCAACGTTATTTTTGAATGAAGTGAGCAAAATTCAAAACAGACCCACAGGATTCGACATTAATTTTTCAATGTTGGAGTTAGAATTCTGTCTAATTAAATCTGTTTACTTGAGGCACCCTAGAAAAAAATAATTTTTACAGTTTTATTTTGTGTTTTATAATTGTTTAACAATAGATTGATGTTTCTTTTATCAAAATTAATGCTGTAATGAATTCTCTGCAGACGTTTTAGATAGTAGCCATCACACTGAATTTTGTCTCTTCTTGAGCGTGAGGAAATACCATAAATTATACAAAATTTACAAAAAACGGCACGGTAAAAGTTGTTTAAAATTTGCAACACAGAGTGAAACATGGTCAACTTTAAGAATATACCAAGCAAATGCCATTTTTTAAACATTACTAGTAGGGGTCCAATACCTTAATAGAAAAATATTACAGACGGGTTGCTTCAAAAATCTAACAAGTACATATAGATTAATGCCAATATAGATAGAGGGGGAGGTATTGGTAAGGGGTAAAAAGGGAGGGGGCGTGTGTATGTGGGGGGGGGGGGGGGGGGCATTGCGCACTTCATACCTAAAACGCGCAGTTCGGTAAATGTGTACTATGGATATTGAAAAGTGGTAATTTATCTTCCATTATGTACCGGTCACAGTTCTTCAATTTTTCTTATCCTAGAGAAACAATGTGGAGTTGATAGTTTTCCAACGTTACACAAAAAAACTTGGTTGAACTTCCCTTGTGAAGTTTCGGTCTACATTACAAAACCATCCTGATTGGCTGATGTGAAAATATATTTAACTACACACGTACGATAAGATGTGTATATATGCAGCATAAATGTGCAATATGAATTAAATAAACATTACAGATGTATACCAATATATGTCTTCAAATTCAAAATCATATCTAAGAAGAATTTCATTCATCAATTTGAACTTATAATAAAACTGTTAATATTTTGCATTCTGTTCTTGTTTGTTTACATTTCGCCAAACATGTGCACACTGCTGTGACCTCTGGACCGGATGTTCATTAGGGAAGTTCACGCAAGTTTTTTCTGTAACGTTGACGAAAGCATAAAATATGTGGAGTATCTCTGCAATATGAAATATTGAGACAATGTGACTGGTGCACGATGGAAGATAAATTACCGCTTGTTCAATATACTAGGTACTCTTTCACCGAACTGCGCGTTTTAGGTAAAAAATGTACGATTGAAATGGGTTAGTGCATGATGGTAAGAAACCGCACCAGTTTGTCCAGATTCTTTGACGTACTGATGGCGAACATTTTGTTTGCTTTTCCATACTACATTTTAAACTAGAAGGAACGGAACTGACACATGAAGATTTCGCTCTTACCTAGAAAGGTACAATTTCGTCTTAGTCGTTGCCACATTCATCGACTTAATGTAGCTTATAGGCGTACTGCATTTTAATATCAACTTTTCTGATATGACGTGATTAAATTGTGAAAGAAAATATCTCAAGCTGTCTCCATTATACAGTCTACAGATTCCTAATTTGTCCATTCAAGAGCATCCGTCAGATGAAAAATGTTTAAACTAGATGTCTTGCGTCAAATTCCCTTCTAAGTTTGACAATAATTATAGTAAGACAAAATGAGCCGCACCATGAGAAAACCAACATAATGCATTTGCAACCAGCATGGATCCAGACTAGCATGCGCATCCACGCAGTCTGGACAGGATCCATGCTGTTCGCTAACGGTTTCTCTAATTGTAATAGGCTTTGGAAGCGAACAGCATGTATCCTGAACAGACTGCGCGGATGCGCTAGCTGGTCTGGATCCATGCTGGTCGCAAATGCACTATGTTGGTTTTCTCATGGTGCGGCTCAAATATGTTTGGTATTGTCATTAAAGGGACGCATATTGCTACATTCACAGTTCATACAGAAATGCGGAAGGGGTGCATATTCAAGAAATCGATGGTGGGAAAATAAAAAACATATTCCTAAACTGATATAATACTGATGGACACCTGTAATATTCAGTATTTTGTGGATAAGGATGTGGAACTATGAATGTAACAGGAAAACAGAGGTCTTTGTGAAAGTACATTCAACACAAAATATTAAGCTTTTGTATAAGGAAAAAACAGGTTTTTTACAATAACAGTGTTCCAAATAATGTTGAAGGGATGATATTTTCTTTCTAACACACCAGGTTTGCTTAAACATGTAAAAATTTAACGCCACGTCATTTCAGCTCGGGATGGACGCCATATTTCTCATTGATAAAAATGTAAACAAAAAAATCAGAGTGGGATTAGCATTGCAAGGGCATAACATGACATTCTACACAATGAATACCTTAGAACAGATATCTAAGATGCTACACAGGTCAGGCGGGTTAAATGCATAATGGCGATCACTTGAAATTCATCTTGAAAAGGTGGCTAATTTTAGTTTATTTACATGGTTTTTAATTTTCCCACGACTTCTCGGCGATTCACTGCAAATGTATTACTGCGCCGGACGAAAGGTAACTCTTATAAACAACGGGAGACAACTTAGGTGTCAGCACGTGTACGATTTTTAAAAAAAAACATGTCGACGATTATAATTTCTTATCAAATAATGAATCCTATTCAGATATTCGTCTTTAATATTAGAAAATTATTAATTTCTGTGGACATTTGCCAAAAAATATTACTTACATTGGACTACTTTGCGCATCAAACTGGTTTCCGCTTCAGTTGTGAGGCACTTTCGTTATACTTTTTGACAACAATAACAAAACACAAAATGAATGAATAAAGTCACTTATAAACCGACTGCTACTTAAATCAGTGTAAGTAAAGTTGTTGTTACAACATTATACATGTTCGTTACGTTATGAGATAAAGTTTATCTTGAACAGCATAATCCATTAATTACGTTTAGATGATATTGCCTTTACAACTTATTTGACCCCATTTTTTTACGTGAATGACAGCATTCTCGTGCAACTCGTGCAAACAGAGTTATGAAAAGTATGGTGGAGAATTCAAGGACAAATTATAAATGACATTAAAGTGAGGATAACTGTATATTCGTCCAGTTTTGATCATTGACATGCCTGCTGTGTATTAGTAACTTTTGTGAACAAGATTAGAATGTTACTTTTGCACATATACACATTGATTTGACCTCTCAACCAAATTTCATACCTTATTTTAGGGATTTTTCAGACAATACATTTTCAAAAGTTTGTTGAATGTGTTTTGATATTTAAGTGCATTGTAGTTCATGAATACCAAGTTAAAAATTAATAATGGCAACATTTCTAGGCCCTTATTGTAAGCCACTAGACTTCTGTAACGATAAATGTTTAATGTATTAAGGGGAATATACTCTTTTAGTTTTGGAATGTGGCATTCTTTGACCACCGTATCTTTTCTTATGCACTACTTTGTAAACAAACTAAATAATGTGTTTTAGCTTACATATGCGAAATGAAAAGCAAGACAGTGACCATATTTCACATTCTTTCTTTAAATTAGAATCTGTAGGACATTGATAAATGTTTGGACAAGGTGAAGCACTATTATTTTCGCACCAAAAAGTCTTAATTATTGACTTTGAATGTACACAATAAGTCTTATGTAATTCAACAATAACTTTCTTCTTTCAGTTTTCTCATTTTTATTTTAGTGAGCAATCATTTGTGTACTTATAATAGTTGAAACAGTATCCATTTCATGTACCAAAACCTTGTACTTTTTTGCAGGTAAATTTTATCATACCCCACCCACTTTTTTCTTATTTCAAAGTATGCGTCCCCTTAAATACGATATAACTTGACTGCATCAGATATTTAATTTCTCTCAAATATATCCTGGTAGCGTAATAAACCTAGTGCGAATATTTTGCTTCCTTTTTAGCAAGAAAGAAGTTACCAAAATACTATTTTGTATGTTCATAGAAATATGAAGAATGATTGAAACGAGAGAATTACAGATGAAAGATTAACTGAACAAGAATGAAGTGGTTTTTAAATAATGTATCGGTTTGACAAAATGTTCTTTCTAAGAAGATATCTAAACACTTTAATATTTTCTCGTGTTATTTTTCCTGATACTAAAAGGATCAACACTATTTTACCACGATTTTATTATTAACTTTATAGTTTATTTTACCGATGTTTCAGTACTTTTTTGTTGTTGTTGTTGTTGTTTGTTTGTTTTTTTGTGGGGTGGGGGTCAATATGTTGGAGCCTTCCATGGCAAGTGGTTAAGATTGAAGTCTCCAAATCACTTGCCTTTTATCATTATTGGTCCAAAACCATATTTGTATCTAGAATTGATTTATGCGTGGAAGCTTCCAACCGGCTTTCATTGATAGGGATTACTTTCGCCATGAATAATACCAAGAGGTTCCTAGAACATAAAAAATCGCCTATGTTGCCTATAATTGTTTCGGTGCGACGTTAAATCTTTAAAAAGGATAATAAATTATTTTGACAAAAATAAATTATCATGTTAGCTAAAGTAAAAACATCATTCAGCAAGTTCAAGGTAATTTCATTTTTTCAAACTGTCGTATAATGTCTTAAGCTTTATCCGATTTGAAGTTGCAGTATGTTAAAATTTGGATTAGAGCAATTTAAATTCTGCATATGTGTAAACACGAAATGAGCATGGTTTTGTTCAAAGTAAGTTTCATTTTTTCAAACTGTCGTGGAATGTCTTAATCACCTAGATGAAATTTAACTGTGGATGCATCTCTAATACACAATATCTTTTTCATATTTCAGCTATGTCAAATACATCTAACTTTTAAAAAGTTGAATGAAAGAAGCGCGTCAAATATTAGATAGTGGCTTAAGATCAGCTCTTGGTATCGTAATTATAAAGTAGCAATTTTAATATCATTGATTAAATGTGTATATTTTTGATAAATATTTTCCTCTGCTATATCGGTCTCAAAACAACAGTTATCTTGACGTGCATCTGAAAAAGTGTGTCCTCTTTAAATTCCTGCGTATAGAAACAATTTGGAAGCATAAAGTGCATCCAAGAAAAAGATTTGCAGACTGTTAGATTGAGTCTATCCATGACAGGTAATGAAATGTGCGACACCACTAATGGACTTACCATCAGTTTAGACGAAATTCTATAGTAGTAAAACTGAATGTTACCCCATGATCCCAACAGACAAGCAAAGATAACAGCAATGAGTCCAACTTCTATTGTATTGAGTTAATTAAATACTTACCAAACTATAAAAACACATTTGTATTTAGTGTCTTTTAAACATTACAAGATCTAGCTATAGACTTTATTTGATTACACGGTTAAAAGACCTTTCGTCGAATAATGTTCTATCGAAACAAGTGTTAAAACTTAACCATCGATTTCATAATTGCATGATTGTACAATTATAAAGTTTGCTATGGGATGATTGCTATATTTTGTTTTGAATAGTGCGTTATAAAATCAAAATTTAAAACAATTTAGAAAACCAGGAAGAAGTACTTGTTTCTAACTTCTGGGAAAATTGGATTACATTGGTTGATTTTCTTCCATTTGCTTTCAATTTATCATGATTAACTGCAAAATGTGTGAGTACAAATTGCCTTTTTATTCAATTTAAATATTGGATTGTGCTTGCTGAGGGAATTTTAAAGTATAATTGTATAAAAAAATAATTAAAAACACATTTTTGCTTTTATTCGTAATGAAATATGTGTTTGATACATTGGCACCATTGTCATAATGTAACAGCATTATTTCAGGATGTAACCGCTTTATTATTTTATACAGGATTGTTTTCTCACTATACGTGCAAACTTTCATTTAAATATGTCAAACTTCTTGCATAATTGAAAAGAGTCCTTCCCTTAAAAAGCAAAGAACGCAACCAATCAACATAATTGCAGACACTGTTTGATTGAGCCTGTTTATGTGACGTAATGAAAATATACAACATTCCTTATAAGCCTAGCACAAGCTTCATGATCCTAAAGGGCCAGAAAGTATTACAAAGCAACCATGGGGCATACACCGTATTTTCGTAGGATAAAACTGGAAACACTCGTCAGAATATTGAAGGAATTAGAATGCATCTTATTGATGTACAGAATAAACGTAGAGGAAAGCCATTTAAGTTAAGAATAACAATTTCAATACTGTAATAATCAAAATGTCGATGTTGATTAACTCTCTTTAATTTGTTTGGATGCTTCTCATGTCAAATGTAAAATTCCTGTTTGTAACGCTATGCTTTTTCTTTCGTGTACATGTGTTTGAATGCTTTCTTCCAGCATGTATCTTTTTGTATTTATACCACCAACTAAACATTTGTTGTATTGCTAGCAGCATATCTTCCTAACAAGTTTTTCCCTAACGCAGTTCAACTTGAATAAGTTCTTTCTGCCAATGATTGACAAATGTGTCTATGCCGCGAAACAGTATAACTCCATGAATATTTTAAAATAATTAAATCCTGCGGTTACTTTCACTTGTTTTTATTTGGTGTCTGCTCTGATATATGTGTCCGTTTTTATAAGATTTGATTAAATGTTAAACAATATATTGACATTTTGAAAGTAGTGAAAAATCTGTTTTGATTCTTTAGACAGGGAGATTGCAATAGCTATTTACTAAAACGAAAATCTCGAATTAAGAGAAAGTGTATTCTGTATTCAATAGCGTATTTACACCGGCTAATTTGATACCATTCAGTGAAATAACTCGGAATACAATTATAAGTTGAGGATAGAGGCTATGGCGCGAAATCTTTAGGTGGAGGTTAATGTCTTTGGAAATAATTCAATCAAATTTCGCTTATGCCGATGCTAGAGCGCGCTAGGGTATTGCCGCATAAAATGACCCACGCCGTGTCGGTTTTTGTTCTACTTTGTTTTGTTGGTTTGCATGTGTTTTATTCTCTCAAAAGATCTTCGTGCTAATTTTAGTACCTATTAGTGGTTTTTCAACTTTCATATGCAGCTCTATCAAGAAAGCAGCTGTGTGAACATGTTCCCTCTACATGAATAAATACTGGCAAATTCAAAGAATGATTTGTTGAAAAGATAGAACAACATGAATCATATTTCGAGTGATTGCAATCTTATTCATACATAATTTAAATTGAATATGAAAAAACAAAATAGAACTTGACCTGTACTTGCATTATGAGGACGATACATTTTAAAGTAAATATTTGTCTCTTTACTTAACAGAATGAATGGTCTGTGTTTTTTCATACAGTAACTGTTTGTTTTTTATAATAAATATCTGTTATCATACAGGGCTGCTGTGCCTTCGGGAGATACTGACACGCTATGACAGGAACTTCTCTGACGCTTTTCGCTTTATGGAACCGAGTTCTATGTCAAAACATTTCTTATTTGTTCGACTCCAATCATATTACTTGCGGGAACGCCATCGTTTTCATGATAAAGAACTTTTTCACAATCTCTCTTTTTGTTGGAAGGGGAGATATATATTTATTAATAGATACTTGTAATCATGTCACTTGATGTATAAAACTTTGATGTTTTGCCAGATTATGATTTCAGTTATAGTCAGAATATTGCTATTTGGCACATATGGTTACATGTCCACTGATCATATGTTTGTAAACGTTAAAAAGTCGTGTAAATATCTTACTGTATATATATAAATTCTGTCAAAATACAGCTTATATTTCACAAGTAAATATGAACAGGCATAAAAAGTTCGTATTGTACCTTTTGTATTGCATGATTCTTGACTTCTTTTATAAATTCATTAATATGCATGACCTTAACCCAGTTTTTTAAATAGCGCACACCAACAATCATAGAACTGAAGCAAATTTTTTTTATTATTTTATGTTATCATTCTGTTAATTGCAACCGCAACAGAAAATAAAATTCATTTATCAACAGATTTATATTTTGCTGCAAAGAACCGCAGACATTTGAAGAGGCATGTCAAAGTTACAAGTCGGATTCTTCATGCAGTAACAGGTGATCTGTAGTATTTAGGAGGAGCGATGATATTATGATGTTTAACGATTGCCAATCAATGGCTAGAAACTCAGCTGTGCTCACAAAAGACAAAAAAAAAACATTCATCAATGATATTCAAATTGAAATTTAATTTTAAATTTAAAAAATGATCTTTTTTTTCACTATTATTTCCATAAGAAATAAGGCTCCGAAACGATAACGCTTTTGAACGGGTGACATGCAATCAATGTTTTCACGCTTTTGAACAGGTGACAATCAATGCCTGGGTTCTATATTTTCATGTGCGAGGTAAAGAAATAGCTATATGTTGCATATGTGTATTTAGTCATGTCCTGAACCAAAAAGTAGAAGGTCTATATGGAATGTTGTATTCGGCTCTCGTGGATTTTGTCAGGTCGGATCACAGGAGACTCGGAACTCCTGGATTTTAGATTCCTCGCTTCCTCTGATCCGGCCAGACAAATTCCACTCGAGTCAAATACAGCATCCCATATCACACTACTGTTATAATAACCCTGTTGTGCTGGTACTTTTCAATAATGGTGTACGTATTAACTAATTGCAAAAGTTATTATTATCCTGTAGACTAATTTTAACCTCATTATACGAAATGAAATTTTTATACAAAAATTATGATTGTTTTATTCAACGATGACAAAAAACATTACAATTTAAGGCTGGAAACATGAAAACAAAAGAAACGGTTTATATACAAAATAAATATAAAAAAAAAAAGATTCCTTCCTCATACATTGTTGTTAGAAAGGTTATAATGATAATGGCTATGTCTATTGTTTTTGTTTTTATTAATACACATTAAATGAAATGACGTCTTTTTGTAATACACAAATGAAATGACATCATTTTATACGACTCACTCAGCATTTGTCTAGACATCAATGACTCAACAACTATTATCATTATCGAATATCTTTATTTTATTTTTTTATTTATTTTTTTTTTTGCATGGTTTTGATATTTGTTTAAATAACGTCAAAGAAATACGAGTATAACTTGATCAAAGCTATGAGATGTGTATGTAAAGTGAGAACTAGGTTGTATTGTGGACGAAAGAGATATAATATTTCTTCTGATCACAAATAATTTTTCAACTTCTATTGACATGCTTATTTACCATAATTAGATTATACAGTAATGTACTAAGATGACAATCTGTTGTTACTTTTGTTCTGTGCTTCCAAGAATTATACCATTACCTATGACCTTTTGATCTACGTATCTCTGGCTATGATACCTACTGAACATGTATATAGGATTAATACTTCCTGATTTGTTTTACGAAATAAAAGTAATATAGTAAATGAAAATCGTTTTTAATTTTTTTTTGGTAATATTTCCAAGGCGGTGCCATTGTATTCCTTTATTTGTTCGGTTTGCTTTGTGCGAGACTGTGTGTGTTGAGCGTGTGAACGTCCGCGCTGGGTCCGCGTTTGTGTAGGCTGCGTATTTGGAACGTGCCTTTTCCTGTTGGATATTTGTCCTTGTTTTTAGCTCACCAAAGCACAAAGTGCTCAGGGTGAGCTATTGTGATCGCTCACCGTCCGGCGTCCGTCCGTCCGTCCGTCGTCCGTCCGTCTACACTTTCCTTTTAACAGCATCTCCTCCTAAACCAACAGGCCAATTTTGATGAAACTTCACAGGAATGTTCCTTGGATGGTCTTCCTAAAAATTTATTCAAAGAATTGAATTCCATGCAAAACTCTGGTTGCCATGGCAACAGAAAGGAAAAAATTAAAAATCTTCTTCTCAAAAATCAGAAGCCCTAGAGCTTAGATATTTCGTGTGAAGCATTGCCTAGTAGACCTCTACCAAATTTGTTCAAATCATGACCCCGGGGTCAAAATTGACCCCGCCCTAGGGGTCACTTGATTTTACATAGGAAAATCTTAAAAAATCTTCTTCTCAAAAACCAGAAGCCCTAGAGCTTAGATATTTGACATGTAACATTGCCTAGAGGACCTCTACTAAAGCTGTTCAGATCATGACCTCGGGGTCAAACTTGATTTTACATAGGAAAATCTTCAAAAAATTTCTAAAAATAAACAGAAGGCCTAGAGCTTAGATATTTCACGTGTAGCATTGCCTAGTGGACCTCTACAAAATTTTTTCAAATCATGACTCCCCAGGGTCAAAATTGACCCCGCCCCAGAGGTCACTTGATTTTACATAGGAAAATCTTCAAAAATTTTCTAAAAATAAACCAGAAGGCCTAGATCATAGTTATTTAACGTGTAGCATTGCCTAGTAGACTTCTACAACTTCAGCTTATGACCTCCGGGATCAAATTGACCCCGCCCAATGGGGTTACTTGATTGTACATAGAAAAATCTTCATTTTTTTCTAAAAATAAACCAGAAGGCCTACAGCTTAGATGTTTGACATGTAGCATTGCCTAATAGACCTCTACAAAATCTGTTCAAATTATGACCCCCGGGGTCAAAATTGACCCCGGCCCAGTGGTCACTTTATTTTAAATAGGAAAATCTTCAAAATTTTTCTAAAAATAAACCAGAAGGCCTACAGCTTAGATGTTTCACGTGTAGCATTGCCTAGTGGACCTCTACAAAATCTGTTCAAATCATGACCCCCGGGTCAAAATTGACCCCGTCCCAGGGGTCACTTGATTTTACATAGGAAAATCTTCAAACATTTTCTAAAAATAAACCAAAAGGCCTAGATCTTAGATATTTGACGTGTAGCACTGCCTAGTAGACATCTACAAAAATATTTCAAATCATGACCCCTGGGATCAAATTGACCCCGCCCCATGGGGTCACTTGATTTTACATAGGAAAATCTTCAAAAAATTTCTAAAAATAAACCAGAAGGCCTAGATCTTAGATATTTGACGTGTAGCATTGCCTAGTAGACTTCTACAAATAAAATTTCAAATCTGGACCCCCAGGGTCAAATTTACCCAGCCCCAGGGGTTACTTGATTGTATATAGGGAAATCTTCATAAATTTGCTAAAAATAAACCAGAAGGCCTAGATCTTAGATATTGTGTTTTTTCTTCAGTAATTGATATGTTACATTGCCTAGTAGACTTCTACAAACTTTGTTCCATTCATAACCCACGGGGTAAACTTGGCCCTGCTCCAGGGGTTACTTGATTGTACATCAGAAAATCTTCCAAAAAAATTCTAAAAATCATCAGTTTGACATTTGAAACATGTGGCTCATATTACTCTGGTGAGCGATCCAGGGTCATCATGACCCTCTTGTTTTTATAATCATGTGGTGTTATGTAAAACTGAAAAAAAAAATGTTACAAAGTATAAAAATTATTTTCTTTTGTATCGTGTGAGAAAAAAATATTTGTGCGACATTTCTTTCGTAACTATTTCTTGATGTCATCGCTTAATTTCCTTCTTTTAACATGTCAAATCTCATTTATTTAATATCCTTGCACGTATTGCACGTACCACATCCGCCTAGAGAAAGCCTTTTTTATAGCAGTGAAAAAATACTGAAATAATACTTAAGCACTTAAAAATGATGAAATTCGTTGATGGCCTGAAAATCAATATTTTATCACAACTTTATAAAGGTCTATGTAGACAACACATGCTCTTTTTCCATATGACGTTGAAGTCGAATTAATTTGTTGGTAATGTGTCTAGTACGCTCTCTTGTGAAAGGATTTCGTTTGACCTTGTTGTATTGCTGTCATCTTATTTTGTTGAGTTGTTTCTCGTATATATTCCTTTTCAAATTTCACAGAAAAAGATGTATAGGACTCAAGCCTAAAGATCTTTGACAAATCTTGCGAAATAGTAACAAGATGTGAAACCACGACATAATTATAACCGCACGTTCTAATTAAATCTGCAATAACGTACATTCATTTATATTCAATGTCTATTCAAAAGGCTGAAAGTAAGATGTATGTGTCTGGTTTTGTAGGGTTAATTTTTGTTGTATGACAGAGTACATATATTCTGTCGAATTTATCAGAAGCCGAACCAATGAACGTTATTATATTTTACAAGAAAAGTAAATGAACACATCCCTGTTTAAATCAGACTATGTTATTTGTGTTGACGAGGCCATTGCAATTTCAAGACAGTAATAAAAGTATAACAACCATGCCAGCATAACACACCTATATATAAGTATGGATATGTTATTCGTGTTGGAGAGGTAAAAATATGGTATTTTCATCGATATACTGTTTCCCTTAAATTGACAATTTTTAAACTTAGAATGGTGAAGAAACTGGCGGTATAGTATTGCAACATTTTGTTAAATGACAACTTATTACAAAATACAATGGTCTTTATGTTATGAAAATCGGATGATTATTTATAAAATGACAACATTTTAAGCGCAGTGACCGGTTCGTTATGCAATTTACATGTTTTACATTTATATGACTTATTGGTTGATTAAAAATATGTCTTCTGAGATATTCATTCACAGTTTTTGTTTCTAAGTTCTGTAATATATGTTCTAAACAAACAAAAACACCAAAACTGAAGTTTATTTCAAGTTTTACTCTTTTTCTTTCTCTTTTCAGGAACACTGAGAAGCTGTAGTGTCCGTGACACGTTTTTTGGAGGATCCATATCTTCAGACTGAGAAATTTTAGAAGTTTGTTCAATGATTTAAGAGAGTCATATATTCCATGCTTACTGTATAATTTATAAAGAATCAACTGCAGTCATTTGGTTTGAAAGCTGAATCAAACACAAAGTGTAGTGTCTGTGTCGCTGTAGTGTCCGTGACGCAATAAATTTTTGGAATAGATGACCAGAGCTTAGAAGATAGGTTTTAAAATAGTGCCATCTTCCACTGTTTTTGTTATTATGTGCATATATTTTTAAGCATATCACAAAACTGCCTCTGAAGAAAAAGAACACAATATAGTTTCAATTTGGATTAAAAAATCAAAAGCTAGTAGAGTGACAATACAATGCTCAAAATACAATGATATTTACCTTAAATATATAACAGAAATGGCAATAATTATAGGTTATTAGATTTGTATCGAGAAATATGCATGAGTTCTGCAGCGGAAATATTGCGCGACTTTAGGAACGCAGTATTATTTAGCGAAAGAACGAGTGCATATTTCTCGATGCAGATCTAATAATCTTTTTACTACATACACATATACATTTAAAATTTTTATATAATGATTAAATTTGTTATTAAGCCCGAGAGAAACTGAAAATATCGTCGTAAAAGAGCTTTTAAACGCGGCGGCATACATGAATCTGACGTCACAAATGACGTCACGCACCCGATATAAAATTTGAACGTCAATATGGAAAAATATTGACGTTTCAGGTTCCATTGAAACTAAATGGAGTTTTTAAATGAGTATGTAATAAGTATGTATTTCACCCAGGGAGAAATAATGCTAGCGTCACGGACAAATCGACAAAGGTGTAAATATATCCATAATTGTGTATTTTTAGAGAAAATACTTTTTAAAATTCAAATCTAACTAGTGCTCTTAGAACAAAAGAATATAGGGAGAAATTTACAATGGACAAAAAGTACAAAGAAAAAAGAGAAATACAAAATAAGGAACCAAAGAGAGAGAGCGCTAAGCAGAAGGAAAAATGTAAGAATGAGTCTCCTGCAGGAAAAGCATGAGAAAAAGAAAATGGAAATGTGGAGGTATAGGGGACAATGTCAGGAGCAAGAAATGATATAAAAAGAAACAGGTATACAAAAGAACAATAATACCAGACTGTGTTCAAAGAGTACTTCATTTTCAAGACATGTTCGGCGGTTGACCAAAATGGAACTTGCTGTTGAAAGTACTGTTATGTCGAATCAAAATTAAACTGAAAGAAAATGGAAAAACATCCGAAAATCACCAAAGTACAAGTACAGCACTAAAGATGAATAAAACCGTTGAAACAGAAAAATATAATGATCTTATTACACTATGCTATCCGCCTTCAAAAGACCAAATCTTTAACACTGTATGCCATCAATCTGGTAGTCCGTCAAATGTAAAAAGTAAACCTACTTAAACTGCAGATATATTCAACCTTAAACACGGTGAGTCATATCAATCTGACGCTACAACACCATTCACATTGTGATGGGCTGAATACAGAGTCTTGAGGAAAGCGAAAGATAACTTACCAGGTACTCCAGAAAAACTTACTAACAAATAGTGCATTCGCCATCAACTTAAAAGCCCGTGGAAGATGTAATGCTAACACCTAATGTCAAAAAGATGGCAAAAATTGGCGAAATGTAGTTATAACACTCTAAAATCAATAACAGATGAAACAAAATCACTTTATGGAGCTCAGCCAAAAATTACAGGCAAAAAAGACTCTCAGTTATGTTCTAAGTGAATCAACAAAAGTTACCAAACAAAAAGGACACTTTCTAAAAAAACTGGTCTAAAAAGTCAGCAAAAAAGACATGGTGTTCCATAGTGGAGGAGACGTTTAGATAAGATATCAAAGAGACTAAATTAGCTATAAAAGAATTTTACCATTCTGGAGAAGTAAGCAGATGTCTGCCAAATAAAAAGGATGTCTCAAAAGAGAATGTTCCTACTTTCGTGTTAACTGTTCCAATCAAAGATGCTTACCTTATGTTCAGGAAAAAAATCCCTCGAAAGAAAATAGGCTTAACATCCTTCTACAAATTAAAGCCAAAAATGTGAAGAAAATGTCTGAAACAAACAGGAAATGTTGCTCATGCCAAACACGTTGCAACGCCGCACTTGCCCTTGAAGCCATATATAACTTTTCAATTGGCAAAGGATTAAGTAATGTCACTAAGCTGAGCAAACAGGAAGCAGCAAACCTTGTTGTGTTTGACTTTGAAGGAGAGTATCCCAAGGCACCCTGTCTTAATGTGGTGTTGACAAAATACAGAATCAGTATGAAGAGCTTGAAAATAGGTACACAAATGACGGAATTGTTTACTATCAGTAGGAGTCAAAAGATAATAGGTAAGGGTAGCACAGAGCACCACAAGCACAGCCTAAAGGCCACGCATTTGCAAAGTAGGCCCACAACAAAAAGAAACTGTAAAGGAAAAATATTACAGACGGGTTGCTTAAAAGATCCAACAAGTACATTTTGATTTTATGCAAAATATAGATAGAAGGAGAGGAAGGGGTAAGGGGTAGAAAGGGGGTGGGGGGTTGGGGGAAAGTAGAAGGAAGAATGATCTATGGTAAAGACGGTACAAAGAAGAGATGCGTATCCTTTGTTGAAAAGAAATCAAGTGCGACTGACTTTATTGATGTCCTTGTCAAATTTGTAGATCAAGTTACCAAATAACTATTCCGTGCGAAATGGAAACTTCACCAGCTTGATAAATGTAAATGTAACCTACAAGACAATGAGGCAATAGTTGTAATAGATTTTGCTGAAAACTATGCTTGTCGATTTCAAAATGAAGTACAATCAGCATTTTGGGACGGAACACAGATCAAGTTACCATACACCCAATGATGGCGTGTTATTGTGAAGACACACTTAGTAATAGGGATAAGTAATGACCTTAAGTTGATGCTCACACTGTTCAAGAATTTCAAATTATGTTGTGGGAAATCCTTAATAAAAGAAACCTAACTTGGAAACAATGAATGAACAAACAAATGGCTGTGCAAGTCAGTATAAGGGCCGTGTTAGTTTCTGTGACATTAGCAGTGAAAATGGACATTCTTTGAATACATCACACGGTAAAAACTTGATGTGGTCTTGATGTCTTAGTAAAATATTCTTGTCACCAAGCTTTAATTTCTAGGAAAAGTCATTTGAAATGCAACAGAGCTTTATAAGTTATGTCAAGAAAGGCTGAAAATGGATACTGTTGAGTCCAAACGTGTTTTTTAACATTAGTGGAAACAATGTAAACGGTAACCTTTCAAGTTAAAAAGCAGATACTCTACAGGGAACTTCATTGTGCGAAAGGACGAAAGACACCGGCGGAAATAAAAGGCAATTTGAGCTGTTTCTGTGCCAGCTGTAAGGACAATAGTGATGTGTGTGTGTGAACACTTGATACGCAATGGAATGGGAGTATAAAAAACTTAAGATGAAAAGATGTATCCTTTTGTTTTTTACATTAATTACATTTTAAGCCAAACACTCATTTCATGAAAATATTAATATCAAATGAAAATACCATCAGGTATCAGTAAATTACAATTAATCCTTAGCATAAAACAGCAAAAAAGACGCCCCGACAAATGAACATATTAGTGGTCGTGGTGATGATGTTAAAAGTAAGAGAGAAGAGGTTACTAAAGGTTTGTTTGATTTTTTAATCAGTACTAAATATTTTTAACTTAGACTTGATATTAGCATCCGAGATCTTACACCCCTCTAACAATCTATCACTTGCTTGTTTGATTTCTCTGCTTAACATTTCCTCCGCTTTATTGCTAACTTGTTGCATGTGCTATTCATATGTTAACTTATATTTAGTAACACTTAACTACTATATGCTTGTTTTATTACAGGAAGTCTGTCAGTACCAGCTATGCCTATTTTCATATAGTTAGAAGTTCAATACAATCACTTGTATCCAAAATTGTGTAATGTCTGTCACAAATGATATGATCGTTTTGTGAGTCTGTGGAATTCGTTTATCTAGTATAATACACTTGATTTATAGTTTTTTTGTCTTGTAAAAAATCCAAGTATAGGAGAATAATATTTGTCTTTTTAAAGCATTCTGTTAGACGACATCGGGCATTATGCCTTTGGGCGGAGCAAACTACAAGCGTGATCAAATTAACGTCACACCAATAACTACCTGCGTTTGATGTAAACGCCCATTCGGCGAGGTTTTCTGAAATCGGCAGTATGGTTGTTGGAATAAAGAGCTTGCATGCTGGGTGTAACACATATAAGATTCTTTATGGCAGATATATTAGATTTCTTATGGGTATGATACTCTTATGGTCAGTTTCAACAAGATAATACTTTATTTCATAGAATATTATGAGAGAGAGATTTGGAAACTGCTATTTTTAAGGGATTGCCAGTTCAGTTCTTTAAGTAAAGGTGAAACTGTTTGTTTGATTATAGTTTATGCATACGTATCGATCTATTTATACTCGTTGAATTTTATTTGATTAATGTTAGAGTAGCATTCAAGTTTCGGTTGGACATAAAAGTGTTATATGCTGTTTCTTTGACTTTTCTTATTGTTGTTTTGACATTTCTCTTGCTGATTCTTGGTGAATTCTTCACTTTTGCAGTTATGATATTTGTGTGCTTTGACCAACTGAGATCTTTACTTAAAGTGACGCCGGTGTATTTTGCTCATTCTATAAGTTTGATAATTATGCTATGAAATAACTGTGTGATTGTAACTACTTGTTTTTTCGCTTTCAAGAAGTTTCTACTACCCTATACTTACCTGGGTTGAACATCATTGACCAGTCCTTTTCCTATGCTATGGAATGAATATCATTTTGCAGACTTTGTGTAACAAGTAAGGATTTTCGCATAAGACACACAATGAAGTTATATGCAGATAATCTACTGTTACCTTAAATATAGTCGTTAAATAGTTAAGGTAAATCAGGAAGAGACAGGGGCCTATTGCTGAATCCCGAGGAACTGCAGCGAGAGCAGGTAGAGTGCATGAGGGACAACCGTCAACAACGACACTTCTGGATCTTTCTTTGAGTAATGCCTATGAAATGACACCCAATGGAGTTTATGTATTATTTTATGGCGGTCAACCTTTCCGAAAGCTTTAGCAAAGAGCATTACCATAATTGTCAGTTTGCTGGCCATTCTCTAGATTATCGAAGACCTCTTGTGTAAACGTTATAAGTTTTGTTTCACAGATAAGCTCTGAACTGAAACAATATTGGTTATGACTGAATAGATCATTTCTGTCAAAGCAGGACGTGGTGTAAGAAACTAAATCATGTTCCATCATTTCATAGGCAATGCATGCTAAGGATATAGGCTTATAGTTGCTAGTCTCGGATTTTTGGCCTTCCTTGTATACTGGATCGAAGCGTCTGCATTATTCCATCTTCTGGGGTTTGACCAGTTTTAAGCAGCAGTTTGAATATATCTTTTAATGACTACAGCTGTCCTTTGTGAATCTCCTTGAGTAGTCTTGCAGAGGCATTATTAGGATTTCACCCCTTCAATTACTTAACCATGCTATTTCCTACTATGTTCCTTAAAATGGGATTACTCAATTCGTTATACATAAGATAAAATTTAACCAAAGAAAGAAGAAATCTAAAAGGAGAAGACCCGGGGATGAGGCTTAATATTGTTATATCGTAATGTAAGTAAGACGTTGGTCTTCTATGACCATCCCAGTTTTGATAGCAAAGAAAAATTAAATGTCCCGAATTCGGGTAAAAAACGTTATTTTCTATGCACATAATGCATATAATTATGTATAAGAAATGTCCGTTTCAGCATTATATTTAGCGTACTGCTGCTCCCCATTTCAATGTGTCATTTCAAAGGTCTTAGTATAGGTACAAAGTGTATATGCTCAGCTACAGTATGATACCTTTCTATGATATTTCTGCCGATCATAAGGCCCAGTTGTTATCTCCAGTGGTCCCTATAAAGGGGTCAAGAGCCCATTTTAGAAAAAAACTATGAAAGGGCCTGCTACAGACAAAGTTGGATGAAGATCAAACAAGCGGTTCATGAGAAGACGTTGCTTTTTTACCTGTAGAGGCCATTAAAGGGACCAAGTCAATGCATTCGAACAAATTTCAGAGAGGACGTAATAATGATAATGTTTGATAAACATCAATTTAAACTTTCCTGAGAAGATGTTGTTTAAAGTTATTTCTATTTCTAGCTTTATCAGTCCCTTAAAGGGTACAAGTACCAGCATTTCTACAAAATTGGGGAAAGATCTTATAATGATGCTACAGACCGACCAATTTGTTGAAGATCCATCAGGCAGATGACGAGATGTAATCATTTAGATGTGTTTTTTTATCTTTTTTTAGCTCTAGGGGCTCCAAAAATGGGCCAAGTACCCCAATTCGATCAAATGTTGGCGATGACCTTATATTAATGCTACAGACAAAGTCTGATGAAGTTCCAAGTCGTTCATAAGAATAAGTCATTTAAATGTATTTCTATTTTTAACTCCTACGGTCCCTAATAGAGGCAAGCTAAACATTTGAACAAATTTGATAGAGGGCCTTGGTGTAATTCTGGTTAGTAGTTTCAGAGTAGATGTCATCTGAAGAAAAGTGTGGACGGACGGACGACGGACGGATGGTGAGCGGTAACAATAGCTCATGCACCGAGCACTTCGTGCTCAGGTGAGCTAATAATAACCAAGGCAGGCATATAAATCATTGAACATATGTTTGTATTATAATATGGAAGGCTTGTCTGAAGGATTATGTGAAGTTTCCCACTTAAAAGTGTACTCTATAAAGTACTAACTTATAGCTTGTTGACAAAAAATGCACAGAGGGACATAAATTCATAAAAATGATAATAAAAGTTTTGGAATTTTTGTTATTCAGCTGGTGAGATCATGAGGGAAGGCATGTATGACGTTTCATCCAGTTGCGATGAGTAATGATCCAGATATTACCTTGTCGAGTATAGTAAACATTGCGTTGACACACGCCGTCGACGACGACGGACGTAAAGCAAAAAATGACGACCTTGATCATTCGCCATGTGTGATGTTTCATTCAGTTTTGATTAGTAATGACCCAGATTTAATGGAATCGGGCATTTTAAACATGTTTTTTACACACGCCTGCGACGTCGAGAGATGTATAGCCATAGCTCACCGGAGTTACTTCACGGCTAGCTGAATTTCTATTTCAGGCATTTGAAAATTAGATAAACTCCAATACACTGTTTTCTCATTAAGTAAGTTACTTTTTGACGCTCCTCTACTTAGTCGTACAATTCTGAATTATATATAATTGACTTACAGATGTATTACATAGCACACTTACCTACAATGAAAGTATCATAGCTTTATCTTTCGTAGAAAATGCAAATCCGGCCTTCTCCATTTGTGTTAAACTGTGATTTTGAGATTATAGACTTTCACACACTTTGGACGTTCTGGAGATTGCCACACATAGAGATTTTTTAACCATGATATGCACAATAAATACCAGGGATAACACAAAAAATGATAAACACAAAGTTTCTCTTATTTCCATTGTGGTCCCTGCTATTGGTGACATGACACAGCCTTAAGTCAAGCTTTCATAGTAATACTGACAAATATTGCACTAACCTATGTGGCACAATCATATTAAAAAAATCTAATTGAGATTTTTAAAAAAAACTACTATTCTACTTACAACTAAAATTAATTTAGAACATCGAAGCATAAAAGACTAGATCAAAAGAATTACAAGAGTTACTAATAAAAATTAAAAAACTGCATAGCTAACTGAACATTAAATGGGCTTTCATGGACTTTTTAAATTTGAGAGGGGAAGCAATATCTGTAAGGTCGTCTTGTGGAATTTTATTCCATAAAGATATACCCGAGAAAGCAAATGACTTTTCCGCAAAACTCCCAACCTTTGGGCAATGCAAAACGACCTGTGTCACTGACTATTGGGCCATAATTATTGGGAGTCTGACCGGCATTTGCAAATACTCTTGACCGGGTACACCTGTTATAGATAGAATTTAAAGGGACAAAATGATCATTTAGATAATCTGGGGCTACACCAAACTTACGGATTACACATTTAAAACCACATTTATGCAGTTTATACACATAATTATTTCACATTATATCTATACAGCACATTGAAAGACAAAATCATAAAAATTAAAATCGTTTAAGAAGTATAATTGATGTATTTGTAGCCAGTATGGAAGAATAAACTAGTAAAATATTTCCTTAATTTTCGACATTTTTTGATTTGCTGATTTGGATAAATGTTAATTATAATAATGATTATAAAAAATCTATAGTAATAACCTAGACCATGAGTAAGCATTGTTACAGTTCATGATTAAATTTTCTTCAAATAGATGTACCTAAGCATGACATATTAATACGAGAATGAGCAAAAAGACCGTTCTAACTGCATTTTATTAAACAAAATTATATGTTCTTTAGTGTTTAAGCACTTGTCTATGTGTGCCTGCAACTGCCAACACTAAATGCTAGTAATGCAACATTTCAACAACAATTCTATAAAATAAATAAACTGAGCTATTTGTCTATGGATTGCCAAACAAATATAGTCAATAATAAGAGAGAACCATTAGTTTGAAACATTTAGTATTCTTATGTCTAACGCAAGTTTGATAAAAGTCTAATTTGGGGTGGTGTTACTAAACGGCTAATAACGCTAAAAAAGCTTCCACCACCGCAATGCTATCATATAGTTTCTGACTTGTCAGATGTTTACCTTTCCAAAAACAGTAATGAGCTTTATTCCAATCGGATGGTACCAATAGCCAAAATTACCGGTCAGGAAAATATCAAAACCAAAGTTGATCTAATTTAATATATATTTGAAATTACCTTCCCCTACCCCATTGTAAATCTTACGTCAATTTTAAACAAATGCCAGCCAAAAATAAGGGTGAAAAATCTGTTTCGCAAGAAGTAGAATCTATTTGGTTAAATGGTTCATTATTAGCCATATTTTAATTATTTAGCATTAATTTTTGGGAAAACTTTTGTTAGAAAGCAATATTCAAAGAAACTTTTTTTTTCAAAATGGCGGATATCCTGGAAAAAAAAACGCTCGTACATCCTTAAAGAAACAGTCACTGTTTTACTAAACCACTTACCAGTATATTGATAGCTTTTAGTATTTATAACAGTCTTAATCTTAATGGCATGATGTGTTTTGCAACACTACTGCAGAACATGTCTGAAATCTGATACTTTCTGGATTGAACTCAGCATTCCAATGTAATTCTACACGAACAAAAATATTTTATTTTTTTTTCGCGAGGTAATTTGTATTTATAATATATTAGGACTATTAAAGGATGTTGCATTTGTGTCGTGTTTTGGTTTATAGTAACTTACCGTGACTCATAGCGATTATGGTATCAAACTACAAAGAATTTAACAGTCTGATTATCGATAATAAAAAAATATAGGATGGTTTCTGAACGTAAAATAAATGCAAAATGTATTTTTTAGTCATAGGAAATCCAGTTTTATCACCGAAAGAAATTATTGTGTCATTTCGCTACAAGTTAAGTAAAAAATTATCCACATATTGTTTTAAATCATTGACAAATATTGTATCGGGAATACAAAACAAATAAAGTTGAACTATTTTATCACGTAAGCGCTATAACCTGAATTTATGCGCTATGATTATTTCAATTTATCCAAAAAAGTATCATGGCAAAATCATGGGATTATAGTTCCTGCAGCTACAAAGACATAAAAATTGCGATTTACACAGGCATCAGGAGGCAAACGCAACAGAGATGCCTCAGGATTGGCAGTAAAAATAAGTAATCAAAGTATAATAGGAATATTCTGACTATTCATTACAATAAAACTTTACGAAAAAAATTATTTATATACGACCATATTGATATTTAATTTTACAGTAGCGTTCAAACATTTATGTAACCAATAATATTTATAGCTCAAGTGTACATTATAGTTCTACTGTCACTGTAACTTTATTAGCTCCATTTCTTGTGGAAATAGCTGCTAGTCTGACTCATTTAATTTGCAAACACTGACATCGATGCATTTTATTTGTCTAAGCATAAACTGAATCGAAGGTCTAGACCGACCCTTGCGTGTGTTTGTTTGTTTGGTTTCTTGCAAATACTAAGCAATTTACTCTTACTTTAGTGTTGTAGGAGCATGATTGCGCAGTCATTTCACTTTCTGATTTTCAGAGAAACCTAACAGAAATAATCAAGTAACAAATGGAAGAAAAAAGGCATTTTGCTGCCGCCACTTTTTCTGTTATTTCGGTCTGCAAATTAATATGAGAAACGTAATTTTCAAGAATGGCTCATTGAATGTTAAATGACATATTTCAGAAATATTTTGTTTTAACTGAAACAAGAATAAGCCCTAAACGTATCGTCCAAGGGTAAAGAGAAGGACATAAAGAATGTCAAGAAGCGTGGAAATTCCCCGAAAACCAGGTTTTTCAAACATTTTTCTTTTTTAAGTAACACTGAATTTGACTTAAAGTTTACAGTGATCTTGACCCCAGTTGCAAAATAAAACAATAGCGTTATCTTTCTGTCCTAATAAGCTACCTACATACAAAATTCCATATGCGGTGCGTCATTTAAGGTTTAGCAGTATATCACAAAACAACAGAACCTTTTAGTAAAGGAACAGCATCTTGACAACTTATCTGTACGTATGCATTACTTGTTTGAAATAAAATACGCTTAAACTAATTGATAAATAGGGAGCGTAACGATCCTACTAAAGATTAAATAGTATCCTAAAAATGTTTACATCTGAAATAATATTTATAACTTGTCATAAATTCACTTTGAAACCAGCGAATCTCTTTAATTTAGAAAAATGTAAATTTACAACTGTGAGTTGTTTTATTATAGTCTTCATTCTACACTGACAGAAATGTCTTTCCCATGGACTCCTATTATGAAAACGTGATGACATGATAAACAGTTTAGGCTGCATATTCTTTAAAGGATCCCAAAAATACAGAAAACCCCATATATTGCAGTGTATATCGCTAATTTATCGTTATGTCCTGCTAAAAATATGTGTTGTCTCTTTATTTCATGTTTAATTGCAATAAATTTAAAAACCACATGCTGAGGTATTGTAAATAAGAACTCTGGTGTATAAATCTAAGATTTTATCAAAAACATAATTGCATAAACCTTACAAGTGTTCTTTTAGAAGCACTTAGATTTCTAACCTTTATGATATTTACCATATAATCTAAAAAAAAAATACCAAGAAAAACTGATATTTTGATATTTCAATTGAGAAAACATTTGCTAGGGAAAATGTTAATAATACGGCATGGAAAAGCAACAGTAAATATAACAAATATACCTTGTGGGCCTGTGATTAGGTATCAGAAGCATTGCGTTACGGTTTCAATTCAAATTCTACATTTTATGAATAAAAACGTTCCCGTTCCGAACATGTAAAACTATCATAAACAGTACATTTCATTTCTTTTACATTCCTACCGTTATAACCAGACACGGGTAATTGAAAGCACTAAGTATTGTTACTTGCAAGCAATTTGCGATGTATTTGACACCCTTAATCAATGTTTTCTCTTGTTTGGTCATTTAACAGTTGTTTTGAACTGATTCGAATATTAGTGAAAATAGAAATAACAGGAAAGTTTTCCATTCTTCAGTATTCAATTTATGATAAAACCATTGCATTGTAACTGGTGGGAAAATTCATTACCTTTGGGATTCTCTGCTTATTCTCTCAAGATTAATAAGGATACACAGCATTGTATGGAATTTTAAATACAGAGAAAGGAAATATAAAGTAACTTAGATAAGACGTATATAAGAAATAGTCTTAATGCGTTTATTCCAAATCAAATATCATAAAAGCCGCCCTTCTTATAAAATGTGCTGTTAATAAGACCTGTTTTAATCCAACACGAACATTGAAAATGTCTTCGACTAGCAGACTGAAATTATTACTTGTCAGTAATGTTGTAACATGTCCGTTGTATGAAACAGTTTGATCTAATTCTCTAAAAAGCAGTCATTCTTTTTTGCGTGCTAGTACTTACAAGACATATTACAGTATAAAGTATATACGCATACTACATATATAATATATATTATGAAATGCATTTTGTAGACGTTTTATTGCTATCGTAACTCCTCAAGATTTACACATTTAGAAGTAGCTACAACCTGAACGGGTATTGACTTGGAATTTTCTACACTTATCATTGCTTAAAATTGTTTGCTTCTACATTGTACATGTTAGATGCTAGAGTATCTTTTGCTAGACTAGACTCGTTTGCGAAAAACAACTTGAGAAACATTCAAAAATATTCGAGAAGAGAAAAGGCAGAAACTGCTATACTTAAATAAACACGAAGTTGTAAATCGTAAAATTGATATATACCGTATGGAACAAAATGACTGCTGTGATAACAGTTTCCAATTTTCTTGATGGAATTATGATAGCTTTGAACGGATGGAAAGCATTGCCCGACGGCTGTAGAGATCAAAGAATGAAAAATGTCTTCATTCCACAAAATCCCTTACAGAGACGATAAATAATTGAAAAGCTCAGCAGCAAAATCAGATGTTTAATAATGATGTATTTAATCGCGATCAAAATAATCTTCTTTCTATTTTGGTACGTCCTTTTGGTTAGTGTGTGAATGGAAATGAATGTTGATGCATAATGGAATATTTCGACGGTACACTAACTCTGTGACTACAAAACTTTAAAAAGAAACAGACAATTAGAAACAGAATTAAAATGTAATATTTTCATGAAATTCTAGAAATCTGTAACAAAATTTAATTTGACCTTTCGCCCAAAAATGGAGTAAATATTATCTCTCTGTATTCCGAAAAATATTAGCACCTAATCAGTGATAAATACTATGTAATACTTGAAATTGGGCTTTAAATTATTGCTGCCGTTCTAAAACTGTATATTAGAATAGGTAGTATCAAAATGTCACCAAAAATTGAGCTTAGGTTTACATTTTGATCGCATGGCAGTTTTGCAGCATTCGTGTTTTTTTTTTTAGATTCAATATTTTTTCCAACGCAGAAAAGTATGTACATCCCCAAAGCATTCAAAATGTTTCGCTCAGAAATACATTACGTGTTTTTAGATCGGTGCTATTTGCTTTTCCTTATTGGAGAGGCCGAAGTGGTGTTTGGTGACATAATTCGCAAACGTAACAAGAACTTGCATCCACTGGCACCAAAGCAGTATTGATAGATTAGGTACACAGATAAATCGATGTAACTGCTAAACAGGCAAGACAAAAGTAATTTCGCAGTATATTATATATTATTATTCTCATTTGACTGCAAAAAAGGTTTAATAGAAAGTCAGGTCATTGCTAAGATGGTATTTTCGTAAAAAGAGATCAGCTACAGACAAAGCTTCGCAACTTACAAATATTTCTTCTGTTATGTAACAGGTAAAATGTTTGTTGACAAGATTAATAACACCAAGGGAAGCCTTGATATATATTTTATAAATTACACGAGTGGTGCATATATAGCAGAAACTTAGAATTCTTCCCGGAATATCTTAATTTATGTTTTTTGTTTACAGTTAAAAATTTCGAAATTTCAGGCGCGTTTCTTAAATACTTGACCAGTCCAATTGTTTAAGTGGTTTCAAAACTTTATGTTGTGGATAAGAAGTTTAAAGAAAATAGTTTATACGTTATCTCTTAACATATCATGCACTTTGACGGTGACGGGAGTACGTTGTCATATTTCAACTCGAATACAAACAAAGTGTTGCAATCATTTTCAAAAGACCAGACATTTCAATTACGTTGCGTATTGATTACGAGGACTGGTAATTAGGTGTGCTTTTCGGAACAATATCCCACAACAGATTATCACAGAATGAAAACTGGAATTGAAAACAATGCAATTTGTCGATGTTTAGATTGTTGAAACAAATACCGTTAAGGCCATTTTAGATTTCCCTGAAGCGATTTCAAAATTGTAGTCGGTTTGATTTCATTTATTTCCAAGCAAAATATATCCAGGCCTACATGTAAAATCTAGGCAAGCATTTCAAAGGAATTGTCTTCAGCTTGTATCGCACGTTATGTACTTATAGAACACGAGGTTGCAGTATTTTATGGCAGACTTCGTTATGGAATAATTCTTTCATTCATACATTCTTTCAATAGGATTTTTGGTTCTTTTCTACACTTTTCGCAAGAAACCAAATGTTTAAAAGAGTGCACTTCCGTTCAGTTCTTTTAAATTCAGCAAAGAGCAAGACATATCGTTAGACGCGTTCGCTATATTTTAAAAGTTAATATTATATAAGTATATGTTTGATATGTAAAAAAACGTTATGATTAAAGAACAATTCTTTTTTTTTTAAAAGCAAACTGCGTTGGTCCCATATTTCATGGACTCTTAAAAACGTTAATCAATATAAAGCGTTCTTCGCATAATTAATGTGAAAACATCACAACTACGTTCGTAAAAAGGTTATGAAATCTGCAAGCATTCATTGCTTTGTCTCTGAATGGCTGTATTAAGGTAGTTCTGCAGGTTTGATAAGCCGAATTAGTGGCGTAACGTCATTTATTCGGAAAACGTAGAATAAAACCTGGATTCGGCGAAAACGGAAATGGAAATCATTTTATGAATTTATGGCAACAGGTGAGTGAATTCATTACAGCGACAATGTTACTATCTTTTTAAAGTTAAAGTATGACATTAAAACATCTGACACAATTCCGAAAAATGTCTTAAAATTAGCTTGAAATGCGCGGATCTCTTTAACTGTGGGCAAATAACTCAAAAATAAGCACACGGGACCTATACATTTTATTTAACCATATTATAGACCGTATGTTTATTTACGACTGTGGGAAGTAGCTTTAAAATCTACATTGTAGAAAAAATTCTATTCGCGAAAATGTTACCAAAATTGTGATTTTCCCATAGACTCCCCATTATGAAAACTTGTGTGAAGATAATTTTATTCAAACCAGTCTAGCAAAAAAAAATATAGAACACGACCCTATCATTTTTATTTGCCGAATTTTCTTAGTGTATTCTGAAGTTCTGAAAAATCGTGGTTTAATCAAATTCTACATTGTAGAAATTGTTTTATCTAAATGTGCAGAACTACCTTAATCACCATTTTATATGGCCTGTGGTGGAAACGATTGATCATTCCTGCTCGTTTAGGAAATGTTGTAAAAAATATAGCTCATAGATGCAGATAAAATCGATTTCACGATAGAAAAAAGATCCAAATGTATTTATTTTGCATTCCAGATTCAGCCTCTGTCATTAACCAAAATTTTAAGAAAAGATATTGTGCGCATTTTCCACTTAATTTGTACTTCAGCAAAATTACACAATGATAATGTAATTTTAAGTCCATTTTAATTTGCTATGTTCATGGTTCTGAAATAAATTTTGTTGTGAAATGTAACTGGTTTTTACGATCTAAAATAACCAATAAAATTTTATTGTCGCTTATAAGGCGACCAAATTGGTCGAATAATCGCTAAGTAATTTATTATTCACATTAAATTGCTATGGAAGGAAATTACGACTGAGTGAAATGAAGTCAAATATACTTAAATCGGTAATTATTGTGTTCCACGTCTAGAGGTTGAAAGCATTATTTGCATGAAAGTTTCATGATTTGGAAACTGTAAACACTTCCAAGGCACAAACGTGGTATAACACATCTAAAGAGACTTACCTTTGATATTTTAGTATGACTTCTCTTGATGTATTTATCGAATCTGTCAATATACATTATGTCATTTTAGAACCCTCTTAACTACTTACTTTTGTGTAATAAATGAAACAAGGCAGTCTGAACGACAGCTAAATCCCCCGCAACTGTTATGGATAGTGAAAGGGTAAACCTTTGACCTTTAGCTGTGGCATTGACCTTCAACTGATATAGCTGACTCATGATTTCTGCACAATATGTTGATGAGGTGATCATTTGACCCAAGTTTCATGAAAATCCTTCAATGGGTTTAGAGATATAGAGCTCAAACCTTTGATCTTGAGTTGTGACCTTGACCTTGAGTTGACATGACTGACTTATGAGCTCTTAATGAGGTGATAATTTGACCCAAGTTTGATGAAAATCCTTCAAAGGGTGTAGGAGATACAGAGTGGATACAAAATGGAAGGCTCAAACATTTGACCCTAAGCTGTGACCTTGACCTTGGGCCGGCATGGCTGACTCGTAAGAAATGCACATTGCCTTGGTAAGGTGAACATTTGACCCAAGTATTATAAAATTCCTTGAAGGGGTTTAAGAGATATAGAGCGGACACGAAATGGAAGGCTAAAACATTTGACCTTGAGTTGTAGCCTTGACCTTGAGCTGGCATGGCTGACTCATAAGTTCTGCACATTGCCTTGATAAGATGATCATTTGACCCAAGTTTGATGAAAATCATTCAAGGGGTGTAGAGATATAGAGCGGACACAAAATGGAAGGCTCAAACCTTTGACCCTATGTTGTGACATTGTCCGTGAGCCGGTATGGCTGACTCATGGGTTTTGCACATTGTCTTGATGAGGTGAATTATTTTATCCAAGTTTCATGAAAATCCTTCAAGGGGTTTAGGAAATAAGGAGCGGACACGAAATGGAAGGCTAAAACCGTTGACATTGAGTTGTGACCTTGACCTTGAGCCGGCATGGCTGACTCATGGGTTTTGCACATTGTCTTGATGAGGTGATCTTTTGATCCAAGTTTCATGAAAATCCTTCAAGGGGTTTTTGAAATATGGAGCGGACACAAAAGTGTTACGGACAGACGGACGGAAGGACGGACGGACGGACGGACAGATGGACGGACGGAGACCTTTCCTATAACCCCCCACCACTTGTGGCGGGGGATTAAAAAAATAAGGCTTTTAGCATCTCAGTCGTTTATTTAAATGATGAAATTCTAATACAAACTGGACCCATCTCAGCCTTACATGCCGTCTATCTGTGATATTATTATGTCTCCCCCCCCCCCCCCTCCCCCCACTACGGGAGGCATATTGATTTTGCCCTGTCCGTCCGTCACACTTAATTACCGATCAATATCTGAAGTACCATTTGACATAGAATCTTCAAACTCCATAGGGTGGCAGGGCTTATGGAGAAGACGACCCCTTTTGTTTTTGGGGTCACTCCATCAAAGGTCAAGGACACAGGGAGCTGAACATAGAAAACACTTTCCAATCAAAAACTTGAGAACCACTTGACCAAGAATGTTGAAACTTCATTGGATGATTTGACATGCATAGTAGATGACTCCTAATTATTTTGGGGTCACTTGATCAAAGGTCAATGTCACAGGAACCTGAACATGAAAAACCGTATCCAATTCATAACTTGAGAACCACTAGGTGCAGAATGTTGAAACTTAGTGGGATGATTGGACATGCCAAGTAGATGTCGCTCATGTCCCCTATTGACTTCTTGCATATACGACTATGCATTTGGGGAAACATGCGCTTTTTTACAAAAGCATCTTCTAGTTTCTTTGAAGTTCTATGGTGGTTTTAATTTTATATAAAAATAGGTATGGTTTATTTACATTATTGTTTTTGCGGTTGATACATGTATGCCCATAGCAACATTTCATTGAATGTGAAAATTGTCACATTTCAAAAAAGACATATAATTATTCCGTATTCAGGAAAAAGACAACCCACTTTCTATTTATTCTAAACCTGTTACCGTTGCAATATGTATTTTGTAACTGACGTAAAACGTCTTGAGACGTTAAAAAGACACGCACGTCATTAAGTTTCATTTCGTTTTATTATTTGAAACATAATATGATCTGACATTCTCTTAAAAAACAGTCTAGAAGTATAAAGTTTTTATTTCGTCTTACGCGAAAAAAAAATATTAATACACAATGTACTGTCATGTAGATCGGCTAAAATATAAATTTCACCAATGAATATTTTTTCTCCAAATGTGTCAGTTTAAAAGAGACACGTTTCAATATACTGATATTAGGAAACATCTCTGCATATATAATATTAAGAAATTTATCTCGAGATAAATCACCTTTAAAACAAAAACGGAAAATATTACTTTTCTGGTATTTATATGCATTAATTCGAAAACTCTGAGTACTTTCAACTTAAGCATGCATTACAAAATTGAACTTGTCCAAATTTAATTGTCAAAATATTAGGGTTAATTACAAAATGTCAGATATGCTCTAAAGTGAGTTAACCCTTACACTGCTAAATTTCTATAATGAACTAGTCCATCTTTCAATTTGGGCAGTACCATTTACTGTTGAAAGGGGTGTTAACCTAAAAATTATACTGACTGAATGGAGAACAGCTTAGATTATGATCAGACTGCAGGAATGCGCGGGCTGATCATGATCTACTCTGGTTCCAAAGGTAGAATCGATCGTGTTTAGTAGGATAAGGGTTTTAACACATTGATTCACAGTTGACATTTCTACAACATGAAGTATCTTTAGTAATTAAAGAATATAATCTGATTTAGTTTTGATAAAGGAAACATTAATTTTTACATGCAGGTTGTGTGGTAAATAAACCGAAATTTCAAACATATCTTATATAGAATGGAGGTTATTTCAAGAACTGCCATTTCAAAATGCGCCATTAAAAAAAAAGAAATAAATATAAAATGTGTTAGGTGTGTAGACAAGAAGCTCAACAAATTGAGTATTTTTGTCTGCTTCTTTCATGCTTTAATTCCAGACATTGCGGAAATCAAAAACAAGCTGCAGGTAATAAGGCGACATTTTATCAGTTAATGAGGTTTGATGGTATGTAACTGCCAGTAAGTTGTCATTAAGAGTACATTATCCTGTCGATTTAGCTGTATCGGCTTCCTTTAATGTGGAAATAGCTTCAAGTCTGAGTAATTGTCATTTGCATGTGGAATAATCTGTCTATATACATGTACAGCTGAGATAAAATTCAGCTTAACGAAGACTGTACTTTGTTGTTCGTACGTACTAAGCGATTTTATGGTACTTAAAGTGTTGCAAATTTATATGAAAGCATCTCGATGAAGTCACAACGTCGTTAACGTAATTGACATCGTTGAAATGTAATCACCGTGCGCTGGGCTCATGTAAATGACCCTTTAGAGAAGGCGTAACTCCTGACTGTATGATCATCATCACGTCAAATTTACAATGAAGTTTGTAGAAATATTGTGAAACATGATGGCATATTTCTTGTTTTGGTTCATGAAAGAATAAAGCTAGAGACAAAGTCTACGTTATTATGAACAGCCCTCGTATCATTAAAACATAAACGTGAACTCAAAAGTTCAGAATTGGTGTGTATTGTGCTTGTATTTCAAAGTAATATATACTTACTCAATGCCTGCAACATGCAATTTTGAGGAAAAACAATTTCCAGACATTTAACATTGTAAAGAAATTTACCCGTCAGACAATATCAACGGAAAGCGGGTATTTTTCTTGTTGAACTATAAACATTGCAAGCAATCTTTCTAAGTCACGCCTCCTTGATGTGTGTGTATGTGTTCGGGTTTAACGTCTTTTTCAACAATTTTTCAGTCATATAAACGACGGTGTCTACTTGTAGCAGTGAGCACAAAGCCCAGCTTTACAGTGCTTCCTCACTGGAATATCACACCGTAGACACGTGGCATGATACCCCACCAAGTCACATTATACTGACACCGGGATGACCAGTCCTAACACTATCCTCTTAATGCTGAGCACCAAGCGAGGAAGCTATAGTACCATTTTTTACGTCTTTGGTGTGGCGCGGCGTGGGATCGAACCCACGATCTCCTGCACTCGAAGCGGACGCTCTACCGCTAGGCTACCGAGGACGCCTCATTGATAGTTTGCTTGATAGTTTGCTATCTAATGGTTGTTCAGACCGTTGTCCTTAAACTAAACAGGGTCATCTTTTTCCCATTGTTACAGCCTCATTTTTGTATAATCATAGCATATAATCGCTTATTAAATTCATTAACTAATGTATTACATTAGGGATGAATTTAATAATAACTAAGACGAGACAAAATGCGTTCAATAATACATGTTTTGCTTGGGTAAATCTTTGTAGATTTCAAATTGCCTCCGCTCATAAAACTACGCAAACTGATATTAAAACTACCGAGGCGCATGGTAATAAAACATTCCCTTAGAGGAAGTTAAATACCGTTGCTAATGTGTTTGTTACCAATGCATTCTTCGTATCAAGTGCATATAGTGCTCGATAAATACACAAAAGTTATATTCCTAATAAAATTACGTCTTTGGGATTGTGAATACGTCAATCGTGATAGGCCATAAGGCTCAATGGCTGGTTGTATTAAATTTACTTCGGAGAGAAACGTTTAATTGATACACAACAACTAGATCTTTTAAAGGCTTTAAACCACCGCTTACTTAGATAAGACGCACCCTTTAATTTGCAAATATTAAGGTAAAGTCTTTGAGCCTACTGTTTTAGTATAATACTATAAACCCAAAGATTTATTATAATTGAAATACTTTTAATAAGGTTTTCTGTCAAACGAATATAGTGTAAAAGCAATCCTTGGGTTAAAATATGCTATTAATAAGACCTGTTTAAATCAAACATGCAACAAACACGTTTTAACAAGAGTTGTTTATGCCTGAAGTTTCATGGGTCGTTTTCAGTCCTAGTCACTTTTGCAACTTAAGGATGTACAAGCGTTTTTTTTCCCAATATATCCTCCATTTTGAAAAGTGTTTCTTCGAATATTTTTTTCTAACAAAATAAATGTATGCCAAAACGTAATAGTAAATAATTAAAATATGGTTAATAATGTACTATTTAATCAAACAGATTCTACCTTTTGCGAAAAAAAATCCACCCTTATTTTTGGTTGTCATTTGCGTAAAATTGATGAAAGATGTACAATGGGCCAGCGGCCGGTAATTTTAAATATCTTTTAAAGTAGACAGGTTTGGTTCTGATACTTTTCTGACTGATAAATATAATGATAAGCTACACTTTTCTGACTGATAAATATAATGATAAGCTTCAACCGAATTCAAAGTTTTCAACAGTGATAGCACTTTATATTATCTAGTCTATATAAACCTTATATGCACGGTGACCCCATCATTTTTTCTTTCCATTTTGAAGGGTTGTTTTGTGTGTCATTGAAGCAGCAAAATAGTTTTAAAATGTTAACAGCAGATTTTTTTTTGTAGATTTAAGAACGTTTTTCCATTGAAAAAGTTGGGTGGGGTAAATTTTCCAATAAGTAAAAAAAATGAAAGAGATTTGTTAGTGACATTTATGCTTATATTATACTGATATCACCTTGTATTCATTGTAACCTGTAAGACCTGAAATCCCTATAACATTAAGTGGGATATTATATTCTTATAAAGGAGTCCCATTTTTTTTTCAATTTTACTTAATTTTAGAAATGCTTAAACAGTGGGTGAAGAAATTGCCCTATAATATAAAAACGAGTGCCGTGACCTGTGTTTTTTCTACGCTTATTTGTCTCAGAAACTAATGTTTCGAACAAATAAAGACTGTTCATATGATATTTCTGTCTTTATTAATGAAATGCGACAATTATCTCTGATGTACCGATCTGTATCAAGACCGAAACGTTACTGAACGTTATTAACATCTAATGTCTAAACCGCGAGTCGTCAATTTATTCTCCTCACCAGTCTTAAACCTACCATAACAACAATAAAGTGTTGTCTTTAGTTAAGTGCAGGGTTTTGATAGTCTAGACTAGTACTGATGTTTTTCAAGATACTACAAGTTCTTATTCTCGTAAAAAGAAACTTATGATAACTTTCATTGTGTTAATGTTTAATACCACTATTAGAATTTCAAGATACAATTTACTAACACTGGAATGTTTTTAAGTATTTGTTATATCCATGTTTTAATTCAAAGCAATATCTTGTTAAGCCAGTTCCTATGTTCATAGTTTGTAAATGTATAAATATCTATCTACTATATCTACCTAACAGCCTGTCAAAATATAATTAGAATGAAATGAGTTTTGGTTGACATTTGTATAAGATTAAAAGAAAACATTTTCTCTTGTGGACAGGTACATGTACATAATATTATATGAACAAATATTGCAACTGCTACGTCCTCGTGTTTACATGTTAATCGTCTCAAGTGATCAAATGTTTAAAGCTGCTAAATATTGGTCCGTATCAATCCTTGCATTATTATAGCATACAATTTAGAAAACTATCTTTAATTGAAATATTCTGCATAGGAAAAGGTGACAGAGTGCAATGCAATTTCTTGTTACAGTACAGCTGCTATAAATGTTTCAATTTTCTTGATGGATTTAAGATGGAACTGAACGGATTAAAATTATATTCCGGCGGTCGTAGAGATCTTAGAATGAAATGAACGATTTCTTCGTTTCTCAAAATCCCCTGCCGAGATGATAGATTAATTATAACGCTCAGCATTTTCAAAAGTTCAATAATAAAAAGGGAAACGTACCTTTTCTATTCGTGACAAACTGTAGTGTGTCCTTTACCTTATATTTTATTTGAAATTACTTTTGATGTATAATGTTATATTTCGATATATTTCAATGGCAATCCTCCAAATCCTGTCACTGAAAGTTAATATAGTTTTAGGACAGACAAAATAGAAGCATATATTTAATAAATACTTTTCCCTATAATCCTGAAATAGCCGAAACAGAATTTTCAATATAATATTAGATCTATTAAAACTTAGAAAGGATTACAGGACTAAGGCAATGATAAACACCACACTACATATTGCTTTGAAACTGGGCTTAGAAATATTGCTGTCACATTTCGTCAAATCCAGTAGAATAAAGAGATTCCCCGTATTGTGGCTTTTGCGGCTCTGCAGCTCAACAAAGCCGAAATGGATTGAATATAGATATACGTACCTAAGGTTATATAGTATACAAAAATGATTCAATCAGTCAAATGGAAAAGCGCCGATGATTCTTATGGAGAGATAGTAGTGACTTGAATAAGGCAATACCCTGCTGACAAAGAATACAATGAACATAAAGGTAGATATTTTGTGTTTGATATACGTCTGCACATAAAACTCTCATTAAACGTTTACATCAATGCTTTCTGTGGTATTTGTTAGAAGATAAATTGAGACAAGTCGCCTAGGGTGATGTTACTATGACAGGCAGTTTTTAAATCCCACCGGGACTGAACTGTTTTAATAGACATGTATGTCTTCTGACCTGCTTCATCAGACCATTAATAGCCTTTCTTTTGATTATTGTTTTTCTACAAAGGCATTGAGTACATGCGTTTTGGTGCAAAAAGTTTGGTTTTAATATAAATTTTCAAGAATATTTCTGTGTGAAACGTGCTTTGCCTTTTACGTTAGGAATTCACCTGCTTGGGATTACTTTCATTTACACTGTCCTGTGATTTTGGAACGTCGTGGTGGTAAGACTGAGGTTAGGAGCTCACCATAAACCGGTTTAAGCTCCCCATTGGTAGTTTGCCACTTACCGTTCCAAGGCTGTGCCCCACTGGGTTCCTGTATTTGTTCATTTTGTCCTCATGCGTTTGACTGTACGTGTGTTTGTCTGTGTGTGCTGGTCTTGTGGCGTTCGCGTGCTGTTGGTTGTGCTTTGGGAAGCGAGCGTTTATGGAACGTGGCTTTGCCTGTTAGATATTCATCCTTGTGTTTACATGTATCAAATAAAATGGATAATATATGTTTGTAAGACTAAGTCATTGAAAGCAGAAACAAAATTATCCATTAGACGGTATGACTGTCTCCTCTAAAGTAATACTTCAAATATTGTAATTGAATTTATAGTACAATGTCTCAAGGCAATTATCGAATTAAACAAGAATTCCCTTAAATTTCCTTCAACGAAAGTTTGACCTCTTCTGCGTCTACTGTTAAACTGAAAGGCGGCCTACTGTTAAACTGAAAGGCAGCTGTAGCGTGATATATTTTCTGTTCATTTTGTCTAAAAAACACGTTTTACCGAAAGAATCTGTCTCTCGCATAACGGCAATATATTCGAAGGAAGCCTACAAAAATAGGGAGAAATATCCAACAAGAAAAAATCAAGATAAATGACAAGTTATAACTGCACAAGAGTTACAAAATTTGTGTATTGCACTGATTTTCAAGTACAATATTCTATATATTCTGTCTATTGGTCGACCAATTCAAAGATTTACGCGCAAAATTAGGTGACACATTAGAGGCATGATTCGATGGTAAGGATGGTAAACCTTGAAAGAGGCGGAAATTAATTCAAAATTACCGAAATAAATAAAGAAATTAAGTCAAGGAAAGAGGAAATGTAGCTTTATGTCTCTCTGATGCAACGGAATTGCAATTGTATTAACATCCATCTGTCTGGGATGTTTCTTCTTGATAAACATAAAAAAGTTATATTTGATTACAGAAGATTTTACTGGAAAATTAATGTTTAATCAGCCTTCTTCACCTATATTCAGAGAATGTATGTCGCATATACCAAATTATGGTATGGAAACCAAATCTGATCTGACAGTCTGATGGATGTATTTTCGAAAAGACAAACTATCGGGAAGAAACAACATCAATATCTATTTATCTTCTAATGTCGTTAGGTTTACACCATTATTTGAGCATGTTTGTTTAATTACCTGCAATCACTCGAGATCTGATTTTTCCTCAGAAATTTTCCGTTTTCAAAAAACAAATATCCTTTGTAATTTTGTATTTAAAATGTGGGTAATAAAATCAAATATTAATGTGAGTTATAAAATAAAGATTCAATCTATGATTTTACAGTAAAGGATGCCTTTAATCTGTGATAAAATAAACCTTGTTTTGCTCATAATCGATGAAAAAGTTGCTGATTTCAACAGCAGACAGCAATCTACATATAGAAGTCATGATAAACAAAAAAGTCCACGAGAGTTTCTAATTCAATAAACGTGATTCCCACTTTCCATGATACTCGCTGACGTCAAATTTCTGTGAAATATCACAAGTGCAAGCTTGAGTAAATATACATTACTTGTTGATCAATGTAAAACATCACAACATGCCGTTACTAAGTCTTATGAAGGTATAACGTGTACCAAAGCTTCTCATGTTTATGTAAACATCTAAAATAAAATATGAATACATGTCGTTGATGTGGATTGTGTTATAGTCAGATTTATATGGTTTATTTCGCAAAGTATGGATGAAAAGCTTGATAATCACTTAATGAATAAAACATGACATTGTTTACGTAGAAGAAGTCATATCAATGTTCTGTCTTAATGTCAAATTAAACGAAAAACATTAAAATAAAAAATAAAAACAATCGTAAATATCCAATATGAATAGCTATTTTCCTGGAATTGGGTCTACTAAAACCACAACTACACAGAAGAATATGCGTTAATATGAAAGTTATTACATGTAGCTTTCGGCAACAACTTAACTGCAAACGACTGGTACAAATACTCGTAGGAGTTGAAACGTTTGACATATTTTAATACTATTCATATTTTGAGACATCAACGAGGCCTTCCAAAATAATCTAATCGAATCGCAATGGTTTCAAACTTCTTGAAGTTTATGGAAATAACGTTTAATGATGCTGTGACTTTGGAAGAAACATCGTAAGGGTTAAACATATGGTGCGCACCATAACAAAAGGTAAAATTTTCCGTTCGGGAAGTCAACCAATGGATTTTCCCTATTTCCTGAACGGGAAACTTGATGCTACATATAGTAATTTGCTTCCCGTTCGGGAAGTTAAATCATCCTTTTTCGACTTGTTTCATTTAAAAGGCCCCGTGCATAAATATATACATGGTATGATTAAGTGAAATACACTATGGTAAACTTGCGAAATATATCTAAATTTCTACCGATCATGTTTTAAACTATCCTAATAAACTTTTTATTAAACATTGAAATTACTTAATTTCAAAATTTCTCGATTCGGAAAGTTGGCATTGTGTAAGTGTGTGAGCACTAGAGAGAGAGAGAGAGAGAGAGAGAGAGAGAGAGAGAGAGAGATATATATATATATATATATATATATATATATTTTTTTTTTTTTTTTTTTTGATTGATTTTTTTTTTATTTATTTATTTAACGTCGCACCGACACATGAAAGGTCATATGGCGACTTTCCAGCTTTAATGGTGGAGGAAAACCCCAGGTGCCCCTCCGTACATTATTTCATCACGTGCGGGCACCTGGGTAGAACAACCGACCTTCTGTAAGCCAGCTGGATGGCTTCCTCACATGAAAAATTCAACGCCCCGAGTGAGGCTCGAACGCACATCGATGAGGGGCAAGTAATTTGAAGTCAGCGACCTTAACCACTCGGCCACGGAGGCCCCTAGATATTATATATATTGAATAGCTTGTGTTTCATTGAGTACTTAAGTTACTCAAGTAATACTATGTAAACACTTTTTAACGTTGTCCTGCTTGTTGATTGCACTTCTAGATGCTTCAACACTTATTTCTGACAAATACACAGTTTATACTCATACACATGCAGTTCTTGTTGCTTAAAATTATACTGGCCCAAACTGATGCAATAGTATGTATCATTAAAAGCTTTCATACGGACGTGAACAAAAACCTGAAGATAAAAATGATTAAATTTTCTGAATAGAAAAGGGGTCATAATTCTGACTGAATGCAATTAAATGTAAATATACATATCTGTGTTTCCCGCTTGGGAAGTTACATTTCTTATTCAAGAAGCTTTGAAATTAAGATATATAAAAGTTAAATTAAAAGTTTGCTTAGACATTAAAAAAAACACGAAACAATAGATATTATGATAGAGTATCTAAGTTTGGATTGGTATGTTTCATTTAATGACACCATGTATACTTTATGGAAACAAGTACAAAAATGATGGTTTTTGCTTCCCAGACGGGAAACACGTTGCTACATTACAAGTTTGCCTTTCGGGAAGTAGGAAAAAAAGCAAACTGACTTCCAGAAATCTGATATCCAAGGCGGTGTCATATAGTTCTTATGTACGCATGGTTGTATCTGTTGTTGTTTTTTGTGACCTTTCTTGTTTGACTTTTGTCATTTATTTTTGTTTGGAAGAAGCCTTTTATTCCCGACACTCTAACGTGTGCAACTAAGCACTTTACTTCAATCTCTGACAACTTATATCCTCCGTAAGAAGATAACTGCTACTTTACAACTCTAATGACTCTCTTTACCAGCCAGTTATGGACACTGAGAAGCAAGCCTATGTCAATTTATCGCATGCTGTCAGTTCATGAAACTCTGTATTATCTAATTGACCATACAAAATCATTTGCAGTTCTAAAAGTGTTGTCGTTTTGATTCAGCAATTTGTCTCTGATGAGAGAAAAGATTTACTGTCTGGAGTATGCTATTAATTTCACTTGGAAATGGTTTATATTCTTATTATATGTGTCAAAATTCACCTAGAATTCTATAGAATACAATGCATGAAGAACATAATTTCCAGCCTGAAAGTGTTACAGTCTGACTACTCAAAACCGCATAGGAAATTTTATTTAAAACTTTACACAGTTTTATGAAAGCTAACTTTAAATCAATCATAAAGTTTGCATGGGCGTAGTTTGCTTGTATATACCAAATCAAGCTGACTACAATTAAGAAATTGCCTGTAGGATTCATTATTCCGGAATACAATTTTCATTCTGCAATAACCTTTTATGGTAACATTGTAAAAAGTTCACAAAATTGTCATTTTAAGCGTAATTGAGATGTTTGATCATTGAAGATGATAGCAACAAATTGATTTGACGCAAGTCGTAATGTGACAATATTTACACTGTCAAAGTGCACGTCCTACCGCGAAATAAACATTTTTTAGTTCTTGTTCATCTAGTGTCCGCTAAATTCACATTAAAATCACATTGATCATAAACTTTCAAATTTACAGAAGTCCAATTTTATTGACAATTCTTTTAAATTAAGACAGTGCTTTCGTCTGTTGTTAATTGAAACAAACAGTCATTTAAATGATTCTAAGAGTGTTTGACATGTGATATTTATAACACAATGCATATGAATACGAACACCGAAGAATTATTGATAAATTCAGGAAATACTGCTGTTTCCATGTAAAAAATTACATACATATACATTTATCCCTGCTACAGATAAGTAGGGTGCGGGTGACACTGGGTTGGGACACATTGGAACAAACATTTTGCAACATTCATTGTCTTTTACATAGTAAATGACTAGTTATGTAATTCATTTCCTACTTTGTTCCATCCTTTGTTGGTTTAAGGTATTATATTACTAATTTTATTTGAACGAATAACTAATCCGTTTTTTTTATTTTATCGGTCTAAGAAGCTTCAAATTTAATATTCAATATTTTGATTACCTAGGGGAAAAGTAAAGCTTACAAATGTACCCAAACTTAATCAAAAGGCCGGAGCAACTTAAAACTTCGCGTGTGCCTTTTATAACAGAAAGAAACTAGTTCAGAAACAAATGATTTTGCACAGCATTTTGTTTAAAATAAGTGTTAAAGATTACCCTTTTCAGTGGTTAATCAGACTTTAGTTATGTAATTGGATTAATTGAAAACATCTAATGATATACAGTTATTTGCTTATAACATTCTAGATTTTCACTGGAGGTATTTTTAAGATATATTTTAAGACAGATTAACATACTTAGCCTAAGGAATTATATGAATAAAAGAACTATTTATTATAGCTGTCAAAGATTTAAATTAACAATTTCGTATTTTGCTAAAATTCATTTTCATTAGAGTGTATAAGATTGTTACTACCTCATCTCCCTTGGCCTGTCATGGTTGGCTGAGCAACCAGCTATACCGAAAATGAATAAATTCAGAAGCTATATTCAAGTTTCAAGACTTGCTGTTCGTTCGGATTTAAACGTCCCATTATCTACCAGATGTGACTGTAAGACTAGAAGTTATATTGTAAATAGAAGAAATACTTCCGAAATAAAGCCGGATAATGACACATTTTTATATATAAAAAAAAAACACACACACAATAAAACAATTATTTTATATGGATCTAACTCCATGTGATTGAAATTTAAATTTATCTCAAATATATTATATTACGAGAAGTGAATAATGCCATAAACGGTTGAGTAAATGTGATTGTCTTTGTGATAATAACAGAGAAAAATATGGCTGAAATATCTTCGCCTGGTCTGTTCTAGTCTACATTTGTTCTGAAACGACTATAACGCGTTTCTTTAAAAAAAACCTATGTTTTCTAAAACATACAAATACTAATTGAACATCTATTTTGTCACGATCGCGTTATGATTAAAATTCAAATCGAATGATACGGACTAAACAAACAAATAAGGTGATCATCTGACAATATACCGCCTAACGTAGATGCTACTTTCCACTATGAAATATATTTTGTACGCGGAATTGCATTTCCATTATTATAGATGCTTATATATCAACTTGTACAAGATTTCATATAGTGATTGAGCAAATATCTTCCCGAACCCTGGGGTAGTTTAACTGTATTTAAATAGCGTCGATTTGATCATTTTTGAAATAGAATTTTGACACCGAAAGATATAATAAACAATGTGATGTATAACACCAAAACGTGTTCCTTCAAAGTCTTATCAAGCCGTAACTGAAGAGTTTAAATGTTCAGTATTAAGATGTCAGCCTAAAAAGAGATGTGTTAGTTCAAATGGCCCCACAATTCAATCGGACTTTCTACGTTAATGACCAGCCAGCTAATGTGAAAGAAGGTCAACCACAGGCTATTGATATCAGACATCTGAGATTGACAAGATTTCACCTAAACTTCCTAGGTTATGATGGTCGTAACAATTTATCAGCTTCCGTCTCAAGTCTATACAAAACTATTTGGGTTACGTTATCTTAAATTGTTTCCAGCTACATATGCATGCCTTAATTATACGAATATTTCATCTAAAATAGCACCGTTGTTGTTGATTTTTTTTTTGGCAGAATGGAGCAAACAAACACAGTCTCTAGAGGAAAAGCATAGTTGTTGTCATAGCATTGCAGAAATTGATTACAATAGTTTTCAGGGACATGTACTCAAAATTCAAAGACAAGATTGATGAAGTTCCCATTACAAATAATTTGACACTATTTACATGATAATTTTCTTTAATATAATTATACTATGTGTGTAAAGGCGCAATCACTGACTTTATTTTACACTAATCACTCTAAGGATACCTCACCTGCTCTGCCTTATATGAACATGCTGATTGTTTTTTTTTTCGGAACCATTTTCATTCAAATTGAATAGATTTTCGAAGACATAAGAACAATTTGCAGAGAACGATTACATATAAAGAGTGACTTTAGACATTTCCTCAGCTAATTAGGCTTTGTGCGATCTTACTGCCAATATATTGCATTCTGCATAACATACAGATGTTGGTCTAATTGCATTACTTTTCTTCATAGCTACAAACCTGGACCCATCGATGTCTTGACCTTGAGGGTTTTATTTATTTTTAGATGACGTACCGGTAATTGAAAGCAAGATCATGTAAATATAATTTTAGTTGTAGTATTTTAAGACATTGTGTATTTTGACTTAAATTCGAAATTTTTGCTAGATATCTTTTCTCGATTCACATAAACCTACTGTGCGGTTCCCATTTTTCGTTACTTAAAAATTTTTCGGCGTGATGGACACCTGACTGCAATGTTGTGTTTTCATGTTCCTGGGAACAATGCCGGTAAAAATGAACTTTACATTTTTGATTAAATCCAACATTCAGCCAGCTCACAAAAGATCTTTCAAGGGTCATGACTGTGATTTTCTAGCCAGTGTTTTTTCAACTGGTTATAGCTCTAAATCAACTACCAAGCTTCAACCTCGAGTCGTTTGATTGTTCCTTCTATTTTATAATTTCTTTCTATTTCTATGTGACCGCATTACACAAATATTCTGGTCCCATATTTTTTATAATCTTGGCATTGCGTAAGTGTGTGAGGAACTGAGGACTACTGTTTAAAAAAAAAATAAAATAAAAAAAACAAGTAGCAACGGATTCTAGAATAATTATGAACGTTATATTCATATTCGAAATATTCGGAATCACTCCGCTTTAGGGTTAGGGTTTAGGGTTAGGGTTGAAATTGACCCCACCCTGGGGCAGAGTTAGTTTTACATGGAGTTGTATAGGGAAAACCTTTGAAAAGTTTCTTGTCTTGAACCACAATGCAAAGAGCTTAGATATTTGGCATAGACATTGTCTAGTGGACATTTACCAACATTGTTCAAAGCATGACCGGTCTATGCACAATGAAATGTTGATTCTTCAACTGTTTTGGTTGAAACACCATTGGCATTATGTTAGTGTGTGAGATACTGAGGACTACTGTTTTAAACAAACAAACAAACAAACAAAAACAAGTAGCAACGGATTCTAGTATAATTATGAACGTTAAATTCATATTCGAAATATTCGGAATGACTCCGCTTTAGGGTTAAGGTTTAGGGTTAGGGTTGAAATTGACCCCCACCCTGGGGCAAAGTTAGTTTTACATGGAGTTGTATAGGGAAAACCTTTAAAAAGTTTCTTGTCTTGAACCACAATGCAAAGAGCTTAGATATTTGGCATGTAGCATTGTCTAGTGGACATTTACCAACATTGTTCAAAGCATGACCGGTCTATACACAACGAAATGTTGATTCTTCAGGTGTCTTGGTTGAAACACCACTCAATAAGCATTAAGCAGTGACCTGAATAAGGCGATACGCAGGTAACAGAAAAAGAAGCACACTTTCGAGTAGATATTTTATTTTTCATATACTAGAAAATAGCTACCGTGTGAAGCTGTTGCTCAAAACAACGACCTTATATTCAATGAATTTTACAAAAAAAAACAAAAACAAAAAAAAACATGTAAATGCAAAAACTCGAACTGCAAATATCAAGAGATATAAATTTAAAACTCTCAAAAATAATGGGGTACGTGTGGGTATATCATAGCAATCAAATTAACAGGCAAAGTCAGGTTTAATTTTACAGACGAAACGTACCACGAATGAAAGGGATGAAGTGAACCTTGGAACAGACCAAAGAAATAATGGAAATAATTTCGAAATTGCTAAAACAAATTAAGTCAATAACAGCAGAAGTACAGACGTAAGTTTTTATTATGACGGAAGTAATCGTATAAACATTCATCTGTCTGAGATGTTTCCTTTCGAAAAGCATAAATGAGTTTTATTACATTACAGTAGAGTGCCATTTCACCATCCCTAATAGTTTATATTTATATCAAATACTTAAATGTTGACTGCATCAGAGCCATAAACCCCAACAAAAGACAATTGGGATATATTGATATGTGTTTGATCTGCGGGTGCGCGAGTTGAAGTCTCACTTATTCTTGCAGCCGGTCAAACACAAAACAGTTTTATCATGCAGTTAGTTGATACGGCAACTGCAATTATTGAGACTTGTGAACACGTTTTAACTGTGAAAAGTGATTCTATGACAAATGCTCGTAGAGTTTCCTGGACAATTCATTTAGGCCTACTTTTGCGATACAATGTTTTTCCCTTGCATGTTGTTTCCATGCCTATATTTTTATGTTTACGCCCGCTTAGCTCAGTAGGGAGAGCGTTGGTCTACGGATCGCGGGGTTGTGAGTTCGATCCCCGGGCGGGCGTATGTTCTCCGTGACGATTTGATAAAAGACATTCTGTCTGAAAATCATTCGTCCTCTACCTCTGATAATTCATGTGGGGAAGTTGGCAGTTGCTTGCGGAGAACAGGTTTGTACTGGTACAGAATCCAGGAACACTGGTTAGGTTAACTGCCCGCCGTTATATGACTGAAATACTGTTGAAAAACGACCTTAAACCCAAAACAAAACAAACATTCTTTCTATGACCTGAATTGTTTATAATCGTAAAAGTATATATCTTTTTTCCTTTCCATCATGTTTTTTTTTTTTGTTGTTGTTGTTGTTGTTGTGTTTTTTTGTCTACTCCCAACAGTTCTGAGGACAGTTGTCATGAAATAACGATATCATTTTCACGAAAAGTAAAACAGTTCTTCGTTATTGTTAATGAATAAGTACTTCTGCATTCATAGGCAACGGTATTGTAAGTATTCCAAATGGTTCATTAGTTGAACACGTATGGTGAATAATTATCTTCTTTCCACAATTAGTCTAAGTATCAGAGGAGATCTGAAATAGATCACCGTTACTTGTGAGTGTCCTTATCAATGGCCGTTTAGCCAGACTGATGATTTAAAACATTCATAAGAAAATAGACTTTTACTTAAGAAACCGTTTAGCAAATTTTAGCATTAACATTTGATGGATTTGTTACCCATAAAGATTGTGCCTAGAAATCATAGAATGTCCTGAATTATTTTCATCTACAAAGAAAAGCATTAGCTAAAATTTGAAAAAAAAACACATTTATTCAGGAGCGGTATGCGGTATTTTTAAGCGGTATGAAAATAACGGGACAGTAGGTGAATAAGATTTCTAAGAAAAATATTGTTTATTTTGCAGCAGGACACGCGCTTAAACATTGCCAATATTGCCGTTTTACCACTTGAGTCAAATCCATATTTTGCAATCATTTTCAAATACCAGACATTTCAATTATGTTGCGTATTGATTGATGAGAATGGCAATTCTGTGAACTTTGAGAAACATTATCTGGAAAGGTTATTGCGGAAAGACAACTGGATTTCAGAATAAGAAAATCCGCTTAATTTTTAGATTGCTGCGACAAATGCCGGCAGTAATTGCATTTTAGAAATCCTATAGGCAAATTACTTAGTTGAAGCCAGTTTGGTTTGATTTACATGTATTTATGACATGCCTTCTTATTTTATAGGTTAGCAACGTAAATTTATAACCGTCTCCGTTTATTTAAGAAATGCTTTTAGAATAAGCTTTCGTAATAAATGTAAATAAAACTGAACTAATTTTGCTTAATACTTGTAATTTTTCCGTACGTTTAAATTTTAGAACTCTAAAGAACTATAAACTTCACACGTTTTATTTATAGTCATCCGCTAAAATTCTGGGTATATGCATTGATGTGGGATTTGAGGGTCTGTGTTTTTAAACATGGATGTTCCTATGAAGGGGAGCGGTGGTCTAGTGATGAATGTGTTGGCCGCTCAACCCTGGGATCGTAGGTTCGAGCCCCACTGGTGTCATGACTACATCTAAATATGACACCAGTACTGCTTTTTCTAGGAAGCGGACTGGAGAGTGGTTCAAATAATCTTGAAGCTTTCATCACAATCGAGCTAAAATAAATAAGTATAAACTAAATTATAAGATGTTAAAGTATCCTTGTTTTCTATTCAACAATTACAAAGCCAACGCGTAAAAATGATAGCATACTACTTCAGACAATTAGTCTTTCCCAGAAACACATAGATGAGACAAAAAGATAAATTTTAGTACTTCAATGGTACAGTGTGGTCATTTAGATAATGCCGATATTCATTAACCGACAAAATATGGTAAGTTGTCAGATACTGACTTCTGCTCCATATTAGTTTCAGTGCGAATATATACCTGTTTTAGAGTGCCATTAGAATGGCAAAGTGGCGGTTCTTACAAAGATGGAAAGTTGATATTAGTCGTACATTATCTTATATCATGTATCATAGTTTTGTCTTTGTATACAAATCGAAATTATCTTATCATTCTTAGTAAACTTTAGAAAATATTTCCGTAAAATCATTTTAAAATTAGACAACTGATAAGAAGGAAATATTATTTGAATATGTTACTGTTTTTAGTTCTGCTAGCTGTGATTTGTGAACAAATTGGAATAGAGCAAATAAAAAATGTTGGTGTGAAATAATCCTAAAATCAGGCTATCGATAAAAATAATTTACTCTGCAGTCTATAGTTTTCATTTCTTATCAATTCAACACTGGGCATGTTGTCTTGATATTACAAAAGGTATTACTTTATTTTGTTCTTTTATACAGGTGTTGCTTCTTGCAACTGACATTTTTGTAAAGTATATCGGCCTTTAAAATAACATAACCACTTCAGATACTCTCGTAGTTGTCATTTAACTTACATATCTACCACCGCCATAAAAACATGAGCATAGTTTGATTCCTGAAACATACGTCAACAATTAACGACGGAAGAGGGGAGAAATAGTCCAATATGCCCATTAGACTTCTGCTTCAGACACTCCGACTTACTTAGATCCAGTTGTATTGATACTTATTTCGTCTTGGAAATTGAGTGAAACAACTTTTATGGGTTCGTAAAAGACAACTTCTAAGATTCAAATCTGAGCAAAAAAGAACAAAATCATGCAGACATTTTTTGATCAAATGAAAAAGAAATGTAACTGGTACATTCTCTCAATTTGTTTGAATAAAAGCAAAACGTCTGTAGTCTATGAAATTATGTTAAGGAGGATATTTTCATCCCAAAGTAGTAAAAGGTGTAATATAATCCCTTCCGTACAATCAAATTACCATTAACTCCAGGAAAATGGAAACCTGCAGTGTTCAAGTCTTTTCCCTCGTAGTCTGTGCCAGCGCAAGAATTAATAGTGTTCTTGACAAAACCATTTTCGCAGTACTGTACTTTTGGTACTTTTAGCTTGGCATAATTTAGCGACTTCAATGTTAGTAGCATTGTTCATGATGTCGAGGTTGTTTTAGAATATGATGCACATAAATATTACCGAATTTTATGAATTCGCGAATGACTATATTTGCGCATATTAGCCTTGACATTAGACCATCGCACATAATATCAAATATATAGCATTGTTATTTACAGTACATGTAAAAATTTCAGGAAAAGACTATTTTCATTGTTATTACAGTTTGTTACTTTTCAAAATTCAATTCAAGTATATGCTTCCAAATCGAAGTATTGCCCAAGAAGAAATAGCACTGATATAGTCAATCCTACAAAAGTTGCATACGTACCCATTTCACAACTGACAACTGTTTTTTGTGGACGGGGGGGGGGGGGGGGGTGGTTGTGTTTTTTTAATGGAAAAAGGCTTTGTTGATTTCATTTACGAGCATTTCCATAAATCACTGAATACCTTTTAGAATACTGCAAAGCATTTATTCTCTTTTTTTTGTCTGAAAACACAAAAGACATGTTATAATATTGATTAAAGTTTAACACGATATTTCAGTTTTCACTGTAGGTAGGTATGTAAAATTTCAAAAAAAATAGTCCGAACTGGTTTCTGAAATTTCAAATATATCTTCAGATTAAAAGCAAGTAGACATTAAGACAGATTAAAGCAAAGGATTATTTTGTTAAATGACAAATAAACTTTAACTCAAAAGTATGTCATGCAAGCGTTTCCTCAAAAGTTGAAGTTATGCTATTTTATTAGATCTATACGTGTTTCATGCTGTCTGACTACTTTGACAATAAATTCGTTTAGCAAAATGCACGCATCCAACAAAGGTTCATGCAGCTTTTAGTTCGTTCCAGATATATTTTACATGCATTTTTAAAGAAGTCACTTGAAAATACAATCAGATTGGCCTAGATCTACCAAAGAATAGAAAAGAAAATTATTTTTATTCTACATTGCAGTTTCTGATTTGTAACATTTCTGGAAATGCTGATATGTTTTAGAGTTTGTAGCTCTAAATTTACTTAAGAAACTGTCCACGGGAAAGAAAATACTTGACTATTTTAGGGATATACTTCACGGACTATAATCGTGATATCAATAGCAGACAGTAATTTTAGGACTGGATCCCAAGAAGTCTCCAAAATCCGCTCGAGCCGAATGTGACATTGCAATCTGGATACTGTTTTCAAGACCCTTCTAATATATACATATAGATCTATCTATTTTTAGTGTCATATTAGCCAAAATTGACTATAATTTTAGTTAAGTAAGCTTTTAAACTCGTTTCAAACAGTGAATGTTTGACATGGAATGTCGAAACGCCATCACTAGGCTACCTCATTTCTGACGTCATATTCGACGTCACAACTAAAGCAAGTGGTCTAACTAGAATACTACTGAATATTTTTCCGTAGATCTATCCTATGGGTGAATACTTTGCGTGTTGTATTCGTTAGTGAACTGCATGTTGCTTTTGAAACAGAAAATTCGTTGGTATAAAATGAAATTGTAAATGGTATCACGATCATATTCTGCGCAGCCGTATTGGTATTTCATCCTGAAGTTGGACCTGGTATTATCTTTTCTACATTATGACTTGATTTTTGTCACGTTAAAATCACAATTTGTGACCATTAGATCAGAGAAATTTTGTCGTGAAATGTAAAACATAAACAAAGACTAATGAATCTGTCTGGATTACCAATGGTGAAAAGATATCAAAAAAGTTTATATTAGGAAACCTGCAGGCGCTGTCTCAATATGCTATAAATGCTGCAGAGACAGTAATTTATTTATAGTTAAATTACTGTGTCTGAAAAATATGAGGAATTAAGTTTCGACGTCTTTATATTTATATTTACGACCCAATAGATATAAATATATCCAGTCGACTGTAAATTGTCTGGTAATTGCAATGCTGGGTATTCATTAGCTATTTGGTTCAATACAAATGTAACAACTAAGTCAAAAATGTTTTGTTTTTTGTTGTAATTGATGCATAACGATACAAGTATTTTTAAAATACAAACATTTACACTACAAAATCTCTAACTTATTCATTGGTACAATGGTTATTTCAAATGACAGATTTTGAAAATATTTCGGAATAATGCAGTAGTAGCAGTGTCTAGCCTTCAGAAACTTAGATCTTCAACGCAATCTTTGACTATCATAGTTAAATTAGCATATATACACATGGAGTAGTGAAACATAGATTGCAACTACAGACAGTAGCTCTGCAAAGTTCCATCAGTATAGATATGTAATGAACATGTGCATTTGCCGCTCTAAAGTCTAAGTTTCAGAGATTTAATGTTGATGAAGCAAGCCTATTGACATTCGAGTTTCTCATTAAGTATTGCAATAGCAGTTTCCAGACTTCATGACGGAATTATGATAGCTTTGAATGGATGAACGGCTACTGAGATACTAGATGTACTGGCCAAATCCGTTAAAGAACTGTTTTGTAATCAAGTAAGTTGCGTCTTGCAAATTGAATGCGTAAAACTTATTCCCAGCAGTCGTTATACATCATACATTTAAAATGAGATAAGGATTTGTTCTCTGAAATAGGTCTAGCTATGTTTGGCAGCTCTTTAAAAAATGTCAGTTTTATATAGAATATATAAGGAATACTATTTATGCGTGTGTGACCTTCAATAGTTAAAGGGACCCATCCATTTGCAAAATATACGAATTTAGACCAATCAGAATCCACCTCTATAAATAGTACCAATAGTAACGCCCTTCTACAATTAACACACAGATATGAGGAAAGGTGGCAGAGAGATCATTACAATAGAGCGGACGCAGTGGTCCGGTGGTAACACTGTCTACAAAACAATGGGTCGTGAGTTCGAGGCCCCGCTCCTCCAACTAAACAAATATTAACGTTGGGATAAGAGTCCCGTTTATGAGTGTTGTACACCTGGCACGCTAAAGAACCAGGGAAACTTCTGAAATTGGAAGGTTTTCTGTATCTTGTATTATCCTCCCACTAACATTTCATACACTTTTCTGGTTAAAGGTCGGTAATTCAAATCCTTACTTGTTTCATTAAAAACTTCAGGTCGCGTTAACGAATTTTTATATTCAATGTTTAGCCGTCTTTTATGAAGGACAGTTTCAAAATAAAAGGAAAAATAATCTATACGTTTTCATTTCCTATTACATGAATAGGAATTCCATAACATCATATGCTAACATCATGTTGTTTTTTTTATTTTGGTGACTGATTTCTGCCATGTCGTGTTGGCGAGGCGAATACTCGATATCATGAAAACTCGGCACATTTTACACGGGCGCAGAGGTGACATTTATTTTGTCGAGTTTTCGTGTGGGTGGGTATGAATATGTCGTGATGGCGCCCTTTATTTGTTGTGCTGTCGTGTTGTAGTGACTTCGCCCCGCAGACATGAAAACACGATAATTACCTTATTTATATCGCGTTTTCGTGTGTTCGCCCCGCCGGCATGAAAACACTAGAAATATCTGATTTGTCGAGTTTTCGTGTTTTCGTTTTGGCGTCTTCCGTTGGAAATACGCACAACAATTACACAATATGCAAGACACGCACAGAGATCTGGACTGATGATTGTCAGTATAGCGCACAGTAGAAAAATGGCCCATCTAGCACCGCCTTGCGGGTGCAGACGCTCATCTGATTTTTCTGTCTCTGTATAATAGAGATACGGTCGTACCCATGATTTTGATGAAGTCCAAAAGGGGGCCATAATTCTTGCAAAAAAGCAATGTAGAGTTATGGTACTTGCTGTGCAGGGTCAGCTTTTGATGGTAAACAAGTGTTGCAAGTTTCAAAGCAATAGTTTTGATAGTTTAGGAGGAATGTTCACACAAACATAAAACTTAACCAAGAATCTGATATTTTCTAAGTCCAAAAGGGACCATAATTCTTGCAAAAAGCAGGATGGAGTTATGTTTTGCTGTACAGAGTCAGCTTTTGGTGGTGATCAAGTGTTGCAAGTTTCAAAGCAATAGCTTTTGATAGTTTAGGGGAAAAGCTCACCTAAACACAAAACTTAACCAAGAAATCTGATTTTCTAAGTCCAAAAGGGGCCATAACTCTTGCAAAAAGCAGGATGGGGTTATGTTTCTTGCTGTAAAGAGTCAGCTTTTAATGGTAAACAAGAGTTGCAAGTTTTAAAGCAATAGCTTTGACAGTTTAGGAGAAAAGTTGACCTAAACATAAAAATTAACCAAGAAATCTGATATTTTCTAAATCCAAAAGGGGCCACAATTCTTGCAAAAAAGCAAGATGGAGTTATGTTTCTAGCTGTACAGTGCCAACTGTTGATGGTGAACAAGTGTTGCAAGTTTTAAAGCAATAGCTTTGATAGTTTCGGAGAAAAGCTGACCTAAACATACAACTTAACCAGGCAACGCCGAAGCCGAAGCCGATCAAGTGATTACAAGAACTCATCATTACTTTTTTCAAAATCAGATGAGCTAAAAACGAAAACTCCACAAAAAGGTATTTATCGTGTTTTCGTATCGGTGGGGCGAAAACACAAAAACTCGAAAAGTAAGGTATTGTACTGTTTTCGTGTCTTCGGGGTCACGACAACACAACAGCACGACAAATAAAGGACGCAAACACGACATTTTCATATATTCGTATTGTGATGACTTCGCTCCGCTGACACGAAAAACAAAAGCATGACTAATTTTGGAATACAACATAAATATATTTAAGATCATATTATTGATACCTTTCGAAGGCTTATTTCTAGCTTTAAAAGGGAATGTGGCATAAGTTCTATACCACACTTGAAAGATGAAACTAATTTGTCTTAAATGCTTAAAATTTATTTTCTGAATTCGAGGTTTAGTGAGAAATAAATATAACGTCTTTTGTTACTCTTGACCTAATCTTACTGGCACTGTGGCATGAATTCCCATGCAGGAGTATCATTAATTCTATAGTTCATCTTAAGAAACATTGGGGGCTTTGGTAAAATGTTTAGGGGCAAATGGGTTCAGCCAATGTCTTTGAGCCCATCCCAGCCCATCCTTGGTTTTTCAGGATCCCATTTAAAAGCAGTTATATTTTTATTAAGGTATTGGACCCCTAATAGTAATGTTTAAAAAATGGCATTTGCTTGGTATATTCTTAAAGTTGACCGTGTTTCGCACTGTGTTGCAAATTTTAAACAACTTTTACCGTGTCGTTTTTTGTAAATTTTGTATACTTTATGGTATTTCCTCAAGCTCAAGTTGAGACAAATTTCAATGTGATGTCCACTATCTAAAACGTTTGCAGAGAATTCATTACATCATAATTTTGATAAAAGAAACATCAAACTATTGTTAAACAATTATAAAACACAAAATAAAACTGTAAATATCATTTTTTTCTAGGGTGCCTCAAGTAAACAGATTTAATGAGACAGAATTTTAACTCCAACATTAAAAAAACTAAGGTTGAATCCTGTGGGTCTGTTTTAAATTTTGCTCACTTCATTCAAAAATAACCTTGGGGCAGAAGTAAACCCTACCTGCATTTCTTCCACAATATGTAATCTAAAGAATGAAGGCAAAATAGAGAACTTTTACCGCATGTAACTCAATATTTTTAAAGATGTCTAACTCTATCCCTCCTGATTCAGAGGTAAATTCACTTTGAACAGCAAGAAATCGCTTATAAAATGGAATACATCCATAATAAAATAGCGGGAAGTGGAAACTTCACAGGTCGCTCAACACGACAAAGAAGTAAAGACTTACTAGAAAAAAGGAAAATATGGAAAAAAACATTTGGTCCCAGTGGGGCTTGAACCTACGCCCCTGAAAATTGCAGTCAAAGTAGGTTTATGGTAGGAATTGAATACTCTTCAAAAAGGAGGTACTCTATTACGGGTCCAATACCTTAAAGAACAACCATCACAAACTAATAATGGGGATAGTGTGATTACAGGCATAATATTTCATTAAATTAAATTGGAATCGCTAAAATTAGATTAATGTTGATAAAATTAATTATTCTCCTGAGGTATTATTGGCCAGGAACTCTACCTTAATAAAAAGTGTTGAAGTGATATAACATATACAAAAAGTGGAAAGTCACAGATCGCCCAAAATACTATGATATAACTGTTCATTTTATATAAAAAATGCACCCATTTTGTCATGTTTATCTCGTGTAAAGGTCGAACATGTTGTTCGAATTATAGCAAGAGCTCCGCCAAACGGGGCAATATACGCCCGAACGGTTATATCAGAGGAGGATGGAAGCAAAATTTAAAGATTTTTTTTGTGGGAGGTGTGGGGGATGGGATGGAGCAGGGTGAGTGTCTGATAAGTGGTGATGAGACGATGTGCAGACTGCAACAATCTACATAAACCCTCGCCCCCTTCCCCAAAAAGAATATAGTTACTTAATCTTTAGTATCCTGTCACCCCCCCCCAACACACACACACACACACACACACACACACCTGGCCTGCTCTCCCCACCGACCACCCATTCTACAACACCCCCCCCCACCCCCCACCCATTTCATTTTGTATCCTGTTACTGCAACATTCCTTCCACACCGCCATTACCCTCTTCCCATCCCACTGCACACAGGGGATGGTAAGTTGATAACTTCCACGATTCGTTACAAACATTTGGCGTAAAATTTACAATACATAATGTATATATCTAAAGTACTGAAGTATATTGTGACAAAAATTAATAGTGGTTTTACTTAATACATATTAAAAAGATTATAAACATTACTTAAAAAGAATAATGTAAATAATAGTAATAACAATAAGTACATGATTACAAAGATGCGAAATCACTGGGTAAATTATGTTATAGACAAAAAGAGAAAATACCAGTAATAACTGTACTTACTGACATTATGAAAATCACAGTATGGTGAACACAGAAATACACTGTGAAATGAAGAGACTTAGGAAAAATTATACATTACTTTGAATTTATCCCTTTTGGAAAAATAGTGTCTAGTTTATGAATCAAGTAAGTTTCTTTAAGACTCATATTATCATGAATAACATCAATAGGCATAAAGCTAAAGTCATTTAAGCTATGGTCATCTTGATTGAAATGAGTTGCTACATGACTAGAAAATGCAGGATCCATAAAACTTGTAATATCAAAACGATGTTTATTCATACGCCTTGAAACTTGCTGGCTTGTTTGGCCTACATATTGCATACTACATTTCTGATATGTTATTAAATATATAACATTACAAGTTGCATTACTCTTAAGTTTGAAAGTTCTCTTACACTGAGAAATATTAAAACTATCACTTTCAGTAGTATAACAACAATGCAAACAACTTGAACGATTACATTTTGACGAAGTAAAATTCTAGCATAAAACTGCTGTTCTTGTCACTTTTCGGGGGTGTTTTAACAGGACAGAAAACGTGTGTTAACAGAGAGATTCTCGCGCTCGCGTGCTGTTATAACACCTTTTTATATATGCGCGTTCCGTGGCAAAGCGTAAACGTCATTCGGCCCCAAAACGGATAATTCAAAACGAAATGACGTCAACGTAAAAAACAACTCAAACATTCCCGCGCATTTCGTGGAAAATTAATGACGTTGAGAGACATTGTATCCATTTATCAGTTTTTACGCGTTTTATGCTAGAATAGCGTTAGCGCATGTTCATTTCGTGTTATAACATTTGCAGATGTTATAACACGAAAAAACATGCGTTATCCCTACATTAACATCAGAAAACATCTGAAAGTTAGTTTTTACTAGAATGTCTTTCGAATTCTTAGGACGTTTAAAAGCCATGGTAGGTTTACACAAATGTAGCATTTTAACAGCAGGATTATCTGACAACTGAAGTAAATCCCAGTATTTGTTAATAATCATGACAATATTGCTAATATTAGGAAGAGATGTGTTGAACTCGACAACAAAAGGTATAATATTTTGATCATGTTTTAGAGAGGCTTTGTGTGCATCATCTTGTGACATACATTTAACTTTTAAATGCTGTATTAGTAACAGACTCTGGGTAGTTTCTAACAAAGAAGTGTTGCCGAAGCTGTGCAGTATTAGCAAACAATTGGTTCTCATCGGAACATATCCGGCGATACTGTTTGGCTTGACTGTAAGGTATACCAAACTTACATGCTTTAGGATGACACGAACTATAACCAACATACTGGTGAATATTGGTAGGGTTGACATGTACATTGGTGCTGATGTTATGTTCATCATCTATACCAATATCTACATCTAAAAGTGAATCTTCAGATTCAGACATGTTATATGTGAACTTAATCATTGGATGAACTGTATTTAACAACTCAGTAAATTTCTTAAGCTCATCTAAGAATGACTCCAGAGCATAAATCTAAATCATACATTAAATTTGGAGATCCTTTCAAGCATCCGTATAGCTCATATCAGCTGTTTGCACCAATAAGGTTTTGTTTATTTTAAGATAAGGTCAATATACACATACTTGAGTGTAAAAGCATGTATTTATAATATTTATAATAAAACACATATTTAAGGGATCAATGGTGTATTTTCGGTGCTAGGGGTCGTGAGAGGTGTTGCAAATATCATTACCTCTCATGAACAGACTCAATCAAACCGAGTCTGCATTTATTCTTCTTGGTTGCATTTTTTGCTTCCAAAGGATTTTTGTACAGATTTTATTATAGTTAAGTCATAATACACATATATGAGGGTAAATATGTGTTTTTTATAGTTCCGTCATAATACACATATACGAGGGTAAATATGTGTATTTTGAAGCCATACAGCCCCCCTCCCCTCTTCATCAATCTTTCCATAAAGTACTTCATAGAAAATTTTCAGTATTCAAATACTTAACTTTCATGAATTATTGATGAAAAAAAACTTCCTAGAATATCGTTTGATTTTTTTTATGCATTACCAAGTGTTCGTTTGATTTTTATTACATTTTGTATTGTGCAATATATAAAGATTTAATTGGGAAACATTAAATTTCGATCATTTAACTACAATGTGAAAACTTTATACTTTATTTCGTAATTTCGAGATACTAATTTGAAATTTCAAGATACGTTACCCGAAATTTCGACTTCAAACTTTAATTAAAATTTCTGTTAATTAACTCCAAATTTCGAGTTAGGTATCATGTTTCCTTATAGGCACAATTTGAAAGTCAATCCGTCTGACAAAAGTCAAAAATGATAATGAATAAGTTTGTCGTCATTCACGGTGGCTACTTCTCTTAATCAACAGAGTTTTGGAATGATTTTATTGACTTCAAAAAGTGGATATATCTATCTACACATTCATATAGCGTACAAGCATGTAGGGACTTCAACCATGGTCAAAACCGTTCACAGTGCTTTCTGAATGATGTTTTAAATACCCGGTAAGAACATCTTTCCCGTTTGACGCTTTGCATGCGCTTTACTTTGAACAACTTCAAACAAACTACCGATAGTTTGATATCGCCGCGATATATATGTATTTATCGTCGTTCTTGTTATTTGAATTAAGATTTTCGTAGATTGTGTACAGCACAACTGTACTTCTGGGTATTCAATTGGTCATGTATATAAAGTATTTGTGCAGTTATTCTGGTCATTCGAGGTATAACAGGTTTACACTGCATCATTCAAATAGAACACGACGGGCGTGGCATACAAGTTTCCAGTGAGCGCATAGACAGAGGACACTCAAATAACAGAGCTTCCTGAAGTTCCTCAAGGGAACGTGAAATCCTGTGAGACTGGAGGGATTCTGCAAGAGATTCTCCACGGGATAGAAGAGACAGTGGGATGAATTCACCGACTAGGGAACCTCAATACCGCAATCCACAGGCCAGCAGTTGTGCGCAAAGTACTAGAGGTAAGCCCCCCGGGGGGATAGGAGCGAAGCTTTTGAGGCTTTTGATCTTTTTAGAACGTATTTGGACTCACAGTTATCGCAGCTGAAAAACGATATTGTTGCGCCTACGCAGAAGCTAGCCAGAGATAAGAAAGTAAAATTAAATAAAGAGTCTCACAGAATGCAGTTTGAATTTAATACAGAAATTTTGGAAGGTCTGGAATATGTAGTGAAGCAGCTGTCTCAGCCAGAGTTTCTGAAAGCAGAGGTTAAGGAGCTTATAAAAAAGTCAGACACAGAAATAAACTGATACAGATAGCCGATGGTTCCCCCGGGGGCTAGGCAACAGTCTCTGAATATGAGAAACCAGTACTCGGTACCGATAGCGATGACGAGAAGAAAATCAGACAGGCGGAATCTAGGGCCGCCAAAAAAGGTTAAGACAGCAACTTCAAAGCCGAACAGATTTCACCCTTATAACTATAATCCTTTTGCTATCATGTACAATAAACCCTCAACTAAGAGTAATGCTGGAGTGGAATACAGTATGCCATAACGCATCAACTTCCATCTTTTTCGAGGCCAGAGAAGAGCTACCACAGAAGATGTCTGTTTTGCCTGCGGCTACAAAGGACATTTCCGCCGTGACTGCAAACAGTTCCTTGCTTCCGGGAGACGTTTCTATGGTGGCGTCGACGTCAACAAGCCCGAGCGAGACAATGCTGGAATTTCCGTCAAAAATGATAAGTATTTAGGTATGTGTTTTTGTTACAAGAATTGTTTGAAATGCCAGAGTCAGATTTTCACAAAAAATCAACTTTGGCAGTTGATAATGTTAAAGGTCGTCTCAAGAAATATATACATTTTTGGGAGAAAATACAGTATTGATGCATTGAAAAATGGTTACAAGTTACCTTTGCCAACAATACCAGAAAGGTCAATTTCGCCGAATAATAAATCGGCTTTAGAAAATATGGATTTTGTAGAAAAAACAGTATCAGAACTTGTAAAAAATAACTGCGCTGTTGAGGTCCCGTTTATACCGCATGTTATAAATCCACTGACCATATTCATAAATAAATAAGGCCTAATTTTGGACCTAAGAACGGTTAATAACACGTTTGGGAGGAAAAAATAGCATTTGAAGACTGGAAAGCAGGTTTAGAATATTTCAATCAAAACTCTTTTTGCTTCAAATTTGATTTAAGCAAAGGATGTCATCATATAGATATTTTCCTGTTCACCAGACATTTCCGGGCTTTAGAGTAGAGGGAAAGAACTAGTGTTTACTGTCTTACCGTTTGAAATCAGTAGTGCCCCTTTTTTACCAATGTGTTACGAGAAATGGTAAAATACTGCAGAGTGTATGGCCTTAAGATTGTTATGTTTCTAGATGACGGTTGGGACTGTAATAAAAATAGCAGATTCCAACTTCGTGAAATTAAGTCTTGAACAGGCAGGTTTCGTTATCAATAAAGAAAACCTGTGTGGGTTCTGGTGCAAGAATTAGAATGAATAGGCCATCTATTGAACAGCAAGCGTTTTTGCATATCCGTACCAGACAGAAGAGTTTCTGATTTAAAGGAATGCCTTATGTCACTGTTGAATGGTTTCCCTCTTGTTACAGCTAGGAACCTTGCTGAGGTCACAGGTAAAATCATTTCAATGATGGCCGTTATAGGTAACCTAGCCAGACTTATGACCAGATTTTAGTATAAAAAAATAGAGACCAGACATTCGTGTGATGTTCATTACAAATTGCGTTATAGACACCCGTGCATTTCAGAACTTTCCTTTTGGTTAGAAAATGTAAGTAAGTTGAATGTCAGAAACTATTCCGCATATGAGACAGTCCAAACAATTGTATTTTCTGACGCCAGTCACACATAGTGCGGTTCTTACATAGCTGATTGTACAAACACAGTTTGCCGTAGTATGTGATCTTGTGAAGAACAGGAGAAAAATCTACTTTCAGGGAATTTTAGGCTGTGTTCCTCGCTTTAAGAGCTTATGGCAGTACTCTGATTTTTTTTTTCTGTGAAATGGCTTTCTCATTCACAGTCATGCGTTAAGATAGTACAGGCAGGCAGCACCAAGTACACAGAACCAGATATCAGATCGTATAAGTAAATTCATAGTACAGATGAGTGGGAAGTTTCTACAGAGATTTTGTAGTTTATGGATCAGATGTGGGGACCTCATGACACAGATAGATTCGCCAGTATCAAAAACAGAAAGTTAAAAAGGTTCAATTCATTATATTTTATTTCGAGTCAGAAGCAGTGGACGCTTTCACGCAGTCTTGGTCCGGTTGTAATAACTGGCTGGTTCCTCCGATTTACCTTGTTAACAAAACCATTTTTCACTTGCTAGCGTGTAAGGGGAAGGGCACGCTTATAAGGACGTTCTAAAGTTTAGTCCCGGCCAAAATATTTTTGTTAATAACCACTGAAGTCATTGCACCTTAGACTCACGGAGACTTACTAGTAATGTGTTGGCTATCAGGACAGAATAAAGGACTGATGTACGATGCAGATGAAGTCTCGATCAGATCAAGAGGATGTTAATTTAGGTAATATGTTGGATTATTTTTTCTTTATATTCATGCGTTGCATTACGTTACATCTAATCCTACAGCTTAATTAATTCAACCTAGCAAGTAAATTATTCAAATACACAAATTGCACGTTTTGACAGTAGAGTTTCAAATCAGAGGCACCCAAGGTTATTATAATCTTTATTGTCAGCTTAATTCACACGCCAGGTCTTTTCTATTGTTTGCCTGTAAGTGACCATTATATATATATATATATATATATATATATATATATATATATTATATCCATTTATTTTTTATTAAACTCAAACATATTTCACTGGCCTCTGACTGCGTTAGGGAGGGTAATGCTATATAAAGTTTCATTAGATTGACTTAAAGGCACTCGCTACAGCTTTTCCAGACGAGTCGATATTTACCCCAACACCGTGCCAATTTGGTTTCGCTGTAGCTCACTGCAGACTTGGTGCGGTCTTCTGTGCATACCCGGAAGTGATTATCTAATGTAGCGTACGGCAAGTTATTGTATGTTTGCATGCATTTAATGTACAAAATGTTTGATATACTGACTAAAGGTTAGGGTAAGTATCACCATGGTTACAAAATATATACATTTAAGGTACTTTTAGCTCAAATTGCTTCAATCCGACATATACTGGAGTCTGTTATTTATTACCAGCGTTCAAACTCTGCATTGAGTCACAGCTGTTTCTAATCCCGTACCGTACATTCGTAAACTACAGATTTTGTTAAAAAAAGGGCGGAAACTTTCATCATTCTATGCCATCAAAATGCTTCAGAAACACCTTAAAATCCACTTATTAAGAAATCTGCCGTTTGATAATTTTATATATATATTTCTAAGTCATTTGCTCAAACACTGAAAGAGTATTTCGTACCAACCTGCATTGTATAAATGCCCGCCACACCCCACCTCGTTGTAATTTGATTTAAGCGAAATCTAATATGGTGACCTATCAATTTTCTTTTCGTTTTAGATTAGGTAGACATAACCAAAGGTATGTGCAGAGTTTGATTAAATTCTATTATGTGAAACTCGATAAAATAGCATAAGTACCAACTTAAAACTGACAAAAATATGCAAAAATAGCCCTTGGGTCTGCTGAACAAGTATTCCTTTCTTTACAAAATCATGTTCTTTTGATTTCTCTGAGCATGTTTCAAATAGATATATTGTTTTCCGTTATAAAAATGCTTAGAAAATCAAATTTATGCTGATTATTGTACTTTATTGAAAGATATTTTAGAATTACAGAAATTTTGAAAAATGTTTAAAATAGCACCATATCTAGGGGCAAATTAAATTGAAACAAAGCTGGTGACCTAGTATTTTTATTTCATTTTTCACTACATCTTAACATATTTAAATTATTAACCTACAAATTTCATCTTACATGAATAATTATTTTTGCCGGAAAATAGCTTCATTTGTTTCGTTGGTTTTAATGTCGCACAAACACAATTATAGGTCATATGGCGACTTTCCGGCTTTGGTGGTGGGGATGTGTGTGTGTGGGGGGGGGGGGGGGGCAGGATCCCTTCCATGCATTATGTGATCATTGGAGGTCACCCAGGTAGAACCACCGACCTTTTGTAAGCCAGCTACATGCCCTTTAATGAAGAATTCAATGCCTTCAGTGAGGCTTGAACCCACTACGGTGAGGGACATGTGACTTGAAGTCAGTGACTTTAACCACTCAACCCCTGAAAACAATTTAAGCTAATATTAAAAGATGTGCTCTTCCGACTAAAACCATTTTTTACCTTGTATCTTGTAATCTATTTATTTATTTGGCTTTTACGACGCACCAACATAGTAAAGGTTATATGGCACCAAACAGGACTACAAATTTTGTTTCCACATCTCATTTACATCGAACAAAAAAAAACATGAGGTATGAAATCAAAATTTGCATACATGCTGGAATCACAGAGTTACTGCAAAACCAAGTGTTAAGACCCTATTAGTCGCCTCTTACGATCATGCAAGGGTAAGGCACTGGTTCCAATTCTTTTCATACACAGATTGTCCCAGAACCACATGGGGCATTGTCTCTTGTAATCATCAGGCAGAACAATTAAGTTATATAACAAAGGAAATCATTCTGGGAAGGCATTTTGCGACTTACATCATGTGATACATACCCTGCCCTCTGAACCATTTGCAAGATTTACATCTTAATCCACACTTCAATACAACTAACGTTGTGGATTAGACTAAAATTGTAACACCCTTGTTAAAGACAGTGCATCTGGAAATTTCAAGAAAAAGAACCTTTATAGCTATCTATTTAGTGAACCTGCAAAAGACATCTTTCGTCTTTTGAGCCGGTTGTCTGGCATGCACGTAACATTCTTCTTGCCATCATAATTCTGAAACAAAGTTTTGGATTAGGTGGTGTGTGAAGTGCGCAGTTTAAAGCACTTCCGCCATTTTGAATTTAGAATGACCTTCATTTGCGGTGTGAATAGACAGTGAACCAAAACTTTCAAATGCAGTTGTTCCATAGCAATAAAACAGCTCAGTTTGCAAGAAGTCAATAAGAAGTAGCTGTATAAAAAATTAAAACGGAAATTTGGAAATAAAAGTAGATATTTTACCTGTAATTTTTAGATCAAAAGGATTTTAAATTACCAAGACAACACATTCTTTACTAGTTTCGACTTTTATGTCTTCGTCAGAAATAACAACGTACAATACAAACGACGTCATGTCCGTTTGGACGCAAACGTCAACCTGACAAAAAGCGCAAATATAGCATATATGTGTATTAATGTACATATAGATACGGATCATAATGATACGGCGGGTATTTATCGAAAACATATTTCTTCAATACGAAGTAGAGAAAAAAATAATAAAACCCAACATATCTACATGACAAAGTTTGAAGTATACATGTGAAGCATAAGCGAGAATTAACAATACTTATAAAATTATAATAGTAAACTAACATTAATTTAAAAGCTAATCACACATATATAATCACAGAAACAATCAAAAAATTAAAAACTTAAAAATGGATTACGATTTAAAGAAAAAATGAAGTCAAGTGGTTGAAAAGGGGACCTGTAATTTTTATAATTTTCGGTAGCATTTATATATCCTTTTCAAAAAAAAATCATGTACGGCAATAGTTAGATTAAAGTTTCAATTAATAAATCGGAAAAATATCTTTTTGAATATAACTAAACTTACTTCAAATCTGTTTTCAAATCTGACCACTGCATTAATTAAAAACGAAAATACGTGTTGCCATTTTTCAGCATACATAAAAGTAGTGCAACGTGTTGACAAGATTTTTTCTATGTATGGTTTACCGAACTGCCTAGAATTGTCGGACGTAAGGCGAACAAGATTTAGCAATGATCCTGAATTGGTGTTAAGGATTGTGCAAGATAAATAAAGGTTTGATCTATTATACTGGAATAGATGTACTTACGCGCTGCTTATCTCACAGAAACATCGGCGGAAATGGAAGTTTCGGCACTTTCTGCGATAACTACCGAAACTACTAAACGTAACTTTTAATTAATAGTATATCTATGAATTATATATACATCTTTAAATCGCTTTCGAAATATTTGTTTTATCACGTTATATGTAAATATTTTTCGATACAATCTTGAAACATCTGGATCAGTATTACTGGTCAAGGGACAAGTTGGACTATAGGAATGCCTAATGACGTGTCGTAAACTCGCCCATTTTGATTTATCGATGTTTTGAGAATTTATGCAGAATGTTTATACATAATGATATACACTTCGCAGAAAAAATGTACAACCAAATATTCGGGTATAAATCATGTAAGGGGGTCATGTAGTTTAAAGTTTACATTAATATTTAAATGTAGATAATTTTGAAACATTTAGAAGTTTTGAAAAATATGCAATCAGCTGAAGCTTTTGCATAAAAAAACCTAATGAATGAAATCAGAAATATCACAAAAGTAACTTTTTTTTTGTTTTTCGGCTCCAGTATTTCGTAAAAGCATGAACATTTTTCTCACACTTTCATAGATTTAAAACTGATAAAGAATATGTATTGTTGTTCTGGCATAGAAATGGATATGAAATCTAATTCTCTGACCAATACCATCCACAATATCATTCATAGGTGTGTACTGTTCAGTCTTTACACTCATGAGTTCTCAGACATAGTAAGTTTCACGAAAAACCATTCTTATATACATTTATAAAAATATATATATTCATTATTGCCTACACATCTTCCCTTGATTCTTTTACTTACTTTACTTAGTGACACTGCTTTCGTTTTTTTTTCTTCTAATCTGATTAGTTATGTATAATTCATATGACAATTTTGTCACAACATTTACAAAAAGTGTAATAACCTTGCAATGTTCACATTTTTATATCATGTGTTATTATTTTTTCTTTAGTCTATATCTGTTATTACATATGTGACATAATTACAATATTATTTCTTTAAATGTAATCCAATGCTTTCCCGTTCTTTTCGCACACAAGAATTTTTTTAGGGTTTTGATGCGCGAGTTACAAATAACATTTATTCTCTCACCACTTGCACCTAGTTTTATCTTATTTTAATCTCTGTTAATTGTTCTGCATACTGTTTATGTCACTAAGAACTAATTGTTCATAATACATTATCTTTATTCATGTCTTTCTTTTTACTATATATAAATTACATTATTATGTTAGAGGACCATATGTTCGACTAGCTATGGCCTGTTATTATCATTATAACCATTACTGCCAGGTCAAAAGCGGACGCAGCGGTCCAGTACTACTTGAGTCTCGTGATAGTACATGTCTTTAATTTCACATGATTAAAATGTAAACAAGCAGTTAAAATTGCTTCGTTTTATTTCTTACGGAGGATCGGACAGTTTTCTATATTGGAATGATTATGGAACATATTTACATTTAAAGATGCAAGTCGATTGCTTTCTACAGGACGTAAAACTGAAACAAGTAAGCATTTTTTTCTGATTTCAGAAATTTCACTCAGGTGAACTTTGACGTTGTTTACAAAGAGAAATTAGTTTTGTGTCATTTTGAAATCCGTTGTTTGCCTTAAACGTTCCCAAAATAGTTACGAAATGGATTTTTGTTTTATTTATATATTCAGTACAATGTGCAATATTTCGAGCTTTTGAAAATGATTGAAATTAAATTTTGTTTTAGAAAAAGTTCTTATCTTTCTTTAATATTTTGCCCGCGGATTTCTTGCCCAAGAGAGGTGTTTAAAGCAAAAAACTATGTTTACACATTGCGTTTATTCTTTAAATGTAAATGATCGGTAATATATCAAAAAGATCGGACAGTGCAATACAATACTAAATGGATACCCCATGCAGTGAATCAGGTGAAATATAGTCTTCGGTATTTGTTAATTCGAGGGTTTCACAAACAATAATACGATAACAAAATGAAAATCAATTACATATATTAAGATTTTATTGAAAATGAAGATCGTTACATTTCTGACTTTACATTTTCATTTCGTAAATAGATTTACCCGAAAGTACTGTATGGATTTCCCTTTCGATTATTTTTCTCAGTTCGCTCCTTAATACCGGAAGTGAAATTTGAGTTATCTACTCTTACTTCCGGGCACGTAAAAATGATCAGTTTCTTTTTTTTCGGCGAGCTGTTCGGTCGTGTTTAACTCCACGCTCTTCATGGCTCAAGCCGAGGTGAACAGCAAAGGTTTACGCGGGGAAGGGGAAATTGTTCCCTCAGACTCAAAACATGAGAAGTCGGGCAATAATGCGCCGAAAACTCCCAATAAACGCCGGTCGAGATACGACATCCTAGAAGAACAATGGAATAAAAAAATTCTCGACCTTGGATAACAATAACAAGCCGGACGGTCTAATTGCCACAATCCAAGCTCCTGCAAATTCGACACAAAGTCAGAATAGTAGTCATTCACGGAAAAGGAGAAGTAAGTTCTCGAAATCACAATTAGTTTCAGACAGTTCTGATAAAGATGCAGTGTTTTTATATTCTCGGACTTCACACAGTGAGAACAATTCTATTGATGAGAATAACCTGAACTCACCGTTGAATAAACATGACTTAAAAGAATCCACCAAAAAATGTTTGTATGAGACTTTTGGTGATGATGCCACGTATAAGATGACTGTAAAATAGGATGGCATTTGTGTAGAGTTGTCTCAAAAGGAAGTGCTAGAAGACAGCTATTATTACAAAACACCAAAACAGTGAGGAAAATTATGATTTATTTCCGGTGGATGAACAAACAGAAAGTTACTTACAGGTACCTACAAAAGGACCCTTTAATTGTGAATCTGTTACTCAACAGGCATGGCTTTAAAGCATCGTTCAAGAAAAGCAAAGCAAAAACATTGTATTCACAACCGTGCAAGATGGTAGAAAAAGCTGTTTACCGTGGACAACAAGCTGCTAGACATGGTGTAGTTATGCAGTTGTATGTTCAACAAAGTTTGCGTAATCTGATGGCATACTTGTCATCAGATGAATTTTCAAAAGAAAACGCTGAACAGTCAGTGAAGGACATTTTTGCGATGTCTACCAAATGTTTGGATCAGTTAGGCAGAACTGCTGCTTTTCATCATATAGTAAGACGTACTGTGTGGCTATGACAGACACTGGCATATATGAACTTGCAGATTCTTCTGACTTTGCTAATCTACCATTATCAGGAGAGTGAGTGTTTGGCACAGGACTTGGACCATTGCTCAAAGCTCGTAAAGACAAAAAGAAACAGTTAGATGAAATGTTACCTGAACTGAAGAAAATAGGGTGTAAAAGAAAATACTCACCAGATCGTGCATTAAAGTCGGAAGCTAAGCAACAACACTTTAGTTATTCTACTAGTACTGCACACACAAATTCATCAGGATGGAACAATTTTCGCATCCTTAGAGTACCAAGAGAACAGAGGGTCAGTCCTTCAGAACCTCTGCCAAGTATGACAAGTCTGGCTCCAAAACAGAATCCTTTCCAAAACGACCATCGAGAGGAAGGATGGGAAAGCCAGCTTCACAATGACAATGTAAGTACTATTGCGCAATGTCCTCAGATACCTGTAGGTGGTTTAATTTCTCGATTTCTAGAAAATTTGAAACAAATAACAACAAACCAGGGGGTTCTAGCTTTAATTAGAAATGGAACATACACACGTTTAAGAAAGGCAACAAAAATTAATTTAGAAAGAATTACAATATCTTTTAATGAAAAATGCGATAGAAGTAGTAGACAAAACTCAGATTCAATTTGGGCCGGTCATATTATCACGTATTATTTCAAAAGGTTAAACAAATTCCAACATGAAATGTTTTTATTGTTTATAATTTTTAAATATTAGAGCATTTTAGAAAAAAATGTCCTCAAGAAAATCCCATTGAAAATTCTTTTTTTTTATTTTTTTTTATATATTTTTTTTTATTATTATTAATCAATCATTGTGCAAAAACAAGTGTATACAAACAAGTAAAATGGCACAAATAAACAAATATGTAGTTCATTCTCTGTTATTATATCATGATTCTGCATATTCATGAAATTTAAGTGTGAAAAGATTGTTTACTTTCCTGTTGGTAAGATATTTAAACATAATTCTGTATTCAGATTTAAACAGATTAACAATATCATAGTTACGTTCTCGACAGTTGCTAAGGAAATAAGCTTTATAAATGCAGAATCCGATAAGAGACAGTATAGTATTAATATAATAATAGGTCGGATCTGAAATCTTACAGCCTATAACAATAGTTTTTAAATGTCGTATATTATTGCATATGCCGCAAGATTTAAGTTCATTATGGACATCCGCCCATATGTTATCTGTTCTCGGACATTCTACAAAAACATGTTCATAAGTTTCCACATGGTTACAAACTAAACAGTTAGGTGAGTTTAACATTTTCCACCTGTATCGTATTTCATTGCATGGAAATATTCTATTTATTAATTTATACTTGAATTCTTTTATTCTATTATCTTGTAAAGAGTGTATAAATTCATAGAAGGTGTTCCATTGGATATCGTATTCAAGATGTTGTTTCCAATAATCATGTATATATGGTTTTGTACATCGTTTGGAAACTAGATGGTTATATATTGTTTTGTTGTCACTACTCTTAAGATCGTCATTTCCAATTTTAATTTTCAGCTCAGTTTTTACGTATGTTGAACACGAAACTTCAGACCGTAAACTTCTTTTCCACTTTTTTGGAATAGCGTTTACCAGTGTGTTAAATTCTGCAATCCAATTATTTTTATTTAATAATTTCTGTCTTATAAAATTAGCCTCTATTTCGCCATTATCATAGATAATATCATTAACAAAAATTAATTTTGCTCTAATCCATGTTGGAAATATTAAACATTTTTTATTATGTTTAATAAATCTATTACCCCACAGTATTTCCTTTCTAATATCGTAAAAGGTATTACAATGATACCGTTCTTTGTTTTTCAAATTAATCCAGATGTCTAGAAGATTTCGGTAGAACTTTGGTAGAGTTGTTGTATTAATACTTTTTGGACTATCAATATTCATAAAGAATACGAGAAAATTATATCCGAACTTTGATAAGAAATAGTTTGGTAATATTTTCCAATTAGCTTGTTTTTCATCTAGAAGGGAGTTTATCCATTTAATTTTAATTGCGCTAATGTTAGACTCAATATCAATCATTTCAATTCCCCCGTTCAGTTTCTTTCCAATCAGTGTAGTTCTTTTTATTTTTTCTCGTTTACCATTCCAGAGAAAATTAAATATCAACTTGTTAATCTCTATAATTACACATTTTGGAACCTCTAGTGCATGAAAAGCGTATGAGAACTTTGGTATGATTAGTGTTTTGATTATTTGAACCCTGCCAAAAATAGAAATTTTTCTTTTCTTCCACTTATTAATTATGGTTTTGCATTTGACAATTTTTTCTTCCCAATTTAATTCAGAACATTTAGATGCATTATGACCAAAATAAATGCCTAAAACTTTGATTGGTTTTTCAGGCCAATTTATCCCGCCAATTTGTTTTTTGCTGAATTTTGATTTACCGACCCACATTCCTTCAGTTTTGTTTTTGTTTAATTTTAATCCTGACAATTTGTCAAACTTTAAAATTATTTCCAAAGCTTTCTCAATTTCCGTTTCTTTACCCAAAAATAAAGTTGTATCATCTGCTAGCTGCGAAACTTTTATTGACTTCTTTCCTATTTCTGAATTTACTGTTATGCCTGTTATATCATCCGAGTTTCTAATATTCAAAGCCATTATTTCTGCTACCAATATAAAGAGCAGAGCTGAAATCGGACAGCCTTGTCTTATACCGCGATGTAAGCTAAAGCTTTCAGATTTCCAGCCATTATTTAAGATACAAGATTTGCTATTAGAATAAAGTGTTTTAATCCACTGAATAAAAGTTGGTTTGAAGCCAAAATGTTTAAGTACGATAAAAAGGAAGTCCCACTCAACCGTATCAAAAGCCTTTCTAAAGTCTAAGAATATCTAAGAATAGTATTGCTCTTTCTATTTGAAGTTGTTCCGCATAGTCTATTATGTCTTGTTCTCAGATTATAGCCGATAAATCTATTTTTTATATATCCTTGTTGGTCAGTGTTTATTATTTTATAAATAATTTTTTAAAGCCTATTTGCTAATACCCTTGCTGCAATTTTGTAATCGTTATTCAATAATGTTATCGGTCGCCAGTTCTCTAGGTTTCTTGGGTCACCTTTCCTATATATTAATGATAAAATTCCTAGTCTTTGTGTATTTGAAAGTTCAGTTTTTGCAAATCCTTCATTTAGGGAGTCAGTAACTAAAGAGCATATCTTAGTCCAGAATTTTTTATAAAATTCACAAGTAAGGCCATCTAAACCAGGGTTTTTCTTTACTTTCATATCTTTTACTGCTTGCTCACATTCTTTGCATGTAATCAAACCTTCGCACAGATTAGCATCAGACTCCGTCAATTTATTTTCTAAAGATGTTTCTTCAGTATATTTCGAAATACTTGCTATATTTGTTCCTTCAGATTTATATAGTGTTTTATAAAATTTTACTTCCTATTTCAGTATGTTTGAGATACCTGTAATATTTTTATCATCTACTTTAATCCTGTTTAAAAGTTTTCGTGTTTGTCTTGATTTTTCAAGATTCAGAAAATATTTTGTATTTTGTTCGCCTTCTTCTATGTATTCTACTCTTGGCCTTATTTGCGCTCCCTTTGCTTTAATTTCATATAACTTTTGGATCTCCTGTTCTAGACTTTCGATTTCACATTCTGGCATTGAATTTTCATAAAAACTTTGTAGTTTATTCTCCAATGTATTTATTTTCTCTTTTCTTTGTTTACATTTCTTTTTTGCGAACATTATGGATTTATCTTTAATTTCTAATTTACAAAGTTCCCATGATAGTTGTCGAGGTATATTACTTACAACATATTTTTCTATCACATTAGAAATAATGTTAACATACTCTTCATCATTTAAGTACATGTTATTTAATTTCCAATATCCGTTACCACTTTTTTCGGGTTTCATTATCTTTATCGATATTGCTAGGTGGTCCGTAAACTTAATACTACCCATTGATAATTCTAAAATAATGAGATTATGAGGGGCACCCTTTTTGTAATTGAATGATTCAGACGAATCAAGAGGTTCATTCATTTGGTAACATACATTAGTTTAAACCTATACGTTGGTTTATTTCTTCATTCAGAGGTATTGATTATATAAAATATCATATAAATTAAAGCTGGTACTAAGCTATGTTACACCTCAAAATTGTAGCAACGCGTTTTGGTAGGTCATATGATGTCTTAAGGATCATAGAATTGAACGTGTTTTGGTAGTTTGTTTCTACACCGGGGCTTGAGCTCATTTTTGCATTGCGCATAAAAGAGAGAGATAAAAGGAGCGAATGCATCCTATAAAAATGGTCGGGGAGTGGGTTCGGCGTTCCCCTCCCGATATATAGTTTTCGTACAAAAACAACCAAAACGTAGATTCCTGAGAGTGTGAAAGGGGCATCAAACGACGCTTCCTATGTAATAACATTTCATTATTGTATTTTTAGCTCACCTGAGCAATGCTCAGGTGAGTTTTTCTGATCGCTCGATGTCCGTCGTCCGTCGTCTGTCGTCTGTCGTCTGTCTGTCTGTCTGTCTGTCGTCTGTCAACATTTAGCTTGTGTATGCGATAGAGGCTGTATTTTTCAAATGATCTTCATGAAATTTGGTCAGAATGATTACCTTGATGAAATCTAGGCTGAGTTTAAAAACTAGGTCACTAGGTCAAATCAAAGAAAAACATTGTGTATGCGATAGAGGCTGTATTTTTCAGGTAATCTTCATGAATTTTAGTCAGAATGATTATGTTGACGAAATCTAGGCTGAGTTTGAAAAAGGGTCATCTGGGATCAAAAACTAGGTCGCTAGGTCAAATCAAAGAAAAACCTTGTGTATGCGATAGAGACTGTATTTTTCAATTAATCTTCACGAATTTTGGTCAGAATGATTGCTTTGATAAAATCTAGGGTAATTTCGAATATGGGTTATCTGGAGTCAAAAAGTAGGTCACTAGGTCAAATCAAAGAAAAAAACTTGTGTATGCGATAGAGGCTGTATTTTTCAATTGATCTTCATGAAATTTGTTCAAAATGCTTGCATTGATGAAATATAGGTCAAGTTTGAATATGGGTCATCATGGGTCATCTGGGGTCAAATATTAGGTCACTATGTCAAATCAAAGAAAAACATTGTGTATGCGATAGAGGCTATATTTTTCAATTGATCTTCCTGAAATTAAGTCAGAATGATTGCTTTGATGAAATCTAGGTCAAATTTGAATATTTGTCATCTTGGGTCAAAAGGTAGGTCACTATGTCAAATCAAAGAAAAACCTTGTGTATGCGATAGAGGCTGTATTTTTCAATTGATCTTCATGAAATTTGGTCAGAATGGGTCATCTACATTAAGTTTGATTATGGGTCATCTTGGGTCAAAAAGTAGATCACTAGGTCAAATCAAAGAAAACCCATCTGTATGCAATAAAGGCTGTATTTTTCAATTGATATTCATGAAATTTGGCCAGAATGATAGCCTTGATGAAATCTAGGTCAAGATCGAATATGGGACATCTGGGGTCAAAAACTAGGTCACTAGGTCAAATCAAAGAAAATACTTATTTATACTCAAGATTTTTGCTCCAATTTTAATGATAATTGGTCAGAATATTTTTTTCCATGAAATCATTAGGTCAAACATGTTTACACTGTTATGGTCTGTTATGGTGTGTTTCTCAAGTGAGCGACATAGGGCCATCTTGGCCCTCTTGTTTGTTTTGTTTATTTCCGGGGGATCATTTTGTACCCGAGTCCATTTCACATTAAAGTAGGCCTATTAGCTTATTTATTCGCTAAAAGGTAAATATCTTTCCTGTCATGAAACCTGAACCAAATATATCATAATCCCATCTATTATAGCTCGATTTTTTAGATAAAAGAGTTGTTGTTGTCAGCCCATTGTCAGCACCAACAAAACACATAATGTTGCATGATGAAAGGTTTGTAAAATCTGCTTGACCAAATGCTTTCGAACTACACACAAGTCTTTGGCAACGTGCGATGATCTCACAGGACAGGGACCGTAGCTCTGACTTACCTTTTGTCATAATAATGTCCCTTTTTTATAAATTTTGGCAGAAGGTCTATTCCCAGAAGCTACCGGACATAATAATTATAGAAGGTTATTAATCCTATAATTCTAGCCAGTTCCAAGCATTTTAGTTCTGTACTACCATATTGCATTCAGGCTAACACAATTGGGTAGTGACTACCAAAACTCGGCCGAATTTTTGTAGTACTACCAAAACTCGACCAAATTTTGGTAGTTTCTTCCAAAATGCGTTGCTACCATTTTGAGGCGCGGTAATGGAACACATTTTCGTAGTTTCGTTTACATCAGGAGCTGGACTCATACGTCCTCATAGTCAACATAGTTATTGATTTTTATCACTATCAGTTTCGTCAACAGCATTATTTTCATTACTGTTTTACGATTTGTGTTTGGATGGTGATTTTGAGACGTAAAACAGCTTTATCTATGTCTGATATGGAGTTAAAATATTTTTTTGGAAAGCTGAACATGTGAATAAAATGTTAATTTTATAAAAAATAACCAATTTCACAAAAAAAGCAAAATATACGTTATCTTGATTACAAATCGTTTAAACAATTGTACGGTATGCACTCTCAAGTCTAAGATATAAAAATGTATGCAAAACACAATTGAGTCGCACCATGAGAAAACCAACATAATGGCTTTGCGACCAGCATGGATCCAGACCGCGGATGCGCAGGCTGGTCAGGATCCGTGCTGATCGCTTTCATAGTCTATTGCAATTAGAGAAACCGTTAGCGAACAGCATGGATCCTGACCAGACTGGGCGGATACGCAGGCTGGTCTGGATCCATGCTGGTCGCAAAGCCATTATCATGTTGGTTTTCTCATGGCGAAGCTCAATAAAGAATTGTAAGAAATAGGAAAATGCTGAACATGTGGTTCATATATATAATTCTATGAAAATTAATCATTTTTCACAACGCAAGCAAAGTATACGTTATTTTGATTACAATAGTCTTAGAAATAGAAAAATGCTGAACATGTGGTTTAAAGTTTTAATTCTTTAAAAATTAATTACTTTCAAAACGCGAGCAAAGTTGACCTTAATTTGATCACAAAACGCTTAATCAATTGTATGGTATGTACTGTCAAGTCTAGGACATAAAATATATGTAAAACACAATCAAGAATTGTAGCGACTACAATGGTTGGTTGCATACTTATGAATCACACATATTTACGTAATATACAATTATTTCCTTTTGGTAAGGTCGATATGTGGATTTATCGACCTGATAAAAGTAATATTGACCGAGGGCGCAGCCCGAGGTTGATATCGCTTTTATTAGATCGATAAATCCACATATCGACTGAACCTAAAAGGCAACAATTGTTTTATTAGTAAATCCAGCCTAATTGAATAAGTATCAAAATTGAATACAAATATTTGCAGCCTTTGGTAATTTTTCGCACTACATTGTGTACGACGTCGCATTGTTTTGACGTCAAACCGTGATGACGTCACAGCTGGAGGTCAATATCTGTTTTGGGCCCGCCTTCGAGTCAATACGGTTTTTCATCATTGATCATGTGACTACATCTAGACAAATGGAAAGGATTATATGAATAAATATCTATCTGTATTAACAGAGTCTGTTTTGGTAATTCAAAGCTGTTATCAAGGGCCAATTAATTCCTTCTATCGTAGTTACCAAATGTAAACTATTTCATACCACCTGATACGATCTTCACATGCACGTAAACGGAGCCAATCGTTTTACCATCTTGGTTTCTTTATCACATTTTTTATTTCTTAAACTACACCGCTATTTCTTCCACATTTTAAAAGAAGTCTCCGAACGCTGATTCTTTGTGGGACTTTCTCTACTGTGCCTTCGGAAAGGTAGATGCTGGGTCTGATAATTCCTGTTAACTTAATTATTTCTCTAAAATGCTCTACATTATTTAAAACAAATCATATTGCACGATTCTCTTTCAAACAAATTTTCACTATTTGATTTTGTACGTGCAATGGTAGCATATCAAAGCGGAATATAGAAGGAGTGTGCGTATTTTTATTCTTATGACGCTGTCTTTCAACTAATCGTTGCAAAGTTAAAATATCCAAAGGCTCTAATGTGATATATGGTTCTCGTTGTAAGTCGCATAAATTATTTACCCTGGATATTCAGTTATAATAATAAGGCTCATGTTGCCAAGGTACCAACATTTAGTCGAGTTATGGACACCCTTAGCAAATGTGCAACTGAATCTCAGCTTTAAAACAGATGTAACAATTCAGGATTGTACATTTGTGCATTCAATCCAAAGGCAATCCTACAACCCGAGGTGTACGAAAAGTTTTTCCAGCACCGGGTGAAAATACGAAAAAGTTATGTCTGGTAAACAAAAAAAAAAACAACAATTGCCTGATATTTACTCGGCCAATCTCGGTAACTCTCGGTGAATAAATTAATCAGTAACCCTCGGAATTAAATTCACTACGAGGTTGGATTATTTAATTGCACTTTAATATATAAAACAAAATTGAAAATTCTAAAGATTCTTTTGTGGATAAAGGTTGCATGTCTACCGTGTATATACTTTTAAAGGTATTATACAAACCGTCTTATGTGACCTTTTTTCCTGAATCGCCTGACTTTTAACCTCAAACAGTTTATACTTACTTATTTGCGTTTGTAAAACCTGTCCCAGGGTCGGGTCATGCGAAAGACATATCAAATAATTGTGGTAAACAGTTGTGCCAAGTTCCTTCAATATCTCTCGATATATGTCAAAGTTAGACTCACGTGTATTCCAATGGTCCTACTTGACTGTATATATTTTCAAGATTAAAAGGTCAAGGTCAAATGAGCGATTAAGTTTCATCATTACTCTCTTTAAAATAATATTGTCCATTCGTCGCAAAATATTTTTTTGTAAATCATCAGATTTTTCTTAGTACCGTTTTGCGTTGGATGTGTACATATCCAATGCATTTTGATACTCAACTACCAAAATTCGTTGAGTGTAACGCGTTTTGGTAGTGACTACCAAAACTCGGCTGAATTTTGGTAGTGAGCTAAGCGGGCGGGTCCACCCATCAATAAAACTATTTCCTTGAATAATATCAACAACAGTTTATTAAGAAACATTAAGGAAAAGAATCCCAGATCAACAGTGACTGTACTACAGTATATATAGAACAGGTCACCACAGTAAAATGATAAAACTGTTTTAAAATCGATACTAAAGTACATTTTTCAGCTAACAGAAAATGTACACAAAACCGTAATGTACAACAATGTGAGGACAAAACTCTGCGATGCGATATACTGTAAAAACATGCTCTATTATAAAGTTAGTATGTTGTCCTTAGTAATAAGACATGATTCTTTAAAACATGTCAACCGCAAATTCAAGAGTTGGAAAAACTTTTCATTGCTCTCTCAAGATAAAAGTCAGTTAAGTGTTAATGTCATGACATCTACAGTCGTCCCATTAGAGCAATCTGTGCCAAGGAACAAGTTAATCACCACGTTTGTACCATTCCCAGTCAAGAGGGTTCGTTTCCTTTCCAATTCATGTCTCTACTTTAATGGCAGTGCACTCTAAAACTATGAAACTTTGCAGTTGCCTCTGTATGAGTTAGGGTCTGTATCGTTACTACCGATGTGCTTGTTGCCTTCGTAATGAATTTTCTGTACCTTAATATATTTAATGTTTCATTTGTTTTACCTTTGTACAAACATATGAATGATATACTACCAGCTGTTTCAATGTCATCATTTTAAGAGTGTTTATTTACAAAGACTTTTGCCTGGGATCATTTAATAATTTAAGTTATTTGCTCACTTTCGGTGTTTTCAAAATAACGCATGGTTTTCAAAAATGCCTCTTCAGAGGATTGTTTTGTTTGTCTACCCTTACTACGTTTTACAGTATTTTGAGGTGTTTGATGTCGAGTCGGAACTTGACATTCTGTTCTGAAATGTGTGCTACACTTTTGATGATATCTTGCACCAACTGCTGTTAGATCATGTACGGACTCGAGTTAACAGAAAACTTCGCTTCCACTTTTCTTTTATTGTTGACTGAAATTTTGAAGTCATCATATGCCTATTTGTCATTTTGTTTGGCATCTGTACCATAGAACATGCATTTGAAATGAAAAGAAGTCAGATGAATGTGTTCGTTTAGCTACGTTATAGAGGTACCGTTTGCATCTCCAAGTAGATTCAGGTGGCAGTAATTTTTCTACACTCATAGCACACAATGTTCTCAGGTCTAACATACATTTGTTCCCCTGCAGTTTTGTAAAAAGAACAATAAAAATAAAGGTCAACTGATTTGACATTAAGATTAATAGGCGAGTAATATATAATCTATATTTATAGAAGGGTTGACACAAATAGATTCATTATGGTCCCTTTTATAATTCATTCTTTTATGTACAAATATCAAAGATGTTTAAGTTTCAAAGGAGGAGATACAATGACACACAGGTATTGTGTAATGTTTTGATACAACGATACAGAGAAAAAACAGATGGCGATTTAAAAATACCTTTCTTTCAATACAGATAAACTACACAATTGAATATTGAAATTTAATTGGTAATAAGTCACACGCGATTGCATTCTTCTGCTTCCATTCTTCTCAATGTTTAAATAAATATACAACGCTAGATAAGCCAGGAAATAAGCCAGGAACTAATATAAACTTCAGAAATGCATGAATATGATATTAGAGTACCTTTATTCCTGGCTGAAACGGACATTTGACATACTTCAGTCAATAAATATTCTTACTTACCATACACGATTCACTCGACAATAACTTATATATAATAATTCTTTGAACAGAGTGGTGTTCCCCACAATTTGACAGCAAACTGCGAAGTAGAGAAATTGAAAAAATAGCACAAGGTGCATGATAACGGACATTGGAAAATATTTCCACCGCCCCAATAAATATGATGTGACATCTCAGTATCCTGTAGTGATATTTTTGAGGACTTTTTTCCGTGTGTTATCTTGTGTATTTCTACTCATTCCATGCTAAATATCTCATGTTGGATTTAGTTTGATCATATGTTTAACTATAACCGGTCTATTGGCCGAGACAGCATTGGTTACCTCATCTGCTAAAAATGTTGATAGCAAGACCAATCAAATTGCCAGTAATTTAGAATCTGTTTAATTAAGGCAAAGGGAAAGTAATACATCCAAATCTAGAGACATTGCAGTTGACTGCATGCCTACTATCGACAAAGCTTTCCGAGCAAGAGGCTTTTCAGAAAACACTAGTAGAAAGCTATTGGCCGAAAGGAGAAATGGTACCCAAAAAGATTATAACTGTAAATTCAGAAAATTCAAAAGTTGGTGTAGCGAACAAGAAATTGATCCCTATACTTCATCTTTAACAGACTGTGCCCAATTCCTCACTTTTTTGTTTGACAAAGGGTGAAAGTACAAAACAATTACGGGTTATAGGTCTACGCTGTCATCACTTTTAGCACCTATTGAAAAAATTCAAGTTGGTCTACATCCATTCATTATTAGGTTACTGAAAAGTATCTTTAAACAATTTTGTTTGTTTGTTTTGGGTTTAACGCCGTTTTTCAACAGTATTTCAGTCATTTAACGGCGGGCAGTTAACCTAACCAGTGTTCCTGGATTCTGTACCAGTACAAACCTGTTCTCCGCAAGTAACTGCCAACTTCCCCACATGAATCAGAGGTGGATGAGTAATGATTTCAGACACAGTGTCGTTTATCAAATAGTCACTGAGAACATACGCCCCGCCCGAGGATCGAACTCACGACCCCGCGATCCGTAGACCAACGCTTTTACCTACTGAGCTAAGCGGGCGGGCTCTTTAAACAAAGACCGCCACTTAGAAAACTGGTGCCTGAATGGGATTTAGCTCTTGTTTTAGGATGTCTGAAGAAACCGCCATTTGAGCCGATGAAAGAAGCCTCCTTGAAATATGTGACCTAGAAGACTTGTTTTTTTTTTCTTTATTGTTTTTTGTTGTTTTTTTTTATAGCAGTAACTTGTTTTCGTCGTTGAAGTGACATTCAAGCCTTGCGTTTAGGTGAAGGAAACATAAATGTACAAAAGAAAGGACAAACTTTCCTACGAGCACGTTTGTCAAAACAAGATAGACCTAATCTTTATTCCAGGAAGATTTTTGTACCATCTTTTCCAAGAAATAAATTGTTAGATCCAAAAAGAGCTGACATACTATTTGGAAAGAAAAAAAAAACCAGAATGTGTCAGAATTCAAGGCTAAACTTTTCTTCAGTGTTATTAAACCGCATGAACCAGTGTCAAGTCAAACTATTTCTAAATGATTGGTAAATGTGATTAAATTTGCATACAAAAAGAACAATAAACAGTTGGACAAAGTTAAAGGGCGCTAAACACGTAGCACTGGTCCATCCTGGGCTCTTTTCATAGCTGCCTCTTTAGATCAGGTTCTAGATGCGGCAGATTGGTCCTCTGGGACCACTTTTAATAAACATTACATGAAAAATGTGATATATATATTATATTTTCATTGAAGGTGAGAAATTAAGGAAAATTTCTCTTAATGACAGTATTTCAGAACAGTGATTCTTATTTTCCGGCGATTTGCCGTTTGATTAAAACGTTGTTAATGTATATTGTATACACAACTTTTTAATGGGAACTGTATACAGATGGGTATCTTCATTGGATATGCTGTATAGTTGGGATTTATGTTTGTAAATACATTGATACACTGATAGTAAGTATGTACATATATTCCATTATCCATTTGGATTCCTGGAGTACCCAAATGGATCAACCAATTGATATCAGGATGTGAAAGACAGCTTTTATTGGATCACTTCATAGGTAAGTGTTCCTTAAATTTGCTTAAACTGCAAACAAACCCTCTTCCCGACAGTGCTGCTTGTTAATCTGGATTAATCCATAAGTACTGTGGGGTAAGTTTATTTACGAAATGAAAATAAAAAAGTTGTATTCAAATTGAAGTTTTATGAGTAAATAATACTTACCCAACAGTACAATCATACCCAATCAATCCTTCCCCACATTGTTAAAGTTTCTAGAGGATTTGGTCGCTTCAAAAGAAACTGATCATTTTCACGTGCCCGGAGGTAAGAGTAGGTAACTCAAATTTTCCTCCCGGTATTAAAGTGCGAATTGAGAAAAATAAACGAAAAGGAAATCCATACAGTATTGTAACGATTACTGAATGCATAAAGGGAAGTAATTCCATTAATATGCAAATTTGTAAACCTGTCAATTGTCATTGGAGTAAAATGACAGTATACAGGCGCAATAAATCACCTTTACAAACGTTACAAATGGTGGCAGCGGTGGGATGAAGTCAACTGCCGGACTGGAGTTGCCTTACCCATGCATTTCCTAGGCCAAATCTCGGGACGAGATTTCTCGGAGGGGAAAGTAATGTAACGATTACTGAATGCATAAAGGGAAGTAATTCCATTAATATGCAAATTTGTAAACCTGTCAATTGTCATTGGAGTAAAATGACAGTATATAGGCGCAATAAATCACCTTTGGTGATGAGCTAGCTTTTCACTGACGGGATTTGTGTGTGTCTGTCCGTGTGGATGCCAGTACATGGCACTAAAACGTTACAGTATTGTCGGGTAAGTATTATTTACTCATAAAACTTCAATTTGAATACAAATTTTTAATATTTCTGTTACTTTAGTTGCTATATACAGTATTTCGATGAAGAATGATAAATTTGGATTTTTTTTCGCAATTTCATAGACTAGACTTTAAAGTAATTATAAATGTGTATTCCAATTCTACCATAGCAATAGATGCAAATACACTGGCTGTACATTACTGCAATGTCAACAGCAATTTTTTCACCCAACTGTTTATGAGAACGATTCGAATCAAAATAAATTACATTAGTTCCGACTGAAAGTTGAGTACCGGTATCTTTGAAATATTGAAACGTTCTACAACAGGAGAAAAACGACGTCAATAAAGTGTAATTTGCAAGTCAGGTAATCAGTAAAAACTAGCGAAGTGTGTGTGTGGGGGGTGTGGGGGGGGATGCTGCGGGGAGAATGTGTACAATTATTTAGATACAGCATGATTTCCACCCTGTATGGATAAAGGGGGAAATTAATAGACGCGCAGTATCATATCTATTTTAGAAATGAAAACAAAGCATGGAAAAAAAGAAAACATTTATAATAGTATGCTTTCAATGAGTTTGCACTTTAGGATCATCTCGACCTTACTACGACCTACATTTTTGTCACTAAAGAAACTTTAGTTTACATGGATAAATTTGATTTCATGATTAAATTTTATAATAAGCACAGACAGATATTTGAACGGCATATTTGATTTATGTATATAATTGTTTATACAAGACTATGTAACTTAGACACTATAAATAAGTTGATAGGATGAATCAGAGCTAATTTTAAGAAATTTTGTTTGGATTCCAATGATACACATACACCAATGCTGATAAGAAAAATCAGAAACTTTGTTCATAATTATATAAATTCTTTCTTTTCTTGATTTCCATGGAAAACCTTGCAGTTTACAGTAAGGATCAAGGCCAGGTAATAAAACGTGTGTGTGTTAAACTAACCTGTATGCTTTTTTTAAAAACTTGCCCGGGTTTTTGCCATTGCCTATGTCAAATGTATCATTTTTAAAATAGCAAACTTTTAGGCATGTAAAGTTAAACAAAAGTACTTTTATATGGACAAGAATATTCAAACAAAATGGGAATACCTATCTTCACACAAGTCTCGTTTTCCTCTAGGAAAATTATAATACATGTTGCTCGTTTATAGAAAATTCTCGGATTTCAATGTTTATTCGTTATTTCCTGGCGGAATTACAAGTCTCAAAAGAAAAGAAAAGACATTAATTTAAATGTTTTCATTTTCTGTTACATGACAAAACGAATTCCGTAAAAGCATAAGCTAAGCTAATGTTTTTACAGAAGTATTTTATTTCTTTACAAGAATAATATTTCTGTATGAACATATAAAACAAGAGGATTTATGTCTAAAATTGCCAACATGTTTTGTTGCTTTCTATGAAGTAATATGCGAGCTCAATTTCCGTGCATCGCCCGCCCGCTTAGCTCAGTAGGGAGAGCGTCGGTCTACGGATCGAGGGGTCGCGAGTTCGATCCTCGGGCGGGGTGTATGTTCTCCGTGACGATTTGATAAAAGACATTGTGTCTAAAATCATTCGTCCTTCACCTCTGATAAGTAATGTAGGGAAGTTGGCAGTTGCGGAGAACAAGTTTGTACTGGTAGAGAATCCAAGAACACTGGTTAGATTAACTGCCCGCCGTTACATGACTGAAATACTGTTGAAAAAAAACGGCTTTGTATGAAGTAATATGCGAGCTCAATTTCCGTGCATCGCCCGCCCGCTTAGCTCAGTAGGGAGAGCGTCGGTCTACGGATCGATGAGGGTGAGTATCATGTCGAGTATCGATCCCATCGTGCGGTGGTGATTATGTTTCTCCGTCTGAGATTTGATAAAAGACTATTGTGTCTAAATCATTGGTTTCACCCGATTAGTTAATTGTTAGGGAGGTGGCATTGGAGTAAACAATTTGAAATGGTAGAGAATCCAAAAGCAATTCGGTTTGATATTATACTTTTCGCGTTTACTTAAATGACTGCAATCTACTTTGAAAAAACGCGGTTATCAATTTGATAAAACAAACAAAAATGTAGGTAGGAATCATTTCCAAACAAGTTTTAAGACATGTGACTAATTCTATGACCCTAAGAATTATTGTTTAAATGATATTGCACACGACTATCGCTATGAAAGGGTGACAAGTGCAATTTAAAAATCTTTTAAGACAAATAGTATTATATTGAAATATGAATACTATATTACGATTTTTCAGCTTTCACAAAACTCATCCGTATGCAACTCACGAGTAGAACCGCATGCAATCGTTACAACGCCTTATAATCGGGCTACTATGACTATAGTTTCTGTCCTTTTTTTTAAAATATATCTTTAATTAACTTTGCTTCTACCCTTTGAGGGGTTTACTCCGAATCGGTTCGTTAATTTTTTTTTTTATGGTTTAGTGGCAATGAGCAGTATTCAACTTTTTATATTTTCAGTTTCACACGGAGAAAATCGCAGGTAGGAATCGCGTGCAAATCGCATTACAAGCCTGTTTTAATATCGGGGCATACTGTGACTTATGGTTTTGACCCTCCTACTATTGAGATATATCTTTAAAATGAATAGTGTGATCTACAATTTGAGAGGTTTTCACTGCCGATTCGGTTGATTGATTAGGGCAGGGTGACGGTATCCATTTGAGTAAAATTTCATATTTATAGAGAAAATGTAGGTAGGAATTACGTGCAAATCGCATTACAAGCCTGTTTTAATATCCTGCCACTGTGACTTATGTGTTTGTCCCTCCCTACTATTGAAGATATATCTTTAAAATGAATATTGTTGTCTACAATTTGAGGGGTTTCACCGCCGATTCGGTTCATTGGTTAGGGCAGGGTGAGGGTATCAATTTGAGTAAAATTTCATATTTACAGAGAAAATGTAGGTAGGAATCGAGTGCAAACCGCATTACAAGCCTGTTTTAATATCGGGACACTGTGACTTATGTTTGTGTCCCTCCCTACTATTGAAGATATATCTTTAAAATGAATATTGCCATCTACAATTTGAGGGGTGCCTCCGCCGATTCGGTCCTTTGGTTAGGGCAGGGTGACAGTGCCAATTTGAGTAAAAATTCATATTTACAGAGCAAATGTTATTATATGTTGCTTTAATTTTATATGAATACTATATGGTACTGGGTGATTTCCTTCAGCTTTCACAAAACTCATCCGTATAGAACTCGAATGTGGACCGCATACGATGTTACACGCCTTAGTAATTCGGGCTACTATGACCTAAGTTTCTGTCCTTATTTGTCCTTGAAAACATATCTGTGTATATTAAGCTTTTGTTCTACCCTTTGAGGGGCTTTACTTCCGAATCGGTTTAGCGTTTAGTGGAGGATGGCGAAATCAATTTAGACTAACATATTGTTATTTACAGACTGCAAATGTTACTATAAGTTGCATATGAAAAGATATATTTCACTTCTTTTTTTTTTGTTTTCAGGTTTCACAAAACGCATCCGTATGCGACACAACGCAGGTAGGAATCGCTTGCAAATCGCATTACAAGCCTGTTTTAATATCGGGATACCGTGACTTATGTGTTTCTCCCTCTCTACTATTGAAGATATATCTTTAAAATGAATAGTGTGATCTACAATTTGAAGGGTTTTACTGCCGATTCGGTTCATTTGTTAGGGCAGGGTGACGCTATAAATTTGAGTAAAATTTCATATTTACAGAGCAAATGTAGGTAGGAATCGCATGCAAATCGCATTACAAGCCTGTTTTAATATGGGGCTACTGTGACTTATGTGTTTGCCCTCCCTACCATTGAAGATAAATCTTTAAAATGAATATTGCGAGCAACAATTTGAGGGGTTTACCGCGGATTCGGTTCATTGGTTAGGGCAGGGTGACGGTATCAATTTGAGTAAAATTTCATATTTACAGAGAAAATGTAGGTAGGAATAGAGTGCAAGTCGCATTACAAGCCCGTTTTAATATCGGGCTACTGTGACTTACGTGTTTGTCCCTCCCTACTATTAAAGATTTATCTTTCAAATGAATATTGCGATCTACAATTTGAGGTGTTCCCACGCCGATCCGGTCCTTTGGTTAGGGAAGGGTTACGGTATCAATTTGAGTAAAAATTCATATTTACAGAGCAAATGTTATTATACGTTGCATTAATTTTATATGAATTCTATATGGTACTGGGTGATTTCCTTTAGCATTCACAAAACTCATCCGTATAGAACTCAACGCAAATGAGGACCTCATACGATGTTACTCGCCTTAGTAATCGGGCTACTTTGACCTAAGTTACTGTCGTTATCTGGCCTTGATAACATATCTGTGTATATTAAGCTTTTTAATCTACCATTTGAGGGGCTTTACTTCCGAATCGGTTTTGCGTTTAGGGGAGGATGGCGAAATCAATTTGGACTAACATATTGATAGTTACAGACTGCAAATGTTGCTATAAGTTGCATATGAAAAAGACATATTTCACTTTTTTTTTCTTTTTTTATTTTCTTTTTATTTCAACTTTCACAAAACGCATCCGTATGCGACTCAACGCAGGTAGGAATCGCGTGCAAATCGCATTACAAGCCTGTTTTAATATCGGGATACTGTGACTTATGTGTTTCTCCCTCTCTACTATTGAAGATATATCATTAAAATGAATATTGTGATCTACAATTTGAGGGGTTTCACTGCCGCTTCGGTTCATTGGTTAGGGCAGGATGACGCTATGAATCTGAGTAAAATTTCATATTTACAGAGCAAATGTAGCTAGGAATCGCGTGCAAATCGCATTACAAGCCTGTTTTAATATCGGGCTACTGTGACTTATGTGTTTGTCCCTCCCTACTATTGAAGATATATCTTTAAAATGAATATTGCTATCTACAATTTGAGGAGTTTCACCGCCGGTTCGGTTCATTGGTTAGGGCAGGGTGACGGTATCAATTAGAGTAAAATGTCATATTTAGAGATAAAATGTATGTAGGAATCGCTTTCAAATCGCATTACAAGTCTGTTTGAATATCGGGATATTCTTACTGATGTGTTTGTCCCTCCCTACTATTGAAGATATATCTTTAAAATGAATATTGCTATCTACAATTTGAGGGGTTTCACCTCCGATTTGGTTCATTGGTTAGGGCAGGGTGACGGTATCAATTAGAGTAAAATTTCATATTTACAGATAAAATGTAGGTAGTAATCGCGTGCATATCGCATTACAAGTCTGTTTTAATATCGGGCCACTGTGACCTATGTTTGTGTCCCAGCCTTCTTTTGAAAATATATCTTTAAAACGAATATAGCGATCTACAATTTGAGGGGTTTCACCGCCGATTCTGTCCTTTGGTTAGGGTAGGGTGACGGTATCAACTTGAGTAAAAAATCATATTTACAGAGAAAATGTTATTATACGTTGCATTAATTTAATACTAATACTATATGGTACTGGGTGATTTCCTTCAGCTTTCACAAAACTCATCCGTATAGAACTCAACGCAAATGAGGACCTCATAATTATGATGTTACACGCATTAGTAATTCGGGCTACTATGACCTAAGTTTTCACTCTTTATCTGGCCTTGAAAACATATCTGTGTATATTAAGCTTTCGATCTACCATTTGAGAGGCTTTACTTCCGAATCGGTTTAGCGTTTAGGGGAGGATTGCGAAATCAATTTGGACTAAAATATTGATATTTACAGACTTCTAATGTTATTATAAGTTGCATATGAAAAAGATATACTTCACTTTCTTTCTTTTTTTTTCAGCTTTCACAAAACGCATCCGTATGCGACTCAACGCAGGTAGGAACCGCGTGCAAATCAGATTACAAGCCTGTTTTTATATCGGGATACTGTGACTTATGTGTTTGTCCCTCTCTACTATTGAAGATATGTCTTTAAAATGAACATTAAAATCTACAATTTGAGGGGTTTCACCGCCGATTCGGTTCATTGGTTAGGGCAGGGTGACGGTACCAATTTGAGTAAATTTGCATATTAACAGAGAAAATGTAGGTAGGAATCGCGTAAAAATCGCATTACAAGCCTGTTTTAATATCGAGGTACTGTGACTTATGTGTTTGACCCTCCCTATTAAGGAAGGTATATCTTTAAAATGAATATTGCTATCTACAGTTTGAGAGGTTTCACCTCCGATTCGGTTCATTGATTAGGGCAGGGTGACGGTATCCATTTGAGTAAAAATTCATTCATACGTTGCATTAATTTTATATTAATACTATATGGTCATTCATTATTATGATTTCCTTCAGCTTTCACAAAACTCATCCGTATAGAACTCAACGCAAATGATGACCTCATACGATGTTACACGCCTTAGTAATTCGGGCTACTATGACCTAAGTTTCTGTTCTTATCTGCCCTTGAAAACATATCTGTGTATATTAAGCTTTTCATCTACCATTTGAGGGGTTTACTTCCGAGTCGGTTTAACGTTTAAGGGAGGATGGCGAAATCAATTTGGACTAAAATATTGATATTTACAGACTTCAAATGTTACTATAAGTTCCATATGAAAAAGATATATTTCACTTTTTTTCTTTTGTTTTTGTCAGCTTTCACAAAACGCATCCGTATGCGACTCAACGCAGGTAGGAACCGCGTGCAAATCGCATTACAAGCCTGTTTTAGTATCGAGCTACTGTGACTTATGTGTTTGTCCCTCTCTACTATAATTTACACAGAGGACAACCTTAAACTGACATAGCTTTCTGTTCAATTCCTAACTAATGTTCTGTAAATATTTCATGTATTACAGAAATAAAATATGTTTAAGCTAATTGACACAATCAATAATTAAGGGAAAGAATTCTCGAAAAATCTCGTTAAAAGCTGACCTTGTTTGAAATTTGAAAATAATTGTCTTTCTATTTGTCCAATGCGCACTTGTTTTCTGTCGTCGTTTATATAGAATATACTTTGAAATATTCATACATATGTACAATCTCATAACCACTTATTTAACGTATGTTATCTCAAATAAACAGATAACTAAATGCACGAAGTCTCGTGATAGTATACATGCCTTTATTTACACATAGTCAAGGTGTAAAGAATAGTTTCTGATATTGGAATAATTACGGAACATATATACATTTGAAGTTGCAAGTCGATTGTAAAAATGAAATAAGTATTAATAAGCATTTCTCCGTTTACAACATTTTCACTCAGGTGAATTATGACATTGTTTACATTTGTGTCATATTGAACTGCGGTGTTCGGCGAAGTTTCCGAAATAGTTTTAAAATTAATATTTTTTGAGTTTTTGTTTCTTTATATATTCAGTACAATGCGCAATATTTTGAGTTTGCTTTTTTTAAATGATTCATATTGAATTTATTTTAGAAAAAGTTCTGATCTTTAATTATCATATACCTACATAAATTCTCTCAAAAATTCGGCTTGTATTTCACAAATTAATTTGGACAGACAGAAAATTATTCCGTATCGTACTTTTTAAATTGTATGCTTCTGGACAACTTTAATTCAGTATGCATGACCTGACACAGTTCAATAAATAGCGCACATAAAAAAAGTCACTCGGTTCTATTTTAACATCAATAAATATTTCAGATTTTTTTTCGATAACAAAAAAGGGTGAAGATTAATAACCAAAGGGTCATTATAACAGTTGCTACATCTAGGATTTTGTATCCGGCTCTCTTGGATTTTGAAAGGTCGAATCAAACTCGCCGCTTGCGAGCCTCGTGAGATCTCATATGGCAAAACCCACTCTAGCTGATTATAGCATCCCATATCGAGCTACTATTATAATAACTCTATCATATTTTGCCAGTGGGTGCTGAAAAGGCTTTCTTGTCGAAGAAAGGTGTGCAAAGCGAAAAAAGTGTTTACTCATTACTTTTTATTAGCTCCCCTGACACGTAACATTGTGAGCTTTTGTGATCGTCCGTCGCCTGTCGCAAGTCGCCCGTCGTCTGTCGTCCGTAATCCGTCCGTCCGTCCGTCCACAGTTTCTTGTGATCATGATAGAGACAACGTTTGGCAATCAATTTAAATTAAACTTGCACTCAACTTGTATTGGAATAAAATCCCGGTTCCTTTCGAAAACTCGCCGGATCCCATCAAGGGTTCAAGAGTAATGGCCGCTTAAATGGCCAAACATTGCTATTTTGACATTAGCAGCCATATAGAGACTTCGTTTATGGTTTGATTTGCAAAATATCTTTAAAAACAATAGATCTTTGATTCTTTGATGAATCCGTCAGATCCAATGATAGGTTTCAAAGTTACGGCTCCTGACTGACTCCTGAAAAAAGCCCATAGATTTTTCAGTATTTTTCGACTTTCAAGGGCAGACAATTCATGACCAAGGCTAGGTACATATGATTGACATTTTTTATCTTTCTGTATTTGATTTGATTCTCCGTCAGCAAACACAGTTTAAAAAAAATTCTTTCTATAAGAAAATGTTGCACCATGTCAATATAGACACTTCAAATTTCAATTGTCCTTGACTATGAACATAACAAAATGATACCTCAAATTTTTTTCCATGAACCGAATTTCTTTAAACTTTCAAAACTGAATGCAAATGATGACTAAAACAGAAATATAAATTATAATGCATAGTTTCCTTGCCTTAATCTTAAATCATCTGCCCTTAAAAACTAGATTTTTTAGTATTTTCTGTTTTTCAAGAGCAGATAATTCGAGATGAAGCGCCGGTACCTATGATTTATAATGATATTTCCGTTTTAAACTTGATTCCCAGGCAGTACACAAAGTTTAAAAAAAATCTGGTTCTTGATAATGTTAATTCAACAACTAGGTCACTCGGTCAATTTGGACCACATTTATGACTCTATCTTCATGAATCTTGGGCAAAATGTTTGCATTGATAATTTCTATGTCAAGTGCGACACTGAGTTATGTGGGGTCGGAAACTTAGTCAGCTGTTCAGATCAAATGAAAAGCTTCTTAACACTCTTGAGGCCATATTTTTGACCATATCTTCATGAAACGTGGTCAGAATGTTTCTTTTGATGACTCCTAGGCAAAGTTTGAAACTGGCTCATGTCGCGTCAAAACCTAGGTCACCACTCAACTCAGAAGAAAAGTTTGTTAACACTCTTGAAGCCACATTTATGACCCTATCTTCATGAAACTTGGTCAGAATGTTTATCTTGATGATTCCAAAGCCATGTTTAATAGGTGAGCGATATAGGTCATCATCACCCTCTTGTTCGTTATATGTATAGGGTCGGTTATAGATCAAAAAGATCGGACAGTGAAAAGCTATACTAACTGGATATTACATGCAGTGAATAAAAGGAAAAATATTCTTCAGTAAGATAATCTGAGTTAAAAGAGCAATCATATGTTTAATTCTCTGAAATAAACATGGCGGAAAAATATTCTAGGAAACTGTGCTCGTGTTTTGCGCATTAGAATGTTTACGACATTTTCATGAATAAAGTAACGGTCGTGTTCATTATTTTGGGGCTTTTTATATTTAAAAATGCATTTTTTGTAGCAGCTTGTGTTTTATACGACACCAAAATCCTGCAACTTTTTCTTTTAATGCTTTGTAGATAGGGTTTAGTTACCTACAGCTATATCATATTTAATTATTAATCTTTTGTGTCCTTACATTTCCCAAACTGATTGAAGGATTCTAATTTTTCACATGAGTTTGTAGTTTCAATTTGCAGAATATCTTTAAATCCACAATGTCCGATAATAGATAAATCCACTTACCTATCAATCCACTAATTGGTACAACTAAATAATTTGATAAATAAATCTTCCTTCCATTATCACGATGTATGAACTTTACCAAATTTGTCAGAAGTTTACGAAATTCAATAGACAAAGCACCTAAGTTAGAGTGTTGTTTTCGGAGAAATAGCAAGATATTAAGTCTCCAATTTGTATTGTCGAGTAATAACGCATTAAAGCTAGGTATGTCTATCTAAGGTATTTCACGGAACTTTACAATGATTTATTTAGCTAGTGTACCCTTTTTCCCTTCGTTATGCGAGTGATTTCGAAGCTATTGCAATTTTTCCGATGCGTCAGTTTGCAGCCAGGCTTTGTTTACAAGTTAGGATAATATTTGTAACATTCTATAACCAATATAAGGAGGTCAGCTTTGATTATAGGATAACATTACACAAGTGTATGTACATGTATGCATGCAGAGAATGGCAACCTATTGTCTTATATTTCAAATATGACGATGTTTTATCTTTTTATCATGCATAGCAAGTTGTCGGAATAAAGCACCCAATTTTGTTTGTTTTTATCCTTGTGGTGTTTCGTGAAAAACGATACCATTTCCTCATTTTTATTTATAATTTCGCCCCAACGATACAAAGTGCAATAAGGTAGGAGGATACACTCGAATACGAACATTTTGGGCACGGCCAGGTTTACATGTGGCGAGTCATTATATTGCACTTCCCTAATGTGCAAATTCAGGATGGCCATATTAATTGTGTGCACGTTTTGTACTTTTAATTAACGACTAAATCTGGACTCTCATACCAAAAAAATAATACAGAAATTTATCAAAACAAAAGTTGTAGACCACACATTAAAAACAACACTCTTGGACAGCCTGCAGTGATCCCGTTGCAGGAACAGTGTCCTTTTTGCATTTCTCAATTTCAAATAGGTCCTACTGAACTACAAAATATTAATTTAATGTCGGCCTAGCCGTCTCGTTTTTCCCAAAATAGCAAAAAATGTACCCGTGTGGCAATCAACAATCATGAAATTCTTCAATGATTTGAAATTCCCACACCAAAGATGACTCATCGATTCACACAAAGCTAGACGCAGTTAGTTTTACAACTGACATCTGAATTTTACATGTATCAGCTGTTTAAATTTTCTAAAGAATTAACAATCATTATCTCATACTGTAACTTACAGACATCCAAATCACGAAGTTCTAATTATTACAAACGCATTGTATTGACGGGGGCAAAAATTCGAAGTGCACTCTGCTACATAAGGAAGAAATATGATGTGATATTTAAAAACCTGATCTATAACGAAAGATTGAAATAATTATTTCTTGAAAATAACTTGCACACAGCATTTTCATTTATAATAAAGATTTGTTTTTCATTATCTAAGGCATGCTCTATACCACAGATAGAAAAAGGACGCAAGAAACTTAAAAATTATACAGTGCCTCGCTGTACGGTGTCTATAACTACATGGTGCGCATGTGCTTTTGTGGAAAACGAATTCGGTGCCATCTTATCTTAGTAAAGACAAATTTAGGTGCTTTTTAACACGTAACATAGAAATATAGAAAAACAAGACAGATACAGAACAATCATGGTGTTAATATTTTCCTTATCAAAAAAAAATGAACGTATTGAAGCAAGTGTTTGTGAAAATGTATAAATATAATGTTCTCGCCAATTATAATGACAATACCGAACATACTCCAACTAAACCTACATGTAAGCAAAAGTGACGATGTATTACTACTTCACAGTAACATTAAATCACTCTTAGGTTCCGTGAACAATAAATTATGTTGATCCTATGCTTTCTTCGGGCTTGCTCCAGCAAAATGTACACTATACATTCTTTCGATCCATGTTTTGATAAAAAATGCGTTGCTTGTCCGTTAAATTTCGTAAATTTCCGACTAATTTGGTAACGATTATACACCGTGATAATCCATTGTTTGATCGTCATCTTGAAAAAGTTCACTGAACTTCATTTGTACATTTGAATGCATTCTCCTGTTTTTCCATGTTTTAGAATATATTTGTTTCAATTATATTTTGTATCTAAAGTCAAAAACTCACAGAAGTAATATCCCAATCATATGGAACGCCGAAGCTGTCTTATGTCTTGACATTTCATGTTATCATGTTATCAAGCGTGTGGTCTTAACTTCTCAAAAAGGTGTCTTATTATGTGAAAAACTATGTTTTCATGTAAAAGTATTGTGTTAACTTGTCAAAACAGTGCCGTACTGGGTAAACTAGTCTTGTTATATTCTCAAAGTATGGTATTAACCTGCAAAACAGTGTCTTATTATTTTAAAAAGCTATGATATCATATAAAAGTGAGATGTTAACTTGTCCAAATAGTGTCTTCTTATGTCAAAAAACTATGTTAATATGTCAAAGTAGAGTGTGATCTTGTCTATCGTGCGTGTTATTATGTTACAAAAAAAGCTAGACAAGATCAAATGATACTTTAACAAGATATCTTAGCTGTGTGTCATAATAAGACACTGTTTTGACAAGATAACACTACATTTTGACATAATAGAATGACTAGTTAACATAATAAGATGATATCTGGACAAGTTAACATCACTCTTTAATATCATAGCATAGCATATTTATATAAGAAGACACAGTTTTGACAATTAATACAACACTTTGACAAGGTAACGTAGCTTTTTAATAAGAAAACTTCATCGTTCACTCCAAAGAGTGATCATGATCAGTATTTAGATTTGTATGTTGAGGCAGTTTCTCAAGTAATTATAAACTCTGCACCTTATAAAAAGGTATATTATGAAAAGGTTGGGAGACAGTTAAAAGTATTTTTAAAGTGTATAGATAATTTTAGTCAAACAGAATTCTCTATTGCCGATAAATTTGACACTTTTCCGGTAAATATTAGATTCCTACAGTTTTATATTTTGCCTAAAACTCACAAAAAACTTGATGAAAATCTGCCCCTTGGATTTCCAGGTAGGCCTATTGTATCAGCCTATAACTCTTGCACAGATAACATAATCTAAATATGTAGATTTTATACTTAAACCTTATATGCTGTCCCTGTCTTCTTATTAATTATTTTCTACTTAAACTTTAAGAGTGTAAATTAGGTTCTGAGAATGTTTTTTCTGGTTACTCTTTATGCTAGTTCCATTTATACTAACATTCCACATGATGAAGGTATTCAGTCTTGTAAATATTGTCTTGAGAAAAATAACCATATTGGTAAACTGTCTATTGACAGAATCTGTTATTAATGGAATCTGTATTAAAAACAATCTTTTTCAAATTGATGATCAATACTACTTGCAAAAATTGGGTACTGTCATGGGTGGTCCTATGCACGCCTGGTGAACAACAGAGCTACCTCTTTCAGAGGTATATGGTAAATTGCTCCGTCGCAACTTCCGAGCTAGTGCACGTCGCGATAAAAGAACATCAACAAAGGTGAGTGTCATCATACTTTTTACATTTTTACGAGCATTGTATCGAATATAAAAAATCGGGGAATGGTAGGCGATGTAGATATGATTCATCTTTACAGAGAACTTAAAGTTTGCTAATTGATTCTTAATTTGTGGTCGTGGTGATGTTTACCAGCAAGCTGATTTAGCAGTGAATTTTGCCGTTTCGTCATGAAATCAGTTTCATTGTCAAATATTTGCATTTTAACTAATATTTAGAAGCAAACCGAGTGAGATAGCTGTAATGTATACAATGCATTTGGAAATAAAAAAGTACCAAAATGGTTTAGGAGTGAAAATATTCACTTTTTTTATCATGAGAGACAGCTCTGTCGTGAAGGAGATAGTCATGTCGCCAAGGAGATAGCTCTGTGTTGCATTAACAGAGCTCTGTGTTCATAATTTTAATGTTATATTGAAAAGTTTACAATATTTACGTTGGGTTGTCCTCTTTGGAAATAATATAAATTCACTGTTCCATTATATATACATATGTATGAATTTGGCAAGTATTGTATTGATAAAGATTTTTCTTAGGCTATAAATGTAAATTTTGAATATTTGTACATTCTGTTAACTTTTTAGTTCACCTGCGTTCAGGTGAGTTATTGTGATCGCTCGATGTCCGTCGTCTGTATTTTTTCAATTGATCTTCATGAAATTAGTCCAAATGATTGCCTTGTTTAAATCTAGGTCAAGTTAGAAAATGTGTTATCGGGGGTCAAAAACTAGGTCACTAGGTCAAATAAAAAAAAACCATTATGTATGCAATAGGAAATGCATTTTAAACTCTATTTTCATGAAATTTGATCAGAATGTTTGTCTTGATAAAATCTAGGTCAAGTTTGAATATGGGTCATCTGGAATCAAAAATTAGGTCTCCCGGTCAAATCAAAGGAAAGTTTGCATATGCGATAAAGACTGTATTTTTCAATTGATTGCCATGAAATTTAATCAGAATTATTGCCTTGTCGAAATCTAGGTCAACTTTGAATATGGGTCATCATGGGTAAAACAACTAGGTCACTAGGTCAAATCAAAGAAAAGCATGGAATAGGGACTGCATTTTACACCGGATCCTCATGAGTTTTGATCAGAATGTTTGTCTGGATAAAGTCTAGGTTACATTTAAATATAGGTCATCTTGGGTAAAAAAACTAGGTCACATGGTGAAATCAAAGAAAACTCATGTGTACACAATAGGGGCTGCATGTTACACAGGATATTTATAAAATTTAGATAGAATGGTTGCCTTGATAGAATCTAGGACAAGTTCAAATATGGGTAATCTGGGATCAAAAACTAGGTCGCTATGTCAAATTAAAGAAAAATATTGTGTATGCAATAGAGACTGCATTTTACACTGGATGATTGATGAAATTCGATCACAATATTTGTCTGGATGAAATTTAGGTCAATTTCGAATATGGGTCATCTGCGATGAAAAACTAGGTCACCTGGTCAAATCAAAGAAAAACATTTTGTATGCAATAGGGGTTACATTTTACACTGAATATTCATGGAATTGGATCAGAATGTTTGTCTTGATGAACTCAAGGAGGAGTTAAAATAAGGTTCATCTGAAGTAAAAAACTAGGTCACCCAGTAAAATCAAAGAAAAACTTCCTGAATGCCATTGGGGCTACATTTTAGGCAGGATGTTCATGATTTTTTTTATGAAATATCTTTAAACTAAAAATGCGCGGATCAATGCCCGCGCGAAACTGGCCTTTTGCCTTTTGCACGCAATTTCATGCTGGCGAATTTAAATGATTTCACAATACATGAATAAGGAAATGCAATTACCGGCACGGGCATGTTTCTTTTTCTCAATTTCGCATTTTTATGATGCTAATTAATGCTCTTGATATGACAAAATTTCAATTCTAAAGAAAGATAATTGACACAAAATCCAGTCACTTTCGACAAACGAATCTGATTGGTTCAGATAAAAGATAGATTGACAGAAATGAAAATAGCCGCGAATATTAGAATTTCAATTATACAGAAAGTTCTTAAATTTAGAATTCGATCACTTTAGTACTTTTGTCAGTTATTACATGTGTAACTGAGGTTAATGTGTACATTATTAACACACTAAATGCTTGATGGTTAGCTTTACGTAAAGTTGTCCTATAAATTTGATTTAGCTGGTAAATCAGCATGGCTGTTTAAAATTTAAGATTTTAGTTTCATACGTGCATCTGAACGTGCTCGTGCAAATGAAGAAGTCAAAGCGACTACGTAAATAAGTATGGTATCATTATATTCAGATATGATTTTACAAGTGTAATACGTAGTGTAAACAAGTTTCAGAGCCACCTCCACTATAGTCGGCGTCTTAAAAGATACAGGTAACCCTTGCTTTCCGCAAGATAATTTCACGTATTACGTTTCCTCTAACTGAATTTATTTATTTTATAGAAAAAGTAGCACATGCCGATTCTAAGACAATATAGCCCGCCCGCTTAGGTCAATAGTGAAAGTGCAGATCTACTTATCATGGGCTTTGAGTCTGATCCCCCTAACTATTTCACAGTATGTCTGAAATCATTCGTCTTCCATCTCTGACACAATGATTAATATGGAGAACTTGATAATTATTTGCTGCGAACAAGTTAGTAAAGGTGCTAAATCTAGAAGTTCTGGTTAAAACGACACTAAATACAAAACAAGCAAAATAAATATAAGAAAATATAAGCACTATGTATTATACAAATGCTGTATAAATATAATAAGAGCTGTCCGTAAGACAGCCAATGCTCGACTATTCGAATTATTGTCCCAGAAGCAGAAAAATATTGTCATAAATGTAAAAATATCTATAGAGTTTCAATCCAGTTTCTGCATTAGTTGTGGAGATTCAAATCTATATGCCTTTAAGTTATAGCTGTATGTACTTGCATGCAAAACTTTTACCAGGGTTTTCTAAGTCCAAAAGGGGGCATAATTTGGCCAGAATGCAGGTCAAAATTATGGGACTTGATGCTATCAACTAGATTTATAACCCCTAAGACCAATTCAATATCTGCATTAGTTTTGGAGATAGTAACTTGCATGTTAAACTTTAACCAGGATTAAAATACATTTCAGAGTTTTAGGACTTGGCCCAATGAGGTTGGTAATTGACCTAGAAAAAGAAATAATCAGTTTCAAAGCTATATGCCTTTACATTATAGCCATTTGTACATGCATGCAAAACTTTAACCAAGGTGTGACGCTGACGCCGGCGCCAATCCGACACCAAGGTTAGTAGAATAGCTAGACTATTCTTCGGAAAGTCGAGTTAAAAATGTGATAATTGAATTGTATGTCGTAACTGGACATAACTACTATCCTGTTGCATTCATCACTGCTCAAAACTGTTATTGCAACACAGAGCTATCTCCTTGGCGACATGACTATCTCCTTCACGACAGAGCTGTCTCTCACACTAAAAAGTGAATATTTTTACTCTCAAACCATTTTCGGTACATATTTTATTTCCAAATGCATTGTATAATTCATATCTATCTCACGCTTACTCAGTTTGCTTCTTAATATTAGTTAAATTGCAAATATTTGACAATGAAAGTACTTTCATGACGAAACGGCCAAATTCACTGCTAAATCAGCTTGCTGGTAAACATCACCACGACCACAAATTAAGAATAAATAAGCAAACTATAAGTTCTCTGTAAAGTTAAATCATACCTACATTGCCTACCATTCCCCGATTTTTGATATTCGACAAAATGCTTGTAAAAATGCAAAAAGTATGATGACACTCACTTTTGTTGATGTTCTTTCATCGCGACGTGCACTAGCTCGGAAGTTGCGACAGAGCGATTTACCGTATACCTCTGAAAGAGGTAGCTCTGATGTTTACCAGGCGTGCCTATGGCTCCTGCTTAATACCTCATTATTCATGGGGAAATTTGAAATGATTTTCATGTAGCTTGAATCCTGGGGTATCGCCTCCTGGATGACATTTTTATGATTTTTATGATCTGAATTCATTCTCATATCAAGTTTGATATAATATATTATTTTTGAAACATGTGTTTAATTTTTTGGATGTTAATGTTGCTATTGATAACCAAAAATTTCTAAAAACCAGTGTTCATGTAAAACCTACATATGTTCACCAATATGTACATTATAATTCATGTTATCCTAACCCTAAACCATGTAAGGACAATATTCCATACAGCTAGGCTATACAGACGTATTTATTCTGATGATAATGAATTCAAGAAATCTATTAGGGAACTTCAGTATTTATTCCTTGACAGAAATTATCCTAAAAAAGTTGTTGATAAAGCACAGAATGAGATAATGTGTGTAACACAATATGATGCTTCTATCAAAAATAAGAGAGACTACAATATTGTTATACCATTTGTTATAGAGTACAATCCATCATTACCTAATATAGTTAACATAATTAATAAGTACTGGGATTTGTTACGTCTATCTAGTAACCCTGCTGTTAAAAACTGTATAAATGTAAGCCAGTTATGGCATTCAGACGTCCTAGAAATCTTAAAGCTACATTAGTTAAAACAAAATATTTGTCTACTAATACATATCCACATTTCAGGTCTAGTAAATGTAACAGACAATTTGTGAAATTGACAGTTTAAGTAGTTCACAATTGTACTACTTACAAACTGAAACATACTGTAGACTGTACTAGTAACAATGTTATATATTTAATAACATGTAGAAAATGTAATATACAGTATATTGGCGAAACTAGCCAGCAAGCTTCTCGCCGCATGAATCGCCATAGATTTGACATCAACACTTTTGTTGATCTAGAATTTTCAACCAATTTAGCTATTCATTTCAATAGTACTGGCCATAGTATTTCTGGTTTTAGTGTTATGCCTATTGACTGTGTTAGTGATAAAAAGGACAGGCTGCTGAGGGAAACGCATTGACAAGACAACATTGCTAGTTAATATAATAAGACACTGTTTTGACAAGTTAAAACCGCGATTTTACATAATTATAACAGTTTTTTTTTTACATAATAAGACACTGTTTTGGCAGGTTAACAGCACGCTCTGACATGATAAAATGAAATGTCCCGACATAAGACAGCTGCGGCGTTTCATAAAATCTACTATAAAATAACTGTTATCACACATTACTGACTAACAACTTGTTCATCCAATGATATGTGTGTAGTAAAATCAATGAGATGATAGTAGTAAATTATGTTGCTATGGAATTCCGTTCATGAAACTACTATGTGTGTAGTATTTGTATAAATAAATGAGATGATAGTTTACTGAAGTAAATTATGTTACTATGGAATTCCATTCATAAAATTGCACTACTTTCATTTTGCGCATGCAAAGCGTGAATGGTTGACATATGATTAGATCAGGTTATGTAAATGAAGCTATTTGAAAATGTGCAGCGAATCATGTTGCACGTTTGTAGATCTATGATATTTGTATATTTTTAAAAAAAGCTAGTGTACAGTATATGTCTGTAAATGCATTACCATTTATTTGCTTTTTTTTTTTCAATAGTTTGACGCTGTACTGAAACCATGATTGTTTATGTAAAGTACAGATTTTCAAATCAAAATGTAATCAGTATCTTAACTTTTTCTCTCTCTTCCATTTTATTTCACTTCCTTTCAAAATACGAAAAACAGCAAAAATGTTTCTCATTCCATTTATACTGTTGTTACCGAACAGTTACTTTGCAAAATTTATTTTTTACATTTTTCGAGTTCAGTTTCCTACGTTTGTACTGCAGTGTGTGCGAGTTATTGTTTTTGTATAGGTCTATGTTTCTGTTTGTTCGAATTAAAATGTTCAGATTTTTAACCAAATTGGAAATTGCTTCTGAATTCTAATAGATACCACATTCTTGCGCAAGCTTATTAACGATTATGATTTTGCTGGATTATAATTTTTTAAATACAAAACTCTCAGTTCATAAATCGGGGCCGAAATGTTTCGACTGAGGTTCACGAATTAACTCAACAGTTACTTATTTTCATTCTTTTGAAATTAGATTTGTGCAGAGATATTGAATTAAATATTGGCCCCGAAAGTAATTACCCTGGGCAAAGCTGTATCTCTACATTTCATCAAAATAGTAAAATATTTTTTAAATATCAAGTAGACTAAGATTTTATATATGCATTTACTGTGTATGTATATCAACATGTATTTTGCTGAAATTCAATACATATATATTATACAAAATCATATTGTAAGGTAAATAGGTGGATAGCTCTCCGACCCCTATTGTACCATTTACGAGGATAATAAACGGGGTTACCATCTGGGCCTAAAAATATAGTAAAAACTTAATGTAAGTACATTTTATTTCCGACCATTGGCTAGAATATGATATTCTTTGTTTTACCGAAATTCATTTAAATAACGATGTCACCAATGCATCTATATCACTCAATGGTTTTAGTAATATGTACAAAAATGATCGTAGTGCTTAGTCGAGTGGTATAGTAATGTATGCGTCGGACAAATTAACATCAGCAAGGCTAGATGAAGTAGAAAATTATTTGATAAATAAAAATTGCAAAATTTGTGGCCTTGACGGGCATTGAGGCTTTCAATCTTCATTGAGAGCAGTCAAAACAGGGAACGTTATGGAAGCGTTGGTTCAAATGGTTTGAACCGTTCGCGAAGGGACACGGGATTACAAAATTTGATCAAAGACGTTCATTACTGTTGCACTGCGCAGGTTTGGACGTGCAAGACATTTACTTTACGCTACAAGAAGAAGACGCTAACATAATACTTAAAGACATTGAACACATTAAACAAGTACTTCATCACAAAGTCAACACACAATACGAAAGATATAAATTCAAAGCCACTAAACAAGAACATTCGGAAACAGTAGAACAAAATGTGTCTAGATTAAAACAAAAAGCAGTTTTCTGTCAATTCCAAAATACCAATGAATGAATTAGAGACCAGGCTATCGAAACGTGCAAGTCGACAAAATTAAAAACGAAATTATTAGAAAAAGGACAATGTCTAAGATTGAATGTATTGAGTAGGATTGCTTCCACCATTGAACTAGCAGAACGACAGTCAAAGCGTACGGACGAAAACACAACAGCGCAAGAATCAGGAACGGTCAATAAATTTTTAAAAAAGATGCAAAACCTAAACATTAAGAATGTGACAGGAAAGGCCGTACCGGCGACAGTAACCATCAGAACAAATCAACACCCTTTACAATATTTACAAATTTATTTACATAAGATGATTTTTTTACAATGAATAGATGATATGAAAAGAAAAAAAAACTGATTATAGGAAAGAAGAAAAATAGAAAGTTCAGTATCTCTGATAAAAGTTCTCTGGTTCATTCGAATCTAACGTGACACAGTTCTTTAATTCATTGTGAACTTTAAGTAGCCAAAAAACGTAGCTTCTAAATTTATCCTTTAACCGTGAATACTTGATTCCGTGTGGTCCCTTGGTGGTAGGTGATTGCATCCCAGAGCTGGACTTCAGAGGATAAAAAAATCAGTCTTTGCGGTTTACGGCACAACCATGGGTACGAAAGCTCTGCAGCTGGGAATTACAACCAGGCGAGTGAAGACATAGTGAACTGGGCATTGTACTTCGGGTTATGACATCACCAGGAAAAATCGTCTGGCGAGAAGAAGCTAAAATATATAACCAATTATGGTAAGCACCATGCAAAACAAATAAATCAGGGCATAAACTTGCTCCTTTGGGGTAAACCATACCTCCGTAGGACTCCCATAAATAATACGTGCTACTTAACAAAAACATATGTGTACTAGTTCAAACGTCACATGATAAAATACGGCACTTATTACTTCCATTATTACAAAGATTACTTATTAAAAGACTAAAGTAAAGTATGAAAAGATATGAAAAGTATATGATGAAACATTATAGTACGGACTGATAAACTGCAGCCATTATTACAACTACAAATTAACAAATTCAATATAAATCAACGTTATTGTTAGTGGCATCCATATAATATCAAATGCCATACCTAAAACGGACATTAATTAGTTGCTATAGACTGGAAACAATTTCATATTACAAATATATTACAAACATGGCACTAGACTTGCCATTAGATTTTATACATAACCATACAATGCAGTAAGTGCGTTCCATAATTAAAAAAATGTTTGACATAAGTTTTGAACAAAGTACTTTATAAATTTCATGTTACATTTTCAGTACAAATTTTACTTCTTTATATAATGAAACATTTTAGATTCCTTTTCTAAATAATTTACAAAGTCTGAAATTTATAATAAATTATCCTGAATACCGAAACTAGCCAAAATCATGTGCCGAAAGTAAATGTTACGAATTCTGTAGAATGAAAAAAATTTATCAATAATAAAATCGTAATGCAAATAATCTACAAAAATCTAACATAAAATTTCTTACCTCGATCGAGCATATCTTTCTAGCAAGAAAATTTAATCAGACATAGATTCGTCTATACAAGTCGGAAGGTGGTGTGCGCAAGGCTATTGTCAGTCTATTTAAAGGATAATGTCCGCCAAATATAAATTTCATGGGATTCACGGTTAAGCCGTGAGCTCGACTATTGTCATTTTCACGGATTCACATTTGCCCGGGAATCTAACTACTTTGGCGCGGATTTAAATTGACAATTTGAGGCCATTATAGTGGTTTTGGGATAAAACATAATTACTGAAGTTTATTAAATATCAACTTTCTTATTTGAAACCGACTTAATGAAATTTACATGGAAATTTAGTTATGAAATCAGAAAAATATGAGGGTATTTATGCGTGAAATCTGACTATTTACCTCAATAACTCAAAAAATTACAAAAAGATGATGCAATACCTGCATTTACACTACAGATAAAATAAGGCCCGTATGTCAATTTGTGACAAAGAAACCAGAAATACTAGACCACGTAGGAATGCGAATTCCAAACAGCAAACATTCTGGTATCGTTGTGGTTTATCCGTACATAAAACTAAAGATAGATATTGTGCTGCAAGGAACAAAAAAATGTGATCGATGTGGCTTATAGTCACAACAAAAGAATTTGCTAAATGCAAATGGGGACAATGCAGGCAAACAGAACGGCCGAGGTCAGTCTGGATATGTGAATAATGTTGAGGATTCAGCTCAACAGGATCATCTTGATAATTCCGGTTATCAAGATGAAGATGATTATTCAAAGGAATATTTATTTGTGCTGGGATCACGGTCAGAAAAGGTTACACTTCTTTTAAATGATATTGATGTGGAATTTATCATAGATTCCGGTGCGTCTGTCAATATTATTCAAAAAAGAGTAATAGGAAAATTAAAAGACGAAAAGGGTAAAATGTCAGATTGAGAAAACAGACAAGAAACTGATCCCATATGATGCTATAAAAATTCTGAAGCTTCCTGGCAAATGCACGGTTGACGAGACAGTGAAAACTGAGAACGGGAAATATGTCACGATGGATATATATGTGTTTTACAGTAAAGACCAACCTCTCTTAGAGAATAAAGTGCAGAAGAATTATGAGTAAATCTGCTAGATCTGCTAGTCTGAAGGACTTCCAGTTGAAATTAACAATAGACGATACAGTGAAACCTATGGCATAAGAGATGTATAAGGTACCATTCTTATTGCACGAGTGAGTGAAAAGCTTGAAGATTTGGAAGCTATGGACATAATTAAGAAAGTAGATGAGCCGAGCCAGTGGTTGACTACTGCGATCATCGTACCGAAAAAGGATGGCGGTTTCAGAATATGCATTTATATGCGACAAGCAGATGTGGCTATTCAACGCGGATGGCACACAATACCAAAAGTATACGTGATACTGTACAAAGTGAATGAAGCTGAAGTATTTAGTAAGTTGGACTTGACTATGGCATTCTATCAAATTGAATTGGATCCATTTTCAAGGCACATCACAACGTTTGTAACGTGTAAAGGATTATGCTGGTATAAGAAGCTAACTTTTTGTATTAATACTGCACCTCAAATGTACCAGAAAACTATTTCACAGGTTTTCGCAGACTGTGCATCGAAAACGCTGCAGTTGGCTTAATTATTGATGACAGAAATATACAAGACGGTCAACGCTTGCAGAATATGTTTGAAAGATTAACAGGGTTTACACTCAATCGTTCAAAATGAATTTTCATTTTCTTAAACTTTAGGTAGTTGTTCCACAATGTCAAGTTATCCTTTTCTTTGATTATAACATTTAATTCATAGGCATAGAATTTGCAAGTCTTTGTTCTTAGTGTGAATAATTTTCATGTATAAATTTGCAAATGTAAAAGCGTCAGCTTTACATTCAAATGTAAAGCAAGCAATAACTTTTACATTTACTTGAAGTAAAAAATGATACTTCTCAATACATGATAAAAAATTTACTGCTGAAATGATACAGCTGTCACTGTTCACTGCTATCAGTTATTACTGCTTACCTTTTGTGTGAACAAGTTATCTCCTAGTAAAACCCTATTACAGCTGAGCAATATTCTTAATCAATACACACTGAACAGTCATTACATGTAAACCATATACAATTAAAATACAATGCATGTGTGAAAAGGACTACGTAAAGCGTCTTTTTACATGTATATCATGAATTGGGCGCTATGTAAGTGTGGTATTATAATAATTATGAAAGATTTGCTAAAGATAACTATTAACAGTATTTTTCACATTTCATTCTGTGCTTTTTGCCTGCTATCGTAATATGGCAGTCAGAGAGCTTGTCCAAATTTGCGACTTTGGTCAGCAAGTATTTCTTACCAAGCCGATTCTGGACCGATAATTATCTTAATATTGGCCCGACATCAGTTTTGAAAAGTCGACGTATATCGTTTGGCCTCAGCTAAATGTTGGACCAGTGAAATGAAACTATACCTGGTTGCGGATATTTATGCGATATAACTGGCACTGTCGGCTTTTATACGTTACTCTTGCCACATTTCATTAGGTCTTGCATAGCCAACAAATCAATGCAAAGGTGACGACTCGATCCACTGTCAATTGCTTAAGTTACTTTTGAACTTCACATTCAAATTTGTTCCCTTCTTATAGACTTGAATGCTAGGCCATAGGAAGTAAAAAGGGGTATCTGTTTTGGCTGTCCGTAAAAAAATCAAGACATTAAGGTATATTTCCTCATTCTATTTCCTCATTCTAGTTTAGTAGGCGATATATGACCATTTTGTGTCGACTCGCCGTAAAACCCAACTCACTCACTCTAGTTTAGTAAGTTACATATATGGCAATATGTATCATACGTAGGATAGTTCAATCAATATAAATGGCAATACGGTGGATGATTCAATCGATATAAATAGCAATGCATAGGATGGTTTAAAAAGTTGTGAACATATCATTTCTGTCATATATTTAAAAATATTCAAATTAAAGTTTGCAACATCTGCTTGGGTTATTAACTATAGAGTTAACGTTATAATTATACCACTGTATAAGAAAATTGATCGCAGGAAATACATCTTAAACCTTAATAAGGTTTGTTTTGAGATTTGAACACTGGTTTCTTCTGGAAATTAAATATGAAAAATGTATGGTATAAATTTACCAATCTTTTACGCCCGAATCACATAAAAACACCGGAGGCCTTATTTGCCGAAGACGTCAGAAATAAGATAAAGAAAGTCGGCTGTGCTCCATCCGCCGAAAATCCCTCGCCCCCACCCACCTCCCACGTTGACTTACCGTCGTGATTGACTGGTATTTCTCATATTTGTGATTGTTTACATTTATAGTTACTAAATAACCAATTTTCGATCTAAAGCTTCTTAAAATATTTAGACTTTGCCGATGATATTAAAAGCTGAGGCCGGCTTGACAGTGCAAACGCATGCGCACGCCGGAAATCTCGCTCTTTTAACCTGTCTTCGCGGATTTTTTCGTTTTCATTGTAATGCCAGATTCAATCCACTTCCGTTGGTTAGAAAATTGCGTGAGAACTACTTTGTCATTTTTTGATATCAAAATCAAATTCTGAATATTTTAAGGAAGCATCTAAATAGGAAGCTGTGGGTAATTTGGTAACTATAAATGTAAAAATGTTACAAATATGAGAGATCACGGCGGTAAGTCAACTCGGCGGCTTTATGTCCAGCCGAAGAGTACCTGATCAGACCAGAAGATTTTTGTCCCGGTGGATAGTCAACACTGCGGCTATATGTCCAGTTCAAAAACCTCAACTTTACCAATCAGTATTAGAATATGTATACTGATAATCATAGTCTTTATTATAACAATACTAAATTTACTTCGATTTATGGTACATATGTCTCATAAATGCTTATGTCTTCTATATTTTACCCAGTCAGTCCTAAAAGTCATTATAATCGATATCGGGTAAAAAATACAATATAAAAAAGCAAGATATTGGAGGTTCATCATTTATTGTGTGCTCGTCGGAAAGAACGGGACAAGGAGGAAGATGCCTAACTACTACAGGCTTTTCATGGTATTTTATATTAAATAAATATTATTTTTTTTAGAAAATATTTTGGATATAACTTTTTTTAATACTGTTATAAGGTACAAATGGATCTTCAAAAACGGAAATTCATTGGTAAGTACCATGTTTTTTTTTAACTTTTATCAACTTTTACCGTAAGTTTAATAATAGAAATTAAGGAAGCATTTCCTTATACGAATATCGCTCAACCATTTTACCATCTAATTTCAAAATGTTACTCTACTATACATAAACGTCTAGAATTTACAATATTCATGAGCAGAAGCCGGGAAGTTGCAACTTTAACTTGCCACGTCATAGAAAGTTTAATGTAGGTAATACGACAGATTATTGTCACTTGGAATTAACAGCGTTTCACTGGCAGGTGGTAACCAAATCCGGGGATGCTATTGGATACACTGGACGGAAAATATGTTTCAGGGGCTTATAATGTAATGTAATACACGTCGGGTGTATTGTCCTGTGATTGCCTTATGTATTAGTATCACCTTCCTTATTTTCAAATATTTGTCTATTTAGAGAGAAACTGGCCAGATAATTGTTTATGTAAGAATACGTAACGGGTGTGCTGTTACATTGAATGCTCATCATTGATTTTTTTCCACAACAGCGGAAATGCGTGTCATGCGGCGGAAATACGTGTCATGCGGCGGCCGTAAAAATTGCCACGTAATTTGTCTCAAGTCAGACTATTTATTGATTCTGTTCCATTTGACTCTTACAGTTTATTAAATTTTACACAAAATAGAATGGGAAGGGTGTGATTAGGGCACATGTCATGACCTCTCAAGAATATAGGGGGGAAAAAATTAAACGGAAATATCTAAGCTTAAGTGCGTTCTAGATCCTAAATTCAAAAAAAATTTTCTCATAGATCAAGCTTGACTGTGACAAGCATTGAATAATATCATAATTCGACAAAGATGTGTTTGGTTAATTGCACTATTTTTACGGGGTATGACGTGGCCGGTGGTTTTACTAATGTATGCTATTCCCATATAGCTCCACAAAATCTAAACAACGTGTAGCATGAATGATTTAATCTGTATTTTTAGATGATAATCAATGGTTCTTTTGGTCAAAAGTAAATGCAGTAATTTCTATCTCTTACAGTACTTGCTGGAATTTATTTACCCATCACCAACTTTTAGTAACATCTCTTTACCGATAAAGGGTGACAGCTTTACCTATCACAAAAATCAATAAAACCAATAATCCAATATCACTGCTGACGGACGGATTCGCCGATTTCCGTACTATTTGTTGTTGTTGTAGTAGTAACACGACGACAAAATCGATAATTACAGCCTTTTACGTGCGGGCGGTTTACCTAACGATTTTTAATATTAAAGTGAAAAGCGGAACAAGTCGAGAATGCATATTATACTGTATTGCAAAATAAAAGTAATACAGTCGAATACCGTTACCTCGATATTCAAGGGACTGTAAAAATTACATCGACGTATCAGAAGTTCGACGTAACGATATAGACTATCTGGGACTACTCTGTACTTGTGTCGGGCGTATATATTGTCATTATACCCAGTGCTTTTTTTTCACAGGGTTCGAAAGGGGAACGAAATAATATAAAACGTAAATACAATTTTAATTTTATTGACAAATAAATCATCTTTATTAAATACATACATACAACTTTTTAATTTTTTAAAATATACATTTAAACATGAGCATTTTTATTCATTTTAGAAACAAGTCTGAATGCAGCGGTTATGTTCGTTGAGTAGTCATTTTGATTGTGCTTCAATAACGAAAATTTGCAAGTTTAATATGCATTTTGTTACTTAATCCTAAATGGCAGATTTTTACTCGGTCAAACAGAAAATATTACATTCAAATTAGTTGTTATATTGGAAAACAGCTTTCTAGCTTGCACGCTGTTTTATAAGACTAATTATTGGGAATTAAATGCAAACTTACTGACATTTAAATTAGGTTAAACATTAAATAACAAACAAACACAAAAACTAACTTGAATATCATTAATCCATCACCGGACAACAATAGGTTGATTTTCACATCTTACAAATAACATGGATATTTTTTGACAGGCCGTGATATCGAAGAAACCAGGTGTAAAACAGTACTGGTAAGTTGACGGGACTGAAAAATCTCATCGAGCTAAACAAAATATCGAGCTAATCATATTGAGGTAATGATAAATATTTACATTAAGATAAATAGGGAAAATCGGGACCGACTTAAACACATCGTGCTAACCGGAGTATCGAGCTAACCGATATCGAGGTAACGATATTCAACTGTATCTAAGAAATTAAATATGAATCTGTTATCTAACATATTAGGAAAGACATTACATATTACACATCTAATATATAAGTTTTTGCTTTAAGTTTGAATACGACAGATTTATTGCAGCTGTATTCTGTATTTTTAAAAAAATTTAAATTTTCCATACTCCTAAAATATATTTCAGTAAAGTAAAATAACCAACATCAATATGATACCTAAGCATTTATATAATGGAAAACAATATATCTAGTGGAAACATGCTCAGAGAAATCAAAAGAAATCGATTTTGTAAAAATAAAGATACTTATTCAGAGGTATATTTTCATATTTTTGGTCGATCTTAAGTTGGTATTTCTGCTATTTTATCGAGTTTCACATAGAATTAAATCAAATTCTGCACATACATTTGGTTATGTCTAACTAATCTAAAACAAAAAGAAAATTGGAAGGTCACCTTATTAAATTGGGCTTAAATCAAATTACAATGAGGTGGGGTGTGGCAGGCATTTATAAAACGTAGGTTGGTATTAAATACGTAATCAATTTGTATTTCAAACCAGGGAATATATTCAGGCAAACTCTTGACAGTATTCTATATTTGTCCACAGCTTAAGGCAAATATAGTTAACAAGAGGATCAAATGGCCCTAGGTCGCTCACCTGAGGAACATCTGGAATAAACTCGCTGAAAGTGTGACCGAAGAAACTGTTTGTTTTCTTCTGTATTTTTATAGGAAGAAATCATTTCGGCTGCTGCACCCTTTACCTTTAACAGACTGATCTTAAAAGCAATATGGATTATCTCATCCATTTAGACAATCACCCCACTAAGTTTGCAGGTTTAAGGCCTCTCGACAAATGCTACGGAAACTCTCAGTGATTAAGCAAGTAACCTAGAGACATATCAAATTATCAAACGGTAGATTTTTAATAAGCGGATTTTCACGTGTTTCTGAAGTATTATAATGTCATAGAATGTTGTAGGTGTCCGCCATTCTCCGAACATAACCTATAGTTCACGAATACGGATGTACGGTATGGGTACGGTACGGGGATTAGAAACAACCAAACTAGCACGGTGTTGGGGTAAATATCGACCCGTCCGCAAAAACTACCGCGAGCGCAGTAAAGATAAGTTAATTCCCTCGTTTAGCCTACACAAAGCGGACTGTCTATATAGTCAGCTTCACATTTAACACTTGTTTGTACATAAAGCATAACCCTGAACAATACCTATATACACAAAAAAAATATTTACGTACAAGAAACAGTGTGTGTAAATAAACATTAAAACGGGCATTGCATATATATTATAACACCACTGAAATAATGTTTTACACAAAACACGAGCCGTGAATTAAACTGACGGCAAACTGTAATCATTATGGCTTTGCGACCGATGCAGAACAGGATCTTTTCTGTTCGCTATTCACACAGTAAATATCTAGGGAACGACCCAGTTAATGATTAACGTTTAGTAGTATAATCTAAATTCGTAGATGGACAAATCCATGATAATACTTTATCACTGCTAATTCTAAAATTGGGAAATAGTTTACTCTACTATATAATCTTCTATTACCCAGCTTAAAACAACACTGACCGGATATTACGTAACCCTTAGCAATATTGTTAAGGTAGCAGGGTACACTTAGATCCGAAAATTTTGGGCACGGACAGTCTTACATGTAGCGAGTCGCAATATTGCACTTCCCTTATGAGCAGAATCAGGGTGGCCATTTTATAAATTGCGTGCATGTTTTGTGCTTTTAATTAATGGCAAGATCAGGATTCTCATACAAGAATAAAGAAAGTTATCAAAACGAAAGTTTTACACCATCCATTAAAAATAGTATGCCAAAATCATCAATTTTGCACCTTTTGAACAGCCTGCAATGATCCCGCTGCAAGAACAATGCCCAATTTTATTGCATTTCTCAATTTAATAGTCCTTACTGAACTTCAGGATATAAACGGAATGGGGGCCCATCCAGCTCGTTTTTTTTCACAAAATAGCGGAAATGTTCCTGAGTATCAATCAACAAGCACTGAACCCTTCCGTGATTTGATTTTTTCCGCGAAAAGGTTTCTCCTTGATTCATACAAAGCTAGCAGCAGATAGTTTTACAACTGACATCAGAATTTTACATGTATCGGCTGTATAAATTTTCTAAAGAATTAACAATCATTATCTCTCACCTTAATTTACAGACATCCAAAATCACGAAGTTCTAATTATTACAAATATTGACGGGGGCCAAAATTCGAAGTGTACCCTGCTACCTTAAGATTTTTCAGTTAATGATCAAAAGAGGGTTTTACTAGTTCTGAACTTTTATATGTCTTTCGCAAATTAAACGAAATAAAAAAAAATTCAATAGCATGAAAAGAAATCGATATGAGAGAGTCTAAACTTGCCCACCCCTAATGCGCTAATTCAGCCAAAATTTACAAATTGTCGCTACGAGACAATGATCGAACAATACATCCGTTTTTACCATTTTCTGAATGATTTAACGTATTTTGTCATTAGAAATGATATAAGGGCAATTTTGCATCATTTTGCGAAAATAAAATGTCTCCACCCTCTATTTTCCCTAGGGTCCCAACCGTCCGAACATCCCCCTGATTGACGAAATGCATAGCTGGTGGGCCATATATGCGCTGTGTAAGTTAATAATGATAAAAAATTTGTTTTTACTGTACCAGAACCCTGTTACTGGAGCTAGAATCTAAAAAATCGTATGCGTGTATACTGACTTTATGCTTTTATGTGTCCTCACCGTAACATTTTTGAGCTGCTGTGCCGTCAGGTAGCGTTTTAAGTCCCCAGAAAATTTAGAATATCGAAGAAGAGGGTCTAAACTATGAGAAATCGCACAAATTTAAGAGTTCTTTCTAAGTTTAATTTTGGCAGATTTCCCTTAAGGTGGCAGGGTACACTTAGATCCGAATATTTTGGGCACGGACAGTCTTACATGTAGCGAGTCGCAATATTGCACTTCCCTTATGAGCAGAATCAGGGTGGCCATTTTATTAATTGCGTGCATGTTTTGTGCTTTTAATTAATGGCAAGATCAGGATTCTCATACAAGAATAAAGAAAGTTATCAAAACGAAAGTTTTACACCATCCATTAAAAATAGTATGCCAAAATCATCAATTTTGCACCTTTTGAACAGCCTGCAATGATCCCGCTGCAAGAACAATGCCCAATTTTATTGCATTTCTCAATTTAATAGTCCTTACTGAACTTCAGGATATAAACGGAATGGGGGCCCATCCAGCTCGTTTTTTCACAAAATAGCGAAAATGTTCCTGAGTATCAATCAACAAGCACTGAACCCTTCCGTGATTTGATTTTTTCCGCGAAAAGGTTTCTCCTTGATTCGTACAAAGCTAGCAGCAGTTAGTTTTACAACTGACATCAGAATTTTACATGTTTCGGCTGTATAAATTTTCTAAAGAATTAACAATCATTATCTCTCACCTTAATTTACAGACATCCAAAATCACGAAGTTCTAATTATTACCAATATTGACGGGGGCCAAAAATTCGAAGTGTACCCTGCTACCTAATACACAATGAAATGTAAAGGGTAATTAAACATTTGATACAATTAAACAATATTTGTTACTTAAAACTAAAAATGTATTTTGTATAATACTCAATTAATAATAGATAAATATGTAACGCAATTTTCAAACGAATAATAAAAAAATGTACCAAAACAGGTTTCAAGTCGAAATGAACAGACAATAGGATTTTAACTGTATGATATGATTATTTTTAAAAATCAAATTTGATCTTCCATAAATCACATAGCCTTGATGAACTAAAAATTCTGCTTTTTTTCCGAACAACCTCCTATATTTAAGCTTGTCCGTGTGAAAACCGTAAAAGAATTTTACACTTCTTACGCAAAATCGTTATGAGCATATCTATATCGGTTCTTATATTGCATCCCCACAGAACAATTATAGGTAACCCAGTTCAACAGAAACAAAGTTTCAAATTTCAAGTTTCATTTAATTTAGCAAAATTTAAGTTTAAAGTAGAAAGAAAAGTCACATGGCTCAAGAAAACTTTTTCCGAAGTTACTATCTTGATGGCTGTTCAACGTTTCCAGGATACGACATTAAAACAGAATTAATTTAACTGGTCTTATTACAATCTCATTTTTTTTGTAAATGTGAAATTGCCTACAATGCGTAGACTTTGAGCAATAAAAATTTGTACAGACAAAGCCCATGCAAAACAGATGATAGCAGGCGACAATATTTTCCGTAACCTACGGATAACCGCAGAGAAAGCTTGAATATTTGAAGAAATGCTCACTGTACTCAAAGAACCAAGAAAACCTTTATTAGGGGTACCGTTTTTTAGTATTATTATTTGCTGAAAATATTTTATATTATCTGTTGCATTTGAAGAAGTCTGTTCTGTCCCTATGACAGTTGATTAACCAACCCAATAATTCTGTGGTACACCTTTATTGAGCGATGGTAAAAAGCTACAACAGATAAAGGAAATAAAATTATTGATCGCGGCCGATGAGGCCGCGATCATATTGAATAGGACAAGTATTTGCACGATGGGGAAAATATTTCATGATGGACCTGTCAATTCTTTACTTATGGGTGAAACAGGTCTCATAAGCGTAAATACGACTAGCTTCTACTGATTATAAAACATACCGTACGATTTGTTGTGAATCAACTGTTGTTGTACTTTTAGTAGTTCAACCGCCACCCTTGTTTAAGAGCAACATTTAAAAAACACGTTTTTTTTTCATCCTCAAGTAATAAGTAAGTAGACTCGCCCAGTTTAATCAATCTAGACGCATAATCTTTCACCCGATTTACATTCGGAACATTTTCACGCGTTTCGGGCTTTATCGTATGTTTAACATGGGATTTTTGAACCGTCCAAAGATGTTGGAAATGTTTGTCTCATTGTTTATTTTTTTAATAAAAATGTTACTGCTTTCATTGTCTACCACTTTTTTTCCACCCTTGCCTGAAAAAACAGTAATGAGTTTGTACACTGTTCAGACAATTGTGCTCTGTTGAAATTTAACCAAACACAAGTTTACCTGCATAAACAGAAAGCATGATATGACCATATGTCACCATGCGCGGATCCAGATGGGGGGTGGGGACCAGGGGTCCGGACCCCCCCTGGAAAATCTTTAAAAAAGGAAAGAAGACAAGAAGGAAAGAAAATGTTTTTCGAAAAAGACAACATTAGGACTGCATGTAAAGTATATGCGGCTGCTGCTACATACGACCCCGACATAATTCATATTATTTATCTAAAAGAAACTAAGAATTTTACCTTCAAGAAAGCTTGATTTTATCATTTTCGCAAATTTAACAGGTTAGTCCATAAAACTGTCCCAGAATGCAAAAAATGAAGTGCCAAATTGCAAAATTTCCAGGGCGGGTGGGGGGTGGGGGCAGGGGATCGGACCCCCTCTGAGAAAATTGGCTGTGTCCGTGCATGGTCACTATACCTGTCCAGTACTGGATATTATGGTAAACGCTTCATTCCTGCACAAATGACAGTTTCGCAACTTCTGTCCGGTTTGTACAAATTTCTGGCCGCGATAAACCATTTGACTTGTCTATTATGTCAAAACAGTTGAATAAATTCATATTACGATGCATAAAAAAGAATATAAAAATGTAATCTCTAAAGTGGATTTTAGGTACGAAACATCGGGTACGAAATATTTTAGTACGAAATGTAAATTTTCATAGCAAGCATTGGAGTAAGCTACATGCGAAAAATAGTCTACTTTAATATATATGATAGAAGTTTTATATCAAAGAAAACTAGAGAAAGCCTTAAACTTACACCGTGTGGCCATGAAAAGAAGGAATCGTTTAACATCTTTGCGGGAACCGCTAAAAACCGAAAAAACATGCTGCTTACTCTTCAAAAAGAGAGAACGAAAAGTCTAGAGAATTACTTAAAACCCGAAAAGTTTGAAAATACCAACAATTAACGAAAGGAACTTACGCCCCACTGAGGTACTAACATAACACTCCCCGTCCGATGTTAAAATACATCGCTTTATTTATTATTCAATAATCCTTAAACGATTTTTACGGTAGTGCACACACTAGAGAAAATACGGTACTGAACAAAATATTTAGGAAAAATACGGTACTGAACAAAATATTATATCTAGGAAAAATACGGTACTTAACAATGAAACCATAGCAGAAATTAAATCCTAATGTTACATAATGGATTTGTTTCAAATTATTCCCAAATAAAGTGAGAATAATAAAACTGACGTAAATTTGAAATATGATCATTTTAACATAGATATAAAAGCACATTTAATAAAACAATACTATGCAAAATTCACAAAGGTTGATAGATTTAAGAGACAATGCTTCATTGGACCTTATTAATCATAAAATATATGTACACTGACTACGCATAATACAAGCATTCTTGACTAGAAAATTCTTGACTTGAAAGCAAAAAAGTATACATAAAAAGATGAGAAACATGACTAGATCTAGGCTTAAAGTTGTTACAGTCAAATGTCTGAAAATCTCTTATCAATCTATGAAATATGTACATAAAAAAATAATAACAACTGCAAAATGTCATTTCCTAAACTCAAAACCTGAAAGGTATCGATTTCTTAACAGTACATCATTCGCTTAACAGTAAGACAAGCTCAGTCACTGGGCGGGTAAGTAGGACTGGTTTCTGCTCTCGAATGACCTTGACCTTCACTGAACGCACTTTTGAGTCAGAGCTAGGAAAAGTTTCGACTATGATAGCCAAAGGCCACTGATTTCTTGCAAGCGTGTCGTCCTTCATAAGAACTACATCTCCCTGTTTTAGGTTTGGTTTTTCGACCTTCCACATGCGTCTGTTTTGAAGTAGGGAGAGAAATTCTGAGCGCCACCTACTCCAAAACTGGTCTGCTAGGATCTGGACTCTTTTCCACTTTGCGCGATAAATGTCCTTCAGAGAGAGATTTTTAGTGAAAGCAGACGGTGGAGAAACCATTTGGGTCAGTAACATTGAAGGGCTCAGAATTTCAGGAGCCTCACTATCTGAGGAAACCGGGACTAGTGGTCGTGCATTTACTATGGCCGACACCTCGGCCATAAACGTAACAAGAACATCATGGGTCAAATTTCTCAAACTGGAGCTGGTAAGTACTGAATCAAGGACTCTGCGTACAACCCCTATCATGCGTTCCCAAACACCACCCATGTGTGAAGCGTGTGGTGGGTTGAAAACCCAACTAACTTTCTTTTCTGTAGAAGTTTCTTGACTGGTTCATCTTCTACATTAATTGAATGTATCCCTAAATCAGACGTTGAGCCAATAAAATTTGTCCCCCTATCAGACCTAAATTCAAATACGTTTCCTCGAAGAGCAATGAAGCGCCGGACAGAGTTTATGAAAGCTGATGAAGTCATTTCCTCTATGAGTTCTATGTGTACGGCCCTTATGGTGAGGCAGGTGAACAGGACAGCCCATCTTTTATTTGAAGCTTGCCCTCCCCTAGTTTTTCTTGTGACAACTGACCATTGGCCAAAAACGTCTACTCCAACATAGGTAAAAGGTGGAGCGGGTGTGAGCCTTTCTGCTGGCAAATCTGCCATGATTTGGTTCTGTCTTTTACCGCGGAGTCTGCGACACTGAACGCAGCTAAACACACAAGATGACACTTTCTTTTTGCCACCGATGATCCAAAACCCCTAATAGCCCCTTCTGTAAAATGTCTCCCTTGATGCAAAACTTTTTCATGGAAATGCCGAACCAGCAGTGTCGCTAGATGACTCTTACCAGGCACAATGACTGGGTGTTTTTCCACTATGAGAAGGTCAGAGTGTTTGAGTCTCCCACCGACCACAAGCACTCCATTTTCATTCAAGAACGGGTTCAAAGAAAGAATCGAACTATTTGATGGCAATGCTTTCTTTTGTTGAAGACTGAGAATCTCTGCTTTGTACGAGTCTAATTGAAAGACTTTCACAATCAAATTTTGGGCTTTAGAGAGGTTATGATTGGCAGAAGCCTCAGAACAGAGATGCCAGCCGACACAACTACAGGACTTGTTGAATGGCATGCAAACGTGTTGCAGAATACTGACGGCCTTAACCAGTCGGGTGAAAGAGGAAAACCTCTCAAAACGATTGGGGGCTAACAAAGGCACATCCTCCTCCAAAGCCTTGGTTGCCATGGTAGTGACTTCTGGGCGTACTTCTTTGTCTCCTTCGGGGTTTTGTATCTTAAAACTGGGTTGCTGCTGCCATTTGGCAAATATTTCCTCAGGGGGCCCCTTTAACCAAAGGCTTTCACTCATGTGACTTGGTGAAATGCCTCGAGTGCCTGCATCAGCTGGATTTAGCTTACTTTCCACGTAAAACCACTGTGTGGGTTGTGAAGAACTCAAGATTCGTTCAACCCTGTTAGATACGTATGTGTAGAACCGTCTAGTGCGATTGCTAATGTACCCAAGTACTACTTTGCTGTCAGTAAAGTACCTTACTCTCTGTATCTTAGCATTTAGGTGTTCAAGGATAAACTCAGATATCTCAACAGACAGAACAGCAGCGAACAGTTCAAGACGCGGAATGGTGTGTCCACGGGAGGGCGCCACCTTAGCCTTGCCCATAACAAAACCTAACTGCCTTTGTGACATAGAATCCCGACTCACTAAGTATGCTACAGATGCAATTGCCTTTTCAGAAGCGTCAGAGAACAAGAGAAGCTCAATGTCTGAAGTAAGACTCAGTGATTGGTTTAGGTATGTCCTTGGAATCAATAACTGCTGCAGTGATTTTAACGAATCTGTCCATTCTTTCCACTCCGACAGGAATCTCTCTGGTAACGGTTCATCCCAACTGCATTTTTCTGCTAGCACGGTCTTGAGCAAGACCTTTCCTGTAATAGTCACTGGGGAAACAAAACCTAGAGGATCGTATAGACTATTGATAACAGACAGTACACCACGCCGAGTGAAAGGTTTATCTAACCCAGGTATCAGGTATGTAAAACTGTCTGCAGACAGGTTCCATGAAAGACCTAAACTTCTTTGAATAGGTAGGTCACCTTTAGAGAGGTCTAAAGATGCAAGATCTTTAGCAAGATCTTCTTGGGGAAAGGCTTTCAGTACCTCTTCACTATCTGAGGCAATCTTATGCAAACGTAAACAACCATTAATCTGCAGGGCTGCTTGTGTGCGTTTCATCAAGTCAGCTGCTTGATCTGCTGTAGGTAATGAGGTCAGGTCATCATCAACATAAAAATCATTGGAAATGAAAGATCGCACGTCACTACCATACTCGTACTCGCTAAGATCAGCAGTTTTATGGAGGCCAAGATTAGCTATTGAAGGGGATGGTCTATTTCCAAAGACATGGACACACATACGGTACTCAATTAACTCCTTTGTGGGATCGTTCTCTTTATACCAAAAGAAACGCAGGAAGTTTCGATCCTTTTTGTCAACCAGGAAGCTATAGAACATTTGTAGTATATCGGCAGACACAGCAACTTCGTCTTTCCTGAAACGCAACAGAACCCCAACGAGATTATTAATGAGATCAGGACCTTGCAGTAGGACGTCATTTAGAGAAATGTTTTGATATTTGCTTGAAGCATCAAAAACACCTCTAATCTGATCGGGCTTCTTGGGGTGATAAACACCGAACAGGGGCAGGTACCAACATTCTTCAGATTCGTTCACAGGAGGGGCTTCCTCTGCATGCCCTTTACTAATTATCTGATCCATGAAATATATAAAGTGGCTTTGTTTCTTAGGATTCTTTGAAAGAGAAGTGTGCAGTATGTTTGCTCTTCTGAGTGCGTAGGACCTGTTGTTTGGAAGAGTAGGTCTATTAGAACGGAATGGAATGGGGGCGACCCAGTTGCCATTTTTGTCTCTTCTCATCTCATCAGCCATAATGTGTAAGAAATCTTTATCCTCGACGGACTTCCTTGGTCTTCACAAACAGACCTTCGTCAGAATAGTCAAACTGCGGACGTTCAACAATGCTGAAATTGTTAGAGCATGGCTGAAACAATGAGGACCTACCATTCGGCAACGTGTAAGTTTTGTTGCAATTCACAACATCATCTTTATGGATCTGACCCAAACAAACTTGACCAATGATTACCCAGCCAAGGCCGACTCGCTGAGCAAAGGGACCATCACTTGGGCCAATGATTTGATCTTGAACGTGATGGGCTGAAGGAAGATCCCTACCAATCAGCAACAGTATCTCTGCATTGTTGTCAAGTCCAGGTATGCATGTTGATAATTTCTGTAAATGAGAAAAATGGGAAGCTATCTCTGGGGTGGGGATCTCATCTCGGACATTCGGAATCTGAGAACACTCCAGAAGGGGAGGTAAGTGATACCTAGTAGAGTTATCAAGAGCTTCAACGACGCAATTGAATGCCTTTCTACTACTGACATTTGTAGGTCCAGAGCAAGAGTTGAGGGTGTACTGGGTGGGTTCGCCATCTAGACCGAGTTTAGAAAACAAATCGGGACTAGCAAGTGAGCGATTACTTTGCTCGTCTAGGATAGCATATGTTCTCAGATGTCGATAACTGTCTGCCTGACTGAAAACATCAACAAGAACAATTTTGGCACAGGACCTACCACCACTGAAATTTAGCTCACTTCCACAAACCTGTGTGCATTTGCTATCAACTTGCAAAGAGCTACCAGGATCTTTCTCCCTGCCTTGAGCAGAATCTTTCTCCCCGCCATGAGCTTGGCTACCTGAAACACTTACATCTTTTTGTCTTACTTCATGCATCAAGGAAAGGTGCCTAGAATTACCACAAATAGTACATTTCACCTCCTTTTTACATTCGGAAGATTTATGGGAGTTTGACTGCAAACACTTAAAACAAATACGATTGTCCTTAACAATTTTCTTTCTATCTTGTACAGATTGTGTCTTAAAGGTTCGACAATCCAATAGCGAGTGGTTAGTTTTATGTATGGGACACCTTATGTTCGGATGTTTCCCAACAGAGTTGTGCGCTACCTCTGTCTTCTTACATGTAGCCAAGGTAGAACCACCGTTCGAGACATATTTCTCAAAAGGTAAACGGCACAATAAACCTGGGTCATTTCTGACCTTAGCAGTGTCATTAACAAACCCTACAAAATATGAAAAAGGTGGGAAATCACCATTATTGTGCTTCTTGTATGAAGAAGCCCTACCAACCCATTTTTCCTGGATATTATATGGCAATTTGTGGACAATAGGCAAAATACCTTCGGACGAATCAAAATAAGATAACTGTATAGAATATTTTGGATCTGCCTTCAGGGCTTCCACTTCTGCCAAAATGTCAACGACCTCGTACAGTTTCTTTGGTTCTTTACTCGTTACCTTCGGTAAGTTGTTCAGTTTTGACACTATTGCACTTTTCACTAATTCTGGCGAACCGTAACGCTCATCAAGTCTCTGCCAGATTTTTTCGCATCCTAAAGCCGGGTCGGAAATGTAAACAGCTCTGAGGCTAACCGCATGTGATTTTGATTCTATGCCCAAGTGTTTTATAATCAAGTCAATTTCTTCAGATGGATTGGCTGCTAAATCATGAATTACACTTTTGAAACTTGCCTTCCATGAACGGAATGATTCTGGTTTATCATTAAAATTTGTCAAACGCGATAAAAGGAGATCTTTCTTGAGGAGGAATCGCGCTATGTCATCCACACCACTCCTCTGGTTTTTGTGGTTCTCAGCGATGGCGGCACTTGATGTGATCACTGTTGCAGGCTGGAATTCTTCAGCGTTAATATTTAGGAATGTTTCAGATTTTGCGATGTTGACATCTTCGTGATGAGGGACTGAGTTTCTGACAAATGAGGCAACTTGCTCCGTGGGATCTGTGCGAGGCATGTTTAACAATATCGGGTCCGAAATGTTTGAACGTGCTGCAATGTTGTCGTCTGTTGCATATCTTTCTAAAACTTCGACTTCCGCCTTAGTTACCGCAGCACGTTCTTTTGCACGTAACATGTTCATTTTAGAGTCAAGTAAAGCTTTTTCTTTCAAAAGTGCAGCTTGTTTTTCTGCAAACTCTGATTCTACTCGAGCTGCTTCCGCTTCAGCCCTTTTGGTGGCTATCAGAGAGCTGACGGACTTGGAACTTCTGGATCGTGACGACTTTGATTCTGATCTTATGCTTATCAATTCACTCATTAACATTAGTCTATTTTCTAGACGTTCAATAAAGTTTTTAACAATCTTGTTTAAGTCTGAGGACATTGAAATAAGGGATGATAGAGCCATATTGCTTTCATCGGAGCGTGTCTGTGTTAGGAAGTTTTTGAATTCCTCCATTAGTTGGTCATAATTGTCTCTGGTATCTATAATAGTGCGTTTAATTTCTGCAACTTGCTTAAAACTGTTACTGCTTTCGTTTAATTCATAGTCACGAGCGGTGTTTTCTATTTCTCTCCTATGCCCATGCAATTTCTCAAAGTAGGCATCTCTCCTTTCGCTAAACGTACCCATTGCCTTTTCCGTCATCCTTCTTGAGGATCTCAGTTCCATGTGATTACGGTCTTTTTACTGTTCTGTCCCTATGACAGTTGATTAACCAACCCAATAATTCTGTGGTACACCTTTATTGAGCGATGGTAAAAAGCTACAACAGATAAAGGAAATACAATTATCTATTATGTCAAAACAGTTGAATACATTCATATTACGATGCATAAAAAAGAATATAAAAATGTAATCTCTAAAGTGGATTTCAGGTACGAAACATCGGGTACGAAATATTTTAGTACGAAATGTAAATTTACATAGCAAGCATTGGAATACGCTACATGCGAAAAATAGTCTACTTTAAGGTATTAGGCCCATAATAGAGTACCTCCTTTTTGAAGAGTATTCAATTTCTACCATAAACCTACTTTGACTGCAATTTTCATGGGGGCGTAGGTTCAAGCCCCACTGGGACCAAAATTTTTTTTCCTTATTTTCCTTTTTTTTCTTGTAAGTTTTTACTTCTTTCAAGACTTGTTATTGATTTATTGTACAAAAGTGGAAAAAAATCATTTGATATGCGATTTCTTGCTGTTCAAAGTGAATTTACCTCTGAAACAGAAGGGGTAGAGTTAGACATCTTTAAAAATACTGAGTTACATGCGGTAAAAGTTCTCTATTTTGCCTTCATTCTTTAGATTACATATTGTGGAAGAAATGTAGGTAGGGTTTACTTCTGCCCCAAGGTTATTTTTGAATGAAGTGAGCAAAATTCAAAACAGACCCACAGGATTCGACCTTAATTTTTCAATGTTGGAGTTAGAATTCTGTCTCATTAAATCCGTTTACTCGAGGCACCCTAGAAATAATGATACTGACAGTTTTTATTTTAAGTTTTATAATTGTTTACCAATAGTTTGATGTTTCTTTCATAAAAAATTATGGTATAATGAATTCTCTGCAAACGTTTTGGATAAAGGCCACCACTTTGAAATTTGTCTCTACTTGAGCTTGAGGAAATACCATAAATTACACAAAATTTATAAAAAACGGCACGGTAAAAGTTTTTAAAAATTTGCAATTAAGTGCAAAGCACGGTCAACTGTAAGAATATACTAAGCAAATGCCATTTTTTAAACATTACTTTTAGGGGCCTAATACCTTAATATATATGATAGAAGTTTTATATCAAAGAAAAATAGAGAAAGCCTTAAACTTACACCGTGTGGCCATGAAAAGAAGGAATCGTTTAACATCTTTGCGGGAACCGCTAAAAACCGAAAAAACATGTTGCTTACTCTTCTAAAAGAGAGAACGAAAAGTCTAGAGAATTACTTAAAACCCGAAAAGTTTGAAAATACCAACAATTAACGAAAGGAACTTACGACCCACTGAGGTACTAACATAACAAAGTCATTTTCGCTCCGTTTCCTACAGAGTCTATATGAATTAAGATGGGTCTGTCTAAAGACAAAAGGGACAAACTAAACAATAATATATATATATAAATCAAATATACAAGCTTAAAAGGATTTGGCTATTTCCTTAAAACCCTTTATTTATATATATATATATATATATATATATATATATATATATATATATATATATATATTCATAAGATCCGTTTTTTATTTTCTATTTAAGTTTATTTTATCCTTTGTTTATAAAGACAAACTTATCGTTAGGTCGATGTTACTAAAAGTTCGTAATGTTTATTTTTACTTGTTTTACAGCACAAAGTAATATGTATATTAACTGAAGCGTTGAAATTTCACACTGATCACTTTATTTTAGTTATCTTAGCATGGTCTATGACAGCAGTTTACCAGGCTCCTATTACTCCCAGCAGTGAAATGATTAATGAGAGCAGCTTCCTAGTTTCCTATATGTTACTGTCAGCAGTCAAATGGTTTATAAGAGAACTTTACCAGTTTTCTACACGCAGCTGCCAGCGGTTTAATGTTCTATGAAAGCGATTTACCAGGCTCCTCTTACAACTAGCAATAAAATGGTTTATGAGAACCCTTTAACAGGCTGCTGTTTCTGCTTGCATTTAAATGGTTTATCACAAGTAAACAAGTGTTGTTTGTTTTCCGGAGTAGTCACCATGCTGGCTTCCAAACACCGTCACCCGCTACAATGGCAAACCGGTTCCGAAATCAGGGTCCCGTAGGGTCCTATTATCAACTGCTGTAAAACTTTGAGTCCAGCCACGCCGCATATCTCACCCTGGGTTCCTCCCAAACAGGAATTTTACCGGAATAGTAGCAATTATAGGCTACCAAGACCTCATACCTCAACCCGAGTTCCTCCAAAACAAGAACTGGCGGTCACCCGCGCCAGATGAGGGACAACCCTCTCTTCAACTATCAATCGGAAAGATCCAAAAGTCATGGTCTGGTCGCAGGTGGAGGTACCCAAACTCAAAACTAAAAATTTAAGAAACGGCCTCAGATCAATTTTTAAATCCGCTGATGAGTAAACAACAGTTTTCCTGGAGTAGTCGCTCTGCAGGCTCCCCATTCACCGTCTCCCTCTTAAACGGCCACCCGGTCCCGTCCCAAAGTCAGGGTAACGGAGGGTCCTCACATAAACTTCTGTAAGAATTTTAAACCATACACGCCTCACACCTCACAAACAAGAATGTTCCCTGAATGTCTGCCACCCGTGCCGGATAGGGGACTATCCTCTCTAGAACCCGCCCAGTCCGATCCAAAAGTCAAAATCTAAGGTACGTAAACTTAAAAAAAGTGAAAATGGGCCCATACATATTTTTGACTCGCTTACGTGTAAACAAGAGTTTTCCCGGAGTAGCCGCCATGTTGGCCTCTAATAAACCGTCAGCTTCTACAACGGCCATCCAGGTCCCTCCGAAAATCGGGTTACCGTTTGGTCCTACTATAAACTATTGTAAGAATATTAGGACACCCATGTCTCACACATCAACCCGGGTTCCTCCCTTACAAGAGTTTCCATGCAATGGCGGCCACCCGTGCCAAGTTGGCGACAATCCTCTCTACAACGGCCACTCTTTAGGTGCCCAAAATGGAAAGGTGAACATTTTCAAAAATTGACTCGGACAAACTTTGAGACCCGCTCACGAGTAAACAAAAGTTTTCCCGGCCCAATTAGACCGTCACACTCTACAACGGCGGCCCGGTCCCGTGCCAAAGTCGGGTTCCCGTAAGGTCCTCCTATCAACTGCTTTAAGAAATTTAGGTCACCTTCGCCTCAAGCTTCACTCCGGGTTCCTCCCAAACAAGAATTTTCACATAATGGCGGCCACCCATGCTAGATGGGGGACAATCCTCTCTACAACGGCCACCTGGTCCGATCCAAATATCAAGGTCTGGGACGAAGCTTGGGGTGTCTATACTGAAAAAGTGAAAATATTCAAAAATGGCCTTAGACCAATTATGAGACCAGGTCATGACAAAAAATAATTTTTCCTGGAGTAGCCGCCATGCTGATACCCTATATACAGTCACCCTCTACAACGACAACCCGATCCAGGGTCCATCTATCAACTGCTGTAAGAATTTTAGGACACCGTCGCCTCGCACCTCAACCCGGGCTCCTTCCAAAGAACAATTTTCCCGGAATGGAGACCACACGTGCGTGTTTGGGACATCACTTTCTCCAACGGCCACTCGGTCCGGTCAGGTGGCTTGAGGTGCCCAAACTGAAAAGGTGACAATTTTCAAAAAGTTTCTCGTACCATTTTCCGCTTATGAGTAAACACGAGTTTTCCCTGAGGAGCCGCCATGCTGCCCCCCCCCCCCCCCCCCCCCCCATAGACGGTCAACCTCTACAACGGCCACCTGGTCCGGTCCCAAAGTCGGGTTCGCCTAGGGTCATCCTATCAACTGCTTTAGGAATTATAGGCCACCCTCGTCTCACACCTTTCACCGGGTTCCTTCCTAACAAGAGATTTTCTGGAATGGCTGGCACCCATGCCTGATGGGGAACAAGCCTCTCTACAACTGCTACTCACTCTGGTTTAAAAGTCAAGGTGTATGGCGGAGCTTTGGGTGAAAAAAAAAAGGCCTTAGAACACTTTTGAGACACGCTCATATGTAAACGAGAGTTTTCCCGGAGTAAAAGCCATGCTGGCTCCTAATAAACCGTCACCCTCTAATACGGCCACCAGGTCCCGTCCCAAAGTCAGCGTCCTGTAGGGTACTTCTATCAACTGCTTTAAGTATTTTAGTCCACCAACGCCCACACATCACCCAAGGTTCCTCCCAAACAAGAGTTTTCCCGGAATAGCTGCCAACCGTACGAAGTTTGGGACAACCCTTTATACAACGGCAACCCAGTCCGATTTTAAAGTCAAGAACTGCGGCGGAGCTGTTGGTGCAATTGTAATAAAAGTGAAAATGTCAACAAAAATAAAACGGCTGCAGAGCAATTTTGACCCCTACTCACGAAAGGGGGACAACTCTCTCTTGAATTGCCTTTCTGTCAGATCAAAAGGCCATGGTCTGGTACGGAGGTGAAGGTTTCCAAACTGAAAACAGTGAAATTTCCAAAAAAAAGGCCTATGAAAAAAATTAAGATGCGCTCAGGAGAAAACAAGAGTTTACCCGGAGTAGCCGCCATGCTGCCTCCCCATTGACCCTGACACTCTTCAATGGACAATTGGCCGGTCCCAAAGTCAGGGTCAGGGTCCCATATGATCTTCCTAGCTACTGCTGTAAGAATTTAAGGCCACCCACGCCTGACACCTCTACCATAGTTCCTCCCAAATAAGAGTTTTCCTGAAATGGCAGTCAAACATGCCGGATGGGTGGGTGAAGCAACCATCTCTACCATTGCCACTCAGTCCGGTCCAAAGGTCATGGTCCAGTGCGACGGTGATGGTGCCCAATTTTTTTCCGGAGTAACCTTCCTAGACCGCCAGTTTTTTCCGGAGTAACCTTCCTAGACCGCCTAGTCCAAAAATAAGGTTCTCGTAGAGTCCTTGTTAAATGTCTAAACGGAGTTGGGTGTGCCAATACTGAAAAAAGGTGAATTTTTTTCAGAATTGGACCTCGGACCATTTTTGAGACCAGCTCAGATGTAAACAAGAGTTTTCCTGGAGCAGCCGCCATGCTGTACCCCCCCCCCCCCCCCCCCCCCCACCATACACCGTCACCCTCTAAAACGACAACCTGGTCCACATACCAAAATCAGGGTCCCGTAGGGCCCTCCTTTCAACTGCTGTAAGAATGTTAGTCCATCCACGACTCATCCGAGGTTCCACATAAACAAGATTTTTCAAGGAATGGCGGCAAGCCATGCCGATTGGGCGACAACCCTCTTCCTTCAGCAGCAAATCTTGAAAGTCGCCTAGAAATTAGAAGTTTAACCCAACAAAATAAAATAAATAACGTCTCACACCTCACTCTGAGTTCTCCTAAACCAAGAGTGTTTCTGGAATGGCGTGCACCTGTGCCGGTAGATGAACAACCCTCTCTACAACTGTAACTCACTCCTAGTCAAGGATGGGGCTTTGCTTGCCCAAACTGGAAAAAACGTGAATTTTTCCACAAACGACCTCCGAGTAATTTTTAGATCCGCTCACGAGTAAACAAGAATTTCCCCTAAATAGCCGCCATGCTGGCCCCACATACACCGTCACTCTCTACGTGGACAACCTGATCTAAACCCAAAGCCAGAATACCGTAGGGTCCTCCTGTCAAATGCTGAAAGAATTCAAGTTAACCCTCACCTCGTACCTCACCCCGAGTTCCTCCAAAACAAGATATTTTGTGGAATGGCGGCCATTCGTGCCGTGTAGGGTACTACCCATTCTACAACAGCCACCTGGTCCGATCCAAAATTCAAGGTGTAGGGCGGAGCTTTGGTTGCCGAAAATAAAAATGTGAAAATAAATGGTTTCGGACCTCTGACGACTCATACATCAACCCTAGTTCCTCCCAAATAAAAGTTCTCCCGAAATGAAGGTCAAACGTTCCGGGTGGGTGGGGCAACCTTCTCTACAATTGCCACTCAGTTCGATCCAAAAGTCAAGGTCTGGGTTGGCGGTGGTGATACACAAACTGAAAATAGTGAAATTTTCCAAAAACTGCCTCAAACCAACTTTTAGACCCGCTCACGAATAGAAAAGAGATTTTCCGGAGTAGCACCATGCTGGCCCGCCCAAGACCTCCACCTTCTGCAACGGCCTCCTGGTACAGTCCCAAAATCAGGGTCCCATAGGGTCTCCTATCAAGTGCTGTTAGAAATATAGCTCATACCTTCCTCACACCTCACCCTGGGTATCGCCTAAAAAGGAGTTTTCCCGGAATGGTCAATGAGACAATTCTTTCTACAAAGGCCATCTTGACCGACCCAAAAGTCAAGGTCTTGGGCGGATTTTTGGATGCCCAAACTGTTAAAAGTGAAATTATCCAAAAATGGCCAGGGACCAAAATTGAAACCCGCTCACGAATTAACAAGACTGGTCTCGGAGTAGTCGCCATGCTGGCCCCACGTAGACCGTCGACCTTTACAATGGCCACCCTGTCCAGTGCCAAATTCAGGGTCCCGTATGGAACTCCTATTAACTGCTGTAAGAATTTTAGGCCTCCCACTTCTCGCAACTCAACCCGGGTTCCACATAAACAGGAGTTTTCCCGGAATGACGGCCACCAATGGCAGGAGGGGAACAACTCTCTCTGCAACAGCTACTCTCTATCCTGTCATATCCAAAAGTCAAGGTCTGGCTTGAAGCTAGGTGTGCTCAAACTGAAAACAGTGAAAATTTCCAAAAATGGCCTCACACCAAATTTGAGACGCCCACGAGTTAACAAGAGTGCGAGTGTTTCCCGGAGGAGCCGCCATGCTGGTTCCACATAGACCGTCACCCTCTACAATAACCACTCGGTACAGGCCCAAACTTAGGTCCAGCAGTGTCTTCATATAAACTGCTGTAAGAATTTAAGGCCACCCCAGCCTCACACCTTACCCCGGGGTCCTCCCAAACAAGGGTTTACCTGTAATAGCGGCCACCAGTTCTGGTGTGGGACAACCCTCTCTACATTGGCAGCCCGCTCAGATCTTAAAAGTCAAGGTTTGCGGCGGGGCTGGGAGTGCCCGATCTGAAAAAAGTGAAATTTTGCAAAAATGACCTCTGACCAATTTTGGACCCCGGGTTCCTCCATTACAAGAGATTTTCCCGAATGACGGCCACACATGCCGTGTAGGGAATACCCCTATCTACAACGGCCACCTGATCCGATCTAAAATTTAAAAAATGAAAATTAAAGGCCTCGGACCAAATTTGAGATCCGCTCACGAGTAAACAAGATATTTCCCGGAGTAGCCGCCATGTTGGCCCCCTATGCACCCTCTACAACGACAACTTGGTCTCTTCCAAAAATCAGGGTCCCGTAGAGTTCTCCTATCAACTGATGTAAGAATGTGAGTCCACACTCGACTCAGACCTCACCCAAGGTTCCTCCCATATAAAAGTTTTCCAGGAATGGCAGTCAGCCAAGCCGAGAGGGGAACAACCCTTTCTACAACGGCCACCCGGTTCAATCCAGAAGTCAAGTTTAAGAAAAACGGACTCAGACCAATTTTGAGACCTGTTCACGAGGAAACAGGCGTTTTGGCCGGAGTAGCGGACATGCTGGTCCCAACAAACAAAACAACAGCCACCCAGTTTCGTCCAAAAGTCAGGGTCCCATATTACCTCCTGTTAACTGCTGTAAAACTTTTAGGCCACATTTGCCTCACACATCAACCTGAGCTCTTCACAAACAAGAGATACCCCGAAATTGCGGCTAACCGCGCCGGATATGCATCAACCCTGTCTAGAACGGCCACTCGGTCCAATCCAAAAGTCCAAAAGTTAAAATTTTCAAAAACTGTCTTCGACCAATATTGACACTCGCTCATGAGTTAACAAAAGTTTTACTTGAGTAGCCGCCATGCAGGCTCCCCATTCACCATCATCCTCTTCAACGGCCACCCAGTCTCGTTCTAAAGTCAGGTCCAGGAGGGTCCTCAAATCAACTACTGTAAGAGTTTTAGTCCACCCCCGCCTCACACTTTACACCAGGGTCCTCCCAAACAAGAGTTTTTCCAGAATGGCGACCATCCGGGCCGGTTGGGAGACAACCCCTTATACAACGGCCATCTGGTCCGATCCAAAGTTCAAGGTTCGGTGAAGGTGCTTGGGGTGCAAAAATTGTAAAAAGTGAAAATTTTCAAAAAATGGCCAAGGTCAAGGACACCAAGGTGTTATTCTTAAAATATTTCTAAGGTTGAAGTTTTTCGGCAACCTTTGCTTTTCTGTAATATTTTTGTTATTATTGCTTATATCTTACTGTAACTTCATATAAACATTGTCCAGGATAGAAAGTATGTGTAGGGGCTGGGCCCATTATACCCAGTGTCAAGGTCATCGAGGTGTTTTGCTTAGAATTATTTTCATGTTAATTTTTTGAAAGCTTTATTTATAGACATATCTTTGGTATTTAAAATATAATGAAATTAAAGATATTTATTTATAATCATCATCTGCATGTGTGGTTACAATCCCTATAACTCTAATTGTATTTTTGAAAGAATTATGCCCTTTCATATTTGAAGTGTTTTGGCAATCTTTGCTTTTCAGGATAGAACAATATAAGATAATGACATGACACCTAAAATGTTTTTTTTTATCATCATCATTTGCATGTGTGGTAACAATCCCTATAACTCTAATTTGTATTTTTGACCAAATTATCCCCCTTTCATACTTAATTTTTATTGTAAACCTTGTTTTCTGGACATAACTTTGGTTCTATATAAGAAAATGACTTGAAACTCAAAATATATCTTTACTATCATCATCATTACCCCTTCAATACTTGACCTTTAACCTTTCTGAGTAGTAGGTCCTTTTTATATCTTAGTATTTGTTCCTTTTAAAGTAGAGGTCTCTTATTGAGATGTAAATTCATTTCACTGTCATATCGCCGAATAGTGGAACGCTCTGTCTTACGGACAGTTCTTGTTGTTGTGTGCACGTCTAACTGAAGACGCCAACACGAAAACACGACAAATAAAATGATATTTTGGTTTTGGTGTCGTCGGGACAAAAAAAAACACTTATTTGTCGAGTTTTCCTGATTTTGGCCCACCAACGGGAAAACACGACAAATGCATTATTTGTTGAGTTTTCGTGTTTTCTTATAACAATTTATAGGCGACAGTAGTTCTAAGAAATGGAAATAATAATTTCTATTGCAATTGTTACACATTTGATTTGATCTTTCAGTTTATACTCCTTGCCACATCATATGCCGATGCTAAAAGATCAAAAGGTTCAAAGTCAAAGACACCAAACTCAAAGACATCAAACTCAAAGACATACAATAAAAACTGCAAGGGACTTGATAGAGTAGGTATCATTTTGTGTGTTTTGCTTAATTGGTTTAACGTCACTTTCTATCTGTTATGCAACGGCCAAACGTAGTCTTGATTCACAGTGATTTCTTCATGTATCTCAAAGATTAAAAGGTGGAAGACGACATTGTCAAATCCTCATGTAGAAAATACGATGCATCCGTGGATAGACCGGTCGATTTGTAATACAGCCTTTTGATTTTATTCAGTGGTAGACTTATTATTGTCACCCTTTTGTCAGTGTCGAAGACGGTGTCCTTGTCACAAAAGAAAATGCAAGTGACCAGTTTCTCAAATACCTGATGAACTTCACACATATATTATGCATCATGAGGTCTCGTTTGACAAGTAATATGACAATATCTTTTATTCTGTTAAAATTGTGCCCCTTTTTTAACTATGACTTTCTGAGTTTTGACATATTTTATAAAATGTCAAAACAGCAATATTTAAGTGCCCTGTAACGGCTGTAAAAGTCCCCCCGTACTTTGATTCAGTGTTTTTATATTTTCTTGTCCTTTGGGACCATGGTGTCCATTCAATATTTTTGTAATAGAGTTTCGCTTAAGCCGGTGCTAGTGTGCGTGAGAGGTGTTGCACATTTCATAACCTCACATGAACAGACTCAATCAAACCGAGTCTGCTATTATTCTGCTTGGCATACTGGAAAGGTTAATGTCCGTAAGGATTCCACAGGAAATTGATTATTCAGTTGCTGATTTCCAAATTTCAATATACGATGAGCATAACGAAAGTATACATGTTTGATTGTTCGTTTGGTTTAACATCACATCGACACATCTTGCGACATGCCAGGTTTTTATGGTTGAGAAAGACCCAAGGTCGCCCAAAACTAGGCCTAATTTCAGGCATAGACTGGCACCTCGGTAGAATCACAGATCTTCCATTAGTCAGCATGATGGCTTGAAAGAGATCTACACCTGAAGCGAGGTTTCGGATCCACACCGGTGAGGAGCAAGTGATTCAAGACTGTGACTCAAATCAGACTTGGAGCGCCGGTATAAATTACAGACTCTGGTATATACCGGATTAACTAAATTTGAACGAAAAATATCTTAAATGTATATATTTTGTAACCATGGTGATACTAACCCTAATAGCCTTTAGTCAGTATATTATGCATATTATACACTAAATGCGTGCGGACATGCAAAAATATGCATATTTTTGCCGTGCGCTACAATTGATAATCATTTCCGGGCATGCGCAGAAGACCGCTCCAACTCTGCAATGAGTTACATCGGTGATTCAAAATCAGCGACCTTTCCACTGAATAACGAAAACCCCTTATAGGTGTGTTTTGGAATAGCAAACAAGATAATAATTTCTTTTCCTGAGTACATGGATTTTTCAATTTTCCATCAGACAGAACAATTACAGGCAGCGATGATGTCAGTAAAGAAACAAATAGCAGAAATTATAAAAAAAAAATTGGACAACAAGCTTTCAGTAATACGCACACATTAGATGGCGCTTATTTTGATTAATGATAGTGAGATGTAATGCAGCTTACTGCATTTATATTTTTTTTTTTACATTCACCCAGCGCTGTCCGCCGAATGAAATATGCGCAACCACAGCCAATTGTGTAGTGCCAACGTTTTGTTTTCACAGATGCTTCCCATGTAAGTATTACTTTTTTCCATAGTTCTTATCAAAGAAGAATGGATTAGTAATATTTAAAAGTAAAAGTTAAGTCAATGGCATTTTATTTGAGGAAATTATAACCAGAAGTCTGTCATGATTACTGGCTAGGTTTCAATACGGGACCCATTTCAGTACCAAGATCCGTGTCTGCATTTAAACATCTTTGGACTGAATTGTTTTAGCTACCGCTTGGAGTGCGGGAGCTGATGTGTTTTCTCCCTGGTCTCGTCATACCAAAGGCTTCACAAATTGTACTAGTAGTTTTCTCACTCGGCGCTCAGCATTAAAAGGAGGATAGTTCTATAACTGGTCAGCTCGCTGTCTGTATAATGTGATAAGTGGGGTATAATATCATGTGATATTTCATTGAGTTAGCACTGTTAAGTTAGGCAATGTACTTTCTGCTACAAGAAGACACTGTCGTTCTTATGACCGAACAATGTTTGAAAAAGACGCTAAACGCACTTATCAAATTAAATGTATTTACGATGTTATATATCCATTATATATTTTAGAATTCAAAGTAGGAATTTAAATGTTTGAAAATCCAAGACTTTTTCAAGGTAAGATTATGCTAGGCCAAATCAAAAAAAAAAAACAACTAGAATCAAGATACACAGAAATGTCAATTTACGCTCCTCTCAGATTCAGTTTTGACATAAAGTAATAAAAGCGATAATATATGTGCGTGTTAGAATCATATTTAGCTTTTTAATGCAGATGAACCAACTCACCACAGAATCAACATCTAATGGAATGTACTTATGTTTTAACTGTTTACTCTTCGTTTTGCATGTATTGACAATATAGTATTATGCTAATATAAGACAAATGTTCATAACAACCTATGAAATAGTCGGTACCTTCATATATTACATTTGTGCCGTGCCATGAGAAAACCAACATAGTGGCTTTGCGACCAGCATGGATCCAGACCAGCCTGCGCTTCCGCGCAGTCTGGTTAGGATTCATGCTGTTCGCTAACAGTTTTTCTAACTGCAATAGGCTTTGCAAAGCCACTATGTTGGTTTTCTCATGGCGCGGCTCATTTATTCTTTTAGGTAAATGTGTTAATGGTGATTGCCTGATCAACACCTCTCCTCCTTATAGACCGAGGATGCGCAATGACCCATCCATTTTATCCTGCGTTTGTTACCCTGGTTGGACAGGGGCAAACTGTGATGAAGGTAGGATTATTTTATTCTATTAAATTCAAAGGGCCTCTGTGGCAAAGTGATTACGGTCACCTGCCCTTTGCCGCTATGGGTTCAAACCTTGCTTTGGGTATAAAATTCCTCATGTGCGGAAGCCGGCTTACGGAAGCTCGGTTTTTCTATCCAGGTACCCATGCCCGGAAGCTGTTAAAGTAGTCAAATGACCTAAATTGTATCGATGCTTACTTAAAACCTACCAAAAATAAAGACATATTGGATCATTTGATCAATAAAAACAGTTGTTTTGCTATTGTTGTCATAATTTCTTTCTGATTTTTACAAAATCCAAATTACATTCCTTTATAGGCGTCCAGGTACGGTGGCATGAACGTTGCATAAAAAGATATCTCAAAAATGTTTTCAGTTTACAATGAAACGTAACAATATAAATTGCATTGTATGTTTTGCCACCTAGGATAGGCACCCGGTCTTCCTTTAGCATGACAGACTTGAATAGTCGCCATTCAACCAAAATTACGTCAAGTCATCTCTAAGCCAAATAAAGAAAACGTCCTTACATTCACTACTTTTTGTTATCCTTGGTAAACTTTATATATCCCCAAAATGCTTCTATAGACCTGTAATCGAAGTTAGTTAGTCTGCTGCTTCGGTTTCAGTTATCGTAAATTCCAACCGCATGTTTATAAGGACTACTTGTTTGTTGTTCAAAGACTGGGTTGACTGATCATGTATTTTCATATCGCATTTTCGATGCTGATGAATGTCTAAGAATAACAGAGCTAAGATCAAACCGTTGCTACAGGGCGTAATGCGTGTTGCACATTTTAGTATCTCCCATGAAGAAACTCAGTTACACCAACGCTGATAATTGAGCCGCGCCATGAGAAAACCAACATAGTGGATTTGCGACCGGCATGGATCCAGACCAGCCTGCGCATCCGCGCAGTCTGGTCAGGATCCATGCTTTTCGCTAACGGGTTCTCTAATTGCAATAGGCTTTGAAAGCGAACAGTATGGATCTTGACCAGACTGCGAGGATGCACAGTCTGGTCTGGATCCATGCTGGTCGCAAAGCCACTATGCTGGTTTTCTCATGGCGCGGCTCATATTATCTTTGCTTGGTTGTGTTCTATGCTTCCAAAATTTCTTCTTATAGATTTTGTTAACCTCTTGCTTCCTTAATGTCAAGGTGCTTGCATAGAATTGCAAACCACATTCATTAACCTTAGCTTCCGTTTTAAGTATATAGTCTTATAACTACATGCAAAAACTTATTGGTTCCGTTTCGGATATTGTCGACAGTCTAGGTGCTTATTCAGGTGCGCAAACCATCTATATTGACCTAATGCTATTATTTTAGATATCATCGATTTTCAAGTTGCTTGCTTGTGCTTCGCATCAATCTGTGTTGATATATAATTACTAATATTTCAGATATTGTGGATTGCCCATTGGCAAATGCTTGTAAAGGCCTGTCGTCAGCATTAATCCACTTATGTTGACCTTCTACTTTTTTTACTTGCAGCTGTACTAATCCTGATTCATAATGAAATTATATTGTTCTCGGTTTGATTAACTAACTAAATTATTACTAATTCAACTTGACATTAAGTGAAGACATTATACCTGTATATCTGTTAAAAGCAGTATACCACTTAAAGTAAAGAAATGTACAGTAACAGCAACTCAGTACGTGTTGGAAAGAGTCACCTTCTATGAGAATGAAATGAATCATCTGCTCAAGGAACACGCAACAGGACAATCTCGCTTGGAAACGTTTAAGAGCGCTCTGCATTCTCAAGTCTGAACGAAACATTGCTTTAGGACCTATTGAACTAAGAGATCCCTTGATGACACTTTTAAAAAAATCATTGCACTTCTCTGTTGTACCTGTCAACAGTTCACTAAACATGGAAAAACATTAAAAAGAAACAGCTACGTTGCCAAAATAGCACCCCCTTCCACCAACTCCTCGTCACTTATTGAACATAGCTTCATTGCACAGCAATATCTGCATCTCAGTATGTGTTGAAAACAGTCTATGAATTCTATGAATTAAATAAATCATCTGCTCAAGGTACATAGAACAGAACAATCCCAAGTTGTAACTTTGGAGTATGTCGCGTTTTCAAGTCTGAACGAAACATTGCTTTGGGACCTATAGAACCAAGACAGCCTTTGATAACAATAAGAATAAAACTACTAATAATAAGGAAATTATTATTGATTATTTTACGTGGATAACATGTTTAGTTTTCAACCAATTTGCAATATGGTCCACGCTCATAATGACGCTTATAACAACAGTATTGCACTCCTCTGTTGTACCGGTCATTTGTTTACTAAACATGGACAATGATCAAACAGAAATAGCTACGCTCCAACATAGCAGTCCCTTTCAACCGACTTCTCGTCACTCATTGAACATACATGTAGTTGACTCCTCGTGCCTTATTGCACAGAGACAACTTCTAAAGCCTCGTTGCAAAGAAACAACTCTTCATTCATTAAACATCGTCAACTTCTCATGCATCATTGCACAAAGAAAACTTTTCGTGACCCATTTAACAGTCAGCTTCTCATGACTCACTGAACATAATCAATTACTCGTGCCTCATTGCGCATAGACAACTGCTAGTCCCTGGATGCACAGATACACTCTCATTGAATATTGTCTACTCCTCCCTCGTGCCTCATTTCACAGAGAACACTTGTCATGACTCATTTAACAAAGTAAACTGCTTCTTACTCATTTCACAGGGACGACTTCTCGTGACTCATTTATCATAGTTAACTACTCCTACCTCATTGAACATTAACTACTCCTCGTGCCTCATTGCCTAGAAAAACATTCTCGTGACTAGTTGAACAATGTCTACTCCTTGTACCTCATTGTACAGAGAAAACTTCTTGTAACTTATTGAACATTCTCTACTCTCGTACCGCATTCCACAAAGTAAACTTCTCATGACCCAATAAATATTGTCTACTCCTCATGTCTGATTGTACAGAGTCAAATTCTCCTGTCTCATTGAACATTGTCAACTCCTTGTGTTTATTGCACAAAGATAACTCTTTTAGTTACTAGTTCAAAACAGTCAATTCCTTGTGTCTCGTTGTACAGAGACAACTCCGTGTGCGTCGTTGCGTACAGAAAATATCTCTTGACTCATTGAATATATGCTAATCCTAGTGCCTCATTGTACAGAGACAACTTATCGTGACTCCTAAAACATAGTCCACTCCTTGTGCTTTGTTGCACAGGGACAACTTGTCGTGACTCATTCGAAAGAAACAGCTCATCTTAGTTTGTGTATAAAACCCCACATGTATTAAAACGTCTGTTTTATTGCTGAAAGACTAATTGACTGAACCAATATTTTTATGTTACATTTCAGATATTGATGAATGTTTAGCAACGTCCCCATGCTCAGGTCCAACGGCAGGTTGTGTGAACTTTGAAGGGTCTTACTCATGCACCTGTGCCTCCGGCTGGCAGACGAACGTATGTGTCGGTAAGTAATACTCCTGCTTATCGTTATGCATTGCTGTTTTTATTAAGCATGAATTTCGTCATAAATATTTTACACATTGTGTCAGATTTACAAACGTCCCTTGATCCATTCATCATTGACAACTCATCATGTCTTAATGAACAAAGATTACTTCCCGTGACTCATAAAACATAGCCTACTACTTGTTCCGCATTGAATATTGCCTACCTCTCGTGCCTTATTGCACAGAGAAAATTATTCGTGATACATTGTAAAATGATCTACTCCTCGTGCCTTATTCAAAAGAGAAAGCTTCTTGTGACTCATAAATCATGGTAAGCCTGTGACACTTGTGACAGTTTGCAGAGAGACAATTTTCTCGTGCCTCGATGCACAGGAAAAACATCTTGTAATTCATGGAACATTGTCTACTCCTAGTGCCTCATTGTTCAGAGAAACTGCTCGAGACTCCTTAAACATACTCATATCCTTTTGAAGCGTTGCAAGGGACAACGTTTTGTGACTCATTCAACGTTGTCAACCTCATGCCTATATGCAGAAAAAAAACTTCTGATGACTCAACTAGCATAGCCAACTCCTCGTGCCTCAATGAACAGAGACAACTTTTTGTGACTCATCTAATTTAGGCAACTCCTCGCGCCTCAATGCACAGTGGCATCTTCTCATGACAAATTAGACATAGTCAACTACTCGTGACAATTTGCGCCGTTGACAGCGTGTATATAAAGACTAACTTTTTGTTGATCAAAAACTAGTTTGAATGAACAGGTATTATATATAAATTTTATGATATTGATGAATGTTTATGAAAAATAGAGTTACATTTAGGCCGGTGCTAGAAACATCATTTGGTCTGTTACTTGTACAGGCGAATCGACACATGTTTTAATCTTTCTTCCTTTTCATGTATCATCAAGAGTGCAGAAGCTTGCACAGATTGCATCCTATTTATATTGACCGAATACTATCATTTCAGGTATTATCAGTATTCAAAGTGCTTGCACTTTCTTCACAAAAACGTTTCTTGATTTATTCTTTTATTTCAGATGTCATTGATTGCCCAGATGCTTGTCAAGGCCCGTCTTCCACTTGTGTTGACTTTCCGCTTGGGAGTTTTACTTGCAACTGTTCAGATCCTGGTTACGAGCTAGCTGAAAATAAAACAACATGTATAGGTATCGCGGATAAAACCTTTTTTAAATTGATAGATTATTAAGTTCTCGTTTTGATTACCTGACTAATTCTTTACTTATATATCTTGAAATTAAGTGAAGACTGTATATTTGTATATCTATCTAAAACACTATGCCACTTAGAATAAACACATGACCTCAGGACTAGAACTATATTATCAACATCTCGGTACGCGTTTGAAACATAAACGATTTATGAATAAAATGAATCAGCTGCTCAATGTACACTAAAAAAGAACAGTCTCACTTGGAAACTTTGGAGAGCACAGCATTCTCAAGTCTGAATGAAACATTGCTTAAAGACCTATTGAACCAAGATAGCCTTTAATGACGCTTTTAACGAAATCATTGCATTCCTCTGTTATACCAGACAATTGTTCGCTTAACACGGGGAAACATCAAATAGAAACAGCTAGGTTCCAGTAAAGCAGCCCCCTTCAGCCAACTCCTCGTCACTTAGGAACATAGTCAAAACATCGAGCTACATTGTATAGAAATTCCTATAGTCGCATTGCATAGAAAATCTCCTCTTCATTCATTAAACATTGTCCACTACTCATGCATTATTGCAAATAGAAAACGTTTCGTGACTCATTAAACATAATCAGCTTATCTTGACTGACGGAAAATAGTCAACTACTCGTGGGTCGTTGCTAAGAGACAACTCCCCGTGCCTCGTTGCAAAGGGAAACTTCTCCTGGCTCATTCAACATAGTCTACTCCCCGTGCCTAATTGCACAGAGAAAACTTCTCATTCAGTTAAGATTAAAAACTGCTTCTGACTTATTTCCCATGGACTACTTCCTGTGATTCATTCATCATAGTCAACTTCTCGTACTTCGTTGAACATTGACTACTCATTGTGTCTCATTGCGCAAAAAAGTTTTTCCCTGAGTCATCGAACATTGTCATTTCTTGCAATTTTTTTCACAGACATAACTGTTTGATCCTCAATAAAGGTAGTCAACTTCTCGTGACTCGTTGCACAGAGACAACTGGCAGTGCCTCATTGTGCAGAGAATACGTGTAGTAACTCATTGAATATTGTATAATCAAATTGCCTCATTACACAGAGAAACATGCTCGTGAATCCTGACACATAATCATGTCCTTGTGCCTCAATGCACAGGGGCAACCTCTCGTGACTCATTCGACGTTTTTTATCTGCTCGTGCCTTTATGCACAGAGACGCCTTCTCGTGACTCATTTCCAACATTTCGTGTCTCATTGCACAGACACAACTACACCTGATGCATTAAACACAGTACCCCCATTATGACACATTGAACAGAATCTACTCGTGACGCAATGAACTGAAAAAAATTCTTATGATTCATTTGACAGAAACAGCCCATGTATTTAAGTTTGTGTATGAGGACCGCATATAGATAAAGATGTCATTTTTGTTGTTCAAAGACTGATTGACAGAACATGTATTACGTGTTTCTTTTCAGATATTGATGAATGTTTAGTGACGTCTCCATGTATAGGTCCAACGGCAGGTTGTGTGAACTCTGAAGGGTCTTACTCGTGCACTTGTGCCTCTGGCTGGCAGGTGAACAATGATGAATGTATCGGTAGGTTGAGTCGCTTATCTATATGCACTGCTATGTGATGAAAAGCATGAACGTTCGTCATAAATGTTTTACACGTAGTATAAGATGCCAAAACTTTCCGTGATTCGTTGAACATAGTCAACTACTTGTACCTCATTAAATATTGACTACCTCTCATGCCTGATAGCAAAGAGAAAATTACTCGTGACGCATTGAAAATTCTGTAATTCTTGTACTTCAATGCACAGTGATAACTTCTCGTGACTCGGGTAATGTCAATAGTTTTGATGCTGTGGTACAGGCTAATCGTCACATATGTCAACCTTTTGCTTCCATTACAAGTATAGTCGAGATTCCAGGTGCTTGTACAGATTGCACCCCATTTTTATTGACATAATACTATCATTTCAGTTGTAAAAGATTTTCAAGGTGCTTGCACTTGCTTCACATCAGTCCTTTTTAATTTGTTTCTTTATTTCAGATGAAGTGGATTGCCCAGATGCTTGTCAAGGCCCGTCATCCACTTGTGTTGACCTTCCACTTGGGAGTTTTACTTGCAACTGTTCTGATCCTGGTTACAAGCTAGCTGATAATGAAACAACATGCATAGGTATCTTGGATAAAACCTTCAATGACATTCGTAACTTAATAATGAAATCATTTCATTTTCGTTTTGTTAACCTGACTAAACTATTACTGATCCATCTAGAAATTAAGTGAAAACATAATACTTGTTTATTTATTTAAAACACTATACCACCTTGAAGAAAGACAGGACCTCAGGCCGAACGAAAATCAACGAAATGCATCTTGGAGTAAACTTACATGGATGAAATGAATCATCTGCTCAAAAGAACGATCTCACTTGGAAATTTTTGGAGAGCGCTGCATTCTCAAGTCTGAATGAAACGTTTCTTTAGGGCCTATTGAACCAAGGTAGCCTTTGAGGATGCTTTTAACAAAATCGTTGAACTCATCTGTTGTGCCGGTCACTAAACATGAAAAAAGATCAAACAGAAACAACTACGATCACGTATAGCATCCCTCTTCTACCAACTCCTCGTCCTTCACTGAACATAGACAACTCCTAGTGCCTCATTGCACAGATACAGCTACTAAGGCCTCATTCCATAGAAATAACTACTCTCCGATCATTAAACATTGTCAACTCTTGGTACACCATCGCACAAAGAAAACGTTCCGTGACTCATTAAGAATAGTAAGCTTCTCTTGACTCACTGAACATAGTCAAGCACTCATGAGTCGTTGCTCCTAGACACCTCCTCTTGCCTCGTGGCACAGAGAAACTTCTCCTGGCTCATTGAACATTGTCTACTCCTCGTGCCTCATTACACAGAGAAAACTTCTCATGACTCATTTAACATTGTCAACTGCTTGGGACTCATTGCACCGGGACAATAGTTCGTGACTCATTCAACATAGTCAGCTATTCGTACCTCTTGAAAACTGTTTACTCATCGTCCTGCATTGCACAGAAAAGCATTTCGTGACTCATTAATCATTGTGTAATTCTCGTACCCCATTGCACTGAGTAAACTTCATTTTCAACTTTTCGTGCCTCATTGCACAAAAACATAAGCTTCTCTTGACTCATTGAACATTGTCTTTCCTCTTACTAAATATCACAGAGTAAACTTCTACGGCCTCGTTTTACAGAGTCAAATTCTCGTGACTCATTGAAGATTGTCAACACCTTGTGCTTCGTTGAACAATTATAACTTTCCTTTAATCAGTGAAAAATGTCAACTACTTTATCATATATGCACAAAGGCAACTTTTATAGACTCATATTCACCACCTCCTGACTCATTGCACGGAGACAACTTCACGTGACACATCTTACACATCTTCGATCAGAGTCAACTCGTGTCTCACTGAACGAAATCATTTTCTTATGATTCATTTACAGCTCATGTATTTAAGCTTGTGTATGAAGACTACGTGTTCATCCATAATGACACATCGAGTCAAGTCGTGAATCATTGAACACAATTATTTTCTTACGACTCATTGGACAGGAACAGCTCATTTAAGCTTGTGTATAAAGACCGCTTGTATATCAAAACGTCTTTTGTTTGTTTTTCAGAGACTTGTTGAATGAACATGTATTTTAATGTTACTTTTCAGATATTGATGAATGTTTAACGACGTTCCCATGCACAGGTCCAACGGCAGGCTGTGTGAACTCTGAAGGGTCTTACTCATGCACCTGTGCCTCCGGCTGGCAATTGAACAGTAATGAATGTGTCGGTAGGTTATACTCCAGCTTATCGTAATGCATTGCTGTGTTATAAAAAGCATGACTGTTCGTAATAAATGTTTTTACACATGGTGTAAGATAACAAAACTTGTTCAACATTGACGACTCACTATGACCAGAAACTACTTTTTGTGACTAACTGAACATTTTTTTTTGGTGACTCATTAAAAATTGTCAACTCCTTGTGTTTCATTGCACAGAGATATTTTTTCTTGACTCATAGAAAATAGTGAACCACTGGTGGCATGTTGCACAGAGACAACTGCTCGTGCCTCGGTGCACAGGGAAAACATCTCGTGATTCATGGAACATGAACATTGTCTTCTCCTAGTATCTCATGGCACAGAGAAAACTTCTTGTTACTCCTTAAACATAGTCAACTCTTTGTGAATCATTGCACAGGGACAACGTTTTATGACTCATTCGACGTTGTCAATTCCTTGTGCCTATATGCACGAAGACAACTTCTTGTAACTCATTTAACATGGTTCCAAGACTTGTTTGACTGGACATGTATTTTATAGAAGATATATTATAATGACGAATGTCTATGAACAATAGTTTCACTTAGGTCGGTGCTAGGGGGAAGGGGGCACCGTAAGGGTGTGACCCAGTGCCTCCTATAAGCAAACCTAATTAAACCGAGTCATTATCATTTTACATAGTTGTGTTCTGTACTTCCAATCGATGATCTTAATGTTTTTATTAAACTATTACTTACATGTATTCCAGTTGCTTGTACAGGATCGCAACCAAAATGAGTCAACCTTCCGTTTCAGGTGTCGTCGATTGTTATGATGCCTGTACAGGAATATCGTCACGTGTGCTAACCTTTTGATTCCTTTTCAGGTATCGTTGAGAGTGCAGAAGCGTGTACACCTTGTAACTCATCTATATTGAAGAAATACTGTCATTTCAGGTGTCATCAATTTTCAAGGTGCTTGCACTTGCTTTACTGCAGCAATGTTTTGTTTCAGATGTTGTGGATTGCCCAGATGCTTGTCAAGGCCAGTCATCAACTTGTGTTGATTTTCCACCTGGGAGTTTTACTTGCAACTGTTCTGATACTGGTTACGAGCTAGCTGATAATAAAACAACATGCATAGGTATCTATCTTCTCGTTTTGATTACCTGACTAAACTATTAATGATTTATCTTGTAAATTAGCTACGTTCTAATATATCAGCCCATTTCAACCCAATCCTCGCCACTCGGTGAACAAAGTCAACCCCTCGTGCCTCATTGCACAGAAACAATTCCTCTTCAGTCATAAAACATTGTCAACTCCTCGTGCATCATTGCGCAAAGAAAACATTCCGTGACTCATTAAACATACTCAGCTTCTCTTAAAACACTGAGCATAGTCAACTTAATGTGCATTGTTGCACAGAGACACTTCTCATGACTCATTTAACATTGTCAACAGTTTGTGCCTCATTGCACAAGGACAACTTCTCGTGGCTCATTCAACATAGTTAACTACTTGTACCTCACTGAACATCGTCTACTACTCGTTCTTCATTGCACAGAAAAACCTTCTCGTGACTGATTAAACATTGTCTACTCCTCATACCCCATTGCACAGGATAGACTTCTCGTGACTCATTAAGCATATTTTAGAGTTCATGCCGACTTGCACAGAAAATACTTGTTGTGACTCATTGAACATTGTCAACTCCTTGAGCTTCATTGCACAGGGAAGACTTTTCCTTACACATTAAAGATTCAGTGAGTAAGTGAGTTGGGTTTTACGGCAAATTAACAAAGAAGGTCATATATCGCAGAACATTGAAGATAGTACACTACTCGTGACTCGTTGCACAGGGTCAACTCCCCGTGCGTCGTTGCAAAGAGAAAATATCTAGTGACTCGTTAAACATTGTCTATTTCTAGCGACTCACTGGACATAGGATACTTCTCTTGCTTATATGCACACATACAAGTTTTCGAGATTCTTATTAAACTTCTCGTGACTCATTGCATGAAGACAACTTCACGTGACACATCTAACATAGTTCATGCCTTATGACATGTCGATCAGAGTCAACTCGTGTCTCACTGGATGAAATCATTTTCTTATGACTCATTATACAGCTCATGTATTGAAGCTTGTGTATAAAGAGCGCGTGTTTATGAAGACGACCTGTTCGTAGTTCAAAGACTGTTTGACTGAACATTTATTTTTGTGTTACATTTCAGATATTGATGAATGTTTAGGGACGTCCCCATGCACAGGTCCAACGGCAGGTTGTGTGAACTCTGAAGGGTCTTACTCATGCACTTGTGGTTCCGGCTGGCAGCTGAACATTGACGAATGTGTCGGTAGGTTATACTCCAGCTTATCATTATATATTGCCGTGTCATAAAAAGAATGAACGTTCATCATGAATGTTTTTCGCATGGTGTAAGATGCCTAAATTTTTCGTTATTTTATCAATATTGACAACTCACCATGCCTCAATGAACAAAAACGACTTCTCGTGATTCATTGAACATAGTCAACTACTAGTACTTCATTAAATATTGCCTTCGTCTTGTGCCTGATTGTAAACAGAAAATTACTCGTTGCTTATTGAAAATTGTTTACTCATCGTGCCTCATTGCACAGAGAAAACTTCTCATGACATATTAAATATTGGCAACTCCTTGTGTTTCATTGCAAAGAGATAACTTCTCGTGACTCATAGAACATTGTCAGCCACTCGCGACAGGTTGTTCAGAGACGTCTCTTCATGACTCGTTGTACATTGAAAGCTACTTTTAATTCATTGGATATTGTCTACTCCTAGTGCCATATTGCACAGTGAAAACTTCTCGTAACACCTTAAACACAGTAAACGCCTTTTGATTCAATGCGCAAGGACAGCTTTTTGTGACCCATTTGAGGTTGTCAACTGCTCCTGCCTATATGCACGAAGACAACTTCTCATGACTCATTTAACATAACCAACTGTCACACATAATACATAGTCAACTACTCATGACTCGTTGCACCGTTGACCCTGTGTATGTAAGGTGTATTTTTTGTTGTTCAAGGACTAGTGTGATTAAGCATGTATTTTATATAAGATAACTGGTTTTGATGAATGATTTAGAACAATTAAGTTTCACCTTAGCCGGTGATAGTTACAGTAAGGGTGTGACACTTTCCAGAACCTCCCATGAACAGACCTAATTAAACCGAGTCTATTGTTGTTGTTTTGTTTTTGTTTTGTGTTTTTCGTCGTTGATTTTTGTTGTTGTTTGATTGTTTTCTGTACTTTCAATGGATGATCTTATTAATCCTATTAACCTATCGTATACGTATTATACAGGTGCTTTTGCAGGCTTATAAATGATAAGAGTTTACCTATTGCTTTTGTTTCAGATATTGTCAGTTGGTCTAAGGTTTGGCACGGCTAATCGTCACCTGTGTTAACCTTTTGCTTCCTTTTCACGTGTCATTGATTAACAAGGTGCTTGTACTGGCTTTATATCAACCTCTTTTCATATATTACATTTATTTCAGATGTCGTGGATTGCCCAGAATCTTGTCAAGGCCCGTCATCCACTTGTGCTGACCTTCCACTCGGGAGTTTTACTTGCAACTGTTCTGATCCTGGGTTCGAGCTAGATGAAAATGAAACAACATGCATAGGTAACTTGGATAAAACCTTAGATAGCATATTTTAAACTAGATGGTGAAATTACTTCGTTCTTATTTGAAGTACCTGATCAAACTATGAATGATTCATTTTGTAATTGTGAAGACATTATACATGTATATCTATTTTAAGCAGTATACCACCTAGAATAAAGATAGGAACTCAAAGCGAAAAGTACAGTATCATCATCTTAGTACGCGTTGTAAATAGTCGCATTCTATGAGTGAAATGAATCATCATCTCTAGGTATATAAAACAGGACAATCTCGCTTGGAAACTTCGGAGGCACCGCATTCTCAAGTCTTAACGAAACGTTGTTTTAGGACCTATTGAATCTAGACGACAGCCTTTGGTGGCGCGTTTAGCAAAGTCATTGCACTTCTCTGTTGTACAAGTCAAGTGTTCACTAAAGATGGAAAAATATCGAAACGGTTACATTCGAATATATCAGACCCCTTTACCAAACTTCTCATCACTCATTGAACATAGTCAACTCCTCGTGTCAAATAGCAGAGACAACTTCTAAAGCCTAAATGCATAGAAACAACTTCTCGTCATTCATTTATCATTTTCAATTCCTAATACATCATTGCATCAAGAAAACTTCTTGTGACTCATTAAATATAGTCAGATTCTTTTGACTCAACGATCATAGTCAACTTCTCGTGACTCATTGTACAGAGACAACTGCTCGTGCCTCGTTGACTTGAGAAACTTCTCATGACTCATTGAACATTGTCTATTCCTCGTGACTCATTGCACAGAAAAGAGCTTTTTAAGACTCATTAACATTGTCAAGTGCTTATGACTGATTGCCCAGGGAAAACGTCTCGTGACTCATCCAACACAGTCTACTCCTCGTAACTTACTGGCCCGCTCCTCGTGCTTCATTCTACAGAAGAAATTTTGACATGGTGATCATATTTACTCCTCGGACCACATTGCAAAGAGTAAACTTCTCATGACTCATTACAAATGTCTACTCTTCGTAACTCATTGCACAGAAAGATACTTATAGTTACTCATTGAACACTGTTTACTCCTCGTACGTACCTAATTTCATAGAGTAAACGTCTCATGACTCAATAAGCATTTTCTTCTCGTGCCTCAACTGAACGGAGTTAACACCTCCTGACGCACTGAACATTATCAACACCTTCCGTTTCATTACACAAATATAACTTCTCGTTACTTATAGAAGATAGTCAACTACTCGTGACTCGTTGCACAGAGAAAACTCCCCGTGCGTCGTTGAGGGGAGTAAACATGTCTTGGCTCATTGAACATTGTCTAATCCTGGTGACTCATTGCACAGAGAAATTTCTCGTTAGTCCTGAAACATAGTCACCTCCCCGTGATTCATTGCACAGGTTCAACGTTTCCTGACTAATCTAAGTTGTCAACCAACCTTTCCTGCCTATATGCACAAAGACAGCTTTACGTGCTTAATTAAACATAGTCAACTCCTCCTGCCTAATGGCACAGAGACAATTTCTCGTGACACATTAGACGTAGTCAACTGCTTGTGACTGTTTGCGACGTTAACCACATGTATATAGACTATGTATTTGTTGTTCAAAGACTAGTTTGACTGTAAATTTATTTTATATAATGAAATGTTTATATACAAAAGATTTCGCTTAGGCTGGACTACGGTGCCTCTAAAGTGACATGTTACGCACTTTTTTTCCACTTAGGTAATGTGAGACTTTTTTATTTCGTTTAAACGAAATTATTTCTTTTTAACGAAATAACTATTTCGTTTAAACGAAATAATTTCGTTTAAACGAAATAATTTCGTTTAAAAGAAATAACTATTTCGTTTAAACGAAATAACTAATTCGTTTAAACGAAATAACTAATTCGTTTAAACGAAATCATTTCGTTTAAACAAAATAACATTTCGTAAAAACGAAATCATTTCGTTTAAACGAATTAGTTATTTCGTTTAAACGAATTAGTTATTTCGTTTAAACGAAATAACTAATTCGTTAAAACGAAATGATTTCGTTTAAACGAAATACTTATTTCGTTAAAACGAAATGATTTCGTTTAAACGAAGTAGTTATTTCGTTTAAACGAAATGATTTCGTTTAAACGAAATAAAAAAGTCTCACATTACCTAAGTGGAAAAAAAAGTGCGTAACATGTCACTTTAGGGGCACCGTACTGGACCGTAATGGTGAGACATTTTCCAGTGCCTCCTAAGAACAAACCCAAATATACCGAGTCTATATTAGTTTTGCTTGGTTGTGCTCTGAACTTTCAATTGATGATAATTTCATTAAGCAATCGTTTATGTATATTCAAGGTGCTTGTACAGGCTCACAACCAACATGAGTTAATCTATTGCTTCGTTTCAAATACCGTCTATTGTTCTGATGCTTTTCAGGTATCGTAGAGAGTCCGTGTGCTTGTACAAATTGTAATTCATCTATATTGACCTAATATCTCTACTATCATTTCTGGTGTCATATATATTCAGAGTGCTTGCACTTGGTTCACTTCAAAGTTTTTTTTATTTATGACTATTATTTCAGATGTCGTGGATTGCCCAGATGCTTGTCAAGGCCCTTCATCCACTTGTGTTGACTTTCCGTTTGGGAGTTTTACTTGCAACTGTTCTGATCCTGGTTACGAGCTTACTGAAAATGAAACAGTATGCATAGGTAACTTGGATAAAACATTAAATGACATATTTTTAACTGAATAATGAAAATATTTTGTACTTGTTTTGATAACTTAACTAAACTATTACTGCTTTATCTTGAAATTTAGTGACAACATTATACCTGTATATCTATTTAAACAGTAAACCAATTACCTCAGGACAAAAAGTACAGTATCAGCATCTCAATACGACTCGGAACAAGTCGTCTACCATGAGTTAAATGAATCATCTGCTCAAGGTTCAGAGAACAGAACAATCTCGCATGGAAACTTTGGAGAGCGCCGCATTCTCAGCTCTGAATAAAACATTGCTTTCGAAATTCTCAGCTCTGAATAAAACATTGCTTTCGAACCTATTTAACCGAGACAGGCTTTGATGACACTTTTAACAAAGTCATTCCAGTCCTCTGTTGAACCAGTTAAATCTTCATTAAACATCGAGAAAACTCAAACAGAAACATTTATGTTCCAGTATAGCAGACCCCTTGAACTAACTACTCGTCACTCATTGAATATAGTCAACTCCTCATTCCTCATTGCACGGAAATAAAAAAAACTCCTCCACTCATTAATCCTTGTCAAGGCATCCTGCATCATTGCACAAAGTAAACTTTCCGTGACTCATTAAATATAGTCAGCTTTTCTTTACTCACGAGACATCTCCTCGTGCCTCGGTGCACAGAGACACTTCACTTGACTCGTTGAACATTGTCTACTCCTATGGCCTCATTGCACAGAGAAAACTTCTCATGACTTATTCAACAAAGTCAACTACTCGTACATAGTCTACTTGTGCCTCATTGCACAGAAACACCTGCTCGTGACTCATTGAATATTGTCTACTCCTCGTACCTCATTTTACAGAGTAAAGTTCTCATGACTCATTAAATATTTCTACACCTCGTGCCTCAATGCACAGAAAAAAAAACTTCTCGTGGCTCGTTCAACCTTTCGTGCTTATGTGTTTGTTTTTTGTTTGTTTTGGGTTTAACGCCGTTTTTCAACGGTATTTCAGTCATGTAACGGCGGGCAGTTAACCTAACCAGTGTTCCTGGATTCTGTACCAGTACAAACCTGTTCTCCGCAAGTAACTGCCAACTTCCCCACATGAATCAGAGGTGGAGGACTAATGATATCAGACACAATGTCGTTTATCAAATAGTCACGGAGAACATATGCCCCGCCCGTGCTTATGTGTACAAAGACAACTACTCTAGACTGATATTCAACTCCTCGTGACTCAGTGCGCAGAGACAACTTCATGTGACATATCTAACACAGTTCAACTCTTTTGACACGTCAAAAGAGTCAACTCCTGTCTCATAGAAGTAAATCATTTTCTTATTACTCATCTGACAGAAACAGCTCCTGTATCTAAGCTTTGGTATGAAGTCCACGTGTAATGAAGACATCGCTTTTGTTGTTAAAAGACTATTTGACTGAACATTTATTTTTGTGTTACATTTCAGATATTGATGAGTGTTTAGCGACGTCCCCATGCACAGGTCCAACAGCAGAATGTGTGAACTCTGAAGGGTCTTACTCATGCACTTGTGGTTCCGGCTGGCAGCTGAACAGTGACGAATGTGTCGGTACGTTATACCCAGCTTATCGTTATACATTGCTGTGTTACAAAACACATGAACGTTTATCATAAATAGTTTACACGTGGTGTAAGTTGCCAAAAACTTCTCGTTATTCATTCAGCATTGGCAACTCACCATGCCTCAATGAACAAAAATTACTTCTCGTCACTTATTGAACATAGTCAGCCGCCACTCGTGACAGAATGCACAGAGACATCTCCTTTTGCCTCGTTGCAGAGGGAAAGCAGCTCGTCATTCCTTGAACATTGTCTACTTCTCGTGCTTTACTGTACAGTGATAATCTTCTTAACTGTCAACTCATTGTCACTTTTTCTGAGTCATTCGACGCTTATTACTCATTAGACATAGTAAACTACTCGTAACAAGTTGCCCCGTTGACCAAGTGTAAATAAAAACCTTTTTTTTATTTTTGTTCAAAGGCTACTTTGACTGAACAAGTATTTTGTGTAAGTGAATGGTTATGTGCAATACAGTTTCACTTAGGCCGGTGCTAGGGAACGTAATGGTGTGACACTTTCAAATACATCCCATGAAAGGACTTAATTTACCCGAGTCGTATTAATTTCGCTTGGTTGTGTTCTGTACTTTTAATTGTGAACGTAATGATTTTATTAACCTACCACTTGCGTATTATCATGGTGCTTGTAAACGTTTTCCACCATAATGAATTAACCTATTGCCTCCGTTTGAGGTATCGTCAATTGTTCTGATGCTTGCACAGGCTAATCGTCAAATGTGTTTACCTTTTGCTTCCTTTTCATGTAGCATTGAGAGTCCAGGTGCTTGTACAGATTGCAATCAATCTATATTGACCTAATATTGTCATAAAGTGTATTCGATTTTCAAGGTGCTTGCACTTGCTTCATACCAACATTGTTAGATATATTACTTTTATTTCAGATGTCGTGGATTGCCCAGACGCATGTCAAGGCCCGTCGTCCACTTGTGTTGACCTTCCACTTGGGAGTTTTACTTGCAACTGTTCTGATCCTGGTTACAAGCTAGCTGATAATGAAACAGCATGCATAGGTATCTTGGATAAAACCTTCAATGACATTCGTAACATAATAATGAAATCATTTCATTTTCGTTTTGTTAACCTGACTAAACTATTACTGATCCATCTAGAAATTAAGTGAAAACATAATACTTGTTTATTTGTTTAAAACACTATACCACCTAGAATAAAGACAGGACCTCAGGCCCAACGAAAATCAACGAAATGCATATTGGAGTAAACTTACATGGATGAAATGAATCATCTGCTCAAAAGAACAATATCACTTGGAAATTTTTTGAGAGCGCTGCATTCTCAAGTCTGAATGAAATGTTTCTTTAGGGCCTATTGACCCATGGTAGCCTTTGAGGATGCTTTTAACAAAATCGTTGCACTCATCTGTTGTACCGGTCACTAAACATGAAAAAAGATCAAACAGAAACAACTACGATCACGTATAGCATCCCTCTTCTACCAACTCCTCGTCCTTCACTGAACATAGACAACTCCTAGTGCCTCATTGCACAGATACAGCTACTAAGGCCTCATTCCATAGAAATAACTACTCTCCAATCATTAAACATTGTCAACTCTTGGTACAACATTGCACAAAGAAAACGTTCCGTGACTCATTAAGAACAGTAAGCTTCTCTTGACTCACTGAACATAGTCAAGCACTCGTGAGTCGTTGCACCTAGACAACTCCTCTTGCCTCGTAGCACAGAAAATCTTCTCCTGGCTCACTGAACATTGTCTACTCCTCGTGCCTCATTACACAAATAAAATTTCTCATGACTCATTTAACATTGTCAACTTCTTGGGACTCATTGCACTGGGACAATATTTCGTGACTCGTTCAACATAGTCAGCTATTCGTACCTCTTGAAAACTGTTTACACATCGTCCCTTATTGCACAGAAAAGCATTTTTTGACTCATTAAACATTGTGTAATTCTCGTACCCAACTGCACTGAGTAAACTTCATTTTCTACTTTTCGTGCCACATTGCACAAAAAAAATAATCTTCTCTTGACTCATTGAACATTGTCTTTCCTCGTCTCGTACTAAATATCACAGAGTAAACTTCTACAGCCTCTTTTTACAGAGTCATATTCTCGTGACTCATTAAACATTGTCAACACCTTGTGCTTCATTGGACAATAATAACTTTTCTTTAATCAGTGAAACTAGTCAACTACTTTATCATATATGCACACAGGCAACTTTTATAGACTCATATTCACCACCTCCTGACTCATTGCACGGAGACAACTTCACGGGACACATCTTACACAGTTCATCCCTTATGACACGTCGATCAGAGTCAACTCGTGTCTCACTGAACGAAATCATTTTCTTATGATTCATTTACAGCTCATGTATTTAAGCGTGTGTATGAAGACTACGTGTTCATCCATTATGACACATCGCACATCGAACAGAGTCAAGTCGTGAATCATTGAACACAATTATTTTCTTACGACTCATCGACAGAAACAGCTCATGTATTTAAGCTTGTGTATGAAGACCGCTTGTATATCAAAACGTCTTTTGTTTGTTTTTCAGAGACTTGTTGAATGAACATGTGTTTTAATGTTACTTTTCAGATATTGATGAATGTTTAACGACGTTCCCATGCACAGGTCCAACGGCAGGCTGTGTGAACTCTGAAGGGTCTTACTCATGCACCTGTGCCTCCGGCTGGCAAGTGAACAGTGATGAATGTGCCGGTAGGTTATACTCCAGCTTATCGTAATGCATTGCTGTGTTATAAAAAGCATGACTGTTCGTAATAAATGTTTTTGCATATGGTGTAAGATGACAAAACTTGTTCAACATTGACAACTCACTATGACAAAAAAACTACTTTTCGTGACTAACTGAACATAGTCAACTACGTGTACATCTTTGAATATTGCTTATCTTTTGCCTCAGTACACAGAGAAAATTATTTGTGACTCATTAAAAATTGTCAACTCCTTGTGTTTCATTGCACAGAGATATTTTTTCTTGACTCATAGAAAATAGTAAATCACTGGTGACATGTTGCACAGAGACAACTCCTCGTGCCTCGGTGCACAGGGAAAACATCTCGTGATTCATGGAACATGAACATTGTCTTCTCCTAGTATCTCATGGCACAGAGAAAACTTCTTGTTACTCCTTAAACATAGTCAACTCTTTGTGAATCATTGCACAGGGACAACGTTTTATGACTCATTCGACGTTGTCAATTCCTTGTGCCTATATGCACGAAGACAACTTCTTGTAACTCATTTAACATGGTTCCAAGACTTGTTTGACTGGACATGTATTTTATAGAAGATATATTATAATGACGAATGTCTATGAACAATAGTTTCACTTAGGTCGGTGCTAGGGGGATGGGGGCACCGTAAGGGTGTGACCCAGTGCCTCCTATAAACAGACCTAATTAAACCGAGTCAATATCATTTTACATAATTGTGTTCTGTACTTTCAATCGATGATCTTAATGTTTTTTATTAAACTATTACTTACATGTATTCCAGTTGCTTGTACAGGATCGCAACCAAAATGAGTCAACCTTCCGTTTCAGGTGTCGTCGATTGTTATGATGCTTGTACAGGAATATCGTCACGTGTGCTAATCTTTTGATTCCTTTTCAGGTATCGTTGAGAGTGCAGAAGCGTGTACACCTTGTAACTCATCTATATTGAAGTAATACTGTCATTTCAGATGTCATCAATTTTCAAGGTGCTTGCACTTGCTTTACTGCAGCAATGTTTTGTTTCAGATGTTGTGGATTGCCCCGATGCTTGTCAAGGCCCGTCATCAACTTGTGTTGATTTTCCGCCTGGGAGTTTTACTTGCAACTGTTCTGATACTGGTTACGAGCTAGCTGATAATAAAACAACATGCATAGGTATCTATCTTCTCGTTTTGATTACCTGACTAAACTATTAATGATTTATTTTGAAAATTAGCTACGTTCTAATATATCATCCCATTTCAACCCAATCCTCGCCACTCGGTGAACAAAGTCAACCCCTCGTGCCTCATTGCACAGAAACAACTCCTCTTCAGTCATAAAACATTGTCAACTCCTCGTGCATCATTGCGCAAAGAAAACATTCCGTGACTCATTAAACATACTCAGCTTCTCTTAAAACACTGAGCATAGTCAACTTAATGTGCCTTGTTGCACAGAGACACTTCTCATGACTCATTTAACATTGTCAACAGTTTGTGCCTCATTGCACAAGGACAACTTCTCGTGGCTCATTCAACATAGTTAACTACTTGTACCTTACTGAACATCGTCTACTACTCGTTCCTCATTGCACAGAAAAACCTTCTCGTGACTGATTAAACATTGTCTACTCCTCATACCCCATTGCACAGGATAGACTTCTCGTGACTCATTAAGTATATTTTAGAGCTCATGCCGACTTGCACAGAAAACACTTGTTGTCACTCATTGAACATTGTCAACTCGTTGAGCTTCATTGCACAGGGAAGACTTTTCCTTACACGTTAAAGATTCAGAGAGTGAGTGAGTTGGGTTTTACGGCAAACTAACAAAGAAGGTCATATATCGCAGAACATTGAAGATAGTACACTACTCGTGACTCGTTGCACAGAGTCAACTCCCCGTGCGTCGTTGCAAAGAGAAAATATCTAGTGACTCGTTAAACATTGTCTATTTCTAGCGACTCGCTGGATATAGGATACTTCTCTTGCTTATATGCATACAGAAAAGTTTTCGAGATTCTTATTAAACTTCTCGTGACTCATTGCATGAAGAGACATTCACGTGACACATCTAACATAGTTCATGCCTTATGACATGTCGATCAGAGTCAACTCGTGTCTCACTGGATGAAATCATTTTCTTATGACTCATTATACAGCTCATGTATTGAAGCTTGTGTATAAAGAGCGCGTGTATATGAAGACGACCTGTTCTTAGTTCAAAGATTGTTTGACTGTATATTTATTTTTGTGTTACATTTCAGATATTGATGAATGTTTAGGGACGTCCCCATGCACAGGTCCAACGGCAGGTTGTGTGAACTCTGAAGGGTCTTACTCATGCACTTGTGGTTCCGGCTGGCAGCCGAACAATGACGAATGTGTCGGTAGGTTATACTCCAGCTTATCTTTATATATTGCCGTGTCATAAAAAGAATGAACGTTCATCATGAATGTTTTAGCATGGTGTAAGATGCCTAAATTTTTCGTTATTTTATCAATATTGACAACTCACCATGCCTCAATGAACAAAAACTACTGTGAGATCATTTAAATTCGCTGGCATGAAATTTCGCGCAAACGTGAAGAAGGACTGTTTCGCGCGGGCTTAAATTCGCACATTTTCAATTTTAGAAAGGGAAAATATAATAAAAAATAACAATAGCGCGGTCTTAAATTCGCGTATCGGTCCTAGCGCGAAATACGCGAAAATCCGTCCTACGCGAATAAAAATGATTTCACAGTACTTCTCGTGATTCATTGAACATAGTCAACTACTAGTACTTCATTAAATATTGCCTTCGTCTTGTGCCTCATTGTAAAGAGAAAATTACTCGTTGCTTATTGAAAATTGTTTACTCATCGTGCCTCATTGCACAGAGAAAACTTCTCATGACATATTAAATATTGGCAGCTCCTTGTGTTTCATTGCAAAGAGATAACTTCTCGTGACTCATAGAACATTGTCAGCCACTCGCGACAGGTTTTACAGAGACGTCTCTTCATGCCTCGTTGCACACTGAAAGCTTCTTGTAATTCATTGGATATTGTCTACTCCTAGTGCCACATTGCACAGTGAAAACTTCTCGTAACACCTTAAACACAGTAAACGCCTTTTGATTCAATGCGCAAGGACAGCTTTTTTTTGACCCATTTGAGGTTGTCAACTGCTCCTGCCTATATGCACGAAGACAACTTCTCATGACTCATTTAACATAACCAACTGTCACACATAATACATAGTCAACTACTCGTGACTCGTTGCACCGTTGACCCTGTGTATGTAAGGTGTATTTTTTTGTTGTTCAAGGACTAGTTTGATTAAACATGTATTTTATATATGATTACTGGTGTTGATGAATGAATTAGAGCAATTAAGTTTCACTTTAGCCGGTGATAGTTACAGTAAGGGTGTGACACTTTCCAGAACCTCCCATGAACAGACCTAATTAAACCGAGTCTATTGTTGTTGTTTTGTTTTTGTTTTGTGTTTTTTTCGTTCTTGATTGTTTGTTGTTGTTTGATTGTTTTCTGTACTTTCAATGGATGATCTTGGTGATTCTATTAACCTGTCGTATACGTATTATACAGGTGCTTTTGCAGGCTTATAAATGATATGAGTTTACCTGTTGCTTTTGTTTCAGATATTGTCAGTTGGTCGAAGGTTTGGCACGGCTAATCGTCACCTGTGTTAAACTTTTGCTTCCTTTTCACGTGTCATTGATTAACAAGGTGCTTGTACTGGCTTCATATCAACCTCTTTTCATATATTACATTTATTTCAGATGTCGTGGATTGCCCAGAATCTTGTCAAGGCCCGTCATCCACTTGTGCTGACCTTCCACTCGGGAGTTTTACTTGCAACTGTTCTGATCCTGGGTTCGAGCTAGATGAAAATGAAACAACATGCATAGGTAACTTGGATAAAACCTTAGATGCCATATTTTAAATTAGATGGTGAAATTATTTCGTTCTCATTTAAAGTACCTGACCAAACTATGAATGATTCATTTTGTAATTGTGAAGACATTATACATGTATATCTATTTTAAGCAGTGTACCACCTAGAATAAAGATAGGAACTCAAAGCGAAAAGTACAGTATCATCATCTTAGTACGCGTTGTAAATAGTCGCATTCTATGAGTGAATTGAATCATCATCTCTAGGTATATAAAACAGGACAATCTCGCTTGGAAACTTCGGAGGCACCGCATTCTCAAGTCTGAACGAAACGTTGTTTTAGGACCTATTGAATCTAGACGACAGCCTTTGGTGGCGCGTTTAACAAAGTCATAGCACTTCTCTGCTGTACCAGTCAAATGTTCACTAAACATGGAAAAATATCAAACAGAAACGGTTACATTCGAGTATATCAGACCCCTTTACCAAACTCCTAATCACTCATTGAACATAGTCAACTCCTCGTGTCAAATAGCACAGAGACAACTCCTAAAGCCTAAATGCATAGAAAACTTCTCGTCATTCATTTATCATTTTCAACTCCTTATACATCATTGCATGAAGAAAACTTCTTGTGACTCATTAAACATAGTCAGATTCTTTTGACTCAACGATCATAGTCAACTTCTCGTGACTCATTATACGGAGACAACTGCTCGTGCCTCGTTGACTTGAGAAACTTCTCATGACTCATTGAACATTGTCTATTCCTCGTGACTCATTGCACAGAAAAGAGCTTTTTAAGACTCATTAACATTGTCAAGTGCTTATGACTGATTGCCCAGGGAAAACTTCTCATGACTCATCCAACACAATCTACTCCTCGTAACTTATTGGCCCGCTCCTCGTGCTTCATTCTACAGAAGAAATTCTGACATGGTGATCATTTTTACTCCTCGGACCACATTGCAAAGAGTAAACTTCTCATCACTCATTTCAAATGTCTACTCTTCGTAACTCTTTGCACAGAAAGATACTTATAGTTACTCATTGAACACTGTCTACTCCTCGTACGTACCTAATTTCATAGAGTAAACGTCTCATGACTAAATAAGCATTTTCTTCTTGTGTCTCACTGAACGGAGTTAACACCTCCGGACGCACTGAACATTGTCAACACTTTCCGTTTCATTACACAAATATAACTTTTCGTTACTCATAGAAGATAGTCAACTACTCGTGACTCGTTGCACAGAGAAAACTCCCCGTGCGTCGTTGAGGGGAGTAAACATGTCTTGGCTCATTGAACATTGTCTAATCCTGGTGACTCATTGCACAGAGAAATTGCTCCTTAGTCCTGAAACATAGTCATCTCCTCGTGATTCATTACACAGGTTCAACGTTTCCTGACTAATCTAAGTTGTCAACCTTTCCTGCCTATATGCACGAAGACAACTTTACGTGCTTAATATAACATAGTCAACTCCTCCTGCCTAATGGCACAGAGACAATTTCTCTTGACACATTAGACATAGTCAACTGCTTTTGACTGTTTGCGACGTTAACCACATGTATATAGACTATGTATTTGTTGTTCAAAGACTAGTTTGACTGTAAATTTATTTTATATAATGAAATGTTTATAAACAAAAGATTTCGCTTAGGCTGGACCGTAATGGTAAGACATTTTCCAGTGCCTCCTAAGAACAAACCCAAATATACCGAGTCTATATTAGTTTTGCTTGGTTGTGCTCTGAACTTTCAATTGATGATAATTTCATTAAGTAATCGCTTATGTATATTCAAGATGCTTGTACAGGCTCGCAACCAACATGAGTTAATCTATTGCTTCGTTTCAAATACCGTCTATTGTTCTGATGCTTTTCAGGTATCGTAGAGAGTCCGTGTGCTTGTACAAATTGTAATTCATCTATATTGACCTAATATCTCTACTATCATTTCTGGTGTCATATATATTCAGAGTGCTTGCACTTGGTTCACTTCAAAGTTTTTTTATTTATGACTATTATTTCAGATGTCGTGGATTGCCCAGATGCTTGTCAAGGCCCTTCATCCACTTGTGTTGACTTTCCGTTTGGGAGTTTTACTTGCAACTGTTCTGATCCTGGTTACGAACTAACTGAAAATGAAACAGTATGCATAGGTAATTTGGATAAAACATTAAATGACATATTTTTAACTGAATAATGAAAATATTTGGTACTTGTTTTGATAACTTAACTAATCTATTACTGATTTATCTTGAAATTCAGTGACAACATTATACCTGCATATCTATTTAAACAGTAAACCAATTACCTCATGACGAAAAGTACAGTATCAGCATCTCAATACGACTCGGAACAAGTCGCCTACCATGAGTTAAATGAATCATCCGCTCAAGGTTCAGAGAACAGAACAAAAATCGCTTGGAAACTTTGGAGAGCGCCGCATTCTCAGCTCTGAATAAAACATTGCTTTAGAACCTATTTAACCGATACAGGCTTTGATGACACTTTTAACAAAGTCATTCCAGTCCTCTGTTGTACCAGTCAAATCTTCATTAAACATCGAGAAAACTCAAACAGAAACATTTATGTTCCAGTATAGCAGACCCCTTGAACTAACTACTCGTCACTCATTGAATATAGTCAACTCCTTATGCCTCATTGCACGGAAATAAAAAAACTCCTCCACTCATTAATCCTTGTCAAGGCATCCTGCATCATTGCACAAAGTAAACTTTCCGTGACTCATTAAATATAGTCAGCTTTTCTTTACTCACTGAGACATCTCCTCGTGCCTCAGTGCACAGAGACACTTCACTTGACTCATTGAACATTGTCTACTCCTATGGCCTCATTGCACAAAGAAAACTTCTCATGACTTATTCAACAAAGTCAACTACTCGTACATTGTCTACTTGTGCCTCATTGCACAGAAAAACCTGCTCGTGACTCATTGAATATTGTCTACTCCTCGTACCGCATTTTACAGAGTAAAGTTATCATGACTCATTAAATATTTCTACACCTCGTGCCTCAGTGCACAGAAAAAAAAACTTCTCGTGGCTCGTTCAACTTTTCGTGCTTATGTGTACAAAGACAACTACTCTAGACTGATATTCAACTCCTCGTGACTCAGTGCGCAGAGACAACTTCATGTGACATATCTAACACAGTTCAACTCTTTTGACACGTCGAGAGTCAACTCCTGTCTCATAGAAGTAAATCACTTTCTTATTACTCATCTGACAGAAACAGCTCCTGTATCTAAGCTTTGGTATGAAGTCCACATCGCTTTTGTTGTTAAAAGACTATTTGACTGATTATTTATTTTTGTGTTACATTTCAGATATTGATGAGTGTTTAGCGACGTCCCCATGCACAGGTCCAACGGCAGAATGTGTGAACTCTGAAGGGTCTTACTCATGCACTTGTGGTTCCGGCTGGCAGCTAAACAATGACGAATGTGTCGGTAGGTTATACCCAGCTTATCGTTATACATTGCTGTGTTACAAAACGCATGAACGTTTATCATAAATAGTTTACACGTGGTGTAAGTTGCCAAAACTTCTCGTTATTCATTCAACATTGGCAACTCACCATGCCTCAATGAACAAAAATTACTTCTCGTCACTTATTGAACATAGTCAGCCGCCACTCGTGACAGAATGCACAGAGACATCTCCTTTTGCCTCGTTGCAGAAGGAAAGCAGCTCGTGATTCCTTGAACATTGTCTACTTCTCGTGCTTTACTGTACAGAGAAATCTTCTGAAACACTGTCAACCCATGAACAACGTTTTCTGAGTCATTCGACGCTTATTACTCATTAGATATGGTAAACTACTCGTAACAAGTTGCTCCGTTGACCAAGTGTAAATAAAAACCTTTTTTTTATTTTTGTTCAAAGGCTACTTTGACTGAACAAGTATTTTGTGTAAGTGAATGGTTATGTGCAATACAGTTTCACTTAGGCCGGTGCTAGGGAACGTAATGATGTGACACTTTCAAGTACTTCCCATGAAAGGACTTAATTTACCCGAGTCGTATTAATTTCGCTTGGTTGTGTTCTGTACTTTTAATTGTGAACGTAATGATTTTATTAACCTACCACTTGCGTATTATCATGGTGCTTGTAAACGTTTTCCACCACAATGAATTAACCTGTTGCCTCCGTTTCAGGTATCGTCAATTGTTCTGATGCTTGCACAGGCTAATCGTCAAATGTGTTTACCTTTTGCTTCCTTTTCATGTATCATCGAGAGTCCAGGAGCTTGTAAAGATTGCAATCAATCTATATTGACCTAATATTGTCATAAAGTGTATTCGATTTTCAAGGTGCTTGCACTTGCTTCACACCAACATTGTTAGATATATTACTTTTATTTCAGATGCCGTGGATTGCCCAGATGCTTGTCATGGTCCGACATCCACTTGTCTTGATTTTCCGCCTGGGAGTTTTACTTGCAACTGTTCTGATACTGGTTACGACCTAGCTGATAATGAAACATCATGCATAGGTATCTTGGATAAACACTTTAATTATAACATTCTTAAACTTGATAGTGAAATTATCTTGTTTTCTTTTCGATTACCTGATTAAACTATTGATGATTTATCTTGAAATTAACTTCGTTCCAAAAAAGCAGCCCATTTTAACCAACTCCTTGCCACTCAGTGAACATAGTTGACTCCTCGTGCCTCAGTGCACAGAAACAACTCCTCTTCAGTTATAAAACATTGTCAACTCCTTGTGCATTATTGTACAACGGAAACATTCCTTGACACATTAAACATACTCAGCTTCTCTTGAAACACTGAGCATAGACAACTTAATGTGCCTCATTGCACAGAGACACTTCTCATGACTCATCTAACACTGTCAACTGCTTGTGACTTATTTCACAAGGACAACTTCTCGTGGCTCATTCAGCATAGTCAACAACTCGTACCTAATTGATCATCGTCTACTACTCGTTCGTCATTGCACAGAAAAACCTTCTCGTGACTTCTTGAACATTGTCTATTCCTCGTACCTAATTGCAAAGGATATACTTCTCGTGACTCATTTTTACACCTCGTGCCGCATTTCACATGGACGTTTTACTTCCTATTGTTCTAATCCTGGTTACGAGCCAGCCAATAATGAAACGACATGCATAGGTATCTTGGATAGAACCTTGAATGACATTTTTAACTGAAGAATGAAACTTCTTCGTGCTGATTTGATTACCTGGCTAAATTATAACTGATTCATATTCACATTAAGTGAAGACATTTTACCTGTATATCTATTTAAATCACTATACCGACTAGAATAATGACAGAGCCCCAACCGGAAAAGTACAGTTTAAGCATCTCAGTACGCATTGGAAACTCTCAGTTTCTAAGGATGAAATGAATCATCTGCTCCATGTACGTAGAACAGAACAATTTCACTTGTAAACTTTGGAGGGCGCCGCAATCTCAAGTCTGGGTTTAACATTACTTTAGAACCTTTTGAATCATGACAGCCTTTGATGACACTTTTACCAAATCAATGCACTCCTTTGTTGCGCCGGTTAACACTTCACTAAACGTTGAAAAATATCAAACAAGAACAGTTACGTTCAAAGATAGCAGCCCCTTTTAACTAACTCCTCGCTACCCATTGAACATTGTCTTCTCATACCTCATTTCAGAATAAATTACTCATTACTCAATAAACACTGTCTTTTCCCCGTGCCTCATTGTACAGAGTCAACTACCCGTGTCTCGACTCATTGCCCATAGACAAATTCCCCGTGCGTCTTTGCGCAGAGAAAACTTCTCGTGCCTAATTGAACATTTTCTAATTCTAGGGGCTCATTGCACAGAGAAAACTTCTCGTGACTCCTTAAACATTATCAACTCCTTGTGCCTCAATGCATAGGGACAAATTCTCCTTACTGATTCGACGTTGTCCTCTCCTCGTTTCTGTCTACATAGAGACAACTTCTGGAGACTTGAAATCAACTCCTCGTGTCTCATTGCACTGAAACAACTTCAGTTGACGAATTAAACACAGCCACCCTTTCTGATACATTGAACAGAACTCTTGACTCATTGAATCGAAACATTTTTTATGACTCATTGGACAGAAACAGCTCATGTATTTATGCTTGTGTATGAAGACCGCATGCATATAAAGACGTCTTTCTTTTTGTTGTTCAAAGTCTGTTTGACTGAACATTAATTGTATTTTGATGTTACATTTCAGATATTGATGAATGTTTAACAACGTCCCCATGCACAGGTCCAACGGCAGGTTGTGTGAACTCTGAAGGGTCTTACTCATGCACTTGTGCCTCCGGCTGGCAGGTGAACAATGACACATGTGTCGGTAGGTTATACTCAAGCTTATCGTTATGTATTGCTGAAGTGATTTTTAAGGTACTTGCACTTGTTCTTCTTTTTCTTTTTTTTATTTATTACTTTTATTTCAGATGTCGTGGATTGCCCAGGATAATCGTCACATGTGTTATCCTCTCGCTTCCATTTAGTGTGTCATCGATTTTGAAGTTGATTGCACTTGCTTCACATTAACCTGTTTTCATTAATTACCTTTTTTTCAGATGTCGTAGATTGCCCTTATGCTTGTCAAGGCCCATCATCCACTTGTGTTGACTTTCCACCTGGGAATTTTACCTGCAACTGTTCTGATGCTGGTTTCGAGCTAGGTAGAAATAAAACAACATGCATAGGTAACTTGGATAAAATCTTAAATAACATATTTTCTAACTGCATAATAAATGATTTCGTTCTCGTTTAAATTACCTGATAATTGCTGATACATCTTGAAATTTAGGGAAGACATTATATATGTATATCTACTTAAAGCAGTATTCTTCTTAAAATAATGACAGGACCTCTGGACGAAAAGTACAGTATCAGCATCTCAGTACGGATTTTAAGCAGTAAATTTCTTTCAATGAAATGAATCATTTGCTCAAGTTACATAAACAGAACAGTCTCGCTTTTTAATATTGGAGAGCGCCGAATTCTCAAGTGTGAATGAAATATTGCTTTAGGAAATGTTGAACTAAGACAGTCTTTGATGACGCTTTTAATGAATCGTCGCACTCCTCTGTTATAGCGGTCAACTGCTCACTTAACATGGCAAAAAAATCAAACGGAAGCACCTTCATTCCAACATACCAGTCCTTTTCAAGTAACTTCTCGCCACTATTGATCATAATCAACTCCTCATGCCTCATTACACAGAGACAATTCCTAGAGCTTCATTGCGTAGAAGCAACTCCTCTTTGTTCATTTAGCATTGTCGACTCCTCGTGCATCATTGCACAAAAAAAGCTTTTCGTGACTCATTACAAATAGTCAGCTTCTTTTGACTCAGTGAACAGAGTAAACTACTCGTGTCTCGTTGCACAGAGCCAACTCCTCGTGCCTTCTTCCTCAGAGAAACTTCTCGTGACTACTTAAACATTTTCTACTCCTCGTACTTCCTTACTCAGAAACAAACTTCTGTGACTAATTGAACATTGTCTACTCCTCGTACCTCATTGCACATAGAAAATGTCCCGTAATTAAATTAACATTGTCTACTCCCTGTGCCTCATTGTATAGAGTCATCTTCTCCTGACTCATTGAACACTGTCAACTCCTTGAACTTCATTGCACAAAGATAATGTTTCATTACTAATTGAAGATTGTCAACCACTCATGTCATTGCACAGATATAATTTCTCGTGCCTCGTTGCACAGGGAAAACATCTCGGGACTTCTTAAACATAGTCAACACCTTGTCCAAACTTCTCGTGACTTATTCGCCATTGTCAACTCCTCGTGTCAATATGCACAAAGACAACTTCTCGAGACTCATTGCACAGAGACAAGTTCGCGTAATGCATTAAACACAGTTCACACATTCTGACATATTGTACAGAGTCAACTCGTGACTCATAGAACAAAATCATTTTCTTATAACGCAGTGGACAGAAACTGCGCAGGTACTTAAGTTTGTGTATGAAGACCGCATGTTTATTAAGACGTGTTTTTTTTGTAGTTGTTGTTCAAAAATTATATAACTGAACATGTATTTTTGTGTTACATTTCAGATATTGATGAATGTTTAACGACGTCCCCATGCACAGGTCCAACGGCAGGTTGTGTGAACTCTGAAGGGTCTTATGCATGCACTTGTGCCTCCGGCTGGCAGTTGAACAATGACGAATGTGTCGGTATGTTATACTCCAGATTATTGTTATGCCTTACTGTGTTATAAAAAGCATAAATGTTCATTGTAAATGATTTACACATTGTGTAAGTTGCACAAACTTCTCGTGATTCATTCAATATTGACAACTCATCATGCCTTAATGAGAAAAGACTACTTCTCGTGACTCACTGAACATATTTAACTACCGTGACTCATTGAAAATTGTCTTCTTCTTGTGTCTCATTGTCCTGAGAAAACAGCTCTCGACTCGTTATACATTGTTTACACCTTGTGCTTTATTGCACAAAGAAAACGTTTTGTGACACGTTGCTCAGATATAACATCACGTGATTTATTGATCGTTGTCTGCTCCTATTGCCTCATTGCACAGAGAAAGCTTTACGTGACTCCGTCTACAACGAATGGCTCACGGCGCAGCGACAACGGTTGAGGACTCGTTCGACGTTGTCAGCTCCTCGTGACTAGTAAAACATAGTCAACTTCTCGTGCATCATTACAAAGGGAAAACTCCTCGTGACACATTTGGCATTGTCAACTACTTGTGACAAGTTGCGCCGTTGACCGCGTGTATATCAAGACTTCTTGTTTGTTGTTCCAAGACTAGAATGATTTAATATATATTTATATAAACTTTCAGATATTGATGAATGTTTAGGAACAATAGAGTTTATCATAGGCCGATGCCATTGATCGCTAGGGTGTGGCACTTTTCAGTACCTCCAATGGACAGGCCCAATTAAACCAAGTCTATATTTTTTTACTTGTTTGTGTTCTGCACTTTCAGTTGAGGATCCTAATGATTCTATTAACCTATCTCTTACGTACTATCCATGTGCAAAAACAGGCTCGCAACCCACATGCGATAACCTTTTGCTTTCGTTTCAGAATCGTCAATTGTTCTGGTACTTTTAAAGGGTTATCGTCACGTGTGTTAACATTTTGCTTCCTTTACAGGTATCGTTGAGAGTCTAGATGCTTGTACAGATTGCAATCTGTTTATGTTGACCTAATACTATCTGGCCAGGTGTCATAGAGATTTAAGGATCTTGCGATTTCTTCAACATCAGCTTTTATTTATTTTTTACTTTTATTTCAGATATCGTGGATTGCCCAGATTCTTGTCAAGGCCCGACATCCACTTGTGTTGACATTCCACTGGGGAGTTTTACTTGCAACTGTTCAGGTCCTGGTTACAAGCTAGCTGATAATGCAACAATATGCATAGGTATTTTGGATGAAACCTTTAAAGAAATTTTTACTGAATAATGAATCTATTTTGCTCTCGTTTTAATTACATGGGTTACTTATTACTCATTCTCCTTGAAATATATTGAAGACATTATACCTGTATATCTATTTAAAGCAGTGTACCACCTAGAATAAAGACAGGACCTCAGGACTACAAATACAGTATCAGCATCTCAGTACACCTTGGAACCAATCACTTTCTATGAACAGAATGAATCATCTGCTCAAGTTATATAGAACAATCTCAATTGGAAAATTTGAAGAGCTCCGCATTCTAAGTTCTAAACGAAACATTGCGTTGGGACCCACTGAACCAAGACAGCCTTTGGTGGAGCTTTTAACAAAATCATTGCACTTCTCGATTGTACCGGTCAACTCTTCAATAAACATTGAAAAAACACAAACACCTACGTTCCAATATACCAGCCCCCTTTAACAAACTCTTCGTTACTCATTGAACATGGTCTCATTCTTGTACCTCATTTCAGAGTAAACTTCTCGAGACGCAATAAACATTGTGTTCTCCCCGTACCTATTTGAATGTAGTCAACTTATTATCATATCAACTTAAAACTCAATGAACATTATCAGCTCCTTGTCCTTCATTGCACAAAAATACCTTTTCTCCTATCAGTGAAAATAGTCAACTACTCGTGACTCGTTGCACAGGGACTTGTTGCGTCGTTGCGCAGAGAAAACGTCTCTTGAGTTATTGACCATTTTCTAGTGCCTCATTACACAATGAAAACTTCATGTGATTCCTTAAACAAATCAACTCCTGGTGCATCAATGCACAGGGACTAATTTCCGTGACTCATTCGACGTTGTCAACTCCCAGTGCCTATATACACATCCTAGTGCCTATATACACAAAGACAACTTCCATGCACGGAGAAAATTGCTCGTTACTCATTGAAATTTGCCTACTCCTCGTGCTTCATTGCACAGAGAAAACTTCTCGTGACCCATTAAACATTGTCAACTCATTGCGCTTCATTGCACAATGGTAAATTCTCGGGACTAAGAAAATACACTGTAGTATATACACAAAGACAATTTCTCGAGACCTTGGATTTATGAACACATTGCACAGAGACGACTTCACGTGACGCATCAATCACAGTTCACCCATTATGACACAACGAACAGAGTGCACACGTGACTCATTGAACAGAAACACTTTCGTATAACTCGTTGGACAGAAACTGCGCAGGTATTTAAGCTTGTGTATGAAGGCCGCTTGCATATGAGGTGTGTTTTTGTTTTTCAAAGTCTGTTTGACTGAGCATGTATTTTGATGTTACATTTCAGATATTGATGAATGTTTAATGACGTCCCCATGCACAGGTCCAACGGCAGGTTGTGTGAACTCTGAAGGGTCTTACTCTTGCACTTGTACCTCCGGCTGGCAAGTGAACAATGACACATGTGTCGGTAGGTAATATTCCAGCTTATCTCTATGTATTGCTATGTTAAGGAAGCATGAATGTTCGTCATAGATATTTTACACATTGTGTAAGTTGCCCAAACGTCTCGTTATTCATTCAACATTGACAACGCATCATGCTTTAATGAACAAAGATTACTTCTCTTAATTCATTGAACATCGTCATCTACATATACCTTAGTGAACATTGCCTACTCCTCGGGCCTCAATGCACGTTGTCAACTCCTCGTGCCTATATACATAAAGATAATTTCAATGCACGGAGAAAATTGCTTGTTACACATTGAAAATTGTCTACTCCTCGTGCTTCATTTCTTAGAGAAAACTGTTCATGACCCATTAAACATTGTCAGCTCATAGTGCTTCATTGCACAAAGATAATTTCTCGGGACTCAGAAAATAAACTGTAGTCAGCCACTCGTGACCCGTTTCACAGAGACAACTCCTCCTGCCTCGTTGCACAGGGAAAACATCTCGTGATTCATTGAACTTTATTTGCCCCTAGTTTATCATTGCACAGAGAAACATTCTCGTTGCACTTAGACAAGGTCTAACTAAACTAAAGGAACCAGCGTGGGAGCCATCTGGTCTAGTCGCGTAATGGCTGCCAGGTATTTGAACACTAATTTTTCACTTGGCATGGCAACAGAGGTCTAAATTGAGGCTAGTTTTTGTTTAAATTTCATTGTGGATGTATTGTTTACATTTTGGTAGGAAAAATGGGAGAGCAGGTTGTATTTGGTGAAGTCAAGCTCAATTTTAGTATGAGTAGTACTTCCAGGTCACAGCAGTGTGATTTTGATGTCAGTTTACAGTAAGTAAATGTGACCAGAGAAATCTCTCTTAGAAGATACATGACCCCTACTTTTCTCTTCATTTTATATCAGTTTTATCATAACTCTTTAAAATGAGGTAAGGATTTGTTCTCTGAAATGGGTCTAGCTATGTTTGGTAGCTCTTTGAAAAAGGTCAGTTTTATATAGAATATATAGGGAAAACTATTTAGGCTATTGTGACCACAACGTTTCACAACTCATTGGACGTTGTCAACTCCTCATGCCTATATGCCCGTAGACTAGTTAACCATGGTCAACTCCTAATCACTCATTTCACAGGGATAACGTTTCATGTCTCATTTGAGGTTGTCAAGTCCTCGTCCAAAGACAACTTCTCGTGACTAATTCAAAAAAGTCGACCCTTCGTGCATCATTTCACAGAGACATTTTTCGTGACAAATTAGATATTGTCAGCTACTTGTGAAAAGTTGTGCCGTTCACCACGTGTATATAAAGACTATTTTTGTTGTTAGAAGACTAGTTTAATGTAACATGTATTTTATATACGATTCCAAATATTGGTGAACGTTTATGAACAGCAGAGTTACACTTAAGCCGGTGCTAGTGACCGTAAGGGTGTGCAAATTTCCTGTACCTTCCATGAACAGACCTAATTAAACAGTGTCTATATCATTTTGCTTCTTTGTGTTCTGCACTTTCAATTGATTATCTTAATGATTTTATTAACCTATCGCTTATGTATTATCCAGCTGCTTTTACAGGCCCGCAAACAACGTGAGTTAATCTATTCCTTCCGTGTCAGGTATTGTCAATCGTTCTGATGATTGTTCATTAACCTTTGCTTCCTTTCCAGGTATCGTCAAGAGCCAAGGTGCTTATACAGATTGCAACCCATCTATATTGACATAATACTATAATTTTAGGTGTTATCGATTTTCAAGGTGCTTGCACTTGCTTCACGTCAACCTTTATTTTATTAAATTTATTTCTTTTACTTCAGATGTAGAGGATTGCCCAGATGCTTGTCAAGGTCCGTCATCCACTTGTGTTGACTTTCCACCTGGGAGTTTTACTTGCAACTGTTCTGATCCTGGTTACGAGCTAGATTATAATGAAACAACATGCATAGGTATCTTTGATAAAACTTTTAATGACATTATTGGTAACTAGATAATGAAACTATTTCCATCTCGTTTTGATTACCTGAAAAATCTATTACTGATTCATCTTGAAAATTATTGAAAACATTATACCTGTATAATTATATATTTAAAGCAGTATACCACTAAGAGTAAAGACAGAACCTCGGGACAAAAGTAGAGTATCAGCAGCTCAGTACGCGTTGAAAGCAGTCACATTCTATGAATGAAATGAATCATCTGCTCAAGGTACATTAACAGAACAATATCATTCTCAAGTCTGAATGAAACATTACTTTACGACCTATAAAACCAAGACAGCTTTGATGACGCTTTTAACAAAATCATTGCACTCCTCTGTTGTACCTGTCAACTGTTCAGTTAACACGGAAAATTGTCAAACTGAAACAGCCGTGTTCAAGCAGAGCAGCCCCTTCAATCACCTACTTGTAAAAAAGACAACTCCTCATTGCATACACAAAGCTCCTCTTCACTCATTAAATACTTTCAACTTCTCGTGCATCATTGCAAAAAGACAACTTTTTTTGACTCAATAAACAGTCAGCTTCTCTTGACCCACAGAAGAGATAAAGGTCAACTACTCGTGACTCGCTGCACTGAAACAACTCCTCATGCCTCGTTGCACAGAGAAACTTTTCGTGACTCAATGAACATTGTCTTCTCCTCGGGCGGCAAATACAACTTCTCATGACTCATTTAACATTGTCTGCTTATGACTCGTTTCACAGGGACATGTTCTGACTTATTCCAAAAAGTCAACAACTCGTACCTCATTGAGCATTGTCTGCTCCTAATGCCTCACTGCACAGAAAAATAATTCTCGTTCCTCATTGAAAATTGTCTTCTCCTCGTCCGTCATTGCACAGAGTAGAGTTCTCGTGATTCAATAAACATTGTCGACCTCTCGTTCCTCATTGTACAGTGTCCACGTTTTGTGACTCATTGAACATGCAGATATTACTTTTCGTTACTCATTGAAGATAGTCAGCTACTTATGACTTGTTGCACAGAGATAACATCTCGCGACTCATTGAAAATTGTCTAATCCTCTTACCTCATTCCACATAGAAAACATCTTGTAACGCCTTAAACGTAGTCGACGCCTTGTTCCTCATTACACAGGGAAAACCTCTCGTGTCGCATTCAACGTTGGTTACCTTCTCGTGCCTATATGCACAAAGTCCACTTTTCGTCACTCATAGTGAACTCCTTCCTCAAATACAACATCTCATGACGCATTAAACACAATTAACCCCTTTTGACACAACGAACAGTGTCAGATCGTAACTATTTGAACAGAATCATTTTCTTATGACTCACTGGACGGAAACAGTTCAGGTATTTAAGCTTGTGTATGAAGACCGTATGTATATAAAAATATTTTTTGTTGTTCAAAGATTATTTAACATGTATTTTTGTGTTACATTTCAGATATAAATGAATGTTTAACGACGTCTCCATGCACAGGTCCAACAGCAGATTGTGTGAACGCTGAAGGGTCTTACTCATGCACTTGTGACTCCGGCTGGCAGGTGAACAATGACACATGTGTCGGTAGGTTATACTCAAGCTTATCGTTATGCTTTGCTGTGTTATAAAAAGCGTTAATGCTCGTCATAAATATTTCAAACATTGTGTAAGATGTCAAAACTTCTCATGATTCATTCAACATTGACAGCTCCTCATGCTTCAATGCACAGAGCCTATTTTTGTGATTCGTTGAATATAGTTAACTACTTGTACCTCATTAAACACTGCCTACTCCTCGTGCCTCATTGCACAGAGAAAATTACTCACGACTCATTCAACGTTACCTATTCCTCGTGCCTCATTGCACAGAGAAAATTATTCATGACTCATGTAGACATAGTCGTATTCTTGTGAATCATTGCACAGGGACAACGTTTCGTTACTCATTCAACGTTGTCAACTCCTCGTGCTTATATGCACAACTTCTTGAGATTCGTTTAATATAGTCAACTTTTCGTGCCTCATTATACGGAGATAAGTTCTCGTGAAATATTTGATATAATCAGCTACTCGTGACAAGTTGCATTTTTTATCATGTGTATGTAAGACATAGTCTGTTTTATTTTTGCTTCGGTTTATTCAGTACTTTCAGTTGAATATCTAAATGATTTTATTAACCATTCGCTTAGGAATTATCCAGGTGTTTGTACAGAGTTAACCTATTTCTTCGTTTAAGGTTTTCTCAATTGTTCTTATGCTTGTACAAGCTAATTTTCACATGTCTTAACTTTTTTGCGTCCTTTTCAGGTATCATCGAGAGCCAAGGTGCTAAAACAGATTGCAACCCATCTATATTGATCTAATACTATAATTTCAGGTGTAACCGATTTTCAAGGTGCTTACACTTGCTTCACGTCAACCATTTTTGATTTATTCCTTTTATTTCAGATGCCGTGGATTGCCCAGATGCTTGTCAAGGTCCGTCATCTACTTGTGTTGACCTTCCACCTGGGAGTTTTACTTGCAACTGTTCTGATAATGGTTACGAGCTAGCTTATAATGAAACAGTATGCATAGGTATCTTGGAAAAAAATTTAAATGACATTTTTAACTGGATAATGAGATTATTTGATAGCTGCTAAACTGCTACTGATTCATCTTGAAATTTAGTGAAGACATTATTACTGTATATCTATTTAAAGCAGTAATCCACCTAGAATAAAGACAGGACCTTATGATGAAAAGTAAAGTATCAGCATTACAGTACGGTTTAAAAACAGAAACCTTCTAGGAATGAAATGAATCATCTGTTCAATGTACATATATCAGGACAATCTCGCTTGGAAACTTATGAGTCTGAATGAAATATTGCTTAAAGTCCTATTGAACCAAGACAGCCTTTGATGACGATTTTTATACAATTATTGCATTCCTCTGTTGTAACTGTCCACTATTCACTTACATGGAAAGAGATCAAACAAAAGCAGCTACGTTCCGACATAGCATCCCCTTTCATCTAACTTCTCATCACTCATTTAACCTGATCAACTCATCGTGCCTCATTGCTCAGAGACAATTCCTAGAGCCTCATTGCATCGAAACAACTCGTCATCACTCATAAACATTGGCAACTACTTGTGCATCATTCGACAAAGAAAGCTTTCCTTGACTCATTAAACGGACAGAGAAATTTCTCGTGACTGATTGAACATTGTCTACTTCTCGTGCCTCATTGCACAGAAAAATCTTCATTGACCCAGTGAACATTGTACGCTCCTCGTGCCTCATTGCACAAGGGCAACTTCTCGTGACTCATTAATGCTGTCAACTCCTTGTCCTTCATTGCACAGATATAACCTTGCTTATTGATGATATCATACCACTTATGACCCGTTGCACAGTGACAACTCCTTGTGCGTCGTGACTCATTGAACATTGTCTAATCCTAGTGCCTCATTGCACAAAGGAAAATTCTCGTGACTCCTTATTATAGTCGTGACTCATAGTCAAATCCTCGAGACTCATTTCTCAGAGACAACTTCACGTAACGCATTTAATACATCTCATCCCTTATGACACATAGAACAGAGACAACTCGTGCATCATTGAACAGAATCATTCCCTTATGATTCATTGGACAGAAACAGCTCTTGTATTTTAGCTTGTGTTTGAAGACCACATGTATATAAAGACGTCTGTTTGGTTGTTCAAAGACTGTTTGACAAAACATGTATTTTTATGTTACATTTCAGATATTAATGAATGTTTAGCGACATCCCCATGCACAGGTCCAACGGCTGAATGTGTGAACTCTGAAGGGTCTTACTTATGCAATTGTGCCTCCGGTTTCCAATTGAACAGTGACGAATGTGTCGGTAGGTTATACTTCAGCTTATCATATACATTGCTGTGTCATGAAAAGCATAAATGTTTGTCATATATGTTTTACACATGGTGTAAGATGTCCACTTTTCTCGTGATTTGTTAAAATTGTCAACTCCTTGTGCTTTATTCCACAGAGATAACTTGTCGTGACTCATATAACATAGTCAGCCACTCGTAACCCGTTGCACAGAGACAACTCCTCATAAAAACACCTCGTGATTCATTGAATATTGCCTACTCCTAGTGCCTCATTGCACAGGGAAAGCTTATCGTGACTCCTTAAACATCGTCAACGCCTTGTGACTAATTGCACAGGGACAACGTTTCGTGACTCATTCGACGTTGTCCACTCCTCGTACGTTTATGCAGAAAGACAACTTCTCGTGACTAATTTACCATAGTTAACCTACAAACCCCTCTTGCCTCGTTGCACAGGGAAGACATCTCGTTATTCATGGAACATGGTCTGCTCCTGGTGCCTCAGTGCACAGAGAAAACTTCGCTTGACTTTTTACACATAGTCAACTCCTTGAGACTCATTGCAGAGGGACAAATGAACAATCTCACTTCGAAACAAAGGAGAGCGTCGCATTCGTATGTCTGAATGAAACATTGCTTTAGGATCTATTGAACCAAGACAGCCTTTAATGAAGCTTTTAACCAAATCCTTGCACTCCTCTGTTGCACCGGTCAACTGTTCACTAAACATGGAAAAAGATCAAACCGAAACAGATACGAGCCAACATAGCAGCCCCCTTCACTCAACTCCTCCTCACTTTTTGAACATAGTCAGCTCTTCGTGACTCACATAGTCAACAAATCGAGGCTCGTTGCACAGAGAAACTTCTCGTGACTCATTGAAGATTGTCTCCTCCTCTTGCCTTATTGCACAGAGAAAACTTATCATGATTCATTCAATATTGTCATCTGCTTGTGACTCATTGCACAGGGACAACTTTTCGTGACTCATTGAACATAGTCAATTATTCGTACCTCATTAAACATTGTCTATTCGCGTGATGAAATGATGAAATTGAATACATTTGGCTCTATGTAAACAGTTGCAAAGAAATTATTCCACATGGTGTTCGCCAGTTCGTCAACAGCTGCAGAAAATGGGAGACCGGAATAGTCATTAACTTAAGTACTTAAGCATAGGTTTTAAAGCAAACACCTGGGACTTTGAATATTTTATTTAGCATTAGGAGATTCGCTCCCCCCCCCCACCCCCCAGCCAAGCTGAGTATGCTGTAAGTGGAGGGTACTCTCTAAAACTAAAGTGTCAAACGGGTTGCTGGTTTCATACAGGCCAGGTAGATACTTAATTGTCTCTGAATGGGCTTCGACATGAAGTGACCATGCATACAGTGATTAAAGTATACACTTGGCACTGGACATTTCCGAATTAAGACGAAGACGAATACAGAGGTCGGAGAACATGACAAATTGGGGGGCGTCTCAATGTATTTTTATTCACAGTATGTGTATCTTTATTTTTTTTACTGAATGCTGGAAACTCATTTAAAAGATAAACACCTTCAGTTTTAATATCTTTATGTAATACATATCGCATTTGAGTCCGAGTTTGGAACACCTTACTCCCGAAGAAGCTTTGGAATTTCATTTCGGATGAAACATCGAAAATCCATTTCATTTTCACGAATTATCATGGCCACTTCGTCGTTGAATGTTTCAGTAGCGTTGGTTGTGGTACAGCTTACTGCGGTGCTACTGGTTGCGATGTCACTGGCTTCTTTGCAGTTTGATGTGGTACTACTGGTTGCGGTACCATTGGCTGCATTGCAACTTGCTGCGGTACTGCTGTCTGCGGTACCACTGGCTGCCTTGCCGCTTGCTGTGGTGCTGCTAGCTGAGATGCCACTACCTTGCCGGTAGTTGTACTGCTAATTGCTATCGTGCTGGCAGTGGTGCATCTACTTCATCGTGATCAGAAACGCTCGATAGTTGGCTAGCTGCAGCATCTCGTCTAGACCAGCATCATTTCTGACATCGGCTGCCAAAGGCCCAGGTCTTGGTGCATCCTGACAGTCATTTTGAGAGATTAATCGTCGCTACAGTTGTCTGATTTTGCCTACTGCATTTCTGAAAAAGACAAGAACTATTCCAATATACAATTACATTGTATTTTATTTATGCAAAGATGTATAACATAATATGTTAAGGGAACACAGATTATTTGTTAAAATTTAAAGAGAATAAAAAGAGTAAATTACTAATCGCTTATTTGTGAATTAAGTGAGAAAATTGATAAGCAGACAGATATACGGAATAATTGCTGGATGCGGGAACAGTATTGAAGGACGCGACGGACGGACGGGCGTATGCATAGACATAGAGAAATACAAAAAGCACATAACTTATTTCAAGGTCTTGAATATTATCTGGCCTTTGTTTAACAAGTCCGCTCCGCTTAGTAGGTGCAATAGATGGTACTTCTCATGAAATGTACAAACCATCTGTAGAACCACAGGAGCAGTACTTTCCAGGTCATAGACAATACCACGTGATTCATTCCCAAGCCATCGTTGATACCTCTGTATTAATTAGGTACACTGAATGTAGGTTATAGGTCACCAGAATGACGCACAACAATTCCGGTTAATGCATCAAATCGGATTTGACTTGCCATTTCCCGAGCAATGTTTTCTCTTAGAGGGGGTGGGGGGATAAGATATATCCAAACGAGCATCTTGTCATGACGCCTTATTTCAGCACACAACTAAGACGTAAACGAGTACGTCAGCGGTGAAAGTGTCAGAAACTAAATCGTTCTATAAAACAGTATAGGGTATTGTCGAGCAGGCTATCGCTGAAATGAAGTGTTGTAAGGCAGTGTCAGCGAAGGTCAGTATAACCACGGGTTGTTCCGGTATCTGTGCTGGGCTTGTTTGTCGACGCAAAATTATTAACTAATTAATTATTAACTACTGATACGCCACTGTTGTTATATATTTACAAATACAAATGATTTTGAAACGACCCCTCGTTATCACCTGTCTTCGACCTCCGTGTTCGTCTTCGACTTAATTCGGAAATGTCCACTAGAGAGTAGTATGAGACGAACTTGAATAGGATAGAGGCTAAAAAGGCAAATCAATAGGACTATAACAAATAATACAGATCGAAACATTAATTAAACATGAAGTTATTTAGTCTATGATTTCAGATCATGTTTACAATCTTTTTCTCTTAATCATAAGCTAAGAAGCTTAAAGAAAGGTCAACACAAGCAGATGACGGGCCTTGACAAGCATTTGGGCAATCCACGACATCTGACATAAAAGTACTGAATGCTAGTTTGGTTTTATAAAGGCTAAGACTACCTCTAGGTTAATTTCTATGTGTTTACAACTTTAAACAGATAGGGTTTGCAGCAATACTTAGGATGATGCATTTAGTTGAACAGACATTAATCTAAGACACTATGACTAGGTTTGAAACTGATATTTGTTTAAAAAATTCAGTTTGAAGTAGTCACTTGGTTTAATGCATTTAGTTTATATCTGGCATTCGTCTGAGAATATGGTTTGAAGCTAATACCTTTCGAAACAATAGCCAATAAAACAATATGTTTTGGTTGGCAGAGGATATGACGGACGATAACTTGAGCACATTTGGGCCAAGGATCACGAAACTTAAAAGGGAGGTTGATGAAGGGGCTGTATTGTTTTGCTGATCGTCGGTCGGTCTGTATGTCGGTCGGTCGGCCGATTGGTCCGTAGACCAATCACTTTCCGGGTGATAACACAATAACGCTTGAGCCTAGGATCATGAAAGTTAATAGGGAGGTTGGTCATGACCAGGAAATGACCCTTTTCATTTTGACATCAGTAGGTCAAAAGTCAAGGTCACAGAGACCAGGAACAGAATTATTGCTTTGAGGTCATTACGTCAAACGTCCAGTGCACAATGACCAAATAATTTTTGTTCCTTGTGCAGTTACTGAGTACATCAAGAGAGAGATTTCGTGTTCTACGAGCTCTTGTTAAAATAGGTATGATCTCTTTATATAGAAATAAACAAATGTGTAGACAAATGTTATGCTGTTTCTTACGTGATTGGTGCTCTGGTGACTTACTAAATGTGTGTGAAATCTGTTTATACATATATGAATTAATGAATAAATTTTATTTGGAATGTTTTGCTTTACTGCTTCTCTTATTCGTTATTAAATTTGTTTTATTTCTATTTTCAGATATAGACGAGTGCTCAGGAAACCCTTGCACAGGTCTTACCTCTTCTTGTGCAAATACCCTTGGGAGTTTCTACTGTTTCTGTGGCTTAGGATTTGAACTAAAATCTCCGACAACATGTGGAGGTACACTGAATTAGAAGTAATAATGTTTTATGATGATATTATGATAACAGTAACAAAATGGATGTACCATTATCCAACCAAACTTATACAAAGAAACAGATACACAGAAAGTTACGACCGTGCCTTGGTAATATGTAGTAGTGTGTGGAGACTTTGTAAGTACTATTAAATTGTATCTGCATTAAATGTGCCTGTGTTGTTAGTTTTGGTGCTCTGGAAGCTTTTTGTAAGTAAAGTTGTGTTATTGCGGCCGTCTCTAATGATGTAATAAGTAGTGGTGTGGTCCGTTTAGGTTTTCAAAGCATGTTAAAAGTGCATTTCTTGCTTTACAACTGTTCCAAAGCACTTATTCAGTACTTTTATTTCAGATGTCGTAGATTGCCCAGATGCTTGTCAAGGCCCGTCATCCACTTGTGTTGACCTTCCACCTGGGAACTTTACTTGCGACTGCACTGATCTTGGTTACGAGCTAAATTATAATAAAACAAAATGCATAGGTAACTTGGATAAAACCTGAAATGACATTTTTTTTAACTGGATAATGAAATTATTTCGTTCTCGTTTTGATAACCTAACTAATCTATTACTGATTAATCTTGAAATTTAGTGAAGACGTTATACCTGTTTATTTATTTAAAGCCCCATACCGCTTAGAATAAAAAAAACAGGGCCTCCTGAAGAAAATTACAGTATCCGCAGTCGCCTTCTATAAATAAAATGAATCACTTGCTCAAGGCACATAGAACAGAACAATCTCACCTGGGAACTTTGGTGAGCGCCGCATTCTCAAGTCTGAATGAAATTTTGCTTAAGGATCTATTGAACCAAGATAGCCTTTGATGACGCTTTTAACAAAATCATTGCATTCCTCTGTTGTACCGGACAACTGTTCACTTAACATGGAAGAAAGATCAAACAGAAGCATTTACGTTCCAACATTTCAGCCTCCTCAAACCAACTCCTCGTCACTATTTGAAAATAGACAACTCCTAGAGCAGCATTCATAGAAACAACTTATCTTCACTCATTAAACATTGTCAACTCCTTGTGCATCATTGTACATAGAAAACATTCCGTGACTCATTAAACATAGCTTCTCTTGACTCACTAAGCATAGTCGACTACTCGTTGCACAGAGACAACTCGTCGTGCCTCTTTGCACAGAGAAACTTCTCGTGACTCATTGAACATTGTTTACTCCTCGTGCTTCACTGCACAGAAAAACTTCTCATGACTCATTTAACAATTTCAACGGCTTGTGAAGCATTTTGTAAGTAAAATTGTGTTATTGCGGTCATTTTTTAATCTTGTAATATGTTGTGGTCCGCTGAGGTTTGACTCAAGGCACAGAGACAGCTCTTGTTTACGAATTGCACAGAGTTAGCTCTTGTTTACTCATTGCAACGTGTCAACCATTGTTTACGCATTGTATAGTGCCAACTCTTGTTTACTTATTGCATAGGTCATCCCTTGTTGACACATTGCACAGAGTCAACTCTTATTAACTCATTGAACAGAGGCAGACGTTTGGGGGGAATTTAACAATGTCAGCTCGTCAGGACGTGTTGTACAGGTTCAACATTTCTAGAAACACTGTACAGTTTTAGCTCTTCAAGAGACTTTGAACGCTGTCAAGTTAATATCATATCCTCAGGACACATCGAACAGCCAAGTTTGCAAGAAGCATTAAAAGTCAAATTCATATAAAAGATTAAACGCAATTTAAGTCGTTAGGATTCATTCAATAGATATTACATTCTTGATAAAATGGGCAGAGTGTATTGTTCAAGAGATAGTCAACACAAAATGATGAAATTGAATTCATTCGATCCTAAATAAAGAGTTGCAAAGAAATTACTCCACATGATGTTCGCAAGTCCGTCAACAGCTGCAAGAGATAGGAGACTAGAAAAGTCATTTACTAAATTACTTTAACGGAAACATCTTGGACTTTCAATATTTTATTTAGCATTAGGAGATCTCCCAGAAAAGAGACGTATGCTGTAAGTTTCTCTCTGAAACTAAAGTGCCGTGCGGGTCCCTTGTTCCAAACATGTCAGATAGATACTTAATTTTCTCAGACTGGGCAGGGACATGAAGTGACCATGCTTACAATGATAAAAGTATACACTTGGCGGGAGAGAGAAATATGAGCTGAACTTAAATAGGACTGAGGTTAAGACAGGCAAATCAATCTGACTAAATCAAATAATACAGTTTGAAACATTAATCAAACATCAATTTATTTCATCCATTTCAAATCATGTATACAATCTTTTGTTCTTAATCATAAGCTAAGAAGCTTGAAGAAAGTTATATTATCTTGTTTTGTTTTATAAAATCCAAAACAATCTCTACGTTGAATTTCTTTTTCCTCAGACTTTAAACAGTCAGGGTTTGCAACAATATTTAGGATGATGCATTTAGTTTAATAGACTTTAGACACTAGTTTAACACACTATGACTTGGTTTGAAACGTATATTTGTTAAGAAAATCAGTTTAATGTACTCACTCTGTTACTGAGTTAGTCTATATCAGGCATTTGTCTGAGAATATGGTTTGAAGCTAATAACTTTCGAAAAAATGCCAATAAGACATTATTTTTGGGTTGACAGAGGATATGCCGGACGATTACTTGAGAACGCTTGGACCTATAATCACGAAACTTAAAAGGGAGTTTGATGAAGGGAGTATATTCTTTTGCTGATGTTTGTCGGTCTGTCGGTCGGTAGGTCGTTTGGTTGGTCCGTCCGTAGACCAATCGGTTTCAGGATGATAACTCAAGAACGCTTCAGACTAGGATCATGAAAATTGATAGGGAGGTTGGTCATGATCAGCAGATGACTCCTGTTGATTGTGAGATCAGTAGGTCAAAGGTCATGGTCACATTGACTCGAAACAGAATTATTTTGATTTGAGGTCATTACAGTGCACAGTGACCAAATAATTTCTGTTCCTTGTGCAGTAACTGAATGCATTAGGGGGGTGGGGGCATTTCATGTTCTGCGAGCTCTTGTTGACATTGGTATGGTCTCTTATATAGAAATAATCAAATGTGTAGACAAACGTTATGCCGTTTCTTACGTCACTGGTGCTCTTGTGACTTATTAAATGTATGTGAAATCTGTTTATATATGTATGAATTAATGAATGAATTTTATTTGGAAAGTTTTGCCTCATTTTGCGTCATTGCCTGTCGTATTCGATATTAAATTTGTTTTACGAGTATATCTATTTTCAGATGTAGACGAGTGCTCAGAAAACCCTTGCACAGGTCCTACTGCTTTTTGTGCAAATACTCTTGGGAGTTTCAACTGTTTCTGCGGCTTAGGATATGAACTAATATCTCCGATAACATGTGGAGGTACACTGAATTAGAAGTAATAATAGTTTCATAATGATATTATGACAACAGTAACTAAATGGATGTACCATTATCCAACCAATCTTATGCAATTTAGAAACAGAATCAGAGATAAGAATATTTCCTTTGTTACGACCGTGCCTGAGTTGGTAATATGTAGAAGTATGTGGAGACTTTGTAAGTACTGTTTAAGTGTATCTGCATTAACTGCGCCTGTGCTGTTTGTATTGATGTTCCGGAAGCATTTTATAAGTAAATTTGTGTTATTGCGGCCGTCTCTTACATTGTAATATGTAGTTGTCCGTTGAGGTTTTGGAAGCATTTTTAAGTGAATATGCTGCTTTACGACTGTTCCTCGGTTGGATATATTGTAGAAGTCCGTGAAGGCTCCAAAGCATTTGGTAAGTGAATATTTTATCACAGTTTGTATATGTAGTGATGAGTACATGCTCTGGATATATTCTGTAAGTTAATTTGCTTCCGTATGAGAGTGCATTGTTGGGAAATATGTCACATTTAATCTTTAAAGTTTGGAAAGAGCAATCGTCAAATGTTGAAATCATTCATTTTTCAATGAACATTGATAAGAATAAACTCGTAAGGAAAACTTAGAAAGAACTGAATTCTAAGATCTCAATGAAAAAAGGCCAACTTTTCAGCACCTATTTTACAGCGTTAACTTTTTGTCAGAATGCATTTAACCTTTAGCCTGCTGGGGACAACTGATTATGCCTTTGCCACCAGTGCAGACCAAGATTAGTCAGCACGTCCATGCAAGCTGATCTTGGTCTGCACTGTTCCTATTTCAGGCAGTAAATGTTCAATGAAAACACCTCCGAATAATAAATGGTACTGCTCAAATTGAATGGTAGACCAGTCCATTTTAGAAATTAAGCAGGGTAAATGTTTTAACAGAATCATCCCTAAGTGTCTATTGTACCGGTCAACTCCAATGAAATAAAAAAAGAAGATCAAACACTAACAAATACACTACAACACAGCAGCACCCTCAAGTCACAGTCAACTTCCCATGACTCACTGCACAGAGTCAGCTCTTGTTTACTAATTGCATAGTGTCATCTCTTATTTACTTATTGCATAGATTCATTTCTTGTTGACTCATTGGACAGAATCAGCCGTTTGGAAGGGAATTAAAAATGTCAGCTCGTCAGGACGTGTTAAGCAGTTATCTTTTTAGCTCATCAAAAGTCATTGAACGCTGTCAAATAAGATAAAACCATCTCCTAGGGACAGATTAAACGGAATAAAATTAGTTAGGATTGATCTAAAAGATTTTTCATTCTTCAGGAAATGGACAGAGTGAATTGTTCAAAAGATATTCAATCATTAATTTTAATTGATTAAATAGGCAACACAAAATGATGAAATTGAATACATTCGGTTCTAAATGTACCATGACATTACCCAACATGATGTTCGGCAGTTCGTCAACAGCTGCAGGAGATGGGAGACTGGAATAGTCATAAACTAAATTATCTAAGCATAGGTTTTAATGAAAACACCTGGGACTTTGAATATGTATTTTGCACTAGGAGATCCACAAGAAAAAGCTGTGTATGCTGTAAGTTGAGGGGTTCTCTCTCTGGCACCAAAGTGTCGTGCGTGTCGCTGATTCCACACAGGCGAGGTAGATACTTAATTTTCTCATACTGGGCACCGACATGAAGTGGCCATGCTTACAATGATAAAAATACATACTTGGCAGCAGAGAGGTGTATGACACGAACTTGAATATGATTGAAGTTAAGACAGGCAAATCAATCTGGCGGCTCAAACAAATAATACAGTTCGAAACTGATTAAACATCAATTTATTTCATCCATTTCGAATCAATTACACAATCATTTGATCTTTTGCTGATGTCAGTCGGTCTGTATGTTGGTCTGTCGATCGGTAGGTAGGTTAGTCCGTGGACCAATCGGTTTCCGGATGATAACTCAACACGCTTGAGGCTAGGATCATGAATGTTAATAGGGAGGTTGGTCATGACCAGGAAATTACACTATTGATTTTGAGACCAGCAGGTCAAATGTCAAGGTTATAGTAACTAGGAACAGAATTATTGCTTTAAGGTCAGTACGTCAAACGTCCAGTGCACAGTGACCAAATAATTTGTGCAGTTACTGAATACATCAAGAGAGGCATTTCGTGTTCTATGAATTCTCTTGTTAAAATTGGTATATCTTCATATAGAAATAAACAAATGTGTAGACAAATGTTATGCCATTTCTTATGTGATTGGTGCTTTTGTGGCTTACTAAATATGCGTGAAATCTGTTTATACGTATTTGTATATAAATTAATGAATAAATTTTTTGGAATATTTTGCTTCATTTTGCGTTATTGCCTCTCGTATTTGTTATTAAATTTGTTTTATTTCTATGTTCAGATATAGACGAGTGCTCAGAAAACCCTTGCACAGGTCCTACCTCTTCTTGTGCAAATACCCCTGGGAGTTTCTACTGTTTCTGCGGCTTAGGATTTGAACTAAAATCGCCGACAACATGTGGAGGTACACTGAATAGGAAGTAATAATAGTTTCATGATGACATTATGATAACAGTAACAAAATGGATATACATGTACCATTATCCAACAGATAAGTTTATTCCCTTTATTACGACCATGTCTGAGTTGGTAATATGTAGTGGTGTGTGTAGACGTTGTAAGTACAGTTAAAGTGTATCTACATTAAATGTGCTTGTTTTGTTAGTTTTAGTTGTCTGGAAGCAATTTGTAAGTAAATTTGATTTATTTCGGCCATCTCTAACCTTGTAATAAGTATTGGTGAGGTCCTTTTATGTTCTCAGAGCATGTTGAAAGTGTATTTGCTGCTTTACAACTGTTCCTGGGTTTAATATATTGTAGTGGTCCATGTAAACTCCAAAGCATTTATTCATTACTTTTATTTCAGATGTCGTAGATTGCCCAGATGCTTGTCAAGGCCCGTCATCCACTTGTGTTGACCTTCCACCTGGGAACTTTACTTGCGACTGTACTGATCTTGGTTACGAACTAAATTATAATAAAACAAAATGCATAGGTAACTTGGATAAAACCTGAAATGACATTTTTTAACTGGATAATAAAATTATTTCGTTCTCTTTTTGATAACCTAACTAATATATTACTGATTAATCTTGAAATTTAGTGAAGACGTTATACCTCTATAACTATTTAAAGCCCCATACCGCTTAGAATAAAGACAGGACCTCAGGACGAAAAGTACAGTATCAGCAGTCGCCTTCTAAGGATGAAATGAATGACCTGTTCAATGTACATAAAACAGAACAATATCGCCTGGAAACTTTGGAGAGCGCCGCATTCTCAAGTCTGAATGAAATATTGCTTAAGAACCTGTTGAACCAAGGTAGTCTTTGATGACGCTTTTAACAAAATCATTGCATTCCTCTGTTGTACCGGACAACTGTCCACTTAATATGAAAAAAAAGATCAAACAGAAGAATTTATGTTCCAACATAATAGCCCCCTTCAACCAACTCCCCGTCTTTCATTGAAAATAGACATCTCCTCGTGCCTCATTGCAAAGAGACAACTCCTGGAGCAGCATTGTATTGAAACAAGTCGTCTTCATTCATTAAACATTGTTAACTTAACGCCTCATGCATCATTGCACATAGAAAACATTTCGTTACTCATTAAACATAGTCAGCTTCTCTTGACTCTTTGAACATAGTCAGCTGCTCGTGACAAGTCGAACAGATTCAACTCTTCGTGCCTTGTGGCACGGAGAAACTTCTCGTGACTCATTGAACATTGTCTTCTCCTCGTGCCTCATTGCACAGAGAAAACTTCTCATGATTTAACATTTTCAACTGTTTGTGACTCATTGCACAAGAAGCGTTTTATAAGTAAATTTGTTTTATTGCGTCCATCTCTAATCTTGATATATGTTGTGGTCCGTTGAGATCCTGGAAACATTTTAAAAGTGAATTTGCTGCATTTTAACTGTTCCTGCGTTGGATATATTGCAGAATTCCGCGGAGGCCCTAAAGCATTTGGTATGTAAATTTAGTATGAGAGTGCCTCGTTGGGAAATATGTCACAGTTCATCTTGGAAGTTTGAAAAGAATAATTGTCAAAGATTGAAATTAATCATTTTCTCAAGGAACATTGATCATAATGAACTCGTCAGGATAACCTAGAAATAATCGAAGTTTAAGGTCTCAATGAAAGACAACTCTTCTCGTCAGTCTGCATTTAATCTTTAGGCTACTGAGGGAAAGTGATTCTGTCTTTGCCACCAGTACAGACCAAGAGTTGCCCGCATGTCAATTCAAGCTGATCTTGGGATGCACTGTTCGCTATTCAGGCAGTAAATTTTCAGTGAAAACATCTCCGAATAATAAATGGTACTGCTTAAATTGAAAAATATACTAGTCCATCTTAGAAATTTAGCGAGTCAAAGTTTCAACAGAATCATCTCCCAGTTTCTATTGTACCGATTAACTCCACATGAACAATGAAGAAGATCAAACACTAACAAGCACATATCAAGAAAGCATCAACCTCAAGTCATAATCACCTCCCTGTGACTCATTGCACAGTGTCAACCTTTGTTTAGGCATTGCATAGTGCCAACTCCTTTTTACTTATTGCATAGAGTCATCTCTTGTTGACACATTGCACAGAGTCAACTCTTGTTAACTCATTGGGCGGAGTCCGCCGTTTATAGGGAATTTAACAATGTCAGCTCGCCAGGAGTTGTTAAACAGATTCAACATTTCTAGAAATACTTAACAGTTTTAGCTCGTCAAGAGACTTTGAACGCTGTCGAGTTAGATGAAATCATATCCTCGGGACAAATCGAACAGCCAAGTTCGCAAGAAGCATTTAAAATCAAATTCGAATAAAACATGGACGCAATTTAAGTAGTTATGATTCATTCAATAGATTTTACATTATTCATGAAATTGACAGAGCGTATTGTTCAAGAAATAGTAACACAAAATGATGAAATTGAATACATTCGGTCCTAAGTAAAGAGTTGCAAAGAAATGACTCTATATGTTGTTCGCCAATTCGTCATTAACTATATTAACTAAATGGAAATACCTTGGACTTTGAATATTTTATTTAGCATTAGGAGATATTAGGAGATCCCCCAGAAAAGCGGCGTATCCTGTAAGTTTATAAAGGGGTTCTCTCTCTGAAATCAAAGTGCCGTGTGGATCCCTTGTTCCATACATGTCAGGTTGATACTTGCTTATTATGATAAAAGTATACACTTGGCGGGAGAGAGAAATATAAGACGAACTTGAATAAGATAAAGGTTAAGACAGGCAAATAAATCTGACTAAATAAACATTAATTAAACATCCTTTTATTTCAAATCATGTATAATATCATTTGTTCTTAATCATAAGCTAAGGAGCTTGTGGAAATTTATATTATCTTGTTTTGTTTTATATTTGTTTGTTTGTTTTCGGTTTACGCCATTTTTCAACAATATTTCAGTCATGTAAAGGCGGGCAGTTAACCTAACCAATGTTCCTGGATTCTGTACCTGTACAAACCTGTTCTCTGCAATTAACTGTCAACTTCCCCACATGAATCAGAGATGGAGGACTAATGATTACAGACACAATGTCGTTTATCAAATCTTCACGGAGAACATACGCCCCGCCCGAAGATCGAACTCACGACCCCGCGATCCATAGACCAACGCTCCTACTGAGCTAAGCGGGCGGGCCTGTTTTATAAATCCAAAACAATCTCTAGATAGATTTTATTCTGGGTTTGCAACAATATTCTGATGATGCATTTAGTTGAACAGACATTAGTTTAAGACACTATGACTTGATTTGAAACTAATATTTGTTTAAGAAAATCAGTTTCGTGTACTCACTTTGTTTAATGTATTTAGTTTTTATCAGGCATTCGTCTGAGAATATGGGTTTGAAACTAATAACTTTCGAAACAACTGCCAATAAGACATTATTTTTTTGGTTGACAGAGGATATGCCGGACGATAACTCGAGAACGCTTGGGCTTAGAATCACGACACTTAAAAGGGAGATAAATGAAGGGGGTATATTCTTTTGCTGGTATCAGTCGGACGGTTGGTCCGTAGACCAATCGGTTTCAGGAAAATAACTCAAGAACGCTTGAGGCTAGGATCATGGAAATAGATAGGGAGGTTGGCCATGACCAGCAGATGACCCTTATTGATATTGAGACCAGTAGGTCAAATGTCAAATGTCAAGGTCACATTGACCCGGAACAAAATAATTGATTAGAGGTCAGTACGTCAAACGTCCAGTGCACAGTGACCAAATAATTTCTGTTTCTTGAGCAGTAACTGAATAGGGACGGGGGCATTTCATGTTTTACGAGCTCTTGTTTACATTGGTATGGTCTCATTATATAGACATAAACCACGCCATTGGTGTTCTTGTTACTTAATAAATGTGTGTGAAATCTGTTTATACATATATGAATTAATGAATAAATTTTATTTGGAATGTTTTGCTTCATTTTGCGTTATTGCCTCTCGTATTCGTTATAAAATTTGTTTTATTTCTATGTTCAGATATAGACGAGTGCTCAGGAATCCCTTGCACAGGTCCTGCCGCCATTTGTGCAAATACTCTCGGGAGTTTCTTCTGTTACTGTGGCTCAGGATTTGAACTAAAATCGCCGACAACATGTGGAGGTACACTGAATTAGAAGTAATAATAGTTTCATGATGATATTATGATAACAGTAACAAAATGGATGTACCATTATCCAACCAATCTTATACAAAGAAACAGATACACAGATAAGTATATTTCCTTTGTTTCGACCGTACACGATTTGGTAATATGTAGTGGTGTGTGTAGACTTTGTAAGTACTGTTTAAGTGTATCTGCATTAACTGTGCCTGCACATGTCTTGTTAGTGTTGATGTTCTGGAAGCATTTTGTTAGAAAATTTGTGTTATTGCGGCCGACTCTTACTTTGTAATATGTAGTGGTTCGTTGAGGTTTTGGAAGCACTTTAAAAGTAATTTTGCTGCATTACAACTGTTCCTGGGTTGGATAATTGTAAAAGTCCGTGGAGGTTCTAAAGCATTTGGTAAGTGAATTTTCTTTTTCACAACTTAGTTTATGTGTGTACATGTAATACAGAGTATTGACTCTGGATTTATTGTGTATGTAAATTTGTTTTAGTATGAGTTTGCCTTGTTGGGAAATATGTCACAGTTCATCTTTGAAGTTTGGATAGAGTAATCGTCAAATACTGAAATCAATCATTTTCTCAACGAACATTGATAGGGAAAACCCTTAAGAAAAACTTAAAAAGACTCGAATTCTAAAATCTCAATGACAAATGCCAACTCTCCAGGACCTATTTTACCACTTTAACTTTTTGTCAGGGTGCATTTAATATTAAGTCTGCTTGGGGCTATTGATTCTGCCTTAACCCCTCATGATGTTCGGCAGTTAGTCAACATCTGCGGGAGACTGGAATAGTAATAAACTAAGTTACTTAAGCATAGGTTTTAATGAAAACACCCGGGACTTTGAATATTTATTTAGCACTAGGAGATCCTCCAGAAAAGCTGTCTATGCTGTTTAGGGGTTCTCTCTCTGAAACCAAAGTGTCGTGCGGGCCGCTGGTCCCACATAGGCCAGGTAGTATTTAATTGCCTCAGACTGGGTAGCGACATGAAGTATCCTTGCTTACAATGATTACAATTTACACTTGGCAGCAGAGAGGTGTATGACACGAACTTTGATATGATTGAGGTAACTACAGGCTAATCAATCTGATTAAAACAAATAATACAGTTCAAGACATTAATTAAACATCAATTTATTTCATACATTTCGAAGGATTTATAAAATTATTTGTTTTTAAGCATGAAGAAAATTATTTTAACTTGTTTTGTTTTATAAAGTCAAAACAATCTTTAGGTTGAAAATTTTTGCCTGACTCTAAAAGTCAGGGTTTGCAACAACACATAGGATGATGCATTTAGTTGAACAGACATAAGTTTAAGTCACTATGACGTCGTTTTAAACTGACATTTGTTTAAGAAAATTAGTTTGAAATAATCACTTTGTTTAATGTATTTAGTTTATATCAGGCATTTATCTGCGTATATGGTTTAAGCTAGTAGCTTGAAACAATAGCCAATAAGACATTATTTTTGGTTGGCAGATGATATGCCGGACGATAACTTGAGAACGCTTTGACCTGGATTTCGAAACTGAAAAGGAAGGTTGATGAAGACATTATATAATTTTGCTGATGTCGGTCGGTCGGTCGGTATGTCGGCTGGTCGGTTCATAGACCAATCGGTTTCTAGATGATAACTCAGAAACGCTTGAGCTTTCTACCATGAATGTTGACAGGGATATTGATCATGACCAGCAAATAACCCGTATAATTTTTTAGATTAGTAGGTCAAAGGTCAAGGTCACCATGACCCAGAACAGAAATGGTTTGAGGTCAGTACGTCAAACGTCCAGTGCACAGTGACCAAATGATTTCTGTTCCTTGTGCACTTACTGAATGCTTCAAGAGGTGCCTTTCGTGTTCTACGAGCTCTTGTTGAAATTGGTATGGTCTTATTATATAGACATAAACAAATGTGTAGACAAATGTTATGCCGTTTCTTACGTCATTAGTGCTTTTGTGACTTACTAAATGTGTGTGAAATCTATGTATACATATATAAATTAATGTTTTGATTGCATTTTGAATGTTTTGCTTCGTTCTGCGTTATCACCTCTCGTATGCGTTATTGAATTTGCTTTATTTCTATGTTCAGATATAGACGAGTGCTCAGGAAACCCTTGCACTGGTCCTACCGCTTCTAACTTTTCGTGTGCAAATACCTTTGGGAGTTTCGTCTGTTCCTGTGGATTAGGATATGAACTGAAAACTTGGACAACATGTGGAGGTACACTGAATTAGAAGTAATAATAGTTTCATGATGATATTATGATAACGTTAACAAAATGGATTAACCATTATCCAACCAGTCTTATACAGTTTAGAAACAGATGCACAGATAAGTATATTTCCTTTATTACGACCGTTTCTGAGCTGGTAATATGTTTAAGTGTGTGGAGACTTTGTAAGTACTGTTTAAGTGTATCTGCATTAACGGTGCCTTTGTTGTTAGTTTTGATGTTCTGGGAGCATTTTGTAAGTAATTTATTTTTTTATTGCGGCCGTCTCATGCCTATATGCTCGAGGACAACTTGTCTTGACTCATTTAACCTAGTCAACACCTCGTGCTCCATTGGCTTTTTCTAAAGCCCGCCAGCTTAGCTCAATAGGGAGAGCGTTGGTCTACGGATCGCGGTTCTCCGTGCCGATTTGATAAAAGACATTGTGTCTGAAATCATTCGTCCTCCACCTTTGAAAATTCATGTGGGGAAGTTGGCAGTTACTTGCGGAGAAAAGTTTTGTACTGGCACAGAATCCAGGAACACCGGTTAGGTTAACTGCCCGCCGTTACATGACTGAAATACTGTTGACTCATTTAACATAGTCAGTTCCTCATGCCTCATTGTTACATTTCAGATATTGATGAATGTTGTCCAACGTCCAATTGCACAGGCCCAACGGCAGGTTGTGTGAACACTGAGGGGTCTTATTCATGCACTTGTTTCTCTGGCTGGCAGGTGGACAATGACAATTGTGTCGGTAGGTTATACACCAGCGTATTGTTATCCATTGCTGTGTTATAAAAAGCATGAAAGTTCGTCATAAATGTTTTACACATGGTGTAAGATGCCCAGACATAAAAACATATTTTCCATTTAAAGGCAGCTTTAAAGTTTATAAATGTTTAGTGTAACTCTTTGATATCTAAATTTGTGTACATGTGCGTTTAAATGTTTGACGTCGTGGGAAAGAAATAAAGCCATTACATAAACATTACAATACACTCGTGTAATAAAGCTTTGATGTTGAATTTGTTTTAAGTATAGAAAGACGTTTGTCGATTTTACACTGTCTATAAAAGGTAAAGAAAGAAGATTTTTTTATGTTTCGTTGAATAAAAAGCCTCGCATGTTATTATTTTATTCAACTCGTTTAATAAATACAGTATAAAAAGACACTCATGTAATAACCTGTATGTAATAACCTGTATGTAATACAGGTTCATAACTGCTGAAGGTCTAAGGACTATTATCGTCCAGTTATTCTCAGCTGTCCTGAAAAAAACGCAAATTGCATGTAACATATTCGTACGACCAATATGGCTAATTATGCTGTCAATGAACTCACCAACCAAGACAGATCTTTGATTACTGTTGTATTTAAACCTGTGAATAAAGAACGCATGTTGTTTGGTTGTTTAACAGGGTTTGCAACAATACTTAGGATGGTGCATTTAGTTGAACACACATTAGTTTAAAACACTTTGACTTGGTTTGAAACTGATATTTGTTTAAGAAAATCAGTTTGAAGTAATCACTTGGTTCAATGTATACAATATATATCACTCATTCGTCTGAATATATGGTGTGAAGGTAGTAGACATTATTTTTGTTTGGCGGAAGATTAGCCCTACCTAGAAAATTATGTCATTAATGTTTACATTTCTCGGTGAATATATGCAAAAAGTTCCCTTCCGATGGAATTAATTGAAAACTATAGAAATAGAGTTCACAACAAACTTGACTGAGATTGGGGGCGGGGGTATATTTCCCTCACCTCTGCCCGCCAGCAACTCTTCCCCCCCCCCCCCCCCCCCACAAATACAAACAGACGTCATGCAGGTCTGCAATCATGAGTTAGGTTTTACTGGAGTGCTTTTAAAACAGTGGAAATATTTTGAAACCAAACTTGATGGCTAATGGGCACATGGGTACCTCCACTCCCAACTTTGTCTATTCCAGAATGAGTTTTTCTCGCACACTTCCTCTCTAGTGACCATATGTATGAAATTTAAAAAAAAATGGAGGACATCTTAAAGGAAGTGGGGGGAGGTAATTGGTACCCCTTACTTTGCCCACCATAGAAAATAAATAACTCATATGTACACAAAATGAGAATCATATGTATGAAGTTTCATCCATTGTTATTTGTGAATGTAGTTCGCGCCAACTCTTTTACATCAGACTTACTACCTCATATCATACATTTAATTTTCAGTTGTACAATGAATGTACTTTTTGTCTACATGTAAAAATGTGTTGATGTATGGAGTCGTTGTTCAGATCAGCTCTTTATCAATTAAGATTTAAATTACATATGTATTATTATGTCCCCATTCGAAGGAGGGGTATATTGTTTTGCTGATGTCTGTCGGTCAGTCCGTAGACCAATCGGTTTCCGGATGATAGCTCAAGAACGCTTGGGCCTAGGATCATAAACGATAAATTGGACGGTCAGACATGACCATCAAATGACTTCTACTGATTTTGAGATCAAAAGGTCAAAAGTCAAGGTCACAGTGACCCGGAACACTTAAAAGGTTTCCGGACGATAACTTGATAACGCTTAGGCCCAGGATCATGAAACTTAAGAAGGTTGATCTTGACTAGCCGATGACCCTACTAATTTTGAGATCATAAGATCAAAGGTAAAGGTCGCAGTGACCCGGAACAGTTAAACTGTTTCAGGTCGACAACTTGAGAACGAATGGGCCTAGGATCACAAAACTTAAAAGGGAGGTTGACGAAGGGGTATATTGTTTTGCTAACGTCAGTCGTTCGTTCGGTCGGTCAGACTGTCGCTCGGTTGGTCCGTAGACCAATCGGTTTCCGGGTGATAACTTGAAAACGCGTAAGCCAAGGATCATGAAAATTGATAGGTAAATTGGTCATGACCAGTGAATGACCCATATTGATTTTGCAATCAGTATGTCAAAGGTCAAGGTTACAGTGACCCGGAAAAGAGTTATTGATTTGAGGTCAAACGTCCAGTGTACAGTGACAAAATAATTTCTTTTCCTTGTGCAGTTACTGAATGCATCAAGGGGGCACATTCTACGAGCTCTTGTTGAAATTTGTATGGTCTCTTATATAGAAATAAACTAATATTTAGACAAATGTTATGCCGTTTCTTACGCCATTGGTGCTCTTGTAGCTTACTAAATGTGTGTGCATGAAATCTGTTTATACATATATAAATTAATGATTTAATTTTATTTGGAATGTTTTGCTTCGTTTTGCGTTATTGTCTCTTGCATCTGTTATTACATTTGCTTTACTGCTATGTTCAGATATAGACGAGTGTTCAAGTAACCCTTGCACTGGTCTTAACGCTTCTTGTGCAAATACACTTGGGAGTTTCTACTGTTCCTGTGGCTCAGGATATGAACTGCTATCTCAAACAACATGTGGAAGTACACCAAGTTAGAAGTAATAACAGTGTCGTACAACAAAGGTATGTTCCGCGTTTTGCAATGTCTTTTTCTTTTTGTAGAGATCATTTCAACAGCAAATGAGAGTTTGATTCAATTTCATTTTTATATTTCAGATATCGATGAATGCACTCTTGATATTGACAACTGCGAGCAAAAGTGCACAAAAACTGTTTGATCATATATATGTGTTGAAAACTGAAAAAGACTTCTCCTAGGGCAAAGCGGTTTATGTATATGATTCATAGAATATTATAAAATCTGTCATTTAGAAAATACTTCTTCAATTGTTCAGAGACCAACTTAATTTGATAAATGCTTACTAATAAACACTAACCTATACTTAGCAATCCTTCATACCTATGTTTTTACTAACCTTTCAGATCCTTGGGAGAACCGTGTTGTAAATATATATCAAACTTTAATTGAATCGGATGAAATAACTTATTACTGGTTTCTTTTTACTTCTTTTCAAGTATTTACTCGTATTTCTTTCATTTTTGTGGGGTTTTTTTGGGTTTTTTTTTTTTTGGTAACATATTGAATATGTGCGAGAATGATTGAAACCTTAACTTGTTTTTTCCATATTTACTTAAGAGTTTTTTTTCTATAATGCTTAGAATTTTATATATCAATCATTTTGAAAAGAAACATTATTTAAGGTAGTGGACCCGTAATGACAATCGACAATTTCCTTGCGTTTACGTATTATTCTGCGTATGCGAATCCTGCATTCTTCGGTTCTTATAAAAAATCATTTTCGAATATGGCCGAAGGATGCCGAAATCGTATACGGATGAAGCGTAATCACACGGAAATTGCCGATTGTCATTACGAGTCCAAATATTTTCAGAAATCTTAGTATTGATTCTTAAACAGTATATATAAACATTTAATTCAATGGCATAATGTGACCTTTAAGGAATGAAATTTATAGACCATTTCGAACACATAAGTATCCATATTTGATACTTATGCAATATCAGTATTAGTAAAAAAAAAAAACATGTCTCAAAATTTTCCTTGAGAATAGTCAGAAGTTATTTATCTTTAATGAAAACTAACATTTTTTTTTTATTTTCTGAAACTTTTCAGCCTCTTTTTTAGGGGTGACGTTTATTGTAACTTGCAATCCTCGGCATATTTCTTGTGACTAACCTTAAAGGTGCTTTGGAGCATTGTGTGTAAACTATATACATGTATAAAACTTTAATGGTAAGGAATTTGGATGAATTTATACTTACGGTTATCTCGATGGATTGATTATCGTTCTTTAATTTTTCTATTATTGTTATATGTTGAATTTATGCGAGAGTGTTTGAATGCTTTGGTTTTATCGGTTTATTTACTTCTGAGGGTTCTTTATTGTGTTATGACTGGAGCATTTGAAGCTACTCGTCCACAGTTTAGGTGATTTTTTTTCAACATTTTCATTTCCACCAAGTTTGGCATATAATGTATATATCACACTGAATAATAATAAAGTGGGTGGAAATAAAAGTTATATATTGCTACAATTCAAGAAGAATGTAAATGTTCTGCATTATTTCAAAAGTTTTGTAACGGTTTTTTACCTTATAAGAATACCTTGCAAAAATCTTACGTAAGTTTCTGATATTCTAAAACAAGTATTTGACTCCTGAGTAAATGTCCTGTTCTATTGAATGTAGTATAAAATGCTTCAAGAGTCAATGACTGTATTGCTAGAACATTTTGTTGACGGCTTTGTTGATCCGATGCGAGAACAGTCTTTTATTACATGTTTTAGTAAATTATTAGAATATTAGAGTGTAATATATCTAATGGTTCCGTAGTGAAGAATATCAAATAAACACGTATTTTGCAGTTGCTAGAAACCACAAATGGGTAAAATTTAGATAAAAACATGAAATAACAAAAATGTGTTTGTTTTACATGTGAATGAAAATATGTTTCACTCGTAAACACCTTGTCTGATATTCTCCACTCGTGGCTACGCCACTTCAGGTTAAAATATTACATCTGACGTTCACTCGCTGAGAGATAAATGTATTTTAATTTAACACTGAAGCAAACGCATACCTCTTAACTTAAACATGTACTCGAATTGCTCCAGTTTTTTTTAATACATTTTTTTTCTTCTTTATGTATTTTTTTTTATTTACTTTGTTCGAGTGACCTTACAGAGGGAGGTAATTAGTGTATAATGAGAACAACATATACAACAGTACTTAGTTAGAGTTGTCTTCCTAAAATTACCGCCATTATATTGCTAAATGGACATTTCTTTGTCGATATATAGAATATAATTTCGCGCTTGTTTGTTACTACAATGTAAGTGTAAATTGATATTAAAGCGAGCTCTATTAAGTATCAATATTTATTTATAAAGTCACTCCTGCAGATAAGTACAATGTGTAATAAAGCTATTTAGTGTTAATCATGCTGTTGTAAAAATATATCATTACCAAAAATGTCATATTAAAGTATTAGATACCTAATAGAAATGTTTAAAAAATGGCATTCGCTCTGTATATCCTTAAAGTTGACCTTGTTTTGCACTGTGTTGCATTTTAAACAACTTTTACGTGCCGTTTTGTATAATTTATGATATTTCCTCTAGCTCAAGTTGAGAAAATTTAAAAGTGATGGCCATTGTTCAAAATGTTTGCAGAAAATTCATTATACAATTAATATTGATGAAAGAAACGTCCCAAAGTTTAAAACCAAATATGGCATATATTTAAAGGGACACTCGAAAGAAAAATTCAAAACAAAAGGCCATAATTTGAAAAAATCTAGTTATGAGTAGTCCTCTTGGGTACAGTTCCAAAGTTTCAACTCATTTGAAATAAATAGACATTAGGGACGTAGTAAAACTACTGAATTCAAAGTCACCATATTTGTATTGAAGAGTATAACGCTTGCCTACAGATGAGTAATTATAACATGCAAGTTAACCATATAAAAATGTCAAATATGACTGTCTGTTTACCAGAGTTAAAGTTAAAGTGCATAACAGACAATCCATGATTGTACTTTGCAGAACTGGATAAAAGGGTTGAATTGTGTTCACAATAAAGTGGTTTCAAACTATCCCATAAATGTTTCTTTTGAAAACAAAAAAACTTACATAGCAAACCCACGACCCGCCTGTGACAGGTGCGCTCGTCTATTCGAAAGAATTGATAAAGAAGTATTGGGTCAAAATATTACCGGATATTTTCCGACAAAAGAAGAAAAATAGATCAGACAAACAATCTACCAGTATTTGTGGAACTGGATAAGTCTTGCACTATATGGCAATGTATGACCATGATGGTAAACAATTGTTCAAAGTTTCAAATCCACATGTCAAATATAAAATGTGGACATCTACGAAAACTGAAATAATTTCAAAAGACCAAAAAGGACCATAATTTAGCCAAAATATAGTCCTAGTTATGAAGTCTAGCCTACACATATAAACTATGACGGTAAACAAGTGGCCAAAGTTTCAAAGCCATTTGACAAACAGGTTACTAATAGACAAATTATGGACTGGTATGCAATATTTTACTGATTTCCAAGTCCAAAAGGGCCATAATTTAGCCAAAATAGTTGACAGAGTTATGTACTCTTGCCTACAGATGGAGGTTATGATTATAAACAAGTGATCGAAGTTTCAAAGCCATATGACAAACATGTTAGGCAAAATATGGACTGATATGAAAACCTTTACCAAGATTAGTATTCAGACAAATTCCTTCATTGAGTTATGTACTCTTGCTTAGAACTGGATAAAAAGGGACTGAACTGGTGATGGTTCACAAGTGTTGAAAGTTTCAAAGCTTTATCTCAAAAGGTTTTGTCAAAGTGTGAACTGGTACAAAAAAACTTAACCAAGGTGTTATGCAGACGCCGACCGACACCGACACCGACGCCGTGGTGAGTAGGATAGCTCTAATCATTCTTCGAATAGTCGAGCTAAAAATGAATATAAGGAAAAGAAATTTGGTCCCAGTGGGGCTGGAACCTATGCTCCCTTGGAAAAATTAAGTAGTTTTATGGTAGGAATTGAATATTCTTCAAAAGGAGGTACACTTTTAGGTATCTAATACCTTAAGCTATACTAATTTTGATCGTTACGTTTATACTGACTATTACTGAGTATTGATTTTGTTATATACGTTTGAAAGTGCGTTTCTAGTCTGAAGGAAAATGACATTTTAGATTAAGGTGTGTCAGTTCAAACTGAAGGCAAGTAAGGTTTGTCTATTTAAACTGAATGTGTCTATTCAAACTGAATATGTGTCTAGCTATATAAAGTGAATTTGTGTCTATTAACTCAAGGTGTGTCTATCAAATCTGATGTTTTGTCTATATAAACTGAATTAAGGTATGTCTCTTTACACTCGAAACTATTGTAGCTGTAACATAAAATCAATCTTATTCTATTTGCACTGGAAGGTACCAAATGCCTTGTATGTTTGTTTACTCTGTAATGTGGGACACATTCTAAATAAATCTGGTAAAAATATCTGTCTTTGTCTTCCATTTATTACTAAAAATTCATTTCTCTACCTATTGTAGTAAACAATGTTTATTATTAAACATATATACTTTGAAATCTGTTCTGTCATTACTTTACTATTTACCAAATCCGTAGCAAGGTGTTTCATAAATTGAAGCATTATTTTGCATAGTCTACATCATCCGAAAGGTCTCGTTTTGAGATATTAAAATATCTTTAAACCTTATCAATTTTATGACAAAAAACAAGAGCTATCCGTAAGTCAGCCAATGCTCGACTATTCGAAATAAAGTTGTCCCAGAAACAGGAAAATATTACCCAAAATGTTGAAATATCTAAAAAGAGTTTTAAGTTCAAAAGGGACATAATTTGACCAAAATGCATGTCAGAGTTATGGGACTTAATGTTATCAACAAGTTTTATAACCCCGAAGGCACATGTGAAGTTTCAACTTAATATCTGCATATGTTCTGCATATAGTAACTTGCACGCAAAACTTTAACCAGAATTTTCTAAGTCCAAGGGGGTGGGGGTGGGAATTGCCCAAAATACACGTCAGAGTTATGGGACTTGATCCAGTGAGGCTGGTAACTGATCTCGTCCAAAGAGGGCATAATTTGGCCAAAATGCAGGTCAGAGTTATGGGACTTGATGCTATCAACTAGTTTTATAACCCCGAAGTTTCAATTCAATATCTGCCTTAGTTTTGGTGATAGAAACTTTCATGTAAAACTTTAACCAGAATTTTTTAAGTACAAAAGGGGGCATAATTTGCCAAAATACATCTCAGAGTTATGGGACTTGACCAAGTGAGATTGGTAATTGACCTTGAAAAAGAAAAAATAAGTTTCAAATCTATATGCCTTTTAGTAATAGCTGTATGTACTTGCACACAAAACTTTAACCAGGATTTTCTAAGTCCAAAAGGGGGCATAATTTGGCCAAAATGCAGGTCAGAGTTATGGGACTTGATGCTATCAACTAGTTTTATAACCCCGAAGACACATGTGAAGTTTCAATTCAATATCTGCATTAACTTTGGAGATAGTAACTAGCATGTAAAACTTTAACCAGGATTTTCTAAGTACAAAAGGGGGCATAATTTGCTCTAAATACATGTTCGAGTTATGGAACTTGACCCAGTGAGGTTGGTAATTGACCTAGAAATATAAAATATAAGTTTCAAAGCTATATGCCTTTTAGTAATAGCTGTATGTACTTACACGCAAAACTTTAACCACTCGGCAGGATTTTCTAAGTACAAAAAGGGGCATAATTTGGCCAAAATGCAGGTCAGAGTTATGGGACTTGATGCTATCAACTAGTTTTATAACCCCAAAGACACATGTGAAGTTTCAATTCAATATCTGCATTATAGTTTTGGAAATAGTAACTTGCATGTAAAACTTTAACCAGGATTTTTAAAGTCCAAAAGGGGGCATAATTTGCTCAAAATACATGTCAGAGTTATGGAACTTGACCCAGTGAGGTTGGTAATTGACATTGAAAAAGAAAAAATAAGTTTCAAAGCTATATGCCTTTAAATGATAGCTGTATGTACTTACATGCAAACCAAGGTGTGACGCCGACGCCAGGGTGAGTAGAATAGCTGGACTATTCTTCGAATAGTCGAGCTAATTATGTTTTCCAAGTGTAAAATTCTAACTTTATACATCCAAGGGAATGTCATTTTATGCTTTTAGTAGCTAAGCTATCATGAAACCATATACAAATACAGCTGAATTTAAAATGTTCATCTTGTGTCCAAAATTGCTGAAATGTACATATGTGGGAAATACCCATGTCACTAGCGTCTTTTAAGAGGAATTCAAATTCAGACATGATATTTTGAAAAATTCCAATTACCACACTTAATGCGGCATATAAGGTGGATCAAACAGACTGATCCCGTACGCGGCAGATGTATCAATAGTTTTAATATTCGCCATTCAGTAAGCGTCTACCTAAATGACCTTGTACATGGGCGAATGAAACTTATCCTACCATTCTAACTACCTTAGCTGCCTACCTACCTAACTACCCTACCCTACCTACCACCTAACTACCTACCTTCCTTACCTACATTTATTACCTACCTCCCTACCTTCCAAACTTATATACCTTACCTACATACTTACCTGTATAACCTACATAGCTGCTTTACCTACTTTACCTACATATCTTAACAACCTACCCAACATACATACCTATGTACCTACCTACCTACGTGCCTTACTTACCTACCTATTTTACTTACTTGCCTGAGTATCAACATACATACCTACCATCATACAAGCCTTGCAAACTTACCTTTTTAACCTACCTCACTACATACCTACCTTATCTACAAACCTACCTAACCTACTTACATATGTAATGACATATTTAAACTACCTACCTTACTTACATGACCAACACACCAACTAACCTACCTGCCTTAACTACATACTTACCTTACCTAGGAACCTATCTACCTACTTAACTACCTGCCTTAACTACATACTTACCTAACCTAGGAAACTATCTTCCTACTTTACCTGTCTTATCTACATACTAACCTTACCTAGGAACCTATCTACCTACTTACCTACCTGCCTTACCTACATACTACCTTACCTAGGAACCTATCTACCTACTTAACTACCTGCCTTACCTACGTACTTACCTTACCTAGGAACCTATCTACCTACTTACCTACCTGCCTTACCTACATACTGACTTACCTAGGAACCTATCTACCTACTTACCTACCTGCTTCACCTACATACTTACCTTACCTAGGAACCTATCTACCTACTTACCTACCTGCCTTACATACATACTACCTTACCTAGGAACCTATCTACCTACTTACCTACCTGCCTTACCTACGTACTTACCTTACCTAGGAACCTACTTACCTACCTGCCTTACCTACATACTGACTTACCTAGGAACCTATCTACCTACCTACTTACCTGCCTTACATACATAGTTATCTTACCTAGGAACCTATCTACCTACTTACCTACCTGCCTTACCTACATACTACCTTACCTAGGAACCTATCTACCTACTTAACTACCGGCCTTACCTACGTACTTACCTTACCTAGGAACCTATCTACCTACTTACCTACCTGCCTTACCTACATACTGACTTACCTAGGAACCTATCTACCTACCTACTTACCTGCCTTACATACATAGTTATCTTACCTAGGAACCTATCTACCTACTTACCTACCTGCCTTACCTACATACTACCTTACCTAGGAACCTATCTACCTACTTAACTACCTGCCTTACCTACGTACTTACCTTACCTAGGAACCTATCTACCTACTTACCTACATACTGACTTACCTAGGAACCTATCTACCTACTTACCTACCTGCTTCACCTACATACTTACCTTACCTAGGAACCTATCTACCTACCTACTTACCTGCCTTACATACATAGTTATCGTACCTAGGAACCTATCTACCTACTTATCTACCTACCTTTACCTACATACTTGCCATACCTAGGAACCTATCTACCTACTTACCTACCTGCCTTACCTACCTTACCTAGGAACCTACCTACCTACCAATCTACTTACCTGGGTACAGATTCCAGAGTAACTTAACAGAGTTTTTAATCCAGTATGTAATAAAATAATTTGTATTTCCACATTAAAATAAGTTTGTACTTTAGCAAATCACGACAGTATCCTGCTCAAGTCACATGGCATGTGTTGGTAACCTTAGTATAAAAATATTTAAGATTACCGCAAAGTATGTAAATTTTTCGAAAACTCATGAACTTAAAACACTCATATCATTTTAATTGTTAAAATAATTTCAGTTCTTTTTAATACAAACATAGTATTAGAAGATTTATTTCAGTCTCTTGAAAGATAAGGTAAAACAAGAAAGATCTCAACATTGTACGACACATGTCTCCTGAAAAATGCTTGAAAATAATAAGATCAAGTTTTGACATAGATCACATAGGATACACTTAAATATCATCAGGATAAATATTTTCTTGTAACAGTCCCTTTTGACCTATGGGTCATGTACTAGTCATAGCCAAACTCAATACCAAGTTTTAGGGTCCTAGGCTCAAATGGTGCATTTTTGTACTAGCATGACTATTCCTAACCCTGGAAGACTTAAATAACATTTAAAACCAATCTCATTAGATGCTGCTGAGGTATATTCATTTACATAAAATAAAGGGAAGTAATTTGTCATAAATTCAGTCAAAAGTTATCTACCCTGATTGTCCGAGTCCATCTGATGGCATAAATGACATTTCAAATCAGTATCTTCATTGGTTACTGAGATACACCCATTTTAATTTGAAACAAAGGGAAGTAATTTGACATAAAATCAGTCCATAGTCATCTACCCTGATTGTCTAAGTTCAACTAATGACAATAATGAAATTTCAAATGAGTCTTATAAATACTGACTGAAATAAATCCATTTTTATCAAAATCAGGGGAGGTAATCATGTATTGGTTTATGCATTTAGAAGATACAGAGTACATTTGTCAAGCCTTTACAACAAAATACTAGAAAAATAAGTAAAAGTAGAAATGTCTTACCATGAAAGACATAAATAACGTTTCAAACCAATCTCATTAGAAGCTGCTAGGTATATTCATTTACATAGAAAATAAAGGGAGGTCATTTGTCATAAATTCAGTCAGTATGTATCTTCACTGATTGTCCAAGTCCATCTGATGGCATAAATGAAATTTCAGATCAGTATCTTCGTTACGGAGATATACCCATTTTAATTTGAAATACAGGGAGGTAATTTGACATAAAATCAGTCCATAGTTATCTGCCCTGATTGTCTGAGTCCAACTAATGACAATAATGAAATTTCAAATGAGTCCTTTAAGTACTTAGTGATATAAATCCATTTTAATAAAAAATTGTTAAATTCAGGGGAGATATAAAATAACTCCAGAACCTATGATTTGATCTGACAGATTCATCATGGAATCCAAGATTTATTGTTGTAGAAGATATTTTGCAAGTTTGTATCAAATCAAACCATAAATGAAGTCTATAGATAGCTTCAAAAACCAAAATAGCAAATTTTGGACCTTTAAGGGGCCATAACTCTGGAACCCATAATTGGATCTGGCCAGTTTTTGAAAGGTACTGCATGAGATATTATGCCAATACAAGTAGTGTGCAAGTTTGATTGAAGTTGATTGCAAAAATGTTGTCTCTATCGTGTTCGAAAGTAAAAAATAGCAAATTTTGGCCCTTAAGGGGCCATAACTCTAAATTCAATAAAGGGATCTGGCTTGTTTTCGAAAGGAACCGAGATATTACGCCAATACAAGTTGTGTGCAGGTTTTATTAAAGTTGATTGCAAAATAAGGTCTCTATCATGTTCACAAGCCCAAAATGGCAAATTGTGGGCCTTTAAGGGACCATAACTCTGGAACCCATGGTGGGATTTGGCCAGTTTTCAAAAGGAACCGAGATATTATGCCAATACAAGTTGTGTGCAAATTTGATTAAAGTTGGTTGCAAAATGTTGTCTCTATCTTGTTCACAAGTCAAAAATAGCTAATTTTGGCCTTTTAAGGGTCCATAACTCTGGAACCAATGATGGGATCTGGCCAGTTTTCAAAAGAAACCGAGATATTATGCCCTTACAAGTTGAGTGCAAGTTTGATTAAAATCAAAACAAAATGTGGTCTCTATTGTGTTCACAAGGAAATTGTGGATGGATGGACAGACCACGAACGAAGGGTTTGTTTGTTTGTTTTGGGTTTAACGCTGTTTTTCAACAGTATTTCAGTCATGTAATGGCAAGCAGTTAACCTAACCAGTGTTCCTGGATTCTGTATCAGTAAAAACCTGTTCTCCGCAAGTAACTGCCAACTTCCCCACATGAATCAGAGGTGGAGGACTAATGATTTCAGACACAATGTCGTTTATCAAATAGTCACGGAGAACATATGCCCCGCCCGAGGATCAAACTCACGACCCCGCGATCCATAGACCAACGCTCTACCTACTGAGCTAAGCGGGCGGGAACGAACGAAGGGTGATCACTACGTGACAAGTGAGCTAAAAACAAGAGCACTGCAATGCAACACAAATGCAGAGCAATATACACACAAAACAAAGTCATATGACCTTTGACCCCTAAATGTGACCTTGACCTTGAAGTGAGCCATCCGAAACATGCGCTCTAAACGTCGTTTTGATGGGGTGAACATTTGTGTCAGGTTTCTTTGAAATCCTTCAAGAGGTTTAAGAGTTACAGAGCAGAAGGGAAATTGACAACAAACAGTCTATAGACAGACAGACGGACACCGAGGCAATAAAATACTACGTCCCTTCGAGCGTATAAAAAGGAATCGAGATCTTATGGTGATACAAGTTGTGTGCAAGTCTGGTTAAAATCAAATCATAAATGAAGCTGCTATTGTGCAGACAAGGTCAAAATAGCTAATTTTGGCCCTTTCAGGGGCTATAAATCTGGAACCCATTATGGGATGGCCAGTTCAAAAAAGGAACCAAGATCTTATGGTGTCACAAGTTTTGTGCAAGTTTGATTAAATTCAAATCATAATGAAGTTGCTATTGTGCAGACAAGGTCAAAATAGCTAATTCTGGCCCTTTCAGGGCCCATAACTCTGGAACCCATTATGAAATCTGGCCGATTCAAGAAACGAACCAAGATCTTATGGTGACACAAGTTGTGTGCAAGTTTGAATAAATTCAGATCATAAATGAAGCTGCTATTGTGCAGACTAGGTCAAAATAGCTAATAATGGCCCTTTCAGGGGCCATCACTGTGGAACCCATAAAAGAAACTGGCCAGCTCAAGAAAGGAACCAAGATCTTATGGTGATACAAGTTGTGTGCAAGTTTGGTTAGAATAAAATCATAAATGAAGCTGCTATTGTGCAGACAAGGTCAAATTAGCCAATTCTGGCATTTTCAGGGGCCATAACTCTGGAACCCATAATGGAATCTGGCCAGTTCAAGAAAGGAACCAAGATCTTATGGTGATACAAGTTGTGTGCAAGTCTGGTAAAAATCAAATCATAAATAACGCTGCTATTGTGCAGACAAGGTCAAAATAGCTAATTTTGCGGTTTTCATGGGCCATAACTCTGGAACCCATAATGGGATCTAGCCAGTTCAAGAAAGGAACCAAGATCTTATGATGATACAAGTTGTGTGCAAGTTTTGTTAAAATAAAATCATAAATGAAACCACTATCGTGCAGACAAGAAATTGTTGGCGCACGCTGAAATAGCAAATTCTGGCCCTCTTAGGGGCAATAACTCTACAACCTATGATGGGATCTGGCCAGTTTTCGAAAGGAACTGAGATATTATGCCAATACAAGTTGTGTGCAAGTTTGATTAAAGTTGATTGCAAAATGTTGTCTCTATCTTGTTCACAAGTCAAAAATAGCTAATTTTGGCCCTTTAAGGGGCCATAACTCTGGAACCAATGATGGGATCTGGCCAGTTTTCAAAAGGAACCGAGATATTATGCCCATACAAGTTGAGTGCAAGTTTGATAGAAATCAAATACAAAATGTCGTCCCTATTGTGTTCACAAAGAAATTGTGGATGGATGGACAGACCACAAACGAAGTGTGATCACAAAAGCTCACCCTGTCACTATGTGACAAGTGAGCTAAAAACAAGAGCACTGCAATGCAACACAAATGCAGAGCAGTATACACAGAAAACAAAGTCATATGACCTTTGACCCCTAAGTGTGACCTTGACCTTGAAGTGAGCCATCTGAAACATGCGCTCTAAACGTCGTTTCGATGAGGTGAACATTTGTGTCAGGTTTCTTTGAAATCCTTAAAGAGGTTTAAGAGTTACAGAGCGGAAGGGAAATTGCTAACCAACAGATAGACAGACAGACGGACACCGAGGCGATAACATACTACGTCCCTTCGAGCGTATAAAAAGGAATCGAGATCTTATGGGGATACAAGTTGTGTGCAAGTTTGGTTAAAATAAAATCATGAATGAAGCTGCTATTGCGCAGACAAGGTCAAAATAGCTAATTTTGGCCCTTTCAGGGGCTATGGGATGGCCGGTTCAAGAAAGGAACCAAGATCTTACGGTGACACAAGATTTGTGCAAGTTTGATTAAATTCAAATCATAAATAAAGCTGCTATTGTGAAGACAAGATCAAAATAGCTAATTCTGGACCTTTCAGGGCCCATAACTCTGGAACCCATTATGGGATCTGGCCAATTCAAGAAAGGAACCAAGATCTTACGGTGACACAAGTTGTGTGCAAGTTTGAATCAATTCAAATCATAAATGAAGCTGCTATTGTGCAGACTAGGTCAAAATAGCTAATTCTGGTCCTTTCAGGGGTCATCACTCTGGAACCCATAATAGAATCTGGCCAGTTCAAGAAAGGAACCAAGATCTTATATTGATACAAGTTGTGTGCAAGTTTGGTTAAAATAAAATCACAAATGAAGCTGCTATTGTGCAGACAAGGTCAAATCAGCTAATTCTGATATTTTCAGGGGCCATAACTCTGGAACCCATAATGGAATCTGGCCAGTTCAAGAAAGGAAACAAGATCTTATGGTAATACAAGTTGTGTGCAAGTCCAGTAAAAATCAAATCATAGATAAAGCTGCTATTGTGCAGACAAGGTCAAAATAGCTAATTTCGCGCTTTTCATGGGCCATAACTCTGGAACCCATAATGGGATCTAGCCAGTTCAAGAAAGGAACCAAGATCTTATGATGATACAAGTTGTGTGCAAGTTTTGTTGAAATAAAATTATAAATGAAACCCCTATCATGTAGACAAGAAATTGTTGATGCACGCTGAAATAGCAAATTCTGGCCCTCTAAGGGGCAATAACTTTACAACCTATATTGGGATCTGGCCAGTTTTTGAAAGGAACCGAGATATCATGCCAATACAAGTTTTGTACAAGTTTGAACAAAATTGCTTGCAAAATGTGGTCTCTATCGTGTTCACAAGAAATTGTGGACAGACGGATGACGGGCGATCACAAAAACTCACCCTGTCACAATGACAGGTGAGCTGAAAAGATGATGATATGAAAGCATCTCAACTTGTAAGGCAGAGATTGGTGATAAAACAAACACAAAACACAAGGTCTCAACCTAGCCTTAATGGAAATTATCCTACGATATATATGTCTATGTTGTTTTAAAAAACATAACATCAAGGCACTATTTTATTATCTGCCAAAAGGTTTTTTGGTACAGTGTGCATAAACCAATTTCTGTGAAATCATTACATGGGCATGAAATTTCCTAGTTTGGGCAAAAATAACCCACCTTCTTGGGGATAGTTATTTTTAGGTTGAAGCAAATTTAACTTGTTTTGGATTGACAAAGCCACGAAATCCACAGAAATTATTTCCCTACAAACATTAATTATGAGATAACAGTATTTACATGACAGAAAGGTAATATGCTGAACATGTAAGAACATATTTAAAGCAATGCAATAATATAATTATAACAAACACAGAAATTTTTATCATAAATTTATTGTATGTACATAGATGTTACTGTACAAAAGATTTTCCTTTTTATTCATCCATCTGGATCGAAATTGTCCAAAAAAAGAAATTCTCAATGTGTTTTTTTTCCAGATTTTTTTCAATACAATTTCCAACATCTTTATATTTCTAGTTTAGATTTTTATACTCAAACACCTTGATTACATGACTGTGTGTATAGCATTTTGGAGAAACACTGTTATTCAATCCCCAAACTATACTTGATCTCCCTACCATCTCACAACCTTATTTTTCTTTCACCTTTTCACCAAATAAATATCAAAATTTTTTTTGGCACCCTCAAACACATCCACTTTCAATCATAAATTATTTCCAGTCTCGTAGTAGTTTCTACCTCTTCATAAATATTTTACCAAGAGTTCTACATTCCATCCTTCTACGTACATTTTAAGTCCACATTCTGCCTAAAATTTTAAGTTCTGTCTGAATTTCTACATTGTGTCTTAAGTTCCACTTTCTACCTTAAGTTCAACCTTCTACCTTGAGTTTTACATCCTTATATATGTTCTATATTTATTCTTAAGTTCTACATAATATGTACCATAAGACCTACATTCTTCTTTAAGTTTTAGATTCTGTTACAAAAATTTAACATTCTGCCTAAATTTTGTTTCTCATTAATAACAACTTGAGGTTTTACTTTTTTTTAAAAAAAAAAGGTCTGCAAGTGAAATAAGTTTTTATTTCAAATATTTAAGTCTCCTTGTTAAATCAAAATAATTCCAAAATTCTGCATGGGAAAAATTTGTAAGTGATACTTTCATGTCCATACAAATCTATCACTTGAAGCAATAAATAAATATCATAATAATTACTCTGCTGGAAATAAATTATAGAAACTCGATGACAAATGACTGATGTACAAAAAAAAAAAAAAAATCCAATTCTCAGTCTTATTCTATGTTAGCTATGCTGAATGACATCTCCAATACCCTACCCCTGCACCACCGTGCATCACTATTATTTCATTTTTCAGCTGTTTACATTAAAAACATTTGTACTAAAATATATAAAAATGCTCTGATTAATATATAATAATCAATTTATGAAAATGCATCAGCAATAGAAGGAATAGTATTTTATCAGGAATAAAAAATCGTGCCACAAGACAGATTAATAAGTAAAACTGCATTTGTCCAATTTAAACACTGTCCCCACTAGCAACTGATAACTTCCACACTTTCTTCAGAGGTGGTGGATGAATGACCAGACACACCATCTTCTGTCCAATCCCCATAAAGAACATACTTTGTACATGAAGAATGACCTCTGACCTGTCATGAAATAGTCTTGTACTATCCCATTGAGCTAATCTGACAAGTAATTTATAGTCTGTCCCAAAACATTTTGTTTTTAAGGAGCAGAAGTAAATTAGGCTGTCCTGATTTATATTTGATATTTGAGCCATGCCATGAGAAAACAAACATAGTGGGTTTGCGACCAGCATGGATCCAGACCAGCTTGGGCATCCGCACAGTCTGGGCAGGATCCATGCTGTTCGCTAATGGTTTCTTAATTGCAATAGGCTTTGACAGTGAACAGCATGGATCCTGACCAGACTGCGCAGATGCCAAGGCTGGTCTGGATCCATGCTGGTCGCAAACCCACTATGTTGGTTTTCTCATGGCACGGCTCATTTAACATTCTGTTCACATTTCAGAGTACAATAACAACCCAATGAAATTGTTATAAAATTTAGAATCTATGTACTGTGCATGGAAAGGTTCAAAATGAAAAGACCTTAAACCTGAAAACAGTATTACTCTAGTTTCTCTAAAAGTTAATGAAGCAGCCTATTTTAACATAATGTCATAAACAAATAAATGATGAATGATAAAGGCTGTATATTGGAAAATTTCAACCATACTATTGATTTGTTGAGTGTAAAATATTTAAAATTCTGATGTCTGATTTTTTTGAAAGAAGAACAGAACACAAAAGCTTTTCAGGGCAAGTATACAGATAGAACCATGCAAAAAGAATGTTAGTCTGTATGCTCACTCATTTAACAGTAAGTAAAGAGGGTAAAAAATATTCATATTGCTAATAAAGTGTTGCTACTTCTGCCTATAACATAACTTACACAAAAACAAACAAAAAACAACCGAACACCACAACAGTTAAAATAGTCGTAAAAAGCTAAAATCAACAGTGCATGAAATCAGTCAACAGCCACTCATATCAACTCGAGCTCTTTCATCTACAAGTTATCAAATTTAAGAAGACTCCCATATTTCTTAAATCAAAAACACATACATCAGCCAAAGTTACAGATATGTGCTTGTCTAATAAAATACATTACAAAACAATCAGGAAAAATTACCAAGAATTTGAAAATGTTCTTTCAAAACTTTATACATTGCAGTAACTATGTTTCCTTTTTCCCATTTCTTATAGATCACCATGTGATAAAAAGCACTTGAGCCGTGCCATGAGAAAACCAACATAGTGGCTTTGCGACCAGCATGGATCCAGACCAGCCTGCGCATCCGCACAGTCTGGTCAGGATCCATGCTGTTCTCTAACAGTTTCTCTAGTTGCTATAGGCTTTGAAAGCAAACAGCATGGATCCTGACCAGACTGCGCAGATGTGCAGGCTGGTCTGGATCCATGCTGGTTGCAAACCCATTATGTTGGTTTTCTCACGGCATGGCTCACTTGATTTTTTGAGAAATTAACAAAGGTAAATTTTGTTATTTTGATGTTTAGCTTGTACAAGAAAAACTCTGACATTCTTACCATTAAAATAAAATCAGACACACAATAAATCACTGTATAATCTTTCATAATGACCTACAAACTACATAACCGGGTTCAACAAAATACTCTTTCAAAATAATTTAATTTAACAAATAAACTTAATATCTCTGTTTTATAACAAATTAACGTGATCAACACAGATTTTAAACATACACGAGCAATAAATTACAATAAATTAATTATTTCATTTGAACCTTCAAAATGCCAGAACTAAACAACAGTCTGGATTTATCCAGTATTATACTGTAAATATAACTTCAAAATTATTTATAAACCATTTCTTGCAAACATAATGTAGCAAGAGAAAATGCTGGGGAAAAAGAAACTTTCTTAATCTCTGAAATTTAAGTGAAAAACACACTGGCCAAATTCAATAATTTTAAATGACAATTCTAAAAATAGTCACATAATAAATCATACTGGATTGCCATCAAAATAATTTCCAGTGAAAAAAACCTTGTTTACAAAACTCTGTCTGGGTTTCAAAACTTTAGATACTAATCATTTGACTGGTACAATTTTAAAATTGACCAATGACATAGTCCCATTTGGAAGTTGTCTGTATATACCCCTGGTGTAAGTCTAAACCTTTCATTCATCAAGCAAACTAAGCTGAAATAAGCCCCTGAACCCTTTAAAATAAGAATACAATGTGCTAGATATTTTGTTTCCCAAATTTTTTACAGTGTCAACCCATATCTGCTGTCTAACAGACACTTCACATTCTATACAGCCACCAAATATCACAGTTCTCTAACAAGCTCTATTCATATCTCATTTCAGTTACACACTATCGTTCCATGGAAAAGTTATAATTATTTATTCCTACAATATGTAAAATGTAGCTTTACTGAAATACGAAATAAAATATCAGCCTTAAACAATGTTAGACATTTATTTATTATATTTTGGTGACTAAATAGATTTCTTAACCAAAAATTCCTCGACCTTTCTCAAGCTGGACACGACTGATTCTGCCTTTGCGACCAGTGGAGATCATAATCAGCCTGCACATCCATACAGTCTTATCATGATCTGCACTGTTCACAATTCAGTCAGTATCTTTTTGGTATGCACCCCTTTTAACAGTTAATGGTACTGTCCAAATTGAAAGATGGATAAGTTCATTATAGAAATTTAGCATGGTAAGGGTTAATACTTCCATCTATAAAACTGAACACAGAGAAAAAAAAAGTTTTTATAAAATAAAAATAAAGTTAGAAAAAACTCAGTGAAATGCATGTGAGCCGTGCCTTGAGAAAACCAACAAAGTGCATTTGCGACCAGCATGGATCCAGACCAGCCTGCACATCCTGCGCAGTCCGGTCAGGATCCATACTGTTTGCTAACGGTTTATCCAATTGCAACTGAAAGCGAACAGTATGAATCCTGACCAGACTGCGTGGATGTGCAGGCTGGTCTGGATCCATGCTAGTCGCAAATGCACTATGTTGGTTTTCTCATGGTGCGGCCCATTTATATAATTAATAAACAACCTTTCAGCTACAAAAATATAATTGTTACAAAACTAGTCTTCTGTTTATCAAGCATACAATTTTATATATAATATCTAAGCAAAGCTGTATAGCTGTCTTCATTTCAGTAAATATAGGCTATACAAATAAAGCAACAATGAAATGCTACCAGGATACTAAAATGCAAATGTCATGTTACTAGTATTTTGTCATGTTGCCGTGTTTTCTTTTATCTGAGTTATCTGGGTTTAAGCAGCAACGAGTGTGGACTGAAGCGAGGAATATGTGCAGTTTGACCTGCTGCAGATCGGTTCACGGGTAAAGAAGCGCTCAAACTCAAGGGGTTTGTGGCAGAACTCGCAGGACTTGGGACAGACATTCTTGTGTAGTTCAAGCTTATTTTTCTTCCATACGCTAACAAGCTTCTCGACCAGATTGTCCATCATTTCGATGGTGTGGTGGGGTGTTGGTGCTATACGTAGACGTTCTTCGCCCAGGGCAACAGTCGGGTAATTAATCGCTTGAATGTAGATGTTGTGGTCTTGTATCAAATCATTGCTAAGTTTGGTTGCCAAGGCTGCATCCCCTACCTGCAAACACAATTTACCTTCTATAACACTGTTACATACAGTTCAAATATGATGACTCCAACATTAACAAGAATGTGCCGAAATATAGATCTATTGACTCACTTCTTGACACAAAATTTATTCATCAAAATTTTTGTTACCTAAGTCTTTGATAAGGCCTATATAAGTTTTTGTGATACTGAGTTTTAAATCTGATCTTAAGGCAAACCTACATAGTTTTACTGTGAAAACACTACACAATATGCATACAAATAAGAGCTGCAAGTTTGATTCCTGTGCAAAGCAATGTTTTTAGTGACAATCTGACAGATAATAAAATGTCATATATGTCACAGCTTGTAGTCTACTGTTTTGTTTATTTACACTTTCGTTCTGTTTTCAACTGTAATATATATATGTCACAGTGGGCATCTAACATAGCAAGTGTTCCTGGATTTTGTACCAGTATTAACATGTTCTTTGCAAGCATCAAATCAGAGGTGGAGAACTTATGACTTTGACATGGTGTCTTTTTCAAGTTGTCACAAAGAACATACACATGTATGTCTCACCCAAGATTCAAACCCAAACCAAAATGGTCTTTGCAAATACAGCATTAAAGCTCTTATCAAAATAACACAAATAACAGGTACTAACTGATAGACAAAACAGAGATATTACAAGGCAGTAACAGAGATGTTATGAGTCACAGATACTGACAAATGAAAGTAACAAGAGATGTTAGAAGTCAAAGGAACTGACTACTGGAAGTAACAGAAATATTACAAGTCACATGTACTGACTGATGGAGGTAACAGTGATGTTATGAGTCACAGGTGCTGACTGATGGAAGTAACTGTGGTATTACCAGTCACAGGTAGTAACAGAGATCTTATGTGCCATAGGTGATGACTAATGGAAGTAACCAAGGTGTTACAAGTCAAAGGTAGTAACAGAGACAATATGAGTCACAGGTAAAGACTGGAAGTAACACAGATGATTTAAGTCACAGGTACCGACTACTGGAAGTAAAAAGAGATGCTATGAGTCAGATATACTGACCAACATTAATAGATATTTACAAGTCACTGATACTGACTAGTCACAGGTACTGACCAAACAGTATTTGAGATGTTACAAGTTATAGGTACTGACTAATGGATGTAATTAAGGTTTAAAGATATAAAACATTGCAGGATTTTCACATTAACTGTACCTGAAAGCATGTTTAAAATGCACAGATACACCTGTAGTAAACAGTTTTTATAAAGCTGTTGGACAATTTGGGCTGACTTCTAGAACTACAAAATGGATATCCACTACACCGATGCATACATTCAAAATCACAACCTCTCTAATACACATCAACTTACATGAACTGGTATAATATGACTGGGGCAGTGTAAGGCTGGTATTCCCTCTTGAACCAATCGTTCACGTAGATATCTCACTGCTTCTTGATGACGAAACCTTAACTGTCTCCCCTCATCGCTTCTCAAAACCTGTAATACACAACAAGAACAAAGATAAAGAACCGTAACAAGCTAAATATAACAAGTACAACAAGATTTTAAAACAAACCAATCTTCATTTTCTGTTTTGGAAATACAGTCTAACTTTGTTCGCTCAAACTCCACGGGACTGGAAAAATTTATTTGAGTCTGTTTCCATATTGAAATTGGATTAATAGTGGCAAAAAACTACGTCACTGATTCGGTCATAGAAAAACATTGTTAACCTTAAGTCACATTTTCTAATTGAGCTGTGCCATGAGAAAACCAACATAGTGGCTTTGCGACCATCTGCGCAGTCTGGTCAGGATCCATGCTGTTCGCTTTCAAAGCCTACTGGAATTTGAGAAACTGTTAGCCAACAGCATGGATCCTGACCAGACTGCGGGAATGCGCATGCTGGTCTGGATCCATGATGGTCGCAAAACCATTATGTTGGTTTTCTCATGGCATGGCTCAATTTATTATCATAATCATCATTATCAGAATGTGTGTCGGTATCAAACCTAGGTCATGTCTGAAACAGGATTATTTAAACTCAACAACTAGGTCACTAAATCATATCGTAGACAAGAGCTGTCTGATGACAGAGCGCTCGACTATTCGAAGAATTGATTGAAGAATGGGGTCAACATATTTCCACAGATATTCAGACAAAAGAAATAAATAGATTAGACAAACAATGTTCCTGTATTTCTTTGATTTCGATAAGTCTTGCACTAAATGGCAATGTATGAACCAATTTCAAAGTCCAAAAAGGTCCATAATTCAGTCAAAATAGTTATGTACTCTTGCCTACAAATGGAAATCATAAGGATAAACAGGTGTTCAAAGTTTAAAAGCCATATGTTAAATAGTTTTTACAAAACGTGGACTTGTATGAAAACAGAACCAATTTCTAAGTCCAAAAAGGGCCATATTTCAGCCAAAATCCTTGATGGAGTTATGTACTCTTGCCTATAACTGGATATGGTGATGGTAAACAGGTGTTGAAAGTTTCAAAGCTTTATCTTAAAAGACTTTGTCAAAATATGAACTGGTACGAAATATTTACCAAGATTTCTAAGTCAAAAGGGGCCATAATTCAGCCAAAATCCTTGATGGAGTTATGTGCTCTTGCCTATAACTGGACATGGTGATGGTAAACAAGTGTTGAAAGTTTCAAAGCTTTATCTCAAAAGACTTTGTCAAAATACGAACTGGTACGAAAAACTTAACCAAGATTTCTAAGTCAAAAGGGGCCACAATTCAGCCAAAATCCTTGACGGAGTTATGTACTCTTGCCTATAACTGGCCATGGTGATGGTAAACAAGTGTTGAAAGTTTCAAAGCTTTATCTTAAAAGACTTTGTCAAAATATGAACTGGTACGAAAAACTTAACCATGATTTCTAAGTCAAAAGGGGCCATAATTCAGCCAAAATCCTTGATGGAGTTATGTGCTCTTGCCTATAACTGGCCATGGTGATGGTAAACAAGTGTTGAAAGTTTCGAAGCTTTACCTCAAAAGACTTTGTCAAAATGTGGACTGGTACGAAAAACTTAACCAAGGTGTCACGCCCACGCCGACGCCGTGGTGAGTAGGATAGCTCTACTTATTCTTCGAATAGTCGAGCTAAAAAACCTAGTTAAGACTGAATATGCCATATTTTCTATGATCATCATGAGACTTGGTCAGCACATTTGTTTAAGAAAATTTTTAACTGGATCAGTGGGTAAAAATCTAGATCACTAACTTAAAGTCAGTTACGTAAATAGTTTGTTAAGGATCTACCTGATTTTATGAAACATGGTCAGAGTGTTTGTTTTAATGAAAGGTAGGCCAAATTAGATACTAAGTCATATGTGGTAAAAACTGAAACAGGTGTTCGATACAGGGACTTTAGGGCTTTCTTGTTTGCATGTTTTTTAAGATTTTTACAACTTATATTATCAGGTAGTCTATGATTCAGTTTATCCTGTACAGAATTAAATATTGTTTTGATAGATTATAATGCAGCTTAATTAATCTTAAGAACTTAACTGCATCGCAAATGATAAATCTGGGCCTGAAAAAGTTTCCTTAGTCCGTTCAATGTTTCAATTTCCAAAATAAATTCCCAGATATGTTTTATTTTAAGACATTAACTTTTCATGAACATTTTGATTTTAATAGATGTAATAAAAATTCATTGTTTAGGATTTTGTAATTTTTGTGAAAATGGCAAATCAATAATGACTTACATTGTTATGTCTGTAAAAAGCTCAATATTCAATGTGATATGTTTAGTATGTTCTTGTGCTCTCAGGTTTGATCAAGATCTACACTGGTCGCAAAGGCAGAAACAATCGTGTCCAGCATGATAAGGGTTAAAATGCATTGATAATGTGGTTTTAAGGTTTTAAGCATTTTTCTTTTTTTATATTTGATATCCACACAGCTGCTGATGGAATATTTTTCAAGGTTTTGGTGAAGTTCAAGCAGTATTTGTTAAATTTTTAAGTACTGATTCTGAGTTTTTATTATTGTCAAAGACGAGCAACTGATTCCAGGACTTTACAAGGTCTGTGTAACCCCTGTGTCTGCTCTTTAGAGGTACCTTGACCAGAAGTAAAACCATACCTTTATAGACGCTAGGGCCCCAGCTAGTGTGGTAGGAGGCAGCGATGTTGTGAATATAAATCCAGCAGCATAGCTTCGTATCATATCAACGGTACTAGCCGATCCTGCTATGTAACCTCCTATATTGCCAAAAGCCTTTCCTGGAGAAGAAAAAATTGGTCCAAGTCATAATTCATTTCTTAGAATAGTTAATACTAATTATAATTAGTTTTTCTACAATCTTTGGCAGTCTAGCAGTCTATTACCTATCTATGACAAAGCAAGGAACAGAATTTTTGCTAAAGCAGTTGCTACCTTTCTGACAGGTTGCATTATCTTGTCCAAACACCATAAGGAAGTTTAAGATATCCATTTCCCCTAACCAAAGGGATATACAAATTTTCATTAAAATCCAGATCAACTACGCTTAAGTATGGATTAAACATAAATATATATTCTGTTGAATTAAGTCCGCTTATAATATTGCACTTTCAAATGACGGTAAAATCAAATATCAATAAACTGGTATTCCAAAACAAATATTAAAATACCAATTCTGCTTTCGTATATTCTTTATCGAATAAACGATATGAAATATAATTAATATGTCCTCACCTAGAGTCCCAGTAATGATGTCAATATCATCCATGCAGCCATCCCGTTCCCCAACCCCAGCACCGTTCTTCCCGTACAAACCCACAGCATGCACCTCATCAACGAAGGTCAAGGCCCCGTACTTGTGTGAGACATCACAAAGTTCCTTCAGTGGACACACAGCTCCTGAAAAAGTTATAAATATTTTGATTATTTCCATTCTTACTTTATTGAAGTTCATATCGATTAATTCCTAAATGTTTTGCTGCAAAAACATTTTAAAGGCAGGAATCTGAAATTTAGTTACTGACAAATTATATGATATGGAAAAACATGAGAATTATTTATTTCACTAATTTTTCCATTCACAATTGAAATGTTTGTAACAGAGTACCAGAGGTAGACTGACTAAATTATACATCCTCATATTTAACAGCCATTATGTACAGAATTCCTCTATGGTGTATTGGTCTAAAAGATAAGAAAGTTTTAACTGCTGAGGCAGCTTAGGTTTAATTCCAAACTGACATGTCTTTTTTCTTGATTTTGCACTTTTTTTAAGATAGTTTAGGGACAAAAACTCATGTTCTGATGTTCATTATATGACCAAACTTATTCTAAGGAAAGATCATTTTTAGCCAAATCCCTTCAATTTGAGGGTATAAAGGTTCCTTGCTTCGGCCTAAATCATTTCAAACAGATTGTCCTCTTAAAAATAGTCATGCAGAATACTGCCTTCCCCAAAGAATGGAAGTCATGGCCTCATGCTTCACAGCTGTGTGCTTTACCTACTGAGTTAACCTGACAAGGAATAAATTGAGGGACATAAATGTTCTTCCTCAAGTCATCAGGCATGAATGTCCTTGCTCAAGTCATCAGGCATGAATGTCCTTGCTCAAGCCATCAGACATGAATGTCCTTGCTCAAGCCATCAGACATGAATGTCCTTGCTCAAGCCATCAGACATGAATGTCCTTGCTCAAGTCATCAGGCATGAATGTCCTTGCTCAAGGCATCAGGCATGGATGTCCTTGCTCAAGTCATCAGCCATGAATGTCCTTGCTCAAGTCATCAGGCATGAATGTCCTTGCTCAAGTCATCAGACATGAATGCTCTTGCTCAAGACATCAGACATGAATGTCCTTGCTCAAGTCATCAGACATAAATGTCCTTGCTCAAGTCATCAGACATAAATGTCCTTGCTCAAGTCATCAGGCATGAATGTCCCTGCTTAATGAGAAGTGGTTGACTTTTTCAAGGAAGAGGAAAATTTACTGATTCAAATAAGGCTGAAGCTAATTAAATTGGTATAAACTACCCGTAAGTGCCACAAAAATAAAACACAAGACAAGTCTTCTTACCATCCATAGAATGTACAGTTTCAAACGCCACAATTTTAGGTAAAGCAGGATCAACCTGCTTCAGCAGATGGTCCAAGTGGTCCGGATCATTATGCTGGAATATATGCTTTGGTGCACCACTGGTCCGGATGCCGTGTATCATAGAGGCATGATTGCCTGCATCCGAGAATATATGCACCCCTGAAAAATATTACAAACATAGTGTTCAGTAAACTTGCCCCACTTACTGATATTTATTAGACCATGCACGAGAATCAACATGTGGTTGGCCACATGGATCAGACACCTGTTCAATGCCTACAATAAAAACCCTTAGCGAACAGCATGGATCCTGAACAGACTGCGCGGATGCGCAGGCTGGTCTGGATCCATGCTGGTCGCAAACCCACTATGTTGGTTTTCCCATGGCACAGCTCATTTTATCTTTTTGTTCAGTGCTGCTACTATTCACTCATATCAAGCACTGTACTTCTGTCAATGAATATGTGATTTTGATAATCATTCTCAAATTGAAATAAACTTGTAAAAACACTATCACTACTTTTAATGTACTAAATACATATTAGATATTATTTTTCGTTGAAATAGAAGATTACATAACTCTTTTGAGAATACAACTCGTCACCTAAGTCCAAGAAGTGGATAACTGCATTGACTTAAAGGACTTATTCACTTTTTGCGCTAAGGTGACGAACTGGAAGATCAATGGGTCCCTTAATAAAACTTTATACACTCTGACCTGGATTAATTTTCAGTCAAAATAAACTCCTTCATTTTCAAGAATATATAAAAACTACTTCAGTTTGTTTCTTTTTTTTCATTAATTTATCAGAAAACATCTTATTACCTGGTAATGCTTTTCCGAGAGTAAACAGGGTTGAATCATTCGCAACAAAGCAAGACGTGAAAATGAGAGCAGAATCTTTCTGATGGAGGGATGCTATTTCCTTCTCAAGATCTTCATGCAGGGGAGAATTCCCCGATATATTCCGCGTCCCACCAGCCCCTGCTCCATGCTCTAGTAAAGCATTCCTGTGACAGTTATAAAATGTATTTTGTTAGCATTGCCTTGCCATTTATGTTCCTCAATTTCCAGTCTACTGTTACATCCGAAGTTGAGGGATAAAGTCTTGGTTATAATAACATGTATTTCTTGAAAATTATAGTCATTTAGCAATGGTGTCTACATGCTGTGAGGAAGTGCTGCCTCACTGGAAAATGAAGCCACAAAAAAATGACAATTAGAAAATACTGATACTGGGCTAACCAATCCTGCAGCATTCTTTTACCATAGAGCAATAAGACAGGAAGCTACCAGGCCTGTTTTTATAGTCTTTGGAGATCAAACCACCACCTCCAGTGTGTGAGGAGTACGCTCTACCACCGACACCACACCACTAAGCCACACAACTGCAGTTCCAAGAAAGTTGCGATTTTTTCAGTATAGAGGAAGATCTGATTTCTTCTTTTATATAACCTCAAGTAAAACTTGGTACAGAGATTGAATAATTCAATTTGACACAACAGTAAAATGCAGTATTTGAGAAAAATACAAGTCTTGTGATCCTAAATTCTTTCTAGCACAGACTACTATTACTATCAAGACTGCTGTTTTGAGACATTTCCTTTCCGTTTTATACCACATATTTAACTGGAACATTACATAAATGAAAATAGTCACAAAACAGCATCAAATTTATCGTATTTCCTGTTTGGTTTTTTATTCATTAAAAGATTTTTGTGTGTGTGAGTGGGGGTGGGGAGGGGTAAGGCCATTTTGCAACAGTATTTAAGCTTTACGTAATGGCAAGCAGTTAACCAAACCAGTTTTCTTGGATTCTGCCAACTTCCCCACATGACTCAGAGGTGCAGGATGAATGATTTCAGTTAGTTTCTTCTGTCAAATCATCACAAGATGCCTAGTCTGGGTATCAAATTTGAGACACCATGACCTGTAGATCTGCACTCTCCCTAGTGCTCAGGCCATCATTTATTAATGAACATCATAATCTCATTTCATGAAATATACAACACTATAATAACCCTTCCCATGCTTACAACCAGATCCTGCCTTAGCTACTAATGTAGATCATGATCAGCCTGCACAGCCATGCAGTCTGATCATGATCTGCACTGTTCGCCATTCAGTCAGTATCGTTCTTAAAAATTCAACAGGGTAAGGTTTAACTAAAATAATGTATATCAGACAACCAACAGCTGGGATAGCAAAAGAAGTGATGTATAACAGTCAAATAGTTTACAACAATGTAGACTGTTTTTAAGCCTTACCCTGCTAAATTTCAATATAATGAACTTGTCCATCTTTTAATTTGGACAGTATAAAATCGACTATTAAAAGGAGTGCTTACCAAGATACTGACTAAACAGCAAACGGTGCAGAACTTGATCAGACTGCATGGATGTGCAGGCTGATCAAGATCTACACTGGTCCCAAAGGCAGAAACAAATTTTGAAACTGACTGCACTAAAACCTATGAAACCAAAGACAATTAGCATTTCGAGTTAAACAAACTAAGGTCCTCAATGGCAGAATCTATGAAACAAGAATAAAATAACTGTACTTGATATACAACAGGAAATTAAAATGAAATCAGTATCAATTTTCAGTTGATTTCAAACTACCTTTATTTAAATGCAATATTCAAACTGGACATAAAGGGAGAGAATTCGAGCTAACACAACCATGTTTGGAAACCATTATCTTCTGACTGGCTAATTTCAAACTACATTTCAAAACCGACCAATGGCAAAGCTGCATTGTGACTGGTTTGCGCATTTATCTTTATAACCTTTGGGCCCTGTATTACCTGACCGCCTCAGTGACTTTTGGATGCCAACTCATTCCAAGATAATCATTGCTGCACCAGACGCTAATGTTCCTCTTCCGGTCTGTGTGTTCCTCGGCAAGGGGGAACATGGGACCTTTACGAAGCACCTTCTTGAACACTCGGTAAGAATGATCTCGTTTCTTCTTCTCAATCTGATTATTGAAGAACTTGTCATAGTTGAACAGGTTTTCAGTAGGAGCTGAAAATTATAAATGCCACTTTCTTTTAAACATGTCATCTTTATCAAACCATCAGTAAATTCTCTGATCATATTTTCAAGTTATATATATAAAATCTAACCTGTATAAAAAGTTCATGCTTCAAGATAAAGAAGATGACTTGAAGATGGTCTAAATACACAACAAATGTTTAACTGATAATGTAACATCACCCAATATGCTGCTATAGCAAATTGATATTCCATGAAATGACCTACATTGTGAATGATGCAGTGAAGAGGAGTACTGTACAGAACAGGCATCGCTTTTCTTTTTTTGGTGAATGTAGTGTTAGAATTTAAATGCTATATCCTAAAGAGTGGTTTTATCACTGAACAAAATCACTGTTTTGGCGATGCCTGTAAGAGGCTAAAGAGCCGCACCATGAGAAAACCAACATAGTGCATTTGCGACCAGTATAGATCCAGGCCAGTCTGCGCATCCGCGCAGTCTGGTCAGGATCCATGCTTCTCTAATTGCAATAGGCTTTGAAAGTGAACAGCATGGATTCTGACCTGACTGCGTGTATGTGCAGGCTGGTCTGGATCCATGCTGGTTGCAAACGCACTATGTTGGTTTTCTCGTGGCGCGGCTCAAAACATTATCACAACAGATTTTACCAGACCTTGATCACTAAGATGCACAAGCACCAAGTACGATCTGGCCCTGTAAAATCCAGTCGATATATCCCAGATCAAGCTACCCCACCTATACTATTCTGAACACAATATAACAAGAAGCTTTGAAACAAAGAACTAATTATTTATGGGGCAGGGATCATCCTACAAGGCGATCTGAGCGATATCGTCGCTTTAAAGTCGGCCACTTCGCCTAATTATCGCCTCCGGGCGAAATCTAAATCGCCGATTTTTTCAGCGAGTTATTATCTGTTTACTTAAAGTTGTAAAACTTGATGCATATTCTAGATAAAATTATCGATAAATCCATAGTCAACCCCGCCTACTCGCCTGTCAAACTTCAGCCAATCGTAGCGTTAATATCCCACAGTGTCAATCAATAATATTGTAAGCCGCCGCCATTTTGAAAATTTTCAATCGTCGTGTAAAAACCTGATAAACTTAACGAGAGCATGATCTTATGCAACAATTTTATACTATTTTTTTCATTTTATTAAAAATTACTTCAAAAAATATTTCAATTACCGTGATTATGGTCAATTTCTGTAAATGAACTGCACGGGTACTGTGGATAAAAAATGATTTCGCGGACGTCAGAACTGCCGTACAAAATATTGTAAAAAGATCGCCATTATCTACGAGTTTGATATTATTTTCAAAAAAAATAATGAATAAATAAATTAAATGTATAAATCTGAATAAGTTGATGCAAAAATCGGGCATAGCTAAGTTTATATTTTATTTAGAAATTCATGAAAATGATAATGCAAGAATCTATTTCCTTAAATAATTACTGTTTATAAGTTACAGCTCAGAGTTAGACCCACAGAAAGTGGATATATATAGGCAGGAAACTGAATGCTATGCCGATACTTCTCCTTAAAATCCTCAACTTCTCCCTAAATTCTGTGGAGGGAGAAGTCACTTCTCCCTAAAATTTTGACCTAGGATGATCCCTGTGGGGTCATGAATATAAATGAATATAAATGAAAGTAGTCCTGGCACAGGTTTCATACCAGTACTAAATCCAAGTTACACCTAGTAGATCTAAATATGGAATTTGAAATTTGTCCATTTGTATTTTATTTGTTAAATATAAGCAGTATTCTTTGTAAATTATTCATAGGTATAAAATGAAATTCCCATGCATATAAATGCCAAACAATGATTTTATTTAATAGCAAAACTGTTTGGGATATCTTCTCTCATAAATAAACCAGTGGTTTTCAAGCAAGGCTTTCTCTGTTTACAAGTGTTTACAAGTGTTCCTTTTTTGACAGGTTTGACTGTACATTGTAGTTGCTATCAGAGTTATACATGTAAATGTCAACAAAAGAAAGATACTTAAATTTCAACTCAATAAAAGCAAGTTAAATCTCTCCCAAAATACTTAAATAGGGATTGAATGTTAACTTATACCAGGTAATACATCCCAAACAGGATACAAACACTTATCATTGTAAATGGGGGAAAAAAACCTTAGTACCATACTGCCTCTAATATATGGACTGTCTCTAATATATTGACTGTCTCTAATATATGGACTAGAGCTAAATAATTGTGTCACAATGCCTGCAAATTAAATTCTGGTAATGAATCAATTCTACTTTCTGATAATGGAAAGCACGATAAAGTATTTGAAGTGTCATGTTCCTTTCAGTTTTCTTACAAATTTTGAAGCAAAATAATTTGAATGGATACAAATTTTGCAATGGTAAAGTGTTAATTAGAAGCAGTATGATAGATAAGCAATGTTAGTGTTGTGTGCATAATACACACTAGTAGGGCCTCCACCTCTATAAGAGGATTTCTTCTTTGGAGTTTCTTCTCTCTCTGGGGTCAGTCCGGCAGGTTCTGTCTCCACCTCTGTCAAGTTCTCGAGTAATGGAGAAACTTTCATAAACTCCTTGAGCTTCTCCTGGGTCTTCAAAGACATCTGTGCCCCCTCTACTGTACTGTCCTTTCTCTCATTCTCCAGTGTTCTTGTCTTATCTATCAAGCAATAAAATCATTCAGATAAAAATATTGTATGTTTGTTATGGATTTAGCCCCATTTTTTCCAACAGCATTTCAATTATAAAATGGGGAACAGTTAGCATAACCAGTATTCCTGGATTCTGTACCACTATTAACATGTTCTTTGCAAGTATCCAACAACTTCCCCACATAAATCAGAGGTGGAAAACAAATGGTTTCAGACACGTGCTTCATCATAAGTCACAGAGGTCATTTGCCTCGCCCAGGCAAAGAACTCACAACCCCACAATCAGCAGATCTGTGCTCTCCTTTTGAGCTAAGCTTGCGAACTCAAGGAATAATGATTCAAATGTAAATGCCACTTCCACAGACAGATGATAAAATAATGTATATTCATCAATACATATAAACTGCAAGTTGTATTTTTCTCTCTCTGACAGCTTTACTACTAAATGTCGGCCATTCACAGTTAAGAAGATAATATATGCCAATTCTGGATTTTACTCCCACCAATTTACCGGTATACAAAATTTTCATCTGGTAATTATTTGTCGTCTTCACATAATTGCATAAAAGATCAGCTGTTTTCCTCATGTTAGGTTTTATCAGAAATACTGATTGCATAATAATTTTCATAACTCTAACAGTTTTACTGTACAATAGCATGAAACAGGTATAGGCTAACTATTACTGTAAGGGCAAAGCATACACAGAAAACTACTGTCTAACACTAATAGCAATGTGACTTAACCTGTTAGAATTTAATCTTACATTCAGAAAAGGAGCTGTATATCTTAAGACCAGACAAAAAGTACTTTTGACAGACTAGAAAATGCCTTGGACAGGTAATACAATACCTTAAAACATTAAGAACAAACCTTGAAATATATACATTAGGCAGGCAACATCATACCTCTAACAGACTGGAATTGTCTTGGACAGGCAAGAGCATACCTCAGACAGGCAAGAACATAACTTGGACAGACAAGAACATACCTTGGACAGACAAGAACATACCCTGGGAAAGCAAGAACATACCCTGTACAGACAAGAACATACCTTGGACAGACAAGAACATACCCTGGGAAGGCAAGAACATACCCTGTACAGACAAGAACATACCTTTGACAGACAAGAACATACTCTGGACAGACAAGAACATACCTTGGGAAAGCAAGAACATACCCTTAACATATTAGCATACACTGTGCATGCAAGAACCTTAAATATGCAAGAAACATACCTTGGACAGACAAGAACATACCTGGGGCAGGCAAAAACATACATGGAACAGGCCAGAACATAACTGGAGCAGGCAAGAACATACCTTGAACATGTATAATATCTTCCTGTACCTCATCACTAACTGGTGCTACAGTCTTCAACTCATTGGCCAGGAAGGGGCACTTGCTTCTCTCTGGTTCACTCACTACAATAAAACATGAACATTACATTTTATAATTCTACAACTTGCCATCTGTCACTATTTTGAATGCAGATGTTATTTCAAATAATTTAACAACCCATCATGTTCACTATATTGTCAATCATACAAAGTATGTTTTTTTGCTATAACTGTATGTAAAAGAAGACTGAATTATATGTCGACATGACATTTCTCACTGTTGTTCATTTTCTTATAACAATGCATAATAACTGCTTCAAATGTTAAAGTAACCTTTTAAGTGTAAATTTACATAAGTATTCAATTGCTGTCATTTTACTCAACTCGATCTTTTTACATTTGTAAAAAAGTTATGTTTTGATGGGTTAGTGAGTCACACCAAACAACTCAAAATCATCGGAGACTTTCCCGCTTTAGAAGAAAACACCGGAAACCCCTCTGGACACCAGCTGACACCTGGGAAGGACCTCTGAACCTTTCGCAAGTCAGCTCGATGACTTCCTCACATAATGGCCTAGTTATCAGGGTTCAAACCCACACAGATGAGGGCCAACTGTTTCAGATTCAGCAACCTTAACCACTCTGCCACTAAGGTCCCCGTTTGACAAAGTTTAAAGTGCAATGCACTCATAATTCAGACTAAGATCAAATAAAATTTAAGTCTCAAATGCAGTGTTTTGCAAAAATGGAAATATATCAAGATAATCACTGAAATTGGTTTATTAGCATCCCTCTGGTACTTACTAACATAAAGATTAATTAACCATTAGCCTGCTGGCAGCCAGTGATTCTGCCTTGGCGATCAGTGCAGACCAAGATCAGCCTGCACTGTTCGCTATTCAGTCAGTAAATTTTCACTGAACACCCCTTCAAATGATAAATGGTATTGCTCAAATTGAATGATGGACCAATCCATTTTAGAAATTTAGCAGGCTAAAGATAATTAATTATATTCTGTCAAATCTTTTAAAAACTTTCATTTTCTACAATTTAAATAGAAACTTCCCTTAATCAGAAGTTTTCAACATAAAAACAATTTAATAAAACCATGTAGGAAAAATTCAACAGATTTTCTCTATTTTCTTAGACACTAAGTCTGTTACTTTTCTACATTTTCATTGTATAAAATTGTTTTTCCAAGTTTACTTTGATGGGTTAATATCATAAACTGTGCTCCCAAGAAATGGAAATAACAAAAAGCAAGAAACCATACCTTGCGACTGGGTGATATTTTCCAGTTGAACAGATGTCATCATTCTGGTCATGATGGGACAACTCCCTACATGATTGTTCAACAGACTTTTTGCATTCTGGGTTATCTGGTTCACAGAGACACGCGTCAAAAATGGACAGCGGAGAGCCTTCATAGCTGTTCTGTAAGTAAAATCAAAGTACTTAAAGCACTGATGGTAGGCTATACTATGGAATGTTTGCTACAAATAAAGTTTTCTGCACTTTCAATTTTACAGAGAAATTAAATTGAATCTAGCAATCTCTTTTTCAAAATACAGTATCAGATAATGTGGATCATCATGAAACTTAACATCAAAATAAAGAATTTCATTATTCGACAAAATATGTTGAAGTAAAACAATCAATATATCTGACAACACTGGTTTGTTTGTTTGTTTGTTTTGGGTTTAACACTGTTTTTCAACAGTATTTCAGTCATGTAACAGCTGACAGTTGACCTAACCATTGTTCCTGGATTCTGTACCAGTACAAACCTGTTCTCCGCAAGTAATTGCCAACTTCCCCGAATGAATCTGAGGTGGAGGACAAATGATTTCAGACACAATTTCTTTTATCAAATAGTCAATGAGAACATACGCCCCGCCCAGGGATCAAACTCACGACCCCGCAGTCCATAGATTGACACTCTCCCTATTGACAATGATTGAGCTAACAGTACAAAAAAGTTACTATAGCAACATTGTTAATCCCTACATCATAATCAGAAAACACATTTAATTCTGCACATTTCTTATACATATTGTATTTTGTATAAATCCTACATTTCAAGAAATCTCCAGATAGTCCCAAGTTGACACGATCATTCTTAATTGTAAGCAACTATTGAATACAATTATGAAAGAATGCTTATGCAATGTTTCCAATGCTATAATGCAAATAACAAACTAATTTATTTTTTTTATATAGTACATGATATTAAATACATTATCCACAGAACCTTACAATATAAATATCCATTTCTCAATATTTAATTTCAGTTGAAATCCTTCTATTTTTCCTTTTTTTCTGTTTTTAAATAAAACCTCTTCAATTCTTTAATAAGTTTGTAGGAATATTTAATGGCTAAAAACATTTCAGTACCTACTAAGGTTGAAAAACATAATTTTGCACTGTATATTTATTTACTATCATCACAATATTCATATAATTTGATTAATAATAAGTCTAAGGGTTTATATAGAGTCATAAATTATAATAATGACAACATTATTTTTTCTAGGAATTTCAGTTTCATCTGTCCAGTTATATATATCAACAGCTAAGATGGAATTTTTTCAATGGTCTTTACACTAAATTAACCACAGAATGCTAACACAATGTAATGGTTTTCCAAATAACTGGCTATAAAGACAGTCCATTGGCTGAATACACAACACGTCCTCTGTAATAGGATGTCCATCATTAAAAAGGATATTGATGACAATTATAATTTTTTTATATAGTAGTAACAGTACATAAAAAATTTACCAATGTTGATAAATTTAGATTATCCATTTTTAATAAACAAGGGGTTTCGAAAAGTACACATTAAAAACTTTATAGAAATATGCACATGGCTCTTTTCTAATTAGCAAAATTTTAATACTATTTTTTCTATTTCTGGTGACAGACAGTGACCTTCACCCCACTCAATGAAGGCCCCATGTGCAGTTAAAAATGTGGTTTCTTACGGTCTAAGTTTCATTTTATTCACTTTATCTTAACATGAGTTATCAAACTGACACCGTTTTTGTATTTTTTTTATTAGCTATAATCACAACAACAGTCTTCAAGTGTTGTGTGGCTGCTAAAAATAGCCCCTCAGTGTTGTTAAATTTTCTGGTCTTTTGAGATCATGGAGAGCATTCATTTTACTATTTATAGAATTCCACTTGAGCTGGAGTTATGGAGTATGAGGAGTCAAACTCAGTCAAACCAGGTCTGTTATTATGTTGGTTGGTTGTTTTCTATGCTTCCTGGAAGGCTTTTTTTGAAGATTTTTTTAGTAACAGTGACCTTGACCGCACATGAAATCCCAACATAGGTCTTACTATAAGCTACGTTCATGGCCAAGCTTCATTTCAAATATATATCAATCAAATAATTATGCAGACTCTACTTTTGTCAATTAAGACAGTCCACTTAAGACACAGAAATTGAATCAAAGCTAACCAAGTGTTGTGATGGAGTCAATTTATGTCACATGCATTGAAATGAAACAACATTTATATAGCTTCATCCAAGAAAACACGTTTGGACTGAATTCAAAAACATCTTGTTGCATATTCAGCTACTGGGAGTTTGTTATTCATCTAAGTGCTTGCATGCTTACCTCACTCTCACTACCCTCACTATGATAAAATATATACCAAATAAAACCAGATTTTTACAAATACAAACATTCTAACAAGATCACATGAAGATCAAGACTTTTAGTACAAAACCTACTTCACTAACCTAATGATAATAAACAAGTGTACAAAGTTTCAAAGCTACAGCTCTTATTGAATTCAACAAAAATGGACCTAATTAAAAGAAATTCAAATTTTCTAAGTACATCAAGAGATATAATTCATACAAAATGCATATCACACTTATGACTCTTTGCCTATGTATTCACCTAATGAGATTAACAAGTCTGCAAAGCATCTAAGCTTGTGTCCCTATAGTATTCAAGTAAAGTGGACCTAAACTAAACAGTTTAACCAAGAATTTCAAATTTTCTAAGTACAAAAAGGGCCATAATTCTGATAAAATGTATGTTAGTGTTATAGTTCTTGGTCTACTTAATCAGCTGATGATTATAATATATAAACAAGTGCGCAAAGTTTCAAAGCTGTAGCTCTTATGTTTTGTGGAGCGGATGGACTTTAACAAAAATTTTAACCAAGAAAATCTAATTTTCTAAGTTCAAAAAGGACCATAATCCTGATCAAATGATGATGATAAACAAGTGTGCAAAGTTTCAAAGCTATATTTGTTATAGTTTTTGAGAAAAGGCGGACCTTAACAAAAGTTAAAACCAACACCGACAATCAAGTGACGACAAATATTTACCTCATAGATTTTTTTAAACAAGAGGGTCATGATGACCCTGGATCGCTCACCTGAGTAATATGAGCTACATGTTTCAAATGTCAAACTGATGCTAAAATACTAAGAAAGTAGGTCAGTAGGTCACATTCATGGTCACTGGAAGTCAGTTTTAAGATTGGTGTGCAAAACTGCATTTGTCATCCAAATTTCAAGGCTCTATCTTACAAAAACAAAAAAATAGGTCAGTAGGTCAAGGTCAAAGTCAAGTGATCCCTAATTACTTGGGTTCATCAGGTAATTATAACAAAACAGGATAGGAAATTTGATCAGAAAATTTTTACAGTATTCCCACTCCTATAACAAGTGACCCCCATAGCATGGCCTCTTTTCATCCCAAGGGCATAATTTGAACATTTTTGTTAGAGAACCACTAGGCAGTGCTACATACCAAGAATCAAAAGCCTAGGCCTTGAACTTTCAGACAAGAAGATTTTTTCTTTTTAAAAATTCCAATTTAAGTCTATGTAAAACTTGGGACCCCTGGGGCGGGGCCATTTTTCACCCCAGGGTAATAATTTCAATAATTTTGGTAGAGGACCAAAAGACAATGCTACATACCAAATATCAAAGGCCTAGGTCTTGTAGTTTCAGACAGGAAGTTTTTTAAAGTTTTTTTTCCTATATAAGTCTATGTAAAATTGGGACCCCCTGGGCGGGGCCTCTTTCCATTTCCAGGGTAATAATTTGAAAAATCTTGGCAGAGGACCACCAGGCAATGCTACATACCAAATATCAAAAGCCTATGTCTTCTTGTTAAAGACAAGATGATTTTTAAAGTTTTTTCCTACACAAGTCTATGTAAAACTTGGGACCCCTGGGGCGGGGCCTCTTTTCGACCCAGGGGCATAATTTGTACAGTCTTGGTAGAGGACCACTAGATGATGTCATATACCAAATATCAAAGCCCTAGGCCCTGTGGTTTTTGACAAGAAGATTTTCAAAGTTTTTCCCTATATATGTCTATGTTAACCATGTGACCCCCAGGCCGGGCAGGGCCATATTTGATCCTAGGGGGATAATTTTAACAGTCTTGGTAGAGGACCACTAGATGATGCTACACACAAAATATCAAAGCCCTAGTACATGTGGTTTTGGACAAGAAGATTTTCAAATTTTCCCTATATAAGTATGTTAACCATGTGACCCCCAGGGTGGGGCCATATTTGACCCTAGGGAGATAATTTGAACAATCTTGGTAGAGGACCACTAGATGATACTACATACCAAGTATAAAAGCTCTATGAACTGTGGTTTAGTACACAAAGATTTTTAAAGTCTTTCCTTTCGGTTGCCATAGCAACCAGAGTTCTACTTGGAATTCAATTTTTTGAATAATTTTGAAAGGCGGCCACCCAAGGATCATTCTTGACGTGAAGTCTGGTGTAATTCTGCCCAGTGGTTTTGAAGAAGAAGATTTTTTTTAGAAATTGTCGACGGACACACAACGCACTATGCACGACAGACGGCAGACACTGAGTGGTCACAAAAGCTCACCATGAGCCTTTGGCTCAGGTAAGCTAAAAAATCAGACCGGCTTAAAATGGCATAATTTTGCAAAAACAAAAGTTAAGAGTTATGTAACTTGCCACATGAAGTTATAGGAAGTCACCTCATGATGCCCAAGACATGACATGAGATGTTTGCAAGCATTTGAATTAGCAGTTTTTGAGACACTGGTCTACATGCGGAACTTTAACCTGTAATTCTAAGTTGAAGAGAGGCATATTTTTGACAAAATAAAAGCTAGAGTTATGTAACTTGTCCTGCAAGGTAAACTCATGATGCCGAACATATAATTATGTGAAGCTTGAAAGCATTAGGTCTAGTAGTTTTAGAAAAACCTTCTTATATGCCAAACTTCTGTGATGCAGAGTATGACAACAACGGGAGTGACAACAAAAGCTCCACAATTTGAAACATTCCTAATGAGCCGCACCATAAGAAAACCAACATAGTGCATTTGCGACAAGCATGGATCCAGACCAGCCTACTCATTCCCGCAGTCTGGTCAGGATCCATGCAGTTCACTTTCAAAGCCAATTGCAATTATTAGAGAAACCGTAAGCAAGCAGCATGGATCCTGCCATTTTTATGTAAGATGCAATCAATTATCGAAGAAGTAAAATTTAATAAATTTTCCACCCGCAAAAAAAAATTGCTCTCCTATATAACAATTATTTATAAATGACCTATTATCAAAGAACAGGTAAGCATAATGATCTGTTATCTGCAGTTAAAAACCAGGACACATAATAAGGAAATTACTCACAGTCAATATTTGCATACAATATGTTGGTATCAGGAGTCTCCTAAGTCAATATAATAAATCCTAAATATTAAACTTACAAAACAACTTTATACTGCATTTCATTTTGACAGTCTTTTTTTGTCAAAACAGGTATGTATAAAATGAAATTTATATAATCAAATGAAAATTTTTACCTTGATGTAAGCCAGCAACGAAAAGTTTTAAAATTCATAAAAACTTCACTGTTTTAACTATTTTCTTTACCAGATGTCTGTAATTTAGCACATATAAACTAACTAATTACACTGCTTACTTGACACTTATAACCCTGAAGCTTGTTAGTAATATAAAATCAATATTCCTCACTAATGTATCTGCTGAATCAGTTGTGGTCTCAGTAAGATAAGGCTTCGACAATCTGCCTAATTCCTTCAAAGTTTACGTCAAACACTTAAACTGCTTGTCGTGGACTATTTTTTGCACTGTCTACGTGACAGATTTGTCTCCGGTTCATTTACCTTTACAACAGGATATACAGCTCTCGACGTTTTATGTTAACAAAATACACTGAAAAAATATCACGCACCTTTATGTATCGTGACTTTTATTATATAAGGAAGACTTAAGCGTAGGCAAAATGTTCTCACTACTTAATTATTTTTAGATTATTCCGGGTACATAATAATTGATTTTTTAAACTTAGATGATATATGTAAAAAAAAAATTTACGAGATGTTTGAAATTATGACAGGAGAAGACTGACTGATCCATAAAAAGATTATAACATATATTAATGAATATCCTAAAAGATATTGATATTAGACCAAAATCATATTTGAAAACAATAACAATTACTTTTGAAATATAAAATTAACATATTTGTGTGTATAAACGGTATCTGTCAATTAAAATTAAAGCATACATCTAATACAGCTATTAAAGCAACATATGAATGTGTACCCACTAAAACAATGAATTTCAAATTTGTTTTATTTTAACAAATGCGTAAATTGACTGTCACACATGACATTTATTTGTGATTATGTCGCTCTATAAAAACAGTAGTTTTATATAACCAGTAAATTAAATGAATTAAATGACAATTATCTACCTTTGAAGTACTTATCTATAACTTAACTCACAGTAGTTGTCATGGAAGATGTACATGGGATATCTTTAAAGTGCCAGATTTTTAAAAATTTACCTGTTGAACATAATACCAGCTACTTTATAACCAACAATGTATCCAATATTTAATATTCCCAAACTATCCAAATGAATGTGTCACGCAAGAACTATGAAGGAACAAAAAGGAAGCCTTAATATAATATTAACATGACCAATTTGATGACCTTTTGACTTATGATCACGACTAAACTACAAACGTTATCACTGATTTCAGGCTTTACTGTGATAAGAAAAAGTACTAATACTTAAAATATGTCCTTTACAACACATATACATCTAAATGTCAATATATTTGACAAATTATAAGCCCTTAGGGGTAGGCATCTATCTTAAGAGACAAGAATTTTACAATCTAACTTTTAAACTTTTTTTTTTTTGCAAAAGTCTAGCTAAATTGTAAATGTCAAAAATCTACTGCATTTTATCATCTCATTAGCATGCTTCCTATATTAGTGAGTAGATTTAACCTTTACCCTGCTAAATTTCTAAAATGGACTGGTCTGTTATTCAATTTGGGCAGTTCAATTTATTATTCGAAGGGTGTTCAATGAAAATTTACTAACTGAATATAGTGAACAGTGCAGACCAAGATGAGCCTGGCTGCTAGAAGGTTAAAGGTTAAAAGGACATGCCTCTGGACAAATATCAAAATTTCAAAACAGATAGCAAATTGATTCTCCTTCATGATTCAGAGATGGAGAAAAACTGATCTAAGTTAACATAGTGTCCCCTGTCAAGTTGTCACAAAGAGTTAATTCACCTCACCCAGGCAGCCAACTTGCAACCTCCTGATTCGAACTCTTGATGTACTGAGATAATACTTGGCAGGACTGACACGTTGCAAGATCAGCCTGCACATTTTATGCAGGCTGATCATGGTCTACACTGTTCGCTAATCAGTCTGTAAATTTTTAGTGAACACCACTTTGAATGATAAGTGATACTGCCCAAACTGAATGATGGACCCGTCCATTTTAGAAATTTAGAAGGCTAAAAGTTAAAACTGTTCAATAATAATTATATGATAAACCCGAGTCAGCTAAAACAGGCTGGCAGTTGTTAATAAATAGACATGAAACTGTGTTTTCTACCAAGTATGATTCACACGAATGATGACATGAAAACGTACATTGCGGAATGAACTGACAGACGTAAGGACAACACTATAAAACTCTTTTGTGCAGAACTTTCTAATGGAGAAAATATAAAAAATCAAACTTACTTCTATTTTCTTCTTTCTGAAAGTTTCTATATATATTCTGTAAATGGTTTATATTTGTCTGCTTTTATCTGAGTCAGAAATTTGAAATTTGAAACAAAAGAACTATAACTCCATATAGCGAACCAAGTTCATAAAAACCCTACCTTAGGACAGAGTTATTCATTAAAAGCTTGTAACTCATCATCGGAGCAAATTTCTAAAGCATTTTCCCAACAGTTCGGGATATTACATTTGTTTGACCAACAACAATCTTGGGCTTCATCATATACCTGTGGGTCAAGGTCAAATCCTGTTGATGTTTTTTTTATCAAACCTGTTTTCATTCGCTGCTTGTGCAACGAATGACTTGTCAACAAGATCCTTCTTATACAGGATAATAGTGAATGAAATCATATGACAAAGTGGACAACACTTTTACAGGATGGTACAAGTAAATAAAAATCTATGTGACATTAATGACGTGACATGCATTTTTAAATTACTTTTTCCGAAATATCATAAATTACGTTAAAAATCATACTTGAAACAACATTTTGTTGTCTTTTTTTCTATCTCGTATAAACTGAAGAACAGTCATAAATTAGTTCACATTACCAAGCCCAATAGTTATGATACACTTTATGAAAGTTGGGAAATCCTGACTAGTGAATGATTTGTTTTTCAGAGTTCTATATAAAACATCAACGGCTAATACAGTACAATTCAATGTGTACATGTAGGATAAAATCTCTACCGCCAGCTCAACTAAAAATGACCACGGCAGACAAAATTTTGTCTTTGTTTTTAATACACATGATCAATACAAAAAAATTTGAAATGAAAACAGGAGTGGCAAACTCTTACAATATACCCTAGTCACAGCAAATTACTTTTGACTTCTATTTTCATATGCTATTTACAGTGCAGACTAATTTGTTATATTTTTTATTGCGATCAAATGAAGGAACATTATTATTATTTTAAACTCCAGAGTAACAAAGACTATCCAGCTGGTTATCAAGCTGGGTCAATATAATATGCCTTTAAACATTCAAAGTTTGGTAAACACTGGATAAGAACTGTTTAAGTAATTACCGTAAGTGAAAACTGTCAATATTTGTAACCTTAAGTAATTCAAGGGCAATAACTCAACAGTGACTGGGACAGTACTATCTGGCTGGTTATCGAAACTGACCGAAATACAGGTATTATGCTCCATAAGACTGGTGGACACTCACAGGATAAGAGGCAGACACTGTCAATTTTCACAATTTTTAGTAATTTAAGGGCCATAAATTCATAACTCCCGTCTTTAAGACAATCTGTCTAGTAATTGGCCGACACTCTGTCTAGTTATTGGCCAACACAGTATGCCCATTAACATTGTGACAAAGTTTGGTGAACATCTGATAATAAGCTAAAGTTAGAAAGTGGACACCCACCCTTAGCAGGTGATCAAGTAATACATCCTGTTTCATGCGTGTTTTTAAAAAACATTTTAATTCAAACAAAAGTAACAATTCCTACCCATTTTCTAACAGAAAATTAAGATTTGTATAAAAATATACAGAGTTTTTTCATCTGTCTTGGTTTCATTTAACAAGGCCCATTTTGTCTAGAGGGTGCTTCCCTAAATTTATTCTGTGTACCTCATGCCATGTACAATTTAATCCACCTCACACTTTAACCCTTATCATGCTGGACATGACTGATTCTGCCTATGCGACCAGAGTAGCTCATGATCAGCCTGCACATCCGTGCAGTCTGATCAAGATCTGCACTGTTGGCCATTCAGTCAGAATCTCTTTGGTAAGCACCCCGTTTAACAGTAAATGGTTCTGTCCAAAATGAAAGATGGACAAGTTCATTATAGAAACTTAGCAGGGTAAGGGTAAAGCCATTCCCTCAAATTTACACAGAATCAGGACACCATCATTATTTTACTTTCTTCTTAACCATACAAAACTGAATAAACCAAAAATCATGAAAGAAGCTTAATATAAGTACTGGTACATGTAATAAATACAAATGTAATAAACTCACCACACTTATTTATATATAAAAAAAATATACTAAACTTGTGGGAAATTACCCACTATCAAAAGTGAGTTTTAGAAAAGTAATCCACACAAAATATTAAAACAAACTTTATTTTCTAAATCCATTTCCCAGGATAGGCCACAGTCTGCATGTGAGAAAGGAAATGTCAAAAAAAAAAAAGGATATTCAACTGCACATGATATTAATATTACAAGTGATATAGCTAGTTTTTCTTGAAAAACGAGTTATCTTAGAGTACTATGTCAAACTCTCACTAAAATATTAATGAAGATAAAAATCAGTGTAATAAAATTATATATCACAGTAACAAACATTATAACATTACCATCCATTAACATTTTATGTACTTAATGATGCTTAACGAGTATTTCAGGTACAAAATCGAGCTGCACGGTACTTACTTTTAACTAATCTATTGCGTGGAAGTTCATTTTAACTTTTAAGTAAAATTAATATCAAAATATTACAGCTGTGAGATACATGTTTGATCACTTTGATTATCCAAATTAAGTTGTATATAAATTATATTCAAACATGACCAGCAAATAACCTACATATATGTGATATATTCTTACGCATAAGAACTCAAAACTCTGGTTATTCTACAATAACATAGCATTATTATTAAACATCATTATACTGTTCAAAACTATGTAAATCTTATACCATAGATCTAAATAACAAGAGGGCCATGAAGGCCCTGTATCGCTCACCTGACCTATTGACCTAAAGATCATTAAGATTAACATTCTGACCAAGTTTCATTAAGATATGGTCATAAATGTGGCCTCTAAAGTGTTAAATAGCTATTCCTTTGATTTGACCCTGTGACCTAGTTTTCGACCCGACATGACCCAGATTCAAACTTGTCCTAAAGATCATCAAGTTTAACATTCTGACTAAGTTTCATGAAGATACAGTCATAAATATGGCCTCTATGGTGTTAACCAGCTTTTCCTTTGAATTGACCTATTGACCTTGTGTTTGACCCCACCTGACCCTGATTTAAACTTGACCTAAAGATCATCAAGATTAACATTCTGACCAAGTTTCATTAAGATACGGTCATAAATGTGGCCTCTAAAGTGTTAAATAGCTTTTCCTTTGATTTGACCTGGTGACCTAGTTTTTGACCCGACATGACCCAGATTCGAACTTGTCCTAAAGATCATCAAGTTTAACATTCTGACTAAGTTTCATGAAGATACAGTCATAAATATGGCCCCTTTAGGGGGTAACAAGCTTTTCCTTTGATTTGACCTAGTTACCTAGTTTTTGACCTAGTTACCTAAAGATCATCAAGGTTAACATTCTGACCAAGTTTCATTAAGATAAGGCCATAAATGTGGCCTCTACAGTGTAAACTAGCATTTCCTTTTATTTGACCTGGTGACCTAGTTTTTCTTCCCAAATTACCCAGATTCAAACTGGACCTTAAGATCATTAATATTAACAATCTGACCAAGTTTCATGAAGATACAGTCATAAATGCGGCCTCTACAGTGTTAACAAGCTTTTCCTTTGATTTGACCTGGTGACCTAGTTTTTGACCCCAGATGACCCAATATCGAACTCATCCAAGATTTTATTGAGGGTAACACCCTGACCAAGTTTCATTAAGATTGGGCCAAAACTGTGACCTCTAGAGTGTTAACAAGCTTTTCCTTTGATTTGACCTGGTGACCTAGTTTTTGACCCCAGATGACCCAATATCGAACTCGTCCAAGATTTTATTAAGGGTAACATTCTGACCAAGTTTCATTAAGATTGGGCCAAAAATGTGACCTCTAGAGTGTTAACAGTCAAATTGTTGACGACGGACGGACGGACGACGGACGAAGGGCGATCACTAAAGCTCACCTTTGAGCACTTTGTGCTCAGGTGAGCTAAAAACATAATGTATATATTTATATCATCTTTACCCTTATCACGCTGGACACAACCGATTCTGCCTTCGTGACCAGTGTAGATCAATATTAATTTCTGACTACATTTTACCTATTTTACCTTTTTATCTCACCTGAACAATATCTGGGTGAAGAATTGTGATTACAAAATGTCTGTCGGTCTACACTTAATTTGACAGTACAATAGAGGCCTGTGTTTTGACGAAAAGTTAAAGTCTGTCCATCAGTCTAGTCAGTAGTTGGGACTGCAACTTTTTAAACTTTGGGAGTCCCAGGACTGCAACTTGAAATTGCTACTGAGAACCCTGGAAATTTAGCAGGGTAATGTTCATTCACTGATTATACAATGACAGCTTGGAAAGGCAAACACCTAGAGCTGAGTTTTTCATCCTTACATGTATATACCAGGCTTACAGATTTTCAGCCACTTCCCCATTGAAAACAAGCTTATTTTTTCTCCCAAAATGAAATATGGCAGAGAAACTTCTCTACAAGAGGGCCAAGATGGTCCCAAGTCGCCCACCTGCGTAACACACAATAGTGTAAACATGTTCTACCTAGTGATTTCATGGAGACTAATATTCTGACCAGTTTTCATTTAGATTGGACCAAAACACGTGGCCTCTTGAGTGTAAAAAGGCTTATTCTTTGATTTGACCCAGTGACCTAGTTTTTGACCCTACACAACCCAGATAAAAATTCATTCGTTATTTCATGCAAAGAAACATTCTGACCAAGTTTCATGCAAATCAAATGAACAAGAGTGTTTAAACAAGCTTTTCCTTTGATTTGTGCCCTAGTTTATGACCCCATATGACCCAGTTTCGAACTTAGCATAGGAATCATCAAGATAAGCATTCTGACCAAGTTTCATGAAGATAGGGTCATAAATGTGGCCTCTAGGTTGTTAACAAGCTTTTCCTGACCTGATGACTTAGGTTTTTGACCAGACATGACCCAGTTTCAATCCAGGCCTAGAAATCATCAAGATAATCATTCTATGCAAGTTTGTATCAAATCAAAGCATAAATGAAACCTCTATATGGCTGAAAGGGCCAAACTAGAAAATTTTGCCCCCTTTCAGGGGCAGTAACTCCAGAACCCACGAAGGAATCTATTCAGTCTAGCTGGTTTTTGAAAGGAACCAAGATCTTATTGTGACTTAAGTTGTAAGTAAGTGTAATTAAAATCAAATACAAAATGTCATTTCTATCGTGTTCACAAGGTAAAAATTACATTCTGGCTCTTTCAGGGGTCAATCAGTGGCTGTAACTCTGGAACCTAAGATTGGATCTGACAGATTCATCATTGAATCCAAGATTAACTGTTGTTGAAGATATTTTGCAAGTTTGTATCAAATCAAACAATAAATGAAGTCTTTATATGGCTGCCAAAGCCCAAATAGCAAATTTGGGTCCTTTAACTTTAAGGGGCCATATTAAAGAGTTTTAAGCCATTTGTCACCATTTTACATCGTTTAGAATAGATTAATGGCCTTTCCATTCAATTTCGAGGAGTTTGGCAAAAACCCATGTATTGCTCCTTATAGGCTGAACACTACTAAATCCGGCTGTTCTTTATTTTATATAAAATTCACTCACTTTAAACAAGTTTTCGACATTTTCTAGCATATCAGATTTTCAGAGACTTATATTCCCATAAAGAACTATGTTGCTACTTTAGAAATTTTCAGTGACTTATATTAATAAATGAAGACTCTATATGGCTGCAAAAGCCCAAATAGCAAATTTGGGTCCTTTAAGGGGCCATATTTTAACTCTAGAACCCAGAGAAAAAGAAAAAAAACAAAAACATTGATGATCGGTAATTATTCAGTTGATAAACTATCGTAAGTAATTGACCTTGTTTTCATCATCAATTAACACCCCCTCAACAAAGATGCTAAAAGAAGTGGGTCGGTATCATTCAGGAATCAATAAATCATGTTGTTCTACTCGTCTTAATTGTGAGTAGATAAAAAAAAGCCGAATTGGTTGCTATATCCCATATAAAAGATAAGTGTCTCAAATGATAATAGTGATATCCTACCTCTGTGACCTATCTGCCCTCAAGGAATTTACATTATTGTTTGACAAGAATAACTTCTAAATTGTCGTGTCAAAAAAATACATGTACAAAGATTCATTTAAAACTTATTAAAAACCGCAACAACATCATATTGCTTTATTTCAAAACAGTATAATAATTTCTATTTACGTTCATGTGACCTATTCTGCTGCACTACAGAAATATGTTTGCCAAAAATCGTTTTACGCCATGTAATGTAATTTCTGCCGCTTTTTCATTATTTAAGATTTTTTATTGTTTTTTGTACTTTCTGGTCAAAAGGCTTAATTTTATGCCCAGAGTACATATCATTTATTTACTTTTAGAAAGAAATAAGTAATTAAGATCGCGCTGTTTGAAATTTTAAAAATGATTATATGAAAATTCAACCGTTTTTACAGAATTTTGCCTATATTTCTGCCGATATCTTATTAAAATCATTATAGAATTCAAATTGTATTACTTCTCAAGTGGTGCTGAAAAACTGAAGAGATAATGTTAAAAAATGAATGCACTACATGCGATTTTTGTGTATATGTCAATAAACAAAAGTAACGGCGATGTAAATTAGATATTACGATAGGTCGTACGTGCTAGTGGAATGGGAAATTAACAGTATGACATTCTGATATCTTTACGATTCGCTGGTAAATTCCTGTCAATCCAGGTCAGGGATCATCCTACAAGGCGATTTGAGCGATATCGTCGCTTTAAAGTTCGGCCACTTCGCCTAATTATCGCCTCCGGGCGAAATCCGAATCGCCGAGTTTTTCTGCGAGTTATTATCTGTTTACTTAAAGTTGTAAAACTTTATGCATATTCGAGATTAAACTAGAAAATGCTTTTGTAAAAAAGCGCATGTCTCCCCCAATGCAAAGTCCTATAGGCAAGAAGTCAATAGGGGTCAGGAGCGAAAGTCAAAGAGACACTGATGGTTAGCTGCAACAGGGATCATCTACTTGGCATGTCCAGTCATCCCGCTAAATTTCAACACTCTTGGCCTAGTGGTTCTCAAGTCACTGTTCAGGCCCCTGTGACCTTGACCTTTGATCAAGTGACCTCAAAATAAATAGAGGTCATCTACTCTGCATGTCCAATCATCCTATTAAGTTTCAACATTGTAGGTCAAGTGGTTCTCAAGTTATTTCCAAAAAATGATTTTACATGAACAGGCCACTGTGACCTTGACCTTTAATAGACTGACCCCAAAATCAATAGGGGTCATCTACTCTGCATGTTCAATCATCCTATGAAGTTTCAACATTCTGGGTCAAGTGGTTCTCAAGTTATTGATCGGAACTGGTTATCAATGTTCAGGCCTGTGACCTTGACCTTTAATGGAGTGACCCCAAAAACAATAGGGGTCATTTACTCTGCATGAACAATCATCCTATGAAGTTTCAACATTATGGGTTGAGAGGTTCTCAAGTTATTGATTGGAAATGGTTTTCCATGTTCAGGCCCCTGTGGCCTTGACCTTTAACAGAGTGACCCTGAAATCGTTAGGGGTCATCTACTCTGCATGACCAATCATCCATGAAGTTTCATCATTCTGGGTCAAGTGGTTCTCAAGTTACTGACCGGAAATGGTTTTCCATGTTCAGGCCCCTGTGACCTTGACCTTTAACGGAGTGACCCCAAAAACAATAGGGGTCATTTTCTCTGCATGAACAATCATCCTATGAAGTTTCAACATTCTGGGTCGAGAGGTTCTCAAGTTATTGATTGGAAATGGTTTTCCATGTTCAGGCCCCTGTGGCCTTGAACTTTAACAGAGTGACCCTAAAATCGTTAGGGGTCATTTACTCTGCATGAACAATCATCCTATGAAGTTTCATCATTCTGGGTCAAGTGGTTCTCAAGTTACTGACCGGAAATGGTTTTCAATGTTCAGGCCCCTGTGGCCTTGACCTTTAATGGAGTGACCCCAAAATCGACAGGGGTCATCTACTTTGCATGTACAATCATCCTATGAAGTTTCAACATTCTGGGTCAAGTGGTTCTCTAGTTATTGATCGGAAATGGTTTTCTATGTTTAGGCCCCTGTGACCTTGACCTTTGATGGAGTGACCCCAAAATCAATAGGGGTCATCTACTCTTTATGACCAATCATCCTATGAAGTTTCAACATTCTGGGTCAAGTGGTTCTCTGTTATTGATCGGAAATGGTTTTCAATGTTCAGGCCCCTGTGACCTTGACCTTTGAATGAGTGACCCCAAAATCAATAGGGGTCATCTACTCTTCATGACCAATCATCCTATGAAGTTTCAACATTCTGGGTCAAGTGGTTCTCTAGTTATTGATCGGAAATGGTTTTCAATGTTCAGGCCCCTGTGACCTTGACCTTTGACGGAGTGACCCCAAAATCAATAAGGGTCATCTATTCTTCATGATCAATCATCCTATGAAGTTTCAACATTCTGGGTCAAGTGGTTCTCTAGTTATTGATAGGAAATGGTTTTCAATGTTCAGGCCCCTGTGACCTTGATCTTTGACGGAGTGACCCCAAAATCAATAGGGGTCGTCTACTCTTCATGACCAATCATCCTATGAAGTTTCAACATTCTGGGTCATGTGGTTCTCTAGTTATTGATCGGAAATGGTTTTCAATGTTCAGGCCCCTGTGACCTTGACCTTTGTCGGAGTGACCCCAAAAACAATAGGGGTCGTCTACTCCAACAGCCCTACAACCCTATGAAGTTTGAAGGTTCTAGGTCAAATGGTTCTCCAGTTACTGCTCGGAAATGAAGTGTGACGTACGGACAGACGGACGGACGGACAGGGCAAAAACAATATGTCTCCTGGGGGAGACATAATTATCGATAAATCCATAGTCAACCCCGCCTACTCGCCTGTCAAACTTCAGCCAATCACAGCGTTAATATTCCACAGTGTCAATCAATAATATTGTAAGCCGCCGCCATTTTGAAAATTTTCAACCGGCATGTAAAAAGCTGATAAACTTAACGAGAGCATGATCTTATGCAACAATTGTATATTATTCTTTCATTTTATTAAAGATTACTTCAAAATTTATTTCAATTACCATGATTACGGTCAATTTCTGTAAACGAATTGCTCGGGTACTGCCGATAAAAAATGATTTTGTGGACGTTAGAACTGCCATACAAAATATTGTAAAAAGATCGCCATTACCTACGAGTTTGGTATTATTTTCAAAAAAATAAATAAATAAATGAATTAAATGTATAAATTTGAACAAATTGATGCAAAAATCAGGCATTATAAAAGCACGAGAATCGAAATATAAATGAAAAATTTCACAGCATTTCGATCGTGCACCTGTTAAATTACGAGTTTTAAAGGCGACTTTTTCAAAGCTAAGTTTATACTTTATTTAGAAATTCGTGAAAATGATCGTGCAAAAATCAATTTCCTTAAATAATTACTGTTTATAAGTTACAGCTAGACCCATAGAAAGTGGATATATATATAGGCAGGAAACTGAATGCTACGCCGATTCTTCTCCTTAAATTCCTCAACTTCTCCCTAAATTCTGCGGAGGGAGAAGTCACTTCTCCCTAAAATTTTGACCTAGGATGATCCCTGCAGGTAGTGACTGAACCATTATCAAAGTTTGTTAACGTTTTTGGAGATGTAATTTCTGAAGTTTGGAAAAGTTAGGACGTAAAAACCACTCGCCCGATCGGTTGAGTATACAACAAGGTCCACTCGTCCTATTCAGACTTTAACTCGCCAATGCGAGCAGGCGAGTGGAATTTTAACACCTGTTTCACTACGCTACGCTTTGGCAAACTTAATTGCATTAGAAGTTCAATAAATGATCTATAACATGTACATATCTGATGCCTCTTTAAATACTTCAGTAATCCTAGCCTATGTTCGTAGGTGTGTCTAGGAATACGGAACTTCCGTAATCCTAGAATCGAAGCCTTGGTAATCCTAGAATTGCAGCCTAGGATTACGATACTGTAATCGTAGCCAATGCCTATGTCAAAATCTAGGACATCACTAAAATAATCTAGAACAGACATGACAGACTTTTAAGTTTAATACATGTAGGTTGGCAACTTCACCTGGATTTAAAGGTATTTTACATTACCTAAAAATTATCTCTCACTAAACGGTAGAAAATCGTTTTAACAAGTTGAAAATTTCTAGTTTGCTAGCAACTTTCTTCATCATAAAATACCTTTAAAATATTTTATAGGAAGTGTCTAGGGGTACGGATCCGTACCTCTAGACAAGCCTGTTAGGGGTTTTCTATGGGTACAGACCTCCTTTTTCTAGAGATTTAGGGCTATTTATATCTTAAATTTTGTTGAAAATTAAATAACAAATAAGACTTAACCAGTCTTCACTTAAAACTTGGATCTAATTGGTTTACAGATACCAGCATTCATCCGATTGTTTACCTTCTCTTTCAAAACCTAAATAACCGAGGAACTCCAAATGAATACACTGTGCCGATTAGTTTGTTGTAAAATATAAACTGTTGATAACAGCTAGATTAATGAATGAATCTATCTCTTACATGAATTCTATTTGAAATTCAACAAAAAAAATAGGCATAATATGCACCTATTTATTTTGTTATTTAACAAGGTATAATGATAATAGGCACAGAACTGATTGTTTAATAATCAATTAAGCGACATTAAGTAAAGGAAACTGTTTGTGAAAACATCCCTTGTATCTCGTAACGGCTACCAAATGTGTGAAAAACATAAATACACTTAGGGTTATTTATCAATTAAAAATAGTTTTTCCCAACATATTTAACATTATTTTCTTTAATCATTATATCTTTTTTTTCTGCCAGTTCGAATCCTCGTGATTTATTTGGCGTTCCTCGGTTATATACGTTCCAAAAGAAAATGTAACAAATCGGATGAACGCTGTTATCTGTAAACCATTTAGATCCAAGTTTTAGGTGAATATTGACGGTCTTATTTGTTATTTCATTTTCAACAAAATTTGAAATATAAATGACCCTTAATCTCTAGAAAAACGGAGGTCAGTACCCCTAGAAAACCTCTAACTGGCTTGTCTAGAGGTACGGATCCGTACCCCTAGAGGCTAGACACCTCCTATTTTATAAAGGTATTAATGTGTACTACAGAATGTGAAGTTTGGTAGTTTTATACAGGATAAAAAGCCAGATATCAAGTGCCCACACTAGCATATGTGTATGGGCTCAGGTTATTATGTAAAGTTTTCTGACTTCCTTGTTTAATTTGTTACGAATATTAACGAGTGCCAAATATTATATAAATTACGAGTCAATAGCATAGGTAAAACGACTCTAGTTCTATGAGCCCATGTTCCGTTTATTTCGACTCCTGGTCTCACTCAAACAGAACAACATTATGTGTTGTTCAAAATGAAGGAGTACTTAAAAATACATTTATATTTGTTTTCTTTCACTCACCCTCAGTCAGTCGTTATCTAATTCAACCCGGTGTTGTAATAATCAGCTCATGTAAAAAGCGGTAGGAGGGACGGTATACTTTGCAGACAAGTACTGCAGACACTATACACAAAGAAGGATTTTGCAGACAACATAGGTAAAGAAGGGTATTGGATTTTGCAGACACTATATATAAAGAACAAAAGGTGTAGATGTATAAAGGGGTTGTTGAGTGAACTGATAATGTTTTTATTATGTCACTGATTTTGTACTATATTTTAAGACTAAGATTTAAATGAGAATTATGGTTCATAAAATATTCAAAATATCATTTACAATTAATAATAATGATAATAGATGGTAATAATGACAGAAATCTGATATCAGTAATAATTATTATTATCATAATCATTATTTGTTCTTATTATTAATGGTTTTTATTATTAATTGTATTATTTGAAATAACATTTTGAAAATTCTATAACCATAATTTTCATTTAAATCTTATTATTAATAAAAAATAAATATTAAACAGTATAAGGTCAAATAAGGGAGTTACTAACACTTTGATGTATTCAAAAAAGACAAGCAAAGTGAATGTTTCTGATTTCTTTTACTTTGATATCATCTATTAAAACAATTATTCTTTATTCTTACCTGTCTGCAAAATTCTACTGATACATCTTGTACATTATTATATCAGTCTATGCTTATTTCTACTTGTCTGCAAAATATAACTGAAATCTGTCTGCAAAATGCAGTTACTGTTGATATATGTACAGTATTCCAAATGTTTATTCTTTATTCTTACTTTTGTCTGCAAAATGCTGTGGTTTTATTATATTATACCATCTTTCTTTTATTTATTTCTACATGTCTGCAAAATTCAACTGAAATCTGTCTGCAAAATGTAGTTACTGTCGATTTATGTACAGCATTCCATTTTTTCCCCTTTATTATTACTTGTCTGCAAAATCCAACAGTTACTGTAGTCTGTCTGCAAAATGCAGTTAATGTTGCGGTTTTATTATATTGTATCATTTTTATCTTCAGAATTGACAGAATTACATAGGTTTAATCTTTAGTCTTACTTGTGTGCAAAATTTAACTGATGTATCATGTACATTATTATAATTCAAATTCAAGTGTATGCTTTATTTCTACTTGTCTGCAAAATTCAACTGAAATCTGTTTGCAAACTTTAGTTACTGTTGATAAAAATACTGTATTACATAAGTTTGTTCTTTATTCTTTCTTGTCTGCAAAATTCAACTGATGTATGTACAGTATTATTTAAGTTTATGCTGTATTTCTACTTGTCTGCAAAATTCAACTGATATATGTACAGTATTATTTAAGTTTATGCTGTATTTCTACTTGTCTGCAAAATTCAACTGATATATGTACAGTATTATTTAAGTTTATGTTTTATTTCTACTTGTCTGCAAAATTCAACTGAAATCTGTTTGCAAAATTTAGTTACTGTTGATATAAATACTGTATTACATAAGTTTGTTCTTTATTCTTTCTTGTCTGCAAAATTCAACTGATGTATGTACAGTATTATTTAAGTTTATGCTGTATTTCTACTTGTCTGCAAAATTCAACTGATATATGTACAGTATTATTTAAGTTTATGCTGTATTTCTACTTGTCTGCAAAATTCAACTGATATATGTACAGTATTATTTAAGTTTATGCTGTATTTCTACTTGTCTGCAAAATTCAACTGATATATGTACAGTATTATTTAAGTTTATGCTTTATTTCTACTTGTCTGCAAAATTCAACTGAAATCTTCTGCAAAATGCAGTTACATATGTACAGTATTCCATAACTTTTTATATATATATATTCTTTATTGTTACTTTTGCAAAATTCACTGCTGTCTGTCTGCAAAATGCAGTTATTGTTGCGGTTTATCTATTATATCCATTTATTCTTTAATTTTTACTTGTCTGCAAAATTCAACTTATATAATGTACACTATTACATAAAAAGTTTTTACTGTTTATTCTAACTTGTCTGCAAAATCAGTCAAACAAGACACATTTGGTGGAGACAGTTAAAAACTCTTATCTGCAAGTGGCTATAAGAGATAAAAGGATTAAAAATGTTTGCCCCAGGCTATTCAAATATACAGAAGAGACATGTATGCCACTTACTGGAACATCTTTAAGTGTGACAACTATAATTAAATTAGATGCACCCACCATAAATAAGCTAATCTCTTAATTACTTAATAACTTTATTGCCCCAGGAATAAACAAGTCCTGTCTGATAAGGTCAGATAGTGATCAATATGCATATATGGAGAGTCCTATTTTATCAATGACTTTTAATTTTAAAGAGAAGTAGAAATAATGCAAAAACTGATGTGATATAGTAATACAACAGTTACTGTATTTTGCATTTCTATCATTTCTATCATATATCAGTTGAATTTTGCAGACAAGTAAGAATAAAGAATACACCTATGTATCATAAATCAGTTGAATTTTGCAGACAAGTAAAAATAAACCTATGCATTTCTATCATACATCAGTTGAATTTTGCAGGCAAGTAAGAATGAATAAACCTATGTATTTCTACCATAATATCAGTTGAATTTTGCAGACAAGTAGAAATAAAGAATAAATTGATATAATAATAAAACCGCAACATTAACTGTATTTTGCAAAAACAGACTGCGGCTGAATTTTGTAGACAAGTGAGAATAAAGAATAAAGTTATGGAATACTGTACAATCAACAGTAACTGCATTTTGCAGACAGATTTCAGTTGAATTTTGCAGACAATAGAAATCTATAGACTGATATAATAATGTACATGTATATATAATGTTGAATTTTGCAGACAAGTAGAAATAAAGCATAGACATAATAATGTAATGATAATCAGTTGAATTTTGCAGACAGGTAAGAATAAAGATAAGATGCCGAATAAAGAATAAAGTTATGGAATACTGTACAATCAACAGTAACTGCATTTTGCAGACAGATTTCAGTTGAATTTTGCAGACAATAGAAATAGAGCATAGACTGATATAATAATGTACATGCATATATAATGTTGAATTTTGCAGACAAGTAAGAATAAAGAATACACCTATGTATCATAAATCAGTTGAATTTTGCAGACAAGTAAAAATAAACCTATGCATTTCTATCATACATCAGTTGAATTTTGCAGACAAGTAAGAATAAAGAATACACCTATGTATCATAAATCAGCTGAATTTTGCAGACAAGTAAAAATAAACCTAGGCATTTATATTATACATCAGTTGAATTTTGCAGGCAAGTAAGAATGAATAAACCTACGTATTTCTACCATATATCAGCTGAATTTTGCAGACAAGTAGAAATAAAGAATAAATTGATATAATAATAAAACCGCAACATTACTGTATTTTGCAAACAGACTGCGGTTGAATTTTGCAGACAAGTGAGAATAAAGAATAAAGTTATGGAATACTGTACAATCAACAGTAACTGCATTTTGCAGACAGATTTCAGTTGAATTTTGCAGACAATAGAAATCTATAGACTGATATAATAATGTACATGTATATATAATGTTGAATTTTGCAGACAAGTAGAAATAAAGCATAGACATAATAATGTAATGATAATCAGTTGAATTTTGCAGACAGGTAAGAATAAAGATAAGATGCCGAATAAAGAATAAATGTTTTAAAAAGATGATATCAGAGTAAAAGAAACCATTCACTTTTCTTGTGTTATTTGAATATGTCAAAGTGTTAGTAACTCCCTTATATGACCTTATACCATTTAATATTTATCTGTTATTAATAATAAGATTTAAATGAGAATTATGGTTATAGATTATATTCGAAATGTTATTTCAAATAATACAATTAATAATAAAAACCATTAATAATAAGAACAAATAATGATTATATTATTAATATTAAATTTCTATCATTATTACCATCTATTATCATTATTATTAATTGTAAATAATATTTTGAATATTTTATAAACCATAAGTCTCATTTAAATTTTGGTCTTAAAATGTAGTACAAAATCATTGACATAATAAAAACATTATCAGTTCACTCAACCATCCATATAGACATTCACACCTTTTGTTCTTTACGTATAGTGTCTGCAAAATCCAATATCCTTCTTTACCTATGTTGTCTGCAAAATCCTTCTTTGTGTATAGTGTCTGCAGTACTTGTCTGCAAAGTATTCTGTTCCGCGGTAGGAATTTTAGAGCGTGACGGTTACACAATATCAATTGAGTTCTTCTTTATTTCATATAAACAATGACATGTCAGTACTTTAGAGCGTTTCAATGATATGATAACCATACATGGTCATTTAGTATGACATGTCTTCTTATCAAAAATAGAAATGATTATACTGACATGTTATGCTACATATAAGAAAAATAATCCGTTCTGAAAAACAGCATGCTCCAGTGAAAATAGACGTTTAGCAATTACGCGTAAGTAGACACATTTTGTAAATGAATAAAACTAATACATGAAAATTCACAATGAAAATGACCTAGATTTTTTCTCAAAACAATAAGCAATAAAACTAAGCCAGACTCATTATACTAGAGATTTCATGAAAAGTATGAAACTTTGAAACTGACTAGAGCTAGCACAGTAGTAAAACAAATTACTATGTGTTCTGTATAAAATTAACAGTCTTTTTAGAGCTATCGCACAAAGCTAGGTCCATTTTAAAAAAGAATTACAAGCTTTATGTGATTGAATGGCCTATAAACCACAAAAACACAAAGAAAAGTGGCTGTTATATAATTATCTTCTCGGAGAGTTTTTTGTCTGATATGGCTTCTTCTTCTTCTTCTTCTTCTTCTTGGCATTCATGCACCGCCTACACTATCACCCCTGATCCAGCAATGAAGGATGCCGTCTTCTTCAGGTCCTCCATCTTGCTTGGGATGTTAGTGACAGCAATCAGCTTTCGCGTTTCAACAATTTAAATTACTACTTCATGTTTTAAATTTTGATTATATTTGCTTGTTCTTTCTTTCATATATTAAACAATACAAGCATATCTTTTAACACAGAATTTAAAAAAAAATACGATCGGGTCGAGCTACAAGCTAATTTCAACATATACAACCATTCACACAATGTTGACTTTCATCCTTTTCAAATGAACATTTTGAACCATTGTTAACAAACGTGTGCAGTTCAGATTTTAAAATAATTCCAGTTCTGAAACTTCAAATACAACTAACCCTGTGAAAATAGTCTCTTTTTTGATTCATCAAGTAAAAAATTACCCCCACCCCCCACCACCAACGTCGGACCGAATGACACATGGGTTGGAGCGTTCGCCCTTCAATCGAGCGATTATAGGTTTGGTCACTCTATCCGTGACTAATAATATTCAATGGGACAGTTGTAAGTTATTGTAGAAAAAGAGTTTAGAGCTCATTATGTAAAAAAAATGATATTGACGAAAACGGGCGTGAAACCACGAAACAAGAAATAATTATTCCCGGCTAATTCTGACTTTTAACTTTAAGTTAGTATGCAAAGTCAAAGTGACACGAAGTTAAAAGTGCACGGAAATAAAAAAAAAATATTGTACTTATACATTAGATAACCATTAATTGTGTTGTGTTTACGCCGTTTCTCAACACCTAACAATTATGTCAAGGCGGTCTGCTCACACAACCTGCCGACAAGTAGGCACAGGCTCTCTGTAGGAATAAGGTCAGTAATTCGGTCGAAAATGTGCTTCCGTGGTGTATCGAAAGAAGTCCATAATAAATAGATCCTAATTTTCCCATTTTTTGCGCAAATTCGTGTAGAACGAGTGCTTTAATCACCGTTTCTTACTACTGGAATACATTCTGCATGAAATGAGACGGTTTTCATAGCAAGTTTTGCAGATCGAAACCAGAAGTAGGTGTTTATTGCGCGGACGAGAGTAAGGTAGCAGGGTACACTTCGAATTTTGGCCCCCGTCAATATTTTTTTATAATTAGAATTTTGTGATTTTGGATGTCTATAAATTAAGTAGAGAGATAATGATTGTTAATTCTTTAGAAAATTCATACAGCCGACACATGTAAAATTCTGATGTCAGTTATAAAACTAACTGCTGGTAGCTTTGTATTAATCAATGAGGCACCTTTTCGCGGAAAATTCAAAATCACGGAAGGGTTCTGTGCTTGTTGATTGATACTCAGGAACATTTGCGCTATTTCGTGAAAAACGAGCTGGATTGGCCCCCATTCCGTTTATATCCTGAAGTTCAGTAAGGACTATTAAATTGAGAAATGCAATAAAACTGGGCATTGTTCTTGCAGCGGGATCATTGTAGGATGTTCAAAAAGTACAAAATTGATGATGTTGGCATGTATTTTTCATGGATGGTGTAATTATGTTTTGATAACTTTCTTTGTTCTTGTATGAGAATCCTGATGTTGCTATTAATTAAAATCACAAAACATGCACACAATTTATAAAATGGTCACCCTGATTCTGCTCATAAGGGAAGCGCAGTATTGCGACTCGCTACATGTAAGACTGTCCGTGTCCAAAATTTTCGAATTTAAGTGTACCCTGCTACCTAAATATACGCCATTGTTAGGGTAGCAGACCACAACTGACTGGCATTTCACTAGGAACTACATTACCCCCTATTTTCTTTTCATTTTTTCGTTAATTTGTGATAGAACTTCATGAAAAATCGGTGTAGGAAAAAGTGATGTTCTCTAAAGATACGTAAAGACGACCTGAAGTTGTCGTTTTTTATATGAAACAAAGAAGGATTTGAATTACTGACCTTTAACCTGTAAGATATTGACAACTTTCTCACTTCACTGAGCGCTGTAGCTAGTCGGGCTCAAATTAATATCTTCCGATTCCATGGAAAATTGTATTTAAAGAATTATGAAACAGTTGAAACGGGCTCAAACCAAATACGACAAATTATTTAATAATGCAAAAAGCCGTTAAAATAAAGGCTGCAAATAATTGCTACAGACTAGGTTAAAAAAAGCTAACCTTTTCATAGCACCGCAGCGCGAAAATGAACCTGGTTGTCAAGAAATTTTATAATCTTATTTTATTAAAAACATTTCAGGAGCACTTTGCAGATAATAAAAATATATGGAGAGGAGAACGAGCAGTAAAATGTTTAATAAGAAGTATCATTTTTTCGTTTCGCTTTCAGTTTGTGTGTAAAATACATTCAGATTTGCATGTGTACGTATACAATAACTGCGCGTGAATAGGGGTAGGGGGAAAATATTCTAAAAGTATATGATAATTTTAGTTTTTAGCTCATCTGATTTTTTTTTAAAGAAATGAGTTATTGTCATGACTTGATCGGCGTCGGCGTTGGTGTTAGCGTTGTCTGGTTAAGTTTTGTGTTTAGGTCAGCTTTTCTCCTAAGCTATCAAAGCTTTTGCTTCGAAAGTTGCAACACATGTTATCGAGTAGCTTTGCTTTTAATAAATACATTGTAGGATATAATAACATGTTAATTGAACAAATATAAGATCAACAACAAGTGTACACACTACAACTGCAAACTACGGTATATCGGCATAACGGTTACACAAGTATAAAGGTTACTTAGGTATTGTTCGGAAGATGTCACAAGGGATTAATAAGAACAACTCAAGTGAAATTCACTCTGTCTTTTACATTCACAAAAAGATTAAAATTAAACAAAAAAAGGTCTTCTGAGGGATTATCAGTTAGCACTTAGATTGACCATCACACCTAATTATTATCGGTAATTGTTAGATGACGACTGTAATTTCAAATAATTAGACCATGCAATTGTGAACTTTGGATAACCTCGGGTAAAATAGCGTGTAACAATACGGAAAAATGCGTTTTAAATTTTTGCTGGATGAATATTCTGCTAGAAATATTTTCGCGATTCTACCGAGAGACCGCAGAAACGCAGACATATCCGCCCCCCCCCCCCCCCCCCCCCCCCCCCCCCCCCCCCCCCCCCCCCCCCCCCCCCCCCCCCCCCCCCCGGTAGAAATAACCCGCTATACGGTATATCAATTCAAATATTGGCGTTAAACAAGGAGATCCGGCCAGTAGTTTATTGTGTTTATTTTTCTTAAATGATGTTCTAGGTAATATCAATAGCAACATAAATGGTATTCTTCAAACCAGCAGGAAGTTGGCAGTTAGCAGTTGCAGCAGTTACAGCAGTTAACTGCTACAACTGCTGGCAGTTAAGCAGTTAACTGCTAGAACTGCCAGCAGTTACAGCAGTTAACTGCTACAACTGCTAGCAGTTACAGCAGTTAAACATTGCGAATGTATGAAATGTCAATAATTACAAAGCTGAAAAATAAAGCTTTTAGTAAGAATGTAACATCTATACAATGTATACAGTTTGAAGTAGAATAAACCTACGGATCACCGGAAGTTTGCACTGGAGTAGTACTTGCAGTTTTGCTGCTTTTAGGTTTTAATAGCAGTTACGGTAACAACATTCTTTATTCTATTACTGTTGTAACAACAAACATTAAATTAACAGAATCCATGTTACTACTGTATTCCCAATTTTGAGGGCGAACCACATGTAGCTACGTTTATTTTTGAAATAATATCTAGCATAAACATATTTTAACATAAAAATTATATAAACAATACGCAGAGTGTAGGGCCTACACCTGCGAAAGAATTCCACGAGTCTTGTCCGAGTGAATTATCCACGCAGCGTGTAACTGACTAGTATTGTTTGGATACTTAAAACATGGTTCCGCTGATTATTATTTCGATCGATTGTAATATGTTTTTTTTATGTAAAAACGTAGATGGAAGAATGGGGAAGCACTAGTTCACGTCTCATTTAAGGCACCAAATATTGTAGGTGGACACGTCACCGTGCAACGTGTATTTGTGCTAACAACGCTGAAAAAACGTAGGAGTGCGTAGAGTGAGTTCTATCCTGCGTACCTAGTAATCCATACACTGTGCGTAAATTAGCTTTTAATTTTACGTTCTGCCCAGACTTTGACGCACGCTCACGAAAAAACCAGACCTTAACCGGGATGGCCGCTATGCCGGGTCCGCATGCACGGACCCCCTCTACAACGCCCACCCGGTGGCACCCCAGTTTCTTCTACGGTTACGGGCAGGCAATCAACTGCTGGAGGCGAAATGGCGTTTTCGAGCGTTCCCGGCCAAACACCAAAGTCCACCCTTGCTCGGAAACCAGACCTTAACCAGGATGGCCACCACCCGGGCGTGTCGGGCGCCCACCCTCTCTACAACGACCACCCGGTGGCACCCCAGTTTCTTCTACTGTTGCGGGACTGGACCCCGACACCGAAACTCGCCATTTTACGTTCTGCCCAGACTTTGAAGCACCCCCACTCATTTCGTTTCTTGTTATACATTATGTTTATTCTTTTTACCTCTCCTTTGTTCAATTATAATGATAAATAACTACTTGAATATTATGCATGTAAATGCATATACGTATTATATTATAATTTACTGCCCGGGGACACATGCGAAACTATCAAAATCTTTTCAGTTTCCACTTTGAAATTTGGAATTCCCTACTTTCGTTTTAGTGAAGTTAATATATAATGGTTTTGATCTTTCTTTATGCTAATATGAAGTTTAGTAACTCTTACTTAATTCTGTAATATCACATGAATTAATTCCCCTTTATTCTGAAAATTTAATTACATTTGTTTCATAGCATATATACAGTTTGTTAGAATTACATATTAATAATTATTTCTAAGAGCAATTTTATTTCTCTTTAAAATGTAAAGAATTCTGATTATGATATGAGTAAAATATTTATTACTTACCAATTTGTTAATATGCTAATTTCATACCAGTTTAACTGTTACTGAAGTTTACATAAATACTAATGAATCGAAGCAACCAGGTCAGCAACTCTGACCCTACGTCCAGCTATTTGTTTGTCACAATCCGTGGGTTACGGGCAGCCATTTTCTGTCATAACCCAGCTGATCACATAAATTTCTACATCTAAAAGGGTACAGGCAGCCCAATTCTGTCATAACCCTTATATAGTATATGGTACATTATGGGTTACGGACGGCCCTCTTCCGTCACAACCCGCAAGTTCTTAGCAAAGCCTCATCTATGAACTGTACCTAGTATTCATGATTTTACTTGTCACATTTTATTTTATGATGTATTAACTTAGCTGTTCGCTATTGTAAAGGGTTTTGTAAATATATTTGAAAACTGCTATTCAGCTTGGTTTTTACTTGGTCTAACTTTAGAGTAAACTTGATATACCCAGTGTACGAACCTAGGGTAGTAACCACCCCGCTGAAATATCTGCCCTTTGGAGCTATAGCATGGCTGGAAAGTTGCATGCTTAGTGAAACTTGAGTGAACTTGAGGGTTGCTAGTTAAGTGCATCTTACAAGATCAGCTTAAGTTGGCACTATTTTAAGTCTGAGCAGATGGAACGGTTACAATTATAAGGGAAGGCAATTCTGAGGAATTCTTTCTGATTAATTTCCCTTTGATGGACTATAATACAAGTAGCTGTAAACTGCTGCAACTGCCAGCAGTTGTAGCAGTTAACTGCTGTAACTGCCAGCAGTTCTAGCAGTTAACTGCTGTAACTGCCAGCAGTTGTAGCAGTTAACTGCTGTAACTGCTAGCAGTTCTAGCAGTTAACTGCTGAACTGCTGCAACTGCTAACTGCTCACTTCACACCGATATTCTTCAAATAGATGAACTTCAACTTTTTTTACTTCTGTTTGCAGACGACGCGGTTTTGTTTTCTCATGAGCCAGTATCTTTACAATCCATGTTGCATGATCTAGAAATTTATTGTAATACATGGGGACTACGTCTAAACGTCAATAAAACAAAAATAATGATATTTGAACATGGGCGACATGCGCAGTATGATTTTTTCATTTATAACTCTAAAATTGAAGTAGTTGAAATCATTCAAGTACCTAGGAGTTCATCTCTTTAAAAATGGCAACTGGAATCGACACAAAAAGAGTAGCACAACATGCATCCTTTTCACTTCATAATTTATTCACGGTTTACAACCAGTTAGATTTGCCTATAAGTTAATAAGATAAAATTATTCGATTCACTGTCGTTCCAGTCCTTAACTATGGGGCCGAGGTATGGGGATACAACGAGGACCGTGATATCGAAACTCTACACTCTAAATTTTGTAGAAAACTATTATGTGTTAAACGTTCCACTAACTTAGATGCACCTATGAAGAACTTGGTAGAACCACCTATGTTTGTTAGAAGAAAATTATTGATGGTCAAATATTGGTTAAAATTGTTAAATTGAACAGACAATCTTTGCTATTTAAAAACGTATAATATGCTAAAATAGATGTAGATAACAACTCCGTGTGTAATAAAAACAATTGGGCATACCAGGTAAAAGTTATAATCGATGAATGTGGATTATCTTACCAGTACAATATGTTAATAGATTATAACCAGTTAAAACAAAGAATTCTTGATATATACATATTACCAAAGCTGGTACTCATGTATCAATAATTCAGGACGTTTGAGTACATATTGTCTATTTAAACACTCGTTTTCTTTTGAAAAACACCTGGAATTCATCAAATGGAATAAATTTAGAATAGACTTGACAAAATTCCGAACTTCATCACATGACTCATCTATAGAGCGTGGAAGGTACCAAAATCAACCTCGAAATCAAAGAATATGTAATAATTGTAATTCAGATATGACTGAGTCTGAGTATCATTTTCTTCTCACATGTCCTAAATACAGCATTCTCAGAAACAAGTATTTAAAACGATATTATTATACGTGGCCAAATATCCAAAAATTTACAAATCTTATTTCGGAAAAATCCAGAGTAATAATAAGAAATTTAGCCAAATTTATCTACTTCGCCAATTTATTAAGAATGTAAATGTCATTGATAACATTTTGGTCTTGTAAAATGCCTTTTGCCTACTTTGTAACATTGTAATTTTGTATTTGCTATAAGCATTGTACAATGTTTTACGCAATAAATTGTATTGTTGTTGTTGTTATTTTGCAACAATTTTTAATCTCAGCGCGGGAAACAGACGCGCGTAAACAGACATGACGTCAGACGTGTTGTGACATTAGAAAGACGCACGCACACAACATAAAGTTCCATTTTATTTTTTTGCTGCATAACGTTATAAGATTCTCATTAAGTAAAATAATTTGAATCGAGAAATATACTATAAAGAACAAAGTGTGACTACAATTTTAAAATTCATACACAGTGTATGAGGGTGCGGAGCTATATCTCTCACAGTGTGAAAATATAGATTTCATATTTTCACAGTGTGAGTGATGAGATATAAAAGATATTTAACTGATAGATAGAGGATAGAGAGATTGAGTGAATATGGAATATATCTCACTTCGAAGTGAGAAAATTTCAATATTTTCGGAAAATGTGAAAATTTTCTCAATTCGAGGTGAGATATATTCCATATTCACGAAAAACAAACAAATTTTCTTTTTATTTTATGCTCAATTACGTTGAGAAATGCATTTTGCAACGGTTTTAATCTCAGCGCGGGAAACAGACGCGCGTAAACAGGCATGACGTCAGACGTGCTGTGACGTTATAAATACGCATGCAGCATAAAGTTCCATTTTGTTTTATATTTTGCTGCATAACGGTATGAAATTCCCTTTAAGTAAAATAACTTGAATCGAGAAATATACTATAAAGAACAAAGTGCGACTATAATTTTCGTCCTGTTAAGCAAATAATTTAAAATTCATACACAATGTATGAGGGGGCGGAGCTCATATCTCTCACAGTGTGAAAATATAGATTTCATATTTTCAGTGTGAGCGATGAGATATGAAAATATTTAACTGATAGAATACAGTATTTCATTAGTTAGCATAAAATAAAATACAGTATTTCATTAGTTAGCATAAAATAATGTTATTCAAATAATTTTACTTAAGAAGAATTTCATAACGTTATGCAGCAAAAAATAAGTTCTAACACGACCCGATTCATTTTCCTATTAAACAAAGAAGGCTGGAAACAGTGAATTATTAAACAACAATTCACTGTTCTGACGTCACAATTATTACGTCATAGCGTCAAGCGGCGTAGCGGCGCGCTGGAAAAGAACCCGATTGAAAACGGGCAAATATTTAATGCATGCCGACAAGGATGTACTTTAAAGTCCTTAATAACGTGTTAGAATCGAAATAATATATCTCATTTAGTGATTTGCTCTTGAATAAATCACTGTTTGTCGTTCAGATGCGTAGCATTATATCACTCGGGCTGCGCCCTCGTGATATAATTCCTTCGCATCTGAACTCCAAACAGTGATTTATTCAGCGACAAATGACCGATGAGATATATTATTTCTTAAATAAAATGGAACGTTCTAACGTCACAACATGTCTGACGTCAAGTTTACGCGCGTCTGTTTCCCGCACTGAGATTAAAAATAATTGCAAAATGCACATCTCAACGTAATTGAGTATAAAATAAAAAGAAAATTTGTTTGTTTTTCGTGAAAATTGAATATATCTCACCTCGAATTGAGAAAATGTTCACATTTTCTCACTTCTCAGTGAGATATATTCCATATTCACTCAAAACAAACAAATATCCTCTATTTATTTCTGTGAAAAACGAAATAGATCTAATAAATGAGTTTGTAGATAATTTTATAATAACTGAATATCATTCGAATTAGCATTTTAAATAGTCTCATCAATCTATAATACGGCTGCAACACATAGTTATAAAAGTCTTTAACAGATTAATTGAAGCATTTGATTGGCATACGTATCTGCTCTTCCAAGATAGTAATATTGATATAGCTTGTCCAAAATTTACGGAGAAATTCTTAAGTTTTGCCCGATTATGCATACCAACAAAATTTGTAACAATTAGACCAAATGATAAACCATGGATGACCTCTGAACTGAGGAAAGAAATACATTTGCGAAATAAACTCCATAAAAAAGCCAGACATTCTCAATCACCAAATGACATTCTTATTTTTAAAAATCAGAGAAATAAAGTAAACAATATGAAACAGTATGCTAGACAAAACTTTTTTGAAAATGTTAACGGAATTATTGACAATTTTATGACAAATGATCCAAAGTCATATTGGAAACTTATAGGTAAATTAACAAAAACCTCTGGTAAAACAGGCCGTATACCTCCTCTAATTGACAGCAACAGTTCAGAGGTAATAGTTGATGATAAGTGTAAAGCATCATTGTTAAACAATTATTTTTGTTCTATATCTACTATTAACGATAATGATAAAAATGTTCCAGTTTTTGAAAAGAGAACAAATGCTACATTTAGTGATTTAGAGGTTTCATCTGACGAAATATGTGATGTTTTGAAAAACTTAAAGCTAGGAAAGGCCTCAGGAAAGGATACGATTAGTCACCAAATGTTAAGAGGCACTAAATTTACAGTATGCAAACCCCTTAAGATATTGTTCAATTTTCATTACAAACACAAATGTTTCCAAAACAGTGGAAAGAATCTATAGTTTTACCTCTTTACAAAAAAGGCGATAGACATGATGTTACCAATTACCGGCCAATTTCACTTCTATCTTGCGTTGGAAAAGTGTTTGAAAGAGTAATATTCAAACATTTACACAATTATTTTGTAAGAAACGATTTATTTTACAAATACCAGTCAGGATTTATGCCATCTCACAGCACAGCATATCAGCTTATTGAAATTTATGATAATATTTGTCAGTCTCTTGAAAAGAGAGAACATACATGTTTAATATTTTGTGACATATCAAAGGCTTTTGATAGAGTTTGGCATCGTGGATTAATGACAAAACTGAAAGCATATGGACTCAGTGGAAATTTATTTAACTGGTTACGTGATTATATTTCTAATAGGGAGCAATGTGTATTACTAAATAATATGACATCATCCGTAGGTAAAATAAATGATGGAGTCCCTCAAGGATCAGTGCTTGGACCTCTTTTGTTTTTAATTTTCATGAATGATATTGCTGATGATATCCAAAGTCTAACTAGGTTGTTTGCTGACGATACTTCCTTGTCTTACTCTTCCACTTCATCAGTTGATATTCAAGAAAATATTAATTCAGATTTACAGAAACTTAAAATATGGTCAGACAGCTGGTTGACAAATTTTAATCCTAATAAAACAGAAATGTTGTTCATAACAAATTCCATGCAAAGACAAAATATTTCGCTCAAATTTGGCAATGTTGAACTCGGCGCAACAGACCATCACAAACATCTTGGAGTCACAATCTCATCCGATGCAAAGTGGGCTTGTCATGTTGAAAATATCTATACATCTTGCATGAAGAAAGTGGGTGTCTTAAGAAAGTTAAAATATATTTTGAATAGAAAAACTCTTCTTAGATTGTATAATTGTTTTATTCTTCCGGTTTTAGAGTATGCTTCAGAGGTATGGGATGGCTGCTCTCTCGAAAGTAGTAACTTACTAGAATCAGTTCAGTTAGAAATGGCCAGAATTGCATGTGGTTTGCCAATATTTTGTAGTAAAGATGCACTTTATTTTGAATCAGGCTTTGAGCCACTTTCTATTAGACGAGAAAAGCGTAAACTTTGTACTTTCTATAAGATGCATAACAACCTTGTACCCACCTATTTAATAGAATTACTCCCTAGTCAAGTAAGGGATTCTGTTGCTTATCCCTTAAGAAATAGCGAAGATTATATTTTACCGAATAACAGACTGACATTAAGTAATAAATCCTTTATACCGTCTTCAATTAGGCTATGGAATAATTTAGAAATTGATTGTAGACGCAAACCTACCTTATCTTCCTTTAAAACTTCTATTAATACTGTTAAAAATGATGTACCTCCATTTTATCTTACTGGAGAAAGGAAAAGTAACATATGGCATACACGTTTAAGACATCATTGTAGTAGTTTAAATTATGATTTATATAGAGTCAATATTATAGACGATCCGTCGTGCATATGTGGTAATCCTTGTGAAAATGCTTGTCATTATTTCTTTGAATGTTGTTTATATGATGATGAAAGATTTACTCTCATGAGAAGTTTGTCTATGTATGATATATCACTTGATTTGTTATTGTTCGGTTGTGAAACTCTCTCTCTTGAGGAAAACGCATATATCTTCCAAACAGTGCATCGTTTTTTGAAGAGTTCAAAACGCTTTTAAGAAAACTGTATACTTTATTATTATCTGAGTATGATGTTTTCTAGAATGTCCACACCCACTATAAATAATCCTTTACTTTCAGTAATTATTGACAACCGTTTTTTGTTTGTTTTTTTTTTGTTTATTTAAATTATACAATGTATACTTTTGATTTTGTAACTACATGTATTTTCTTGCAGTTGCCATTGTTTTGTTAATTTTCTGGGAGAGGGTTTTAATAATGTTGATATAACTTGTGCCCAATCCCATTGTATATATTAAATGCAATAAATATTATTAAACTAAAAAAGTCTTTCGGAGTTCAACGCCCGTTTTCAACGGTGTAATGTTCTAATCATCATATGAACATTTCGGACACTTAAAGAAATATGTATCAGTCTAAATGACTGACCCAAGACGGGATTGTTTAACACTATGTTTATTCACTACAGCTGATACAAAATAACTGATTTACTTAAGAAATAATTTATAGCAAAACAGTGCTTTATCACTGTTTATACATGATGGGCGGTTATACGTCGGGCGTAATAATTTCACGAGGGCGCAGCCCGAGTGAAATTATTTCGGACGACGTATAACCGCCCGAGTGTATAAATAGTGATAAAGCACTGTTTTCAGCGGCTATAAATTATTTCGATTCTAATATGTTCATTATTGTAAAATTTATATCAAATATGATGGAACTGTTTCTTCGCGCAAGCATGGCGCCAATAGTAGGTATTTGTTAAAACACGCCAGGACCGGAAACGGTAATACGTCTTGCGGCAGAATTCAGTTCGAGCGAAAATTATTGCGAAATATTCAGCAATGCGAATAACTAATTCAATATGTGTAATATGAATTAAGGCAACGCCTAGCATTGGGGATTTATCTTTTATATATCCGCTTCTAAAGAAAGAAATATTCAACGCTCAAGAAAGTGAAACTTTGCTCTAAACTGTGTAGTTTACATTTAGTGTCATCATACCTCTTACAGTAAATATCATATTTTGCAAAATTTATGGAAGCCGTGACGGTGACGTCATTCAGCGTTCTCGCACTAGCTTTTAGGATTTTTTTTTGTTTGTTTGCACTCCACGCAGAAACTTGACGGCCTTTACACTTCCTTACGGTTTTAAAAGTGTTTTCAGTTGCATGTACAGTTTTCATTACGAAAAAGAAGTAAAGTAATCATGTTAGCGCGGTTTACGAGTTTCTATGACTGATTCGGGGTGCTCGGATGTTCATGCAGACAACCAGTCTGCGGTGTGTATATAAACCGGAACCGGAAAACATCGAAAACATTGCCTCAGTATATGCAGACAACATAGACGAATAACTATATACGGACGTTACCGTTTCAGGGAATTTTCATCCCAGGCGCTTCGCGCCGTGGATAAATCCCCTATAAATTAATCAAAACATTTGTGCAATGTGACATTTCGTTTAAAACATGTTATTAAGTAAAATATTTCATGAAATTTAAAAGGGTTATTTCTTGATGCGTACATGGCGCTAAATATCACGTTGACGTGACGTCAACATAACATCGTTGTGATGATTAAAGCATTGTTAGCCATATTAGAATGTATATTAATATGAAATAAGGCAAAGCCTCAAAGCGAGCTCAAAGAAATCGGATTTAGCTAAAAATATTATGCATCATTTATTTGTATCAAAGAAACTATTCACTAGTCACAAGAATTCAGGAGAACTTATTCACTTGAAAGGTCTACATTTAGTGTCACCATACCTATAACAGTGAATATCATACGTTGCAAAATTTATGGGAAGGCGGTGTCACGGCATTACCGCGTTCCCGTTTCTTTCTGCTTATTAATGACATTTTTTCCATTTTCTGGCCGATGCTTGATCTTTTAAATGAAAATAATATTTTTTTCAAACAACTGGAAATCATTCTTTCATTATTGTTGAGTGATGAATAATTTTTAGCAATTAAATGAAGTTCTTTATTCACTCCGGCAAGAAGTATTTCCTGTGAGCACATGTCCGCTAGGGTGCGCTTTTTAAGAACTTCCGACTTTTCAAATCCATCACTAAGTGTGAAAGTATACTTGCGTTACCGTAAAGCTCGATTCTCGAGCTCGCTATAACCGCCCATCGTGTATAAATAGTGATAAAGCACTGTTTTGCTATAAATTATTTCTTAAATACATTCATGTATACGTTCTTAGAACAGGCACGCTATATGGTGACCATTACAAATTGCTTTTTCGATGTAATGGGTGGGCATGGCATATTAAGTACGTGCAATTGACAGTGATTTGAAAACAAAGACCTAAGAATTATAAACCACAGAAAAAAATGTATCCCAGCAAAACATTTAGTGCTTCACTATGTATACTCAGACTCATACAGATGCAAAATTGTAATAATAATACTTGGTGCACTTTCTACTTTCGTCTCATCCGCTATACTTTCTTTGGAAACAGTGTCCTAAGATTCTGCATTATTCCAATTTGATGTGAAAAGTGCGACGATTATGAAGATTAGTGAATCTGAAAGTCCGGTTTCGTAAAAATCTGAAGCTTTGAAGCCCTACTTATTTTAAGATTATGTTCATCGTAGATCTTATATTTTAGACGATAATCCTACAAACTGGCGAGGGGAAAAAGGAAACTATAATTAATAGCGGTCCTTCAATTTTTAAGCAGGTGGAATATGTAATCTTAACAAGTTCCAGTTAAATTAGAAATATTGTCTATTGGTCTACAAGAGAACGTGATTATAAAGCTTTAATATATAAATATGAACAAATTACTTTATCTTCTAAATATATGTGATAAAATGTAAGGTGATATCGACACAATATCATTCGTAATTATATTAGCCTTCCATCCGTAAGTTTCCAGCGGTTTCCGTTCGATAGGAATCGGCTTTTTCCGTGGTTTGGGCCGGTCCGGGTCGGACCGGGTTTTATTAATAACCGTTCTCCTCCAGACGTACGTGGACATCTCTGCAGAAGGTGCTCAGAAGTTTACTGCTCCAGGCCACAGGGGTACATCGGAGAAGGAGACAATTTAAGCTTTGTGCACATGTGGGCATTTGACCTGTTATGTCCTGTGCGAAGCCTAAAGATGACGACTTGTTCCCATCTGTCTAGTAGGTGGTAGTCGTTCTTGGTTGGCCTTGGCTTTGTCAGTGCTTTGATCATTGTCACCTTCTCCTCCTGCGTAATGGCATTTTGTGGCGGCTGGTTATCTGTAGCCCCAAGCTTGGTTAATCTGTCTGCATTCTCATTTCCGTGTGTCGAATGGTCTACTGATGCGTCTAGTGTGGTGTGCTGTGTGGTGTGTGTTTTTCACCTTCCGCTTTCAGCCTCTGTCGCCGGTTAGCCCTTGGGCAAAAAGGAAGCCAAGTGCGTAAGTCTTCCCTGCCAGTACATAGCCTTTCTGTAGACAAGCCATATGCAGTGCCTTCTCGTGGCGACACATGATATTGAGCACCCTGCGGCCTCAGGCAGAACTGTATAAGACTCGGAGGAGGTCTGTCCCAATACATGCAGCATGCAAGGCACACCGGTGCGTGGGTATGTCCTGCTTGCCCATGAACAGATCCCCTGTGATTCCAGGGTAGGTCTTTTGACTGGAATCTAAGGAAAAGGTAACCCCGAAATAAAACCTAGAGAGCTGAAGACAGACGTACCATGCCAGTTGGCGCTCTCTAACAAACCATGGTACAATGCATTTACACCATGACTACACAATCATCTAGATTTAGTTGTGATGGTGCTGGTCTGACAGGTCAACACTAAGAAACATCTTCCAAACGGAGAGCTAAACTGCGGGTATGAACACAAGCGTAATAAGATTCGTCTGTAAATGCAAATGTTCTCATTGACAGTAGTAGTATAGGGGTCTCTTTGGCCCCACGAGTGCGCATGCGTAAGAATGACGTCATGCGCGGCGGCCATTTTGAATTTTATTTTTAGAATTATTTTTAGAATGACCTCACTTTGCTATTTATATCTCCCAGAAGTATATAGAGCTGACTTATATACCTATCTAGGGCGTGTTCGCGCACATTGAGGGTCAGGTGCTCAGCCCTAGACGGGGAGATTATACACGAAAACAAAAACTATATATCAATAATGTTGAATTAATAATCATATAGATTTATCTATAACGTAATATACATTGTACGGTAATCAAAGAACTTATTAATAATAATCTAAAGTAAAATATGTATCACTTTTTAAATTAAAAACATAAATCTTTATTTAAGATAGTTACGTTAGAAGTAACGTTAACTGAAAATAAAAGGCTACTTTTTTGCTTACGATGTTTCCTCCTTGGCGTTCACTAAGTAAATGACCATGTATTTGTTTTAACAAGAGGTCATTCAAATGAACACATAGTCTAATTTTAGAATGAACTTCGGCCTCGCTGAAACTGCTATTAGGTACTGTATGCTCGTAACGATGGTCATTAATCAAACGAGTCTTTGATGGTTGAGCTTTGGTATTCATGCGTAAATTTATACCGGATGAAAAAGTCATTAAATTCTCCATTTGGCTCTCACGCGTGAAAGTGCACTTCCTGCATCTCTGAGTCCATGTGGTAAACTCATTATCTTTTTCGGAATAGCGTTGAAGCGTGATAGGGCACTTTCTGCATCTCTGAATACATGTGGAAAACTCATTAAGTTTCCTGACTTGGAATTCACGCGTGACAAAGTACTCGATGCCTATCGGAGCAAGTATGGGGAAAACACATTAAATTTCCTGACTGGGAACTCGGGTATTAGTGCCTCTTTCATACCATCAATAATATGATGTTAAAGAAGATTTTGAAAGTTTTCTAAAATATTTGCCAACATTTTCAATGACCATCTAGAGTATTAGAACCGGTAAGGTACTTTTTGAGAAGGCTGCTTAATAATCATCAAAAATAAGACGTTTAAGGGTCCATTTTTACATTTTGGGTATCAGACGTTTTTGAAAAGCCTTTAGGGTGCACATTACCGTAACCTAGGTGCCAACCGGAAATGAAGTCATTAAATTTCAAAGTCATCGTACAGACTCGGGACTGGTACCGTTAGAAAGATCTTTTCGAGTAGGTTCGGAAAATATGTACTATTATGGGTCTATCTCTATCCGTTTTCCAGATATTGCAATTAAAACCGGAATCATTCATCCGGAAACACCCGGCTTCACGCCTTTATTATTAAAGATAACCTAGGCATGTTGGGTATCTAACCGAAGGTCTCGACGAGTACTAAAAGTGGGTATACTCAAACCGGAAGTGAATTCAATCGTGCGTAAAATTCACATATCTGCGAGTTCCTGGACGCGAACCTGGTCAAGTAAGGTATCGTTGGAAAGGTCTCCACAAGAAGATTCGTAAAGTGTATACTTTGATCATCGTGTTTCCAAAAGGAACCGAATAATGAGCCAAAATCACTCAAGCGTTAAAACCCGGCTAACTCCTTCATTATTGAACAAAAGCTAGGCATGTAGGGTATCTAACCAAAGGTCTCGATAAGTACTATAAGGCAATAAACTTAAACCGGAAGTCAAATCACTCATGCGAGAAATACGTCAAAGTAAGCTTACCCGATCCATACACTTTGAGATCAAAAATGACAATGAACGAATTCACAGGGAGAAATATAATTAATAAAGCCAAACGAACGTTCTGATTAGTCAGTAAAGCTTATAGCAATGCTCTGATTGGCTAGCGATATGACGCATTCTGATTGGTCACGCAGTGATCACACGCATAAGTCATATATATGTAGTATAAGTCAAAAGTAAATTTAGCCATGACGGAAGGTGTTACGAGCTACTGTATATACCAACAACTCCTCCTCCACACCTCCTCCTCCTCCTCCACCACTCCTCCTCCTCCTCCTCCTCCTTTTCCTCCACTCCTCCTTCCTCCTCCCCCTCCTCCTCCTCCTCTCCTCCTCCTCCTCTCCTCCTCCTTCACTCCTCCTCCTCCTCCTCCCCTCCTCCTCCTCCTCCTCCTCCTCCTCCCCTCCTCCTCCTCCACTCCTCTTCCTCCTCTTCTTCCCCTCCTCCTTCACTCCTCCTCCTCATCCTCTTCTCCTCCTCCTTCTCCACTCCTCCTCCTCCTCCTCCTCCCCTCCTCCTCCCCTCTTCCTCCTCCTCCTCCTCCACCTTCCCTCCTCCTCCTCCTCCTCCACTCCTCCTCCTCTTCCTTCTCCTCTGCCCCAAGAAAGCGTAAGAATTGCTAACAGAATAAAGCAGTGTCTTTTTGATAAAAGATATTTACATCGGTTTCACAAATGCATCAGTGTCCTGTTTGCAATCAGTCTTTCTCTAGGATTGACAACATGCGGAGATATCAACGTTATGTCCACGGAAATGACGAAGCCACTGACAGTTTTTCACCGCCATTACAAACATGGGACATCTCAAGAGAGACGACGTTTCAACATCCATTTTCTATGGTCGTTTCAGGACCGAGTGGTAGTGGAAAAACTGAATGGACAAGAAAACTGTTATCATCAAATCTTGTAAGACCTCAGCCTGAGCGTATCATATGGTGTTTTGGACAATGGCAACTATTGTATGATGAACTTCAGCGTGATATCCCCGGGGTCGAATTTGTACACGGTATTCCAGACTACCTAAACGATTCCCAATATATAAATGTCAATCAAAGGAACCTGCTGGTCTTTGACGACTTGATGACTGAAGCTAAATGCGATCAAAGAATTGCTGATCTCTTTACCAAGGGCAGTCACCACAGGAACATATCTGTCGTATATCTCAACCAAAATTTGTTCCCTCAAGGTAAAGCCTGCAGAGATATCGCTTTGAATACGCAGTATCTGGTGCTATTTAATAATCCTATTGGTAGACAGCTACATTGGCAAGAAGAATTTATCCTTCGTCTAGTAACATATTTATGAAACGGTTTGAACGAGCGACATCAAGACCGCACGGTTATTTGGTGGTAGACTTAAAATCGAGCACCCCAGAACAACACTGTTTACGTGATAACATTTTCGAGGCGAACAATCCAAAAAAGAGAAAACGAACAGATGATGAATATAAACGAGAAAACTATTTCAATGGAGAAGGATACTTATCTGACAAAAATGATGACAAGGATGAAGATGAGGAGGAGGATTATGATGACCATGACGATGATGATGATGATGATGATGATGATGATGATGGTAGTGATGATGAAACAGAAAATAGGAATAATGACAACTTTTGTAAAGAAACGATCTTTGATCAAGGGACCTCCCGGTAAACGTAGAAAAGTTGAGATGATAGAAGAGCGATCACGTCGTGAGATTTGGGATAAGCGTTTTCAGGATCCCCTCAGACAATCTATTAAAGAACAATTTAGAGCTAAAGTTAACAACTATACAGAACAAGGGCTCACTTTTGAAGAAGCTTTCCGTCGCACTGCTAATGACGAATTACCTCAATTAAGAAAGAGACTGAGACAAAATTATGCCCGATTTCTAATTGACTTTTATGAGCTACAAAATGACCCTACTCAGCAGCAGATTCTACAGTCGGCTAAGAAACTAAGAAGTCAGCACGGCATGACTGTCAAAGAATCTATTCGGCAAGCCATTGCACTTAGAAAAGACCTATTTGTTGAATTGTGGCCCGATCATAAAAGCAAAGAAGAATATTCAATGGAGGATAATAAAGAAAGTGATGACGATCAAGAATCGGATGATGATGAATGAACGCTGTAAGAAGGATTGGCGTGCTTTAACTTTCAACATGCCAAAATGGGTTCCATAGAAGTGTACGATTATAAACAAGAAAAATGGGTACCGGATAAACCGGACCCGGCAAAATGGATACAACACTTCAAAGACTTGAGGGATGGTTATGTATATCCTGATCATACGGGCCGTTACATAGTAGGTAGCGGTGCACATCGAAGAAAAATGGCTGAATTAAAAGAGAAACAAGAAAGGGAAGCAATGAAACAAGAACAAAAAGGGGAAGATCTCCCCGTAGTAAGACTTGTGACACCCGTAGCCCAAGCGGTTGATATTGCTAGGTCGGAAATAAGACGGTCACAAAAGCATAGTGATCTGAAGCGACATAGGGATAAAATGGACACACCTTTGAGTCGTGATTTAGACGCCCACGTCGTAAGAAATATCGCGAAAGCATGACCCAAGATACTTTGGATTGGAACACCTATAAATTTTAAAATGAACAAGCAAATTCGATGAATTGGTATCCCCCGCCGAAAGGGTTTGTGGTGAGGAATGGCAAAGAAATATATCCGGCAAAAAGTTAAGGATGTTAATAAAAAGCAAATAATTCCATTAGTCAAAATCAATTTAACAGAAAACAAATGTTTAATTAAAGAGTACATAATAAATGTATGATACTTTGATCCTGACTAAAGAATTTATTTTGAATGGGATATGCTTACTGTAATAAGCTTAGCTTTTAAAATTAAATGCAGTTAATTGAAATATGAGCTTGAATTTTAACTGGAACGAAATATTGTCTTTGAGTGGTTTGGCACCAGGTGTTGTTGTTTAACATGTACATTTGAACTTTAAAAAACTGATGTCCTTATGAGAACACTGGTAAGTCTTGAACATGACTGAGGGCAAGGCTTGTGCAGTCACAACTTAACATGTTGAAGGTTTGAACATTTAAAAAAAAAAAAAAAAGGAATGGAAATATATATATGTATATATATTTATTTTTTAAGGGTGTGGGGGTGCGGGGGAAAGGGAGAGGAAACAAAATTTCACATGTTGATTATAAATATTGATGGAAAATTAAAAATGAAAAACAAGAGGGTCATGATGACCCTGGATCGCTCACCAGAGTAATATGAGCTACATGTTTCTAATGTCAAACGGATGATTTTTAGAAATTTTTTGGAAGATTTTCCGATGTACAATCAAGTAACCCTGGGGCGGGGCCAATTTTACCCCGGGGGTCATGATCTGAACAAAGTTTGTAGAAGACTACTAGGAAATGTTACATATCAAATATCTAAGATCTAGGCCTTCTGGTTTATTTTTAGCAAATTTATGAAGATTTCCCTATGTACAATCAAGTAACCCCTGGGGCTGGGTCAATTTGACCCTAGTCGGGGGTCAAGATTTTAACCAGTTTTGTAGAAGTCCACTAGGCAATGCTACATGTCAAATATCTAAGTTCTAGGCCTTCTGGTTTATTTTTAGAAAATTTTGAAGATTTTCTGATGTACAATCAAGTAACCCCTGAGGCGGGGCCAATTTTACCCCGGGGGTCATGATTTGAACAAAGTTTGTAGAAGTCTAATAGAAAATGTTACATATCAAATATCTAAGATCTAGGCCTTCTGGTTTATTTTTAGCAAATTTATGAAGATTTCTCTATGTACAATCAAGTAACTCCTGGGGCTGGGTCAATTTGACCCTGGGGGTGTCAAGATTTGAACCAGTTTTGTAGAGGTCCACTAGGCAATGCTACATGTCAAATATCTAAGCTCTAGGCCTTCTGGTTTATTTTTAGAAAATTTTGAAGATTTTTCTATGTACAATCAAGTAACCCCATGGGGCGGGGTCAATTTGACCCCGGGGGGTCATGATTTGAAAATTTTTTGTAGAAGTCTACTAGGCAATGCTACATGTCAAATATCTAAGATCTA